>NW_026643271.1:10000-2410000 GCF_028829835.1 Penicillium mononematosum
TCAACAAACTCTTCCTCGCTAGCCGAACTCTAATCCAGGCGCTATTATAAGAACTTCTAAAGGATAGTGACTAGATCTTTAAGTACGAAATCGACGATTAATACCATATCTCTACTCTATTCTATATACATAAATCAAGCGTTAAAATGCTACAAATAAACCCTTAGGTTATTTTAATAGACTATACCTATAAGACCAATCGGTATAGCCTTCCCTTACTCGATATTATAGGATTTGCTCCTATAGGATCAACCTTCTACCTCGGATTTGCCTTTATATAAGACAAAAAGGAGGATATATATAAAGTTATACTTAGCTACCTTACTAAAGTATATAAATCGCTTAGTCTCGACCCTCCCTACCCCCGTACCATCCTCATAGATAAAGAACAAGCGCTTATCAATACTATTAAGAGTGTATTCCCGGAGACAAAGCATATACTTTATATCTAGCATATTAATATAAGAATCATAAAGGTTACTCGCCCTCTTCTTACTAATCAGGTCGCATAAGCCCGCCGGGATCGCAATCAATCCCAGTCCACCTCCCAGTCCACCTCCCACTAGACAAAAGCCCAGTAAGCGAAGAAGGATCGAGAGAAGGTTAACGAAGGGTGGAAAAAGATACTAAAATGTTAGAACCGTGTTATTTATACTACTATCTCCAAAGAACAGTATAATCAGTAGGCGCATTTCAAAGAGCGGTATAATAACCCCCTCTTTCAACCCTTAACCGAGTATATATAGAGTGAATAGCTTAAGGATTATCCTAAGCGCTTTCTCTATATTCATACGTCTCAATACCTTTACCTTAATAAAATTACAACTTCCCGCACTAAGAGTGCTTACTAGCTACTTAAGCAAGATCTCTAGGTATCTACCAATAACTTGCTAGTAGTGCTTCGCAACTTCGACCGCGCAGTAAACCTACAGTTCTCTAAAGTCAAGCATATAGTTCAAACCCAGAAGATCCAGAGACCAATAAAGCAAGTTCCGCCGCTTTACAACCTACTCACTAATCGGATCTCAATACGCGCAATTGAACTCACAAAAGACGTTTACAAAAGATATCTCCCTAAAGATAGTGATAAGCTTCCGATCCCCCCCCCTTTATATCTACAATTCGAAGGAAACATCTAGATTCCCATATATTCATATCATCAAGCAGTACAATAATAAGAAGAAACCGCTCGAACCAAAGCTATTTCACCAGCACTAGCATTTATACGGTATCGAGGACGCTCCACCAATTAATCCCTCACTTCTTATTCAAGATCCCCTTCGTACGTCTCGACAAGGCCGCCCCCCAAGGTGCTAGGAATCTCCCAAACACCCAGGCCAGCAGCACCCAGCAGCCGCAGTCTTCCCCTAATCCTCTCACACAGGATCGTTCTATACACCGAGATCCTTCGTCATAGGAAGAGAGCCGAGGACGAGGATAAGGACAGCCGCGGACAGGGACGGGGAAGGGGACGTGGGCGTGAAACTAGCAATAGTAACAGCGAGACTAGACGGGGACGGGGTCGAGGACGTAGAAACCGCGCATAAGAACTTACATAAGAAGCATATTCAATTTGTATAAATATACAAATACTCAAATCAATGAAAATGTACGCTTTTTTCTGATCAAAATGCATGTTTTTTTACTATATAAACCAGAATTCCTATAGTGGTGGCAGAATTATATGGCAGAAAACTCTACACTAGCAGTATACATGGCAGAATCTAGTGTCGCATCTGATTAGGAAGGCGGTACTGAATTTTCAGGCAAGGGGGGGTCCCATTACAGAGAGGGGGGGTCTCTATACCAATCCCCTATATATATATATTAATATAATTAATTCTATTAATTATATAATATTAAAGCTTGGTAAACCAAGTCTAATACATTATTAAAAAAATAATAATTATACAAATAGTGTTTTTAACTAATAAAGATGTTGGGCGTTAAAAAAGGATTATTGTTAGCTATACTCACCTTTTTAGTCGTTGAACGTCCGTATTTTTTTTTATTTTAAAGAAGAACACAACCTAAAAAAGGTTTCGCTTCAAATACACTTAATTAATATAAGTTGGCTTTTGAAAATTACCCACTCAATATTATACTATAATTTTATAAAATAAATAAACAGTTAAAAATCCCTAGCGTAACTTTTTTCTGAAAAAAAACCTTCCATAATATATGTTTCCATACCCCCCGCTTACGGCTAATAGACTTTTATAGCATATATAAAGTTAACAAAAACAAATTAAAGTTTTTTTAAATAAAAATAAATATATATATATTAAAAAATTAAATATGTCATTATTATTATTATTAATTCCATTAATAGGAATAAGTCTTATAACAATAGAGACTAATTATGGTTTAAGTATAGTAAATAATATTAAAATAAAATCAATAGCCTTAACTACAACAATAATAAATTTAATTGTATCATTAATAATGTTTATACTTTTTGATTTTAGTAGTAAACAATTTCAATTTATTGAAGAACATTACCAAGTAAGTTATTTTGATGTATATTTAGGTGTAGATGGTTTATCAATATATTTTATATTATTAACAACTATAATAATGCCTGTAGCTATTTTATCTAATTGAAATTCAATACAATCACAAAATGTATTATCATTTGTAGTAATTATGTTATTATTAGAAACATTATTATTAGCTGTATTCTTAGTTTTAGATGTATTATTATTCTATATCTTTTTTGAAAGTATATTACCTCCTTTATTTTTATTAATAGGATTATTTGGTTCAAGTAATAAAGTAAGAGCTAGTTTCTACTTATTCTTATATACTTTATTAGGTTCATTATTTATGTTATTATCTATAATAGTTATGTCTTCTATTATGGGTACTACTGATTTTGATGCATTATCTAAAGCAAACTTTAGTTATATAACTCAATTATTTTTATTTTACGGTATATTTATAGCTTTTGCTGTAAAAACACCAGTTATTTTTTTAAATACTTGATTACTAAAAGCTCACGTTGAATCACCATTATCTGGTAGTATTATATTAGCAGGTATAGTTTTAAAATTAAGTTTATATGGTATATTTAGATTAATGTTACCTTTATTACCTAAAGCTTCTTTAAACTTTACATATATTATTTATGTAATAGGTGTAATAACTATTATTTATGCTAGTTTTAGTACATTAAGAACAATAGATATTAAAGAATTAATTGCTTACTCTTCTGTATCTCACGCAGCTGTTTATTTAATAGGTGCATTTAGTAATACAATACAAGGTATAGAAGGTGCAATAGTTTTAGGTTTAGCTCACGGTTTTGTATCACCAGCATTATTTATTTGTGTTGGAGGTATTTTATATGATAGATCTTCTACTAGATTAATTACATATTATAGAGGTATGGCTCAAATTATGCCTATATTCTCTATATTATTCTTTATATTATGTTTAGGTAATAGTGGTACACCTTTAACTTTTAATTTCATAGGTGAATTTATGTCATTATATGGTGCATTTGAAAGAATGCCTATATTAGGTATACTAGCTAGTACTTCTATTGTATTATCTGCAGCTTATACAATATTTATGTATAATAGAATAGCTTTTGGTGGTTCTTATTCTGTATATTTTGTAGAAAACATAGGTGATGTTACTAGAAGAGAGTTTATATTATTATTAGTATTTGTAGTATTTACAGTATTATTTGGTATATATCCTGCTCCTATATTAGATGGTTTACATTACTCAGTTTCTTCTTTAATTTATAATATAAATTAATATAATTAATTTATTTATTTTAATAACTTTTATTGTTTTATTTTTATAATCAATAATTATGTTTATTTATCTTCTTACTAGCTCAATGGCAGAGCAGAATACTTCTAATATTTTGATCCAAGTTCGACCCTTGGGTAAGAATTGTAATAATATTATTACTAATATTATTATTTTAGCCTTTATAGCTCAATGGTAGAGCGAGATACTGTTAATATTTTGATAGATGTTCGATTCATCTTAAGGGCTTATTTTTACTTTACCTTATAATCTAAAAAAAAAGTCAAGATATATATTAAGAAAATATCCATATAATAGATAAAATACAAATATATGCCACAATTAGTACCATTCTTTTTTGTAAATCAAGTAGTATTTACTTTTGTTATATTAACAGTATTAATATATACATTTACTAAATTCATATTACCTAGATTTGTACGTACTTTTATTTCACGTATTTACATAAATAAATTATAATTATAAAAATTAGTAGTTGTATTATATATAACTAAAACATAATAATTTTTTATTATTATATATATCTCTATCTTAATAGAGTTTCATTAGGTAATGAAAATAATAAGTTAATATTTATATATATCTTATAAATAAACAATAATATGCGTCATTTAGATTTTGTATTAAGTCCATTAGACCAATTTGAAGTAAGAGATTTATTTTCTCTTAACGCTAATTTATTAGGTAATTTACACTTATCATTAACAAATATAGGTTTATACTTATCAATTAGTATCTTTTTAATTTTAACATATAGCTTATTAGCTACAAATAATAATAAAATAATACCTAATAACTGATCAATAAGTCAAGAAAGTATTTATGCAACAGTTCACGGTATAGTAATAAATCAAATTAATCCTAATAAAGGACAAATGTTCTTCCCATTAATGTATGTATTATTCATATTTATTTTAGTAAATAATTTAATAGGATTAGTACCATACAGTTTTGCATCTACATCACACTTTATATTAACATTCTCTATTAGTTTTACTGTTGTTTTAGGTGCAACAATATTAGGTTTCCAAAGACACGGGTTAAAATTCTTCTCATTATTTGTACCTTCAGGTTGTCCTTTAGCTTTATTACCTTTATTAGTTTTAATTGAATTTATTTCATACTTATCTAGAAATGTTTCATTAGGATTAAGATTAGCTGCTAATATTTTAAGTGGTCACATGCTTTTAAGTATTTTAAGTGGATTCACATATAATATTATGACTAGTGGTATTATATTCTTTATATTAGGTTTAATACCTTTAGCATTTATTATTGCATTCTCTGGTTTAGAATTAGCTATAGCATTTATTCAAGCTCAAGTTTTTGTAGTTTTAGCATGTTCATATATTAAAGATGGTTTAGATTTACATTAATACCATAGTATATATATATAATATAAATAATATATATTATTATTATATTATAATAATAATTTTTTAAAGATATAAAAATTTTATGAAAATAGGAAAGTCCAATACTTATTAGGCATATACACTTGAATATATTTATTCAATAATTATAAAAATATAAGGATATTAACAGAAACTAATATTATTATAAAATACTAAAAAGTAATAATAAAATAATAGCGAACAAGAATCCTATGTTAAGTTTTTATTTAGAATTATTAAAATTAAACAGAAACTGGCTTAATTATATCTTTAAATAATAACATTAAAATTAATAATTTAATAGTTATATATATAACAATATAGATGTGATGTATGCATCAAAAATAAAATAGAGAGTTTGATGATGGCTCTAACTGAACACTGTCCAAGTACTTGACACATGCTAATCGAACGACTAATTAGTTTAATTATTATTTAATAGTTAAATTAAGTAGTAGTGGTGTACAGGTGAGTAAAAGATAAATTGGCTACCTTAAAGTAAGGGAAAAAATCCCTTATAACCAAAGGTTAATATTACCGCTTTAAGATGATAATTTTTATCTCGGTGAGTAGTAGGAAAGGTAATGACTTTTCTAGCAATAAACCGTAGTCGTAACTGGAAAGTTGATCGACCACATTGGGTCTGAAAAAAACCCAATGCTTTTATGTACAGCAGTGAGGAATATTGGTCAATGGCCGAAAGGCTGAACCAGTAACTTGGAAGAATGTCTATGTAAATTGTATCGTTACATTCGCGATTAACTCGCATAAAATTCTAAATAGATTGTATATAATGACATAATCTATTTATAAGTCTTGACCAAACTACGTGCCAGCAGTCGCGGTAATACGTAGGAGGCTAGTGTTAGTTATCTTTATTGGGTTTAAAGGGTAAGTAGACGGTAAATTAAACTCTAAACGAGTACTTTTTTACTAGAGTTATATGAGAGAAGGAAGAATTTCTGGAGTAGAGATAAAATTTGATGATACCAGGAGGACTGTCAACGGCGAAGGCGTCCTTCTATGTAATAACTGACGTTGAGAGACGAAGGCTTGGGTAGCAAACAGGATTAGATACCCTAATAGTCCAAGCAGACAATGATGAATGTCATACATTAGATAAAATTTAATGTATAAACGAAAGTGTAAGCATTCCACCTCAAGAGTACTATGGCAACATATAAACTGAAATCATTAGACCGTTTCTAAAACCAGTAGTGAAGTATGTTATTTAATTCGATGATCCGCGAAAAACCTTACCACAGCTTGTATAGCAGATTATAAAAAATTGTTACAAGCGCTGCATGGCTGTCTTTAGTTAATGTCGTGAGATTTGGTTAATTCCTTTAATTAACGAAAACCCTCACTTTATTTATTTATATAAAGTGGTTCGCTACTACATCGGACCAGATAATAGGGATTAAGACAAGTCATTATGGCCTTAATGCTGTGGGCTATAGACGTGCCACATACGCCTTTACAACGGGATGCGATATTGTGAAATGGAGCTAATCCCCAAAAAAGGAAATAATATGGATTGTAGTCTGTAACTCGACTACATGAAAAAGGAATTACTAGTAATCGTGAATCACCAACGTCACGGTGAATTTTATCTTAGTTAGGTACTAACCACTCGTCAGGCGCTGAAAAAAGTAGATGCAGTAAGTTTGATTTTTTCTGTGTAAAGTTATATATATTTATGATATATAAATATGCAGGATAGTTTTCGTATGCAAAACTTTGATTGGTGTTAAGTCGAAATAAGGTTCGTGTAATGGAAATTGCACGGGGAGTATAAAATTTAAAAAAAAAATAATAGTATATATATTATCAAATCAAATATAGGTATATAACAAATTGGTTCAATTCCAATAAAAGATTAAATATATATATGAAATAGGGAGGTCCCGTAAGTTGGTTAACGGGTTGAGCTGTAAACTCAATAGCTATAAGCTATCGAAGGTTCGATTCCTTTTCTCCCTAATTAGATCTTAATCTAATCCTATCTAAACATTTATTATTATTTGTATAATATGTTAATAGATTTAGTTTTTTTTATTATGAATAATATATTTTTATTAAATGATTCTATTACTAATGGATTTAGAATAGAATTTGTAGATATTATTTATTTAGTATCTATTTTATTAGGTATACTTACTATAAGTAGTAGAAATCCTGTAGTATCTGTTTTATTTTTAATAGGTTTATTTGTTAATGTTGCAGGTTTATTAATTTTAGTAGGATATAATTTTATAGGATTAGCTTATATATTAGTTTATGTAGGTGCTGTTTCTATTTTATTTTTATTTATTTTAATGTTAATAAATATTAGAGTTTCTGAATTATTTAATGATACTAATAATGATTTACCTTTAGCTAGTTTAACAATTATTCTTTTTTATTATATAGTAGCACAGGTATTACCTATAAATTTCACAGAAAATAGTATTGTTTCTTATTTATCTAATTCATATTCTGATGTATATAATGTACAATTAGATAATGAATTATTTAATCTAGTTGATTTAAAACAACAAATTGGTTATGCAAGTAGTAAAGGTTGAGATAATTCATTAATAGAACCTACACATATAGCTAGTATAGGTAATATTATGTATACTAGTTATTCTATGTGATTAATTGTTACTTCTATTATTCTATTATTAGGTATGGTAGGTGCTATAGTTATCACAATAAAACAAAAATAGAAAGATAAAGCTTAAACAATTAATTATTAAATTAAAATATGATATATAAATCAAAAAGTAATTTTCAAAATCATCCTTTTCATTTAGTATCTCCGTCACCTTGACCATTGTTTACTAGTTTGTCATTATTTATATTAACAACAGCTACAGTTTTATTTATGCATGGATTCCAAGGATTCCAATATTTAGTAGCTTTAGCTGTATTTAACGTTATTTACGTTATGGCTTTATGATTTAGAGATGTTATTTCAGAAGGAACTTATTTAGGTAATCATACTAATGCTGTACAAAAAGGATTAAACTTAGGTGTAGGTTTATTTATTATATCTGAAGTTTTCTTCTTTTTAGCTATATTCTGAGCATTTTTTCATAGTGCAATATCACCTAGTGTTGAATTAGGTGCACAATGACCTCCATTAGGTATACAAGCTGTTAATCCATTTGAATTACCATTATTAAATACTATATTATTATTATCTTCAGGTGTAACAATTACATATGCTCACCATTCTTTAATACAAGGTAATAGAAAAGGTGCTTTATATGGAACAGTTGTAACAATTATATTAGCTGTAATATTTACTTTCTTCCAAGGTGTTGAATATTCAGTATCTTCTTTCACTATTTCTGATAGTGTTTATGGTTCATGTTTCTACTTTGGTACTGGTTTCCACGGTTTACACGTTATTATTGGAACAGCTTTCTTAGCTGTAGGATTATGACGTTTAGCTGCATACCATTTAACAGATCACCATCACTTAGGTTACGAATCAGGTATATTATACTGACATTTTGTAGACGTAGTATGATTATTCTTATATATTTCTGTATATTACTGAGGTTATTAGAAATAAATATATATATATATGCTTTAAATTTTAAAAATTTAAGGTCTATATAGACCTGTTATTTTATAACATAAATTATATATTTATTAAATTAAATAATAATTGTGAATTATATGCAAAGATGATTATTTTAAATATTTATCTTTTAGAGACTTTAGTTTAATGGTAAAACATGTGACTTTTAATCATTATAATATGGGTTCAAATCCCATAGGTCTTAATAGATTATTATAATCTGAATTATAATTACGAAAATGACTATAAGTTAATGGTAGACTTTGCTCCAACAGTATATGGAATAACCTATCCCTCCACAAGCGAGTGTAATTCGCACACCGAGTCGGTTCACGATTCACAATCGTACCCGAAAAGAAGCTGGTGAAGGCAGAGGTAACATATAGAGCAATCTATGTAATCCATGATTAGTATGGCTGTAGTTCACCGAAATTGAGAACGTGCTGTTCTTTTACCATTTTGTCCACCAACGTTGCATCTGTCATTCCACTTCCTCCCATACCGCTCAGGGCATTGAACATGCCAGGGCAAAGAAAGCAGATGAGAGCAACCAAAACCAGCTGGAATAGAGGCGAGGCGTACCAGCTGCAGACTTTCAAGTAGACCGCACCATGCAGCGAGACTTCGCTGGCAGCATTGTCAAAAGGCTCCGACTCGGTCGCAGGCTCTTTCATGGTCCCAGCCGTCTCAACGGCTGGGTCTTCCTTGGCTGCCATAGCGAGGAGAGAATTGTGTGCGTAGTTCGAGTGCAGGATGTTGTGGTGTGAGCAAAAGCAGGAAAAAAAAAAGAACTCGATGGCACTTCTTTTGTTTCTCTTTGGGCAGAAATGTCTACATCTATGTCAACATGGGCCCTAGATGATAGAGCGTTATCAATTTGATGTTACACTGGTGCACACGACCTCCAACCGCTAAGAAGTATAGGGAAGGACTATGACATGGCGTCATAAATAATTATTATGGCAACAGGTCGATACCTAGCACGTGCTGCACTAGATATTGACTTACCGTTGTTGTTGCGTTGTCAAGGGCCATGCACGCAAACCGTGTATCTAGCCTCGGGGGAAACAGAAAAAGGGCACAGTGATTGTAACTGTAACTCTGAAACTTTTGGCGTTCTAGGACATTTCCCCATGCCCTTCAGCTGATTGGTGTTATCGCTTGATTTTGAGTCGGGAGGATGAAATTCTGGAAGTTGAAAAATGGGGGGATATCCCGATGCGGCAATGGCGACCGACTGGCGCAGATTCCGGCATGATTCCACAAGGTTAAAGTTCAACCGCGTGCATTAGCCAGATCGGGGAACCTTGGAACCATCCCAGGATGCGGGGATTACCTAGGTACCTCCCGACCTCGGAAGCTTGGAAGCTTCCAAGGTTTGGACGGTATGTACCTACTTAAAATCGATTACATTGGTTTTGGTCTAGACTGGCAACGTTGATGAAAGAGGAAGCAGAGCGGGAAAACACTCACCATATCCAATCTAGACAGATCAAATTCAACTGTAACCATATCTAATGATGTAACGCCAACCCAGTATTCGTAGTTACTTGCAATAAATGATTACGAGAGAAGCTCCTCCGTGAGGAACTTCGCCTGTTGTAAAACGCTGTGGACGGCTAAGTGTTGCCGAGGTCGTGCGGCGGAAAAGATCCGTGTGTCTGACTTTCGACCGTTAGCTTTGTGGAATTTGGGAAGACACTCTGTCGGAGAATCGCTTGAGAATGTTTCGATCAAATGCGCATTATTGTCGAGGATGGGCTGCGCCAAGGCTAGCCCATGAAAAACCGCTTGATAGCTGCCAGGCATAGCTCCGCCCGACTCACTGCGAATTCAAGACTCAGAAGATCTGGCTCAGTCGACAAATGAGCCATAAACAGAATCAATCGAATGGCGTGATAGACGCACACTTCGGTGGCGAATTCAAGCAGCCGTGGCTTGGTACAGGTCTGATTCAAGTCGTAAAACAAATTGACGACTGACAGTGCATGTTCAATGCAGGTTCCGGTCGCCATCTGAACAAACTGCGCATCGATGGTACTCAAAACCACAGCCGGTGGAGCTTCGGGGTATCCAGGGAGGAAGATCCGATAGAGATCAAAGTGGCACCCATGCCACAAGGTAAACATCATAATGTGACGGGGCAGCCAAGAACTTCCAACCAAATTCTTCAGCCCCGTAGTCAAGATTTCTGCTTGATTTGGCATTTCGGCTTTCATTTCACAGAGGATCTCCTCGAGGCCCCCAGTCACGTCCTTCAGATGCAAGTAAGGATCGCTGCAAACAACGAGCTCCCGTGTCAACTTCATAATGTCCCTGCGAATAGAGGCCAAACGAATACACATGTTCAGTGACCCCAGCTCATTCCGATCTCGCGATGCGTAGATGGCAAATTTTTCAGAGCCAGTCGGACATAGCAAACCAAAGGAGCCTTCCAATGACGGAGGGTGTAAGTAAATGCACTCAAAGGGGCAGACTTCAAATTCTGTCAGTCCGATAGAGAAATACGACTCCAGCAACTTGAAGCACCATACAGCGCAGCGCCGGGTCTCTTCCAAAATCGGATCGAGTGTGTTTGCTCATGATTAAGACCCATGGCGGATGCCGCGCGGGCGGCTATAGCAGTCAACATAAATGCGTTTTCGTAGCCCCCTGTTGTCATTCGATAGCTGATGGCCAACAATAATGGCTTGCAAACGAGGCATGGACGGATTCTCCAAGCATTTCCAGATGATGTCTTCTGCGTTAGACACCCATGTGGCACTCTTCTCCCGTTTGACGGCCACACCGTGCACAGGCGCGTGCAAAGAGGTCAAGGCACAAATGGCAAGAACTAGCGGTCGCTCCAATGTGCCTTTGTTGCATTTTGCCAAGGTTGTTGACGGGTGCAAAAATGCATACGAAGGAACTCGACAGATATGCTCGAAGAAGTCCCGGACCAGTTCTGTCGCTTCACCATGTGACGGATCTCCTTGGGCGCTTTCTTTGCTTGGATCAAGCGGCAGTGAGCCGTCCCCAACGGACATTGTATCATGTGCCGGAAAAGCAGCATCAGGGTCTCGAGATCCGGGGAGTGGGGCATCACCTTGATCATGATCCGTATGTTCCCCATGTTCTCCATGGCCCCCGGAATTTCTGTTATGTCGTTGGGCCACCATCAATGCGGGATATGAACAAGCCCTGTTGTATCTAATGCAGTTGGCACATCGCGGGTGTGTATTTGGTGCAGCGAACCTTGCGCACTCGACATTGTGAACGAGATCTCCGCCCTCGTAGCCGCTTGTGTCTTTCGTCGGTTCTTGGACTGGACCGCGCACCACTCACTAGAAGCGATTCATTCCGCCAGGTAAATGAACACTGGAAGCCCAGGCGCTCGCAGTCGCGGCAAGCAGAGAGTCTCCCATCGCAGCCAACCTATTCATCTGTCAGTAATTTACCTCGGTTTATCCCGAATACTATCAATACCTTCCGAGCTCGGCACTGCTGGCAGACCTGTTTGGCTCGAGGGTTGGGCGATCTGAAAACAGACAAATAAGGTAGTATCGTTGGATCGGCAGTCGGCATTTTGGAGGTCGAAGATTATTCCAGCAGTAATCGTCAGAGCTCCCTGATCTCTTTGTGGTGTCATCCATCACCCTCTCATCCCATGCTGGAGCTCTCCCGACCGAGATCAAGGATGCTGAATGGCAGATAAGAAAGCATTGATCAAAGTCCCCATACTGTTGAGATTGCAGAGTAACATTTGGACTGTGTCAGTTCATGTAAGTGGACCGGAGCACACCTGGGCATGCTGGATGGATGGATGACAGGTGGGGGTGACTAATCCAAGTCGAGGCAGACTGACCGACATCCGTCTATGAATTCCCCCGACAGCCGTCTTGTCTTGTCCGGGGAAGCCCTTCGCATACTCTGGGTCTTACCATGTAGCATTGAACTTGGAGGGGATTGTGTCGCGTGGAAGACGCAATCCTTGGCTAATAAGACTCGTTGCCCAGGTATCCATTTCAAAGATCGCGTGCGCATCGTTGACAATTTCGTCTTTCCCACCCAGCGCCCCTCTCAACTTTGCCCTGTTGTTTGCATCTGCTGACATTGAAGCCGAACATGGCCGCTAATGCAGAATCCACGCGACCCAACATCCTGTTATGGCTGATGACCACGCCTCGAAAGCCATATCCTGCTACGGAGCTGGACTCAGCCAAACGCCAAATCTCAACCGGATCGCTAATGAGGAAATGCGCTTCGATCACTGCTATGCCACCAACAGCATCTGCACATTATCGCAAGCAGCTATCCTGCCTGGCACGCACAACCATGGCGTGACGTCCCTCCATTCGAAAATCCAACGGCACACTCCGAACGTCGCGAAACAGCATCGCGGGGTTTGGCTACCAAACCGTCATGATCGGCAAATGGCACCTGGGGGAAGGTAAATTACATGAGCCACGGGATTTGATTTTTGGTCCATTCTCCCGGGCCAAGGCGAATACCATGAACCCGACTTCATTGATCCGGATGGTACAAACATCAAGGAAGGATACGCGACGGACATCAGCGATTTGATTAAACGTCGAGATCAGTCCAAGCCGTTTTTCGTCATATGCCACCATAAGGCGCCGCATTGAAGCTGGGAATACCAGGAGAAACACAGGGATCTGCATCAAGATCCAATCCAGCTGCCTGACACGTTTTCGGATGACTACAAAAATCGAGCGAGGGCTGCCATAATCGCTGAAATGCGATTTCGGAAAACCTGTCTTACAAAGACCTTGGTCTCGCACAGCCTGATGCTGACCGGAGAAAAGTCGGAGAGAAGATGGCGGGTGGTATGCGGAAGGTTCCCTCGCCTCCCACGGACGATGAAGTTCGAATGATGAGACTCATTGGCAATGAAGATGGCACCCTCTTCCGCTTTGAGTCCAAAAAGGAACTGGCTGAGTTCAAGTTCCAGCGTTACATGCAACGGTATCTCCGTACCGTTCAGAGCATTGACGACAATGTCGGCCGAATCTTCGAGCTGCTCGATTCGGATCCGGAGTTGGCAGATAACACGAACGCCATCTATACATCGGATCAGGGATTCTTTCTTGGAGAACATGGATGGTTTGACAAGCGCTTCATTTACGAAGAGAGTTTTCAAATGCCGTTGATGATTCGATATCCCAAAGAGATCGAGGCTGGCAGTGTTTGCAGTGACATTGTCTGCAATGTAGATTTCTCGCCCACATTATTGGATTTCGCCGGCATCACCACGCCGACGTACATGCAGGGTCGAACGTTCCGGTCGATTTTAGGCGGTAACTCCCCCGCTGATTGGGATCAACTGGCTTATCACAGGTACTGGATGCGTAATGATACAGAACACGAAGCGTATGCACACTACGGAGTGCGCAATCATCGATACAAGTTGATCTACTGGCACTATGACGATTTGCTCGTCGATGGAGCGCGGCCAGGAGGCGAGGATTGTCGTAAATGTGAGTTGTTTGACTGTCAGGAGGACGCGCTCGAGTTGTTCAATTGTTACGCAGATCCGAAGTATGGGGAAGTCGTGATCGAAATGACGAGGTTATTGGAGTGGAAGATGATGGAGATCGGGGACGAGCCGGCTCGTGAGAAACTTGCCGGTCAATAGATTACCACCTGTTGGCCTTTACAATATCGTGGAATCCCTTCGACGGAGAACTTTGTCTGTTCAGCCAGGTGTTCTCCAACCTGGGTCGCCTTTTGCTTGTTTCTTATTCTAGCGGTTTGCTTTAGGTCAATCCATGTTCGAAATACTACCATGTTCAGTTTTATTACTTCGCTCTCCTTAAACCTACAATCACCAACCTATCAAACTCTCAACTCAACATCAGCACGCGTCACATGCTCTCTCTGCTCCAGCTTTGGATTCAACATAGTTGATGCCGTCCTGGATTTTGCACGCCCTGGCACTAGAATGTTGAACTGTCCATATATCTCACGTGGAACCAGATATATCAGTTTATACGCGTCAAGGGTTCCTTCCAATCATTGCCATGCTGATTCAAGAACAGCCGAATATTACCGGTCGCCCAGGTGCGTTCATGCAGCATTGCCAATGATGCTACATTGTACAGAGTACGCTCTACATGCATCACCCTCCGCTACTTACATCGGTGTGTCTTACGATCGATATTATTCTGTGTTCTACACGGCTCATTTGCGTATGATATTCACACGGAAGAGCCCAATCCCGAATTTATGCACTGGACTCAGCTGAGCCGCTGATCGACATAGTCTAGTCAGCCAGCCACCGATTTATACACACCACTTGCATCAACAAATATAAGGGAGCGGTGTGGGATAACAATACTTCACCTACCAAGTTATGCATCTCCAACGTCTCACATTCCAAATCCGCCGTCCCGTTACATTTCTACCATAGCATACTCCCTACGCAGAGTGAAGCTCCTGGAACAGCTGCAGGCGGAAAGCCACCCGTTACGGAACCATATCAATCCTGCAGAAGAAACAGCCTTACATGGACATGTTTTTCCAGAGAACGCTACACAATGTATGGTCTCAGAGGAGATTTGATGGCTTCTTGCTATCATCTCATTCATCCCTCTCCCAATGATACTGAGATGTTAGTAAGGTCTCACCCCTCTTCTGATCGACTAACTCGCAATTGCCCTTGCATGAGCGCAACACGTAGATCTCTTTTTCATATTTTTATGTTTTTATACATCACGGTATACCGTGCGTCGGGAAGCGTTTGGCTTATGAATTGTGTCTATTATTTAACCATTTCCCAATCTTCGACAACACCACCCATTCTTTGTCGATTTCTTGCTGATTTCCTGTATACATTCGTATATTGCGAAAGGTACCCTTCATCTCGAGTTCAACAGCTAACTACAGTACCTACTTGAGCTCATCATGCTTGGGTATGCACTCAATGGCTCGCCTCCTGGGGATGTGGTAGTTGCGGTCGGCGTTATTCTTCTTGCTGGCTATGTGCTGCAGTTCGCTTTTGCAGTTGGGTCCAAGTTGCCATTGATCAACCAAAACTCCATTTTGGATTTTGGAAGCATGAAGTCTCGTCGTTCCTACGTCACTGGTGCGGCGGATCTGATCAAGTCCGGGTTTGCTAAGGTATCTCCATTTTATCACCCATCGGAATTGATACACAGGGACTGACATATGAATTTAAATAGTCTGCCAAGGGGTTCCGGCTAGTCACAGACAATGGATGCCAGGTTGTACTCCCACCGAGATATCTCAATGAGATTCGAAATCATCCCGACATGAGCCGTGACAAGGCATCCGCGAAGGAGTTACATTCCCATCTTCCCGGCTTCGAGCCATTTCGTGAAGGATCAAAAGATGAGCGAATCATGCACGATGTCGTGCTGACGAAACTGACACGCAAACTGGGTAAATGCTTACAAGAGAACACCTGAAAGACAAGGACTAACTGAATATCTACAACAGGGCGTGTCACGGAGGATCTCTCAAAGGAGACTGCCGAGGTGGTTCGAAAATACTGGACTGATGAGAAGGGTGAGTTGAATCGCAAGTTTGTGTTCCAAGGTTGTCAAAATGAGACACTAACATCAAGACAGAATGGCACGCCTTATCTCTTCGATCTACCATCACTCCGATGCTAGCCCAAATGTCCTCCAGAGTATTCTTGGGTGAACTTCTGTGTCGAGACCCCGACTGGCTCCATATCACCATCAACTATGCCGTCCATGTGATTCGCGCGACCGACGAATTGCGACAATGGCCAAAGATGCTGCGACCTTTCGTGAATCGGGTGCTCCCTTCGTGCCGAATGATTCGATCGGATATGAAGCAGGCTCTTGGCCTAATCACACCAATCCTGAACAAGAGACGGGCCGACAGAGAAGCTGCCATCAAGGCAGGAAACCCCCCAACGCAATACAATGATGCTATTGACTGGATGGAGGATGTTGCCAAAGGTCGCCCATACAACCCAGCCATCTCACAGCTTCTGCTTTCCATGGCTGCTATTCATACCTCGGCGGACATGCTGACACAGATTCTGTTCGACATCGCTGCCCAGCCGGAACTGGTCAAGGATTTGCGAGAGGAGATAATAACTGTGACACGCGAGAATGGTTGGAATAAGATCTCATTGTATAAGTTGGTGCTCATGGACAGTACAATCAAGGAAAGCCAACGACTGAAGCCCGTCGCAATCAGTAAGGTTCACCGTACATTTCCCTTGCGTTCAGATATTGACTGAGTACAGCGCCAATGCGCCGTCTTACCACCACCGATGTTGAGTTATCAGACGGAGTCTTCATCCCCAAAGACACCACCATCTTGGTCTCCGCGAATAGCATGTGGGACGAGAAGAACTACGAAAACCCAGAAAAGTTCGATGGCTATCGTTTCCTCAAAATGCGTGATGTTCCCGGACAACAGACTGCTGCTCAACTGGTTGCGCCTTCTCCAATTCACTTGGGCTGGGGCTTCGGGCAGCATGCCTGTCCCGGAAGATTCTTTGCTGCCAACGAAATGAAAATTGCTCTTTGCCAAATCCTTCTCAAATATGACATCAAGCTTGATGAGGCACGTCTACCACAAGTCAGGCGATTTGGAGTATCTATGACTGCTGATTCGACCGCAAATCTGCTCATTCGAAGACGACAAGAGGAGGTGTCCCCGGAAGATTTAGGATGTCAAGTCTAATAGATTGGATTTCGACCTGCGATGTTATTACACATTGCGGCACAGGAATAAGCGAAGAAAACAACAGTGATAAGTTTCGAAGAGAACTGTTATGTTACATGAGGGATGGAAGGGTATAATGCATAGATAGAAATCAAATTGCTCGTGTCTGGCAGAGTATCGATCCGACTCCAATTCTATCAAAGGACGTGATAGGATCCCAATATGGCTACGGAATACTGATGCAAGAAACCAACATGTTATCCATCCATCCTACGTAGCCAAGTGATGCAGTTGGCGTTCATCGGCGCTAGAGGGGTCGTTGTCACTTAATGCCCTTGCATTATTGCAGATACGACTGTAGATCTATCTCCCACCGTCCATCAAGGGCAGAATGGGACGGGATGTAATGGCCCCGTTTGTACTCCGTACTTTGCTGCTTTATGCAATAATTGCAAATCGCCAACCTCCCTACTCCTAAATTGTGTGAAAGCTTTCGATACATCCCGGGCCCACACACATACATGTATGTGGACATCGTGCATGGAAGAAAAGAAAACTCTCCAAAAATCCAAACTGCACTTGATCGGTTCAATCTCTCCTAAACTACCATTCAAGATTACCGTATTTCCCACTACATGTTAGTTCCGCACAGAATTCAATATCCTCGGTAGTGGCTGAGCCCGGGGAGCTCTGGCGAGCTGGCCAAAGTTCCTTGTTCTGGCGCTTTTCCTCGTCTCGATGGTTCCTGAGAAGGCCCCTCACGGTGTTTTGGAAGAATAAAGGAGCGCTCTCGAGGTCTGGATGAAGTTGCCCATTGACAAATATTCCAGCATCTAGGTTCTTTTGAGCTGCATTGCAAAGATGTTTGTCTTCGTTTAAAACACGCTTGAAGAATGAATCAATGTACTTGAAGTCTTCATCAGATGCTTGCTGATGCCGATAGACCTCATATTCCATGGAACAAGTCCCTGCCGAAGTTGGAACGCATCGCATCAGATAGAAAAAGTGCGGTCTACAGTCAAAGGCGTTAGTTCTCACTGTTATGCTTCGGTATGAAGGGGAACCCACGAAACTGTCATGCAAGCATTTGGGAAATAATACGTGCTGGCATTCTTGATGTCATCTTTCACTTTGTCTTGCTTCGGACGGGAGAAATGCTGGATGTGTCCAGCTTTCGAGACGGTGTAGTAGTATGACAGGTCTGCCAGCTTTGCCACGTCCGGGTGAGCCACAGAGCAATGATAACATTCATTGTAGTTGTCTGCCAAGGCTTTCCAGTTGTAGTTTCCATTCATGTGCCATGTGTGGTCGAATTTATACCGGCCGAAATCAAATTGCCCGAATCTTTCTTGTGTGTCGACACCTTGGAAATCGTCTTCCCAAGGGATTGGTGTTGGGGAGGAGTCGAGATTAACCCAGATAAAACCTAGTGCGTCAACATGAATATGAACTGGGAATAGGCTCTGTTCCTCTTTCTTGAATCCTGGCACGTCGTCAAATTTGGGCGCTTTGGTCAATTTTCCATCGAGTCCATATGACCATCCATGATACTTGCAAGAAAGGATCGGGAAATTGCCCTCATCTTGGGAGACAAGGGGAAATGCACGATGCCGGCATATGTTGTGGAAGCCGGTCAAGTTCCCCTGGCGGTTGAGACAAAGCACAAATGAAAAACCAGCCATCTCAAAGCGATAGAAGTCTCCTGGCTTTTCGAAACGCAATTTGTGAGTAATCAAAATCCATTTCTTCGAGAAGATGGCCCTTCTCTCTAACTCATACATCTCTGGCGAACGGTACCAAGAAGCCGGGAGAGCTTTGACGGGTTCGGCTGGGGCCTTTGGTGCTCTGTAGTCATCTGGTTTGTAACCAAACAGCGACGAGATTGTTGAAGTCATGGTAGGAGGTCCTTGCAGGATATTCCACGATCGATAGAGAGTTGGAGTTTGCATTCCGACCCATCTTTGACAAGACGTTCTTTTATTTGAGCAATCTTGAATGTATGGTGTCCTATCACGCGCCCGCGACCATCGAGCTTAAATGCGATGACGGAGCCATGAGACGTGCTCCTCGAGCGAATGGAACCAACAGCGAATACAACAGAAGTCCCGCAGTGTAACAAACCCCGCAGCTCACGATGCTGTTTCGTTGCGGTCTTTTCAGTGGGGGGAGTTAATGTCAAGTCATTGCTCATCCAGAATGTAAAGATGACTGTGAGCGGAGGGTATGGTGCTAGACCAACCACCCTCTTAGGTGACATAACTTTGATGTTTTGACCTGTCATTTTGTGATTGTCTTTCACAACCTTGGAAGTATCTCGCAAACTGTCCTGGTAATGAAAGTTTGGCCTTGGCCTTGGGCTCCAATCTCCCATTCCGATGTCAGGTGACCTCCAGGGGGAGTAACGGACTATCTGTTTGTCCGGGACCGGACAGTTGAACCTCCCAGAGGGGTAATCACTTCTCCTCTACACAAGTGCTTTCCAGGTTATAACTCTGGTGAAGGCTTCATTTCTCGCATTAAACTCTCATGGATCATCCCGTTATGTACAACATAGTCAAAGATATGCCAATAGTCTAAAGCAATGTTGTTACCGGGGTAAAATGAGCTATCGGTAGGGAAATATATACCTGCCCTTTGACAAAATTTTACAACGATACTCTCTCGCATACCACTTCAAACAGGACTAATGTCCACTGCAAAAGATGTGAAGCAAAGTCCTAGAATACAAACGTCACGAGGTGAGTATCTCAGCTGTCTACATGTACTCAAAGGGCCGACCTCGGGATGTCGGGAATTGCCCAGGTGGTGATGAGTCAGTTTCTCCGACTTCCCCTGGACCTGCTCATTGCCCGTGATTGTTTCCCAAACAGAGATTTACGTTCTGGCTTCATGCATCGATGTCCAAAAATAATCAAGAGACGTGATTGAAACATGAGTTTCAACAGAAAACGAGCAGCCCTGGCCTGTACTTTTTGTCGCAGTCGGTAGGTGACCTTTCCCCACTTCGATGTCTCATGCCAGTGCTAAGTGAAACCCAGGAAACGGAGATGTGATGCCCAGAAGCCATCATGTGCTCACTGCAGAGAGCTAGAGGTGGAATGTCACTATGATGATTTACCCTCCCAGAGGTCTGTGTTGGTTCACTATCCAAGGCGAATGTCCTCTCACAGGGGTAGATAGGATCGACACCTCCGGTGGCACTCGAGAAATCCTCAGCCGCTTACAAGACATCGAGACAATGCTCAAGACTCAGTCGGATCAGATCTCAAACGTTGCCAAGTCCCATATCGGTGCTTATGCCGTCCCCGAGGCCTCGCCATCAGGACATACAACTGCTCCTCCAAGAGAGCTTCCGAATGCTACCATGCCCTCGCCCTGGTTATTCTCCGGATTAAACATGCAACCAGATTTGCCAGAACTACCCCCATTGACAATTCCGGTCAAACACAAAAAATCCTCTAGTTACCTCCTGAGCTTACCCCCAGTCAAATCCCTCATCGGGGAGTATCCGACCGATTTGTTTTTCCTGTTAGAATCACGAGCTCACCTGCCACCAGAGCTGTCATTTGAGACTTGGCCAGTACCGAAACCATCGGTCGAAATCGAAAGTGATGTTGCTACTGGTTTGGTATCTATCTTCTTCGCGTCAGCTCATCATGACCATCCAATCTTGGACCCAGGCAGGTTCGAAGATATCTTCCGCCGGTTTCTGGAGAATGGGCCCGATTCGAGTACCGCATCGGCCTTATGCATGGTCGTCCTGGCACTTGGTGCTGTCGCTGCTTCACCACCAGATGCTCATACATTTCTTCATTCACCCCCGGGCATGCAGTACATGCAGCACGCCATGCCAACCCTCCTCAGCCAGTCAGCATGGTCATTTTCATGTAGTCTCATGCTACCACAGGCGCTTGTTCTTGCTAGTGTATATTTCGCATATATCGTCCGCCCTTTGCAGAGCTGGCGACTCGTCTACTCTGCCACGACGATAATCCAGTTCAAACTTTCGGGGTAAGGCCTCTGATAGCCCCAAGAAGAGAGCAATTCTGACAATAGCGCAGGATTGACACTCAGCAGAAGGAATCTTGGTGGCGAGAGAGCCTGATCCGCCTGTTTTGGTCCTGCTTTTTGATCGAGTGCGATCGCCTCGCCGAGCTGGAACTCCCCCCGAAGTGGTCTGCAACAACTGACCGACGAAATCAGTCTTCCGGAGTGCACTAACCTTGGGACGATGCAATCAACCTGCTATCTCGCAGAGATATCTATTCGTAGATTACTGAATCGCGTGCATAATTCCCTCTACCCGAACAAGAAGTACGGCTTGGCGCTATCATCCACCACATTCGCAACACCAGAGGAGTTTGCCATAGATGATATATCGTCCATAAGTGCAGTTTGCGACGAGTTACGCTCACAACTCGAGTTATGGCATTCTTCCATACCAGACATCTTTCGTCCAGAGCTCAACATCGAAGCTTCCATGCAGGAATCGAATGGTCGCCAGGCAATACTACGGATTCGGTACTTTGCCACGCGTCATATAATATACAGGCCATTTGTTCTCTTTATTGTGACCCATGATGTCACCTCCATATCCCATGATATGGTTGAGAAAGCTGGTATTTGCCTCGAGAGCTGCCGATGCTACATCCACAGCACGGCGAGGATCCTCAAAACCCCGAGCCAATACACGTGGACATTCTCGTTATCGTACGTGAGATGGACCGAAGGATGGCTGACGAGTGCTGACAAGGCGAATCTTACAGATCACTCGGTGCCATTGTGATTCTAACGCTTGCTTCACTAAATCCCGCTTTGCAACATCTGGTGACCGATATTGACGCATTGCAAAGCTTAGCTTTGAACAATATTCGGCCCTGGGCTTTCTCTAGTCTTGAGGCTGTTATAACGATACTTGAAGACGTCCAGAAAAAGCAAAGGCTTTTCTCGCGTATGAATTGCTGACAAGTTCATAAGCCGACGAGAGTGTGAGCCCGTAGGGGCTAATTTCACAGGATCGACATGATCGATGCGCTGGACATGTCTATTTACAACTCTCCCCCAGTGGGCTGAGCAATGATTTCAAGTCCAATATCACTCTTCCAGAAGCTCCCTGATGGATACGTATACTTCTCCAATGCCGTGTGAGTATAGCCAGTTGAATATCCTGGATCGAGTGGTGTGACGTAGTGCGCATTCTCAATCTTGGAAGGATGGCGCAGGTTTTCCCGGTGGCTGTCCGCATTCTCGAGCATTGATTTGCGTCCGCTGATAGCGATGTAATCGATTGTGCTCAAGTGAGATGTCAATTCGGTGAGGCCCATTGCACCATTATGAGGTACACATGGAACATTGAATTTCAGCGCCATGAGCATGACGGCCTGGCTAGTCAGTCAGAACGAATGGCCAAGAAAGGAAATGATAGACTACACTCACAAGACATTCATTAACGCTGCCAAGTCGTACGGCATCGATTTGACAAACATCGGTCGCTTCTGCTTGCAACAGCTGTTTGAAAGTGACGCGATTCTGTGCTGCCTCGCCTGTTGCGACGCCGACACCGTACGGTTTCAGAGCCCTGCGAATAGTTGCATGTCCCAAAACATCGTCCGGGTTGGTTGGCTCTTCAATAAACACCGGCTTGAACTCCACCAGCTGTTTCATGTATTCGATTGCCTGTGGAACACTCCAGACTTGATTGGCATCGATCATGATCTGGTGTCCTTGATCATACCCCAGAACCTCTCTCACTGCGGCCAGACGTTCCCGATCAGCCTCAACATTGGTTCCAACCTTGAACTTGAACGTGGTATATCCTGCCGCGATCGTCTCTTGGAGTACCTCTCGCATACGGTCTCCCGAGAAGGCCAGCTACCCGGGAGAAGTGGTGTATGCGGGAACCGCTCGATTTTCGAGCGCCTCTTGTAGGCGGGTCTCTTTGTCCTTTTGTGTTTTCTTGAGCATTTCAACGCTCTCTTCGGGTGTGATAACGTCCGTGATGTACCGAAAGTCAATACATCTCACGACTTCCTCCGGGTTCATGTCACATACGATCTTCCAGACCGGTTTGCCCAGGATCTTGCCCCAGAGATCCCAAACAGCATTCAATACTCCCGCGACAGCCAAATGAGTGACACTCTTTTCAGGGCCGATCCAGCGGTACTGCGAGTCGGATACCATGTACCTCCAGGTCTTGCCCATGTCACGAGTCAGTTCATGCATGGTTTTGTCCACGACACGTCGGGCGAATATGTCGAGAGCCATGCAGATCAGTTCGCTGCCTCGACCATTGCTAAATGCCTATGGTGAAATCGTATCAGCACGGGAATTCCACCAAGAAGTGAATCTCAGACTTACAATGCCCTCTCCGATTAGAGTTCCTTGGTTTGTTTTCAGCTGGATGTAAGGATGTGAGCCGTTGGTGCCTACATGCATAGCATCCGAGCCTACACCGTCTAGGCTCGTAGGGAATCGCAGGTCAATGACTTCGAAAGAAGTGATTGTGACATCCTGCACGTGGACTGCGGAATCAGTACTCATTATGGAATATATCTGAAAACAGTATCAAAGGAATGAAAACACGGATGGAAAAGAAATGGGGACCTGGTTCCGACTATTTCTACTCCCCATCCACGCAAGACCAAAACGAGGATAACAGCACATCATTGCATTCACCGTCTCGACAAGGCGCATCTCTTCGCAATGAAAGCCGACTGCGGGGATTTCCCAGTGGAGCTGCCGCCTCCCCCGTGGATGATCATTGGCCAGTGAGACTGACAACATATAGCCCTGGAGGTTCCAATTATTTATTCCTGCACTCTTGGCTTCTCCCAGTCGGTTCTTCATTTTGTTTTAACAGAAAAATGGTCAAATTTATACTTGTCACGGGTGCGACCGGCTTCATCGGCGCCCACATCGTCGACGTATTGCTCGCTCGTGGAATACGAGTGCGCGGCGCGACACGGTCACTGGAGAAAGGCGATTCTATGATCAAGGCTCGTCCACAGCACTCAGGGAGACTGGAGTTTGTTCAAATCGACGACTTTGGAAGGCCCGGTGGCTTGGTGGAAGCCGTTCAAGGAGTGGATGGAGTGATCCATACGGCCAGTGTAAGCTATAGTGTCTTTGATCTCGCTTGTTTCCAGTGACTAAAGACTCATTCGCACAGCCCTTCACATACAACACAAGGAACAATGAGCGCGAGCTTGTCCGTCCCGCAATAAATGGTGTTCGAGCAGTTCTGGAAGCGGCCAGCACTAATCCGAAAATACGGCGCATCGTCATTACTTCTTCCTTCGCTTCCGTCCTTGATGCAAATCGCAAGGGCCCGCTATATTTCACTTACACTGGTGATGATTGGAACCCTCTGACCTATGAGGAGTCCGTGGACCCAGCCACGAATGCCATCATTGCGTATCGTGGGTCGAAGAAATTCGCTGAACTGGAGGCTTGGAAATATGTGCAGGAACATAGCCCGACATTCGATATTGTCGCGCTGTGCCCTCCTATGACATTTGGACCGGTTGTGCATCCCGTTTCTCATGTGGACAAACTCAATGAGTCGAATTCGATGTTGTGGAAGATCGCTAATGGAGAAAACCCTCTGCCTGTTGCACGAGTGCCGTTCTGGATTGATGTTCGCGACCTTGCCATTGCACATGTCGAGTCACTACTTCGGAACGAGGTGGGCGGGAAACGATACGTTCCGTCATCCCCGGAGCGATTTTCCTATGGCCTGGCTGCAAAGATCATAGCGGAAGAGTTCCCTGATCTAAGGAGCAAAGTCACACAAGAGGACCAAGTTATTGACGAGAGCTGTGGGTTGGATGGTCAAACTGCTGCAATGGAACTGGGATATACGTATCATTCATTTCATGATACTGTGAGGGATCTGGTATCTCAGTCAGTCTCGCTGAGCGAAAGATCACCCAGCTGCCGTTGAAGTCGGATGTTTACCTAGCGAAATAAATGAGATTCTCTAAGGGTTGGTGTTTCGAGTAGTATGTCTTGTATTCTTTATGGCTGGTGCAGAATGAACAACCAATTCGAGGATGTATTGTTAACCTTCATCAGTTGTCAACTTCTAATTTTGATATCTAGATCCTCCGGGGAATAGAGAGTAAAGTTACTCGTTCAAAAATGGTTTTCGTTAACAGCATTTCAGCATTTCAGCATTTCAGCATTTCGCCAAGATGGAGGTGGTGATCCTCCTATGCCGCTTACCCCCGTGTGCCGCTTCCCCCGTCTTCCCCCATGGGGAATGCCGTTTTCCCTTCTCCACATTTGGGACATCGTCAGATCTCCTCTCTCCTCCTTTGATTACCTCGGGTTGGATTCTAGCTTTATGTGGCAACTCATGATAGGTTTCCCACCCCCCCAAGCCTTGGACAGCATGGCAAAGGATTTCTAGAGGGGCAAGGGGGTATTTAATGAACGAAATCCACAGCACTCAGACGGGACCCTACATGATTCCAATTCAAGCATATAAACCGGTGCAATGGGTAGCTTGAATCTCTCAGATCGGCTCAGTGGGAGATGGCTGATCACTGTCATCACTGTCGCAAATGCTTGGTGAGTCCTTCAAATCCTACACAGGGAATAACGCTAATTAAAGCACGATTCAGCTCGATGGCATGGTTTGGCTATGATCAAGGTGTCTTCTCAGGAGTTTTAATCTCAGCCGACTTCAAGAAACACTTCCCCCAGACGAAAGAGTCAAATATCTCCGGCATTACGTCGAGTTGTTTCTCTGTGAGCTCGTCTCCCCACTATACTGCGACTAGATGTCATTTTAATCTCGAGATCTAGCTCGGAGCCTTTTTCGGCGCTATCTTTGCGTTCACCCTCGGCGACAGATTCGGTCGAAAGAAGACAATTACTCTCGGCTTGGTGTGCAACACCATTGGTGCAGTTCTCCAGATTGTCTCCTGGCATTTGCCGCAGTTGATCGTTGGCCGTATTATTAATGGCTTTGGTATGGGGCTGACTTCGTCAACGTGCCCTGTTTACCAAGCCGAGTGCTCCAAACCACGAGTTCGTGGAAAGCTCGTGGTAGTCGGTTCTCTATCCAACACGGCAGCCTTTTGTCTATCCAACTGGATGAACTATGGTTTATTTTTCCAAGGCGAGGCCCTACAGTGGAGGTTCCCTTTAGGATTTCAACTCATATTCCCATGCATCGTGGTTGGTGCACTGATATTTGTTCCCGAGTCTCCGAGATGGCTTCTTCTCCAAGATCGACACGAGGAGGCGCTCGCGGTGATCGCGAGACTGGAGGGTAAAAGGAAGGATGTTCACGATCCAGATGTGACTGCTCAATTCTTATCCATACGGTCCGCCCTCGAGGTTGAGCGTCAAAGTCAGGTACCGATGGCGGATGTCTTGATGTGCCGCGACAAGACACAAAACCTCCGTCGGCTGCTCTTGTCCTGTGGTACTCAGTTCATGCAGCAATTTAGCGGCGTGAATACGCTTGGATATTATCTTCCGACTCTCTTGCAGGAAAGTGTTGGACTCGGAGAAGAGGAGAGTCGCTTGCTCACTGCTGTCAATGGCACAACGTATCTATTCTCCGCATTTTGTTGTCTGGCAATTATTGATCGCTTTGGACGTCGCAAGTAAGTGAGACTCAAGAGACCTTTCAATTCCTTTTCCGAGCAAACATGTACTAACATTATCTTCGAGGCTAATGCTCTATGGCTCGGTAACTATGGGGGCATGTTATCTTATTGCTGCAATGTGCCTTAGAACTGGCGAGGGCGATCCTTCACGAAAACAACAGGTAGGTGATTCCTGGGGTTCGTTTTGTTCGATGACTAATAGAAGTAGATGGGACGAGTGACAACTGCCATGTTCTTTTTGTATTACTTCTTCTATGGAACAAGTTTTGCCAAAGTCCCGTGGGTCTATAACTCCGAGGTGAACTCTCTGGGCTGGCGCACTCGAGGTGCTGCCGCAGCCACGGCAACAAACTGGATGGGCGGATTCATCGTGACGCAGTTCACTAGTGTTGGTGTCAATACCTTACACTGGAGGTTCTATCTGAGTGAGTCTACATGGGATCTTTTTTCAATGCTGGAATCTGACTTTGCATGCCTAGTCTTCGCTATTATTGCCTGGTCCTTTTTCCCTACAATCTTCTGCCTCTACCCGGAAACTTCACGACGTACCTTGGAGGACATGGACGAAATTTTCATCCGACATCCCTCGCCGATTGTGTGTGGCAAGCAAGAGCTGACCCAACGTAAGCGGCCACAGACATTTGTCGACGCAGAAAGGGATCGTATTATGGAGAACAGAGAATTTGGAAAAGAAACAGTCAAAGAGGGAACGACAGCGCACTACGAGCACGTATAATGAAAAGAGATGAAATGGAGCTATATCAATTCATCCGACTTACCGCATACGAGACTGAGTTGCATTGTCAAGATAGGCTTCAGGGCTCTTTTGTAAAGTGTGCAGATCATCTCTCATTCCCAGTTTACAAATGGATTCCATATTTTAATTCATACACCGTCTTTGAACCTGACCGACCCTCAGCCTTTGAATGTTTACAGACCAGTAACTCCGCGGAGACATCATTTCTGCCGATCATATGTCTACCTGTACCGAGTTAAGTGGAGTGAGTATTGACAAGGTTTGATGTCTTGTCTCGGAGGACGGCGTATCCGGCACCGACATGAAGTGATCGACCGTTGATCTCGGAGAACGGCATTAGCAGCACCGACATGCTGGTGGGTACAGTAGATTTCGAAAACGGATTCCCCTGTGGACACTAACGCATTGTTTCTCGGCCCGTACCCGAAACCACCCTAATCTGTATTCGGCTAAAGCGAAACTAATTATGTCCTAAGAATAGAATGACTATAAATTTCAGAACCGTTTCATTACATATTATATTGTATATTACATGAAACAGCTATACACTACCCCTCTATGCCTAACATTCCATCATTTTGCAGCACCACCTTTTCAGTGGAATCATATGCACAATATGGCACCGAATCTACCTATGTCAACGCTATGTTTTATTCGTGATATGATACAAAGTGATTCACTAACAACGTCTCAAATGGCTGACGCAGCTGAGTGTAGCGAAAAGACCATCAAAAATACTCGCAGAAACCTGCGACTGTTTGGACAAGTTTATGCCCCCTCAACTCGTATCGGTCGAAGACGAAGCATAACACCACCCATGTTAGAAGCGCTCTGTGACCATCTGCTGGAAAAACCAGGCTTGTACCTCGAAGAGATGGTTATCTTTCTATGTGATGAATTCCAGATGCTAGCGTCAACCTCTAGCATTAGGAGGGCTCTCGTATCTAAAGGGTGGTCTAAAAAGACTGCTCGGCATAGTGCGAAAGAGCAGAACGCCGAGCTACGAGAAATATATCTTCACAACCTCTCTGACTTTGAGTCGTACCATCTTGTTTATGTTGATGAATCTGGATGCGATAAGCGCATTGGGTTCCGACGAACAGGTTGGTCACCACTCGGTGTAGCACCTCGGCAAGTGTCTCAGTTCCACCGTGACGAGCGCTATCAAATTTTGCCTGCGTATGCCCAAGATGGTATTTTGATGAGTCGAGTCTTTCGCGGCTCGACGGATGCCGCTGTGTTTGAAGACTTCGTTGATGAGCTCCTTCGTCATTGCGGGAGATGGCCAGAGCCGAAATCTGTTCTGGTCATGGATAATGCATCGTTTCACCACTCTGAGCGGATTTCGCAGATGTGTGCTAATGCGGGAGTCAAACTGGTGTATTTGCCTCCGTACTCGCCAGACCTAAACCCGATTGAAGAGTTTTTTGCTGAACTCAAAGGCTTTATACGACGCAATTGGTGCTACTACGCAGAAGATCCAGACCGAGAATTCGCCTCATTTCTCGAACGGTGTATCAATCAGGTTGGGGCAAAGAAAAACAGTGCTAGGGGCCATTTTCGGCACGCAGACCTTAGTGTTGAGAATTTAGATGATTGAAATCCTCCTTCGGAGGACACCATACAGTAACATGAAGCGATCGATCCTACATTCAAACCCTTCTCTTTATCATAAACTGCCTTTGGCCGCCCGTGCGGACCAGTACGGGTGCCACATAGACCAACAACGTAAGCCACGTGACCCGTAATGAGCGTTTTGGATTTCAAAGTCCTCTGTGGTTCCATTACGTAGCGATTTCTTCACTAAGCAGCCTCTGTGGCAAAAGCTAGCTATTCAGATGAATTAGCGACTCTACTAGGTACTACTAGAATTTTTATGGGATATTCCGCAAGCCGGATAGAGCCGTATAAAGTATCCCCTTCTCCCAGGCCCTTCTTTTATAAAGGGATTAGAAAATAGAGGAAAGAGGAAAAACAAGAATGATTGAGTGTTACATACAAAATCCAATAAAGGAAACCCGCCCTGATGCATGTCCTAAGGCAAGTATATTATCTTTTATCTTGAAACGACTAGGTCGAAACTCGATAGGAAGCCACAGAACCCTTTTACCATTCAATGCTATCCATTGGCCGTGCTCAATAGAGATGCTTGGAGCCGCGTGAGATGGATTGGGCGTAGAGGAGAAGGCCACTGAATCAACCCCATCTAAATGGCCTTCGAGGGTCTGGGTGAGCGCGCCTGTCGCTGGGTCCCAGAGCCGCACTGTCTCATCCCAAGAGCCAGACGCTAGCAGGCGGCCGTCGGGCGAGAAGGCCACTGATCCAACCGAACCTGAATGGCCTTCGAGGGTCTGGGTGAGCGCGCCCGTCGCTGGGTCCCAGAGCCGCACTGTCTTATCATAAGAGCCGGACGCTAGTAGGCGGCCGTCGGGCGAGAAGGCCACTGAATCAACCCAATCTAAATGGCCTTCGAGGGTCTGGGTGAGCGCGCCCGTCGCTGGGTCCCAGAGCCGCACTGCCTTATCCCAAGAGCCAGACGCTAGCAGGCGGCCGTCGGGCGAGAAGGCCACTGAATCAACCGAACCTAAATGGCCTTCGAGGGTCTGGGTGAGCGCGCCCGTCACTGGGTCCCAGAGCCGCACTGTCTTATCATAAGAGCTGGACGCTAGTAGGCGGCTGTCGGGCGAGAAGGCCACTGATCCAACCGAACCTAAATGGCCTTCGAGGGTCTGGGTGAGCGCGCCCGTCGCTAGGTCCCAGAGCCGCACTGTCTTATCCCAAGAGCCAGACGCTAGCAGGCGGCCGTCGGGCGAGAAGGCCACTGATCCAACCGAACCTGAATGGCCTTCGAGGGTCTGGGTGAGCGCGCCCGTCGCTGGGTCCCAGAGCCGCACTGTCTCATCCCAAGAGCCAGACGCTAGCAGGCGGCCGTCGGGCGAGAAGGCCACTGATCCAACCGAACCCGAATGGCCTTCGAGGGTCTGAGTGAGCGCGCCCGTCGCTGGGTCCCAGAGCCGCACTGTCTTATCCCGAGAGCTGGACGCTAGCAGGCGGCCGTCGGGCGAGAAGGCCACTGATCCAACCGAACCTGAATGGCCTTCGAGGGTCTGGGTGAGCGCGCCCGTCGCTGGGTCCCAGAGCCGCACTGTCTCATCCCAAGAGCCGGACGCTAGCAGGCGGCCGTCGGGCGAGAAGGCCACTGAATCAACCCAATCTAAATGGCCTTCGAGGGTCTGGGCGAGCGCGCCCGTCGCTGGGTCCTAGAGCCGCACTGTCTTATCCCTAGAGCCGGACGCTAGCAGGCGGCCGTCGGGCGAGAAGGCCACTGATCCAACCCCATCTAAATGGCCTTCAAGGGTCTGGGCGAGCGCGCCCGTCGCTAGGTCCCAGAGCCGCACTGTCTTATCATAAGAGCTAGACGCTAGCAGGCGGCCGTCGGGCGAGAAGGCCACTGAATCAACCCAACCTAAATGGCCTTCGAGGGTCTGAGTGAGCGCGCCCGTCGCTAGGTCCCAGAGCCGCACTGTCTCATCATAAGAGCCGGACGCTAGCAGGCGGCCGTCGGGCGAGAAGGCCACTGATCCAACCCAACCTAAATGGCCTTCGAGGGTCTGAGCGAGCGCGCCCGTCGCTAGGTCCCAGAGCCGCACTGTCTTATCCCCTAGAGCCGGACGCTAGCAGGCGGCCGTCGGGCGAGAAGGCCACTGATCCAACCCCATCTAAATGGCCTTCTAGGGTCTGGGTGAGCGCGCCCGTCGCTGGGTCCCAGAGCCGCACTGTCTCATCATAAGAGCCGGACGCTAGCAGGCGGCCGTCGGGCGAGAAGGCCACTGAATCAACCCAACCTGAATGGCCTTCGAGGGTCTGGGTGAGCGTGCTCCATTCTTCCTCAACTTGTGGTAACTGACATATCCACGTGGGAAGCGACCGTTTGAACTCTCTACGTATTATCCCCGTTCGGGGTGCAAATACAAGTCCTGCGCAATAAACTTGAAGCGGGGCCTGATCAACTATCTGGCGATTTTTCAGAATAAAGCGCTTTGCATCGTGAACGAAATCTGAAATCAGAGAAGAGTCGTCACCCTAAATCTGTCAGTGCATATCATCTATGATTATCTTCGGAACTTACCGATATGGCCGTTTGGAGCAGATCAAGAATACCTGATACTGCTGACGTAAGGCGCAGTAGGCTCATTGCTTCCACCCAGTGCAAAAAGTGCACCTGGAGAAATCGATAAACATTGTGCATCATGCTAGGCAAGTCCGTGCATTGTACCAGATGATGCGCCCAGTATCGACAGGCGTATTTCAGTTCGGGAGGTATATAATGCTGAATCGAATCATTGCTAATTTCATTCCATTGTATGCCTTCACTTGGCAGTCTGCAGATGTTTTTTCTCTAGGCTGTCCTGCATGATCTGACGGCATCGTTCTGCAAGACGCTGGTTTGCGTACTTTCCATTGATCCAGAATTTGCTTTCGTCTTCGCGGTGATCCAAGAGAAAATCTCGGAATGACAGATGGAGGATCCTGACTGGTGTGTCGAAATTGTTTGGTACACTGAGCACCGAGTGGAGCTGGTCTAATCGACATTTGACATCATCTGACTCTCTGTCTATTAGGTGGCTAAGGGAGTTGATCGAGAGCGGAGTGGCAAGAATAATGATCACCCCGACTATCTCCTTGAACTCTTCGAGTAATTTCCGTGACTCTGTTTCATTTTGCCCAGTGAGAAGTTGCTTTAGCACGGGAACATAGGTGCTGTCCATCTTAGACACATAGGTTGATTGGTCTGTCAATATCGCCTCAAGTCGCTTTTGAGGGTTCCATTTTACATCACTGATAAAACGGCATATGGTAGCAGCTGCAATGAACAAAGGGACGGCCCTATCAACCAATATCTTGGTAGCTGCGGCTCCCGGCCAGTCTGGTGGAAATGAGCGCCTCTGTTTTAGGCGTAGGAACTGATCCTCAAAATACAAGGATATGTCATGCTCTATCACTGGCTTTTCGATCTCATGGAGGACCATATCCTGGTGGGCATCGGTGATCCCTTCGAAGCCCAGCCTGATCGGCAACTCAGGTCTGCTTGTCAATAAAAACCGTAGTTGCACAGAAGTTGACTTTCGAACTTGGGGTAAGAGCCGGAGAATAATCCCTATATCATCTTCTGAATCGCATTCATCTAGAGCATCAATCACGATCACTCTTCTTTTGATCTCTTCGCGCTGCTCAATATCAAACAGTGGATTCAGTAGAAGCTTTTCAAATTGCTCTCTCAACACCTTTTCCGAAATATTAGGGTCATCGTCCATTGCCTTTTGAACTCGAGGCAGCATTTGAGGTATTCGGTTGACCATTTGCTCGGTCAATGTTGGGAAAAGCTTTTTTGCTGTTCCTCTGTCCTCTTCACCTCTCCGAAAGAAGAAGCTGGCCCCGAGAAGCTGCTGCTCTTGAAGACGGCTTGCAACTGTTTGGGAGATTGTTGATTTCCCTGTCCCTGCCATGCCGTTCAACCAAAATATGCATTTTCCGTGCGGCGATTTTGCCCACTCTTCGATTTCTCGAAGTAGGTCGATCCGGGTCCCCGGGAGACATTCACTATGTTGGTTGCCGTAGGAGTCGAATGCTGCTTGTTTTGCAATCTGTAATCTGCTAAGGTCCATCTTTTTGTGTATCGAGTTGGTCAATCTCCTAGATCAGCGTCAGAGTTGGCCTTTGATATCAATAATTAAGAAATCGGGTTTCGGTCCGGAGCCTACGTTTGATCAACCTGCAAGGACAAAGCAAATGTTGTTTTGTACGACTCAAGCTCCATGATAGCAAAATCTACCTCCGACCGTGCCAGTGGCCATTTTAAGGCTCGAAGGCCCCATTTCCTCATCTGCTTTTGCGTCGTTTCCGGATTGATTCTCTCTTTCAAATTTGTAAGTGCTGAGGAGCATTTGGCGATATTGTCGATCAGGTCTTGCGTAGCAGTAAGTTTGTTGCCATCAGATCCACGGATCAGCTCATCGAGCGAGTGAAGGACTTGTGAAAGGGCGGCGACCTTCTCTTGGAAACGCTGAATATCCTGCTTCGCGCTCTTGACGTTATTGAGATATTTTCCACATATTTGTAAGATAACTCCGGTTAACTGGATAACTGCGATAACACTTGCTGCACCCGAAAGTGGATCCATGGTTAACAAGCCTTCCGCGGTATTAATGATATCAAATGTACAAAGTAAGATGTCGCGAAGGATGATAGACAAAAATGGAGCTTACGCCCCTCAAGGAGGGGTAGGCATCAAAGTGAGGCTAAGAGTAAAAGTGGACCCTGATTGGCGCTTGTCCGATCGTTTAAGCCACGCAACTACCACAAGGGGTCGTTCGTTTCTGTCCATGTGGAAACTCTTGCAACCATTGGCTGAGCCCGACACAACTGGGTTCGAAATGGCATCAATAGAATGTTACGAATAAGGGCCGCTTGGGAGAGTGAGAAGATCGGTCGGGGCCTGTGAGTGTGTATTGGGGTTGATGATTTGCAGAGACCCGCTATCAGCTTCCATAGAATTCCGTTGAATTCTCGTATTCATTCTATAATATACGAGCAATATATAATACCATGCTCAGGCGTTTTACGTATCCATCAATTTAATGCCGCCCGCTCAATGATTGATCTTGCGCTAATGCAGCCGATTTCGAGAACGACTATATCGCTCAGGGTTCAGATGTAAAACAGACCAGGTCAGAAGGGAGGCCTAGATGCATGGTGGGGAATTATTGCTGATCGAGGTATTCAGCCATCGACAGCAGCCGCCGATGGTAGAAACAACCTCAACAATGAGCCCACACAACATGAACGACCCGAGATTGTCATATCCAATCAATAAATCAGCAACAAATATTGCTGGTGGATTACTGCGGTACTGCATCCTCAATAGTCCAACGCATTTTTTGAGTGAATACGAATAACCCTTTGACTCGATATCTTCCGCAATTTGTTGCTGATCGTTCCAAGCATTACCGTAATGATAAACATCAAAAAAGTGATGCGCTAAGGCGATTCCATCATTGTTGCAGGCCCCTTCATATCCGTCACATTAGCCATTCCTGTACATATGGTTGCATTCGTTTTCTTGTTTTGAACATTAAAAAATAATTCTAGTCGGTTTACGTGACTTAACAAGCGCCAAGACATTTAGCAGCTACACCTAGCCTCTAGCGCAAATGATTTTAAATCGTTCTCAACCAGACAGGAGCAATGAACATTGACATTGGACGTCGTGCAATGTCAGTCTGGGCCATGAGCAGCAAGCTGAGATCAAGCAAAAAATATTCAAATCGACGCTATATCAGCTCTATCTGCTGGAGATTAAAGAGTGCAACTCCCTCCTTGCCAAAGTGTTGGATGCCTGAGGCATCACATGTATGATAGAACCCAGATAGTTTGCCTGCGCTCTCTCTCTCTCTTTCTCCTCTTCGTCCACTCCGAATACATACATTGTTTCTCATACTGATTTACCCTGTATCTGTCTTCCATGAGGTTATGAGCCTCTCTCTTGCTAGTTCGGACCACTAGCAACTCGTTTTTCTGAAGCTTTCACCCGGATCTCGTCGTCGATCCCGTCCCCGCAGGAACCCCACTTTTGTGCGTGAAAACTCTGCACGGACCCGGATCAGACCAATCAAGTCCAGGAATCCTTCGGCCCGCCGGCAAAAGCTCCGTTTAGCTTTACAATTCAACCATGGCTGACGTCGACACGGACAATGAGGGGGACACCAACCCTCACTCTCTCGATGCGACAGCTAACCCGTTGAACCCCACAAACCCCGCTTCGCAGAGGCAAACTGCGAATGCTTCTCAATCACGAAATGATCCAATCCCATCATTGAACAATCCGATCCGATTCACCGACATTGATGACGACGACAGTGATGATGAAGACAAGAAACCGTCTCACCAAGGACATGGTCTGCCTGAGATCGCGATGACGAAGATACAGAAGGTTAGGATGCTACAGCACAACGACACAGACCCTAGCGGATGGAAGCAGGCTTTGGCTTACCAGCTAATCCCCTACGCTTTGGAATGGTTGCTTGATAGCGAGATACCTCGTCCTTCAAAGTCGCACCCTTCGTATGAAAGATGGAAGTACTGGTCTCGTCTCGTCGCCAGTTGGATGTACAATCAGATCGATGTGACACTTCAGAACAAGCTCCGGAATTTGTCAAAGATGCCGAAGTACGCAGACAGCCTGTACGACGAACTCATGACGATGACGCAAGGAAGCGATCGGATCCAGACAGCTTTTCTGGAGATGCGCAAGTTCGACAAGATGAAGCGATCGGACTACAGCTCGGCAAGCGAGTACATCGAGGAGTACCAAAAGCAATACCATGTTCTTGCTAGATTCAAAGCAGAACCCCATCCAGTTCACGCATTGTCACAAGTCCTTGAGAATCTGGAACTCGAAATCAAGAAAGTACAGTTTATCAAGGAGGAAGTTGCAGGTCTTATACCCGAGAAACTGAGTCGTGACAAAGTGGAAGAATACTGGAGAGCTCTACAAGCCGCAGCTGACATGGAAGGTGTCACAAATGCAGCTCAGTCCGCAGGCAGAGGCCGCGGAGGTGGAAGAGGTGGTCGTGGAGGAAACCGAGGTGGCCAAGGTGGTCACAACACCGGTAACAACAACAACGACAGCACCCAATCCACCAAAGATGTCAATGCAGTCGACAATGACAGCAATGCCAACAGTGGCAGGAAGAAGAAGAAAGGACTTCGCAAGCAGCCTGCTGACGGCAAAGACATTCATGATTACGCGCGAGAAATGCGCAACGGCAAACAGAAGGACGACAACGAGATGTGCGCCTTCTGCGGTTTCGGACCACACCCAGCTAAAAGGTGCGCATACCTCAGCGACAACCCACCAGCTTCGTGGGAACCGTCAGGCAATCTGTGGGCCTATTCGAAACAAATCCAAAAAGCTCAGCGTCCGGAAGGCCAGAACAACATGGTCGTCGCCGCTGCAAGCTCTATCGACAGGACGAACGACTGGTTACTCGATACCGGATCCAGCAAGACGTTAACACATGATCTCGAGGATTTCCATACGTATCAGCTGGATCACCCTGACCTAGCCTATGCGTACAAAGACTACTCTGGAAAGAAGGTCATCACGCTTGGTCATGGAGAAATCATGGTGAGGGCTGCTCTGCCTGGCCCAGGTGGAAAGACGTACACATTCATGACAACTGGATACTACAGTCCTGGGGGACATGGAAAGCTCTTTGGAATGCAAAAGCTTCTGGAAGAGCAGGATATCTCCTATGACACACGCACTAAACACCTGACAAATAGCTCGGGAGACATTCTCGGCTACGCAGATACGTCAGATGGTGTACCATACCTTGTTAGTCCAAACGAGATTGATCCAGATTCAGATTCGGATAACGATGATCAAGACATTGGTTTTGTCAACAAGGTAACAGCTTACGAAGTGCACCGTCGTCTCGGTCATGCCGGAAAAGCTCGCATTGCTGCTACATTGGAGCATGCAGAGCAGCTGGATGAACACGAACAGTACGGTACAGAGCATTTTGACTGTGACGCCTGTTTTCGTGGCAAATCAAAGCAAAAGATATCTCGAGAACCACAGGCCAGAGTGCAAGACGCAGCATGGAAATTCCACGTCGACACCCAACCAATGAAGCCTACAGGGCCAAACGGAGAGAACTACTGGTTGCCAGTTGTTGACGATGCTACTCGTCTGATCGAGGGGATTATGCTAAAGACCAAGAGCGATGCTTTTCACAAGCTCACTGCTTTTTGTGAGAAGATGAAGCTGCTGACTGGCAGATACCCTGGTATCTGGAGAATGGACGGCGGCACAGAGTTCAAAGAGTTCATCAAATGGGGTGAGAAGCGAGGAATGACTTTTGAGATCACACCTCCATACACCGCAGAGCCGAATGGCACAGTGGAGCGTTTCGGTGGACACATCAACGACATACAACGCACGATGATTCTAGATGCAGACACGCCGGAAGAAATGTGGCCATACGCGACAGAGACTGCCATTTACATTTACAACAGACTGGTCAATCCGAAGACCAAGATCTCTCCACTGACACACTGGCGTCAAGAACTCGACATTCCAAACCCAGAGCCTTCACTGAAACATCTCAGACCATGGGGATCCACCGTATACGTGCACATTCCTAAGGCCAAGCGTGTACAAGCTAGGAAAGCTGCTCCTAGAGCCTGGAAGGGCATGCTTATGGGCTATGAGGGGGATGGTGGACATGTTTTCAAAGTATGGGATCCTACCGCGAGAAAGGTAGTGGTATCCCGAGATGTTGGTTTTCCTCAGCCTGGTGATGAAGACGGTATGGGACCAATACCGGTGCAGCCTACACCTGGTCCTAAGGATCCAGATGATGACAACGATGACGCTGTTGGATTCATGCCTATCTCGCTCAATCACGAAGATAAGGACTCGAAACCTAAGGAGATGCAACAACAGATTGTAAGGACACTACCCATGCAGACGCCTACGCAAAGGACTGTACAATTGCCTGTCACACCATCAACAATTCATCTTCCTACAATTCATGGGAGTGTCTCTACAATGCCGGAGACACCGCGTGGAAAACCGCAACAACAAAAGACCATTGCTCCGCCCCCGAAGCGACAGCACAAGCTTTTTCAAACTCGCCTTCCTACTGTGCAAGAGGAGCCTCTTATGACGGGAGCAAGGCTCACCGATGTCACGAATGCACCCTCTGGAAGCATACAAGAGGTAGCGAAGCAGGATGCACAGCAGATCTCTAACATGCAGCAGAGAAGAGCTGATTTCGGAAAGAGACTTCGAGCTTTAACAGATAACGTTTCTCGCATTGCAGAGAGTATGGATGACGTTCGCAAAGAAGCTCGCGACATTGAGGAAAGGACTATCTCTGAACAGAGCTCTGAGACAGCTAGATCAGACGATACAACGCCTTCTCCGGAGCAACGGAGAACAGGTTATCAATACCCCTTCTCGTCTCCAATTCAGCAAGCTGTTTCTCCACAGAATGAGACACAGCGCACTATCTCTACACAGCAAGCTAGTGTGTCACCGAGTCGTGAGATCACACAAGCTACAGAGGCAGTATCAAGCAGTGAAAACACACCGGTTACAGCGAGATCTGAGGTGTTACCAAGACATGAGATCATCTCAATTGAATCCTCGCCGGACCCTATCACCCGAGACCCAGCCACGCCGGCTCCTCCACCACCACGACGTTCAAGACGTGCGAACATCGGGATCGCCCCTGATCGCTATCACGATCCACAGCAGAAGCATCTCGCCGTCGAGTACGAGAAACGAGACCGTGACATTCAACGAGCTGCTATGAGAGCAAAAGCGAAGGAATCAGGCGGTAATAACATGACGGAGGGTGGAGGACAGGGGTCTGCGGGACCTGATGCAAGTGCAATGGCAGCGACAGACATCGTCGATATCAACGAGCCATTTCTTCATAATGGCAAGCCACTACATGCGAAGGACGTCGATCTACCTTCCACGTACAAACAGGCGCAGAAGAGCCCTTTCTGGCCTCAATGGGAAGATGCTATGCAAAAACAGCTTGATGATCTCGCAGCAAAGGGCACATGGAGTCTGATTCTCAAACCGCCAAAGGCTAAGATACTGCCGGGTCAATGGAGATTCACAGTCAAAACCAACACCAGAGATGAAGTCTACGGATTTAAAGCTCGCTGGGTTGTGTGCGGCAATTTCCAGGACAAGGACGACGGAGAAACATACGCCCCTGTCGTCGCTGAATGTATGATCAAAATCGTATTCACATTGATCGCGATCTACGGTCTGAAGTGGAGACAGGTTGATTTCACAGCTGCATATCTCAATGCATCGAGGGAAGATGCTAAGACAGTCTACATGAGACAGCCCACCGGATTTGAACACTCCGACGCCGAGGGTGACAAAAATCAATGGGTATGCACGCTGAATCAAGCTCTGTTCGGACTGAGAGACTCAGCATACTTGTGGAACGAGGAAATGGACAGCAAGCTTCGTCAGATTGGCTTCCATCCGCTCGACGATGACCCCTGTGTCTACGTGAAAGGCAAGGGCATGGATCTTACTATCATGATGATACACGTGGACGATTTCATTATCGCAGCGCCGTCAGATGACGACATTCAACAAGTTGTCAATAAGCTCCGTCAATATTATGATATGAAGGATCTTGGTGAGCCGAAGCAGTATCTGAACTGCGCGCTCGACAGAGACTACGAGAATCGGACAATCACTATGACACAGACAGCCTATGTGCAGAAGGTGCTTCGTACTGCCAATGTGTCTGGATGGAAAGATACACCGCTGCCCGCTGCATGGAGAGAAACACAAGCTGATGCTACAAATGTACTAGATGATGATGCTTTTGACCAGTACCAATCCATTGTTGGGATGTTGAACTGGCTGGCCGTCAAGACTAGACCAGATATCCGCTTTGCTGTGACAAGACTGCAACATAGGCTGGCAAAGCCTACATTCGCAGATTTCGAAGCAATGCTGCATGTCGTGAAGTATCTACGCCGACGTCCAGACATCGGGATCGTACTAGGACGTACCGATGAACTTCGCTTCTATGCACACACAGACGCCTCACATGCAGACTGGGATGATAGCAAATCCACCGAGGGAAGCATCTGGTATCTTGCTGGATCACCAGTGATGTGGTCTACTAAGAAACAGACGATCACTGCCAATTCGACAACGGTTGCTGAATGGTGTGCGCTGGATCAACCCTGCCGAGATGCGATGTGGTTAAACAAAGTCGCACAGTCGTTTATGCTACCCGAACATCGACCGATGGAGATTCACACAGATAACATCAACTCACAACTTCTTCTTTCAAAGAAGGGAGGCAAATCAGCAAATCGGTGGCTAACATTGAGATGGTTCTTCGTCAAAGACGCAGTTGCACAGGGCCATGTTGAGATCCTACGTGTTGATACGAAGAAAAATGCTGCAGACGGATTTACAAAAGCTCTAGGAAAAGACCAATTCGAGGCCTTTACTCGGCTAATTGGGATGACCTAAACATGCACTGACAAGATGAGTTTTTACTATGTATGCTGGAATTGGAGGTTTTGATAGAGGATGCCATGCAGGTTCTATGAGGGGGATGTTGGATGCCTGAGGCATCACATGTATGATAGAACCCAGATAGTTTGCCTGCGCTCTCTCTCTCTCTTTCTCCTCTTCGTCCACTCCGAATACATACATTGTTTCTCATACTGATTTACCCTGTATCTGTATTCCATGACAAAGCGTTCCATCTAGACCATGGGAAGGCAAGGCGTCTTCCAATTGAATTTGCCCGAAACACATGGGATGATGACATAGTCTCTTTCGTGAGGCACTCATTAATGTCGAAAGGTATGTAGCTATCTCACTCAGTATCATCTTCCTTTTTCGGACGGTATCTGATCGCTTATCTCAGACATTGGAAAGAACTTGGCATCCAAGGCGAATGTCCCTATCACTTCACGCAGGATGAACTACATAGCCACTCCGTTGATGCCGAGGGCTGGAATGAGGTCCAGGATTTCTTTAACAGTATAGATGATCTTGTGAAACGAGATGGATGGGCATATCCTGATACGTTCGACGCTGCCTTCAATTTCTTTTCAGAGCTTCGAGAACGCGGCCTGAAGAATATGACGGGCAAGGAAAAGAGAGCTTTTGACAAACAGACTCGTTGGGCCAGAAAACAGGGCGATTCCCGGGCCTACGGGACATCACAACACCAGCATAATAGGAGCATCTACCACGCTTCACGTTGTCCAACCTTTAATTTGACTCTGGAACAGAATTCAGACTAAAATCATCTCCAAAAAAAAAGAACATACTTATGCGTCATATTTCCAAGTTGCATACTGTACAAGCTGAGCGGAAAAGAAAAACGCCAATTCACCGCACCCATCGCCCACACCGTCGTCTACACCAAGTCGAGAACAGGCAATGCTTTTTTCACATTCTCAACCCAATCACGAAGATTTTCTACGAAACTCCGAGCAATTCCAGGTTTGATCCCTTTGCTGACGAAAAATTCCGGATTCTGATCCTTGTAGATGTGCTCAAGCTCAAAGCCATCAGACAGGGTTATATCGCACGCTTGTCGAAATGCAGCTTTGAGAGTTTCATCAGATACATTCGATGCAAGCCACTCACCATATTCTTTGACCGCCACGTCCTTGAGACCAGGAATCTTCAACGAACTCACGGGTTTTGGCCCAGCTGCCTCAACTGCTGAAGCCGTTGTCGCCACCCCAGGGGGGTGAACATTTATGTTGATCGGCGAATGCGACATTTGACTGCCAAGCATATTACCGCCTTTGCGCTTATTTTTTTCCTCCCTCTGCTGGTCTTCCATAAAGAGCTCATCTCGGATTTCATCTGGGACGTCCTTGTGCGTCTCCAGGACACCACCTTTCTCGGCATAGGTGACCAGACGTCTGAGTGTTTGCGTTCGGAGTCGATAATGCTTTTTTCCCTTTGGGTCTAGCCAGCAATAAGGGCCCAGGTGGCATGCGGCTGAGTCACATTTCATCAAATCATAAACACGGCGCCAAATAGATTGCTGTCCGCATGCATTTTCTTCAGCATCCAGCTGGGCATCGCGATCGCCAAGCATCCTCCTTGTGACGGAGGATTTCCCTCTCTTTCCACCATTTCGTCCGGTGGGTGGGGAATCGCAGTCTTCTATATAATTGAAACAGACTCTCAAACTCAAACTTTTTTCACGGCAGAAATGACTCGACCACATCCTGAGTTGTTTTTCAATAGGGGCCCAAACTATTTCAGTTTTGTTGAAGCGCTTGTTCAGATCACGCTGGGTACGGTCGCTGTTTGACACGATGATTGCCGTGTCATCGACCCTGACCCTTTTGTTACGGGAGACTTTCTCTTGGAGAACGGTGTGTAGCTTTTCTTCCAGGAATAACGTCCAGTAGGCGCCTGGAGCCAAAACAACATCTTCTTCCGTGTCTTTTACAATGGTTTTGTTGTTGAGGGTGACTCGCCATTCTTTTAAAATAGTGGATGCAGTTTGGAGGATCCTCGTCGTAGGCTTTCTCCGACTGCCATTCGGATTCCTGTAGGAGAGGTAGAGTACTGGGCCGAGGTTGGCTTGCGGAGCTGGGGTTATCGTCGAATGGGATGGACCGGGAAGGACTGCAGTTCGAAGATGTAGCAGATGGGCTTCGGAAGTATCCCGGGGTAGGGGGCGAATATTGTGAATCCTGTTCCCATGGTTCGTATTCTTGGGCCTGAGAGATGTAATCATCATGGTAGGGGCTGCCGTTCATATCTACGCACGATCAAAGCTCTGGAGGTCTGTCAGCATGAGTGGGCCGTGCCAGTTTTCGAAAGAAGTCCAATGACGAACGAAAGTTGAGATAGGGATCGAGTGCCATAGGGAACATAAACGAGAACCAGCTTAGCCTACCAAGGTTAGTGTTCTACGGGGTCTTTGTCATGTATGTTGATGTACATAGACGACAACAGCTACTGTATGTATGTAGAAAAGTTAAGAAAGCGAGTGGGCATGGATGAGACCAGATCGCCAGATCGCCGTTGCCATGGCAATTGACTTGCTAGAATGTTCCATGGACGAGTACGGTAATTAACAATGACTCATTTGACACATAATCTCAATACGTTATATACTACGATACAGCTAAACAGGGGTAAAAGTTGAGTTAGCCTTATATGGATTAGCGTGGTTTCGGGTACGGGCCGAGAAACAATGCGTTAGTGTCCACAGGGGAATCCGTTTTCGAAATCTACTGTATAGATGAAACCACATAGTGACAGAATTGCGGGCTACATAGTATATCCTGTAATTACCACGTTCAGTCAACTCTCTCACACGAGAAGTCATTTTATCGCACATATACAATATCCGAATAGAGCTCAAAGTTTTGTTAGCGCTCTTCTCATGCCGCGCTCAGTAGCTTACTTTCCTGATTTATTGGGAAACGGCACTATGGAGAGCCGCTGGTGAAGATTGCATACCAATCGGACGCTCACTGTAGAACGATGAGCTAGGGCAGCACATATGGGACATTTGCATGCTCACAATAGCTGAAAGGAACCAGCCCACAACAAGTGAAGCGGACTGTTTAAGTGGACGGTACTATGGGGTGAGATGCACTGTGACTTTATCCTTGATGGCACCGTGTAATAAGAGATAGTTGGAACACCGCTATGGGTTGTCAAGTATATATATTCCTTGCTAGGCTCACGCCCACTATTTGCAACGCAGCACAATCATAGGGAACCAGCTTAAAGTGGGATCGAGCCGGAAACCCGGGACTCAAATTCATCGGTTGCCTGCTGGAGCATGGCCTTGAAGTCATAGTAGACTAGCTTGTCCATAAACGCCTTGGTGTGCTCTTTGAATTTGTCAAAGTCCTTGCCTATCTCTCGGTCCAACCCTTTGACCTTTTGCCCTTGGCGGCGACTGCAGCGGACAAGCCACTGTGAACGTTCTCGCCGAACGGCGTCATACGCTTCGAACGCAGCTGTCAGGGCCCTAGCTTTGCTGACGGCAACACCATGGGTTTTGAGCTTTGTTGCCGCTTGCTCGAGAACAGTTGATAACACCAGCGCGTCCTCTACGCCCATGCCCGCGCCAGAGCCATAGTGTGGGGTGGAGCCGTGAGCAGCATCTCCAGCGAGAGTGATTCGGCCGTAGGCGTAGGTGGTTAGAGGGTGGTCAAATGTGTCGAACATGGCCCAGCGATTAAGCTCATCGGGCAGAAGCGCTACCAAGGATCGTACGGTAGGGCCAAAACCAGAATAGGCCTTTTGGATATCCTCCTTGCTCCCAAGAACGGTGTGTTTTTCGCCCTGGGGCCATTCTCCATCATCATGAACGAAGGCTGCCACGTTCAAGGATTTAAAATTGTCCACGGGATATGCCATGATGTGGGCGCCCTGGCCCATATACATCACCATGGTCTTGCAAAGATCGCCCATCACCGGAAGAGCTTTGTCCATGTCGACAAGACAGCGATAAGCACTTTCGTGGGCGTAATGCGGAATAGCGGCCGGATCGTCTTCCTCTCAGGACAAGTTGACGAACGCACGAGTTGATGCCGTCGCAACCGATGACTGTCTCGGCGAAGTGTTGAGTTAGCCTCTTTGGTTTGGTTTGTCACGGGGCGAGAGAAAAATGTAAGGGAGCATACCAGCGTCAGCCTCGGCGGTCGTGGCGTCGCAGAACTTGAGAAGGAGCTTCTCGTTCTCGCCAGTCTGCGCAATCGTGTCCAGGCGCTTTCCAAGCTTGATCTGGTTGGGTGGCAGTAGTTTAACCAGTTCATTCAGGAATTGCCCACGATGGGTTGTCCTGGCTATAGCCTCCCCATCAAGGCAGATTTCAACGTCAAACAGCCGATTTTCGGGCCTGGACCTTAGATCCTCCTGGGCGAGTCCATCAATCCACCGTACACTTCCTCCAGACCTGATTGAAACGTCATCCAGACTTTCAGCGACTTTAGGGTCTATGGCGGCCATACAACCCACTATGTTGGATGTGAAGCCCATGCCGGCCCCGATCTCTTTGAGCTCATGCGCTTGCTCATAGATCGTGACGGGGATGCCCCGCCTCACGAGTCCCAGGGCAACGTGGAGTCCAACAATACCGCCGCCGACGACGGCCACGTCGAAAGGTGCATGGTCACCATGGGCGTGTGGCAAACTGCTGGCCATATTCGCAAGGAGTTCGGTCGATGTCACTTGAGGGGCAGGGATAAAGTAAATTGATCAAAAGGATCAGTGAGGAATATGAGTGTGGAACGGCAACTTCAGTTACTGTCCCAACTACATCCAATACTTATAGAGGGAATGAGAAAGGGGTTCTTTAACTGTACCTGGCGTGTTTCTGATCACTTACAAGGGTATTGAATACACGGAGAACCGAGAGACCGATTGTCTCAGCTTCGAATGTCTCAAGTGTCCAGTTAAAAATTCCCATACGCACTAGGGCTCCATGATCCGACAAATATAGAACTGTCGGCTTTGCTCGATTCTTGTACTCCGAGTTATTCACAATACGGGTCTTCAGGCTTCCGTTCCGGATGGACCATTCCCAAAGAAGCACTGTTCTCATGAAGAATTAGCCAATTATAGTATACGTGTCTCCATTTTATGCAGAAACCTAGACAATTTTGACATTTTCTTAGAGACAATCGGTCTCTCGGCGTGGACTCTTCCGTTCTCCACATGTGCGGAGAAAGCCCTAAGGCTTATAGGCTTCTACATATAAAACCAACAGATGGGACAGGGAACGATCCTCTTCGGATCAGATTTCTTCGGGGTATCTAAGTACAGAACCTGCACATAGCAAACTTCCTTTTCCCTTTCTCTTTTCCTGTCAAGAGGTCCATTATGTTGGAAGACGTCATCCATTTAACCCTCCACAATCCCATCAGGACTGTCGCTGGGCTTCTCATAGGATTTTCAATTATCTTCTGGGCTGGGCCTCTTCTTTATGGCTTTCAGTTTTCTCTGCGAAAAGTTCCCGGGCCATTATTCGCTAGGTTCACGAATCTCTGGGAGTTTCGTTCTGTTTTTCGAGGACACTCTCATGAGGACTACATCCACTTACACAAGAAATACGGTCTGCAGTCCCAAACTTTCCTAATCACCATAAATAACCTTGGAACCTGGTGCTGATTGATGATGAGTGCAGGCCCGGTAGTGCGTGTTGGTCCAAAACGATACAGTATTATCCAGCCCCAAGCCGTCAAAACAATCTACGACATCAGTGGGAAATGCGCGAAATCCAGTTATTACGATGGACAAGGCAATGGTGATGATCTCTTCACGATGAGGGACAACATTGAGCACCGTGATCGACGCAGAAAAGTCGCGTCTCTATACTCTATGTCGGCTATGGTATCTTATGAAGATGCCATCGATAGGATGACGACACTGTGCATGAGAAAGCTGGATGAGTTTGCAAAAGAGAAGCGGCTCATTGCCATACCCAATTTCATGCAGTTCTATGCCTGGGATGTTATTGGCGAGATCACAGAATGTAACCCCCTGGAGCATGAAGGCCACGAGTAACAGCTAATATTGTGACAGTTCGACCAGAACTTCGGTATGATGGAGAACATGGGTGACACTCAAGGCGTCATCAGTGAGATTCACACCGCGAACAACAACATGGCTCGACTGGGTCTATTACCAGAGCTGCAAAAGCCATACCGAATACTTGAGAAGCTCATCTTTGGGGGCCATCCCATGGCCAAGGTGATCAACTATATCACGAGCCAGTGTCAAACGCACCGAGACTCAAACACTGGTGCCAAGATGAAATCCCAGTACGATACATTTCTACGGAAGATACTCGAACTAGAAGCTGCACACAAGGTCGAGATGAAGAATGTTTTTGACGCATGCGGATCTAATATTGGTGCGGGATCTGATACAACCGGTATCAGTCTCAGTGCGGCTATATACTATTTGTACCGGAATCCGGACAAGTTGGCGAAGCTCCGGGAGGAGATTGATACGATGACATCCAATGGGCTTATTTCCGATCCTGTGACATATAGTCAGGCAAAGGATATGCCATATCTCAATGCTGTCATTAAGGAAACGCTTCGGATACATCCTGCTGTTGGCACAATCTTGCCTAGGGTTGTGCCAAAGGGTGGGATGACCCTTGGGGGCTATTATTTCCTTGAAGGAGTGAGTCTTCCATACACCCGCTACTGTTGCATTTCTCGCGTTCTCTCTTTCCTTTCACACGGCGTTAAGTATCATTATCCTATTACTAATGTAATATACACTGCAGACACACGTTGGGACAAATGCCTGGCCACTTCATTACAGCGAGGCTGTTTACGGGCCGGATGCCGACCAATACCGACCAGAACGCTGGCTTGAGGACAAATCAGATCTTGAGTATAGGGATTCAATGATGTTTGCAGTAAGTTGTGCAGCTAATTGCCCTGACATTCCACATTTGGCATCTGGACAGTAAAGTGTTGACGCATAATATTAGTTCGGAGGCGGATCGAGAACCTGCATCGGCCGAAACATTACTTTGTTAGAGATGACCAAGTTCCTGCCTCAGATAGTACGCAAGATTGACTTCAAGTTCGAGGACAGAGAGAAGCCCTGGGACCTGTCTTGTTCGTTTCTGGTTTATCCTAGCTACAAGTGCTGGGTAGAGTTGCGGGACAACAAAGATCAGAAATAGAGCTACACTGAGAAGGAGGTCGTAACGCAATAGAATAGTGAGGCTTTTTCATGTCGGTTGGTTCGTTTGAAAAAACTTGTTGTATGATAGGAACTGAGGTGAACTAATACTACATGAGAGCTGGGTACCCAATCACAAAGCGCCTAGGCCATCATATCATGTCATACAATATACAATATATGTAGGGTATATCGTGTGTATGTGTCGGAAAAATACAATCCGTTTGGCTCCTTGGCCGAAATAGTAACCCCAGCCTCGGCATAGTAGGTGAGGACAAACTCCATCCCGCGAAGACATAGATTTTGCATGCCAGAAGCACTGATCTTCTCACTAGGACTTTCTCAGCTGATCTATGTTGTAGGCAGGTTCGGCCCCAAGTGATGCCTCAGGCAATTATTTATGCCTCACAGATCAGGCATCAAAGGATATTCCGCTATGCCAGTCTGAGACAACGCAGCTCCATCGCAGCCATGAGTACCTCGTCTCCTCCTACTCCGCCATCAAAGGCCTCAACAGATGATGAACAGAGATTCAAAACTATTACCTTACCCTGGATTACCGCCCCGGTGGTTATCATCCAGTCGCTCTTGGCGACGTTTTCAACTGCCAGTACAAGGTCATCCGGAAGCTTGGCGAGGGCTCCTACTCAACGGTTTGGCTCGCCCGGGACCTGAAGTAAGTTCATCTTCTACATTTCCTACCCGCGAGGCTATAGATTATCGTTATTCATTTCCTCTAAGAAACAGCGGATATGTCGCCCTAAAGATCCTTGTGTCGGCAATTTCGGGATCGACAACCGAGCTACGAATCTTACGCCACATCACCGAAGTCGCACTAGTAGAAGGAATTCGGTATATCACGCGACTGCTAGACAAATTCGAACACCGCGGGCCTAATGGCGTCCACAAGTGTCTGGTATTTGAGCCTATGGGTCCGAGTGTGAATACTATGGTTGAGGAGCTGCCGCAGTTCAAACCTCGCAGGCGAGAAATGAAGATCCGCTATCCGCTTTAGATGGCAAAGAGCATCCTTAAGCAATCCTTACAGGCTCTTGCATTTCTCCACGAAAATGGTATCGCCCATGGAGACTTCCAGCCGGGAAACATACTCTTCACTCTTAACAATATCGACTCGACGCCAGAGGACTTGCTCCAGCAAGAGGAAGACGCGCAAGGCCGGTCGATCTCGCCCCCTATACAGAGGCTAGACGGTAAACAAGACAAATGGGCCCCTCGATATCTTTGTGTTGCGCAGCCACTAGTGCCGTTTACCTGCAACGCCGAAGGATTCAAGGTCAAATTATCCGACATGGGCGGTGGCCAGTCCCTCCCGTTTCGATTATCTGTTCCTTCTTCTTAACGAATAGCTATACTTATACCTGGCTGACCTGAATAGCATATTTCTTTACCGATCCACCAGATAAGCCCGTCACTCCAGTCGGTCTCCGAGCTCCCGAGTTGATTCTTACCGGAGCTGTTAACAATACTCTTGATGTCTGGAGTTTCGGTTGCATAGTCTTTGAGCTTATCACCGGACAACCGCTCTTTTGTATACCATACTCCGAGATGGAAGATGACGATCATCTTCTCTCCCTCACCGCCCAGCTCGGCGCCCTGCCTAACGAGCTCTTTAAGCATTGGACGACGTCGTCGCTCTACTTTACGCCCGAGAGGAAGCTGTTCAATTGTCAGCTTGGAGGAGTCGCTCCGGGGCAGGAACCCCTTATGCTGGAGCAGGCATCCATGGAAGAGTCATTCGATCGGGCAGGCCCGGATCTTGATGAGGAGGAAGCTCACAAAGTGAAGGCGCTTATTCGATGGATTTTGCACTATGATCCCGCGAAGAGACCTTCACCTGCGGAAATCTTATCTGATCCGTGGTTCTGCGAGATTGACGTTGAGACCGGCTCGTCCAAGGTAAATGTAGTCTAGTATCTTGTGTGGTCGTTGAGCCACCCGGAGAGAAACTCCACGATCGACCAGACAGTGACTAGGGCAGTGTCCATGGGCATAGCCGCCAGTACGCCATTGAATTAGTTAGACATTCACGTACGACGGGCGGAACCTGCATCAGCCGAAATGTTTTATGTTACTTTGTTGGAGATGACCAAGTTCCTGCCTCAGATAGTACGTTGCATGTCAGTTTAATAGTTTGGAAAAAAGGTCAAGATTTCCTGATGTACTCGATAAAAGTGTAGATCACAGACCATTCACGGCTGAGATTCTTCGCTTTCAGTAATCTTGTCGTGCTGCGGACTGGGCGAAGATGACCCGAGCCTCCGTATCAAGGTGAAAGAATTCTAAATTGGTTGAGGAAGATGACAACTTTCTCTCTAATCCATTTCTCTCATGTCTTAAAGGGTTACAGGTGGTATTGACGAGGATTATCAACCGAGATACCCAGCCTTTCCCACATAGCTTCCACATTCATATCCTCTCGGCCACTGGGGAAGATGTTAGCCTCTGATGGTGTGATGCAAGAAGTAAAGGAACTCACTCATCCTTTGGGTTGATCCAAGGCTCTGTCTGACCCTCTGCGGTATTGGGATTACGGAAAATCACATTGTGTTTCTGAAAAAAGAAGAACAGTTAGCCCAGTCAAGTCTCGGTGAATCTCCATAAAGGCCTGATTGACGTACCATGCCGAGTGTCAAGTGAATCGCCCCAGGTCCCTTAACAAACGTATCCTCAGCAGCGCGGCCTTCGATCAACGCTTGTATGTTCTTCGCAACAACCGCTGCCTGTGCTGAACCTGGCCGAGCCGCCTTTTGGGCACCGGTGTCTGCAATATCACCCACAGCAAACAGGTTCGAATATTGCTCATCCAAAAACTGCATAGTGGGTCTAACGCGAATATATCCATTATCTGGATTGACGACCGACTCGGCATCCGGGCGAGAAGACTTCAAGTCAGCCACCAATTGGTTATTTGGGGTTTGACCGGTGGCCAAGATGACGAATTGCGTGGACTCGGTGGTACCGTTTGTGAGATGAACGTCAAAGGTGCTGCCATCGTTAGGGAAACCACTCGGTGGAATAGTGACTCGAGAACCAGTGATGAGTCTGATTCCCAGCTCATCGAATCGTCTATTAATAAGGTCATGGAGTCCAGAGTGGAAGTTTGGCATCACCCGCGGCCTGGATTGAACCACGGTGACTTCCTTCTCTGGATAATATTCTTTCAGATCGGCCGCCATTTGGACACCGACCGCACCACCGCCGACAATCAAAATTGACTGGGATCTCTTAACTCCAGCTTGATGCTTTTGCAGATATTCGACTGATGATGCCTTATCATCATCGTCCATGGCCGCAGGCTTGGATAGACGGGTGCCGGTCGCAACAACAACATAGTCAAAGGGAACATCTTTTGAGCCCTGCCATTCACGGTCCAGCTCAACGTGGGTGGACTTGACCGACAACACGCGAGCCTGGACTACTCCATGGGAGGAGGGATTGGGCGACGCATTGAATATCCCACTGTACGGAATAAACGCTTTGTGTTCCTGACCCGGAACAATTGCAAACCGAGGCTATGGGTCACGTTAACTCTGGAGGTTATCTGCAATGCGCGTTCACTAGGAACTTACAAAAGTGAAAAGATGGTGGAAGTGGCTATGAGGCTCAGTCAAGAGAACCTGCACAAAGACATTAGCTTCATCTTTCAAGGTAGACCTAAGTGGTAACTTACCCGATGTGTTGAAGGCACAATACGTGCGAGCTCCTGAGCCGTCGTCTGTACTGACATTAGTAGATTGTCTATGTTGGGCAGCAGGATGAACTCACACGTCCAACGAACGAGCCACCAACGACAATGATATTCCGAAGTGAGGTTGCCATTTTCCAAGATGAAGTCTGAGGGGAAACTCCAAGGTTACCCAGAAGGACCTTTTATAAATAGCAGCCCTTTTTGTAATCTGATCTGATTATCTGATTAACTCCGATAAATTTCCCCATTCGGCTAATCCCGAACCACCGGAGTAGTTTATATCCGTCGAAAAACCGAACGCCACCTCCAAGTCCCGGCATCCGACGTGAAACATGCAAATTTGTCTGGGGAAGATGTAAGCTGGGGCCGATTCTCGGATGATGACTGCCGGGCGCGTTGCGGAGAAATTGACCAATGAGAGAGAACTAATCTACGTATGGATGCTCTAGCATATTATTGTGGAGAGGTACTACAAGGAGGCCCTTTGATAAGAGAAGGCATAATTGGTATGATATTATTCAACTACCCATGTCCTGGGAACATAGGAACCACTCGAAATTTCGTAAAGAACACGGAGATCGTCCAGCGAAGCATCCTGTAAAGGAAAACCCACTTGGGGAAGAAACAATATGACGAAGACCCTGGACGCAGTCTCAAGACTTTCGCCAGGTAGAGAGTACCTGCAAGTTCAAATGTTTACGCAGGGTGCCAGGTGATGGTCTTCGTAAGCGGTCCACCGCGATCATAAGTGGCTAGCACGTTGTGGTGATCCAATGCCATGATTCCAGGCCAGAAGCTGGAGGCTGGGGACACAAGGGTTGGAGAGCTCCATTGGACACGCCCTTCGACTGGTGGGCCAGCGAATACGACCTTGATCGAGGCATTCTTTACCCATTCCACGCGGTCGGAGTCTTCATCGGTCATGAATATCGTAGCCATGGATCCATCCGCAAAAGAGGCAATCTGGGGAGAGCCTGCATTATGACCCTGTCGTGGGCGGTAGACTTCATGGCGCCAACCCCAGGTCGCGCCGTCATCATAGGATAGAAGCGCTTCAACACTGAACGGTCCGTATCGGGTGGTCTCGAATACCATGAGAAGAGCCTCGCGACCGTTATCGAAAGTTCGTGCAATGCCGCACATTCCATCGCGAAGTGGATCTTGTTCACCATGCAGACACGTCGGTTGAGTCCAGGTACTCCCTTGATCCCGCGAGACGACTAGCATGGTACATTGGTTGTTATGTGCGAATTCCTGCGAGAAATAAAGCTGCACTTCACCCTGGCGTCCAACACGCATGAAGGGTTCCCAAATGCCCAAAGGAGGGCGCTTCTCGGCTGCCTGCGAAGCATACTGCCAGACCCGGCCTCCATCCGTAGACCGGCAGACAGTGATACGGAAGTGCGTGGGGCCATTCGGGCCCGTGTCGTGATTGCGGAAAGCCGCCAGTATCGTCCCCGGAGCCACTTCACACAAAAACATGTTATCCACGTCGCCAGCAGCCCGAGTTACCTCGGAGAAGTCTTCGAACGTGCGGCCGTTATCGGTACTTTTTGCGACGCGGAGTGAGCGTTGTCCATCGGGGAATCGGGTAAAGGACGAGAGGATGGTGCCGTCGGAGAGCCTGCAGAGACGAGGGTATGTGCCATTGTTGGGAGGTGAAGATAATCCGCGTTCATCGTTGTTCAGGGCTGGTCGGCCTGGAAGTCGGACGGGGGAGTTCTGTTGATGGACATGATCGTTGAGACCTAAGGTCTTGAGGATCTTTTGGCCAAAGTGTCCAGGCATTTTTGATGTTGAAAATTCAACTGTGTGACAGAATAGAAAGTTGTGCAAGGCTACAACGTTTTCTGTTAATGCGCGGAGAGACATCGGGGGCATATGACGTCAATCCAAGACCCCATCCTGCTTACCTAATTGTTTTCTTTTCAGGTATGCCTCAGGCGTCAATTCTCATCTCGACATGTGACAGGACGTGTTCAGTAGTATGTTCATGTTTCCGAAGAGGCTGGCTCACACCATCCCTGGAACTCAGCTTTTGGGCAGACGAACGAATACCCTTTACGAACTCATTTTTCTCCCGCTCAACCATCTTCAATCGAAATGTCCCAAAATCCGAACCCTAACATATTCACTTATGCCCGTTTTGACCTTCAAGCTCTGTGCCAACGAGCGAGCATGCTGCGGGGAGTTCCATGTGCTTGCGACCCGGATAAACGTCCTGCCTCGGGGAGTTTCAACTGGGCTATATTTGTTTCATTTGAAGATGGCGTGCGATGGGTCTTTAGATCTCCACACGCTAGAACATTTATGCCAATGGAGATGGGAATAAAGCTACTGACCAGTGAAGCTGCCACGCTCCGATACCTCGGGGCTCATAGCGATATTCCAGTTCCAGAAGTATACGACTATTGGTAACGAAATCCCCCCAGACCGTAACGCTCTAGTCCTAATCTATGTATTACAGTGCTTCGTCCGATAATGACATCGGTATTCCGTTCATTTTTATGAGTGAGGCACCGGGCCAGCCACTGTCAAAGTCTTGGAGATCAGCCGGTTCTCCTCAACCTGACCTAGAGTCTGCCAGTAAAGCCAAAATTCTCTCCCAGTTAGGCGCTATTACCTGGAAACTCTCGCAGTTACGATTCGATACAATAGGTTCACTCTTTGAAGACGACTCCTTCGAGATCAAGGAATGTCTCTCACGTGGTCATATGTTACATGAACGATATTCTTTGGAGATCCCACGAGGGCCTTTTACCTCTGAAGCGAAGTTCTATGATAGCCTTGTTTCTGCGTTCTTAGAGCATGCAGAAATTCTACAGTTATCACATCATTGCTTTGTGGCACCTGTCCCTTCACGAGACGACTATCAGTCTAGCAAACAATACGAGAGCGCTGTGAACCTATGGAACGACTTCGTGACTGTTGGAGGTAAGACCGACTCGTCGGATAACAGACTGGATTATATTATCGCAGGCGACACTCTCCGTGACATTATACGGAAACTTGAACTCGTTACTACCAATTCGGAGACTTTTCCGTTATACCACCCTGATCTTAGCGTCAATAACATATATGTTGATGATGATTATAATATCACCTGTATCATCGACTGGGCATTTGCTTCATCCGTTCCTGAATCAATGCTCTTAACAACACCAGGATTGCCACAGTACCGCGACGAAATAGGTTCGGAGCTGCATCTAGCCTTTATAGATGGATTTCTTGCTGCTATACCTAGCTCGGTAGAAGAGAAGTGGATCCACAGATATCACGATTCTCTAGAGCGGAGCCAAGTCTCCTGGAGATTGAGCCGACTCCTCAGTCTGGACTCGATTAGTGATTATACTCTCTTTGCTACTGTCTGGAACTTTGCACGTGGGTCTGAACAAGAACAGGGCCTGGGCCATTACTTCTTACAACAGAAGAGTTCGCCTCACTACATCCGACTTTACAACGAAGTTCAACAGGATGATCAGCCGCTTTCGAAAATTGAAAAGAACGAAAAGGATTATTTTCGAAACAAGGACCTCAGACAGACAATAGCTAGGAAGCTAACGCTCATGTCCGAATGGAAAGCACAGTTTGCCGTCAATCATCCGCCGAGACTTCGGACAGACATGTTTGTCACTTCTCCCCAATTGTGGAAGTGGATTCAACAATTTGTGCAGGACTGGGAAGACATGCCTTGACGTTCCTATACCAGACATCACCATCTCAAGCGGATTTGCTCAACTGGGACCTCCTACACATCATTGGTCGCATCGTCTTTCGCCTTTACGACTATGTCGCTACATTTATATGCTCGATGGTCCGTACTGGGCTCTCTCAAAATTACTTCCACATAGTTTGGCGCTTAAAGCCGAGGCCACCCCCATCCAGCGGTAGCCGGTCATAGCCAGCTACTTTGGCCTCTATTGAATTGGCCAGGCCAAAAAGGTGGGAGGTAGGTGCCTGGTGGAACGAGAATCAGCATGACTCCAGGCGTATGTAAAATACATTGGACCTGGTTTTCGCAATATCTCTCCGTATTCATGGATCTTCTACGAGGCCGGCTTTATTTTGCTTGGCCGAGACCGCGAACTGAGTCTTGCGAGAATCCACCATATTGGGTGCCCAGAGGAGCTACCCCTTGACGAGGACACTATCTCACTTTCGAACGTTTACAGACGCAAAGCTGGTACCCTCGCGTGAGGAACTGCTTACTTCGTTCACGCAACATGTGATATGAAAGATGGCGCCTGGATGTCGAGTCATCAGGGAGAGAGGTAATTGAGTCCAGGGTTAAAGTGCTTGATCAAATTATAAAACAAGTTATCCAAGTAATCCAGCCCTCCCGAAGAAAAGAAAAATCGTTCATCATCAGCTTCGAGTGTCCCGAATGGTTATTGTGACATGTTCCCAAAATCATCAAGTCTCCCCTCTATTATCCAAACGATACCTTGACAAGTTTTGCGGGCTCGATGAATGAGCCCAAAACAGGCGCAATTTGTCCACCGTTGGTGCCAACATAGAGTATTTGCCGGTCTTTGCTCAATCGAACTGAGCTTGGACCTGCCAGCTGGGTAGATACTTGACCACCTGTAACGAGGGAGATCTGACCCGAAGGCGTGAGGCGCACAACGGAGTTCTGAGGGGCTGTCGGAATATACGCAATACCATCCTCGGTCATCTCGACGTTATCCGGTAGGAATCCACTTGCAATAACCTCGAAATCTCCGACTGGGTTTGCCTCCTTGTCTACCTTGACCCTGCAATACACCATTTGTGTTGTGCCGGTATAGTAAACATAGTCACCAAGTACTGTCAGGGCATTGACACCCAGAGGAAGACCCTGACCCTCCGCCGGAGCCATTGTAGTATCATTCAGCGCGACAGAATAGTCTCCTGTCTTGGTATCAACCTTCCATATCACCCCCTTGGGACTATCGGCAATGAGAACCAAATTCGACTCCCGTGACAGAGTGGCCATGCCGTTCAAGGCCTCAGCATCTGGCATTGCGACGATCTCCGAGGCCGTTGGTGATTCCAGCGCCCGGGCATTCTCCTCAGAATCGCTCTTGGTGAAATCCAACTTGTGGACCGAGAACGAGGCTGGACCTGGCTGGAACGTTTTGGCAGAGAAATTGCCCACAACAACTGCGAAGACATCGTCGTCGATCTCACTGATTCCGAAGCAGCTGGTGACGTTGGGGAACGAGTAGGCAAGGGTCGCGTTTCCGGTTGTGGTGTCGAAAAGCCAAACTTCGGGGGTGTCCAGACGTGTCAAAAGAAGGTTGCCGTCTGATCGGATGACCATATTGTCGATCCATGAGCCATTGTTGGGAAATTGAAAGAGGGTCTCGACCTTCACATTGGGCCTCTCGTTGCGGTAGGGGGTTGCCGATAACTTTGCAGTGTGTTCGAAGAAAGGCCAGGAAGCTAGAGCCACTGGAAGGATAGCTAGGCCGCTGAGCAAGGTGCTATGAAAGTGCATGTTGTGGACAATGATCGGATGGTGAAATGAACAACAGTGAGGGATGTCCTGATCAGCGATATGCTATTGCAACACGAGAGCCAATAGGCCAACGACTTGCACATGCACGGCAAATACACCTGTTATTATTATTATCCCTCTAATAATGTGAGAAGACCATGTTCGACATTCCTCGGTGGAAATGTTTTGTTGTCGGAGTTCACCCCTACATTCCTGCACAGCCATGAATTGTCCAGATGCACCGATTAACAATGGGACACAGACAGATAGATGGGTGAATGTATTCTTAATGTTATCGGCTGTCTGGTTGATACTCCATTATAATCGTGGCATAACTACACGGTGGGACAACAAGTACGTCGATATCAATATGTTTCAAATATAGAATGAAACGTAACTAGGCATATATTCGTGACTCTCGACATCCTCTACTTCCCTTGACATTGCTTTCACAGATGACTCTGGAATGGTACACCCTTGGGAAGCTGAGCATAACCGTACATGTTCATTGCCGCACCGTCTTTCTGCATCTGCTGCGCCCATTCTCCAAGACTTTTCATGAAAACTTCCATATTGGCATCACAGCTCAGATCAATCGGTTCTTCGTCTTGCGCGATCTGCAACATTTGTGCGCCAGCAGCAGGGCTTGTCTGGAAAAAGTCCTGGGGATCGATCTTCTGCTGGATTGCACCTTGTACACTCCCGGAGAGCAGCTCCTTTGGCAAGCGAGGCTCCTGGGTAATGGAGCGGCCAAGACCAACGCCATCGACTGTTTTCAGAGCCTGGACCATTCCAGACGCTGTGCAAAATCCTCCAGTCACATAACTGCGGGTACGCTTGAGAGCAGGAGTGATGAGGTCTGCAAATTCCAGGAAGAACGATTCCCGTTTCTGCGAAGACTCCCGCTTGTGCTGGAAGGCACTGGCTTCATAAGTTCCGCCAGACAACTCAACAAAGTCAAAGTTGGTCTGGTCGAGGATCTCACACAGTTCCTTCGACTCCTCGGGGGTAAATCCATGTTCTTGGAATTCCACCGAGTTAATCTTGATTCCAATGATAAAGCCGGGATCTGACACTGCTTGGCGAATAGCCTGGGCGATTTCCACAATAATCCGGGCACGATTGGCCAGGCTCCCACCGTATTTATCTGTCCTCTTGTTCGTTGTCTGGGACAGGAATTGCGCGAGGAGATAGCCATGGGCAGAATGCAGCTGAATACCGTCGTACCCAGCCTTTTGCAGGTAGACGGCTACATGCACAAAGCGGCGGATAATATCCTGAATCTCCTCCTCGGTAGCTGCGTGGGGTTTTCCAAATGCGCCGAATTTCTCCACGACCAGCTGGACATCGCTAGCAGAAACCGGGTTGGGTTGCAGCTTCTCAAATGTCTGACGACCGGGATGGCTGACCTGACCAACGATCAAACTTCCGTGCTTCTTGGCAGCCGTGGCCAATTGCTTGAATGCTTCAAATCTTTCCCCGCTGAATGGGTTCTCGAGATCAATGATCATGTTTCCTGGTGACTCGAGCTGGTTGTATGCAATCATAATGTTGCCGGTGAGGATAAGTCCAAATTGACCCTCTCCCCAGCGACGGTAAAGATTGATGAGATTCTGGCTGGGAATACCTCGAGCTGGAAGATCCGTCGGAGACCAGGAGGCCATTCGTTCTGTCAGAGCGGCCTTCAAAAAGCGATTCGAAGCTTTGCGCTGACTGAATTCGAACTGCAAAGGCGCCCCAAGAGGCGATACGTCGACATTTTCGCTGGGAAACCTTGGAGACATAGTGAAACAGGGTAATATATACTAAAGATATGTGCGAAGATATGTGTGTTCTGGGACATAAATTTACATTCAATTGAGGCACATAGCTTCTTTTATCTGCTAGACCTCCAATCTTGGTCACTAATCCAGTTCCACCCAGTTTCACCCAGTCCCACCGTGGATCGGCAGTCTTTTCGGCCAAACGTCTGTGGAGGGAATGAAGTCCGAGTGTGATCCACTTCCTGATATACCTATATTGTAAGTATCTTGTTAACTGTATAAGGTTGGAATGGTTGGAATATCCCGGAATACCCTCTAGACACTTGGTATTGGGCATATGCATATCCTGATTTAAACAACATGAATTCACGCGAGTTAATTGCCCCGAAATGTTTTCATTTTTTGATTCCAAGTTCTTCTAGTGGATTTGTAATCATATATTCCCTCATGTTGGCGTGGCATATCATTGGTCTTGTTCCAGTGTCCGAAATAAGGTCCTTATGCATAAACTGCCTATTCCGTACATAACTATATGCATCTAGTATGCACAAAGTATTCTATGGCTCAAGGATTTCTCTTCTACCTCTTCCCTTGATATCTTGGTCCTGACGAGTCTCAATAGGAGGTAGCCATCGGCAGCATCCGTGTTAAGGGTATATATTTTCTGTATTGTGCACGCCACGCTCAACGCGACATGACAATCAACGTTGTGACATCAAAATAATAAAGGTATTCCAAGCGATGAAATACAAAATAAGAAAACCAGCTACCATGATGAATCCCAAGATGAATACCAAGATGTCGGCAAAACACCGAGGCCATATAACCGAAGAAGCCGAGCCCCACCTTTTCCAGGACAAAAGAATGGCCTTTTGGATATTCAAATATTGTCTGGATTCAAACAGCCGATTCTTCTATTATCGATGGAGACTGAAAGTACAGATCGGCCACGCACGCGGGCAAAGAAAGCATGCCTGTCATGTAACTCGCGTCGCGTGCGGTGCAACGTGTTAGAAATGCAGCCCTGCCAAAACTGCGTGTCATGGAATCTCACTTGTGAAGTAGGGGTTTCACGCCGTGGAAAGTAAGCATATCATGGAGAATTGCTAGAGTTTATACTCATTCCAGGCAGATATCCCCGCCGAAAGAAAAAGGGATCGGCTCGAACATCCACAACGCCGATTAACCCGGCGAATGCGTCGGATTCCCGACTCATACAGGGACAATTTCCATTACCCGGGCACAGCTCTCAGTACCCACCGGCTCGTCCCGTGACAGCAGAGGATGCGATCCATAAAACCGTGTTCCTCGGCGAGTCAAGTCCTCTCACCTGCGTTGTGGACGAAGGGCGACGATCCCCAGACAAGGGGTACGCGTGCAGTATCCAAAAAGGCCGACTTCACTACTCCATTTCTGAGATTAGTGGCGCAACGGAAAGTAGCCAAGATTCACTGGGTCCCCGTCGCAAGCTGATACATGATCGTCTTACCCGTGAAGGGGCCTTTGTATTCCCGTCGCCTGCTGTCTGCGATACGTTACTTCAAGCTTATTTTGACTGGCTCCATCCATGTTTCCCAATTCTCGATCGGGCAGATCTGCAATGTGACTACCAAGATGGCACACTATCACCATTACTCTTTCAGTCAATGCTCTTCATTGGAGTGAGCCTGTGCTCGGATGGAGCTTTGAACACCACGGGGTTTGGTAATCGCTACCAAGCGAAAGAAGTATTTTACCAAAGAGCAAAGGATATCTATGACTCAGGTTGGGAGATTGATACGGTTATAAAGTTGCAATCCTTATTTCTCCTGAGCTTTTGGCGTGGAAGCCCAACCGAGGAGCGCGATGTTCGATTCTGGCTTGGAGCTGCCATCAGCCTGGCCCAGAAAAAGGGCATGCATGTCATGTACGTCGTGTGCCTCGTTTTATTGGGTCCGAATATACGCTAACATGCATAGGTCGAAATTGTCCTTCCTCAATACCAAAGACCAAAAGCTTTGGAAACGAATCTGGTGGGCTTTATATGTACGCTTCTCGTTTATTACTATTTTGCTTATAAGACCCGAGGTTAACGTTGCATCAGGTTCGCGATCAACAAACATCGGCAGCTTTGGGGCTGCCACCTCGAATACGTGATGAAGACTGCCAAGTCGCTGACCTTGAAGCTGTAGACTTTGAGGAAAGCAAGCCTATGGGACCTCCTGAAATATTCCGCACACCACCAGAAGTCCACATTCCTTATGTGATTGGCATGGCCCAACTAGCCAGATTATGTACGATACCCTAGAATATCAGTATCGCATTTGCTAATAACTTTACCTTTAGTGCGGGAAATAGTTTGCAGCCAGTATCTACCTGGTCGATCCAAGTTGGACCATGAAGCTCGACCAATGCTCCGTCAGCGTTTAGTTGACTGGGAGTCACGCCTCCCAAAAGAAATGCAATTTCAAATGCCCATGAGCAGGGAAGCCATGTTCCTAGTTGGCATGCTTCATATGGCCTATAAGTATGTACTGCTGCGCCAGTACTATTAACCGAAGAGCCTTTTCGGCTAACATCCCTGCAGCAACTTGTACATTCTCCTGTACCGACCCCTTTTCTTACAGCCCCCAGGCCAATCGGCGAATCCAGAAGGAAACGTCGCCCTGCATGCAGCGACACGAAGCACCCGCATTTTAGAGGACATGCTCTCAGAAAATCTGGTCCAACATGGATCAGTTCACCTGTCAGTTCTTCTCACGATCTCTAACTAGACCAATACTAACACCAAAGCAGAATCACCCACACCTTTTCGGCTTTATGTATACACACCATTCATTTCGGACGCGTCACAGGCACAGCCCGCAAGTTAGCAGAACACAGGGCGAAGTTATGCCTATTGGGGTTGAAGGAACTGCAGAAATCATGGGACTTGGAGAACTGGGTCCTGGATCTTTTCTTCCGGTGCTTGGATGATCGTACTGCTCGCGATCTCCGACTAGCAGATCCTGCTTTGCCATCGTCAACATCACAAACAGGGGGTCGAAATATCGAGATGACACCTGCGTCTCCTGCCAGTGGTCCATACAGACCCCCTTCTCCTACCGCAGGGGACGATCTCTTGCAAACTACCAACCCAATGCCTCACCATAACCCCGGGGAAGAGGCTGCAATTAACATGGACTGGTATGAGCTGTTCAACGTGGAAGGCGATGATGTTATGGGCCTTGCTGGCTCATTATCAAACCCAGACTATCTGAACCCACAAAACCTCGAGTTTCTGTATCGATTTCTATAGTGATGCAAATTCGACCACAGTACCAATTTCGATATCCAACTGCGTATTGAACATGGAGATCTGTAGAACTGCCGCCGAAAATGACTGCTTTGATGATACCGGAGTTCCTGGAGAATGTTGGCGTCTTCTTTGAACAGAATATGTGATTTTACCTCACAGCAAATGAACAGGTTTCAAGTTAGTCTGCACATACTGGCCCTGGCCTTGAGACACTGTTTTATACGAGCGAGTGCAGACAGGTGACATTCGCGCTCAGTGAGGATATGGGGTGAACAGGAACATCAAATGAGCTTGTGTGAATTCTTGGGCTCTTATAATATCGACTGTACATGAGATCAATTTGATAGGCCCAGCTCCGCAAAGATGGCTTCATTGTGCTCTCCCACCCGTGGAACCGAACCCATCTGAGCGCCACGTCCATCTCTTTCAGCTGAATTGGTTGATCCAGGAGGCAAAAGAGCCGGAATAGCCCCTACAGGAGTCTGAATCTTGGTCCATCGATCTCGCGCTTGAAGCTGAGCATGGCCCCATACACTTTTCATGTCATTGACACTAGCGTTGGCGATAGATGCTTCGTCTAACCGAGCAATTGTTTCCCCTGTCGTAAACTTCGAGAATGCATCGTGAATAATGGATCTGAGCTCATCCCGATTTTGAGTTCGTTGTGAGTTGCTGGAAAATCTAGGGTCGGTGGCCAGATCTGGTTGTGAGAGGACGCCATTGCAGAAACTGACCCATTCGCGCTCATTTTGAATGCCCAACATAACCGACTGGCCATCACCAGCTTCGAAAGGTCCATAAGGGTAGATGGCTGCATGCGAGGCACCTGCTGGCACTGGACCCGGAGCATTGTCGAATGCATAGTACATGGGGAAGCCCATCCATTCCACCATGCTTTCCAGCATAGAGATGTCAATATGACAACCCTGTCCATCTTTACCACGCTGCAGTAGTGCCGAGAGAATATTGCTGTAGGCGTACATTCCCGCAGCGATATCAGCGATAGAGATACCAACCTTTACCGGCTCTTTTCCAGTGCCTGTGATGGAGAGCATTCCAGCCTCACTTTGAATAAGAAGGTCGTAGGCCTTCTTGTCGCGATATGGACCATCTTGCCCATATCCAGATATATCGCACACGATCAGACCAGGGTATTCCCCTTTCAATGCCTCGTGAGAAAGCCCCAGTCGCGCACTGGCTCCCGGGGCCAAGTTCTGAACGAGAACGTCGGCCTTTTCAAGGAGCTTCATCAGGACGGCATGGTCCTTTTCGCGTTTGAGGTCCAGAGCCAAACTCTCCTTAGAGCGGTTCGTCCATACGAAATGCGATGCTAGACCACCCACTCGCGTGTCATAGTGTCGTGCAAAGTCTCCAACACCTGGTCGTTCGACCTTGATGACTCGAGCTCCAAGATCGGCAAGTTGTCGAGTGCAAAAGGGCGCAGCAATAGCTTGCTCGAGACTAACCACGGTAACCCCAGCGAGAGGCAGAGACCTGTGTTCAGCAGCATGTGCGCTGGAGTAAAGACGCGATGTGAGATATGATCCTCTTGCAGGTTGAACTGCGCCCGACGGGGCATGGGGCCGGGAGGCAAGTGAGGATAATAATCTCATTCCGGGGTGAGCATTGGAACTTGCCGTTATTGTGAAATTGGACTGCAGAGACAGCTAGCTGCGTTATATGTATGGAGATATTGCTCTGAGGGTTTGAGTTCCTGAATCCCCAAATACTCGGGGGGAGAGACCTCGGCCGAAACGCCGATCTACATTTAGCACATGCCAAGCCCGACGAGTCGGCTATATGCCCAGGTGGACATGGTGTATGACAGCCAGGTGCAAGGAACTGCTGTTGGGAAAGCTATTGAAGATGAAGAAAGTCTGTGTTGCATTCCGAAATATACGGAGAGAGGGAAGAAGAACGAGGAAGTTATCTGATCCTTTGACCCATATGGCCTCACGGCCCAGGCACCCATTGGTGTTTGTTGGATGCCTGATCTGACAGGCAAACAATCTTTGCCTTAGGCACCATATGGGGTAGTTACGGATGTAGATAGATAAGCCCTCACTTCTCCCTGTCCCTTTGTTTATGAGTCCCACAGCTTTCCTGATACGAATAATTCTCTAGTGTGATTCACTAGAACACTTGCTTTTGTCGATCAACTGTATAAATCAATGTTTTGCTTTCGTTTGTTGTAGACAGTTAGTGCGAGTATTTGGTTAACTTCCTTTTTGGTATATCCATGCCATTATTTAGCCAAAGTCTGCCCTATCTAACAGCCCAGTTCTGTTCGAATGCTTCGTGAAAGAACGAGTCAAAAAGTGTCGAGTCAATAGCTTCGACCGGTTGAGGTAAAGTGGTACCATAGTCAAAAGCTGGTTGCTCCAACCGGCACTCGGCCTGCATGTGACCGATAAGTTCCAATGGGATACTCACGGCACAAGCTCCCGTTGTATTGTCTGATACACGTTCGCAATCGCCAAAGTCCATGAAATCTAGGTTCGGTGCGGTACTTTCACAAGTCGTTTGCTCCGCTACCCTGTTGATGTATTGCAGTTGTTCATCTGTCATCAAAGAAGGTGTTATGGAATAGGGAAATACATCTGGTGACGAGTGGTGGTTGATTTGGGCTGTTTGCGGGGTGAAGCTCTTCTCGGGCTCGCTCTCAATAGTGGTGGTTTCCAAAACATCTCGCACTTCAATAGATGAACGCACGCTCACGGGGTATCTCTGTCGCTGCACTTGGTTCATCTGGCTTAAGTGTGAGTTTGTGGAGTCAGATGAAGGTATATCAGATGTCCAGGGAAGTCGAGCAATAACGCCCATGGCTGGAAGGTCGCGAACAATTTCAGGAAGACCACTCGCGGATGGCAGTCTCCCAATTTCTAGGCTGTAGTCTACACAAGCCGATATCAAAAGATATGCCCTCGGACACCGAATGAACGCGTCTTGCCAGCTCGTTGAGCGGTTCGGTTTAGGCGACATTGATTCATTGGAAGCCCTCTCCTGGCGCTGGGTGCTGACTAAAGAGTTTTGTCTCGCCACGCCATCACATGAAAGTAATGGAGCTGTTTTCTCTTCCAAGAAGAAGTTTTGTGTCGTCGTATAGGCAAGCTGCAAGATATGGTTGGTCCCGACGGCGACGAAATCAGTGACATCGTAGAGTGTCTCCGAGTGACGGATGATTTGACTCAACGAGTTCAAACGTCGTTGTCTTACCTCTATCTCCTCACGAGAAGGGGATAGCTTGAGGTCTATAGCTGCCAGTACGAGTGGCATGCCGACGTATCCAAGCCTGCAGTTCATATTAGCAAAATAGTTCGCGTGGCAGGGAAAAGTAACAATAGGCCACCTGCGACAAAATCAGACATGAAAGGAGTACTAACACGCTTAGCGGAAGACTGTCAGCATATCCATTTACGCTGAAGTACTCCATCACAAGGCTTAACCCGTCAATTCCGTCCCTTAGGTCATTGCTAATCTCTCGAACCAGATTGTTATACATGTCTCCCGCGTAGAACAAGTTTTCTTCTAGAACAAATGCCGCATATTGCGCCAGATCCACTCGCGCTGCGCTAGAATTACACAGCCACTAGGTTAGATTTGAAGACAATGGGGTGCAAGGAGCTCACGAACTAGTAATACATGTACGTCATATAAGTCAACATTGCAACTGCGTTATTGCCTTCTGATGTCGACGTCTTGTTTGGTGAGATTAGAGGCTGCATCGGTAGTTTCCACTCGTCGAGTGATTTTTTGATAGTTTTTATTCTCGACAAGAGGCCCTGGAATTCAATCATAGATAGTAACCGTCTTGGGATCTTTCGATGGGCGAACACTAAAGACACCAGATCTGTGAGTAGCACCGCTAGCTCACATTGATTTTGAAGGGCGCCGAATAGACTCCTCTTGGTGTTATAGTCGTAGACTCGAGATTGATACAACTCTTCACTGAAATCCTCTATACTCAGCCAGTCACTCCATCTATAAAAGCTGGAGGTCACCTGAGGACGGCGGCGTAGGCCAATACATAGGCTTCGGTCACGAAGAAGGATAGACCACCAAAGTCGTTTCTTAAGCGATATTGCCACATCTTCCACCAGCAAAGATGGTTGAGCGTCGATAAGTATAGCGTGCTCGATGGCCCTTGTGACCCACAAACTTCCAGCCTGAGGGTCTTCCGCAGAGATATAGTGCGTAAGTAAAACCGCGCCTTGGGCGTTTGCATGAGACAGCTTTTCGGTCCTCAGTTCGAATAATAGCTACACTTCGCGATCAATACCCGTTTACGGCAGAGGTGACACTGAATCTGGGGATGCCTACCTTAGCTCTGTCGTACAATTGTTTACGTGCATCCCTCCTATCGTTGAATCCACATTGACGCAATGTCTCCAAAGACACAAACTAGTATGGTTTAGTTTGAATGCGGTAGTTACCGGAGGGACGACACTTGCCGGACAGCTCGCGAAGATCAATGATTGTAAGACAAAAAGAGATATTTTAGCACCGGTAGGTTGGTTGTTTCGATAAATGCGCCAGAACTTAGCCTCGTCCAAGACAGGTACCAGCGGGTGAATGCGCTTGAAGTACTGTTGAGCAAACTCGTCGATTGCGTTAGAAGCTGGCAAACTCAAACAGCCCTTGGATGCGAGAAATGCTACATCTTCAGAAGGGAGCGACAGCAGTTGTTGCGAATCGACAAAGGCGTATTCGGTATACGGGACATTGGGGGATTGAGGTGAGCTTGTGCTGCGATCATCCAAGCTGAGACCATGAGCGCGAAGCTGCGAAGTAAGAGCTGGATGATTGGGTGACTGATGCTGACCATTGGATTTCCGGCCAGTAGTCACGTTTGACCCTGAGCTTTGATGCGTGGGAAGCGGGTTTGCTGAGCTTGAGGACCTAATAGAGGTCAGTAAGTGGGTGCGTGAGAGCAATCTTTCTGTAGTCTCACTGTTTAAAATTCTTAGCCCGAAGAACACATTCACTTCGACCGTCTTGTCGACACCGGGTACACGGAGAACCGAGGATTGACGCATCGCATCGCACTTTGCGATGGTGACACCAGGAGCAAGCCGTTGAGGCTCTTGTTGTGCGTCGCAACATTTTGTGACCTACAGTTTGTTTTGATGTCGGAATTTTGAGGAGAGAGGATGGGGCATAACAGCGCGGGGTTGAGGAGAAATCCATTGAGATCCAGAATCTGGGGAATGATCAGCGGACATTAATCTTGAAACGTTGGAAGAAGCCGACTAGCTGAAAAGCTATGTGGAATTATTTTATGCTGTCCATAACTACCACAACCACAGGCGTCTACTGGATACTCTAGCTCCATCGGCTCTGAAAGCCCAAATATACCCCAACCCTCCACCATGTAGATGGACCTTTAGACCTTTAGACCTTTACCTTTAGATCATTTCGACCATTTCGACATGTCATTTCTAATACGATGATCCCCATTGATGAAGCACGTCCTTACCCCGCATGAGCACACGCTTACCCGAGATCGGCTTCTCTACAATCCTTGCACCTGAGTGCCAAGCACATGTCTACATGTTTAAAATCTCTTTTCATGAGATCTAATGGATATAGTATGACATGACAAAATGATTATAATCTATAGAATTGCACAACGGTCCTGAGGGGGAAAACCAATCTCGAAGAAAAACGACCGAATTTCCAGCTAGCCCTATACTTCGCCAATGCGTACCTCCACCCAATTGGTCTATCATCATTTTGCCTCGTGTTTCTTCAATCGTTTCCGCATGTCCTTCAGGTAATACCGCATAGGATAAGTGCGGACGACTTTGGGTAGGAAAGGATATGTGGCCCTAGTGACACTCATAGTAACCCGGTTCGCCGCTCGTCGAACCGAAGTGGACTTCAACCCATATGCTTCCCGCAAACGAGGTGGTAACATTTCCGCAGTCGTCAAGCGTACAAGTGGAAGTACAGCTCGGACCCTAAGTGGCGCGTGTTTGCTGTAAAGCAAATCCTTCGCAACATTTTTTGCGCTTGAAGTAATCTCCAGGTTGGTAACCTGATGATCCCAATATTCCCAGAATGCCTTTCGGCTGGAAGGCCACATTCCCGATTCGACTCGAAGCGAGACAGCTAATATGGCGTACTCTCGGTACAGCGCTTCCGCTTTTTCCTCGCTCATCCGTCCAAAGATCTGCTGGTAAATGTCGGTGCCGACAGCGTAGAGGGTGGAGGCTACCCATAGTTGCAGTTTGGGGTCATTGGCATTATAGCCAGGTCCATTCACTGGGGCATGGGCACGTTCCACCATTTCAATTACGGATTCCTTCTCCTCGCGGCTACCATACGCCATGCAATATATGTATGTCATGGTGGTTCGTAGGCGATCAAGGGTGCGATAGGCGAAGTTGCTATGCTCGTCCACGCCTTTGCCGACGCCAGGCTCAGCAATCTGCAGCAAAATTGCAGCTGCGCCGCCAGCTAGCAAGATTGCTTCTTGCACAATAAGGCGGATATTCTGTGGGTTTTCAAGTGCATCCAGGAGCTGAGGGTCTGCAGCACCAGTAGCGTCAATCTGCTCGGAGGGCTTCTCGCTCTGTGCGATTGTACCATTTGAATAGGTGCCGGTCGTGACTAGCTCAGTCTTTGCTTCATTCATGTTGGATAATGTCAAGAAATAAGTGTTTCTTCCAATTGCGTATGTTGGTTGCACTGGGTATATGAAGAGCTACCAAGTGGTTTTATATAAATATCGGTGCCACCACAGGGTGGGCCTTAGGCTCATTTTATGCATATTATCAATTCTAAACCCATGAAAATACCATGATCTCTCATGTTTTGCATCTGCAGCTGTTCTGATATTCATATGATCTGTCCCCGGTACCGCGGGCCGGGCGGCAAGGTCTAAATCAGCCTAAAGGGCCAACGTTGGAGGTCTGCTTGCGTCAGATTACCTAGTACCGAGGACCGCTGTCCCGCGGACTGACACGAGGTTCTGGATACGGATCCAGTGGTGATTTCCGCTGCCATAATGGCGGGGTACTGTGGGACCTTTCATTGCGGTACCAGAGCTTAATCAACACATTATTCTTTTGGAGATCCTGAGATCTACTCAAAGTACTCTTATTATACAGAAAGCTTCAATGAGTCTGCGCCTCATTAGACCCATGTAAATTAGAATGAGTTTCCAGGACTCAGCTAATTATGTTTTGCAAACTAAACTGATATACTCTCTGCAACCCATTCAAACATTTAAGAGACATGAATTACTGTAAATGAAAGCATAGTTAGCCCAAAATAAATTACACCTGGTGGTCAATCTTCTGGGCAAAGGAGGATGTTCAAAGTACATACGAGGGACAATGCACCAATGAGGGACCGGCCGTTGTCAAGTATGTAGGCTAAAGATCAATACCACATATATAAGGGGCCTGAACAAGAGGTCAGTCCTTATCTGACGGCCCAAGGATCTTCCCCAATTATTGGTATTGTGCTTTGGGATTCCCTTGGATTTCAAAATGCCCAAAAGAAGCTACATCATAGGCGCGGACCGAAGTTTGTCCCTTGACAAAGAACATGGCACTCAACACGTGGAAAATGTCGAGGGTCGTGAGAAACTAGAACCTACTGGACGTGTCAAGTCAGCTCAGATAATTCTGCTACGGCATTGGAGGAGATTTTGGTGTTGTTATCTCTTGGGGATGGTCATCTTCCTTGCGACTTTCCTTCCGATCTTGTTAGTACATCCCACTGGAGATACCGATGACAACCTACTCGCTCGATCTTTCTAACACCACTGATTTATTTAGTTTCCTTATCATCATCCCGGCAATTGCCCAGAGACTTGTCGATGATACGGTTCTCCCTGTGTACTCGGCCGAAATTTTGAATCCCACGCCAGACGAGGTTAACTTCGTCCTTCACACCTCCATAAACATTCCGCTGAACCTCCGCGTTCGAACCGACCCATTAAGTTTGAACTTGTTTAACCGCGATGTGAAACCCATGAAGAAGTACTTGACCGTTGATATGCCAGCCTACAGCCTCAAAGGGAAAACCAATTTGGATATAACGAAGAATGGTACCAAGATTCTGGATCAGGAAGAGTTCATGCACACCCTGGAAATGGCCGTCTATAACGAGCGTTTCACTATGTCTGCGAAAGGTTCCACAAATGGCCATCTGGGCGCCCTGAAGGTGCCACTGACTTTCGACAAAGATATTGAGCTGGACGGTATGTGTGTAATAGCATATATGCCGATATAAATATTGACACCTTGCTTTGTCCAGGACTCGATAAACTCAGGGGCTTCGCTATTGATTCCGCACGGCTAGTCGTCCCGAAAGAAGAAGATGGGACTAATTTGAGGGGCACAGCAATCTTGCCCAACCATTCTGTCTTTACCTTTGCGCTGGTATATTCTTCGATACGCCCATCTCCGAGTCTGGTTGCTAACCTCTGACCTTATAGGGTAATGTGACACTGGATCTAAAAAGCACGAATATCCTAATTGGCCAAGCCACCATCGAGGATGTGCTTCTGAGGCCTGGGAACAACTCAGTGGCTCTTCGTGGCCACCTCGACGTAGGTATTGTGCTCGATCATCTTCCGACAATTCTGGCGGCACAAAGTTCGGCAATTTTGGAAGGTCAGCTCGAGCTTTCTGCGTCGGGAAATTCAACAGTCTACAACGGGGAACACATTATGTATTACGAGAAGGTGCTGCAGGGACTGACGCTCACGGCACGAGTTCCAATTGCGATGGTATTGCTGAACACGTTGAGTGGGCTCATGGATTCCACCGACTCAGGAGGTGGGAGCGGGCTTAATATCTCAAATATCCTTGAGAAGTTGGATTTGACAAACAATACGGAAGCGGAATTGGCAGTAAGATCGCTGAAGGATTTTATGGACGGCTGAGTTTCTAAGAAGTAACAATATATGAATTCATTTTCAACGGTCTGGGTCAGTAATGTGTACTAAGGCGCCGAGTAGAAAGTCGAGTTATCTTCATGCCCCACATGTGAAAATCCATTCAAGTATCTATTACCGTAGAAAGAGTCTTCAAAATAGCAATCCCACATGATACCGGTCGTGCTGCCACCGGGGAATGGGCCCCTCTTCCCTTTGAACCCCGCGTCCGCCTCTCCAACTGAGTCTTCGACGGTATATTTCCTCGCTTTAAGTGCGTTCAGTTCATGCCATTTCTTCGCAAACCCCCCTCCAAGCACGATGAGTCATTCTCCCGGCGATCCAACTCTTACTATAACTCATTCTCCGGAAGAGGTCTCAAAACACAACCATGCCGCTGATATGTGGATCATCATCGACAGGGAAGTGTATGACTTGTCACAATTTGCCAATGAGCACCCCGGAGGGATGAAGAGTGAGTGTGGTTTAAGATTGCACACAATCAGAGTCTAATTGATATCTTGAACTAGTTCTGTTGTCGGTTGCAGGGAAGGACGCAACAAAACAGTTTCGTCGTTATCATAGGGACGCGATATTAAACCGATTCAAAAACCAACTCCAAGTAGGGATACTGGACACCAGTGAAAAAACGACAAAGAAGTTCTTCAGGTCCCGCTTTTGGGCGTTAAGCAAAAGATCGTGATATCAAAGTGCAAGGGATATTTTAACATTTTACCTCGAAGCTTTTTCAGTTTTCCTCGTTGCGACTATGCATCGTGCCCGCGTAGATAACTAGCGGAAGTTGTTTGAAAGAGATAAATCATATATTAATTCACAATTTTCTACTTGTAAATGGGAGTACAGTCTGGTCACAACATGTAGTTAACTAACGTATTTCACAAGCGAGCTGCGCACCCCACCCAAAACGCGTCCGTAAATTAGCACTTAGTTAATTCAACCACCCACTATGCCACCAATTCGCTCTCAATCCTCTAAAGATTCAATAGAGAGAGAGGGTAGGATCTTATTAGCTATCCAGGCTTTTAAGAATAAAGAAATCAGCGCTATTCGCGAAGCAGCGCGCCGTTTCAAAGTGCCCGAATCAACCCTCCGGACACGTCTTTATGGGACCACTTCTCGCGCGAATTCTCGCGCCAATTCACATAAACTGACAGAAATTGAAGAGGAATCTCTTGAAAAATGGATTCTCTCTATGGATTCTCGAGGATCAGCTCCCCGGCCGTCTATAGTACGAGAAATGGCGAATCTTCTTCTTGAAAAGCGCGGAACTACCCCGGTTCTTTCGGTCGGCGAAAATTGGGTGACGAACTATGTGAAACGACATCCTCTTCTATCCTCTCGGTTTTCGAAACGGTATAACTACGAGCGTGCGAAATGCGAAGACCCGAAGGTTATTACGGAGTGGTTTAATCTTGTTCAAAAAACCATCTTACAATTCGGGATCGACCCGGACGACGTTTATAACTTTGATGAGACCGGTTTTGCGATGGGATTAACGGCGACTGCGAGGGTAATTACGAGAAGTGAATACTACGGTCGGCGAGCACTTTTATAACCTGGAAATCGTGAATGGGTGACTGTTATCGAGTGTACGAATGCTGCTGGCTGGGCTCTTCCGCCGTGTGTGATTTTTAAAGGCAAAGTCTTTATTGAATCCTGGTTCGATAGCCTTCCTTCTGACTGGCGTTTTAAAGTTAGTCCTAACGGCTGGACTACTAATGAAATTGGGATTCGTTGGCTTAAAAAGCTCTTTATTCCTACTACTTCTTTACGTACGAAGGGGGTGTATCGGCTTTTGATACTTGACGGCCATGGAAGTCATTTAACCCCGAGATTTGATGAAATTTGTGAAGAGAATAAGATCATACCAATCTGTATGCCTCCGCATTCCTCTCACCTTTTATAGCCTCTGGATGTAGGCTATTTTGCGGTGTTAAAACGAGCCTATAGCCGGCTGGTTGAATTTCGAATGCGGTGCGGATCGAATCATGTTGACAAACTGGATTTTCTTAAAGCATACCCTGCTGCACGAATGGAAGCCTTTAAATCTGAGACTGTTAAAAACAGCTTTCAATCTACTGGTTTAATCCCTTTTGCACCGGAGAGAGTGATTTCGAAGCTTAATATCCGGCTTACTACCCCTACCCCCCCCTTCTAGCCGGGGTAGTGATTGGGATCCGAAAACGCCCTCGAACTATGTGCAATTGCAAAAACAAGCTTTATCAATCAAAGCATTGCTTCGTACAAGATCAAGAAGCCCCCCGAGCCCGCTCAATTCCGCTATAAACCAGGTTTTGAAAGCCTGCCAGATCACGATACAATCCGCCGCACTACTAGAGAGAGAAGTGAGCGATTTACGCGCTAAAAATGAGAAGAAGAAGCAAAAGCGTACTAGATCCAGAAGGCAGATACCGGCGGAAGAAGGCCTCTCAGTTCAAGAAGCATCTGCATTAATTATGCAGCCGGTGGAAGCAATAGAAGCACCTATACCCCCGCCACGAAGAAGGCCTTCGCCACCTTTACAGCCAAGAACTAGGGCTTTACCAACATGCGGGCTATGTAAAAATCGGGGTCATAGGAGAGATGCATGTCCAGATAGATGATGTTTTTTTTAAATTTAATTTAATGGCGTTTTGGTTGAGATAAATGCATTTGAAATTAGTAGGTTGGGTGGGGTGCGCAGCTCGCTTGTGTGCGCAGCTCGCTTGTGAAATACGTTAACTGCCACATGTTTGATGCCTGCTCTATCAGGCCAGTTATGGCCTGAGGGCCTGAGGTATCCATGGGACAGAACCTTTGAATAGCCCTCTCCCTCTCTCCCCATCTCTCCTCTCTCTGTCCGACCTTTTAGAATCTCACGCAGTTCTCTCCATATTCCCTTTAGTAGAATCTCCAGAATTCATGAGCCTCTCCACCCAGAAAGGACCACTCCTTGTTTTTCTGATGCTTCTACTGGGACCCACAACTATCAAAATCCACTTTGGTGCGTGAGAAATTCTGCACAGACTGGATCGGACCAATTACACAATCCGGAGGAAACCCGGGCCTTCGACCCGTTGGACTAAAGATCAGATTACCTTCTATCATGGCTGATGTCGACGACACTGATGGGCTGATGGGGACTCATACTCTCGTCTCAACAACTCATATTGCAAGCTAACAGAGACCTGAGGAGCCCTGGAGAGAACAAAGAGAGAGAAAGGAGGAGCCTTCCATAAACAAGCAGGCAACAACACAGAACAGAAGCTCTCTCCTTGGCAATCACACAAGATTCTGCCCTGGTCAATCAAGCACCACACCACGTATCATGCCAACAATATCCTTGTTAACCCCGTTCATTACTTTTCCCCACATAACTATCCTCAACCCCCATGTGGCTTCCAATGACCTTCATCTTGGCTTCCCGATGTGGGAAATGTGGGGAAATGTACTGATATGACACCCCCCGCTTTTAACCTATCGGCTTTTCCATTCCGTCCCTAATACGGCAATATACGACATACACGAAGCTTTGCCTTCCTTTTTTTTGAATAGCCATTTCCACCTGACACATGTTCCCGGCCGGACCGCGGGAACAATCCGTTGCCTTTTTTTACCTTTACCTCTTGTGCTGATTCCTACCTAGTCCATTAGACACGACCGATGGCGAGCTGTTAGTCTCCCCTATTGAGTGGGGTTGTGATGAGAATCGCTCATCAGCATCCACACGGTAGGTTATCGGTAGTCTGCCTCGGTGTCGATCACCATTCCTCGGTGATAATGCATGGAGCTACCTATTTTGTACTTTGTACCCCCGCTCCCCAAAATGGAGGTGTTAGTGCACAGTTAGCTAGGACTATGTCTGTCCGTGATAATCGGTGCCGTCGTAATGTAAATAAAAAGCTAGCTGACCCCAGAGTAGAGTGTGTGAATCTCCTAAAGGCTCTTCCTGCTCAACAAATCTTTCACAAGGTTTGGCGAATCGACGCCAATTCGACTGGCCGGACAAGATATCAAAGAACTAAACGACATACATATCGGCCCATTCAACAACATGCGTCTTTTGCCAACGCTCGCCACCGTGTTCCTATTCACAGTCAATGTGACAGGAAGTCCAGCCGCTCCAGCCGATGCTGCAGCCTCGTCGGGAACCATCACCCCTGCCACGAACATTGTAGAGGCCGCCCCAACAACTTCGGCCGCCCAAGCAAACGCCGCCGTTGCTGACACTACAACTGCGGACAACAGTGCAAACGCCGTCAACACGGCTACTGCTGCTGCGGCGGCGGCGAAGGAAGAAGATACTACCGCTGATGTGGATACCGCCGACTCGACCAAGGGCAACCACGAATCTCTGATCAACGGCGCAGAGCCTGCTTTCAGTGACTCTACAGAGGCTGTGAATGATGCAGGAGACTCCATTAAAACTGCTGTTGAGTCAGCCCGTGAGACTGTTTCCTCCGCTGTCTCTGGTGCATCTGCGACCGGCACCCCAAACACCAAGTCTACCAGCTCTGATAGCAGCTCTGATAGCAGCTCCAACAACAGCTCGGGAAGCACTTCATCTTCTTCATCTGCTCCAGACTTGAGAGATGCCTTCTCGAATTTGTTGGGCGGTAGTGACATTGGTAGCGATTTTTCGGACCTTCTGCATAGCATTAAAGGTATCCTTGACCCGGGTTTCTTGGGTAATGCCGCCGATACCGTCAAATATCTCGCGATCGCTCTGCAGCCTCCGGTCGATAACCAGATCCGGACCGTGTTGGATAATGCCAACGACCTCCTGACTCCGAGCTTCGCCAAGAAGACCGGGACTCTCATTGACAATGCCAACAGCCTCTTGACTGCGGAGAACACCAAGGAGATTGGCACTCTGCTAAAGGTCGCCAACAAATTGGTAAACGAGGAGTTTATCAACAAGGTGGATAGCCTCATCGACAACGCCAACAACCTCCTCACCTCCAAGTTCGTCAAGCAGACCAGCAATCTCGTCGATAAAGCCAGCCCTCTCATTGACAAAGCTAGCCCTCTTATCGACAACGCTAGCGGGCTACTTACGGATAAGAATTTTAACGCGATTGAGTCGCTCTTAACAAATGCCAACACGCTGCTCACTACCGAATTTGTCAAGGAGACCTCCACCCTTATCGGCAAGGCCAGTCCTCTTGTCGACGACGCTAGTGGCCTGCTCACCGGTGCGAACGTTAAGGCGATCGAGTCACTCTTGGCCAATGCCAACAAGCTACTCACGCCTAACTTTGTCTCAACTATTGCTAAGCTTATAAAGCAAGCCGGTCCCCTTATCAACCAGGCCAGCGGCCTCCTCACCGACAGCAACGCAAGGTCGATCGAGCATTTGATCGGTAGTGCCAACAGCCTACTAACCGACAGCTTCGTGAAGAAAACCTCTAGCCTAGTCGATGGAGCCAGCGACCTCTTAACTCAGCATACCATTAGAGCACTGAAGTCTCTACTCAATCAGGTCATTCCTCTACTTCCCGAGCTAAAGGGCCTACTTAAGCCAGCCACCATTAAGGAAATCGAAAACGTGCTAGGCAACGCTAATAAGCTGCTTACGGACTCCTTCATCGACGACACTAAAATACTAATTACCGATGCTGTTGGCCTTCTCACTCCGGACCTAGTCAAGGCTCTAAACTCGCTATTGACCAAGGAAACGATCAACTCGATCGTGGCCCTCCTAAACAACGCCCAAGACCTCCTCACGTCCGACTTCACTAAGGCGACGAAGAGTCTAGTGAGCGGCGCCGGCGACCTCCTCACTCCGGAGGTGATCAATGGATTGAAGTCAATCCTAAAGGACGTCACTCCTCTACTGCCCGAGCTGAAGCCGCTATTGTCTAAGAGCACCATCTCCGCTATTAGCTCTCTCTTAAGCAACGCCAACACCCTCTTGACCCCAAAGTTTGTCAACGAGACCATCGGTTTAATCGACAGCGCCGACGACCTCCTAACCCCAACAATCGTCACTGGACTAAAGGATCTCCTTGACGACGTCGTGCCCCTGGTCCCCAACCTTAGGAAGTCACTACTAAACTCGACTATCATCACCGACGTGGGATACATCGTGACCAACGCTACCAACTTACTCACGCCCCACTTCGTCGTCGAGACCACGGATCTTATCGACAATGCCGATAGCCTCCTAACCCCCTAAGATCGTCAGCACACTTAGGGATATTCTTGGATACGTGCCCGACTTACTACCGGAGGTCAAGAAGTTGCTTAAGCCCGCTACCATTTCGGAGGCTAGCGCGATCTTAGAGAACGCCCATGATCTTCTCACTCCCAAGTTCGTTAATGAGACGACACTTCTGATCGATGGTGTTACAAGCTTCTTGCCTTTAGTCGAGGCATTACTCAACGCGCTATGAGAGGTCTATTTTTTATTATTTTCTTGTATTGATTACAATGAACGCAATGATATATTTCATGTTTCCCAATGATAATTGACGTCAGAAACACCAATCCAATTGGGATTCAAAAAGCTTGCGAACCACCGTAAAGATCGAATTTTTCATGAGATTCCCAAAGTCATTGTACATCCATTGGCTGAATACACCAAAATAGTGTACTTTCGGCCTCGGAATAATGGCTTGTATATCGCAAAATCTTGTCACTGATTTTCTATGTCTTGCTTTTCTTTCATTCTTCCCCCCCCCCCCTTTTCTGATGTGAAAAGACTGGAGACATACCAAAATAAGGCTTTCGGGTGGAACATATATTCCGTGAAGACCTCATAATAACAAAGCAGATAAAGATGGAATGCTACAACTTTGAAGACAACACAGGAATTTCCATCTGTCAATCCTCAATCTCCGTTCGCCAAGCTCCGATTCTGCCAAGCACGAACGCGATGCGGGGATTTCGAAACTTGGGACCCCTGAAAGACCTCGTATTCTCGCCATGTGTCTCCTTTTGCAACATCACACAGAAAAGTACTGATGGTGGGTGTTCCACGCAGTAAAGGCTGCTTGGCATGTCTCCAGCGGCGCGTTAAAGTACGAAACCGCCCCCGCCCCCTTGTCTTTTGTTTTTCTTTTTTCCAGGATAACACTCTAATACAGGGCAGTGCGATGAAACCCAGCCACGATGTCAAGCCTGCGAGAGAAGAGGGAACCCATGTCCTGGCTACACAAGGACCCGGAAGTTCTACCATTTCTCCGCAAACAGATCTACATCTACCCCGGCACAACCTTCGAGTACAACAATGGCGCTGATCACTGCCAAGGAAGCCAATGAAGCGCAGTACCCCACGACACAGCGCGCATCTATGGATGAGGCTCTAATGCCAGGATTGGTTTCCAAGGCACTGGACCGACAATGCAGGAAGGGATTTTGCGATTTCGTGGATGCGGTATTTCCGAACATTTATTACACTTACAGCACCCGGGTGGAACTTCCTTGGTTCGAGATCGCTCAGTACGACCGAGGCGCAGGAATTGCAATGGAATGGGGGGTTTCGCAGCCTTGGGACTCTGCAGATAGGCAGAGTAAATGGCAATCAACGGCAGATTCTTGCCAGTCAGGAAATGTACGGCCGCGGACTGCGTTATCTGGTTCAGGCTGTAAAGAACCCTGCTACTGTTGGCACGGAAGATACCCTCGGAGCCGCAATCCTGCTAGGGATTTATGAATTGATGAATGCAACTGGGCAGAACTCATGGCTGCTGCATTCACGTGGAATCTCACATCTCCTGCGTCTAAGGGGGGCGAAGAATCACGCGAGTGGGTATGGCCGTACCCTGCTGTTATCCTTTCGAGGACTTTTAGTTTACGAGGCCTTCACTCGCGGGGAGGCATGTTTCCTGGAAAGCGAGGAGTGGAGGTCAACTCTTCCAGAGACCCTAGAAGACGAGGAACGGCGTGGCACAAGCTGTGGTCTGGGCCAGCTCATGGACTATGCATTCAACGAGATAGCTCGGTGCCCTGGATTCCTTGCCAAGACCAAATCCCTAGTCGCCTCCTCGCGAACCACCGAGGCGGAGAGAGAGGATTTAACGGGTGCAATCAACAGCAGCCGAGAGGTCCTGGGTGATGTGGAAATCCAGATAATGGCTGGGGTTAAGGCTGATCATGAAGGGAATAAGAGAGAGTCTCGGGCTTTCTTTGGATTGATTCCCCCTTCTATCAAAGATGCATCGGTGAAATTCACGCTTGAGGGGGTTCATTCAGGGATCGCACTTCTCCGGCAGTTGTCAGTTGTGCTAATGTCCGATCGGAGTCGACAAAAAGCAGTAACACCGTGGTTAAAACTCGGTCCCTGTAAGAATGAGTGGAAGCTCATTAAGAACGCTGGAGAAATTGCCCAGGCCCAAAAAGATACTCGACTGCACCCAACAGGTCCACAGCAACAGGGCAGCGGGAAGATCTGGCATGACCGGATCGCCTTAGCAATGGGGATGCCAGAAATGGGTTGACCAATGCACGCTCAGGATAGTCTGTTTATCTGGACTTGGTCCGAACTCAGCTTCTGCGCCTGCAAGCCATAGTCTGAGTTTGTTTTGTCCATTGCACACATTTGCTCTTGGATCCTGACTGAACCCCTGTACCCAAGTGTTATTCAAGTGGCATTCCGAGGTTTAAGCGCCGCGTCTGTCGATCCTTTGTTCGTTTGACTTGCAAATGGTCAAATTTATCCCGAAAGATCGAACAACTGAACGCGACCGTACTGACCTGAGAAACTGGGCTGGGCAGTCACGGGGATGCGGTCATGTGCGGCCATGAACCCTACGTAGCAATCACATCTCAGATGACGGGAAATGACATTATCCCAGTCCACATGGGGAGGCTGGGGTCCACTTTTGCGAAGGAATCTGAAGTGAAAAGAAAAAGAAAGTTCGACATTGGGAATGCTGGTGTTTCAAATCCGGCGATCACCGGAATAAGACCTGTGACATCGCAGTGAAGTAATGCATAGTACTTTTGTGCATTGCAACAGAGCCATATTATTTTCATTTACCCCACTGGATCGGTCTTGATTCTCCAATTATATTAATTGCGTTGCCTGGTCTCGAGCCTTTGTGTCTTACTCAATCGCCGTCTGGGCCCGGACATACATGTACCATGCGGTATTCAGCGTAAACTAAAAAACCAGAGTTAACTATTGATAATGTTGTGTGAGGCATGATTTATCTCCATTTCATGCCCTTCATGTTGTGCAATTCACCATAACGAGTATATGGGCCCTGAAACATTCTTTGAGACAGAATGTTAGTTAACACTGCCCTACGAAAACCATGTGAAATCCAGATTTGCACGGATCACTACGGAGTAGGGTGTGATCGATTGTTCCTGGAGGAAGAATGCTGGGGCGCTCCTGTCACATTTTCGAAACCGGCGATCATCTCCACCAGGGGAGGCAAGTCGTCATACAATGGTTCCTCCATATGTACAATATACATGTGATGGATGCTTCCACCTTGGCAACCCACGTCTTCCAAGTGTACGATTGCTCGAAGACGCAATGCGACACGGGTACCTGAGAATCCTTGCGGGTGCCTGGAGCATCCCAGGATTCCAGCCACCGGTGCTTGCGTGGCCCCTGAAGTGCTCGTCCAGTCGGATTGGCCACAATGAATGCTAAGCATTCTGCTGGACATCAACAGAAGTGTGGTTGACCATTGGGAGTGCTCCGGATGGCCCATCAACGTCATACGAAATGGGATTGTTGCGACGAGTCGCCTACGGTTGCCGATCAGGATCGGCCCAATCATCATCCCAGCCGATCCACAGGTGTCGCCACGGCTTGCGTGATGTCGACTTTTTTGATGTTTCGAGAAAGGCCGTCTATTCTTAGTCCAAAATCCGAACGTGACAAAAATGACAAGGGCAGGGGATATATATAGGATCGGATTCGCCTCCCGGTTAGGTACCACATTGTTAGACATACCATTACTAAGCTCACCACACTACTTTGATATACTTTGTACACTGTTTTCAACCCAATTTCAATCAATCTTCGTTTCATACGTCCCTAATAATGCCGTCCTCATTGTCCTCTAGCGAGCACTCTGGCTCGGTCGAGTCGAACCACAGCCCCAGCACTTCTCTTCAAACCAAAGCCGACCCCAACATGGCCCTACATGAACAAGAACCTAGTATGTGTCCCAGAAGAATGGTCCTTTTTAGTCTTGGACACCCACTGACAACAAGTAGCCGCTGTGAATCTCCAGCCGGGATCTCGGGATACATTCTCACTTCGAAGTATCCAGCACAGGGACCGGGAAGGAAAGATCATCAGTAAGTCACCGGTTAGCATTAACTTTGGTGGGAACCGCATGCTAACCTAGCGATAGCCGATCCCGATCTCTCCAACCCAACCCGCAGCCGATTCGAGCGCCCGTTGGACACTATCCGATCGTTCGATGCAGCCATCGACGCACATCGCAAACAGCAACGTATGTGAACGGACGACCAAGGCCAAATGGTTACACCAGAACGAAACGAAGGAACGCTTTTTAATGCCAATTTCAATTCGAACACGGGGTGTTGATGTATAATTATCGTTTTATAATGGAGTCACATGGAGATATCAAAATTCGATCGTATTGCCTGAATCATGCCATTTTTATCAAGACAGTGTAGCATCTTTAGAAGGTGATTGGCGAAGACGGTAGGAATTCTATCCGTGTATATACCATTGCCATTAAACCAACAAGCAAGTATTTCAGAAAAGCTATTTAAGGTAGTTTAAGATGTGTGCCATGGTGCCATGGGGTCCCCACAAAAATCCATGTACTACAAAGTACCTTAGGAGAATCCCACTCGAATAAAATCTTTCTACAACATAGTAAATTTGGCGCATGCACATCCACAAAGCGCACCAAACCCTCGGAGTTTGAAATTGTGAACTTATATAGAACGGAGTTATTGCGAGGCCTGCAACATAAAAGTGCAGATATGCCGAAAGGAGCGTTGAACCGGAGAACAACCGACCTGATCTACATGTAGATCTTTTCTAGACTGAACTGGCCTGAACTATATATTCATGAAGATACTATGTTGTATATCTAACTTAGTAGTTATTTCACAGCTTCTAATTACCGAGTAAAATTAGACCTGAAGGGGAGAAAGGGGAAATTAAAGAAAAATCGGAAAAAGAAAAAGCCACGTGCTCCCAAGAAGCCCCACAGGAGAATTTTCACTTTCCCTTCACTTCGACTACTTGCATGTACTCTGAATCTACGAATCTATATTGTATGGCTTTTGATGGACTACTTTGAAGGGAACCGCAGGACTGCAGGACTACATACAGAATACGGAGTATGTTGTAGGTCTTTGATCGACTGCAGGCAGAGGATGTAAAAGCCGAATCCACTTTAGTGCGTGGAGTTCGTCTCTTATTATTCGCTCGGACGACATGAACCGATTGGTTTTAGAGCCCTAATGATCCTTTTTTTTCAAGAGATTATCTCCGGGCCAAAATAACATGGCGCCAGTCTAACAGTCTAAACCTATTGAACAATGGCTTCCAAGCATTTGACCCATCTTGGCCTTGTTAGCTCGGCTATACGCGTCCTTTTTGTGGTTTCAGAGACCAAATAGAAATTGGACTAGTATATGACACTATTGATCTTACTATTAATGGATATGAAGCCAAGAAACCCCCCCCATCTTGGACCTTAATTCCCCCGTTTCGCCGTTCACTCGTTTGAACTTCTTGGTTCTCTCTCTCTATCTTCTTGAATCCATTTATCCCAACTATATACACTCGCTATAAAGCTTTGCGGCATCAGATCTGCAAACCCATTCTTCACCATGAAGTTCTCCTTGGTAGCACTGGCAACCCTGGCTGGGGTTGCTGTTGCTGATTTGGATCCCATCGTCATCAAGGTACTGTCTCTATACGTGCATAGTAATGGTGGTGTATTCGGTACTAAGCCTGTCAACAGGGTTCCAAGTTCTTCTATTCTAGCAATGACACTCAATTGTAAGTGAATACGTCGATATCTCTTGAATCGGGTAGCTGACAAGTACAGCTTCATGCGTGGAATCGCCTATCAACGTAGGTTGTTTATGCCATCACTTCGACATCTCGACTAATCCTTTGCAGAGGAAAGCACAACCAGCAGTGGCTACACTGACCCTCTCGCCGATCCCACCGCCTGTGCGCGTGATGTGCCCATCATGGCGAAGCTGCGCACCAACGTTATCCGTACCTATGCCATCAACGCCTCTGCTGACCACTCGGAGTGTATGAAGCTCTTGGCGGACGCGGGTATCTACGTGATCTCCGATCTATCCAACCCCAATCTATCGATTGATCGAAGCGATCCTACGTGGGAAACCGATCTCTTTGCCCGATACACCAGTGTTGTTGATGAACTGGCCCAGTACAACAACACCATTGGTTTCTTCGCTGGAAATGAGGTTGCCAACAGCGTCAATACTTCCGACTCCAGCGCTTTCGTCAAGGCCGCCGTTCGTGATACCAAGAAGTACATCAAGAACAAGGGCTACCGCCCTATGGGTGTTGGATATGCTACCGCCGATGTGGCCGACATCCGTGCGGACATGGCCGATTACTTCAACTGCGGTGAGGCCGACGAGTCTATTGACTTCTGGGGATACAACATCTACTCGTGGTGCGGCGAGTCGACCTACGCGAAATCTGGATACAAGGATCGCACCGAAGAGTTTGCCAACTACTCCGTCCCTGTCTTCTTCGCCGAGTACGGTTGCAACGAGGTCACGCCCGCGAGTTCACCGATGTGAAGGCCCTTTATGGTGACACTATGGCTGATGTCTGGTCCGGTGGTATTGTGTACATGTACTTCCAGGAGGCCAACAACTACGGTAAGACAATCCTTTCCCCACATATGTGTGAAGGTAACTGATCAGACTTGCAGGTCTGGTTTCCGTCGTCGATAGCACCAGTGTCAGCACCATGGCCGACTTCAAGTACTATTCCAGCCAGATTGCCAGTGTCAACCCCACTGGTGTCAAGAAGGCCTCCTACACTCCCACCAACACTGCCCTGCGAAGCTGCCCTACTGTCGGATCCTCGTGGTCCGCTGAACCTTCCCCTCTGCCCCCTGTCGCCGATATCCAGCTGTGCGACTGCATGTACGATGCCTCCGCCTGCGTTGTCGCCGATTCCCTCTCCTCGACGAAGTACGCCAAGCTGTTCAGCACTGTCTGCGGTTACACCGACTGCAGCGGACTGACCGCCAATGCCACCACCGGCGAGTACGGTGCTTACAGCATGTGCTCGACCAAGCAGCAACTCGCCTTTGCTCTGAACAAGTACTACGTTGAGCAGAACCGTGCTGCCGATGCTTGTAGCTTCGCCGGGTCTGCAACCGTCAAGTCTGTGACCAAGGCCACTGGCACTTGCGCTACACAGATGAAGGAGGCTGGAACTGCTGGAACTGGAACTATTACCACTGAGAACACTGGCACGGCGGGCTCTGGCTCTGCTTCCTCGACGGGCTCGTCGACCACATCTAGCAGCGGCGCTATCAGCATGCACTCCAGCTCTTCGTTCGGCTCTTTCCAGGTGGCTGCCTACATTGCCACCGCACTCCTGGCGGGTGTTGGAATGATCGCTCTGTAGTTGAGTTTGACCTTGCTTCGTGCTTCTTCGCATTTAAACTGCGTGTCTGTTTTCCCTTCTTATCCCGACATTTTTGAAAATAACCCTCGGAGCAACACATGATCGATATAGAGAGTACGTATCCCTACTCGCACCTTTCCTTGATTCAATGTCATTGCCCGTGAAAGAAGTTGGTATCTTGTTGAATTATTTACATTGTCAAGACCGAATTTGATTTATATACCATTTCCTCATGGCCTTCCTTTTTTTTTTAGCAATTTACGTCGTTCCATATTCGTATCCCCAAACCTTCATTTCATGCTGTGAATCGTGCTGCCAGCGACCATTCGTCTCCAGCCCAGCATAGAAAAGTACACTACAGGATTAGTGCCTGTTTCGCGTAGATATGTGAGGAAAGTAATCGGGCTTCAAAGGTGATCGAGATATATAGTTGGAGTAATTACTTGTATGCTGGAAGGGAATTACTCCTGCATTCAGACCATGACATATCCTGCTGAACTCGGATGGAATTCAAGGGAACCTCGTCCTCAGAGCCATCCTGGGACACAACCAGCTGCACTTGATTTTTATTACGTGGTTCATCGGACGGTCGTAGAGCAGAATTCTGCAACTCATAACCTCTAGAATGGTTGAGATCAGTGGTGCGTGTCTCTTGAGTACCACACTGGCTCGAGAATTCTTTTGAGATCATCACGAACAACGGACGCAGGGTCGGCATGCAGGCGGAGATGATACCCGCTGAGGATTCGACGATACACCAGGTGCAGGATTTTCCGAGTGTCCAGGCAATATCCGCCGGGTCGAACTCGAAAAGGGTAGTGAAGCGATAGATGCTGGTGAAGACAACGCTTTGCGAAAGTGTCCAGTCAGTCCACTGTCGCAAACCAGTGATATGTAGTAAAAGGGGGTATACGAACAAACTACCCAACAGAAAAGTGCCAATCACGGACAGTCGCTGCGTAAGGCTAGCGTGCAATCTCCGCACCACTCGCACCGGCAGAGACAGAATGAGAATGTCGGTGACAATGTTGGGTACTGCATTTCCAATGAACGAGGCTTTGAGATTGATGCAGGTGCCGGGAATGTGCGTGTCCCAGGCTCGCGCAATCGGAGTACATTGGAAGATGCTCACGAGGATAATGGCGATGCCCCAGGCAATGGAGACCCCACCTAGGACCATGGAGGCCATACGAATCTCTCTCGTGGGGAAGATGCGACAGTACATGAGCAGGATAGACACCTTGATGACCGCTATTGTTGTAACGTAGACGCACTCGTACACCACCAGAAGCTACAAGAATATTAGCGGACTCAACTTCATGTATAGTTCACAATCCAACCTTTGCAATCGTTATGAGGTTTTCCGCCGGTAGGGTCTCAGAATGTACGCCCATGCCGTAATTCGTTACTATTGACGATTAGCATCGGAATCAAGTCCCAGGGCACTGTATCGTACAGACAAGGCCCAATCCAACGAGAGTGAAGAAAGGAACCAAAGCGGCCACGATGAAATAGTCGTCCAGGCCTGGTTTCAGGGACTTTTTCCACCGTGCCAAAAATCGTAAGATCACAAACAGGACGGCCAGGACGGTCGTCACCACCATCCCAGCCCGATAGGACCCTTGGCGGTTCATCGCATCTGGACTGCAAAAACGGTGATCAAAACATCTTTTGACCTGCAGCGGCAATAGGTTTATTTACGAAATTTAAGAATGGACTCCCTATACTTCGTACAGCCTAAAGAGACTCAAATAAGATCCACTTTTTCGTATTCGGATTCATATCCACAATTGAGAGACCGTTTTGTATACCTAATGCGTAAAAGGAATCATATATAGTTTGAATCAATTCATATATTTGACTATTGCAACTAGTACTACTCCGTACACCGCAATAAGAAAGTAAAAGAGATTTGGATGGTAAAATAAGCTGCTGTTCGCTTTGGACAAGGGGGGGGTTACGGAGTAGTTGTTTACCCAGTATGGGATTGGATTATTTAGACGCTTAAGCTTCATTCTAATAGCTCGATATGCAGAGAGGCTCTGTTTGCTAGGTCATACTGGGGACTCCGGATGTTCTTCATCTGAGACATACGATGATATCAATCTGCCATGGCAAATTAGAAACAAGACAATAACACGTGGAACAGAGTAATCAGCAAAGAAAAAAACAACAACCTTCTTGAAATATTACCGCGGACGACGGCCGCGTGGAATCTGATACAAATACCAATGAGGGCCCTTTGGTGCAATATCAGACCCGTCTCATGGAGTTGCTAGTGACACCGGGAGCCTATCGCGCGAGGCTCAGCCGCGCTCCACCGTTGGTGCCAAATGGCTGAAATCCTTCAGGAAGTATTGAAACAATCAAAAGAGCCAATCATTTCACGTACTAACGGATTGTGGGCCCTGCCTTGTCTTGAGAAGGAGGGGTTGATCATTTCCCCAACGTTTGCTGATTTTCCATTGAACGTCGAGGCATTCGTATCCCTTTCGACCTCAAATAACTGCAAGATAACTCTAACTCCATGCTTGTGAACCCAGTATTTGTCTTTGTCCCAGGTGCATGGCACACGGCAGACTCGTTTGACGTCGTTCGGGATCTGATGCACAAGCGTGGACTTGCAACCGAAGCTGTCTCCACCCCATCTGTGGGCGCATTCCCTCCAGATAAGGGGCTACACGCCGATATTGAACATACTCATGCCGTCCTCAAGGAGATGGTGGAAGCCGGACGCCAGATCGTGTTGGTGAACCATTCCTATGGCGGGATGGTCGGCGCTGGCGCTGTCGAGGGCTTGGGGTACGCGCAGCGGTCCAAAGCCGGTCTTCCCGGCGGCGTAATCATGGTAGTGTGGATGGCCGCATTTGTGACGCCCAAGGGCAAGACGTTAATGGACATGCTGGGGGGAAAACACGCCCCCTGGATGGTCATCAATGTGAGTGGTTCATCTTCGTTTGTTCCCCCTCTTTTGTACGCAACTGATGGACGACATATAGAGCCCGGATGACGGGTACTGCTGGTCCTCTAACCAAGAGACAATATTCTATAACGACATGTCTCCAGAAGCGCAGCAGGAGGCGATTTCCAAATTGAAGCCGCACACGTATAAGTCGTTCAACGAACCGGCTACGTATGAGCCTTGGCGAGAGATGCCTAGCATGTATCTCTTCTGCGACAAGGACGGAGCTATCTCGTTGGCTGTGCAAGAGAACTTTGCTCAGACTTTGGGCAACCCAGTGACTTACCATGTCGATGCATCTCACTCCGCATTCCTGAGTGTGCCAGAAAAGGTGATTGAGGGGTTGGAGATTGCGTTGAAGGAAGGCCGACAGCAGAGTGGGATTGCTGTGAACTAAGCTGGATGATGCATTATAACAGCTAATCATTGGATCATGTATTTATACACGAGATTGATGCTTTATTCGATTCTGAGACCATCAAACGGGTACATGGGCTGTCACTTGTTGGAGTAATGGTAACGAGAGCAGTAGTGATTGACCTGAGCATCAGTCAGAGTTACCTAGGTAAGATGAGTGTTTTGCAGTTTTTGACTCACCTGGCTGTTTGTACCAGAGCTCTTGTGAGTGTTCGCTGCCGGGGCATGATTGCGGTTCGAGTTTGTCAAAGTAGAAGTATGTTGATGAATAGTGTGAGGTGAGGAGATGAAGGGCAGGAAGAGGAAGAGGCAGAGGAAGAGGAACAGGTCTCTTATAGCCAGCAACGTGAAGGATCTCAAGTTTGCATGAAATGTGTCTTGGTAATAGCCCTGGAGTTCCTTGCTCATATAACATAAAGAGTTCACCACTACTTGTACCCTGAAAGGGATCTCGAGCTGCATCCAGATGACTTCTTCAATTTTGATTATTATATTTTGGATCCTTTCTGATAACCATGCCAGCAAGCTTTAAAACCGCAGTTTCCGGAATTTGTCGAGTTTCCACAGGCCATACTTCGCGATGGTGACTGTTCCCATCACACATACTGCAACAAGGACTACAAACGCGGAAGTACTCTCTTCAAAGAAGTTCGACACGTTCATCCCAAACAGGCCCGCCACAAACGTTGGCACGGCGAATCCCAACATACAGATCTCCAGTTGAGCCTCGAAAACCATGATCTGATTTCGTCGCACATCCAAGATCGAGTGAATGGTCTCTACTGTGCGCTCCAAGTCACCCAGTAAAGCATTGGCAGACTCCGCGATCGCGTCTGTGTTCTTGTAATATGCCTCGAGGAGATATTCCACTTCTAGGTGATCCTCTACCTCATGTGGTCGACCTGCCTGCCGATCCGTCAAGAACATGGTCGCCATGTCTTCATCATTTTCAAGGATTTCCCGTAGCGCCGAGCGGAACTGGCTGGCACGCTGCTGGATGGCCACAAGCCTTTTCCGGTGATCCTGCAAGTCGCGGAGAACAGCGTAAACGACATCTTCCCTCGTTGAATCCTGCAAGCTGTCCTCGACTTCTCGGCGGATGAGAACATGCTCGGCTTCAAGAGTCGCGATCACAGAGGCAAGCGCTGCATCCACTACCCGTAGCTCAAAAGGGAGTTTGGCTAAGAGACCGGAGCCAGAACCGGGATGGAGCCTTCTCTGGAGGTCCGTCATAAAGACGTCCTGCACCTTCACGTGGCAGTCCTCGATTGGGAGAAGGAAAAGAAGCACTCCATGTGCGCGGACCAGGAGCCGTAAAGTGAACATGCTGATAAAGATGACCGAAGGACGGACCAACAAATGCGGGATTCCCTCCGAGACAAGATCCACGTTGCGCAGATCGCGGCCATCTAATCCCCACTCTTTAGCAAGACCATCCCTAGTTCCTCGAATGTCAGATTCTTTGACAGAGCCATCCAGGCCCAAGACCATGCAGCGCAACTCTGTCGCATCATTTATGCGGCTTTTCGACAGCGCAAGAGACAGGTTGAACACATTTTGATTAAATGAGGCTTCTTTTTTCATATCAGGCTCCTGTATGACGTGATGTGATTTATTGGGGAGGGTGACGATTTCCCGTCTGCCGTAGCTGGGGATGTTCTGCATGGGCTGTCCCATGCGGAGAGTGCCGGAAAGGCGATGGAATTGGTGTGGTGCATTTGTACATATTGACAGTCTCCCTCTCGGCAAGGATGAAGTGATCTTGATAGTACGTGGATACATGATATGTATCCTTGTCATTGCAAGGATGAACTGCTCAGGTGAGTGGGAGCTGGACAGTTGTGCACTGGATGTGGCTTGACTGCGGCTATGGTTGTGGCTTCTATACTCCATCGAAAAGTGACCACGCACTTTCTTTCATGGCCTCACTGAAATCTTACACCTGTCTTTTTATCTGAAGGAACAAGTTACTGGAGGTACCAACTGCAAAAGTCGGGCTTGCTCCATATGCGGATCAAGCTTGATGGCACTCTATCCCTAATGTGGAGATAGGTAAGACTCTGATAGGGTGCTACGGATGGGAGGATGTAGGGAAATCCATTTTTCCTTCAAATCTAGGATCTGCTATGTGATTCAAAGCCCGGCTGTATCCACCTACGGGCCACTCACGGCACGAAGTTCTTGAACGACACCTGTTCTGCGATCAGATACACCCTGTAAACATATTCTGTCTTAGAAACATGCCGGAGCAATGCAGTTCATCACGACCAGTACCAGGAGAAATGCTAGCACCGGTTCGCATAACAGGGCCCCAAGTGTTTCCATTCAAGAGAAGCTGCACTTCAAGGGCGAGCGACCGTCGGCGAACGGTCCCATTGGCCGTGTTTAAGAGAACGGATGGTCTCCAGTGGGCGAAGGTTGGGGTGAGGCCAAGTGCGCGGCATCATCCCGGAAGATTTCCAGGGGAGCAGACCCCGTATCGTCCAGCACGTTATCGATGCTGATGAAGTCAGTTGCCCCGATTAGCCGCACAGAGAGGCTGAACTACACAAGGTTAATTAGCTGGGAGCAAAGCGAGATAGAAACGAAGAAAGGCTAGCCGTATGGTGAGGGTACTCATTTGAAGAAGGAAACGATGCCGTCGAGAGTCTAGCGGGGACCGTAGCCATTTTCACCTTGAAAGAAAGGTTAATAGCTCTATGTCGCAATCAGACCACGGTCACATACATCTTCAATCCATACCCTGCCGTGCCCGAGCTCGGCTCGCCATTCAGAAATCTGCATAGATATGGCCACTTCGTTCAAATCGCGACGCGGAAAGGGTCTCAGCTTCAGTTCTCCCGCAAACCACACGGTGACCTTCTCTGGGTCCATATCAAAGCGGCCGCTACGGTATGCATTGAGCACAGCGTGGTAGTTCACCCACTCTTCCTCGTCGACATCATCGCCATCAAGATACATGTACTTGAGAAACTGGATTCTCCATAGTACATCCGGATGTAAGTCTTGGGGCTCCGCCGGATCGAATCTATATCGTGTTAGAGAATGAAATCTCCTGAGAATAGAGCCGGCTTCCTTACGGGCGGGTTGGTGACATATTTTCGAGGGCCCACTGTATGCCTTCACGGCAACTTTCCACGTTTACGCCTTGGTCGATCTGCTGCTCAAACTGCCGGATTACCTTGGCCCGTCGACTACTAGATGGTTAGTTTTATAAATGTAAATCGGATAGGTTGTTCCGTTCCCCGGATAATCGATTCGATAATGGCTTTGTCAACTTCATACCGTGGGTAGCGCTCAAGCATCTCGTCGATGGTGACACGAGGGGGACCGTTCGTGGGTTCTTCCGTAGCTTTCTCCATATTGGAACCTGTGGTTGGTCACAAGAACCAAAGGGAAACACAAGTTGAAAAGGAGAAGAGAGCAAGGTGAGAGCAAAGTGAGAGCAAAGTGAGAGCAAAGTGAGAGAAAGACGCAAAGAGATGAAATACGACTGTATTGGAACTGGAGAGGAAAGGAAGAGAGGAAGAGGATCTAACACCGTTGCGGTAACGTGTCATCGATTCCAGAACCAAAGGAATATATACAATGACTGCGTGCAATGACGTGGTATTCTACAACTCCTCCGAAACAAAGTATGCCTGATTCTGCAGCTTCTGCATAATTCTCTTAGGGTCATACCTTTTCGCGACTGTGTCAATATACTTGATATTGTTTTCCCCAAACGACTGCAGCGGCTTCTGCTTGGCACCCGCGTCATTGACGAAGATATAGGGGAGGAAAAGATCCTCCGACTTTGCGCTGGAGATGAGCTTGGCCAGCAATGAGTCTACAGCACCTGCCACCTCTGATTGGCTGAGTGTAGCTGGGAATTGAGCGAAGATATTCGCCCCTGTACGACACATTGGTTAGAGGCGTTTCCCGGATGGAGATGAGTAAAAGCGGATACATACAGACTTGAGGCGTGGCCTCCAGACCCAGTAGGTTCCCTCCATTCTGCGACTTTCCTTGAGTTACTAGATTTGGAATCACACCCTGAGGCACATAAGAGAGTACCGCGCCCGACGGGAGAGAGGCAGCGGCTTCGAGATAGGTTGAGTAAGTGTCCTGCAGGAAAGTGGACCCTGTCACCTTAAATGAAAAGGTACCGCTGTAGGAGACACCCTCGGATGTCAGTCCGGTGGAGCCAATGGTGAGGAGAAGCTCAGTGAGCGAGCCGTTCGTTGGTGGATACATGGTGGAGGCCACGGGTATGTCGGAGAATGGATCAAAGTCTGTAGGTGCGGATACATGACCGAGATACCCGTAGAAGACCAAAGTGTAGCTGGGGTTGATCTGGATCTCCACATTGCTGTTGATGTCGGCGTCCAAAAGATACGTCGCATAGGCCGCAAGCACGGCCGGAGTGTTGGCAGTGGTGTACGTTTTGATCTCATAGTAGATATCGACGCCGGTATTGGTGCTGAGGTCATATTCAGTTACAATGCCTGCTCCAGTTAGGTGATTGAAAGGTGATTTGATAGACAGTAGCAGTCTCACCGAAGTTATTCAGGCCTCCCTTCAGACCTTTATATAGATCGGCATGCTCAGTTGGGGTGGCATCGACAATAGTTCCATTGGGTAGAACCACCTGGAATCGGGTGACACTGTCAATGGCCAAGCCGTGGGTGTTGTAGAAGGTGCTGAGACCGCCTGATTCTGTCAATGTCTTGGTTCATCTAGAATTCCCACGATGAACTTTTCACTCACCACCAAGAATGTATCCACCAACACCCACAACCGCTTCACGGCCGCCTAAGGCCGTGAGATTATACGGCTGGAGGTACTTGTATACAGACTCCCATCTATTACCAGGCCCGACAGTGACAGTTCCGCGATCAGCGCTTAAGGAAATGCTATCCAACTTCTCCAGAGCGATCAACACCCCGTCACTGCCGATTGAACTGAATCCCGGGTTGGTATTGTGTCCACCGGAGCGAATGGCGAATTTTGTTTCCAGAATACTAAGGATCTGCAACAGACGCGAGACCTCTTGGGCAGATTCAGGCGTGACTATGCAAGACGCATTCAATCGGCAATTCTCCGACCAGGCTTCGTCAATGAAAACATCGTAATATGGCGAGGTCACTGTGAATGTCTCGTTCTTGGAGAAGACCCGATTCAAGAGACTACAGGTGTAGCCGGCATTTCCAATGAGAACGTTGCCAGATGGAGGAGAAACACCCAGCGAGCTGAGAGCAGCAGCAGCAGCAGAGGACCCTGTTGGGATGGAGGCCGCAGTGGCTGTTGTCAGCACACCCATAAGGATCCCTATTATCGAGGTCATCTTGGCCATGTTGAGTGATGTGAGTTGATTGTAGTTTGTGCGCGTTCCCAGCCCTTTATGGATCCACGACCTGCCATCTCGGGCGGGACATCGCATGAATCGTATGATTTCGAGCTGATGGCAAGGCAGACAGGTATTTCCCTCCTTCCTTCACTTTCTCACACCCGAGTTGAAAGATAGAACGATCGATGTTGTCGTGCCTGACTAGCGATGCGGCTCTCGGACTACCGATCTGGCTCGGCCGACGGATCAGGATCCCTCTCGCTTTATATGAGAGCAACGACGTATGGAGAGCCAGGTACAGACAGCGCCAAATTATCTCTTTCACCCTTCGCCATTTAGCAATCTGAATAAAATGGGCTTCTTCGCGCTCGAGGAGTGGGCAGCCGCCAATCGTGACTACGAGAACTCCCCGGCGCCCTACTGGCATGCGAAGTCTGTACCCGATGGCTTCACGGCCATATCAGGAATCCTCTGGTCTATCTCGTACATCTTGATGGCCAAAAAAGCTTTCAAAGATCGTTCCTACGCAATGCCTCTCCATTGTCTCTGCTTGAACATTACCTGGGAAGCAGTCTACGGATTTGTCTACGGCCCAGGGCTGCTAAACCAGGTTGTGTTCGCGCAATGGATGATTGTCGATGTGGTCCTCTTCTACGCAATCCTTCGATCGGCCCCGTATGCCTGGAAGCAGTCCCCATTGGTGGCGCAGCATCTCGCGGGTATAATCGTGGTCGGATGTGTGATCTGTCTGTGGCTGCACTTGGCGATCGCGGCCACATTTATCCCGAGCATTGGACGACAGGTCGTGTTCATGACGGCATGGCCTATGCAGGTCCTTATCAATTTCAGCTCGATTGCGCAGCTACTCTCGCGCGGAAATACCCTTGGTCACTCTTGGGGAATTTGGTGAGTGGATAGATCTCCGGTATAGTCATCTTGATCTTGCGCTGACACTATGAGAAGGTGGACAAGAATGTTGGGTACTATCGCCGCTGCATGTTGCTTCTTCTGGCGTATACACTATTGGCCAGAGAGATTCGGATATGCGTGGACCCCTTACGGGCAGTTTTTGCTGCTGGGTAGTATCGGGTCTGACATGGTGTATGCTGTGGTCTATGTCTATGTTCAGAGAATCGAGAAGCAGCTGGACTCCCTGGTCAACACCAAGGCGCAGAAGGCTCGCTGATATGGGTAGACAGTATTTCTCGCATAAGATGTGATGGTGAGAACATCATCTATGCCCGGAAATTGAGGTCAAGTACAAGTATGGAGATGTCCATCTGTCCAATAGCCACGTATTCCTATGTATAGATTCCAGTCAATCTGTGGAGGAGTGTCTGTCTATCTAGATATGTGAATATATATAGTTTCCTGCTCCAAAAATATCTATCTACTCCGACTTCCCCCTTTTGGCCGATGCCTCCTGCTCCAACTGACCACGAAACCTTTCCCGTGCTCTTTCCTGTGCCTGTGGGTCCGCAAATTTACGTTGGAACCAGCTCTGCTGCATTGTCTCGCAGGCTGCCTCCCAGTCGGTTGTCCACTCGGGATAAAAAGGCGCATAGCCTAGCAGCCCGCCTATCCACCGGCCCACCACGATCCCGAGAAACAGCCCGACCCAGGAGCGGAACGGGACCCACCACGGCGGCGATAGATACGTGCCTCCGGCATCGAACATCTAGATATAGCTGGTTAATCCTGGGATATTTTTTTTCAGGGGAAATTACTTTGCTCACCGAAAGCACCTGTATGAAGTCCAATTTCTCCCCCGCTGAAAAACATCCTCTTGATACCCATACCAATTCTCAAAGAACGGTTGGTCCATAACCGTGGCACCCTCCTCTTCCGCAGCAGGATCACTAGCACTCACGACAAATTCGACCTCATTCATCTCCGTCCCGGGGTTCCATAAATGACATGATGGGTATAGGGAGGCACTGCCAGTTCGCCATCACTCGCGGTCCGGTGAATGGCACGCCCATTGAAATCAATAGTAAGGTTCCCGCGAAGAACGCGGAAGAATTCCCATTGGGACGGGTGGAAATGTGTGGGGGGGCTTTTGGCCGGTGGCGATCAGCTTGGCATAGATGCCGCGACTTGGCCTCATGATACCGTGAAACAGGAACAAGCGGTCCGGGGGCCGGGGCAGATTACGGACCGAAATGGCTCCATCAAATTTTGTCAGCGGATCTTGACCGGCTGTGAAGGTACGAGGTTTGCAGGGAGCCATTTCTAGTTAGAACTGGAAGTAGACCAGAAAGAGGAGCGAACGAAATGGATGAACTGCTTACTTTACATACTCGATGTTCATTCTCGTCTCCCGATTATCTTCCAGGATAACATACCGGAGAATTCCATCTCGTCTGAATGTCATACGAGATAGACATTTGGCCGTGTTCATTCGGTCGAGGTTGTTTCGGTCTTCGTCCCTTGGAACTTCCCTTTTAGGGCTGGCGTCGGCCGAATGCTGAGTCACCCCATCAAGGAATGCGCCGTTTGTCAGCTCCGCTGAACAATCCAACAAAGGACCTCCGGATAGCAGGGTTGTGATAGGAAAAAAAGAATCTTGAGTATGACTACCCCGATGTCTCTTCTTCTTCTCTTCAATCATCAATTGTGCTCTTCCCGTTGGTGGCCTCAATTCTCGCATCTCAACTCCTGATTCAACTCCCACCATGGTCAACATCATCCAGCCGAAAGTCGATCCCCTACCTACGGGCATTGACCTGACGGGTAAAACTGTCGTCATTACCGGTGCCAGCGCCGGAATGGGTCTGGAAGCCACCAAACAGCTCCTGCGATTGCGCGCCTCGACCGTGATTCTTGCCGTGCGCAATGTCGCCAAGGGCGAGGCCTGCGCAACTTCCCTCCGCCAGGACCGTCGCATTCAAACCCACAACCCCAAGCCGACCATCAAGGTCATGGCACTTGATGTGGACGATTATAACAGTGTACAACGGTTCTCGAAGCAGCTCCGCGAAGAGATTCCGGTGGTCCATATCCTCATTCTCAATGCGGGTATCGGTCTGCTCAAGCTGGAACGCAGCGCAAGTGGCCATGACCGAACTACTCAAGTCAATTACTACTCCAATGTGTTGTTGATCGCTGAGCTCCTGCCGCATCTCCAAGCAGGCGCGGAGAAGACCGGCTCTCCGGCACGCATTAGCTGGGTTGGAAGTCGCGCACACGAGGTCACCAGCTTGGAGAAGAAAGCTCCTATCAAGCCCGGTGAAGGTGTTCTTGCGCATATGGACAAAGAAGAAGCCTTTGTCCCGTTCCAGCGCTATGGGGATTCGAAGCTACTTTGCGTGATGTTCATGTACAGTCTGGCGCCGCGACTGGATCCCAAGAAAGTCATCATCAACATGATGTGTCCGGGCATGGTGAACACCAACATGAGCGATGTTCTCCCCATGCACCTGCGCTTGATTGTGAATGTTGTCAAGTCATTCCGTGCCAGGCCTGTTGAGGTGGGTGGCTGGATCATCCTGAATAGTGCGCTGGTGGTAGGCCCTGAGTCTCATGGCAAATTCTTGAATGACAAGACCATCTCTGAGTAAGTGATACGCCTTTTCGGTAGAAAGTGGTCTATTGCAAACAGCTAACACACTCTATAGTAAATCGGCGTTCATCAAATCACCGGCGGGCCAGGAGATTCAGAAGAAACTGTGGGAGGAGACAATTGCCGAGATCGGCACATTGACCACCCTTCCTGCCGAGTTCAAATAGAACATCCGGAGAGTGTTTTTTGTGTTCCTAAGTTGTGATCAATGTGTACCTCATCCATGTGGAACCCACTGAGGCTTCCTTAATCAAGTGCGAATCAATCCTAACTAATTCAAAGCTATATATAAAAGAGATATCTCGTCTACTGTCTTCTCTGCTTCTTGTAGCAGCTTCGTAATAACCCTCACCAAATCATCTCCCATGCCATCGCCACAAAATTGCCCGGCACCGCTACAGCAGACAGCCGAACCAGCTCCAATGCAGCAAACAAGTCCCCCCTCTCATCCTCAATCCCCATCGCCAGAGCTACCGGCACACCTTTCAGCTGTACTCGACTCCAGACATACCAAGATAAAGTGATTGCATACCCCATCCATCGCCGCGTCACCCCAGGCTGTGTTCCCCGATCGTCAATACCCAACACCCAACAACCAAAATCCTCTGCTATGATTGCCATCCCCTGTAACACAAAATACTTCATCTCCCCGCCATCCGAAAAAGGCAGGCCAAGTGCTCGTGTCACTTGGTAGGTTCCACACGCATGAATTAGCCCCGAGATGACAAAACTCATCATGAGGAGTGAGTACCGTCTCGCCAGTCTAACAGACGTCCGTTTAGACGTTGTCACACTGTCCGGCATCAAGCTAATAAGATATGCACCAGGCGCACCAGCCTGTCGTCGTAGCTGCTGGTGCCAAGTGTACCCCCAGAATCGGCGAATGCTGTATGCTTCGCGAACACTACCGAAATTTGGTGGCCAGGAGGCAACATCCTGCCACGAGCGAGGGCCGACTTGGAGGCCGACACAGATAGCCGAGAGCGGGAGCATTAGAATAGCGAAATGGCTGTATATTGTGATGGCAAAGCCGCACACAATCAGGGCGTAGATGTGCAAATTGCCTGGAAGCGAGGGGATGGCGTTTGGGTTTGACGAGACGACTTGACAGGTCACGTTGACGAGATGTAGACCCGCGTACATAGCAGTCCATCTGAGGAGCTGGGCTGCAGCGAATTGGAATCTGGTGGTTGGCACCGGGGATTTGGGAATGCCGGCGACGCGCCAGTTCCAGCCGATACCGCGCGTGACGCTGAAGAGTTCCAGGGCCCAGAAAAAGCGCTTAGGTACAGAAAGCCGGGCTGTATCCTCAAGAGTTTGGGACTCGATGATGCGGTGGAATGTTTTCTCTGGGACGGTCGTGTACAATCGGTCAAAGTAGCGCGCTAGCAGATTGCCCATAAGAACACCCGATGTGTAGAGGACGGCCCGGTCTGGTACTGAAGGTGGCCGGGCAAGGAATGCCTGTACTGCACAAGTAATCTGGAGAAGAAGCAGTCCATAGCGAAGGGCAGTTCCATGGGGGGGCCTGTGGAACGCAGACGGCGAGGACAAAGGCTAGGGCTGTATAGTGTCCGCTGTCGAGGGAGAACGGCTTCGTTTCCAATGTCGTGGGTTTCCACGAGGAAGCATCCATTTCAGCCATGTCAAGAGGACATTCGAGGAGAATAGGGTATCTTCTATCCGGTCCTGGTCGTACCTATGTGGCTTTTCTATCTCGGCATGGTCGGTCATCCGGGCTGCGTGGTATTCGGCCGATCGCGACATAAGCAACGCAGTTAAATATAACTTGACAGAAAACAGAAAATGGACATGACCAAAGTTTGGTATCATTTCTGGTCAATACAAACTAATGAGTTTGCTTTCTGTGCTTCCTGTGAGCCTCTGGCTCATTGCGGCGGGCACCTTTGCTGTTTACCATGCCATTCGTGCTGTCTACCTGATCTTCTTCAGTCCACTGGCCGTTTTCCCAGGCTCACCATGGGCGGCTTTGGGGGAATAGTGTGTATTTCTCTTTGTTTCTGAGGCTAGTTCACTAACCACGTACTGCAGTTGGGAGGCATATTGGAATATCGGTCTTGAACCCGGCCGTAAAGGCCAGACGCTGTTCAAGCTCGAGGAGATGCATAAGCGACTAGGACCTGCACTGCGCATGGGTCCCAATGAGGTGCATATATATGATCCAGCCTTCTACCATGAGCTATACCGACCGGGTAGTCGGTACTACAAAGACCCATCGATGCACAAGGTCCTGGGAGCGCCGTCAAGCACGCTGGCCGAGAGTGACCCGGTGCGGCACAAGCAGCGAAAAGCACCACTAGAGCCACTGTTCTCCAAGAAGAACATCCTCAGTTTGGAGCCAATGCTGATGGAGCACGTTGACCACTGCTCGCAACGATTTGATGAGCTTTTTGCCCAGGGAAAACCTGTCTCAATGGAGTGGGCTTTGAAGTCTCTAGCGATGGGTATGTACCTTCCTGCACTATGTGCCACTTCATTCCATCACGTCCATGGTCTAATAGAATGATCCAGATATGGTCTCTCAGTTTGCATTCGGTCAATCCCTCAATGCCCTCGCCGATCCGGAGTTCAAGTCGCTCCCTGTGCGCGTCTTCCAGCAATACCTGCCCAGTCTACATGTCATCAAGGCTTTCCCCTTTGTGAGACTGCTCAATTCGCTCCCCTGTGGATTGCAAAACGGATTTCCCATTCTGTTGAGATGGGACATGAGCTGGAACAGGTGAGCACGACCTATATATTTGCCCAGCGAAACATTATGTACTGACTCATTCTATCCAGTTCGCCGCTCGCCGCATCGATGAGTATATGGCCGCGGCCGCAGCGGGAAAAACCCCTACCTTTCCAACTCTCATGGAGCGTTTGCTCATTCCGATTCCCGAGAAGGGCTACGCGGTCCCGACAAGCAGGGCCTCCGTGATGAGCTTCTTACCGTGATCTCCGCAGGGACGATACCACTGGGATTGCCAACACAGTCACCCTTTTCAATATCTTCAATAACCGTGAAGTCCACGACCGCCTCCTGGCGGAGTTGAAAACTGTCATGCCAACGCCTAATTCCCATGTCTCGTATCTTCAGCTCGAGGCGCTGCCATATCTGGTCCGTCGTTTCTATCCCTTCGTCGCTCTGAAGAGAGCACGTCATGTCAAGCACAACATCTAACACTGGCATGATACAAAACAGACCGCGGTGATCAAAGAAGGCCTTAGATACTCCTCTCCCGCAGCCTCCCGCACTCCCCGTCTCGTTCCCCCGGGTGGCGTCCGCCTTCCGGACGGCCGATTCATCCCTGCGGGAACCCGGGTGGGAATGGCAATTTACCATATCCACTACAACGAGACGCTGTTCGAAAATCCCCGCGTATTTGATCCAGAGCGTTGGCTGCAGGGACCGGAGGTGACTGCAGAGAGAGCCAAGTTCCTGGTGCCATTTTCGCGAGGGAGTCGCTCTTGTCTGGGGATCAAGTATGTGCTCTCCTTTGAGAAAGATATTTTACTAACGGATCTGAAATGTAGTCTGGCGTATATGGAGATGTATATGGCCATTGCGTATATTGTGCGACGATTCGACTTGGACCTCGTAGGGACAACCGAGGAGGACATGAAATGGGATGATATGGTCGTACCTCAGTTCCATGGAGAGTTTATGGCGTTGACAAAGCGGCGGGAGGATTAGCTGTTCGAGAAGTTCCCTGTAAGGTGTGTTTCTGTTGATAGAGACAGTATTTCCTACGGCTGTAGACATGCTTGGTGTACACATCATTATGAATCCACCTGTTTTTAGATATACTTGATGAAACATACTATTTGATAGTTCGATGCTGCAAGAAAGTAAATACAACTATATACATATATCACATATTCAACTGTACAATTTCTGATTTATTCATCCAACACCTGGCAGAAGTACTCTACCAGATGATGCACTGTAGGGTACTTCCACACCAACGTTGGTCCAACACTCACCGTCAGCGCCTGCTGCAGGCTCATGCGGAAATTCACCGTCATGACAGAGTCCATGCCCATTTCCGGCAACGCCACTGTCTCGTCTACCTCATCTTCAGGGATAGATAATGTTGTGGACACACACTTTTTCATAACGACACGCAAATACTCCGCCAATTCTTTGCCACTCAATTTCTTACTCCGCTCTCCGTTCTCCCCCATTGCCTTCATCGACAGCTCTCTCTTTCCTCGGTGCAATATCCCTCAGGATCGCATGTGGCAGCGGCTCCCCAGATTCAAGTGGCCGAGCACGAAGTACGACACCATGGTCAGCACCCTCAGTGCCAGAGATAGAACTCCAAGCCAGGAAAGCTTCGTCAGGAGTCACATCCGTAATTCCGCGAGCATACAGTTCCGCCTCCAGGGCGCCATTGGAACTAGCCCCCATACCCATGCCACGCCAAGATGTCCAAAGGAGCGAGGTGGCATTATCCCCCTCCTTTCTGCGTGATCGCGCCAAAGCGTCCAAAAATGAATTCCCACTCGCGTACGACGCCTGACCTGGGAATCCTAGGAGCTGGCCGCAGGAAGAGAAGAGGACAAAGAAGTCTAGGCCAGGCGAGCTGGGAGGGAAGACGGTGTGCAGTGCCAAGGCACCTGCAATCTTTGGAGCAAGGACGGCTTCAAAGGCATCTGGAGTGATCCGCTCGATGAGTTGGTCATGGAGGATGCCAGCGGCGTGAACTACGCCGGCGACGGGTGGGAGGCTGAGTGTGGCGAGGGCCGAACGAAGGTTGGTCACCGCGGATGCGTGGGAAATGTCGATGGCTACTGGGTGGATAGTGGCACCAAGACGTTCAAGAGAGAGGATACTATCGATGATGAACTGAGTCCCAGGTTTATGCGAGGCCGTCCAGGTCGAGCGCGGCGGTAGGGAGCGACGAGAGAGCAGTAGGATGCGTCTGGCACCCTGCGTGACCATCCATTGGGCTACAGAGAGTCCGAGAGAGCCGAGTCCGCCGGTGATGAGATAAGTGGATGCCGGGGAAAATGTGAGAGTAGCGGGTCCAGCGGTTGAGTGGGGCGGAGCGGAGCGGAGAGGGCGGAGACGAGCCGTGCGCGGGACCCCATCCTCGATCTTGACGACATCAGCGTTACGCACGTAGCGCATTGCCATGAGCGGGAATACCGAGGGGTCTTCGAGGTCGATGAGACTACCCCAGATCTCGGGGTGTTCAGTGTGCAGGATCCGGCCGAGGCCTGTGAGGGCACTGTGCCCTGAGATTGGACTCAGAGGTGAGGGCAAAGAGGCGGGTGGTGGGCTTATCCGAGGAGGATAGGATAACCTGGGCTGCTGTCACGAGGTCATTGCAGCTGCGGGTCGCGGTGTCAAACATCCGATCGGCGACTTGAGGGAGGTAAACGACCGCCATAGACGAATGGGTTGTCAACGGCAAGTCGGAGGCACGCTCGTGGATAGAGGTGGAGATGCCTCTTCCCTCGAGCTGTCTCTGGTATGCTCCCACCTGAGTCTTGGCGGCATCCGCTGTCAGGAACGCGATGTGGGCGAATTCCAGCGGCTCCTCGGCCAGCGTGGCGGGCGGCCAGCTGATTTGGTGTACTAGGCCAGAGGTACTTTTGCGTGACAAAGACTCGCCCTCAACACCGGCAAATGCCATACCCTGGATCTCCATCAGCACCGTGCCCTCCTCGCTGCTAATGATCACGTCGGCTGCGTCGACAGAGGATTGCGCCTTGGTGCAGTGGATGTACACGACTTGCGGAGTGGCCACGTCAACGGCCACGACACGACGGACGGCCGTGGGCATACGGAGTCGGGGCTCAGAGTGCCAGAGGGTTGACGCGATGGAAGTCGCAGCGTCCATGACAGACGTCAAAAGATCGTCCATGCCGGGCAGGCTGTCTGGGTTGGCGTCTACCCTGGCCAGCATCTCGTTCTCGCTCGCCACATGGTGGGCTACCCGCCATGGGAATCCCATGGCAGACACGCCTACAGAGGCGAGGTAGTCAATCGAGAAACTATCTGACAGCTTCTGTGGCAGTCTTTTTCCGACCTCCGCTATGTCGACATGGCTAACGGAGGGTGTTGCATCAGCCCCCACGGTCGCCGTGGTATTGACAAGCCACGAGCTATCTTCATTGCTTGTCGACTCCTCCAGACGAGATGTGACAGTGATGTTACGCGTGTTATGCCGGATCTGGATCTCGCGGGCCGGAGACACAACAACAGGAACCTGGAGCGACACTTCCTCCACGCTCCTGGGAGATAGCGCACGCAGGAATGTGCGCAAGAGCACCGCAGCAGGCACAATCTCTGACCCATGCAGTGGGTGACGGCCGGGGAAAGGTCGGTTGTCTTCCTCAAGACGGGTTTGGTAAAGTACCTCGTCCGTTCCCCACAGGGCGGTCCGAGTACCGAGTAGGTCATTGGCGGCAGGCTTGTGGGTTGGCGCCAGTTGTGCAGCCGTCATCCCACTCACAGCGCGATAGAATGACTGGTGATGCCAAACGGTACCGGGTACTGATGAACTCCATGGCGCAGTCGGTTCGAGATCTGTGGATTTCACGGCGCAGCCGAAGCAATGCAGGCGGCCCACAGCGGCCAAGATGCTCTTTAGTGCTGGCTGCTTGCGCACCATAGTGGGTGTCGCGATAAAACGGTCCGTAGTCTGCTCGCTGATAGTCTCAGCAATCGAGTGCGTTATGATGGGATGACTCGCCACCTCCACAAATGCGCGGAATCCATCGTCCACAAGTGCCGCCACTGTTGACTGCAATAGGACCGGTTGGATCATATTCATCACCCAGTATTCCGCATCACGCAATACGTCTGACCGCGGATTTAATAGTGAAGTCGAATAGAGAGCCCGATGCGGCACTTGAGGATGGAGCTCGTTCTTCAGTGCTCCGCGGAGGGGACCAGCCAGCTTCTCCAGCAGTGGTGTATGGAAGGGCACGTCTGTGGCCACAGCACGCACCTCCACACCTTCTTCACGCCATTGCTCAGATAATCTCTGGACCGCGTCAACAGTGCCGGATACCACACACGCGGTCGGCGACGCCTCAATTGCGACGGACGCGCCGGGGTGCGTGGCAATACGGGCACGGGCCTCCGATGCCGACAGCCGAACCAGGGCCATGGCACCTTGTCCCATGAACTCGCGGTAAAGACGCGCTCGTCGACATACTACCAAGGCTGCTTCATGCCAGGTCAAAGCCCCAGAGACGACTGCCGCAGCGGCCTCGCCCAAGGAATGCCCTACGACAGCGGTTGGAGGACCGGACTCCGCCTCGAGCACGGCGGCAATGCCCAGATGCATGAGGAATGTCATCGCCTGGATAACATCGGTGCGATCTGGACAACCGGCGTGCAGGGTTTCAATCGCGGAGAATCCTAACTCGGCTTGAATGATTGGTTCCAGGTTTCGCACCACTTCTCCGAAGGCCGGGCTAGAATGGAATAATTCGCGACCCATGTCGGGCCACTGCGCACCATGGCCTGAAAACACCCAGACCGCGCCCTTCCCCGCCTCGGATCCGATTCGGTCACTGATCGCCCACCGACTTGGCACATCTTTGGCCAGATCATCGAGGGTAGCGATGGCGTTTGCGACGGAATCAGCGACAATGGCGTAGCGGAAGCGATGATGCATGCGGCGCTGCGATAGCGTGGAGGCGACTGTCGCCAGGGATACCGCTCCATCCATGTCGCGCAGCCACTGGCTTAGGCCAGCAGCTGTTGTGGAGATTCGGTTTGCTTGAGGCACGGACAAGAGAAGGAGGGTCGGCGCAGCATCACTGTCCGGGATTTGGGCCAGTCGCTCGGCAAACAAGGGTCGTCCTGCAAATGATTCGATGATCGCATGCGACACTGTGCCGCTGTATCCGTATGATGCTATAGCTGCCCGTAACGGTCGTGATAGGGCGCCACGGGGTAGCGTCACCAGCTCGCGGGCAGGGCGCAGTAAGTTCTCTTTCCATGCGATTTTGCTATTCAACGTCTGCAGATTCGCCTGTGGCGGCACCTCCCATGGCGAAGCACAAGTACCGCCTTGATGAGACCCATGACACCAGCACCAGCTTCCAGATGGCCGATGTTCGGTTTGATGGAACCAATATAGCACGGGTCAGATGGATGCCGTCCGGATCCCACACCGTATACCTCAGCTAGGGCATTCGTTTCTGTGGGATCGCCCAGCGATGTGGAGGTGGCATGGGCCTCGATATAATTGATGGAGTCAGACGTCACTTTTGCTTCTTTCAGCGCCTTTTGGGCAACGAGAAGCTGTGCCTGCGCATTGGGGGCCATGATTCCAAGTGTCTTGCCATCTGAGGCCACGGCACTGCCCTTGAGTACGGCGAGCACTTGGTCACCGTCCGCCAAGGCTTTATCCAGACGCTTTAAGATGACCACCCCCGCTCCTTCGCCTCGGCCGTACCCGCTAGCGGAGTCATCGAAGGAACGACACTTTCCATCCGAGGAGATAGCCCCAGCTTCGTCCAGCACCCGGGTCAACCCTGGTCCCAGGAGTGCGTTGACACCACCTGCGATAGCTAGATCAGTCTCGCCAGCACGGATAGCCTGACGGGCATGGTGTACAGCGACCAGGGATGATGCACAGGCCGCATCCAGTGCAACGCTAGGACCCATCAAATCGAGCAGATAGGATATGCGGCTGGGGATGCCGCAGTAGGCTGTGCCCACGCCCATATGGGCACCGACATCAGGAAGGTCTTCCAAGACCAGCTTGGCATAGTCATCGGAGTTGACACCCATATATACGGAAGTGTTTGAACCCGCAAGACGGGAAGGAGAGATGCCTGCATCCTCCAAGGCCTCCCAGGCAACCTCGAGGGCAATTCGCTGCTGGGGATCCATCTGCTCCGCCTCGCGTGGAGAGATGGCGAAGAACGCAGCATCGAACTGGTCGATGTCATTGAGGAAGTAGCCCTTGGCGGTGGTTTCAGCCAGTACGGCCGCATTACGAGGATGGCGCTGTCGATAGGGATCCCAACGCCAAGAGGGCATATCCCCTGAAGCGTCACCTTTCTCAAGGAGGAATTGCCACAGTGCGGAGGGGGAATTCACGTCTCCTGGCACGCGACATGCCATGCCGATTATAGCAACGTCGTCGTGGTTATCATTTCGGAGTAGGCCATCATGCATTTCAGCGTCTTCGGAGCTGGTTGCCGGAGTCGTTGTGCCTTTGCTATCGTCGGAGCCATTGGCAGGGGTGAGAACCTCTGTGCTGCTTGTTGAAGTAATCATTATGATGTGTAATGTAGACTCTATGACGAAGAATAATTAAACAAGTTTGAAGATTTTAATCTCTCACGCAGTGAATCTGAACAAATAGAACTCGCTCTCTATATATTAATATGTAGATTCTACGACCTCGCTATTTCGATACTTCTATACTTCGCTTGATACCAATAGAAGTCTATTTCAGTATCCCATCTAATTCACTGCGCCATTATCGGCCGGTCTGACGCTCTAGCGATATAGTATAGACTCGGATGGTCAGCGATCGGCCGAGATGAGATTTCTCTGCCCTAACGCGAGGCCTGACACGACTCGGCCCAACAAGACCGACCCCGAGAGCCCCGGCTGATACAGAGAGGTACACAATGAAATGTAATCTTGTCACGGGAACTCTTTTCATCTTAATCTATCTTCTATAAGGATCTTCCAATTTACTGCTTTGATCGAGGCACTCCGAATAGCATCATCAATATGACTGTCTCTATTACCCCCAAATCCCAGCGCAATGTGGCTCGCGGTGTATGGGAACTCGCCCGGTTACACACTCGTGAAGCCTGGCTATGCTGGTATCCCGCCATCTGGGGGGGCATGTGTGGCCGCGGGCATGCGAGATGTGTCCCTGGAACTCGCGCCATTCCTTCGTTTACTCTTCGGCATCTGGGCCAGCGTGACAGCTACACACTGTGCATTCTGTACATTCAAGTAAGTGTGGAAGATGAAGGAGTATGTATATCTCCTACTGAAAAGTGCATTAGCGATATCTGTGACCAAAAGCTCGACCAACACGTCGAGCGATGCAAAGTTCGCCCTCTACCATCTGGGATGATCAGCACCTCTGAGGCCGTCGTGGCTTTTATCTGCTGGTTGCCTGTCACACTCGCCATTACTTGGGGAACGCTCGGCCCGGCCGTCACGGCGGGCTTCATTCCTGTATGGGTGCTGAGCACCATCTACCCATTCATGAAGCGCATCATGCCATTCCCCCAAGTCGTTCTAGGGGCGATTATCGGTGGCGCAGTTTTCCCCGGATGGGTGGGAATTACTGGAGATCTCAAGGATCTGGATCAGGCACTCCCCCTGTTCTTCGCTACAGCCTCATGGGTTGTCTACTTTGATGTCTTCTATGCGACGCAGGATCGTCCAGATGACGAAAAAATTGGCGTCAAATCACTCGCTGTGCTTTTGGGGAAGAATGTCCAGATTCTACTGGCTGTGCTAGGGGCCCTACAGGTATTGCTCTTTGCTGTCACCGCGCTGCGGGCGGATATGTCGCTCATTTTCTGGGTGCTGGGACTCGGTGTCTGGATGGTGAATGTGCCGTGGCATATCCTGTCGTTGGATCTAAAGGATCGACACTCGGGAGGCCGGATTTTCAAGTCGAACATCAAGCTGGGCTTGTATCTGACGGGTGTCTCTTTGCTGGAACTGTTTGTGGTGCGGGTATACGATATTTCCCTGGCCAATATGAAGATGGAGCTGCATTAGAGGATGGAGCTCCAGACCAGAGAGTATACAATTGAGCCCCAGAGTGTGAAGTGCTAGTCACACTGGCCAGATCGGTATTCTGCGCTAAACCGCCTGATCTTGCTCTACCTGTATGTCCTCCGGCCGAGTATGATCGGTCTTGTTCTTGCTCGGCCGCGTGGATGCATCGTTTATACCTTATGACCTTATGATCAATATATATGTTACGAGTCATTCCCATTCATTCGTCTATAAAAATACACACAATTCTCCAGTAGTAGACTCATCTATCTACTCATCACCATGAACCGCATCGACGTGCACCACCACTTTATCCCCCCTGCCTATGTCAAGGGTATGTCGATATGAGCCCTGACTTCTCTCCAAAAAGATAACTAATTAAAAAGTAGCCTTCAACTCGACTCCTGGTGACCCCTCCGGCTGGCACCTCCCCAAATGGACCCCCGAATCGACCCTCTCCCTCATGGGCTCCCACTCCACCCGTACGGCCATTCTATCTCTAACTGCACCGGGCACGTCTATCTTGTCCAATTCCCCAGTGGAATCAGCCAACCTAGCCCGGCAAATCAACCTCTATGGGTTCCAACTTCACCAGGAAAACCCCACTCGGTTCGGTTTCTTCGCCAGTCTCCCACATCTCACACCTGAAACCATCCCCTCGGCCATCGAGGAACTCGCCCATGCTCTGGACACCCTCCAGGCGGACGGTATAACTCTCTATACTCGGTATAGCGGAACTGGATACCTCGGTCATGCGGCCTTTGCGCCGCTCTGGGAGGAACTCAACCGCCGCAAGGCAGTAGTCTTCATTCATCCGACAAACACGTCCTCGGACGCAAAGAACAAGCCGGAGATGGTCAATCCGAAACTGCCACAACCGATCATTGATTATCCACATGAGACATGTCGAACGGCGGTCGATCTGATCACCTCCGGGACGATCTCGAAGAACCCCGACGTGAAGATTATTCTGTCCCACGGAGGCGGTACACTACCTATTCTCGCTACTCGGGCGGCAAACCTTCTTTACGATGCGGGTCTGACCGATATCTCCCCAGAGATGTTCCTGGAGCAGGCCAGGAACTTTTATCTCGACCTCGCCCTTTCCGGGAACGGGGGGGAATTTGGAGTTACTGGTGGGCAAGAATGGGTTTGCAAAGCCAGGTCATGTGCTATATGGCAGTGACTTCCCGTATGCTCCCGTGGAGACAATTAACAAGTACGTTGGGATGATGGAGGAGTTCTTTGCCCAAGGAGGGGATAAAGAGGAGGAGGTCGCCCGGGGTGCAGCGGTGGAGTTATTCCCGCGATTTCGGATTGAGGATAACAAGGAGATGATGCCTCAGAATAGGCTATAGGCTATATGCGTATATACGTATGGATGTGGAGAGAAATGAATCACGATGCTATACGATAAAGGACCCATATGAGTTCGGGGCTAGGGCTAATTGGATCTCCAAGAGAAAGGCCGCGCAATCTCACACTTGCAGAGTCCTTCAATATCCCTTGCAAAGTACAATAAGCATTCTAGTGTATTATCTCGGTCAATACAGTCTCTTATTCGGACATCCGAGTATACTACGTCGGCCGACTTGATGTCCTATGGTGATCGTATTGTAATCCCAGAAGTATTTATTCTCGTATCCCTGCCATTTTATATATCTGTATAGTATTGAGTTCACGGACTTCTAGTCTTTATTTTATCTGAAATATCTCCATGGGTTAGATTGGAAGTGTTGAGCAACTATCATGGCACTCTTGTATATAACCACCGCAGCGCTGGCCCTGTTGTTACTCGTTCTCCGGGCTGTCTTCAAAAGTTGGAGAATACAGCGCAAACTACCCCCTGGTACTTACTCAATTCATCTCTCTATCCCAGTCCCAGAAAATAGCAAGCTAACGAATTCCAGGTCCACCTGGTCTGCCTGTCATTGGCAACATCCACCAGATCCCCGCAGTACGCGCTCATCAAAAGTTCGTTTCTCTTCCTGTACTTAATTAACTACACTCCCATCTAACATCAACAGATTCACCGAATGGGCCAAAGTATATGGCGGTCTCTACAGCTTCCGAATTGGCCCAGCGACCGCCGCCGTTATCACCGATCGGAGTCTGGTCAAGGAACTGCTCGACAAACGCAGCGCTCTATACAGCTCACGCCCAGTATCCTATGTGGGACAGAATCTCATAACCGGCGGCGACCATCTCCTCGTTATGGATAACAACGAAATGTGGCGGCTATTCCGCAAGACAGTGCACCAGCACTTCAAGGCGAGCATGTGTGAGAAGGAGCACGTCAAGCTCCTCGAAGCCGAGCACACGCAGATGATGCGCGATTTCCTCCTGTATCCAGAGAAACATATGCTGCACACGAAGCGCACCACGAACAGTATCATCATGAGTCTGTTGTACGGGATTCGTACCCGTCGTGGGATACACCACATATGCAAGAGCTCTACGAGATCATGGAGCAATGGTCGAAGGTCATGGAGACGGGCGCCACACCACCCGTCGATATCTTCCCGTGGCTGAAATGGATCCCACAGCGGTGGTTGGGCAACTGGGTTGATCGGTCGGTAGAGGTGGGCAGCGGCATGAAAGCATTGTATGGGTCCTTCCGGCGACGGGCGATCGAAGCACGACGACAGGCCGAGCAGAGTTCACAAAGCAGAGCTCGGACCTTCATTGATCACGTCCTGGACCTACAGGAGAAGGCAAACCTCACTGACAACCAAGTCGACTTCCTCGGTGGCGTAATGATGGAGGGTGGGTCCGATACCGGGTCCACGATGCTCCTGGTAATGATCCAGGCGCTGGTGCAGCATCCCGAAGTACAGGAGCGGGCGCGTGCCGAGCTCGACGCCGTCTGTGGCGAAGACCGATCCCCGACATGGGCAGATTTCAGCCGTTTGCCATACATCAACATGATCGTCAAAGAGACGATGCGCTGGCGACCGGTGACGCCACTATCGTTCCCGCACGCGCTCAACCAAGACGACTGGGTGAATGGGTATCTCCTACCGAAGGGGACGACCGTGTTTCTGAATGTGTGGGGCCTCCACCACGACGAAAGCGTACTCCCCAATCCCGAGCGGTTCGACCCGAGTCACTACGAAGGCCGACATAATCTGGCTTCAGACTACGCCGCCTCGCCGGACTACATGCAGCGGGATCACTTCATCTATGGGGCTGGACGACGACTGTGCCCGGGAATACATCTGTCGGAGCGCAGCATGTTCATCGGAGCAGCCAAGCTCCTATGGGGGTTCCAGTTCGAGCCCGAAATGAACGAGTCGGGCAGGCCGGTCGCAATCGACACCGACCCGATCACTGGGTACACCGAGGGATTCCTGGTGTGTCCGCGGGCGTACAAATGTAAAGTCTCCCCTCGGTCCGCTGCGAGGGCCGAGACGATTATGCGCGAGTTCGCCCAGGCCGAGTCCGAGGTCCTTTGTCAGTATGCGACGCCATAAGCTGCGAGGCCGAGAGGGCGTGTCCGAGGACGGTTGAGTCAAGGCCAACAATGGATTATTCGGCCGATGCTGGGATATATAATATACTTTGGCTCACGTCGACATGGAGCGTGGACCGTGTAAGCGATGGTGTGCATACTACATGTTTCCGAATGATGCAAATTCATGCGATGTGATTGGAAGCTGGGTGCGAGGAAATGGCCGTATCGGGATTGCGTATATGCACGTGTATGCAGGTGAGATCTCACTAAATGTCCGCAGAGGTCCGTGTTGGTGCAGTAGCGTAGTCCATAAAGGGAGAATGCTGGATCTTGCAATGTGGGCTCGTGAGCTGTCCCATAGAGTCACTAATATTTTGGAATCAGGTCAAATCGTGTAATTAGAGGAAGAAGCCGCTGGAGCCGTGTAAAAATGGCTTATACACTCTATACATTTATTTTTGCTTACGATAGGGACAACAAAAAGGTAGAGCATAGGAAATAGCCTGTTACCCTGGAAAATCGAGTCCGTCGGGCAGGCCACGGCGACCAAACGCGGCACCTTGTGAGCCTAACCCTGTGATTACAGCATGATCAGGCGTCATATTATCAGGACGTGCGAGGAAATTGTCGGATTCCAGAATCAATGACGAGGACCAGGCCTCAAGATCCGAAATCGTAGCAAGGAAGTCCATATCCAAGCCTGAGTCACTCCCAGCCACAAAGACGCTGTTCGGTGGGACTGGTTTGTTACCAGCAGCCACTGGAGGAGCACCGGTGGTTATGGGTGGCGTCTCACAATTGTGGTGGGTGCGAGTGGTAGGCGATACATCAGAAGAGGGCTGGTCGGACGTCGCGCGCAAGTCGGACGCCTTGGTAGCAAGGTGGGACATAGAAAAGCGGGCCTGACACTCGATTAGGTCTAGTGGCGGAGCCCTGTCTTCAGGTCCGAGAGACGAGTCGAGCCGCTCGTGAAGGTCAACGAGAACCTGAATGGCCAATGGCATTCGCATTTTGCCCCCATTGGAATCAGTATCGTCGGGGCTAGTCCTCGTCGAGGAAGGATCTGGAGCTTGATACTGGGCGACGCAGTGATGTATAACCTCATCAACACAATATCGGGCCAGCGTGGTCTCTCCAGAGTGCTGGAAGTAATGGAGGTAGATTAGGGTGATGAATACGCATTGGAGAGGTCCATAGTGGCTGCAGCAGAACCACGCGTATGGGGAGAAGGCAGGAGCTTGATACAGCTGCAGGTAGATACGCAGGTAATTCACACAGAGCTGCGCCATACTGGATGGTCAAATCGCGTGTTAATAAGTCTTTCATGGCAGTATGACGGTGGTGGATCAATGTAAATGGATAATTATTTAAGCTAGGCAGGATTCGCTGTGCGGAGAGGGATGCAGCGGGAGATGCGCCATAGCATGCGGGATAGGGATGTAATGTAGAGAATGATCCATACCTGGTCCATGACTTGCGCGATTGCGGGTTCGCACTATCCGGCGGTGGAAGAAATGGTTTCTGCAATAAAATAGCCATTTCTGATTTCAGCAATGTTAGCATGATTCGCGTCCATGCTGCAAAGACGGTTGGCTGGCTTGAATCGTCCTTGTACAACAAGGGTTGGGTGGACGGAGACGCATTCGCCAGGCGGGATGGGATGTATCCCATTTCGGGGATTCCCTGCGTTGGAACGCGTGCGATAAGCGAGTCAATCTTCTGCAGAAGCTCCTTGGCATCTGTGATCAGCTTGCCAAATCCATCCTGGCTTGGACCATGCGCACTCTGCAGGTGCGCCACGATCCTCGCCTGTAAGCGAGCAGTCTGGAAGCGTCCGATAGCATATAGCATGGCTACCGACTGTCCGTTAGTCACCAACTCGTTGGGTGGGGAAAGTCCAGCGGGGATATCGCTCGGCTCTACATGGTCAGTGTTAACCATGCGCACCGCGTCCAATGCCTCGTTCCCGCAACAGGGGGTTAGCCCCGTGGAGATGCTCGACTGCACATCAAGCCAAATAATGTGCCACCAGACCCGGCGCCGGATTTCTCGATCAACGGAACTCAGCGCAGACCCTGCTCCCTCCCGATGCAACCCCATAGTCTGGGCAATGCGCACCGTGGTGCTCACGTTAACCAGGCTACGCATGGGCTCGAAGGGCCGATCCAGAAACGGTCCTGTCAGCAAATTCGAAACCAGCGTATTTAACGTTGGATGTTCCTGATGTTGACATAGAGAAAGACTCGTTGTATATGCCGACTTGAGATGGCTCACTGTCGTCTCCTTCTGTAGACCCTGCAGGTTGGTGTTCACCCAGCTGGCTGCCGGCGCGGCAGATGCGCCACAGTATAAGACTGCAAAGAGCAGGCAGATCAAGGTCGGGTCATCGCGGAGTTTATCCGAGGGTAAAGCATTCTCGCTATTCCGACACCATTCCCAAAACTCGTCGTAGTCTGCCTGCAGGGAAGGCGGGTGTAGGAGAGGAACAAGTGGCCATACGGCAAGGAAAAAAGTCTCTAGCAGGGTATCACTAACGGGCTTGGTGGGCAGCGACCGCAGGAGATTGAACATCCCCATCGAGGAAATATGTGGAAGGGGGAGATCGGGGTGGGCATGACGGTTTTCGTCGAAGAAATCATCGCTCAGGCTTTCCTACAGGATGATCAATCGAGGTCAGTCATGGTCCTGCTGAGCGACAGATCCCGTCGCAGGTTGCATTTCTTTCTTTCTTTCTTTTTCTTTCTTGGCTTTTTCCTTTTCCACGAGCCAGACTCACCTTTCCGGCGACGAACCCCCAGAAAGTCTGACCAACGTATCGCACGCGACCACCTCGTCGTATACTCAAATAATCGCGGCACGGAGGGTCACTCGGGGTCGGGAATAATCTTGTTGATGGCGCAGGGGAGGGATCGCGGGTAGTTGTCGAGCTACCATTAATTGGAGGAGCATTCGCATCGCGATAACTTGGGAGTTGTATAGCCTCTTCCCATGAAGGGACTGTTGGGTATGGCTCTTGTCGTTGCGGCGATGGACTGGCATTGGCGGATACTTGAGGACGAGAAGGAGGTCTGGACGGCTTATCGGGATATGGAGCATTGGTGTCTCGACCCCAATGCGGCCAGGGGAGGTCTTGGCGGGCATCCGATGTAGAGTCTCTGGAGTCTTTGTCTTGCGGTGATACTGGTCGTACACGGCCGGTGGATTCGTCACGGACCATAGCCCTGTAGACACAATTCTCTTTCATGCGCACACAGTTGGCGCATTCTGGCTGCTCGCGACCGCAGCGAACCTTGCGTCGTCGGCAGACGATGCAACTGAGCGATAGCCGGGGTTTCTTGATTTGGCGGGGCTCGGATAAAGGCATGTTTCAGAAAGGGAGTAGACGAATGCTCGACTCCTCCTCTGAGGGGAGGTGGGTTTTTATTGTAATCATATTGGGAGTTTCGTATGCAGAGAAGAGGACAAGTGCAGTTGGGAGGACGTTTAGCCCCCAATTACCTCCAGCGCTAGATAACCCGTCTGACCAATCATTTCACCATTCCACCAGACCTGAATGATATTTGACAAGTTGATGTTGAAGGAATAAAAAATAAAAATAATTTAATTTAAATGGATTCACACTCTCTGGAATACATGTAGGTAGGAAAGGTTCGGGGCCATGTCATCTTCGTGTTATAGCTCATCATAGTACATCCGTAGTGCTTACGGAGTATACTTCAAAACATACTAGTATAAGCCCCGTATTGTGAAAGATCCAGGTTCAGCTGTTTCTAAGGCCAGCACCGAGAGATCTGTGAGATTTATGGCTGGATATTGGAGATTAAAAGCCTGAAACTGCTAAGGGAGGAGAGAATACGGAGTATATCTGGATCTCTTGGCCTTCAACTGCTGTATTGTTCACACCATGAAACGGATGGTCGCGTCTGGATAGGTTGGGGCCGTATTAAATTAATATTAAATTAGTACAAACAATCGCGTATGATGCAATATGATGGATTCCTCATTTCTACGGAGTAATACGAGGGACTTTTGCTGACCAGGTCTCATTTCCAGCCCTTCGTTCTCTTAAATTCGCGAGGCTTCAGCCATTGAACTATAAAAATAGACTGGTCCGCGGAAATTCAGGTCAAGGTCTTGACTGAATCTCCCAGAAGGGTAAACAAAAAGACGGACCCTCACGAATACCTTCAAGTTAGCCATTATCTAGGTCTAAAACAACTTACAGGATAAGATGCAAAACCACGATCGGACTTCATTCTAGGCCTCTCGGGGTGAGATACCAGATAAGCATTGCCATGAGAACCTTGGAAGAGCTGAACGTGGGACCGGTTATAACGGCTTCCAAAAGCGAATACCGAAGAAAGCCTGCAAAATGGCCGAGGTGGCTAGCCAATCCGCGGGCTGATGAAGAACAATAGTGTCTGATTGAGTTTTGTACGGCCTCTTAAGGCTACATTACCCTGTGTATCAGGGCTGTAATCTTGGCCTAGAAGCTTGATCGAGAGTCTTCAATGTGGTGGGGGGGTCCACGGGTCTGTGGACGGCTTAGCTCAGACTCGGAGATACTCGGTTCATGTAACTAATTCCGTCGACAATCGACATCTGGCGGATCAGTAAAAGTCCCATCTCCAGAAGACGCTTGGCCACTTATAGTTCGGTTGGTTAGTGTTGGCTTCCTGGGCACGGGCAGATGGCCGATAGGTCCTTTTCCAATATTGAAGGCATCTTAGCATACCCCTGCATGTCTCACATTCCTTGTCAGCTCCTCATGAGCAATATCACCATATTATACTGTTCAAGGCCCTTCTTCTGTGTTCAATGCATTCAATTCAATCGATGGCAATTTGTGATTTCGGCGATCCGTGGAAAGACACGGCCCGAGCCGTGTACCTTCGCCCCGCATTCGATTCAACTGAATCGTAGGTATCTTGATCTTTATGCCTTTGCGACATCAATATTCAGACAGAGAGTTGGACATCTGCGGAAACCAGACACACCTCACGTTTCTGTCAACATCGCGACTAGTCTACACAATGAGGCAGAGACGCTTATAACTTCCGGGACCCTACAGTGGCCCACCGCCGATCACAGAGGTCCCAAGACCCGAGATACAGCGCTGGAGGCTGTTGAAATGCTCCACCGTACCCAACCTCAGCCTTGCAAGTGACTTGATTAGTCTAAGAGCGCCCTTAAACTTCATATGATATCTACTACGCTTACAACGTGGGAATTTTGTCAAGAAATCAAAGGATCAACAGCAGAACTTGGGTGATAGTCTTCTGACTTTTCGCCACTAATTTGGAGTTAGTTCACCCCGGGGCCCTTATGCCCCGGCAGCCTCATCCAATACATATTTATATCCTTGGATATGTCGCCATCCAATTCGAATATTTGCAATAACCAGTCTAGAAAATGGCCTCGCAATCGAAGCTCCCCCAGTTGACTTCCTCCAAGCTTTTCGTCACCGAAGGCGGAATCGAAACAACTCTCATCTACAGAAAGAATTTCAATCTCCCTAGCTTCTCTACTCTCCCACTTCTCAATACGGAAGAAGGTAGAAAGACTATCTCGTCCATCTACCAAGAATATGTGAATATTGCCCTCGCCCACTCAACCGGCGTCGTCCTCGAAACTCGAACGTGGCGCGGCTCTCCTTTATGGTCTTCCGAAATCGGCCTCTCCGTCCCAAGGATTCTCGATCTCAACCGCACAGCAGTCAAAATCCTCCATGACATTCGGAACAAGACTCAATCCACTTCTATCGTCATTAGCGGGGCCCTTGGACCTCTTCAAGATGCCTACCAGGATTCCACGGGCACGGTCTCCTTCGGTCAGGCACGGGAATATTATGGCCCCCAGATTCATGCTTTCGCTGAAGAAGGCGTAGACATGTTATGTATCATGACTGTAACAAATCTCGATGAAGCCACTGCGGCAGTCAGTCTAGCGCATGAGTATAATCTCCCTATTCACGTCTCGTTTAGCGTCGAGACAGACGGACGGCTACGAGGAGGAAGAACCCTCGAGGATGCGATTCGAGAAGTCGACCGTCTAACGGAGAATTACACAACGTACTTTGGGGTGAATTGTGCCCATCCACGTTACATTATAAAAGCAGTACGGGGTATGCATACGGATGTGAGGTCGAGGATCGGGTCGATTAGAGGGAATTCAAGTCTTAAGAGTCACGATGAGCTTGATAACTCCCTGGTGCTAGATCGGGGCGATATTTCGGTGTGGGTTCGAGAGTTCAATGAGCTTTTGAATATGTTGCCGGGACTCAAAGTGGTAGGGGGTTGCTGTGGCACGGATGAAGAGCATATTGATGCTATTGCCAGCAGGATTGATTCTGTTAGTTAAACATCCGCGTACACACTTCATCATTGTGCTTCTGTATTTATTTCGGTATTTATTTCTGTTCATATTTTGTCAAATCTTGGGAACTTGATGCGCATGACCCCTGCTTATAGCTTCTTCAAGTCAAGAATAAGTCACTAGTAGATGATGTTTCATCAGCAATACCGTCCAGGTTTAGTCCTCTATGTCCCATGGGCTTTACTAGGCAACATTTCCACTGGCATGTATTTCTTTGCTATATGATTGACCTCTGATTACCAATCCCTACCCCTTACGAGTATATATTCCCCCCAGAAAGGAAGAATTGTAAATGAAAGACACAGAAAGGGAGACGACTATGAAACAATCCAATCGACCCGATATGGTAAACCTGACGGCACAAGAGCGACCGGGCGTTCACCATCTGTCTAGGGGATATTTTCGAGGAGCTTGCAGCAACTATTCAAATGGATGATATTGGGCTATGCCGTCAGACTTGCACTCTCTATATCTATCACATCTTCAAAGTGGAAGTCTATCCTAGCATGAGAGAATACCGACTATACCTAAATGTCTCTTCTGACGACCCGATTATGACCGAACTTCTTATGAATCCACTCGAAGTCGTTTCTCCTCGGTGCACGATATTGCGGTTTATTTAATCCCACAACGTGAAAGGGGCGTTGTCATTCATGTGTCTAGCGCCCCAGCCACCTGCGTCTTGCCATCCTTTAGGCTCGTTGAGCGTGTGGGGTGACTAGACTGATATGCTGGGTTACTCATCTCGCACGAAGAGGGCTTGTTAGGGAGTCGGTGTATACATATCTACCAATGAAGAACTTTCCTGGGTGCGTGAACCTGAGGTGATGAGCGGATGGGCATGATAGAAAATCCGTTTTGAAGAGAAGAGCAAATTAAAAGGAGTTGACATGAGATGATCAGATGAGATTCCCAGTTAGGATCCCAGGGATGCAGTCTACCAGGAGGAAGCAGTCCAGATCCCAGTGTTGAGGAGTACGCAATTGAACTTACCTCCTCGTTAAAGATTGAGCTGACGGGCGATGCCCTCCTAACCAGATTCCGGATTTGCAAATCGTCTCAGATCCGTTGTTCAGACATATCTCTCCACTATGTGGGAAGTAGAACCGGAGGCGATTGTACGGCTTCTGAGCACACTCGTATGAATCCCGAGATTCGCGTTGACGATGAAGTGAAAGAGTTGATCTTGACTTGGCCAATCCATCAGTTCGCCTTGTCATCAAAGGGATTCTTTTGTTCTTCTCGCAGACTTGGTCAGCTTTGTGCACTTCAAGCACAGCTTTGTGATAGCAATCATAATCATTTTCTCTCAAAGTGTAAAATCTTTCAAGCAGAGTAGGCAGAGTAGAGTTGGAGAATACATTTGAAAACCTAAGCAAACGGCTATATATGGTCAAAGTGATGGCAAAGTGAGAGAATACTAAATGCGGAGCGATAAGAAGCTCAGTGAGATATATTTGAAGCAGAAAGGGAGCAAGACTAGAGTACTAGCCGAAATATACGTCTTTCGTTGTTGTAGTAAGGGTCGATTACATCCTTCTAGATGGCCTAAGGGCAGTAGACATACTGCAACCTCAGGATTTATATGCCGATACATCGTTATAGAGGCGTTTTATGGGCAAGTACAGAAAAGGGAGCCTACTTCCCCGGGGGTGGCTAAACTAAAGCGTTACAAATCAGAGTTAGATGGTGATATGGCTTCTCATTTCAAGTGAAGGCTTGTGACCATGCTCTCACACAAAGCTGAAGCGAAGATATATCTTAACGGCGCCGGCGCGGGGCCTTCACTTTGTCCAGCTTGGCCAGAATTCCCGCCGCACCTGCAGCCCCATATCCACCCTCCCTCCAGCAGGTCTCGATGATATCCCGGGCCCAGAGTCGCTTGCTCAGGGCAGGGAGCATATCCCGGGAGGGAAAGCTGGCGACGGAGTTGTCACTGCCACTGTTGTCATATAGACTGATGCCTGTGGTTCTCCCAGTCGCAATCTCGTAGAGCACAAGGCCCAGCTGGCAAAGATCTGTCCAGATGGAGCAGTTGTAGTCATCCACCGCGTCCGCCATGACAGTGTCGATGGGCATGACACTCGATGCACCGAGGTCACAAATTGTGACGTTCAACGAACCATTTATCAGAATGTTGCGACTAAGGAGATCACTGTGGATGACGCGACGTTGATGAAGGTTGTGGAGACCGACGGCAAGCTGGCGAAACCACCGCTTCTGGAGCTGGATGCTGGGTCGCGCGCGGTGTTCCAGCCACTTTAGAAGCGTACCCCCGGACATGTATCTCATCTCGATGGTGTCTCCGCGAAGGCCAAGGCATTGGATGATTCCTTGCACTGGGGTATTAAAGTCAGGCTGAATGCGCCGCCAGACTTCTTGCTCTCGTCGGATCTTGCTGCGGTTCTCTTCCGCTTGCTCCAAGGTGTAATGCCTGTACACAATTGCCATTTTGATTGCCATATCTTCCCGGCGGACCACAAGGGCTGCATCGCCACTCGCAATAATTGCATGAAGCTGGATGTAATAACCGTCATCGTCGATGGGCAAATATGCAGCGTCCATGTTGGGTAGAGGAATAAGTAAGTGCGGTTGAATGCGGTTGATTAACCTTGTCAACAGGAATGCATATCCTGAGAAACAGTTCTTCTTTTGCTGGGGAGGCGCAAGCTGGCACATGCAGTGGTTAGCTTGAATAGACCGGTCGGAGGGAGATCCATACCTGAAGAGATGGTGTGTTTGTGTTCGAGAAGACGGGCACAGTTCGGAGACTGGCTCTTGCACGGTTGTGGACTATGCTCACTGAAAAGATTAGAAGGATTGATTAGATTGGATTCATGAGTTACCAGAGATACTTGAAGGAAATGTATGTGATAGGAAGTCTGGAGACCCCGGAAGGATGTTTGATTGCAGCTGGAAACAAGCGTCTTTATGAGGTTTTGAGGGGATAGTGACAAAGAAAGAGAGGTGAATGAAAGCGAGATGGATGAAAGGAAGATCAACGAGAGTGAGATGGATGCCTTCAACAAGATGAAGTTGAAGTCCTTTTCCCTTCAACACCGCCTGGAACATCCATGTCCTCCTTTTTCCCCTTGGGATCAAATGTTCAACACTGAATACCTTCACTTCTGAACCATAGTTGAAGATCAGTTGATAAATCATGCTTCAACTCGACATTGGACTTTGGTCGAACATGATGTCGTTCTCCTCTGGCAACATACCGGAGTGTACATAATGCACAGGAGAAAGGTGCTGGGCCGTCATAACACAAAGTCTCAAAACGGAACGGCATGTAAATAGTCATAGATCTGATTTGGGAGACTTTCGCAGTATCATAATATTCCAATGTGCTTTTGTGACACGACTCTCGAAGCAATAGATGGTGTGAAATTGCCGGAAATCATTGCAATGCGTAAAGTCGCCAAGTGATCAACAGTATTCAGTGCTCATTTGGTCTAGAAACTCAGTTAGTGAAAAGGTAATACATAGTTCGTTTAGCATGGGGAGTGCCTAGCTACAACCTGTAACCAGTATCTATACCCAGTAGATGTATGCCCTTGGTGGACAGTGTGACCAGGACTGCATCGAGAATGTTAGGGACGACATAAGAGAGCTTGATCTCGGCGACTGATTCAAAAAATGGTGAGATAGGAAGAAAAACTAATTTGGAGAAATGGACAGTTCAAAACAAATTGGTAAGCGATGACATCGTCGCTATGACACCGCGATGAATGAGGACCCTGGCGGCAAACTGACACTTATAAAACACTGTAAGAATATGCATGTACAAAAACATTGATTTGGTCTTCTAATTTCTTGCTAAATTCAACTGCTTCTAACATCGCCCAAAAACGCCCACACATATTCATCACTCATTCATAATTGTCCGACTTACTGCTCATTCGTGAGAACATAGCGGTACCGGGCATCACCCTTATCCATATCCACGATGGCCTGATTGGCATCTTTCATTGGGCGCTCCTGGATCCAAGGCTTGACGCCCTTGGCAGCAGCCAGCTCCAACATCTCCCGGATCTCATCGGGGCTACCGATCAAGGAGCCACCAAGCTTGAGACCCTTGATGATGAGCACGAACGCCGGGATCTCGAGAGCACCATCCTCGGGGGCACCGAGCTGAATGAAGGTACCGTGAACACGCAGAAGGCCACAGTACTGGACAATAGGCATCTTGGACGAAGAGGCAGTGGAGATGATCAAGTCGAGAGAGCTAGCGTGACGGGTAGCCCAGTCCTCGTCCTCACCGGTAGCGATGAAGTCATCCGCACCAAGCTTGAGTGCATCCTCCTTCTTATCAGACTTGCGGGAGATAGCGACAACGCGGTCCGCACCGAGCGCCTTGGCGAACAAAATAGCAAAGTGACCCAGACCACCGACGCCAACAACACCGACAGTCTTTCCGGGGCCACAGCCATTCCGCTTGAGAGGCGAGTAGGTAGTAATACCACCGCAGAGCATAGGCGCGGCATCGGCAGAGGAGATAGCATCCGGGATCTTAATCACGAAGTGCGAAGGTGAGCGGTTGTATGTGGAGTAACCACCGTACGACTTGCCCCCGTTGGCATAGGTACCGTTGTATGTGCCGACCATCTTACTGCAGTGTTGTTCCAGACCAGACGCGCAGGATTCACAGTCGCCATCCTTGTTCTGACACGAGCCGCTCTGCGCGCCGACACCGACACGATCACCGACCTTGATATCTCCCTTAACCTCGGTGCCGACGCGGACAGCTATTCCGACAACCTCGTGGCCGACGCAGCAAGGGTAGTTGGTGGGGCCCTGTGGAAGATCGGTATTAGCAACGTGATTCAATGCCGAACATGTTCAAGGGGGATGCGCCATACCCATCCACTGCGCAGGGTGTGCAAATCCGAGCCACAGATACCACAGTGAGTGACCTTGATATCGACATCGGTCTCCTCCCATGGCTTAGGCTCGAATTCCTGCCAGACCATCTTGCCCTGGGCGGCCTCGGGGCCGAGGCCTACCCATCCTTCGAACTTGTAATCGGTGGAAGACATAATAAAGATGTATAAAATGGTATTATTTTGGGATTCAATAGATTGAACTGATATGATCGACGAGCCATTCCTGCAGGGTCCTCCATTCCTTTAAACCACCCACGCGGAGAGATCGAGCTCCGTCTCGGAGGGTTCTTCAAATCTTTGTGGCGACGTGATCATCGTGAAGAAAAGGCCCACTTGTCCCGTGGAGTGGACTGTCATCAAGTGGGTTGTCATCACGGCCTTAATTGTTATGTCCGGCGAAGAGATTTCATCTGGAGGCGAATATATTTGCAAACCACCAGCAAAATCGGTGATAAAGGGGTAAGCAGCGGTGATATCAGATACTGTTTTCAAGAAATAACTATGACTTTGATATTTACTTACCCTGGCTTAAGACGATTAGTGCTTACTTCGGATCGGAGTTAAAGAAATGCCAAGCCCGTGGTTTATGTCGGCGAAGGGAAGTTTATTGGAAAATTATGAAAATGGTTTTGATTGGACAACAACTAACTCTGGTGGGGAATCTTCAGAGCTCTTCATCCTGAGGTCTGTTCATGATTATTCATCAATTTTATCAACATTGGCTGAGCCTAGCAAAACCCAACTTTGTAACAAAACAAACTCTTAGCGTTCACAAAGTTGCTAAATAATTAACATATATCTTACTATCTTTCTCTATATTAGATCGAACCTATATGAACTAACGTATTTGGTATCAAGTTTATATGACTAAACGAAATAAACGCTTATATTATTTTATATTAGCTACCTAGATGTTAGTTATTACTAATAAAAATTAAAGATAATATAGTTCTAGTTGTGACGATCCGTAGGATAGGAAGAGTTTTCTACTAGGATATTCCCGCCTTATATTAGTTTGTATTGTTTATTACTTACGACGAGACCACATAAAGGACTCCCATCTTAGAGGATTCTTCTCTTATTTTTCCTTTCCCCTCCTATACTTGGTATTTTCGTCAAAATATACTCTTTCTATTAAAGATCTGGCTAGTAATATAACACTAAGTACCACTCTTATTTCTATTAATAGTATATCTGTATAGACTATTATTATAACTAGTCTCGGTCCTATTGTATCCCTACTTTCATTTCTTAGTATCATATAGTTCAGACCTTAATTGTTGGACAGTCACGTGACTAGCATGTGGTCTGTCACGTGACAGCCCGGACTAGGACTTCCAGTCAGCTTAGATAGCTACCTCTCTTTTCTTCTTTCCCACTATGAGGGTCCAATACATACAGTTTCTGTATCATTCTTATTCCTGCACAGCTTTCTGTTTCGCTGACAACACTGCCGTACACACTGCACATGGTATGATAACCACATGAATATACGTTTCCGCCAAGTAAGAGGGAACTGTGACAAAACCTGTGCCTTGGAACTGGGCTTGCTACTCTGAACCTCTTAACAATGCCATTCCGAACTTAGGATTATTCTTAGATCCGACTTCCTTCTTCCTCCAACAGAAGACGGATACAAGTCTAGCTATCCGCTTGGAATGCGACAATTCCTGCTTATCACATGTGTGAAGAGATCGCTGGAGCCATGTTCAGCGATAACGCGACATGTTGCGAAGACGCCATACGAGATCATGAGGCGCAAGGGGCGAGAGAATGAGGTGGGGTAATACGGATGAGATATTATCCACCAGCGATGACGATGTAATTTGGACCGATATCTGTTCATATAATGCGTCATCTCTGAACCATAATGAGCGTTTTGGACTTCATTATGCCTGCCTCAAAATATTCACACTTGATATGCCTCCAGTATTTCTTTTCAGATATGTATCTGACAGAGCAGATCAAGGGGTTTTCTGTGTTCGTTCCTTCCCCCACAGATGACATCACCGCATGGCAGTATCAAGTATATTGGCGTTTACTTTTATGGGTGCCATATGATAAATCTGTACGAGCCGGTCTCCATGGATATATGTATGTGATAGCCGGTTCCTTCATTCGCGCAAGGTAAAAACTGTATTGGATACAGCATGTGCGGTGCGGTTTCCCTTTCCTTCCTCCGGTTCCTAATTTCAGATATGTCGCATTGGAACGCTGAAAAATCTAAAGGAGGCGATATGTCCCTTGGTTGCAGTTCATTGGGGTGTTAAGACTTCGGGAGACTAATGATGAGCGCCACTAATCTTGGAATATAGAGCAAGTTTCAGCACAGCCGAACTTTAATATTGAACTGTGTAAGGACAAAAGTATATATGTGGCCAATCAAGTCTTTCGGAAGGACTAAGGTTTTTCCCCGTAAAAGGCTGTTCGAAACCATGGTTGCATCAACAGTCTAGCCCAGCTATCGGAACGCCACCAAGTTGTTCATCTGATGGCTTGACTACGGAGTACTCCGTAGCCAATTCCCGCCTGGGCAGATTTCGACTTGAAAAGATGTGTGGCTTGCACAATCCAAGGATGTCGACCTGAAATCTTGTTGCATTTGCTCTGGGCGTGAGGAAAAGCTTTAAATGAATATCACAATACGTTCGCTTCAAAATGTTTCCAAACCGTAGTCTCTTACCTCATATCTTTCAGCGCTCCGATAACGGGTGCACGGAACGGTCATAACGCAGGCACCGAAAGAGAGTGGCCTTGAATCTACCACAGGCTTGCCCAGCTCCTCTGAGGTGCCCCCCATCGCACAACCTATATATTGCAAATATGGCTCAAGGAGAAGATACCATCAGCGAATCGGCCTCCTTCCCGTCATTTTCACACATGGAGCAAGGCAGACTGAGTAGTCCCACCTTCATCCGAACTGATACAGCCGTCCTCATTGGCGAGCTCCCGATGATATTGCCTGAATTGAGACCACTCGCCTCTCCAGCTAGGGCAGCCACTCAGGCAGAGCAGAAACTGACCTTTATTGGCGGGTGTCGCATGTACCCTAAGGCCATCGCCTGGTCGTGTGTTCTATCCTCCACCCTGATCATGGAAGGATTTGATACCCTTCTTATCTTTAACTTCTTTGCTTTCCCAGCGTTTAAGCAAAAATACGGAACTCCGACTCCTGGCTTCGGGTATCAAATCTCTTCAACGTGGCAGTTCGCTTTATCGACTGCTGCACAGGCCGGGGAGATAGTCGGGCTCCTTGCGAATGGCTACGTCGCTGATCAGATCGGGTATCACTGGACCACCGTCTCTGCATTGACCTTCCTCATGTTGAGCATTCCTTTATCATTTTTCGCGCTGAACATTCGGATGTTATTGGCAGCCCAAATCGTGTGTGGGATCCCATGGGGCGTTTTTCAGACTTTATCAACCACATACGCAGCTGAAGTGATGCCTGTAAAGCTGCGTGCATACCTACTCAGCAATGTCAACCTGTGCTGGGTCTTGGGCCAGCTTTTAGCGACAGGGATATTGAGGGAATTTGTTGACCAGACTTCTGAATGGTCGTATCGGATACCCTTTGCACTTCAATGGGTGATTTGTTTCCCCATTTTGATCGCGGTCATATTCGCCCCAGAATCTCCCTGGTGGCTTATCCGTCACAGGCCACAGCGTGAGGCCCAAAGGTCGTTGGAGAGGTTAACCAAAAAACACGAAATCAATATCGACCAGACAATCGCTATGATGAAGCATACCAACGAGATTGAGAAGTGCTTGAAAGGAGACGATGGGGGCACATCATACTTAGATGCCTTCAAGGGGGTCGATCGCCGACGGACCGAGATCACCTGCATGGTTTGGATCACACAGCAGGTATGCGGGACAAGCTTGATGGGTTGGGCCTCGACATTCTATCAGCAGGCTGGGTTCAGTGCCGCCAATGCATTTAACCTCTCGCTTGGTATTTACGGGATAGCCATAATTGGCGCTGTGATCTCCTGGTCGCTCCTGTCGTGTTGCGGGCGTCGTAGGCTGTATCTCTGCGGTCTATCAGCTCTACTGGCCACGCTATTGATTGGAGGCATTGTCGGAGCTCTCCCAGCATCCCGTGGCCAATTATGGACTCTCGGCTCCCTGCTGTTGATTCTGACGTTTGTATACGACATGACCATCGGACCTGTGTGCTATGTTCTGGTCGCAGAAATCCCGTCCACTCGACTTCGCGTGAAAACTGTTGTCATGGCTCGGATAGCCTACAACCTAGCCGGAATTCTTATTAATTGGATCACACCTCGTATGCTAAGCCCCACAGCGTGGAACTGGAAGGGAAAGTCCTGTTTCTTCTTCGCTGGCACGACAATGCTATGCCTTATCTGGTGTTACTGGAGGCTGCCAGAGACATTTGGCTTGAGCTACCTGGAGATTGATATTTTGTTCGAAAAGAAAGCGAAGGCCAGCAAGTTCCGCGAGTTTCGGGCCCAGCTCGAACGTTCGGGATATTTTAACATTGAGAACTCGACGGAGGAGATGAGCACCTGGCGGGGATATTAATATTTACAACTTTTTGTATGAATCCCAACGATTCTGAAGGGCACGGGATTATTTACAGTACTCTGCAAGCGCTTTGTGATGGTCGAGAATATCGATTGGGCTTTGAACGTGACGCAGGCCATCCAAGGCTTCGAGCGATGATATCGATGATATCAAGAGGTGTTCGCGCCCAACGAAGATCTATTATTACACCATCCGGCCGAAAGTGCCTCTTTACTATCGGTAATCAGGTTGCAGGCACATTGAGGTAAAATAGCATGTATTTGGTGTCAATAAAATCGATCTGGCGAGGTTGTGCGTCATATTGAGCTTGGGACTACCTATAGGTACAGAAGGAGATTAATAGTAGTGAGTATAGGTAAATAGTACTTACGAGCGTGCTATAGACCCGTCGCCACCAAAAACTTATCGATATAGGTGCGTTAATATCAGAAAATGACATTTTTGCTATAATAAAGGCTGCTCACGAGTAACCTACTAGGTCCCCTATTTCTTTAATAGAGAAATGAAATCAACTACTAATTTACACTGGGCGATACAGGGAGCCGAATAAACTCTGCGCGAATGGCTTGGGGCGCAGAACATGCGCAAGAAGTACCCGTGGACTGGCTTCCCGTCGAATGACTAAATGCCAACTAAACAACCTTCCGAGGTTGCAAGGGTGGCGGTGTCAGCAATAACGTCTTCGTTCTCACGTGTAATCCCCTCACCATCCAGGCTAGCAGAGTCATCCTCTCCATGGTCTAGGTTGCCCTCCAGTAGACGGGTGCCGTTTGCGGATAATAAGCTGGGGCCGGTTGCCGGGAAGATCCGTAGGGAGTGAACTAAACTTCATTTCATCCTTGGCATAGAAATGAACTATATTTGTTGTACAAGTAGACGATCTGAGTGCCTAGATGCCAGCGACCAAAGACTTTTTTCAGCTCTTAACGCAGTCTATTTTTATACCAAATATCAGGCTTTTCTGGTACGCTTAAAGAACTTGGCAGCACCTATAGTATTCAAGTTGGTATAACGTCTTGATGATGTGGGGTCCATGGTTGCAAGCCTGTTTGAATGGCATTGTAATGCTACAACATACACGGTTCCAATAAAGTATCAGTAGTCCCGCCTACTAGTCTCTAGTTACCAAGCCTTGGAATATTATGATAAACCTAAAACTTTCCGATTTGACACGGATGCCAGTAGGCGGCATAGATCTCCGACCATTGATAACAGAATTAACGATCCTCAATATCTGTTTACTCATGGGTCGTTTTTGTCAAGGTGGTGGCCAAGTCAGTAGTTACTGACAATTGTGCCTTGGTTACTAGATATGAAATGCCGGTTGGCAATGAGGAATTAACTGACGTATTGTAGCGACCTGGAAGACATGTGCTTTCACTTTGTCCAAACATACCGAGCTCACTGGCCTTTCGTCTGTAAACGCCGTGGTCGCCCCCTCCAGATTCCGATTCAAGCAATCATCTCGATTAGGTTTATCCAATAGATTGAAAATGAAAATTCTTTTGTCAGCAAAGGCATATATGATTTGAACTCTTGGAGCCTATTTCAAGAAAAGGTGAATGGTTGTCTAGCAAGTCTAGATTATTCGATCCTAGTGCAGTTAGGTATCTTTCTTTCTTTCTTTTTTTTTTTGGATGCCAAGCGCAAAGCAACCACATGTAAGTGTGTGTTCTACACCAGCACACCTTTCAGTCATCGGATCACTTACGAACATGAACCGGTGGTGAGATATTCTTCACATCTACTTGCCCCACTCCCACCTCATGGAAGGACTGGCCTTCCTACTATATAACCAGCTTGGTTGATCGGGTTCAGAACATCAAGTCTCCTTAATGATCACACTGCTTCTTGGTCGATAAACCATTTCAAGTTTCACTAAATATCATTCTCCCCGGTTTCAGCCTCCAACGCCTGGTCGGCGATCTCTAGGCGACCTCATTTACCTTTACTTCACTTGAAACCTCTCAGGTTTAAGATTCATTGCAGCCTTTCTCCACCGCAGAAAATAGGAAAAACAGCAGAAAATCCCCAAATCCTACAAAATGCCCGTCATATCAATCAACGGAAACCATTTGGATCCCCAAGAACAACTCCCAGTGCTTCGGGCTTTGCACCACGAGACCGAGGATGCCAAAAAATCGGACTATATCCTGGTGCAGTCAGTCGAGCCACTGTCAAGTGAGCAGGAGGACGAGATCGAAGGGCTAGGCGTTGATATCCAACAATATGTGTCTAAGAACACCTATCTCTGCGGCTATAAGGGCACCGACCTCGAACCCATCCGCCGTCTCCCATATATATCCTGGGTCAACGTCTACCTGAGACATGTTTGTTATTCAGTCTAGTCTGAAAACACCCGCGGAAAATACAACGCTGTCATCAATTCCTGCCGTGCCGAAAAACAGTATCTCTCAGACAATTGACGTCCTTCTTCATAAGGACGTCGATCCTAGGTCTGCACGTGTCACCTCGGAAATTGCTGCAGCCGCGCACGCCGACCCTGACACATTGGATGTTGGCGGTTCAAAGATTCGAATCAATGTCCAAAATCAATACTTGGAAGGACTGGCCACCCTTGACTCTGTCAAGAGCATCCAGGCAGTTTATCCAGCGCGACTGTTCAACAATCGAGCGATCGAAATTCTCGAGTCCCCTTTCCGCGCCAATGGTATTCAGTACCAAGGCGAAGGACAGGTGGTAGCTGTTGCAGATACAGGGTTCGATAAAGGCTCTACTACTGACACCCATCCTGCCTTCCTGAACCGAGTTAAGCATCTTTATGACTTAGGGCGTCCTGGAAAGTCAGATGATCCAGACGGCCATGGAACGCATGTTTGTGGATCTGTCCTTGGAGACGGGTTTTCTTCGACGATGGGAGGAAGGATCATGGGCACCGCGCCGAAGGCTAACCTGGTGGTCCAATCTCTTCTTGGCCCAAGTAACAATCTGGGTGGAATCCCAGCCGACTTTAATCGGCTCTTTTCCCCTCCATATGAAAAATACGGCGCTCGAGTCCATACCAACTCATGGGGGTCTTCTGCCTACAGGCAATTGCCGTATAATACCTCGAGTGAGGAAATTGACCAGTTTGTCTGGGATCACCAGGACATGGTGATACTATTCGCTGCCGGAAATGATGGAATCGATGCGGATAGGAATGGTGTCATTGATCCAAAACAGATCGGAGCTGAGGCAGCTGCGAAGAACTGCATCACTGTTGGAGCAAGCGAGAATAATCGTCCGGATATCCCCATCACTTATGGTCGCCGATGGCCAAGCGGTCCGATTGCCAACGATCTAATGGCAGATAGTCCAGGAGGCCTGGCAGCCTTCAGCAGCCGTGGACCTACCGTGGAATCTCGTATTAAACCAGACGTTGTGGCACCGGGAACCGCGATATTATCCGCCCGGTCCAGACATCTGGTTAACGCTGAGGCCAGCTATGGTACAAGTCAGGATCCTGAGTGGTGGTTCCTAGCCGGCACTAGCATGGCGACTCCTCTAGTGGCTGGATGTGTTGCTGTCCTGAGAGAAACTCTCATCAAGAATGGAGAACAGGAGCCAAGTGCAGCTCTTCTCAAAGCATTGCTGATCAACGGAGCAATTGAACTACCTGGGCAGTACGTTCCAAGCGAATCTGGTCCATCTCCGAACGGTAATAGCGGATTCGGTCGAGTCAATTTGTCTAAGTCCGTGATCTTGCCAAACCAAGCCGATTGTGGATACCGTGAGGGAGGACCACTCGCGCAAAGTGCGAGCGAGGAGACCGTGATAGACATCCCGGATCAGGGTAATCTTTTGAGGTCCCAAGGAAGATCAGCGAGCACAACTACGCTCGGCGGCCCAGTACTGAAGGTGTCCTTGGTCTGGACAGATTACCCAGGGGCATACCTTCAAAATGACCTGGACCTTATTGTGGTTAGTTCAGATGGTACCGAAAAACATGGCAACATGGGCGACAAGCCTGGTTTTGATCGGACCAATAATGTGGAACAAGTTGAGTGGAGGGATATTCCTTATGGGACTGTCAAAATCTTCGTACGTGCGTACCATATCCTCAAACGGGCGTATCCCCAGCCCTACGCACTCGTATGGAGCATCAATCGCCCGTCCAAGTAGGAAAGTGAGGTTTTGCTTCCACGTGAACCGTCAATTCTTGAGGACGCGTTTGATTGTTCAAACTAATCATTTCACTTCTGCTGAAAACTCTCAATCGAGTGAGAAATGTTTGCATTATGAAAATCTCTTCTAGTTTTGCCTATGCACCCGGCAGATAACCCACCCCCCATCCGGAACTTGCCTCTCTTTGAGTCAGCAATCTCTGGGGTTGCCATTTACCGTGCTTCTTACTGAGATATCACGTCAACCTTTCCTGGGCTCTCTCATTGTCCTCCATCTATATTGGTCTTTCAATTTCTCGTCTTTGGAACTTTCTGCAGTCTTACAGTCTTACAGCCTTCCAAATTGATCAACCTAAGGCTTATCCAACTATAGTTACCGCGTAACTTACTAGACACTCTTTATGTGTGATAGATTTCTGAGGCAGGCCAACCAAATTGAGATCATCCTGTATTTACCAAGGAAGAAACTCGGACCGAGTTGTATTGTTTTTGCTTACATCTGTCCATATACCCTTGATTGTCAATCGGGCAGCTGTTCATTTTCAGAGAGAGAGAATTTTTACGTGTGATTTGCACTGTACGCTCACATTATGCCTGGTTTCTGTCAGGCAGGTTAGGTGGTTAGTCCTCAGGGTCGAGGAAGTTCTTCTCTGCTATCGTTACTTTACGTGCTTTAACGCGTAGATCTCTAGGAAATCGGGACTAGAAGATTGGGCACCTCGAAAAGAGGGTATAGTGAGAAACGAGGGCCTTCACGATGTAATCAACGAAACAACAGCGTAGATTGGCCCAAGTGGTCCTTCAACTATAAGCTACTCGTAGCCAAATAGTTAGTAGATACCTATGGCATCATATTGGCGGGCTTGTGGTATTCTCACCCGTAGCGTGGTGCTAATTGTTGGATGCCTGAGGCATCATATGTAGATAGAACCCAGATAGTTTGCCTACGCTCTCTCTCTCTTTTTCTCCTCTCCGTCCACCCCGAATACATACGTTGTTTCTCATACTGATTCCACTACGTATCTGTATTCCATGAAAATGTAATCTTCGTTTACCACCTGAATGGTTTTTCATCGAATAATATCTTCCTTCTTGCATGGAATCAAAATCTGAGATTACTAAATGCAGGTCTTGAAAGCCGAAGCCCGCGGAATCTTATCAAGATTTCGCCTCTGCAATATCCGAAGGAACAGCCTTTTGCCGGCGGAAATAATACTGAACACAAAGAACAAAAGTGAGGATCCATGAGGCACCAGCAACCGAGCAGATTGCAGTGAGGCCATGCAAGTACTTTGGGGCATCGGAAGTGCGGAAGATCTGCGACCCAGCGATACCAGCACAGTTAGCAGCCATGACCACCAACGCCATGGCAACACTTCGTTCCTGGGGTGTTCGGCAGTAGAATGACAACCAGCCGACATTCAGGATACTAACATCTGGTCAGAGCGGGTTATAGGCATGGGAGGGCAGGGAACTTACTGCATGCTGCAGTAGGAGATGTTAGCGACGGCAATAACGCCGTACCGGTGCCATTGCGAATCGTGAGGGTTACTTGTACGAAGACAAGCGTACGAAATCACATTCCAAGTGATAGCCAGGAGCACAAATGGTCCACGATGTCTCGTTTTGTCTCTGCCGACAGTTAGAATCCGGTTCGCTGTCATAATGGTCATACCAAGCACTCACGCAGCAAAGGACAGAGCAATCAGCCAAATCATACTACAGTATACAGGAACCGAAGCCAGGGCATTTGCCCTGACGGCACCGAAACCCAGCGATTTGATCATGCTGGGCGTGTATTGGGTTAGACCCGAGAAGCCAGACATGGCCACCAAAGTCACCAAAACGTGTTGCAGGATGCGCGGTTGCTTGACGGTCTGCCAGATATCAGAGCCGGAAATTTGGATATGGCCCTTGGCCTTGAGAGGGTCATCTAGCAGAACACGATTGCGAATGATGTGTGACTCGCGCTCGGTGAAGTAGCTCCAGCGTCCGAAAGCGATCAAAGGACGCCCATCTCCGGCCGATGGGGGCACAAGGAGAGTGAATACGATTGCAATGAAGAGGGTTATTAAGCCCTCGACTAGAGCGTTCATTAGACGAGCTCAGGTTGGCAGTATGTATATAGTTCCGATCTGCACTTACCCAGGAAGATCCATCTCCATCCCTCCATACCATGGGTCCCATCCATCTGAAGAAGACCGGCGGATATCAAGCTGGATGTAGCCGATGCGAACATCTGCCCGTAGAAGAAGAGACTGGTGCGAAGACTAGTCTCGTCCTTCTTGTACCAGGTGGAGAGGTAGTATAGAGCGCCTGCGGGTTGTCAGTCGGCTATCCAAGCGCAAATAGCAATCTGCATACCAGGAATAAACCCGCCCTCGCAGAATCCTAACAATATTCTCGTAACCAAATACCCAGGATACGACTGAACAAAGGCCTGGAAGGTAGCAACCAACCCCCAGGCGAACAACTGCCCCGACAACCAGACACGGGGTCCAATGCGCTGCATAATAATATTCGATGGGATTTCAGAGAGAACAATACCAGCTGACAGCAGCTGTGATCCGATATTAATTTGATTGGTTGTGATATTGAGGTCTTTAGTGATGGTCGATGTCAAAACGGCGCTAATATTCCCGCGATCCATTTGCAAGGCGAAGAATGCGACTGCTAGAATAGGAATGAGGATAAAGTCGACCCTGACAGGAGCTTATTAGCGGGATGCATATAGTCGATGTGTAATAACCGTGAACTATACGTACTTCCTCCGAACAGCCGATTCTTCCACATCCCAGTCTTTGACGATATGGTCAAGCTCACTCTCACTCGGAGGTGAGTCGATGACCTGCTCGTCTATTCTTTGTTTCTCATTGAAAATGTCTTGGTCTGCCATCTTGTGATTTAAAGAAGCTTGCCAAAAGAAAAATAAATGAATAAAACAGCAAGTGGAGGCGATCAACTTCTAGATTGGCGAATGTATAGGAACTCTTCCGGCGGGTTGATTACTCTTATAGAAAAGAGGAAACAGCTAAGATAAAGGATTGCGTAGGTCAATTGACTATAAACGGGCTAAAAAAAACAACTAAAATGCGTATGCGACTTTTTGATGTCGCGACACGGGGAGATATGGCGCAATCACTGGGGGGATTTTCCGAGGAGCACTTGGCCATTGGCCTTGGAATACGGAGATTCTTCTTTGATTTCTATTTGATAGGAACTTTCTTTGACTTCGGTTTATCCGGAAGTCTATGCCGTTGTTTCGGATGGTCATACTTGCAACATCCAACCCCTCGCAGTAAATACTACCTAGGTACACCCAAATGCTGAAATAGTCTTCAGAGATATTCAATTTAGTTTATATCAATTCTCATAATCTAGAATTCACTGAATTTCATTACACCCACACATCCCAAGACACGCCGTGTCGACTAGTCAACGGCACCTGTGCACCCTCCGCTTCCACGATGTATCCCGCATCACACCAGTCAAATGAGACCTGAGGCTGCGCGCCATAAAATCCATCATACTCCTCATTCAAAGCATGTTTGAGAGTACTAACCGGGTCTACCGGTTGGAGGACATCCCAAGGCTGGATGCAAGTCACACCCTGGCACGACTTGAGGACCATCAAAAGAGCATCAAGTCGATTGATAGCCTGGTGCAAGCTTCGGCCAAGAATGCGGGTCTCATTAATATCTGCATGAGAGGAGGTTGGGTACAGATTATTCAGCTGGTACGGATCAGTCTGCAAAAGGGTTAGTTGTTGTGATGAAGAACCAAGACACTATTTACTCACCGACAGATCATACAGCTCGTGTTCGTTATTACACCAGACGGAGTAGTACAGATTGTAGCCTTCTCCAAGTAAACGGACAGATTTGTAGGTGTTGTTTGGGATCACGGTTGAGCCTCCAGGGCCTGTCTGGGAATTAGTATCGCATCTTTCACAAAGACCATGAAAATATTGCTTGGTCTTACCAATGCCGCTGTAAGCACCTTCCACAACAGCAGACCCCCAATACTCCACCGTAACATGTTCATGGCGCTCCCCGTCAAACTCTGGCGTCACAGGAATGGCCGTACCATCGAAATCATCCCTCGCCGGAATACCCGCAAGCTGGAACAATGTCGGCGCTAAATCCACATGCGTAGTCACCGCATCCTGCACATGACCCTTGGCAACGCCAGGTCCACGAATGAACAAGGGAACGCGAATATCCTCCTCAAACCCACAGGTCTTCCCGGGCGGCAGTCGATGTTGGCCAATGTGGAATCCATTGTCCGAGGTGTAGATAATATACGTATTATCCAATTGGCCACTCTCCTCTAGCCGGGTAACAAGTCCATCAACCAATTCGTCAACACCCTGCAAGGCGCGCAGACGCGAGCGATAAAAGTGATCGTGATAGTCGACAACCGATTGGTTCTGCAGGGGTAGATCGTGAACCCAGCTGACTCCACTTGGCTGCGCAACAAAAAAAAAGATCAGTCAGAATTGCCGAACACGAACACGTTAATCCAAATCAAGGCCGCGCTCACCTGGTCCGGATTGAAATTCGCCGTGCGGGGTATCCTCACATCCTGGAACAGATGTTCGTGCCGTTCGAGGGGGATCGGCGCGGACATGTAGAAGTTCTCCGATGTAATATTGCCCGGGTCGACATTCGAATGTGGTGCGACGGGCGACACAGCCAGGAAGAAGGGCCTCTCGCCAGCCAATGCATCATCGAGGAAGCCCAGTGCTTTGCCCGTGATCACGTCGATCGTATGTTCACCCTCGTGGCTGACCGGTGGTTCATGGTTCCGCTGGTAAGTCGAATTCAGATAAGAATAGGTATATGGATCGAGAAGGAAATCAGATGCATTGAATCCATTGATGTGTGGGCTGTGGTAGTTATCCACCGTATGTGCGTTGAACATTTTCCCCGTGTAATATGTATCATACCCCGCCCCTTGCAGCCACAGCGGGAGGAAATCATCGTTGAAGCCGCGCTCGACGAATTTGGGATATCCACCGTAGGGCGGATGAACATCGGTCACATTTGTGTTATGCGCCTGGCGACCGGTCCATAGAACTCACGCGTGATGGACAGCATAGGGCTGTTGTGACAAAATGGTTGCGGAAAAAGGTGCCCTGGTCGCGGATGTGTTTGGTGATTAGGGGAGTATATGATATGGAGTCGAGTTGGAGGTCTTGGTCATCGGTTATTATGAAGAGAATATTTGGTTTGGGTGGTTGTGCTTCGCTATGTTTTAGTACGGATTGAAGGGCTGATTGCATGGATTGGAGATTGAGGGCAATAACGCCTTCAGCGGCGATGAGGCCGGCCAGGGGAGTGATTAATCTCATGAGATGAAGGGGAGAGAGATGAAGGTGTGTAAGTCTATAACTATCTACCTAGTAGGTATATAAATTAAATGTGGGGATTTTGAAATGTGGAGCTGATGATGCCATGAATGACCCCAATGGCGGGAGATGAAGTTCTACACTTCCACTGAACGTAGATAAAGTATAGATAGTAGATATATGTAGATAGTATAGATATAGTATAGATATTATAGATAATCTAATGTTAAGGCAGTACAATATCGAATTAATTCTCACTCTTTGTTGTACCTACAGATGTAGGTGTAGGAAAAAGAAGTATACAAGCGGATTGCGTGCTTTACAACGACAAGCACAACTTACCTTTCATTAAATATTTATCCGGAATAGACAAAATATATACATATTAAATATAAATAGATCTGAATCACAGGGAGTTGCCGATATTCCCCTTAAGTAGGCTATACGGAATTTATCATGTATGGTTAGCTCCTTATTCCTCTACTTCTTCGCATACGGAGTATATATATGTTGTATGTCGTACCTTTATATACATGTATTGAACCCACTCGACAGCAGAAAATAGTGGCTACAAGATATTGGATTTCAGCCGATGGGGGTTTTATCAAAGCTCAAAGTCACGAAAAAGACATCAAACAGGATATGAAGAGAGAAGATAGGTGTTATATAATGTTATCTTCGTGGTGACTCCTCTTCACCTTCGTCTCACCTTCGTCTCACCTTCGTCTCACCTTCGTCTCACCTTCGTCTCACCTTCATCTCACTGCCGTCTCATAACTAATTCTATCGCCCCTTTCCTCTTTTCCTCTTCTTTATCTCTCCATCACATCCTCATACTTTGTCTCGAGGTTGGCTACCTTCTCATATTCTTTCTCGTCCACGGGAAGGAGCACCATCAACGTTGCGTCTTACGTTGTGATCTCGTCGCACCAGGCACAGGACTGGCTACAGCTATGAAAGACATCTAGTAAGTCACGATCTGTCTTTCCTAGGACAGCATTATGAGAGCCACACCCCTAACATAGATAGCCTGCCGCCCGCCCTCAGAGGCCGCCCTGTCGGCCAGGGAAGCTTTCTTCCCCGCCAATGGAGGGACAAGACATTGTGGCGGGCGCTGAGCGGCCCACATCTGAAACCTTCCATCTCGGGTCGCAAGAAAATGCAACTACCCCAAGGGAAAATACCTGGAGTTGCTCTTAACCCTGCCCAACCAGCGTGAGCCCTACCTCCGGGCAGGGCACCAATGGACAGCTCAGCGGTTCCAAGAGATGATAAACGACTCCTTGGCCCATGTGGAAGGATCGCTCATGCAAGTTGTGTGGAAGCAGAATTCAGTTGAGTGCGAGTGCACATCGTGCCTCCGTGGGGAAGGGCCATTCCCCCATTGCGTGGTTGTGCGGGGCATTCCCAGTCCGACGGCTTGCGCCAATTGCCATTGGGCAGGCCGTGACAACCGCTGCCACTACCGGCAGCCCGCTACAACCATTCCAACCCATGCCTCGCAGCAACCTCGAACAACCACCGGAGGCCCTCTCCCTCACGCCACCGCAGCCCCCTCTCCCCTCCCGCCATTCATCAGGTCCTGACTCAACTCACTCAGGCCCTGGGGTCCAGCCGGGGCCCTCGCGCCCAGCTGCAGGAACTGATTGACCAAGTTCAGTCTGTGCAATCACCAGGCCCTGCCGACATACTTCTGCAGAGGACCGTCGAAGATGCTTACGCTTCCCACGGAACTCTACATACGCAGCTCCGACATACTTACGAGAACGTCATGAACATCCTGGATGGCCCGACCCGAAACTAGGATTTTCGCGGGATGTTGCCCGGCGGGTGGCTGGAATTGTTTCTCCTGTCTCCTGCAAATGGTGATTCTAGTACTCCAATGAAATTGTTCTGAACATATCCCATCTAGTAGGGTAATATCCCCATAGTATAACGTATTCCGTTCCGTGCCTCGGAAAAGGATTCCAAGGTTCAACATGATGCTTAGGAATCCCAAGAACCCGGATGTATAGGAGGATAGGAATAGGTACAATAGATACATAAAATTTCTTTCCGGAAACTGTGGTATAGACTTCTCGTAAGCTTTGGAATGTGAATACTCTGCGACGTAATAGTGAACAGTTGCCCACCTCACTTCAAGGTTAGCTTTGAACTCTTCATCCCCCAAATCTCAGATCCCACCCCACCCTTAACGCAGAAAGGTATCCTATCGCATGTTCCCTGCTACCCCATCTCTCTATTCACCTTCATCTCCCGTATTTCGAACAACATTGGAAGTGATCCGGATTTCTAAACGTTCAACAGGCTCCACACAATGACACCCACCTCTTCCCTGTCACCCAAGATAAAGGATGTTGTGGTCAGCATCCTGCATACATTGAAGTCGATCGACCACGCACATCTCACTAAATCTGAGATTCAGCGTCTAGGAGTCTCCGTTGACATTTTTGCCTTGAACGATGAAGACTCCTCCGATAAAGATTCCTTGGACCCCGAGACGCAATGGCTTTTCAAGCCGATTTCTAAGGAGGACATCAAAACGTGGAAGATCTCGCCCTCTGAGGCCAAGGCGGTGCAAAGCAGCCTGGAAATCCCCGATTTGGTTCATGTGTCGCAGCATCGGCCTGACTGGGACGTTACAGGCGCCACGCAAGAGGTGCCCGACTTCATCACGGCGCAGTTCGACTTTCGGCGCAAATCGAAGACTCGCCTAAGGGATACATTCGGGTGGAGTGATATCGAGTGAGTATACTAGTGCACATTTATGATTCTCTATATGAGGTAGTTAGCTAATGAGGTATAGTTTTGATGAGTTCGCTGGCGGCAATGTGGGACTCCTTTTTCTCTATGGATGGAAAGTATCGAGGCGTTGACACCCCGGGCTGGAGAACTTGCTTGATAGAAGATTGGTGGGATGGTGAAGACCTCGCTGGACCTTCCGTCCGTCTCATCATCTGCACGGACAGGAATGGCAAGGAAGGCAGTCTACTACAGAGTGAGCTCGGATCAATCGCTCAGGTCGTTGCGTTCCGCCGAAATCAGCCGGGGTTCGAGACCTATCGTTTATTCCCAGTGAGATAAACTCCGTCAACGAGTACTCCCTAGCTATACTAACGATATCTTTCTATATAGGTACTCTTGATTTCGCTCTTCGGGCCTCGACACGGGCGTATCATCCAAGCCTGCTACGACCGGCGCAGTAATAAATTTGGACTTCGGATCTCTCGAGTTTTCTGCTTTGTCACCAAGGAGGATGCGGCATTTGATACATTCTTTCGATTCACGGCGAGCTATCCACCCCAGATAACAAATCCCCACTTTGCTAGATCTCTCCACGATAGGGAAGCACTCGTATATGATGCTCTCCCTATTAGATCGAGATCTAATTTAGATAGTCTTTTTTGAGCCTCCTGTGGGAGGTCTTTTTATGTTTCATTTTTGGCTTCTGAATCGTTATAAACTACAAGTCTACGTTGGGATAAATGGGTGGATCGACCTACTTCGACCTACTGAGATATGTATGTTATTGCACGGTCAGGTGACAACCTCGGCAACTCCCAAAAGGGAAACCTCCTCCCCACCAGGCCACTCTCGGACCCTTTCCCGACCTCTTGGCCTCATCTCCCAACGCATTCGCCAAGAACTCTGGCGCAGTTGCCCCTCAGCCCTACCCCAATCATATCTTCCAAGGACCGATATTATGGGTTATTCCTTGTGCACTATTGGATTGGCTGGACCAATGCACCGGGGCAGTCTGAGGCGTTCATATTTTTCTTTTCAGGGGGTGAAGTTCATTTCTACATATGGAAGTGCCCCAGCCGGTTTGAACTGTGATCTACAGTTTCCGGGTCTAATATCTCCAATATGCTCGGGCTCTCCCGTGCATCGCTGATCGCACCACTGCTAGCCGTATGGCTATGCTGCTCAAGTAAGTAAAGTGTCGGCGTGTTTGTTATGAACTCCTTGGTGGAACTTACCTTGCCAGATGCCTTCGCTGCCAATTGCAGCTCAACCTGGATCAAGTCCGTGGCTGATGCTGATAAGCTTCGTCAGGACTGTCGAATCGTCTACGGCCACGTCGGAATCGGTCCATTTGCCGACAATGGCACGGTCCATATCAACCTCGACGGTGTTGAAATGATTGTAGGCACCCTCGGGGAATCTCCTCTTATGCAGAGTGACGATGTCACCCAACCCTATTACACACTCTCCAGTTCATCTTTGGAGGTAGTCGACGCAGTCGAAATTGGCTACTACGAAACCAAAGTAGTAAACCTCTCGCTTCCTAGTCTCAAATCCGTGAGGGACTACTTTGAGGTAGGGAGACGGGCCTACAATCTCACCTACCTTGATATCTCGAGTCTGAATTTTGCGCCAAGCATTACGCTTAGCTCCCCGAATCTCACGACTCTCCACCACACAGGGTTACGCAATGTGACAGCCATGAATATTGACGCGATGAAAATCGACTCGCTCGATAGTTTGACTGATAATCAACTCAATATGAGTCAGGTTTTCATCCAAGGCCCATTCCCGAACGTCAACGAAATCACTATTGGATTCACCTCTGCCAAATACCTCCAGATCGATGACAATTCATCTCTCACACTAGGAGGCTCCTCGACAACGGAAATGACCATCAAAGAACTTTCCCTCCATGGTATTACAGATCTTAAGCGTAGCGCACAGCTTAAGACACTCAAAGTTGATACTCTGAAGCTATCAAGCTCCATTTCTATCACCGATCTTGAAATCCCGTTCGATGATCTCCGCTCTCTTAATATCCAGCAACGATGGGAGACCCATCCTATGAAATCTATCACTCTTCCCCCCAAAGCCGTGGATTGGGCAGGTGGCTTTGACCTCGACATTGTCGGTGCGCCCGATCTGAATTTGACCTCGATTTACGGTGTCAACGACAAAGGCAATCGCGTTCAAACTTGGTACTGGCCAAAGAATGTCTCACGTATTCAGATCTCCGACGTTACTGTAGGAAATTCATTCTTGTATGTGTCGCTCCCTCGCAGCTATAGATTGGTCATGAAAGCTTACCTAAACAAAAAGTGATCCTTTTGTCGCCCAGCAGAAGGGCCCTTTGGACAGTCAAGTTCCTCCTTCGGTCGTGAGCTCCTTCGGAGTTACTCCAGCAGTCAACTCTAGTTTTAGCTGCACACCATTCGTTGAGCTCCAGAGCATGGGTCGTTTGCCGGACGTTCTATTCATGTGCGACGATTCCGAGCCGCCTAGCAGTGGCGCTGTTCCTGTCCATCTACCAATTCCGCTAAGCCTTGTCAGTGCCGTGCTTGGGATCTGCATCTTGCTGCTATAAATAAATTCCCCAGATGCGAGGGCCATGCAGTGTTGTGCCATACATTGAGTAGCGAAGCCCGTTTACTTTTCTCAGCAGGAATGATATTCTTGTAAATTTTCAACTTTCTCATCAACAATAAAACATACGTTATATTGCTGCAGGTCGCAGGTATTTAAACAAATCACAGTTCCTTACCAACTTCCTTCGTATCATCGCACTCCAATGTTGTCTTTGTTGCCCAGAACTTCCCACTTCCACCGCACTTGCACCTTTTACACGGCGACTCCCAGCATCAACACCACTCTCACTTTGAACTCACTTCAGCCTGACTTCTCATTCACGTCCACCTCCCTATCACTAATTATCAACCCTCACTTCGAACTCACTCTCCTCCAGATTCCACCTACCCATTACATCACAGCAACGCCCAAACCGTCCCCGGCTTGGACAAGGCCTCAGAAGAAGCGACCTAGGATCAGTGTTCCGAAATATGACCCCAGCAGCTAACCCAGAACGCTGGGCAGCGCAGTGGACCCCGCATCAAAGGCTTTTTTTTTAAAGCGGAATTCAAGCGTGGGGTCCCCTTCAATGCCAAAGTGGATGGTTATTATACACGGAAAGATGGCTCCCTCGCGATCCTTGTTGAGGCCAAACGGTCTTTCAGAAGAGTACACGAGCCCTCTGTATCAATGCAGGAAGTTACAGAAGTTGTTGCATGGCTTAAATGCGACACGGCCGTTCACAACCGGTATGAGGCACTTTTTTCAATTAGAGGCTCGGCGTGTAAAAGTGCTAACATTATAATGTATAATGTCGGTTGTATAATCTCCCAAGACGGCCCTAAGATGTATATCACAGTGACCAGTTTTGACAACACCTACCTCCAGTGGCTACGACGCAAGCGAGCCATTGGCCTGCCGGCCGGCAGCTCTCTCACCATGGCCCGTTATGGGCCATGGTCGATACAGCACGAACGGGACGTCGCCGAATTTGCGGCCATTGTCCTTGCGATTATGGCATCGGAGAAGTGAACAACTGCCTGCTCCTTTTTCTTCCCTGTTTTCTTTACTTTCCTTTTCAACTCGGCAGCAATCACAAACGCGTCGAAGCCAGGTACATATTCATGGTTGGTCGGATTGCCGATGTGGAGTGCGACACTTGCCGGCTGGATAGGGGGGGTTTCCCCTTCTGCGTCACTGTCAACCTTGCAGATGGCCACGTGAAGTGTGCCAACTGTTACTGGGACAATGGCGAGTGTTCGAAAGCCCCAATCGAATCATCTCTACCACGAACTACCCCCAGAAACTTCGGTCAAGGCTCCCCGGGGTCCTAGCACCCGAGACCGTGCCACAATTTCTCCGGATATCATTAAATTACGCGCCGCATTCAACCTACTGAAGCGAGCCAATCAATGCACCCAAGAGAATGCTACATCAAATTCGACCGCGTGCACCAGCGTCAATGCCGCTACTACCGCGCTCGCCGCTCACCATGGCCGCGTCCTGCGGGAAAGAGACACCCGGGAGTTACAGCGCGTTGCCCAGCAGGGACGGACCCGAGGCCGGTCCGTACAGAATAGTTTGGTCAATGTGAACAATCTGCAGGATGAAGTCGAGGCTATTCTGAACCGCATGAAGGATCACCTTCGGCGGTTCCGGTAGTCACCTGAGACTTGCAGCGCGTCCCCAACCAGCGTCGCCACTGTGAACAACCTGCATGAGGAAATTGAGGAGGTCTCCCGCGTTTCATGTTTTCCTTTTCTATTCTTAAAGGGGTTCTAGCGTTTGCTAGTGTAAATGGAGCCCCTGTGGCTGAAACGAAATGAAACAAATTCTTCACTAAGCACAACATGAGCGATAAGTAGAAGTGTATAAGGTGCAGCGAAGGAGGTATATGGCATTGTGCAAATCATATATCAATTTCCATAGTTAGTAAAATACACATATACTAATTTCATGATGTACCCCAGTGCCATTTACCGCATACCTAGCATCAGGTAATTAGTAAGTAAAATATAAGTCGGATATATTCAACGTACCTCACGTTGTTCGCGTACTAGTATTCCGTTCCTATCGCACTTGTATAGTTATGCAACACCGGAAACACGATTTCCGGTGAGCCGCGACCACTTGATGATAATGACGACTTTGATGCTACCATCGCCTCCAACTAGCAAGGCGTTGAGGTCATTCAGTAATTTTGTCATCGGTTTACTCCACCCAGATTCAACAGCAACGGTTGGCAGCAAGCCGCCACGGATCATTAAAGAAAAGTCTGGTTCTTTGACCGACGTGCGATACAGAAAGCTTGGTCGCTGCAGACTCATCTGAGGCTTACTACTGTCGGGATGGCTACTTGGAGTGAGTAGAAGATATCACTGCGGCCTTTAGTGAACATATGCACCAGTACTCTAAGGACCCCGTCATAATTCCCGTCTCGGGTGGTGGTCTTATGTTCAGACCCCTAATAGAGGTTAAAACGAGTTATTTAGGTCAATGTGCCCAAACAGGCACACCTTAGAATTGTTTTCAATCTTGAGGAAGACGAAGTCAGACTCATTCGATGCTATGCCATAGATCGTGCAGTCCTTCTTCTGCGATGCCTTGCGCTCTTTCTGGAATGACTTGCGCTCCTTATTGAACGCCTTGCGGTCCCTCTTCATAGCCCACGTAATGTCTTAGAGGGCTTTCAGATCGTTATTCCCAGGTGTATTGGCCTCCCCTAATCCTTATTATGTCCGGCGAGATGTACGTTTGGAGGAGGCGGGTGATATCGAGGCCACCTTCTTTCATGAGGTAAACTAGTAGACTAAGCACTTGTTCGAACCCATAGTATCGGTGGAGGTACCGTAGACGGTGGTGTCTGTTTGCCAAGATCTTTACGCTGCTTATAGACGCACCCTTTTGATAGGTTAGCCTAAGAGTGCGTTATGGCGACGATATCGTGAGGTACTTACCCATACATGCCAGCGTCTGCGGAACCCCTTCGGTACCACTGTTCGGTCTCTTGGCCTCCATGATGACAACGTTCAAGTCGAGGTCTTCCTCCTCTCCATACCAGAAGATACTAAAGATGGGGAGAGAACAGAAGCAAGACCTGGTTCAGCTCTGAAGATAGAGCTATACTAACGATCAATGCAAACAAATGCAGACCACCGACCTCCTCGCTAAGCGAAGCAAATAAAGAGAAAGCAAAACGAGCAAATGATTCGGCATGTGAGATCAGATCGTGACATCTCCAGTAATGCAAAGTAAAGCAAAGGGAGGGGAACACTTCCGATTGATAGAGTCTAGATTTGATGGCGCACAATAAACAAGCCGCTGAATGATGCTAAAATCGAACAAGCAAGAGAAACAACTATAGCGCGTCAGTGGGAGATACTCGATATAATACAACCTATCGACTCACGATACGTATGCTTAAGTCCCGAGACATAACAAGTCACCACAATCTCCCGCAGATGGCCACTTAGGTGTGCGATATAATTCGTATCACCCATGGCACGTTGAATAACCTGAAGCATTTAGCACCCCATCAAATATGCTCACCAGAAGCTACTTACCTTCTCAGAGCCCGGCCCATGGAGATTTAACCTCAGCTGGCGCTGGAACTCCATCCCCAGAACAGAATTGGACGTAGTCACACCAGCAGTCATGGAGAATCCAACAATAAGCATATATCCCGCCGTCGCCATGGCGATTTCCTCGGCCGGTAGCATAGCAGACATGGCAATGAATGATGATGCTGATGCAATTCCCGTGCCAATCCCACCAGGGAGAATAAACAGGGACTCCCAGAAGCCACTGTGTCCATCCCAGCGGAGGTAAAGAAGGAGATAGGAAATACCAGCAACCAGGCCGGCGAGAACCAGAAGGACTTTGAATTGACCTGTGCGCCGGATGAATATGCCCGCTAGTAATCCGCCGAGGGTATTTCCTACCACTGCTGGAATGAGATGCACGCCCGCAGCTGTCGTCGATGCGCGCTGTGTTACTTGGAAATACAGGGGACGGAGAACATCATTCCCAGCTGTGCGGCGATCTGGAGTGCGCCGATGATGTATGCCATTGACACGTTTGTGCGCCGGAGAATGCGGAGGTTGAAGATGGGTTCGCGGGCAACGTAGGCTTCCACGAGTACGAAGGCGACCAGGAGTGATGCTCCATTGGTTGCTAGGAGGACGGTCCACCATGAGCTCCATGGGAAGGACTTCCCGCCTTGATCGAGGAGAGTGGTCATCGCGACAATGGATGAGCCTAGCAGTGCTGTTCCGAGGAAATCGACTTTGGCGAGCTTGTTTTCCTTGGAGTGTGGTTTCTCGACCTTCAACTTCAAAATCACAAGAACTGCAGCCAGAGCGAGGAACGGGGCTTGTAGGATGAACAACCTGGAATGTGGTTAGAGTGTAGATGCAGCTGTCAGGTAATTGAAACTCACCATCTCCATCCGATCGTATCGCTCAGCCAACCACCTAGCGGGCCTCCAAGACTGCGTCCAAGTGTCATGGCGATATTCACATACGCTCTCCAAGTAGCGACCTCGCGCTTAGGTACGATATCTGTGATGATAATGGAGCTGATCGTCATGATTCCCGCACCGCCCATACCGCTGATCGCACGACCAAGAATTACCACCCACATATGGATTCCGAGGCCACTATATGAGGGGTCAGGATTGTATCTCAACTGCTGGACCAGGTATCTGCCTACCTCATTATACATCCCACGGCGAATAACAAATATGAGAGCAGCAACATTGGTTTCCGACCGTAGGTATCACTTAATTTTCCATACTGGATGAAGATTAGACCGTTGAATGTCTACGGCACGGGTTGTGCTCACTCACCATTGGTTGCGCAGCACAAAGACCTAACGTATAACCCGTTGAGAGCCAACTAGCATCGCGTAACCTGTTGAATTCGGAGGAGATGCGGCCTGCCGCCGCCATGACAAGTGTCGCATCGGCATTGGAAATGAATTCGCCTATATTCGATTAGATCTCCAGTCTTGGTTTATTGCCAATTCTCGTACCGAGCAGAAGCACCGCAATAATTGTCCCAACACCTGTCAACGCCTTATGCTTAGGCTCTGTGTCAGATTGCGGGAGTAATGGACTCTCTTCGTCTTGGGTATGGCTATTCGCATTGATACTCTGTGTCTCAGTGGTACCTGGAGGCACCGGCTCAACGTCGCTTTCTATGTGGGCCATGTTGCGAATTGTAGAGTGTCAAACTAGAGAGAGAATGGTCTTGAGAGGGGAATTCAGTAATAAATATCATCCAAGTCCTTCCAAATCGTGTGCTCATTCAAGTTGTAAAGCACGCAATGATATAGTTCCCAATTGGGTTTAGCTTTCGGAAGTCCGGAGATACCGTATGTTCCTCTCCAGGGCTCTACTTGTATAACTTGTAAGTCTCTACATAGGTTGAAAATATTAGAATATGTATAAAAGAGTACTCATACTCAATTCAAGGTACTCAAGATGGGAAAGGAAGCAAGATAGATTGAATTTGCACGGTTATAGTTGTAAGACTAATACTCAAAAAACCCTTCATTGCCATGTCGCTATTCCACGTAGGTACGCTACTACCTCCATGTATCACTGATGGTGACAGCAGTAGTACCACACGTGGCAGGAACGGTATACGACTGGTTGGGGTCACTCTCCCACTTGATAGTGCCATCGCTCGCCACCTGGATGTACTTGTAGCTGAAGCTAGTACCCACTGGAAGTGTCACAGTCACAAACCACAGATGATTTCTCGTGGTGTATTTGGAAGCGCTCAATGCAATAGCACTGCTCGGCGACCACGAGCCAAGTTGAGAGATAGATCCAGCAAGTTTGATGTTCTGGCCATATTCAGTAGTAGCGATCACATTGAATGTCACTGCAACAGCGGTCGGAGTGGTGCATGATGTTGTTGTCGTGGTGGTCTTCGATGTAGTGGTAGTCGTCTTGGTGGTAGTCACACTGCCAGATCCACTAGTCAAAGTGGTAGGCCAAGCGGTGTTTGTTGCGCTGCTGTAAGTACCAATGGCCGAAGTATATTGGCACTGCCCAGGGACACTGCTGGCAGATGTCTCACCCCATGGTGCAGGGACTATGGCATTTCGACGCTCGTTGGCAGTAAGTAGGGCTGCGTAGGACCAAGTCAAGTCACGAGCTGACAGCTGCGAGCCATCTGACTTGGAGAATTGCTCGGACAAGGAGCCACTTGATGCAGCGTATTTTTCCTGACATACTTGTTAGTCGGGGTAGTCGATCATCGACAGTAAGTGCAACATACCACGATGCTAACATATCCATCCGCATATTCCTTTACAGCGGCCACGATCGAGGAGTATGTATCACTGGATGAGGAGTAGGTGCCGGTCGCAGCAGAGCTGTACAGGTCCTTGAAGAAGCTCAATGAGACAGAGGTAATGGTCAAAGAACCAATACGGTCCCATGTGTAGATAGCATCGTACAACTGCTCAGCTGCAGCCAAAGTGCACAGGTACCAAGGGTTACCATTGTAGTAGGAGTCCTCTGGGTATCGACCAACAGAAACAGCCTTACCCGCGGCGATACCAGAGTTAACGGAGTAGATCGATCGGAACGAGTCAGTCACAACTTTGTGGTTTGCGAGTGCTCGTGCTGAGCAAGGCTGGAATGTGGTGTCATCGCATCCTGCCTCTGGGTCGAATGTGTGAATGCTGCCGAGCAGGGTATTGGCATCTTTCCCAGAGCGGCCACCACCAAAGTTGGCCAGAATGTAAGATCCAGTCCAGAAGGACTGTAGGAAGCACAGAACCTGTGGAGCCTGGGAGTCACAGTACGAACATGAGGAACCCACTTGGCTCGCGAAAGTGCTTCCCTCCACCAAAGCGCGGTGCTGAGCCGCGATGGTGAAAAATGATGAGCCAGAAACTTCTTCCCAGAGATCTACAGAGTATTAGCAACATGCACAATAATCAGGTCTGAGGTATACTAACCAAATCCGGTCTGATTCCAGTACTGGGATACATAGGAGAGATCATTGCGCACGACAGGCCAGACAATGTCGGTCGCATAGGTGGTGTACCCATTGTCCTAGACGGGTTAGCAATGCAAAGGGAAACACGTTCTAAATTCATACAATAAGCCATTGGCCAAATGAGATCAAGGCAGTGGCTCGCAAGGCTGGTCCATCACGCTGAGGGCGACCCCAAGAGCCAGTGAAAGCTGTCTCATCGGCGTTGAACTTGGGCTCTCCCAATCCACCGCCGCCGGAAAGGCCTCCAGATGGATTTGACACCGTCTGTATATAGGCCTGCGAGCTGATGTATTCTTCGATAACCTCCAACAAAGCGCTGTCGCCGTTCCTGAACATGTCGACCAGATTTTTGAACACCAGCGCCGAGTCACGAGTCCAAGTATAATAGTCTGTAGCTTCGGTTAGTTCACACTTCAACAAATAACTGTAAAATAGCTTACAGTCAGGGTCGGAGGTACTCGGGCTGGCGAGTACAACGCCCGGCTTTGCATTGGCAGCATGGGCACCAGCCGATCCGATGTTGTCCAAGATACCCTGTCTTGCCACCACAGTCTCAGACGCCAACCAGGTATCCAAACTACCTGTCGCACGAGGAGCCAATATCTGTGGCGCAGCCACAACGGCATGGCCAAAAGTAAGCGCCCAAAGCGCAGTCCAAAAACGAGGGGCCATCACAGAGTCAGAAGGTGAGTTGGGTTGGTATCATCGTGGGGGGCAGAACTTGGCTTTTATATGGGTGCAGGTGAGGGGAGTTAAGCCACGTGAAAGTTCATTCGAGAGAACTGAGGCATATTAATGCACATGTGTGGGACTTGCATAGAACTTGCATGAAAGGCGCAGTATTGCAGTATTGTAATGAGCTCGGGTGTCTGCGGAGAAATGCGCTAGGAAAAGATCGACATTCTTCTGCTGCATCACAGTTAGCTTGGAATTTAGTTCCAGCGCTAGTCAAGGGCTTCATTTCAGATTCTGCAAGTATCAGGTCCATCATTACTCTCTTCAGCAGGCGGATCGAATATCTCCCGAGACACATGGGAGGTCTTATTGTCCGATCGTTGATCTCCATGCCAATCGCTTCGATCGACCAAAAGTTGCATCAAGCATTAACTGCCTCAAGCAGATGCCGAGTCTTCATCTCCGATATTTAATCCCGTTGAATCTCCGCCCCTGTCATCCCCACCGTTTAATCTGGGGTGGTGGCTGATGTCCACCAATTAGCCGGTTAAATTATCCCCATCGTCAGCACGCTAGACCTGCCTTGGAATTAGCGCTTTGGTGAGAAATGTCTTGGATGTGAGTCTGATACCACGTTCCTTGTCTTCCATGTTGTTCTGGAGGTGTGAAACTATAAACAATGCCACAGATGGACTAATCTCCGGAGAGATGACCCTCTTCAAGACTGGTGCAGTGCCTAGGATCGCTAGTATCCCAAAAAACTTCGGGGCTGCCTTCATTTCCAGAGAATTATCCGCTTTCTCCTCGGTGTTTTGACTCGATATCGCGGTCTAGCGGAGCAGACTTCAAGAAATTGGGGAATTTCTCGTCTGGTTCATTTAACCGATTGGATTAGGAGTACGCAAAGCTGATATGGGTGTATATTGCCGTGACCAGAACTCCATCTTGTGCTGACCGGATGTCATGATAGTAGTTCGTGGCATGCAAGTCGCAGGTATAAATTGGGTTCAGCTGCTGCCCCCGGTGATGTCTCTCTAAGAACGAAACCTCACCAACGCATCAAGTTCCGATTTATTCATGGCTGCAAACATGAAGAAGGTTATATTCACAGCAACCATACTGCTATGGCACATGGTTATGGGCCTGACTCCTGCGGAATGGCGCAGTCAGTCAATCTACTTCCTGTTGACGGATCGCTTCGGACGCACCGACAACTCGGTCACTGCCAACTGTAACGTTAATGACAGAGTATGCGCCATTGCCTGTCCTGAAACCTCAGTTTATACACTAATTACCGTGCTAGACCTATTGTGGTGGCACATGGCAGGGTATTATCAACCAAGTATGCATCGGATCCTCCATTCAGAATCCATATACTGACTTGGATACCAGTTGGATTATATCCAGGGAATGGGCTTTACGGCCATTTGGATTACTCCGGTGACAAAGCAGCTCCCGCAAGACACCGGCTATGGGATGGCCTACCATGGGTACTGGCAGCAAGACATGTAAGGTTATTGGACGGTTGATGTTGGGATTCTGCTCACCAACATCACTAGATACGATGTCAATGAACACCATGGTACGTCCGATGACCTCTTGGCACTTTCAAAGGCACTGCACGCTCGAGGAATGTATCTCATGGTTGATGTTGTGACAAACCATATGGTATGTTATCTTGAATAATGGGATAGAACCTTTCTAACAAATCAATAGGGCTACCCTGGGGCTGGAAACACGGTGGATTACAGTGTTTTCACTCCCTTCAGCTCTTCATCCTACTTCCACCCCTATTGTTTGATCAGTAACTACAATGACCAGTCCAATGTCGAGAATTGTTGGCTTGGTGACACCACTGTGTCGCTGCCAGATCTGGACACAACCCAGAACTCGGTGCAGACCATCTGGAACAATTGGATTGCTGATTTGGTGACTAAATACTCCAGTAAGTCTAATGGTTTACCATAGAATCCGACCTAACATTGTCAGTTGATGGATTGCGCATCGATACCGCGAAGCATGTCCAGAAGTCTTTCTGGCCTGGCTTTAATGATGCAGCAGGTGTCTATGCTGTCGGGGAGATCTTTGACGGAAATCCAGCTTACACCTGTGACTATCAAAACTATATGGACGGTGTCTTGAATTATCCCATGTGAGAATGGCTGCCACCCTGTTCCCCAGAGAGAAATTAACTGTCTAGCTATTACCCACTCCTACGTGCATTCCAATCCTCCAGTGGCAGCATCAGCGACTTGTATAACATGATCGGTACTGTGGCCTCTTCATGTGCCGATTCAACCCTCCTGGGCAATTTCATCGAGAATCACGACAATCCACGTTTCCCAAGGTAAGACATTCGAAGTTTTCCGAGCTATCCGACACTAACGACGCTTTGTTATAGCTACACAAGCGACTACTCACAGGCCAAGAACGTGATCTCCTTCCTCTTTTTGTCGGATGGAATACCCATTGTATATGCCGGTCAGGAGCAACATTATAGTGGTGGGCACGACCCAGCCAACCGCGAAGCCGTCTGGCTGTCAGGGTACTCTACCACGGCAGAGTTATACCAACATATTGCGACTACGAACAAGATCCGGAAAGCCGCAGTCGCAGCAGACTCCAGCTATATCATGTCCAAGGTACGTATTTTCAACTCTGTGCTAGTGAAAAAGACTAACAGGTTAAAAGAATGTCCCCTTCTATCAAGACAGCCATACATTAGCTATGAAGAAGGGATCGGGAAGCTCGCCAGTCATTACCGTGCTTTCCAACGCCGGGTCATCTGGATCCTCGTACACATTGTATTTGGGTGGGAGCGGATATTCATCCGGCACCAAGCTGATGGAGATGCACACCTGCACATCTATCACCGTGGATTCCAGCGGTAAAATTGCCGTTCCAATGGCATCTGGGTTGCCACGAGTTCTCATTCCCGCATCATCCGTGAGCAACAGCGGACTGTGCGGCTCATCTGTTCCCAGTGCCACAGCGACTCAAACCGCTACGGCAACCACCACAGGGGCAGCCTGCACCCAAGCCACTGCCCTGCCGGTCCTATTCAAGGAGCTTGTGACTACTGTCTATGGTCAGGATATCTATGTCTCTGGTTCAATCAGCCAACTTGGTAACTGGGACACGAGTAAAGCGATCGCGCTATCTTCAAGCAGCTACACTTCTTCCAATCCCTTGTGGCAGACGACTATCACACTCCCCGTCGGAACAACCTTCCAGTATAAATTCCTCAAGAAGACGACTGGATTTTCAACTGTGACCTGGGAAAGTGATCCTAATCGATCTTATACGGTACCGACTGGGTGTACTGGAGCTACAGCCACTGTAGCGGCAAGCTGGAAGTGATCTGGGAGTTAGTTGCTGATATCAGATCCTGCTTGGAGATGGGTTCGACTATGCCTGGAATTTGCGAATGGCACTGACAACTACCTACATTTTCATGAGCGCAACTCCGCAGATTGAATCCAGACCAAATACAAGAACATAGTGCTGTCTAAGCTATATATCGTGACACTTCATTTACATAAACGTAAGTCGTGAAGCTACCAATCATGAACATCTGCATCCCCACTCAGATATAGAACGCAGCAGGATCCGCCATGATCTGGTTATAGCTATCCTGACGGAAGTTATCCGGCAAGAGGCCACCACGGTGGATGGAAAATTCCATCAGCGACTGATTATTAGTCCATTGTGGCCAATCCATATAATCCCAAGCCCTTGCATTGGGGTCTTGCTCATACACAAATGACAAGTAGTATGAGTGTATGGCTTTGGATCCGTAGTTTTGCAGGATACCATGGAACACCTGCAAAACATCGGACCCATGGAAGGTTCCTAGGAAAGGAAGGCCATGGTCGTAGGTTGAGAGGTAAGACCAGGAAGGAACATCGGGCTTCACTTTCTGGGCGTAGTTCAGGAAGGCCCGGCGTGTAAGGGTGAAAGATAAATCACCCAGGATGGCCGCCAGTCGTTTATATTGCGGGTACCAGTTGTTAAGGGATCCCGTGCGGAAGGGTGAGCCATCTTCTTTAATATCTTGATAAGTGGCGACGAAAGTTTCAAGCTGCTGTCGCGAGGCGTCGAAGAAATATAGATCCTGTAGATAGTCGACGATGTCATCGGTTGTGGTCAAATTGCTTTGGTATAGAGCAAAGATAGTGCCCTCATCCTCTTGGTCCCCGATGATGAATGGCACCGAGGCATATTTGCCTTGGATGACGAGTTGGTCCGGTGATTGAGTTAAGATCGTGCCATCCGGACGAGGCAGATATGACTCGGCGACCGAATTGTAACCCAAAATGCCCGGGACTGAGTTGGCAGCGTTCAGGAATTTGGTATAATCCAGCTCGCGTAGACATGCGAGGGTGTCACTGACACCACTGCAGCCAGCGTTCTTCACAACAGTATCATATACAGCCTGGCCTTTCGTGCCATCGACGGTATTTGCAGGCACAATGCTACCGGAGTTCATTATGGCACTGCGAAAAAGCGGTACACCGTTGTAAATATTGTCACCGTCATACATGGCCATCTGGTCAAACACCGAGATAGCGCCAGCAGACTCACCCCAAATGGTGACCTTGGCCGGATCGCCTCCAAATGCAGCGATGTTGTCGGCGACCCATTGCAGAGCAAGACGCTGGTCCCGAAGTCCGAGATTGGCGGAGCCATCTTTCCGGATCTCTGCGCCCGGCATAAAACCAAACCCTCCGAGACGATAGTTCATAGCCACAAAGATGACTGGCATACCCAGTTTCACAGAGCTTTTCACAATGTGTGATCCATCATAGCTTGTGGTAGCACCTTGTTCAAAGCCACCACCGAAGATCCAGACCAGCACCGGTAGCTTTGCATCTGCCTGGGTTCCGGAAGGACGACATACATCGAGAGTCAAACAGTCCTCGCCAGCATTGGTGATCTCCTGGAAAAGTGGGACATTGATGAGCTTCGCAATGATAGAGCTAGGGAAGTCTCTTTCGTCTGTGCTAAAACTGAATTGCGGGCAGGACCTCGCAGCGGAAGTAGCCTGGATGGTTCCAAGGGATGTTTGGATTGGTCGAGGTGGTTTCAACCGAAGGGAGCCAGTCGGAGGCAGTGCGAACGGGATGCCGTTGAATTCATCGATCTTATTGAGACCCGTGGAGCCAACAACAGTGGTCTCAGGTTTGGAGATGATAACAGTTGGGTTGGCTGTAGGTGCTCTCCTTTGCGCCGGAACGGCCCAGACTAGAGGCAAAGCAAACAACGAGATCAGTTTCAAGATAGAAGGCATTATGCGCCTTTCTTTGAACTCGGCAGGAGGCAATTTAACGCACCAGTAATCGTATTTCAGTGAACCCTTGGCCCGCAATCCTCTTGTGGAGTGGGCAACCAAGGGATAAATATAGAATGTCAGTCTCCCCATTGCTGATCCCCCGAGCGAATTTGGATGGACAGGTTTCATAATTCCATACCTCAAGCAAGACGAGCATCTGTCTATCCTATTGAATTCCGCTATCCTTTCGGCTTTGGTACTCGTCATGTCCTGCTGACAATTGAGGTGTAGTGAAGAAAGCATAGCCGCAAATCAAAGGAGCAGATCAGCCGGTGCACTGATTATGCGGTAATAATGCAGTGCATAGCTAGCTTTTCCATATATATCGTGTATGGCATCTTGCATAGGGCGTAGCGATGCGACAGTGTTTGGATATCGCAATCCACCGAGAAGGTTCGCGAGTTGCCGAGAGGAATGCACGTCGGACAAAGAATGCTCCGGCAAACTGAGTCGATTTTGCTGACGCAAGGGGCGCATAGCGTATATTTAGCCGTTTTCCACGATGACAAAGAGTCAAGGGTGCTTTGCGAGGAGTAACTCTGCTTTTCTCGGCAAATGGGCAACGTGACATAGAGTCAGATCTCACTGAGCGGACTCCATGGTTGGGTTTCGCCTTCTTGAGTGCTTTTATATCAGCGAATCTTCTTCGTATGAGAGGTGCAAACAGGCGGTCGCGGTCCATGCAGAGGAAACCCCTTTATCTGTATCGCTCTAACTGTCAAAAAGTAAGATGACTCGACATGCAGCCAGGCTTGCATATGGTCAACGTTAAATAAAGTGACTTGTCACTCAAGTTCACCGTAAACGCTCGCATGCTAGATATTAACCTCACCAGGCTTCTACGTGATATGAGAAGTGTGACCCTGCTCACATGAAAGTTTCCATCCTAACACTCGCGTCACGGCGACAATGTGTTTGCGTGACTGATGTTTCTGGCACATCATTACCGTGTTGACCAATGCCAAGTCACCTGAAGAATTGGCAAAACACAGCAGCCTTCAGCGCCGATGGCAATTGAACTGCCTTGGAATACATCGAATCCATCGTTGTCATGCAATCCCCTTTCGACCAACTTCTTTGCTTGCCATAACGTTTGAAAGGGTTCTCGCAGCCAAGACGAGCTGATCACATAAGATGATGCCCTTGGCTGGGCCGATCGGTGCAATCTTGGGTGTGATCGATCAGGATTTCTTTCACGGCATGCAAATATCGGCGCGATCGGGGTGGAATCAGGCTAGGGACCTTGAACAGATTGATTTAGCTCCATTCTATCAAGACGCGATACTAGCGTCGGCAGCGGTGTGATCTGGAATAAAAGCCCCTGGCCTAGTCGTTTCTCGGATTGATCAGATCACTTCTGAGAGACCTAACGGCCGGTCAGCGCGATCTGGGCAGAATCAGTGATGGGACGTTGGCCACGCCGATAGGGGTTCCCTCCAAGGTTCTGATAAGTCCATTTCGGTACGGTCGGGTGACATGTGGCCGCGACGGGACCAGCTTGATCGCTCTTTCCAAGAAACTAAGCTATCGGCATGGTCGGGTGGAAATGGACTCAATATCTTCGTCAAGCTAGGCCAAGATGACCAAGGTCGCGCGCTAGCAGTCTAGACCCCACCCCGACCGGACTGCTAGACCAGTGCAAAATCTCTCGGAGGGAATTTGGATGGATATAGCCAGATACCTGTCAGGTCTCACAGCCAAGCCCGAGCAAGGAAAGCTTCTCAGAGGAAATTTAACCAAAGTCACTAGCCCAGTCCCACCTGCACCTCAAATCACAAGGACAGACCTGCACCCCATGAAAGGGACCCGATCTTTCACTAAGACTTTGTCCAAGCCCGCACGGACAGAGTGTCAGTCCATTTTAGAAGGAAGTCAGGCCGATCTGCAAGAAAATTTGGAAGGGATCGTCGGTGCGGTCTGGGAGGGGACGATTATGACGGTCTTGGCAAGGTCAATCCAGCTTCGAGTAACATTCGTGAGAGGGCTATCGAGGCGAACTGGTATCAGATCGGGGTCTGGATCTTGATCTGTTCGATCTGAATTCCTTCTGAGGACTGCATCCTTGTACATGTGTCGGTGTATTTTGAGGTAGTATCGGGCCATTGTGCTGGCTGAGAGCATTTTGTCAGGAACTTCATGATGGAGCCTGTATGAGGCAATGTGAGATCTGCCGCTATGGCACCCCTCGGATGATCCCTCAACGAAGCAGCAGCACCAAAGATGGAGAGATGGAGAAGAAATTGTGTTGCTGGGGTTCTTGAGGGGAGCTTCCTCGTTCGTTTCGCAGACGTGGTTGATTGTCGCACCTTCAAGTTTAGCATTGAGGAAGGAGTGAAAACTGAGACTCTGGAGACAGTGAGATGGATTTACATCAAAAACAAAGAACCATGTGTGAATCCTGATAAATTGAAATATATCGCAATTGAAGGATAGTGTCTATGGAGTTGCCTTCTTTCACACCGGCCAACTTGGCTTAATCTACTCCGTACTGCCCCTCCATATGACTGGACAATTTCGAAATGCCCTCTGTTCCGTTCGTCCAATGCCCCGAGGCTGGAGTCTTAAAGGAGTGTGGGGTGGCGGGATTGCGCAATGGCCACTTCAACGCCATACGGACCTTTGGATTCCGGTGTCATTTTGCGCGCTATATGTATCTTGTTGGATAAGTCTTGGTAGTGTTGTCGGCAATGGGGAAACTTGGAAAGACGCGATAAAGTGGGATTAGCAGTCAGAAGATGATTGGCAGATGCTTTCCGGGCATTACTAAACGCAGACTTGCTCGCGCTCCCTTCAATCTTGATATGTGGAGCCTGCATAGATTTACATATAATCTGACAATGCAAGAATGCAGACATGCACGGTCACGCGATGGGATGGATATCGACCCAAAACAAGGCTAAGCCAATTCGGCTACTGGCAGCTCAGCAGTTATCGTCCAATCAAACGGTCAATTGGACATGCAAGGATATGGAGGTCAATGCAGAGCAAGTGGGCAAGGTTGTCTGGAATGTGGAGTCGTGAGAAGCGGTGAACATCTGCCAAATCTGGGGTTAATGAGTCTTGAGCGCGCCAAAGTGAAAGTGAGCAAATCGGCGAGATTGATGAATCTCCAATGGTGCATGAATCACCCGTGAAGGTCGAGCGCATCACTCCATTCCTGCCAGCCCATCGAGGGACACAGTGGATGAGGTGAGATCGGGTGGTCGACGTTCACATCAAACACGTGGGTTCCCACAGATGATAAACTGGGTATCCACCAAGACTCGAACGATAGCGGATACAATCAGTACGCGGTGATAGAGACGTGCGATGTGATCTGTGGAATATCGGACGATATATTGTAATCGGAAGCGGGAAGAGCAAATGGGAGGCTGAATCGCGTGAGACCAACAGGGGCCAATAGCCTCCAACAAGAACACATTCAGCTTGATACGGAGTAGTCATGAGGTTCAAAGGATTCCCGGGACCCCGACGGTCCAAGAAGTCGTCCCGAAACATTTTGTAAAAGGAGTCGGATAATTTGGATGACAACATCACATGGGGCCAATCACACCATCGATGGATGTCTCATTTCCATAAGTGGCAATTTCACCTTGAGCCTAATCAGAAAAGCCCCGCATCTTCGACCAGGTTTTAAGTTGCCTGTGATTGGGTCCCGGGCCATGTGTGAGATATCAAAGTCAGCTATCTCACCTCGGTTATCAGACATGCTTTGATGTGATAGGCTGGATGAGATGGCCAAGAGACAAGGTTACAATGGAAGTTACCAGCCAAGCCTCACGACGCGGGGAGAAACTCGGCCAAACCGTGGGCCAAGATATGCCAAGACGCGCTAATCCGACACTAAGTAACACCAAGTGGATACCAGGCCCAGGGGTTTAAGCCCACAATAGCTCATTGATTGGTTGATCCAAATTCAGACGTCCATTAGCCTCTCGGGATATCTTTTACTTTCCAACAAAGCGCGACTTCCAAGGTTTGCTTATCGACGGGGGAAAGTGATCACGGCCGGATGTGGCCGAAGCTCACCATTGGACTCCCCCAACACACTTCCCAAGGTCAATCTCGTAAAAGCACTAAGACGCAGGGTCTTTGCCGGCTATTGACGGTTTTTGCCAAGTCCGCCGTACGCCATCCGCCACGTCCCAATCCAGACAATGCCCCGGGATTCTGGAATGAGAGAAGCGAGACTCTTGGAGACACTAAACAGGTACGCTAATCACGCCATGGATCATATAATTGCTTCACCTCGCCCTCCCACAAGTTTTCTTTTCCTTTTTCTTTCCTGCTGTGTGTTTCATCTCTCACATCTCTGGATCCCAGAACCGCCACTATGAATGCCAGTGATCCTGCCGAAGTGAGTGAGATTGCCAAATCCAAGGCAATCTCCCACGACATCAGTGCCGATGAGAAAGTCCCAGTGGTTGATGACCTGACCATCGACAATGCCCCTCCCGTGAGAGAAGTCTCAATCGAAGGAGACGACTATGCTTTGGAAAAGACCACTCCTACAGATGAGGAACTGGCCACTTTGCGTCGTGTTGCGGGTAAGCTGCCCGCAGCAGCATACAGTGTTGCCTTTGTGGAACTGTGCGAGCGTTTTTCGTACTACGGTACCACTGCTGTTTGTATGAACTATCAATCTTTTGGGGGAGGGAGAACACATGACTAACCTGACTTAGTCGTCAACTTCATTCAGCGACCTTTACCCGATCAATCCACCACCGGTGCCCTTGTTCCAGGTGTCTCTGACTGGAGCAATGAATCGCCTGGAGCTCTAGGTATGGGCCAACAGGCCTCTACCGGATTGACATTGTGTAAGTGACCAGCTCTCGAAGGGTCGGCGCACTGCTAACATGCCTCACTTGCTCAGTTAACTCTTTCTGGTCCTACATCATGCCCCTCTTTGGTGCCATAGTTGCTGATCAATATTGGGGTCGTTACCGCACCATCATGTCCGCAATTGCCTGTGCACTCGTTGGACACGTCATTCTCATCGTTTCCGCCATTCCCCAGGTTATTGAAAATCAAAAAGGAGCCGCTGCATGCTTCTCTATCGGTCTTGTCATTATGGGTGTAGGAACTGGTGGTTTCAAGTCCAACATCTCCCCCTCATTGCTGAACAATATACCGACGACAAGCCTTATGTCACAACACTTGCTAGCGGCGAGCGTGTCATCGTTGACCCAGCTGCCACGGTTGCTCGCATCTACCTGTACTTCTACATGATGATCAACATTGGTTCCTTTGTGGGTCAGGTCGCAATGGTCTACGCCGAGCGATACGTTGGTTTCTGGCTCTCTTATCTTCTGCCCACCGCCATGTTCTGTCTCTGCCTGCGGTATTGCTCGTGTTCAAGAAGAACTACATCCTCACTCCTCCTAGTGGATCGATCTACGGCAAGGCTTTGAAGGTGTGGGGTTTGGCGCTGAAGGGCAACTGGAGTCTAAACCCCGTGCGATGGTAAGCTACATCCTGTCAACGAGTGTTGTTGCACCTACTAACCTTGACTTGTAGGTTCCAAAAATCTGATAAGGATATTTGGGCCGCCGCCAAGCCCAGCCACTTCGGGGACAACAAACCCGCCTGGATGGACTTCGATGATGCCTGGGTGGATGAAGTTCGACGAGGACTGATGGCCTGCAGAGTGTTCTTGTGGTACCCCCTTTACTGTATGTGGACAATTTCCATCTGCTGCCTTCGCACTATCTGACCATCCCTAGGGCTCGCCTACAACCAGATGTTGAACAACCTGACATCTCAAGCGGCCACCATGAAACTTGGAGGTGTTCCCAACGACATCATCAACAACCTCAACCCCATTTCACTGATCATCTTCATTCCCATCTTCGACCACATCATTTACCCTGGTATTCGCAAGATGGGTTTCCACTTCACCCCTTTGAAGCGTATCACGGCCGGTTTCATTATGGCCGCCCTCAGTATGGTCGTTGCCGCGGTCACCCAACACTACATCTACAAGCTGGGACCTTGCGGCAGCAATGCCAACTACTGCATAGAGGAGGAGCAGAAATACACCAATATCTCCGTTTGGGTTCAGGCCCTAACCTACATCATGGGTGGTATTTCCGAGATCCTTGCATCTGTGACTTCCCTTGAGTATGCCTACACCAAGGCCCCGAAGAACATGCGCTCCCTCGTGCAGGCTGTGGCGCTGTTGATGAACGCCTTCTCGTCTGCCATTGGTCAGGCTTTCATTGGTCTGGCTAAAGACCCTCTGTTGGTTTGGAACTACACGGTGGTTGCTATCCTTGCCTTCGTGGGCGGTGTTGGATTCTGGGCCACCAATTACAAGTTGGACGCAGAGGAAGATGCCATGAACATGTTGCCAGACAGCCACTTCACTCCCCATGCGGCTGTGGATGAGGAGCGGAAGTGAAAAGATGATCTACTCTTTTTTTTTCGTATCGAACGAGATATGCCAGGATGAAGTAATGGTGCATGTGGATGGTTTGGGGTTAATACCCCGGTATGATCTACTAAAGCTGAACATATCTAAGCATAGCTTTAAGACCATGGATACCCATTGAAATGATATTTCATTTAATCAATTGTGTTCTTTCGTATGCAGCCCAAGAGCTGAGGTCTTTGCCCTCAGATTCCCAGTCCGGGCTCTTCACGACTTCTAGTTGTAAAATAGTACTAGTCACAAGACTAGTCTCGGGGAGAAACGTATGGTATTCTTCGAGTAGAGAATAATTCTTGCTAAGTTCAAGTCCAAAGGGAAGCACTTTCATACTACATCATCCCCGGATCGTGCATGCAACGCAGCTAGTCTCCGACTTTTCGGCATATGTAGTACTAATGATCACCTCGTCGTTGGGAAGCTATAATTTCATGCATGTTGAAAGCAATGGAGGTTATCTCTGGAATGTGTGCTTGTCAATGAGATATAGAGGGGGTTATGTGATGCAGTTTCTTTCTTTGTTTATCCCAAAAGGATATTTTTCCTAACCTCTGTCTCTCTTCAGCATCTTGTATTTGCATTTCTGCATATATACCCTTCTACATTCCTGTCCTTGCACCAGTGGTATTGTCCCTCCCTGTTTCTCAGTCTTTACTATTATTACGTGATTCAATCTACTGCAGTCATTCACGATGCCGCCGGCGAGGATTTTCGCTAATGGAGCGAGGCAGGCAGTCTTTCGGGCAACACGGAGCACCTAAATAACCATAACCAATGGGGCTACGGGTAAAAAATCAGAATGGAGGAGTACTTGCTGTTCCAGGAGAGATGGCCATACGAAGATAAACTCGACCCCAGCTCCCGTAAGACCCCTACGCTTGGCTAAGCCCCTCAAAAGACATATAAATGACTACAAGGTTTCCTCCCTTTCGATGCCTACAGCCAACAAGTGGCCAATCAGGACGGAGTCTGAAAATACGACCCAAAGGCCGTCAATCAGGGCCACCGTCTATATGCCGCTGGCTCAAACAGAAATTGCTCGAAGAAAGGGTTGAAGAGGCTTTTTGAGGAGCAGACTGTCAACCTGGGTCTACTGGCATTTCTTACGTCTCTTGGGGCAAAGTACCCGTCAATCAAAGCCCGCTGGATGCCGCATCAAAAGCCGGCTTTCAGTTTCCTATACAGCTTTCGATGCTACTGGCCACAACCTTGCAGAAGAGGGATTGCTTCGGAATCCTGCTCAGAATTCTCTCGCTTTTCTCTCACTTTCACCTCATCATGATCCCACTCATATCTGTGTGCTTTGCGCTTGTACTAGATACTGTCGCCATCCAAAGGTGTCAAGCTTCCTCCTTCAGAAGCTTATGCCGAGCAAGAAGATCCCCGTCTCGATAACCAGATTTCAGAGAGGGTCTGCCAGATTCGGAACATCACGAAACCCCGGCCACCACAGGGACCTAGCCGCACTCCAACCGGTACGGGATACTCAGCTTCAGATGCTCAATATTTATATAGAGATGTCCTCTCAGTCAGCCGGGACGCAATTCCGACAATCCCCCTACATGGTCCTAGCTCTCAGTCTGTGGGTGCGGCAGGTAGCAGCCCTGTGCCCACTCAGAGCTCAGCACTCAGCAGCGATCCTGGACCTACAAGCCTGCTGACAATTCTGACAGCTGCAGCGGATGCAGAATGGGCCATACCCTGCACTGTGCTGCCTGGCTAAAAACAAACGGGATGCTAACATCGAAGCAGCCAGTACCACAGTTACAGTGGTTTTCATCCCGCTGATCCAAAGCATTGTCTCGGGGATAATCGCATCACTGCTGACTGATAGTGTGATCGCCTGCCGGTGGGATTCCCCTTTACTTGCTCAACCGGCCTATGTTGGGAATACTAACAATGTACTCTATAATATATAGTTATCTGTTTATCGCCGTGGGAAGTTTTGGTGAAGTTTACTTGAACTGGTTGAAAAGCAAGCGTCTTGCTCGCTTGCCTAAGGACGGGTTCTTGCGCATGACCCGATACTGCCCATGGTCGTTGAAGAGGGTGATGTCCGCCTGGACAGATGGCATCAAAGGATGGAGAACATACTGAGATTCCTGGTGAAAAAGAGAGAGGGAGGCGTATCTGCCTACCTGGTCTCAGATGAGAAGTCATTCTGCCATGGATTTATCCAGCCCATAGGAAAGCATTCGGCTGAATAGATTCCGGATATCTTCAATGATATAATCCCAGAATCTACGAGGGCAATCCTAGAATATTCCACTCTGACGCCAGAAGACATAATGGCCTTGCCAAGCGCTGATCACTCGGTGTCTGATCCAAGCGTGTAAGCGCGCCTGACATTCAAATTCTCAACCATTGTTCTGGCTATGATGATTGCGATTGACAGTTGTTGGGCGGGCATGTGTACATTTCCAGAGAATTACGAAATGCAGTCTAAATGGCAGGGGTGTTGTTCATTTTAACATGATCGCATATTGTGACAACAGCTAGTCTTGATCGCAATATAGTTTGTTAACAAAGGCCTGGATGAAGAGATTAGCAAGTCGTTGCTTGTCTCTTTCCAAATCGTATCGACGTAAGAACTTGCAGTCCGAGAAGCCAGGTGGAGGATATGAGTTTGCGACAGTTGTGTAGAAGAAGAAAGGGTCAAACAATGGCTAGTTACCTAGAAAGTCTCAAGGATTCCGTGTCTCCGTTCCAATATTACCACTAGGACAATACAGGGACTTGAGGACCTTCCCCTCAGCTGAAAAGAGCAGAAAAAGCAATGAGTGGCGATCATGCTACCTTAACAACAGGGCTCAGCTGAAGGCTCGGCTCGGCCCGGGGATGTAAATCTTCACTACATCCATGGATTAATCGAGGACCTACGTACGAGAAGGAGAACAATTTGTCTTTGCCATGCCGGAGACCGTCGGGGATCAAAATTATATCGTATATCCATGGATGACTCCACCTGGTGAATATGTTGTATATTTGTACTATTGAGATCTAAGGTGGATGTTCAGCTAAAATATTCGATCTATCAGTTGTGTACGGAGACATTAGCGTACAATCTGCGGACCACATCACGGTGAGACATATGATCTTGGCCATATGATGATCGCTATAGGAGTCTTGCATGTAAATCTTAACCCATCGGGGCATAATCCCCGTTCAGCCTTGACCAATCCACTTTAAACCCACCTGTAAGACTCCTCCGACGAATATGCAACACGCCAGCTGAAGAACATTTACAAATATTGAGACCATGCATTTCACCCAAGATGTTATGTTCGAAGGCAAGAAATAAGTAGTAGAAAGGAAAGGAAAGAGGGGTATGCGCCTATGATATTGGATATATTGGATTGCGGTCTTTTCATTAGCCCTAATTGATTTGCTCCGCTAAACTCGAGTTATCCTCCGGATGAAAGGTTAGCGCTGATATACCCAGCTGGCTATACAGTAGTCACGGTGCATCGTACCTACCTGGGATTAAGTCCTGCAGCTATTACCCCTCCTGTCTTGGACAAAATTCCATAGGTGGGTTATCATTTGATGGGAAAGACTATAAATATGGGCTAGGGACCTTTGCAATTCTTTATACAAAGTATCATTAGTATCATTCAACCCTATATATCATTAGCGTCATCCAGTATGGCTGGGTCAATGATTTGTCGAGTGCTTGCGGTACTATCACTCGGCATGATAGTCAATGCATCCCCAGTCCAACCAGCTCGCCGGGGTGAGTTTCACTATACAACAAAGCACAATATCCAATCTAACAATAGAAATATACCAGCAATCTCAAGTGAACTATTGGAACGATTCACTCTTTTCTCCCAATTCGCCGCCCTATCGGCCTGCGACCAAAACATCAACCACACGGGCCAAACTCTGACCTGCGACTACGGCGCCTGCCCGCTCGTAGCAGCCGACAACACGACAGTAATTAATACATTCCACATCGATCACGGCCCGACAGGCTACATCGCCTTGGACCACACGCGGGAACTGATCGTCCTAGCATTCCGCGGAACGGTATCCAAAAGCGACGGCGACACAGATCTCGATATCGCCCTCACCCCGATTGACGAGGTGTGCACCGGATGTAGGGCCCATCATGGGTTCTGGGTTTACTGGAGCGCCGTAGCGAGCCAGGCAACATCTCAGCTTCGCGATGCAACCAGCGCGTATCCGGGATATAGGTTGAGCGTTGTCGGACACAGTCTGGGCGGGGGTATTTCGGCGCTAGCAGGGACGGTTCTTCGAACACAGGGGTTCGATCTGGATATTGTGAGTCAATGTTCAAAACAAGAAATCAGTGTAGGTTCCAGCTAACATGTTATCACTAGTGGACATTTGGAGGCCCCAAACCAGGAAACATGAAACTGGCCGAATTCATCACCTACCAGCAAGTGTCCAACAGCATCTACCGAGCCACGCATACGACAGACCCTATCCCGAAAGTGCCGATCAATCTGCCTTTCTTGGACTGGAGTCAGCCTTCGCCTGAATACTGGATTACTCAGGAGACTGGAGTCCAGGTCACCACTGATGGGGTGAAGTATGTTGAAGGAATTAATAGCAAGGAGGGGAATGCTGGTTCGGATGGGGATTTGAGGTGGCCGAATCCTGAACATGGGTGGTATTTTGGGAATATGAGTGCGTGCGCGACTCCGATAGATGCATCATAGGCATTAGCTGATACTTGTGATGGCGCGAGGGATATTCTCCATGTTGTTTACTTCGGTGACAACCTGTGTATCATTCAAGACCGAAGAAGAATGCACAGTTGAAGAATAGGAATGAATATATTGTTACTGAGTCGCAAACGTCATATTTACATTGAGTTGGACGACCCCCAAATCATGGGGTGGTATATCATAAACATGCATCCATCAGGACAGCTTAGGGCGCAGACGCAGATTCGGCCCTTGCACGAATTCTAGTCCGGTGTCAATATCACCGCTCTGAGCGAACTTCAAGTCCTTCATGTAGTGATCACGCGGCTGCCAGGGACCACGATCAGCAGCCTTGGGTAATGTGCGCTGAGCAACCGACACATAAGTCGACTGGAGGTTCAAGAGAGGACGATCCTGGAGTGTAGCAGCATCCTTCTCCTTTAGACGGGGAATAGCAGCGACCAACTTCCGGGACTCAAGCTTCTTGAGCAAACGGCAGATAAACTGCGCCGTCGCATCCGAACCGAGAGTCCACGAGGCATTGGTATACCCGATAACGAAAGAGGCATTAGGCAGATCCTGGAGCATGACTCCATTCCATAGATACTTATCACCTATGTCAAGCTTGGTCCCGTCCACAGACAGAGTAGAGCCGCCTGCAATCTGCAGGCGTAAGCCAGTAGCAGTAATAATAATATCTGCGTCAAGCTCCTCGCCCGAATTCAAGAGAATACCATTCTTCGTAACCTCGCGAATTGTATCGGTCTTGACATCCGCCTTGCCCTGTCGGAGACTGCGGAACAGATCCCCATCGGGACAGACACACAATCGCTGGTCCCAGGGGTTATACCTGGGCTTGAAATGTGGGTCGTAGGGGATATGGTTGGGCAATTGCTTGCGCACATTCAACTTGAGGAGCCAGCGGGAGAAATTCGGGAAGCGCTGGCAGAAGAGGAAGAAGATGCGGGTAGTGTAGATCCAGATCATGCGCTGCAACTTGCAATACACTGAATTGGGGAGGAGGTAGGAGAGCCAGCGACTGGCTGAGCGGTTCGGAACGGAGAGGATGTAGGTTGGGCTGCGCTGGAGCATTGTGACACGGGCGGCATGGTCGGCGAGATTGGGGAGGAGAGTGATGGCGGTCGCGCCGGATCCGATGATCACGACCTTCTTGTCCTTGTACTGGAGGTTCTCGGGCCAGAACTGTGGGTGGACGATCTGGCCCTGGAAGGCGTCCAGGCCGGGGATGTCGGCCTTCAGGGGATCGTTGTAATTGTAGTAGCCCGTGCCGAAGATGACGTAGCGGGCGGTGTAGATCTGTTCGGAGTCATTGTGGTTGACGGAGAGCGACCAGGTATTTTCATCGGAGGACCAATCTGCGGACGACAGACGATGGTTGTAGAGAATGTGCTTGTCGATGCCGTATTTGGCCGCAGTATCACGCACGTATTGCTTGATAGCAGAGCCCTCGGCGATGGGGTTATCGCGGGACCAGGGGTTGAATTGAAAACCAAAAGTGAAAAGATCAGAATCGGAACGGATGCCAGGGTATTTGAAGAGATCCCAGGTGCCACCTAGATCAGTGCGAGCTTCCAAGATGGTGTAGGTGTAGCCGGGAAGTTGGTCTTGGACGCGGTAGGCGGCATTGATCCCGGAGATACCTGCACCGACGATGATGATATCAAAGTGGTTTTCATTTATTCCATTGAGTCCGTTCATGATGGATACATGTGTGGAAATTTTCAATTAAACGAACAATTGAGGTTTATCTAGTTTATTTAAAAAGACTTCACATGCCTCGGTTTCACGACACCTTTGATCGGCAGATCGACATTTGGGGTAAACAGCACGTCCAACATAGAACCTTAAAAATCTGCACGGGGAGATCGGGGAGATGCAGATGTAGGGGATTAGTACGATACTATACCATAGTATACTATAAGTACATCATAGATGTATTTATAGTCAGTGTATAAAAGTAACCAAGTTACACGGATCTCCGATCAATCCGGTTGGTTTAATATCAGATCTATAGAGATAGAGATCTATATAGATATAGTCCTATAGCCTCACATATAAGGATATAGACATGTAAAATGTAGAAATAGAGATCTAACTATGGACTACTTCATACAAATGTCAAAGATATGGCCGAGGAATTCCCCAGCCTCGGCACCTTCCTAATCGGGATAGCCATGCGAAGGATCGTCGCTTTCACACTTCGGCGGGCTACAATATACTACTCCGTACATACAATATACTTGTCATGGCCTCACTGGAATCATTGTGAAAGTCTAGTCATGTCTATTACCAAAATAACCAAAGTAACCAAAGTGAAGCTCTCCTTAAAGGAGAAACTCGACTTCCTCCCAGCTGTGGCCTCCATCGTCATCGCCTACATCTATGCCCTCCTCACTGGTCTTCGACGCAGCGAGCGCCAAGCCAAGTCTTTGTCCCTTCATTTGGGATATGCGGTGTTCCGCAAGGCAACCGCGCGGTTGACCACGACTCAGATGCAGTACATTTTACCGCCATCCCACAAGATCTATGAGCAACACTCCAAGAAGACCGGCAGACTCCCCGAGTCCGTGGATTTGGGCGACGGAGCATTGGGTCACTGGGTGGGCGATCGAAATGCCGACAACGTGTTGGTCTGGTTCCACGGTATGTATACAACAAAGAAAGAACCTCCAATTCCTATTCAATCGGATACTAACCATCATTCAGGGGGTGGCTTCGGACTACCCGCTAACATGGGCTATTTCAAATTCTACGCTCAGCTGCTACGTGACCTCAAAGCATCAGGTAAAAGTGTCGCGGTCTTTAGTCTGACCTACACCCTGGCGCCAATTGCAGTCTACCCGACTCAACTCCGCCAGGCCGTGAATTGTCTGCGATATATCCTCTCGCAGCCAAACCGCGACCCGTCCACGGTTTTCCTGGGTGGCGACTCTGCAGGCGGGAATCTGGTTGGTGGAGTACTCTCTCACCTGGCCCACCCACACGCAGAGATCGATCCCCTGCCGCTGCACAGCAACCTGGGCGGAGCAGTAATGATCGCACCATGGACACTACTTGAGAAAGACTTCCCAGGAATAGAGATCTACCACGGTGGCGATATCATCACGACGGCAGTTGCGGGACCGTGGTCGGCAGCCTATATTGGTGGGGGCAAGCGGGACTATTACACTGATCTATCGACTGCACCGGCGGATTGGTTTACGACGTTCCCGGTGAACTCAGTGTTGATTACCGCAGGCGGGAATGAGATCATGCTGCCTCTGATCCAAGACTTTGCGGCGAAGTTCAAGGAGGGCTTTGAGAATGTGGAGTTCTTTGTTGGGCATCGTGAGTGTCATGTGGCGCCGATATATCATTTGGAGTTGGGGAATGCCACGAAGACAGAGCAGGGGAAGAAGGTAGAGGCCGTTTTGGCCGAATTGATGGTGTGATTGTATATAACATTGTACATACATGGATTGAGTACATATTCTACAGTGGCCAAATAATCCAAGGGGCGTTAGCTTTAGCAGAAATATCCAAGCCATAGAGGTCCGATACTATACGAACTATGCTATTAAAAAAGGAAATACACATCGGCTATTCCTGTAAATATGATAACTCCATGGACCAGCCTGTGGTATTTCAACCCTTAATAGTATGTACATTCATCCGTTTACCAAATCCAAAATGCATACAACATAAGTCAAATTTCAAACATTCCCAAAATATATCCACTACGCCTGAGCCTCCTTCTCCGCCTGCTGCGCAATACGCATCCTTCTCAACGCACCCGACGCAAAAGTGCGCACACCCTCCTGCATCCAGGTCGGCATAGCCCGCACCAACCTAGCCACCGACTGACTGGCAGGTAGAATAACCTGACCACTAGTCTGCGTCAAGATCTGCTTACAGATAGCATCGGACACAACCTGGGGCGTCATGATAGGCTGCTTGAAATGGGCCTCGTGGTCTGTGAGCATCTTGATCATGGGCGTACGAACCCAGAAGGGGTGAACAACACTAAAAGCAAAAATCAGCAAAAGTCCCTCTGACACTCAATCCGAGAGTAACTCACCTAGTGCGCACATTGGGTGCATTATACCAATACTTCAACTCCTGACGCAGTCCCTCGTGGAAAGCAAGCGCACTAGCCTTGGAGCAACAGTAATCCACCATCTCGCCGAGAGCCACGAAGCTCGCCATACTAGCAATAGTGACGACATGGCCATGGTTCGCCTTCACCATGGCCGGCAAGAACTCCTTCACCATTAGGAAATGGGACAGGGTATTGACCTCGAAAGTCTGACGAATCTTCGCTTCAGGCTCATCGAGGATGGTCCCGTCATGTCCAACGCCAGCATTGTTGACCAAGACCGTAGGATCGCCGTGATTTTCGCGAATGGTCTTCGCGACTTGGGCAATATCAGCCGAGGAAGTGATATTCGCCTTGTAGAAGGTGACGTTGGCGGGTAGAGAGAAAGTCGGCTCATTAATATCAAGGATAATGACACGCACTCCCGTGCGCGCTAGGTCTTCCATGACCTGCTTGCCAATTCCGCTGCACCCGCCCGTTAGCAAGATGAGCTCGCGGGCTGGGATCCATGGTTGGTTGAAGGTCCAGTTTTGCAAAGTGCGTTTTGAAAGGAAGCGGTTTGTGATGCGGAGGAGAGTGAGGGCGGCGAGAACTCCGATCGCCTTTTGGGCTGTTGGTTGGTGGAGGAGATCTTGGGCGGGCTCTGGGAGGTGTGATAGAGCTGTTTGAGTATATTGGGTGATGAGGTTGAGGGTAGACATCGTTACTACTATGAATGAGGTGAGGTGAGGTTTGTCGGAGGATAAAGAATGATCGGGTTATATTAAGGATAATAAGTATGTTAAGGCCATTGAGGTATTAAGGTATTAAGGACATATCTGATATTTAGGGCATATATCCAACCGAGGCTTCACATTTTAGAGATTTCCCACTAATAAGGAAATCTATGCGAGAGAATATTCCCCACAGGGATCGACAAGAGATCGACAGTTATGACATCTTCTTTTAGACTGAATTTAGACTGAGTTTTCTTTGAATATCTTCGTCTGTTCTTTCATGTCTTGCATGTCTTGCATGTCTCTTCACATGTCTCTTGGCATCCCCGCATTGTGGAGGTCATCTCCCCTTCCAGCCCTAATTTGTCCAATATCAACTACTCTACTGGTCTAAGCCTCCACGGGAAATACTTGGACATCACAAGCTAACATAATGCAATACCTCTAATTAGAACTCTACCTCTTTATGACATAGAACAACATGCAGATCCAAATAATGGCAATTCACAGAGCCGAGGTCTCGCATGGGTCACCCCAACAGGACTGCCGATCCCTGTGGGGCATATGGGGATATATCGGATACAAAATTGAGATATGAGCTTCAACTCCTGAATCCGAGGCTTTTGTCTTTCAACTCGATTCAAAGAAACATGGCCCTTGGTGACAGTGTACTGGCAGTGGGCGCATTCACCCTTGCCGAGGCGTATTTCCTCCAACGCACTATCTTGACGGACACAACCTTTCAGAGAATCTGTCTCAGCGCACTGGGAGTAAACATCCTCCTAAAGGCCTTCTACAACATAATAATATGGCCATTTCTACTAAGCCCAACGCGGCATCTACCGAAAGTCAAGGTAGGAAGCAAAGCAGAACGAATGCATACACAAACCCCTAACCTCCTACAGGGCTCACATGTAGAACTCGTCTTTGACTCGCCACGGGGAACAAAACCCCTCCAGTGGATGAAAACCGTCCCAAATGAAGGACTCATCCACATGCGCGACACGTTCAATCAAAGCTACGTCATCCCAACCAACCACCAAGCCCTGCTAGATGTCATGAGCACGAACACATACGACTTTGAGAAGCCATGGCGAATGCGCAATTTCCTCGCCCGGATCATCGGCTTCGGGATGATTACCTCTGAAGGCGCTGCGCACAAGAAGCAACGCAAAGCACTCACGCCCGCGTTCAACATCAAGAATATCCGCTCGATGTATTCGCTCATGTGGAGCAAGACGGGACAGTTACTGGATGAGCTCGAGAAAGAAATCAAGGTCCAACCAATGGATGGAACGGGTCCAGAAGACCAAGAGGGTAAGATTGAGATGTCCGAGTGGGCGAGGTACGTGTTATAGAAATCGCATGATCCCGAGATTGTTCATATTATACTAACAACCATACAGCCGCCTCACACTTGACATAATCGGACCTATAGCAATGGGGCGTGATTTTGGCTCGCTGCAGAACAAGCGAAACAAGGTGGCAGACAGCTTCGCGAAGATCCTCGAGCCAACCAAGGAGAAGATGGCGTTTCTGATGATGAACTTTGCGTTGCCGCAGTGGATGGCGAGGCGTGTGCCCTGGCGGCAGAACGACGTACTGAATGCGGAGACGGCGTATCTGCGCAGTACCTGCGATGAGATTGTGCGCGAAAAGCGAGCCAGTCTTGCTGGATCCAAGGTTTCTGCTCAGGATCTCGAGGCTGATATTCTGGGAACGATGATGCTTGGTGGGGATTTCTCGGATACGGAGTTGGTTGACCAGATGTTGACATTTTTGGCTGCTGGGGTAAGTATCCCACCACAGCTGCATTGCTATAATGAATTTGGGTATCCGCTTAGGTGAGGGACTAGCTAACTCCTCACAGCACGAAACCACCGCCAGCGCCCTAACCTGGGCCTGCTATCTCCTCCACCTGCACCCAGAATACCAAACCCGCCTCCGCGATGAAATCCGCTCCAAGATCCCATCAGGCAACAGCCCAATATCCTACCAGGATCTCGAATCCCTCCCGTTACTAAACGGCGTCTGTCAAGAAGTCCTCCGTCTGTACCCAACGGTTCCAACCACAATCCGCGAAGCAGTCCGCAACACCGTCATAGCAGGGAAGTACATCCCGAAAGGGACACGGGTGGTGTTGTGTCCGTGGGCGATCAACCGGAGCCCGCTCTTCTGGGGCGAAAACGGGGAGGAATTCGTGCCTGAGCGCTGGATCGACACGGACAAGAACGGACACTGTATCCCGAACAATAATGGTGGGGCGTCGACGAATTTCGCGCAGATTACGTTCCTGCATGGGCAGAGATCTTGTATTGGGAAGGACTTTGCGCGGGCGGAGTTGCGGTGTGCGGTTGCTGGTGTTGTTGGCCGGTTTTTATTTGAAATGCAGGATCCGAAGCAGGAGATTCATGTTGCTGGGGCTGTTACTATTAAGCCGGTTGAGGGGATGCATTTGAGGATGCGGAGGATTGATGAGTGGTAGATTTTGATATGGTGTTGATAATTTATGATTTGTTTTATGTATATTGGCTTCATGTTGATAGCTTCTAACTGTTTGTTGATTAGTTTAGGATAATAAGCATATATTGAACCTATAAGCTACCCCCGACTCAGCCCCGAGCAGACTAGATTATACATATAGTATACTCGACTTAAGCAGAAGGAGATGAGTCAATATCATATTGTACAGCAGTGTGAAGTGGATTCACTGCTACATACATACAGAGTACTCCATATTCCGATACCATTGAGTAGGTTGGAACGTGGGCAGCAATATCCTCTAAGTGTTAACATGTACATTCTCTCGTTTAGTTGATAAAAAGAGCAATTATATGTCCTCGACCATGTCAATCAACGCCAGCCAGCTCCTCGCCACTGCACCAAGATAGTGGGAATAACACTGACACCAACCATGAGAGCAACGGCAATACCAGCACCACCAGCCCATCCAACAACCTCAAACATCTCAGGGAACCAGAAAGGACCAATGAATCCCCAAATCTGCCGAACAAAGGTAATAAAAACACCAACACTGGCAGCATCTTCACGGTAACAATCAACCGCATAAGTAATGTCAACAGTAGTAACGATCTGATTACCACCAGCGGCAATAGCGGCGCCAATAACGGGAGCGATAGTCCATGCACCGCCAGAATCCCGGATCTCGATAGCAAAGACCACAATACCACAGATCGTCAAAGCGTGGCCGATATAACTCAACCAAAGACGGTATTCCGGCGGGGATGGTTCTCCAGTCCGCTTCTGACGCATAAGCATCCAACGATCGGAAATAAACCCGCCGATCTGTTCGCCAATGACAGACCCGATGATAATACCCAGAAATTGCAGACCGACCTGCTGGGTGTTGAGGCCGAACTTGGCAGGGTAGATCTGGGAGATCTCGATTGTGAGCGCGACACTGCCCCAGAGAAAGATCATTGCGTAGGCGACGGCTGGGATGATCACGCATGGTTTGGTCACGTAGCTCAGGGGCTGGAAGAAGTCCCAAAGTCTCAGCGGTGTAGGGTCGATGCGGTGGAATTTGAAAATACTCTGATTGGCGGCTATGACGTTGTCGGAGGGGACATTGCTGCGGACATAGAGGGATTCCGATCCGAAGAAGAAGTAGAGGACGAACTGGACTGCGTTGACCTGTTCGAAGCGAATGGTTAGACGGATCTGTCTCCGGGGGGGTTGATATTAAAGAAAGCTCACAATTGCAAGAATATAGTAAATCCAACGATAGCCCACACGCAAAGCAACGAATCCAAAGATAAACGGAGCGGCAGGGACACCCAGGGTAACCATTACGGTCCACGCACCCATGCAGCGAGCACGATCTTTCCGGAAGAAAGTCTCTGCAACGACAGCGCTACCAATAGCAGCCGCAGGGCTGATAAAGAAGGCAGTAATAGCACGGCAGAGGCCCATGGTTGCATAGGAAGGACTCTTCGCACAGCCAACATTTCCAACCAAGCTGCAGATCAATGAGATGAGAAAGATAGGGCGACGACCATACCGATTACACAGCGGGCGCCAGAAGAGAGGCGCGCCGCCTAGCACGGCAATGAAGAGAGAGACGAGGTAGCTGGTCCGCTGCATACTGACGTCGAGGTCTTCGGAGATATTTTCGAATGCAGATTGGATCGACGAGGCAGTGAATGTGCCCATCATGGCATGGAAGGCTACTAGGGTTAAGTTCAAGTTTTTCTACCGAAGAACCAAATTAGAAACAAGGTTGAAGTGTGAATTGGCGATAGGAGTTGTGGTCTCTCACCCTCCATTGCGGCCAATTGTATGGATCGGCATCGGTCATGTCAGGAATTGGTTCGAGATCGAGCGTTCCATGCTTCGCAAGAATATATTGACGATGTTCCTCGGATAGATGGGTTATTCGGTCTTCAACGTAGAAGTCACATTGCTTTCCAGGCTCCATTCCTTGACTAGCATTTGCACTTTCAATGTGCTGGTGTTGGCTATCCATCTTCTCCATGTTGAATATGAAAGCTAGGATCTGTGGGAAGATAATAGCACAGACAAAGAGAAGAAAGAAATAAGCAGAAGCACTTTATGCCATTCTTATAGCAAAGACCCCGTCAAATCTGGGATCCCGCCCTTTCCCCGTACTCCGCGTTTCCGGGGATCTGGGGGTGGGGGCAAAGGAGACTGTGGATTCATCTCCCCCGGATTGGAGAGATTTGTAAGAGTCGTAAGCATCTGCAGGATACTAGGCTCCTGAATCCTGGACCTTTCCCAACAAGGCACGATACATCCTGACCAAAGACAGGGGCGGATATAGTCTCAGCCGGTGTCCATTCAGATTGTGGAGGTTTGTGGGGTGTGGGGAGAGAACAGCCCAGTATGAGGGCGGTTGTATTCATCATGACGAGATGGTATCTAGGATGACGGCTTGATTTTGAATCTCCTCTGTTGTTGCTCTTAGGGGACGTCGTCCGGATCGGATATCAGCATCTATTTTCTCCCGGGGAAGAGACTTGACGATGCTTGTTTTCGTTTTCATTGGCTAGCAGGCCCAGATGGAGCTTCTCGACTCTCCACATTTGCTGCTTGGCTGCTTGGCTGCTTGGCTATTTGACTGTGTGACAGGTTGACTGTTGGGTCAAATCTCCGTATGGCCATCGAATAAGTGCAGAATAAGCGACTAGTTTGGACCAACCTGCTGTGAAAGCCCTGATAGTAATCGGTTGGACTATTTCATGGTTTGACGGGTGTGGAGAGTTGATACCATCTGGTTGGATGTTCAACGCCAGCGGGTTAACTCGGAGATGACTACTCCGTTGACTTCGGACATACACCCCTCGGACTACACTTCCTATTAAGTCAACATTTTGTGCTACTAGGTAGTTTTTCTTCAAGATAATTCACTTTGGAGTTTTGATCTCTATTTCCATAGACTATTCTTCTAAGCATTATACTGAACCATCTAAGCCGAGCTCGACTGGCACTCCATACCAACATCTCCGTCAATTCCATCGCAGGTCACGACGGGAGGACCGCCAGCCGGGCTAGTAATATCGATATCGGAGAGATGGATATCTGCGCACACAGCATTGGGCGAGCAAGTCAAGTCACCGATAACCTTGCCATTCTTGCCTGACGAGGTGCCATAGATGTTCTCGAAGTTAATGTTGGTGAAGTTGACTGACGACGGGTACTCGGCACAGGTGGCGGCGTCGATGTTGAAGTAGCACTGATCCAGGACGATAGGGGAGTCGGTGTTTTCGATGTGAACGTCCTTGTACGTGATGTTGTTGATGCGACCAAAGCCGACGTCCTGTCCAGCCCAGGCCTTGAGACGAACGCCGTTCTTGAATTCGAATTAGGATCGCTCATAAGTCAATTTGGGGGAGTCATCTTACCTCGCCGTTCAACAGAGTCACGTTCTCAATCCAGGCATGCTCGATGATATCCTCGACTCCCGAGTACTGTCCGATACTTCCCATGCTGACACCGTGGGTGTTGTTGCACCACAAGTTCTGCACGAAAATGTTGGTGGTGTTGGGCTTGGGGAGAAGCAGTCATCGCCGATATCGACGCGAGTGTTGGTCACACGGAGACCGTCTACGTTGAGGGAGTCAAATCCGTCGGTGTTCTTGGGCAAAGCCTGCGGAAGGGTGATTAGACTTGATTGATAATGGCACCAGATGTACGACTCACAGATGCGTTGGTGGAAAAGGCGTTGATGTAGACATCATCGAAAGAGACATCCTTGGTACGGACGAAGAAGTTGGTCCAGCAGGGGGAGTTGAGTTGCGTGATACCCTCGACAGACACGCGGGTAGCGTTGTCAGTCATGAACAGAACGGGACGGTAGAAGACGTTATCCGGGTCCTAAATTATCCATTAGCACATGTCATTCCGGACTCCTTTGGAATGCTATGCTCACCAGAATTTCCATGCCAGCAAAGGCATTGTACCACTCCTGACCATTGCCATTGAGAGTACCCTTTCCGAAGATCTTGATGTCCTGACCACCCCACACCCAGAAAGTGATAGATCTCTGGAAAGAGTAGTAGAAGTGGTTTGCTTGCCAGTAGTCGATATCGTCGGTGAACTGCTCATGTCAGGGCAGTTCAATCAATCACAGTCTTGGGCTATATACCTTCACTTCACCCTCCAGCTGCACCTCGATATCATCCAAGAAGCTGAGGTCGAGCTTCTTGCCAATGACATAGGTCTTCCCCTTTTGCAAGAGAAGTCTGCCGCCGTGGTTGGCAGCCTTGATTCCCCAAAGGAAGTCATCCGAAATATCATCGGTGTCGCTCTTCGATGACCGGATTGTCACTGTCCGACGGTCGTGGTGCTTGTGATGTCCATGAGCACCGATCTTCTTCAGACCTGCCTTATCGCTGGCCGGGATGATCTGAGCACCTTTGATAATATGCTCTGTCGCAAGCGCACTAACTGTGCTGAGCAGGAGCGCACCGATAGCGAGGAACTTCATTATAGCGAGGTCAATGAAATCAATTGGTACTGCTGTCGGCTGATCCGTAGGAGAGTTAAGCAGGCGATCCTGCTAATTTATAAGAATACCCCGGGATATCGGTCCTAGCAAATGGAGTTCACGCCTTTCCCCAGATTACCAATGTCCGGGGAACGGCACGGGCAGGGGAAGAGATTTCTCCGCCTGTAAAAAGCAATTCCATCGCACGCTGGTGTGATCGGCAGGAGATGCGGAATGCGGCAGTAGGGCGAGTTAGCGGTGTTGAGTATAGACAGTCAATGGAGTCATTTCTCCGCATTTCGTCAAGGGTATGGATAAGCGGGGGATGCGGAGAGACGGGATGAGCCTAACGAGCTTAGGCATTGGATTATTGGGATTCCAAATTGTTGTGATTCATTGCTATGGCGGGGATTCATTTCCCCGTCTGGGGGCTGATCTATGCCTGGAGGGTTGGGTTCTTCCACCAATCAGCGGAACAGTTCGTCATTCAACGTTCTCGTCGTGGTCTCGTAGTTTTTCCAGGCTTTGGAGGACTGTCGAGGCTTCTTTTCTTCAGTGTTTTCATTTTGCGTTGGATATTGTGTTTATCGACGTGGCTGGCGCCCAGTCTTGGATGGAGTGAATTGTCTCGTGGCAATTCGTCCTCGCCGTTGAAGAAATTTCTTGACGGGCAGCCCCCTCGTATCTTACCTTCATCTGATATCCTCGGTATATCCCTCGACCAGTCCTGGTAGACTTCGGTGGCAGAGGGCGTCTATAGCGCCTAGTCACACCGTCTTCCAGAGTTTATCTGGATGTCCTGGACTGTTATCTCAACCCAGTGGCCGGATAATACATGCAATTGTATGGTATTGTTCAGGTCATCTATAATCGGAGATAGGAAGACAACTAAAAAGCGCCTCTATCTATTTTACAACTTCTTGCTGGCCTGCACCAGCGCATAAAGACAGCTGATGTTCCCAGACCACCAAGCCGCTGAGCGCAGAAAGCTCAAAGAATGAGATTCGACGTTGCAGTAGAGCAGGTGATATGCGACACGGGAAATCGAATACCAAACACCGACGGTGTTGATAGTCTCATTGGGGAGACCGGCGTACAAGGAGACGAGGACAGCTAAGGTCAGTACAGTGCAATAATTCCACCATAAACCCGAGAAGGAAAGAAATGGGGAAGGGATAGAAATTCAATTCCACATACTCGCTGCAACAAACAAAGTATACCCCTCCTGCGCATTGGCGTGCGCCGACGTCTGCCGCTTGAGCTTGTCAAGGGTGCGACGGGTAATCTTCCCCGACTGCACGGCCGCCTCACCGTATGTAGTCAAGTCCTCACGGGGGTTGGCATTGTGATCGAGACCCAGACGGATCTTTGCGCCGCGGGGGCTCGACAAAATATACGCGAAGAACCAATTCACCATCAGTAAGGCTGACGCGTGGTTCGCGGGTGGCTGGTCAGAGGCGCGGAGGCCGAGAGTCGTGAAAAGGGCACTGTGAAGGTTAGAAGGTTAGTCTGGAGATTTCGTTCTGGTGAGTGTATATGTGCACTTACGACATTATTGAATATGAGAGATTGTTGAATTGGGTTCTTTTCTCTGATCCTTTTTCAATGAGATCGACCTTGGAACTTTCAAAGGAGGCAAATCATCTGATCGACACGCGACAGGCCAAAAGGGGTCCACTTTTCACCTTCGATTTCCTCTACAACATATACAACATACAACATACTATTATTTCCCTGTTTTTTGAGTGGAAATACCCTCTGGATTCAATGTTTTCATACAGCTTCGCAATTTTAATTGGGCATGCTCGAAAAGCTGAGAATATGATTGTTATTATCTTCTCCAGGGGCGAAGGCCCACAAGACCACTGGATCGCCCATGGGCCATCTATCTGGCTTCACGTCGCCTTCTGAATTAAAATCAGATGGCCAGCGCGGATGTACCTTGCGGCCTACCCCGGTTGCACACAGCATATCTCGTACAGGAAGTTGAACAGTCTCTCTCCCTGGGATAAAAGATCATCGTCTTGTTCCTCCAACCATTCCAGGCAATCGGGCCAAGTTCTTTGAAACGCCATCCGCACTTGTAGGACCCAGGTTGCTTTGGCATCCCTTGCGTTCACTTTCAAGGTTCGTCTTCTTTTGTCAGGAGGACCGAGTTCACTTGTATCTTTCACGGTTGCGTTCCAGACAGGCGCTCTGTAAGTCAGTTTCTTTCAGTCTGTCGGGTTTAGTCGAAATCGAAGTTCCTGTGAAAGGCCCTTTTTGATAGTCGTGACCCCCGAGGTTGGTATGATACATCGCTCGTTCGGTTAATGAGCGATGCTACCTAAAAATCCGGGTCTAAGGTCAGAACAAATGAATACAAGGAGAGCTGATAGGCATGATTAATTCAAACGTACAGTATCTCAATGTTAACCTTCTTGGTCGCGTCATGGATCTTGAACTCATTGCCATAGATGTCGAGCATCTTGCCGGCCACCTATCCCGAAGGCATTAAGGATTTAGTGAGGTCAAGCATAGGGACTGGGACTGGCTTCGAAATATTGCGAGATGAATATTGCGAGATGAAGCTGACGGCTAAACAGTTCATGGGGGTGGTTGGTATTGAGCGTAACACGCTGAAGGATGCCGGTCGATCGGGACATGCAGGTTATAATATACATCAGTAGTCTCTATATAAAAGCTTGTCCTGCTTCCTTGATGGAAGTGTCTTTTGGGATCTGGGCTATCAAGGGGGATGATAAAGGTGCGAAGGTGAGGAAAAGGGAAGGTTGGTGTCGAGCAAATATATATCTACAAATAGTTGTACTCTGTATAACTCCCTAGTTATCTTCACTATGAGTCGGTCAGCCTTATATACAAGGCTATGATTTATCATCAAACACGCTATCCTTGTTCCTTTGTCCTGTACAAGGGAAACCCCGAAGCCATTTTGAGCCTAGCGAAAAGGATTTTATTTCAAAATTGAATCTATATTTTCAAATAGGGATATGGGGATGATTCGCTTAACATACAAATGCCGTTGTCGACTCGGACTACATCTATGGTAGACAGCCTCTTTCCCCACTACATAGCATGATCAAAATAGGGGCGCTGGTCAAGGCACAGGAAAACCGGTTGTTTAGAATAACAGAGCGCTCACGGCGGTTAACCACGCTGTTAGGAACAGGGTTATTTTTGGACAGAGTAATACTTTTTATACTGGTCTCAGATAGTAGGGACTTTGAACCACTTATAATAATCACAGAAAATAGGGGATTACGGAGTAGCTACCCAATGAAAGTCATAGTAAAATGAATTTATCGTACTCATGCTATAGCCCTGTCTCATTCCATATCTTGCTGCCTGACTACGTCAATACATTTGTCCATAACTAACTATAAATGTACATATTATCGTGCTGCGCCACATTTTCGGCCTTTCGGACCGGCGACCCCGAGAAAGTGGGAATGTTTCCAAGTCAGGGGCTAATTGCTTCGCCTCGTTTATAGATGTGGCAAAGCAGTTAAGTCGCATTGGTATTTGTATTATCCAATATCAGCCCTGTTGCAATCCAGGGCTAGAATGTTTCCGATTTAAGAGCAAGGGATGGGATCATTCCCAAGACCAATTTGTAATATTGCGATTATATTATATCAAGATCTATGCTAATGTTTCTAGAAGGTCTTGGCTTGTCTTAGATGGAGAACTCAGATCTAAATTCGTATATAGCATGAGATACGGAGTACATTCTAACCAGATATGATGTTCATCACGTTGTCATCTATATACGTATATACCTCAAGTTAAAAGAACCCAACTTGAAACAGTGCCCAAACCCCCTTTTTTACTATGCTGATCATGATATCTTGTGTAAATACCTCAAAAATCTATCACGCGATTTATCTATGAGATATTTTCCCAGCATGCAACCATCGACATGTTAGAAAGAATATAAATTAAAGACTGTATTGCTAGTTGAAGTATCCCAATTTGAATCTACACACCTCGTTGCATAATGGGTTCTATACAGGAATTATCCAAGCTTTCTGGCCAGAGCGACTGCTCTTACGTCTATGGCTCCCGGTTCGCTGCCCGGCCTCTGCCATCGCATCAGCTTCCGGATGGAGGGATGCCAAAGGATGTGGCGTACCAGATGATCCAAGATGACTTGACCCTGGATGGTCAGCCAATATTGAAGTGAATATGTTTTCTCAAGTGTCCAAAAACTAAACTGACATGTTATTCGTATAGCCTCGCCAGTTTCGTGACCACCTACATGGTATTTCAACTTTTCATCGTATCTTTGACCGGCACTAACACTACAACAGGAAGACGAAGCCCTCAAGCTACTCGCCGAATCAGCAAATAAGAACATCATCGACCACGAGGAATACCCCAAATCCGTCGAGATCGAGCACCGCTGTCTGAACATCCTCGCCGACCTATTCCACTCCCCGATCTCCGACGGAGCCCCAACCGCCTTTGGCACGTCATGCATAGGGTCTTCCGAAGCCATCATGATAGCAACCCTAGCAATGAAGAAACGTTGGGAAATCAACCGCAAAGCCCAGGGGAAAGATTCCTCCAACCCAAACCTTATCATGAGCAGCGGCGTCCAAGTCTGCTGGGAAAAGGCAGCCAGATACTTCGATATCACCGAGAAGCTAGTCCCATGTACAGAGACGCGATACGTGATCGACCCAGTTCAAGCAGTCAACATGGTCGATGAGAACACCATCGGCATCTGCGCGATTCTCGGCACGACATACACGGGCCAGTACGAAGACGTACAAGCTATCAGCGAACTTCTCATTGAGAAGGGACTGGACACACCCATCCACGTGGATGCCGCCAGCGGCGGATTCGTGGCGCCATTCGTGAACCCGGATCTAGTGTGGGATTTCAAATTACCCAACGTCGTCTCGATCAATGTCTCTGGACATAAATACGGACTAGTAAGTACAGTCATTAATCCCCATAACTCCAAATCCCCAATTACAGCTCAATATACTGATCTCCCACAGGTCTACCCCGGCATCGGCTGGGCCCTCTGGCGGTCCCCAGAGTATCTCCCCGAAGAGCTAGTCTTCAACATCGACTACCTAGGCGCCGAGCAACTAAACTTCACAATGAACTTCTCCAAACCAGCATCCCACATCATAGCACAGTACTACCAGCTCATCCGACTGGGCCGAAGCGGGTACACGAGCATTATGAGGAACCTCACGAAAACAGCCGACTACCTCACCAGCCAGCTGAAAGAAATGGGCTTCGTAATCATGAGTGAAGGCGGTGGCCAGGGTCTACCGGTCGTGGCGTTTAGGTTGAGTTCGACGCAGAACGCCTTCTTGGATGAATGGGCGCTTGCACGGAAACTGCGTGAGAGGGGGTGGATTGTGCCTGCTTATACGATGGCTGCTGATTGTGAGACTATGGGGATGATGAGGGTGGTTGTCAGGACGGATTTCAGTATGGGACGGTGTATGAGTTTGATGCAGGATGTGCGGGATTCGTTGGGGGCTTTGGCGGGTTTGGAGATTCAGAATATTCAGCGGTATCAGGCGTGAGTATAATTTTTTCCTTGCTTGGAGGCTGATCTATCAAGGGATTTCTGCTAATCTTTGTTGGACAGATTGGTTCAGAGTTACGTTGCGATTTCGAGGAAGAACTGTGTTGATCGGGCGTGTTCGCGGGTTGTCAGTCAGGAAACGGGGAAAGAGATAGAGAGGATTTGAGGTTTGAATTGGCTTGTTTTATAGAGTTATATACGTTGTAGTTTTTTTGCTTTTATAATTCAGTCTTCTTAGACGGGTGTACAAGTTACCGACTATGCTTGGATTGCACAAATGTAGGAGCTGGGCGAATTTGAACTTTTCTTTCTCAGTAGGTGGGTAGGTGATCATGCTGGGATAGAATATTATTCGGAGATGAGAGTAGAGTTTGGGAATGACATTGAGCAGAGACAACATCACAGGTACGGCAGTGTATAATCACAGGGCATCAAGCACATCAAGATCAAGGAATACATAATTCATGAAAATGTCGGCAGGTTGCCAGACAAGTCGGCATCCCAATCCCACAACTCCGGGCCAGTGTAATCCAATCCATCGAACCAGCCTCCTAAATCCATTGGCTGTGAAAGGTCAGCATAGTCCCAAATGACATCCGAGGAACAATAACTTACCGTAAAATCACTGAAGTCGGTCGATAGAAGCGATGTAGGATCAATATCGCTCGGTGTATTCGAGGCCGGAGTTGTCCCTGAAGGAATGGAAGTCTGAACAGGAACGTTAGGTATGGCAGACACACATCTACAAACAGAGGTACCAACCTGGAAGGGGCGATTATCAACACTAATTTTAGCCTCCTGGTATGTAAGACCATTCAAGATCGCCCTGCAAATGCGAATGGACCTCTTCGAGGCCGTATCAACATTACACAAGGGGTCCTCACCCTTGACGCGCGATTTGACCGAAGCAAGGATAATATTCAAAAAGAAGAATGGCTTGCACCCCTTCCCATCGGGACCAATGCGTCTCCCGAAATTATCAGCGGTGCGCTCGACAGCCTGCATCATCACGCCTTGCTGGGACTGGATCATGCTCATGAGCACGCTCGAGTTGACACCGTCCATTCCAGATGTAGCAGATGTACTCATCTCGTTGGCTTGGAGGGACAGCTCCACGCACGCGGTGATTGCGGCGTGGAAAGTTTCATCGCGGAACATACCGCTGCCCAGCTGGGTGATGTGCGGGTAGAGGATGTCCTCTGTCGAAAGGGGAAGTTCCATCTGGGAGAGAATACCAAGTGATTCTTCGAGGCAGATTTTGCGGGAGTAGGAGCATTTGGGGAGGCGGACGACACTGAGGGAGAAAGGGCGGTGGAGGGCGAGAAGGAATTTGCGCATGATGAAGAGATGGATGGATTGGGCGAATCGGTGACGTCCTGATTCTCCCGGAGCAATACTTGGGGCGTTGTCGTCGAATAGGGAGGATGCATGTTGCATAGAGCGGGAGAGTTCATCGCCCATTCGCAGGGCGTCGTCGTAAGATAGATTAAATCGGAGACTGTTTATTTTCTTGGCGATTCGATAGCGTAGTGGGAGGGTCTTGGTGAGGAGAGTTTGGTAGAAGTTTTGGGTATAAAGAGCAGTACTGAGTGGAGAAGGATCATTCTCCATGTCCGGTATCAAGTCTGAGTCGTCCCAATTGGACGGGGGATCGCAGTCGCATTCGTCTAGGTCAACGGACGGCGGGACGCCGCGGTCGAGAGAGATCTTGAGGTCCAGCTCGACGATAGTTGCCCAAAGGCGACGGCGCAGTTCAGAGTAGAATGGTCGGGCCTTGCGGAAACGAGTCGGATCACGATGTAGACCCATTGTCATCGCAGACCGAATCAGCGATCCGGCTGAAGCCCAGGCAACATCCCCGTCACTGGCAACTCCGAGCCGAGCTACCAGAAGAAGTGTTTGGGTCTGGAGCATTCGGAAGTCGATATCCGGGCTCACAAATGTGCACGAAATATATGACTGGACCGCCATGATCCACTTCATGGCCGGTTTCTGGAATATGTCTCGATCATCTTGGCCTGGACGTGGGACATAGAAGCAACTGCCAGCAGCCATCACGGCGAGTAACTGAGCGACAAATGCCATGTCGGTTGGCTGGGTATTGGCCCAGTAATCAGCATACTGTCTTAAGAACGTCGGCGTGTGCAAGATTCGATATGTCGTCTCGAAAGTGTCGAGATACAGCTGAAGCAGATGGTCTGCAACATTCCGCTGGGGGGACCATTTCATTAAGCTTAAAGGCCTGCTCGCGAAACGCGCGCTGATGATCTTGTGTCTCGCGCGACCAAAGCTCCGTCTTGAACTTTTTCATTTCAGTGTATTCTTTATCTTTTCCCTCTCCGCGGCAACGGTCACGGCGCATAAAGGCACCAATATCTTTGAACTACACCCGGTTAGCAAATCAATTACAAAATACAATGAACGATACTCACAAAAGAAATAGTAGTGGTATAATGGCTGCGACCGAAATAACGAGTCTTAGCCTTCTTCCCGCGGAAACTCGAATCCGGCAAGAATCGCACGCGGTCATCAACACCAACGTTCTCAGAACTATTGGCCGTATCGACTTCAGAAAAGACATCACAGACCGAAGTCTCAGGCGTCTGAAGATGAGGCGACTTTCCGAGCGAAGTCTCCAGGACACGCACCCGACTCCGGAGCTCACTCAGCTCATCGGAACGACCACGCTTCGAAACACGATTTGAAGTCGAATTCGGCCCCGATTTCGAGTCGAAGACGAACATCCCGCTTTTCCGCCCGGGCTGTTCTTCCCCGCCACCATAGGGTAATTGCGGGGGGGACATGCGTTGAGAAGAGTCAGATACAATACCAGGCTGAGCTCCGACAAAGACGCATTGGGCTGTTGTCTTCGAGCGCACACATTGCCCGCAGGGCAGAGAGCGGTCACATTTTAACTTGCGCTTGCGACACACTGTACAAGACAGAGGCGGGCGGCGACGACGCTGTGTAGTGCGAGATTGACTTTCTATCTCTTCATGGCCTAGAGAGGAGTGGTCATGATTTTCCATTTTCAGGGCTGTCAAGTGATTTTGATTTCAGATTGATTTTCCTCTAGTCGCAGGAAGTCCTTGCGACGGCGCTAGACATGGGTGAGACGTTGGTGCCTTGTCGGAGATGGGGGCGCTTTTCCGGATTCCCTGGCTATCCCTGGCTATCCCACGTCTCGGAAAATACGTTGATATGTGTCTCTGTGACAGTTAATTGACAGATGATCTTTGAAACGGTGACACGAGGGCTTATTTGACGTATATGTAGGTCCCTGGCTGCCTACTCGATGCGGAATGTCCGGGTCTCGGAGATACTCTCTTGGGTAATTGGGAATTATCTCCGAGTAGATGCTGATTGATAAGTCAAGCTTTCCAAGGTTGCCAATGAGACATCATTTGCGTATTCGGCTGGGATCTTCATGGCTTATTAATTCATTAATCTCATTCGAGCAACCTTGGAAGTCACCGTCTCTTGTCGGAGTACGGCAAAATGGCCTGGAATTCTTGACACATTAAGTCAGGTGGTCTGATTTAGCACCTTGAAAATTAGGCATCAAATTGCTTATGTAAGATTGAGATTTCCAAAGTTTCTCGTTTCTTGGCACTTCCCCCGTGGCTTTCCACTTAGTTAATGCAGACTAGTTATATAGACCTTTCTTCTACATCATTCCTAGCATCACATTATCTAGAGGGTCATGGTAGTCAAATCCCAAGCTTCACTTTTGATATATACGCAACGCTATGCCGAATGTGCATCCAAATCAATGAAAATCCCGAAAAGTCATCCAACGAATCCCTACTTCGACCTCCAAAACGGCTTCATGACAGACCGCACATAAACCAGCAAGTAAACCATCAAGTAGTTCGTAATGGTAAAAGCAAGGAAGATACCGAAATACGGCCAAATCTTCGAAGAATCCAGACCAAGTCCAGTCAAGTACTACCAATACGGATTAGTATCAATTCAAAACAAAAGCATGTTCCAGGCAGCAAACTCACATCGTCACCAAAGCTATATTCACAATATCCACACTCGCCCATCCCATCCGGGTTGGAGAGATACCCAACGCCCTTTGCGTTAAGCCACGCGTCCGCGTACTCACTGCAAGTAGTATTGGGCGGACTCTCAAAGATAGTCAACTCAGACTGAGAGCAAACGACAGGAGTACCACGGAGGACAGAGGTGAGCACCCCACCAATCCAGTACGTAAACGGCGTGGCGTAGTACATCGTATACTTCCAGAAGGCAGGCATCTGGGATTGTGGACGGAGGATACCGTTGAAGAGCTCGCACATGATAATGAAGAAGGGCATGAGGGTAGCAGCAATCATTGAGTCAGCGCTATAGATTGAGAGGACATGTTAGTTGATCAGATCACAGCGGGAATGAAATGGTTGATTATATACTACTCACCTCAGAGCGGCGATCCACTGGCCCCACGAGGTCGCGAATAGGAAGAAAAGGAAGAACATCAGGAAACAATAGCCGGCTGCAAAGCCGAGCGGGAGTCCCACCATGAAATAGTATAGGACGAAGAAGACCACGCCGCCGATGACGGAATAGGGGATCTCGGAGATGATCTGGGCTGTGCAGAATGCTACCCAGCCGTATACACCACTCGGGCCTTCTCTTGCTAACCAGATATCGCGGTTCAAGATGAAACGCATGGATATAGCGTTGATGAACTCGGGGACAAGCATCAGGACAAGGAAGCAGGAGAATGCCTTTGACTGGAGGTCCGTGGTACTGTTGCCGATCTGGAGGTAAGTGAGGCCGTTGATAAGAGCATGGAGGAAGGAAGAGTAAAGACGCGAGTATGGGTACTCAGCGGTGCGCCAGAACTGGCGACAGGTCCGTTGGGTGAGGAGTTTGATCTGCTGGCTGAGAGGGGGTAGGGTTGGGGCCAGGGAAGGGGAACGAGTATTCTTGTCAGAACGGATTGAGGCGATTTCGTTCTTGACTTCGGCGAATTCTTCTGAGTTGCGCCAGATAGCTGCCCAGTTCGTTTGGTTTCCCGAGGCTTTCATGCCGCCGACAACTACCTCGATGAGGAAGTCGGCTGCGTTGGTGACGTTTTCTGGGATATTGCCGTGTCTTGCGAAATACTCGAAGATTGCATGGCCGGATTCGCCGACTGGTCCGAAGTAGTATGTGCTTCCACCAGGGCTTAGGGCTAGGACGCGGTCGAACTGGGATCTTGTTAATATTGATTCGTGGTCAGGATGGGTGATGCTTACCTCTTCGAATTGCTGCTGGTTAGCTTGGTGAATGGTGCAGAGGACCGCCAGTCCCTGGTTAGCCAGACGGCGTAGCAGAGCGACGATACTAGTTGCACCCTGGCTGTCCAATCCACTTGTCGGTTCATCCAGGAAAAGAAGCAGTTTTGGTCGAGCGCACAGCTCCACTCCGATAGTAACACGCTTTTTCTTTTCGATATCCAAAGAACCGATCACTGCATCTTGCAACTCAACCAAGTCCAATGTGTGAATCACCGTTTCTACATATGCCAGTTTTTCGGCCGTTGGAACTTCGCGGCTTTGTCGGAGCAGTGCAGAGAACTCGAATGCTTCCTTGATCGTGCTGCTTTCGTCGTGAATGTCCATTTGCTGGCAATATCCGATCTGTCGGTTGAAGGACTGGTCAATTGACCGGTTATCCACGAATAGAGACCCGGATAAGGTGCCGGGGCTCTCTCTTTGGGTGAGTGCAGTCAACACTAAAAGTTGTCAGAAATCAAGCGATGAATTCATCTCATTTGGGATCTTACATGTAGACTTGCCTGCTCCCGAGGCTCCAACAAGAGCAGTCAAAGACCCTGGCTTGCAGTATCCACAAACGCCATCCAAGAGCTTCCTGGTCTCCTTGCCAATCTGCACGTTGAGCTCTAAGTCAGACCAGGAAAAGGTAGACTCGGTAGCTGTAAGTGTCTGGTCATGCTTTGTTTCATGCCCAGCAGGCGGTGCAGAAGAGTCAACAGAGACCGGCGATTTCTCTTCATCAGACCGAACCTTCTTCACCCGCTTGAACAGCTTCCACGATCCCTTGTACTGGATAGGGCCAGCACTGTCCAGCTCCCACTCAAGCACTTCACTCAGCCAGCAGGTCATCCCGATAAAGGCAACTGTGAAGAGACACAGAATCCCGAAATTGCGCCAAACGTTGCTGTAGTAGAATCCATACTTCACAGCCAGATAGTCGTCGCCGTTCACGACAGTGCTGCCAGCCTGACTGCCAGCATAGGCACAGGTCTGGTATGCGAGCTCCGTATATTTCGAACCGGACGGGATAATGGATGCGGCCGCGCAGGTAAAGTTAACGTTGTGGAATTCGGCCGCCATGACTGCTTCGTATGTATACAGAGCAGGAGTTGTATATGCGAGCCAACCAACCCAGGGAACATCTTGAATCATCTTGTCGACAGAGAGAACGTAGCCACCGAACACGATACAAAACATCACAGAAACTCCGCAGTAGCGGAGGGCAACTTCAAAGTTCTGCGATAGAGCGGCGAAGACACGGAATTGCGCCGTGAGGCAGACCGTGCACGTGTAAATGAAGAGGGCGTCGATAAAGAAGGGACCAGCCTAGCAGAGTTAGCGCGACTATACTTGCTGCAAGATCCTGAAGTTACTCACATCAGACCGTAGACCAGAGAGGAAGTACATGACGATCAAATACAAGAATGTCAAAACCGCAGTTATCACCATATCTGAGAGCACCCGGGCCAAACACACAGCGCTAGGCCTCACAAAAGCAAACTTCTTCTGTCGGCTCAGGATATCGCGACCCTGCATCGCTTCTTCCAACTCGGACATCTGCAGCCAGGCAAGCAAAATGGAAGAGTAGAAAAGCACACCTCCGCGGGAGTACATGCCCTCAGTGGTCTGGGGCTGATCGTAGAACATAGATCCAATCAACAATCCATAGACCACGCAAGAAATCAACTTGATGTACAGCGGGCCCAGATGCCCTTTCAGCTGCCACATCTGGCGCTTCGCGCAAAGGACGACCTGCCGGAAGAGAGAGATTGTGTATGGCGACGTGGACGAGACGAAGCGCGACTTATCGCTATGCACGGTGTTCTTGAATACCTCCACGCTGTCGCACTCCGAATCCGCCGGGTACACGGAAGACCTACCGTTGAGCTTCTGATCCTCGTAGCTTTCGACAGCCGTCTCGATCTTAGCGAACGCAGCACTCTGACGGAAAGCGGCTTCGAGTTCGATGGGGCCCTTGGGCGCGCGGTGTTCCCATCCAGCACGGAACCGCCGTCTTTCAGGCAGGGTGATGCTAGTCAGGAAATCCGAAGTAGTCTGCATATCAGCGCACTCGTAGCCCAGGTCTTCGAAGTAGCGCTTCGCCTCGTTGGCAGGCCCTTGGTATAGCATACGGCCCTCATCAATGAGCAGCACCTTATCCACCAGCTCGTAGATGGCATCTGATGCCTGGTACAAAGTGAGCAAGGTTGCTTTGCCACAGGTATCGGTCATGATACGCAGACTGCGTGCATAGTCGAGTGCAGAGGACGCATCCAGTCCTCTCGTGGAATTATCCCAACATGCTACCGATGAATCGGTAGCGAGAGATTCAATGATGGAGATACGTTTGCGCTCTCCTCCGGACACACCGCGGATATACTCGTTTCCCACTAATGTGTTCATAGTATGCGACATACCAAACACCCGCCCATAGATCTCCAGGTACCGGGGAATCCTCTCCCGGTAGCGCTTGGGGGTCTTACTCTGTAGTGCAAACTCGAGCGTTTGGCGCACGGTCAGGGTCGGGAAATGTACATCGTCCTCTGGGACGTAGGCCACGGCGCCACGGTAGTGCTTCCTGACTTCATCTGGGCTGAGACCGGAGTAATCGATTGAACCCGTGACACCCAAAAAGGAAGAGTGGTGGCCAGCGATGGTTCGGAGAAAGGTCGAGCAGCCAGCACCAGGACGGCCCAGAACGCTATATAATATTCAATTAGGCTAAATTCGGTAAGGATGAGTTGGGGTTGGTTTCTTGCTTACAGCATTATCTCCCCGCTCTGCACGACACCGGAAAAGTCCCGGATCAGCGGACGGCCCTCCTCGGGCTTCTTCTTTGCGATCCATGGCTGGATCGTCCACTCGTAGATATCCTGTAGGGTGAGGGTACGCCAGAGGGCTGTGGAGAAGGTTTTTACATCTGCGTGGGAGTCCCCGTCGCCCCAGGTTGAGAGGGACTGGAAACAGACGCCGAGGTTGGCCGGTTTCTTGCCCTGGACTTGTTCCTCGAGGAACTTGTCAAAGGAGGAATGCGGCTCCGGATACTTGGGATCCGGGTGAGTTTGGGCGGTTAATGTTTGATGGATATCGGCGAGAGCATCCTCGTCCTCGTGCGAGACCTGCACTCTCGGAGGTTCATTGTTGTGTTTTTCTGTGGCAAAGGAAGAGCTATGCTTGAGGTGGGGGTGAAGAGGAGCGGGCATAATGAGCCTTTTAGATAGTTCAAGAAAATCCCGAGCTCATTGTACTATATATGAAGAAATTGCACGAACTTGATTTGTACTTATAGAGAATACGAGTAAGAATTCAAGCAAGAAAAAAAAAAAGGTATGACCAAATGTCCGAAAGAGCAGCCAAGTCTCATTATGATGACCGTGGAAATGACCAACCAATCCGGTGGGCGATGAAAAAGCAGAATCGTCAAGATATTCCTGTTGGGCCCGAGATGGATATCCAATGACAGGGGAAAAGTGGGTGCGATGAAAGGCCTCCTTCGTTATTTTCACCAATTTTGGCAGCTCTCTTGAGAAAGGCTTGAATATAAAAAGAATCGAAAACTCCACTACGCGGCGCCCGCGGCCACCGCGCGATTGTTTTGCAGAAAAAGGAAGCCAAGACGAGAAAGGGTCCACTGGAACCACTGGAAATCCACTGAGGAACCATGGAAAGGGCCATTCTTAAGCTAACCCGTATAATTTACCTAGGCATACCTTATACGGAGTACCTACGAGTACCTAGGTAGGTACTAGCCAAGTTAAGTCTATATGGTCTAGAGTTTTTGGACCATCCCATACAATCCTATATTCCTATGTACAATCTAGATATAGTGCATTCTACCCTAATACGGCCATGGCATATATGTATACCTGTATATCTGCCATATTATAGGTCCTATGACATGGTCATACACCGCCAGTTCAATGCAGTTCAATGCAGTTCGATGCAGTTCGATGCATCGTCCCCGCACTTTCGCTGAAAATAACACCCGGGGACTTTTGGGGGACTTCCCGAGGTTTTTGCGCCGGAGATTTTCTCACGTGGCATTATTAATATATACATTGATGCCTCAGGTGTCTATGATATAACAATATAATATCAGTCTTCTTCTTCTCCGTACAGATGATACAGAGTAGTTCTAATGGAGTAGAAAATCGCAAAAGAATTACAATGTCATCCTTAATAGCAACCAGTATCAAACCCACTACCAAGCTCTCTCATCTCCAAGATCATCTTTCCCGAGGTCTATCTCAATTTCCCAATCCAGTTTAGCGCAAGCTCCAAGCTCCGATTTTCAGCCTCAACTTTCCCTTCCTCTCCCTCTTCCCCTTTCTTCCTCTGCAAAATGCAAACCCTCTATAACGCTCTAATTCGCACTCATCACATCACCTCCCGCAAAAAAGTAGCCGCCCTCAAACGCGCTGCAGACACACACCAATGCGCCGTCCTCCTGCGCTCCGGTGGATGTCCAGGGATCATGTACGTGGAGGGCGGGAAGGAGCCGGTGGAGAGCTGGATAGATGTTGTGCGTCGATTACGATATAAGGATTTTCAGTTGGTTACGAGGCCGGGGGTTGTGGAGGAGGAGGAGTTGGATGGACGTGGGAAACAGGGGACTGGGAACCGGAATGGGGAGAAGGGAGACGGGAAAGAGTTGGGTCTCGCAGTGGGACTAGATGAGGTGGAGAGTGTCAAGGAGTTTGGGGCCATTATGGCGAAAAGGGGGGTGTGGAATTGGTGGAGGAGGGGGATGGGGTATGCTTGATGTCTTCATGATGTTGCATTTGTGGTGTTTTGGTGTTGTATGTACATGTATTGCTTTCAGAGATATCCAGTGGAACTTTATTTTTATTTTTATTTTTATACTACAGTCTTCAAGGCCATCATTAAGTCATTCATGCCATCTCTTTACAGAGCTTATATCCTAAACGCCATAATCTACCTATGCTATTATGTATACAATCGAACTATTTCCACTCAGACCGGCGCCGGATAGCTGAGCAGCTTGCACACATCCTACAACAGTTAGCAACCAGCCAATTCATCGCCATCCCCATAAACAGACCTACCTTTCGTTGTCTTCGATATTTATCATATAACATCTTCCAAATCTCCCGATCCCGACATCCACTCTCCTGCGGCGTGCCAGGGTTATTATCACACTTCGGCTGCTCCTCTGCTAACATTTCCTGCGGCCACATAATCCACGGCTTCGGCAACGGCCAATCCGAAAAGTGCACGAACTTAGCCTGCGCCAGGACGTGATCGGGATCCCAGACCTCATCATCATTCCCCAGGAAATTGCGATGATCCTTCTTCCGGAACTCGCCGCTCAACAGACCATACTGCCGATGGGGGAGGACCATCGCCGAGTCCCCATACCGTCTGTTCAGCAGCTCCATGTCATACCGGTGGTCCGTCAGGTTCATATCGACTTGACCATTCTGGGCGAGTGTAGTAGCGTCGGTCAAGGCAAGGTATTCCCGGAGGGAGGGCTCAATGACGACTAGCAGTGATGAGAGCAGTTTCTCCGGGAGAAGCCAGTAGGCACGTGGCATGGCGGCAGTGGTAGGCGGGAGGAAGAAGAGCTCATCCATTGTCTGGAGGAGGATAACATCCGAGTCGAGGTGAATGACGCGGTCATATTCGTGCTCGCCGAAGGCCATGAGCTTGGCGGTGCTGGTATCCCACGAAGCCCTAGAACCGGCGGCTATGAAAAGAGTGTAAGTAGGTGTTCAAGAGGCTGGGTCAGTTCCCAACAGCGGCAGCCCAACTCACCGGATGGATCCTGAACTCCCTCAATCTTAATCGGGATCAGCATCACATTGTACTTGAGTTTAGCCTCAAGCAGCAACTGGCTGACGCGATCATAATCATCCTCAACAATGAGGTCCCACTCCTCCGGATAAAACAGCACACGGTCCGCCTTACTGCCGAGTCTGTGCAGAGCCTCGAAGACCATCAGGCAGTTGCACATGTAGACTTCATTGGTGGCATACTGGGTATAGGCAAAGCGCGACCAGTCGACCTCGTCGTAGTGGATATGTGGTAGGGGCGGCGGCGGGGGACGTTCACGGCGTTGCCACAGGATAAACAGTATGATAAGGGCGACTGCGATCCATGTTCGGACGTGTCGTAGCTGCCGCTTGACTATGGAGAGACAGGGTTCGTCGGGGATGTCAAAGAAGTCATCTTCCGAAGCATTGGAGCTCCGTCGGTAGGGGAAGGTGGGTTTATTAGGCGGCATTGTTGAAGAGTGAAGCTATTAACGGCGCGATAGGGATTGGGATAAATGCACGTGATGGTTATGTCATCGGTCCATTCTTCCAAATTGGATGCTAAATGGAACCTTGGAAGTTGATATTTGAAGAACAAGCACAGGCTTAGGGGTTGTAGAGACGAACCCACGTGTGTGGACAGTCGATTTGTGACTCTTTAGGGCGATATGGAGTTACTAGATTGAAAGTACCTTTTGTATGTGTCACCTGTAGAAAAGGTACCTAAAAACGTTTAGTATCGGCATCTAATCCGTTCCCGCATTGAACCTACACATCTCCCCCGTGCATTGCGCCAAGTAGCTGCAGCTCCATCTATGTATCTTTTTAACTTGCACTGTGACATCTCCAACAGTTTCCTGGTCTAGCGGTTATGATTTTCCGTTAACAATTGCTTCAATCAAGTGTTCCGGAAAGGTTCTGGGTTCGATTCCCAGGGAAACTATTTTTGTACCTTTGCTATGTAAATGTTAGCGGGGGTACTTCGTTTTTTACCCCGATTATCACTAACGAAATTTCCTTACTTTTCTAGGTCTTATAGAAGGTGGACTAATACAATTAATATCAGGAACTTGATCGACTTCATTTTACCTAAATCACTTATATTATTAACTGAAAATCGAAAATTTAAGAACCCATATTACTTTGCTATAGGATAGAGTTCTTCCAAAAGATTTCTCCTTGCCATACTTTGTTCATTTCGACGCGATTTCTACTGGTATACTATGTGGCCTGTATTCTAACACTATGTCTAGTTGAGACAAAAAGAGTTGCCTGATCGAGATATATGTCCTTTGTATCCATATGTATGTATCCATACATAGAAAAAGCACCTAAAAACTTACATCCCGGTTTTCTATTCACCTATCAGTTAAACTCGCGCTAACTGGGGTATGTATCCTTAATAGGTAAAAGGACTTATAAAGAAGACAAAAAAATAGTTTCCCTGGGAATCGAACCCAGAACCTTTCCGGAACATCTGCTAATCGCATTTGTTAACGGAAAATCATAACCGCTAGACCAGGAAACTGCTCGACCACTTGGGCCAATTTATGGATGGATAGGCAGATAATGGCATTACGTCCGGAAGGTTGACGTCGTAAATCCATTTTTTGAGCTGTATATTTTGTCTCCAAATCCATGAATATCGGTGGCATTCCTTTTACTTACTCTATCACACCTTTTCCCTATATATTTAAACTACTCAGTAGCCTGGCTTGATTGGAAATTATCATATACATCGAGTTAGCTGCCTGTTGAGTAGCATTTACGGGTGGTCGATACTGATATATATAGAGCATGAAAGTAGCACATCCGCAGCATCCGCAGCATTTCAACTACCCCTTTATAGTACCAGTCACCCTGTCACGACTAAAGTAGGACAGGGATCACTACCTATTTGCTCCTTTGGCACCAGATGGTGATACATCTACCACAGAATATGAATAAATCCGCCACCGGGAGTAACCAAGTATCGAGTTCAATATATCTGAGAGATGCTACTATGAAAGATAGGACACTCATATCATAACATTATATCGTTTTGTTCATAATATCATACCTCCTAAAGTGGTATCCATATCCTTATTATATATCATAAATCAATGAAACCCTACAGAATGAGACTCACCCCCATCAGGTAACAACCTCGTCCCACCCGAAGAAATCGACCTCCCATCATCAACCTGGACAACAATATCCGTTTTAACAGTAACGCGTCCATCGCCAACATGCTCCGGCATCTCCGCCTTCGAAACTTGACTTATCGAGCGCTCATGCCCATGTTTACTCCACCCACTCGGCGGATTTTCCTCATCGTGAACACAAGTAATGGTCATGTTAGTCATCGTAGCCGAATCCAGCCACTGCTCCTTCGCATTGGCACGGCGTTTTAGCTCGGTTTCAGGCTCTTTATGGTCCGTTGACCGGGAGCGAGACCAGTAGCCGTGGGTACGACCTTCGCGTCTGTGATCGACGAAGGAGCGGAGGAAGAGGCGGGCTACCGGGGCGCAGGAGGCGAGAAGGATGCTGTAGTTCTCAATTCTGGGGCTGTCAGCTAATCATTCGATGCTGGGACTGGGGGACGGCGGTTGTGCTTACTTTACCCAGAGAACGAAGGTCACGATGTTATAGGTGAAGTCATGCCTGTCACCGAGGGACTTGAGTTTCTGGTTAACAATATTAGCGCTGCTGTATAAGTTGGGGAACGGACAGTCTACTCACATAGGTCTTTACAATAGAAGCACAGCCGGAGAGGATAAGTGGTCCACTGAGAGTGATGGTCTGCCAGATCCGGCGGGATCGGACGGTGGCACTAATTTTGCGGAATTGGGACCAGAATGAGGTTTCTGGATTACGGTGGAGGGTCCGCAAGAAGAACTGCCACAACTCGACAGCAGCTAGCACGGCAAGGAAGAAATCGATGACGGTGTTGAATCCTGGTAGGATCGCAATTAGCTTCGTGCTGCATCGTGGTATGACCATTTCACCTACCTCCTTGCACAAACCCAACCGTCGTCTGGACAGTCGGTGACTGGCACTTGACGGAGCCATCTTCAGGGAGTGGTGTCCACATATAGTGGAAGTATTGCACTCGATTTGTCTGCGATGAGGTTAGAATGGGCCAATAACCAAGAGGAGGATACCAACCGTCTGATACGGGTTCGGTCCACACTGAACAATAATCTGGACGATTGTAACCATATTGACTACAACCTGCACAACAGCACAGATAATAATAGACAGGCGAATTTTCTTGTCGCTCGCCGCAAAGCAGGTTAAAAGAAACCACATCATGCCGGCGCGTGAGACCATCGCCGAGGCGACAGCCAGTGGCTGTGAAAGAAAGTCCCATTTCATAGAATTGAGACGCTCTTCAGCAGTCAGGTAAAAGAAATGCCTCCCAAGGCCCCAATTGGCACTAGGCAGAGTTAGTAGCTGGCATAGGAGTATTGACAACAGTCGATCCCACCTCATTTGAATAAATACCATATGGGTAATATCAAAACCCCACGCCACAAGGAAGAACAAGTCCTCTGTGCCCCAGATTCGGCCGGGTGCAGTGACTTCAGGCAAAGCCCAGCGGACCCAGATCTTGATGGCATAGCGGAACAACAATGCCAGGCCGACAATGGCTGTGAGGACCTGCTCGAGGATTAGTATACACATATGTAGAGGAAACCTATAGCCGAGGGTAGCATACCCAGCAAGCCCGAAATGTGCTAGTTCCTGTTAAAGAAGTCAATCCACAGTCTTCTATGTTGGGTTTCCTGGCCTTTGTCCTGAGGTAAACATACCAATGTTGACATCGCCCTCACCTGGGTCCGGAATATCCATAATGAAGTTAAAGCACAAGGACCATATGTGTCAAGAAGCCAAGTATTGTTCGATTATAGCGCGAGAAGCCAATTCAAATAGTCATTGACATGGATATAGGACGAAAAGGATGCGCGGGGTCAATAAGATGAATCAGAATCCAAATCCAATCCAGGACCAAGGACAGTAGAGCAAAGTTTCCAAGTTACCCTTGAAGGTTCTCAGAAATGGATATCACGCTGAAATCACTCGCATGAACCCATTTACAGGTCAGAAAGCCTGGACTCGGTTTTATCGAGTGGAGGGGCGTGTATAGGCAGTAAAACTGGATTGGGAGGAAACAAGGGATGTAATGTAATCAAGGGATTTGCACAGGAAACTTAACCTGGTTAAGCGAAGCGAATTCTCGATGTATTGAGTATATGACAGAGTAGTCAACCCTAGATATGGGGTCATGTACGTCAACTTCTGACCGGAGTCAACCTCGCGTGGCCAATCCGCCCGTTGGGAAATGCGAACTTTTGATCATGGAAATGGACAGGTTCGCATTGCCAGGACCCTGTGGGGTAAACATAGACATTCCTGGTGGAGGGAAATAGAAACCATGCAGTGGCCATGCGACCTGTAAGCAAGGGATGTGACAAGGAATGGGAAACAGGGAATACATCAAATTACATACATATCCATGTGGAATTGGTCGGTTTTAGCAGAAACAGTCAGATCGGATCTGCAGAGATCTGCCTATGAGTTCGAGAGATAAAAACTATAAGCTTTCGGGGTAAGTGAAGCTATTGAAGGGATGTGATGAGTATACATCAGAACATGATATATCATATTAACAGTGAACTATGAACAAATTAAACGAATCAATTAACTCTGTCTATTCACTCCCTATTTTCTCCTCATCTCCACCAATGACTCGCCAGCCCTAACATAAACTTCAAATGTCACTTGCAGCCCACACAGACCCGCCATCTGCCTCCACTCCACCGAACTCCTCTCTCGGCCCCCAAACAATGCAATCATACTCGCATGAAGCGACGTATAAGTCAGATTCTTGGCGTATTCTATAATCAACACACGCGAACCAGGCGCCATAGCACGCGAAATCTTCTGTAACAACGCCACAGCATCCAAATCAGGCAAGTTATGTAAGATATGCTGCAGCGCGTAAACACAGGCTCCACGAACGGGCTGCTCATCCTGCTCCTTGTAATTCCACTCCATGAGCCGTACACCAGGTACACTGTCAATATCAGCATTGAACTCCTGCACAATTAGATCTTCCGCGCCGAGATGCGGGTACATAGCCTGGACTTCAAGGAGGAGTTCGCCACGACCGCCTCCGATATCAACCATAGTAGCGGAGCCAGTGCGAGTGCCAGTGGTATTGTCACCTGCCAACGCAGCGTCTAAATTATAACCCATCGATCTGACACGTTCGGGGGAATGTTCCAAACTTTAGGAACTTGCCGACCATGAAATGGTTGAAACTACCCATGCGCCCCTGGGTCTCCATAATCGAGTACGTATGCTGATCCGCCAGCTCGGGTTGACCCATTAGCCGATAGGCATATTGCAAGGGGCCGTCTGCATCGGCGAAGGGATATGCAAAGCGGGTGTCCTGGAGCTTTTTCATCAAGAATGCGCCAGCCATTAGCCCTTCCGTGGTGCTGGGTGGGGTTAGTGCGTGCTTGGAAGATTCTGTAGTTTCTGTTACAGAAACGGGCATGCATGGGAGAAACTAACAAGTGCAGTGCGCCATGCTGGGCAGACGGCATGGCAACCATGTGGTTTGTGATGGCGTTTGCGGTGAAGCAGTCCTCGGCCACGCGTTCAACTCAGGCCGAGTCCAGCCATGATGTAGAGCGTGTCCGCTGCGAAAAAGGTATTAGTGTTGGAATACTGCTTATATCTGTATACCTGTACACGGGTGTGCTTACAAGCTAATCTGGTACCTATATTAATCGTCAGTATAACAGCCATCAGCCATAAAAACTTAATAACATACTCAGTTCCGGCTCATTCTTCCCCTCGGGCTTTGATACGAGCATTGCAGGTGGCCGAGATTTCATCAGCCGTCGCAGGTCCGTCATGGCTCACGAGGATATTGAAGAGATCAAAGTGAATCGCGACCGGAATAAATCCCAACGATGCAGGCTGTGGATGAATTAGATAGAAGACTTGCCTGACGGGCTCGTCATACTCACTACGGTGACGGTTGCTGCAAGGGCAGCGCCTGGGTGTGCAACGGGGGCTGGGGATGACAGGCCCAGGAGGCTGGCTAGGCGAGTTAGAAGAGACATTGAGATTAGAGAAGGTGTTGGAGTATTGGGATTAGGGAGATATCCTCTGCATTATACTCTCTAAATATCTACGGAGGGGCATGTACAACAGACGGTGGGATCCGCCACGGGTTCCGGTACAAGTGTGAGAATACGATGTAGATATGTAATTCACAATGTCTGAAATACTAGCAGATTACAATACAATCCCAGAACTATTATTGGCATGGGATTATTGTGCTCCGTGGAACATCATTGGTGTAATATGGCTAGGTTAGATATGCGCAAGGGATATCATATCACACCAAGACACGGCAATTCCACGGCAGTACAGAAAGAAGGACGGAGTAAAGCCGAGAAGAATAAATCAGCAAATAGAAGAGCCCAATAGCGAATTACCTGAAGGCAAAAGATCTACAACATACAACATACGCTGTTGTAGACCCGATCTACCTTTGTGATACATCCACTCACATTCCGGAGACTTTTCAACAGATCCAAATCGGAATTATGATAATCTGATCTCTCTTATTTCCTAAGAATTGGTTTCTAGAATTTCCCTGCACAACAAAAGCCACGCGAGAATGAATCTCCCATGTGTTCTCAAAAAAAAAAAAACCGTGCATAAAACCCTACAGTGTCCCGTCACAGAAAAGGACCTTGATTTACCTCCTTACCTGACCAAAGTCTGTTGTTTTGGGGTTTCTTATTTACATACAAAACACAGGCACGAGAAAGGTAAAATATATCTACCATGGAGAAACCCTCCCCGGTCTACTTTACACACGAGATGGCGGCCAGCGCATCGTCGTCGCTTGGGACACACGAGCTTAAGGAATGCGATAACAATTCGGACGTTGAGGTCAGGGATCCTTTGGACCCGAGAAACTGGTCCTCAGCGCGGAAGACGATGCTCTTTGTATCGTTGATGACGAGCTCATTGTTGGCAGATGGGTATGTACGGCTGATGGTGAAACGCATCGCGGTAGCATAGATGGTTTATCTGACTGAATCTCTTGCAGGGCCATGGTCTGGGGTGGAACACTGGTTACGGACCAGGCTATGGAGTGGGATATTTCCATCGCTCATTCGGCCACGAGTATGAATTATGGTATTCTGCTGCAGGGGTTTGGGGGGGATTTTTGCTGTTCCGCTTATTGAAGCGTATGGTCGGTGAGTTGGTAGTCTCTTTTCGCTCGTTAGGTATCCCACTGACAGCTGCACGCAGTTTGCCGATCTGGCTGTGGCCTCAGGTGATCACCATGTTCATGGTGCTGGGTGCTACCCTCTCCAATGATTGGTCTACCTTCACGACGTTCCGCTCTTTGCAGGGTCTGTTTGGAACAGTGCCTCAGGTAATCGGGCTTCCGATCATTCATGACATGTATACCTCGGCTGGTACGTTCTTTCTCTGAGACTGTCTCGAGTACTTTATGCTGATCCGACAACAGAATGGCCGCGGATGATCAATATTTGGTAAGAGACTTGCCACTCAAGTCCACGGGTCTCACCAGAGTAGCGCTGACTGAGCATAGGGGCACCACCTTCCTCGTCGGACCATTCCTCGGTCCCGCCATAGCAGGATACATCGGCGCCGGGTCAGACTGGCGCACCTCTTTCGGGGTCCTGACAGCCATCTATGGCATGTCCACGGTCATGGTGATCCTCTTCGGCTATGAAACATATCATAAACCCGGACGAACGACCAATCAGTCGCGCATCGCGTCTTATTTTGGCATTGGCAATACCCTGCTTCCCAAGGGATCGACGCTGAGATATTGGAGCCGAACCGTCGCGGTCTATGTATTTAAGTTTCCGTTGTTGATGACTGGTGGGTATGGCCGATTTAGCTTGCAATGACGTTCACTGATCCGGATTCTGTCAACAGGCATCGCTATTTTGGTAACATTCACCTGGCCAATTGGTAAGTAACCATCATATTCACATCGTTTCTGCACCCGCTGACTCTCCAGGAATCACCACCACCATCGATACCTTCTTGCACAGCCCTCCATACTTGTTTGACACGATCGGGGCATCATCGATGCGATTCGCCGGTGTGATTGGAGCTTTATGTGGTATGTATTCTCACACCCCCGCTATCCCCAGATTCTCACCATCTTTCCAGGCTGGGCATTTGGCCACTTCTTCAACGGCTGGATCTTCAAGCGCCATAGCTCAACCTGGCGAACTGAACTCCGCCTCCATGGTGTCTGGTTCCCGATAGGTAGTTTGGCGAGCGGTCTTCTCACCTATGGATTAACCATGCACTTCGGTAAGCACTGGATCGGGATAGCCATTGGGTGGATCATGGTGAATATCGGCATGGTAGCCACCATTGTGTAAGTTTTAACTTGGCTCTCCTGAATATTTTGTTGTATCTCTAACATCATTTGCACAGTGCCATCTCGGCCTACGCGTTGGAGAAATACCCGGAGAAGGCGACCTGTGTCTCGGCCATTCTGAATATGTGGCGCACCTGTGGCGGGTTCGCGGTGGGATACTTCCAGCCTGCGTGGATTCAGCGCAATGGGCTCGGACTGGTTTTTGGTATTCAGGCTGCTATTGTGTGTGTGGCAGTTGCTTTGACTATCACTCCTGTGTTTTTGTGGGAGCGGAAAAGGCGCTTGAGAGTTGGAGCTGAAGCTGAAGCTTGACTTGTATAGATAAACTGTATATGTGTGATGATTGAGTGTTTATTTGATGTCTTGTATGTTGTATGTTGTACCCAGGCAATATGAGTTGACCAACAAGGTCCTCGTCCCAATTTGGTCTGTGCTCAGACACTGAAACACACGTGATTAATGCCTCATCCCTCAGGCCACAATCAGGCCACAATCCGGTTGTCGATCCGAACACGTCCGTGTTGACGTCCCCCCTGTTTCATGCTTAAATTGGTTTAACATGTCTGACTTGTCTACTCCGTACGTTGTATGGAATAGTATAGATTAATTAACATCAATCTCAAACTTGACGAAATACCCCTGATCTTCACCTCCTGAACCTTCCCCCACTAACCAGCACTCTACACAGTCGATCATTGCCTCGCTATGCAAAGTCCCGCAAGCGATGACGCTTCCCGTGGGGCAGCTGTCTGAAAGACGCCACAGCCTAGTTGGCTCATGTGCCGCGTGGTTGCAGATCAGTCCCTGAACTTGTCGCTTGGCCTATCAAGTCTCCCCCGTTTGTCCCGTTCAGAGGTTCGACCGAATCATCTCTGCCGGATGGATTGTCCACTATTAACGCCGAGGCAGTGTCGAACTGGTTTGGCTCAGGGACAGCGATCACTGACCCTTTTTTGGCTTTATTGCGTGCCATGAAGCATTTGTTTCAATCTTTTCAGTCTTCTCTTACCCTCCTTACTTTCGTTAGCTAAATGGCCTCGATTCCTGTTTGATCTCTTTTAGATTGTCTCCGAGCGCCAACCCGACTATGTCTAGTTCTCCGCGACGATGGCTCTTCGTGGGCTTTCCGATCCTTACGTTTTGTTTTATATACTATCTCTTTCGATTGCCCGAATCCAACCCATCAATCCTGAACAACTCAGAACAACTTGCTCAAGCCGGAGGGGAAACAATTTTGGTAGGGGGGCAGAAGCAGGAGACAAGACCTCCCCCTCCCCCTCCCAAAGAGGAGACATTGGAGGAAAAATGCGGCAACCTACTACACGCACTCGACGATGTCATGGTCGTAATCAAAACTGGCGCGACTGAATCCCTTGAAAAAATCCCCGTCCACCTCCGCACCACCCTGCAATGTGTCCCACACTTTGCCATCTTCTCCGACTATGAAGAAACAATCAACGGTGTCCGCACGTATGACGTCCTCCGCAACGTCAGCGAGACAACGATGAACCACGAGCCCGAATTCGACATCTACCGCCGTCTACAAGAAGTCGGACGCGAAGGCCTAACAGAAGCAGAATGGGGCGACGACACAAACGGACCACTAGGAAAAGTGAACAACCCGGGTTGGAAACTCGACAAATGGAAATTCCTCCCAATGATCGACGAAGCACTAGAAGTCATGCCCGATGCCAAGTGGTACGTCTTCCTCGAAGCCGACACCTACATGGTATGGCCGAACCTGATCAACTGGTTGGCACACCTCAACCCAGATCGGCAATACTACTTGGGCAGCCCCATGCAGATCGGTGAAACACTCTTTGGCTACGGCGGGGCGGGCATCGTCCTTTCAAGCTGGACGATGACCCTTCTGCACGAGTACCAGATGGAGACAAAGGAAGATCTCGAAGCGATGACCGCACACGAATGGGCAGGCGACTGCGCGCTGGCGCGAGCGCTGCAGGACGTGAAAGTGGATCTGACCTGGGCCTGGCCGATGATGATGACATCACGGCCGTGGGAAATCGACCATTTCTCCGAGGGATACGGGCGACAGCCGTGGTGTTACCCTGTTATCTCGTACCACCACATGGCGCCGAAGGATATCGAAGAGATGTGGGAGTTTGACCGGGCGTTCTTTGCTAGTGGGAAGAACGCGCTCATGCTGCATGCGGACGTTTACCAGAAACTCATCTACGATGGGGACTTTCTCGGCGCGCGACGACTGGGATAATCTCTCTGGGATCCAGATTGATTTTGCCGCTGGCACGATCCCTACGGTCGAGGTTTGTGCGGAGGTCTGCGCACGCAATGATGAGTGCTTGCAGTATTCGTTCAACTACGCCGACGGTGTTTGTAAACATGCTTCTACTACCTTCGCGGGTGTTGCTACCAATGGCACGCAGTCTGGTTGGATTACATCTCGTGTGAACAAGCTTCTCAGGGCATTCCAGTCTTCATGCCATGAGGTGCAATATATCTTCGATTGATTTTTCCTTCACTCTTCAGCAATTTTCCTTCCCTTTATACTGTTCTTGTACATATATCGACTTTCCCTTCTTTTTCCTTCTTATTCGATCAGTGCATCCATTCTCACATCTGACGACAAGGTGATTCCATGCTGTCGAAGGAGTCATTGGCGAGGCGTTTTTTTCTATGGCGCTGTGTTGGCATCGTCTGCCGGGCAGACGAAATCACATTCCTGGTCGCTGGACCGCTCTCACTTTCGTTTCCCATTTACATTACACCCACTGATCATTTCTAGTGATACCAATCTTTCAATTAGACCAAATCAATATAAAACTTTTCATTTACAGGTGCGGGCTTGGAGATATCTGTAATTCGGAAGAAACTCCGATCTATTTTAAGGCGTCTGATCTATATTACCATCCTCTATGGATGAGTCTGGGCAGTTTAAAAGAAACAATAATCGTATTAGCTCGGAAATATGACCTAGCCAAGCTCATGGAGGTCTCAAGAAATAGGCATCAGCCGGTGCTCACTATGGCATAAGGGTGCGCACTTAACCGAGGAAAAGGTGAAGCCCATCAAAATTTCTATAATATTCTTCCTGGATATCATTTTGAATGTCAATTCGAATGATTCGTAGCTAAGTGACCCCTGCCCCAAGGAAACGGACTCAGACCTATCTTCACTCGGTCCGCTAGGTCTTCGCAATCAGTCAACAAAGCCACGACTATGCCAGTCCAGACCACAAGGGCCACGATGAGGAGCTCCACATCGGCTAGGTCTTGGTTGATGTCGTTGCCTGATACTGTATTGAAACAGGTAGGAGATTTGACGCGCTGGGTGGTTCGAGAGGCTTGGTGAGTCTTGATTGAGGGTGGGGAGAAGAACAAAAGGAAGTCTGAGAATGCCGATGAAGTACAAGATATCCATGGATATGTGCAGGTGACACATCATGACCAGAACACGGAGTAGCAGTCACATGATATTCTTGCCCTATTTCTCTTCGATCTCAAAGGCTCGAGCACTTGTCTCTCGGCTTGGGTGGAACTTACTAAGAGATTAAGGGTGTATATGTATTTCTCACCATATTCAATGACCAAGACAAAGGGTGAAACGGTGATGATACATACATATTGCAGTCTTACAGCTATACAATATTGCAGTACGGAGTACAATATATATGACAATTCGAGAAGCAGTCCCAAAGTCACCCCTTTTATGCAGGATGACGCCAATACATTAAATGGATTAATCAAGGCTGGGTTCGTCCTAACTCTAAAATTTGTTTTATACTGTCGTTAATATAATCACGGTCACAATATACAACAGTGTCGATTTGAATTTGGTATCGGATGTCCATCTTTCACTACATGTGGTCACATATCAAGTAGCCACCAACCGAAGTTCAAAACTCGACAAGCAATGACCGTGTAGATCAACTGCACGCCACCCGATTTGGCAAACTAGTATCCACTAACCCTCACTTGGCGTTTCTCCCGACTCGATAGTTCCTCAATTGACGAAGATCGCCACGATCGTCGTCGTACTATGCCGATAAGTGGAGAAATATAAGGCAGATCGAACGCTAAACAATGCCTCGAGCACATATACAACATAAACGCAAGTTCCCCCAAACTTACCCAAGAATCCCCTTCCGGGCTCTAGGAGTCGACCGCACAATGTCAGCCCGACAGATTGTCCTGTGCTTCGATGGCACAGGAAACACCTTCCGTACAGATGGCACGGACACCAACGTCTTGAAAATCTGTCGGATGTTGGAAAAGTCCGACGAACAACGTAAGCTCTACCTCTGTTGACACCGAAATAGGTCTTCTAACCGCAAGATAGTATGTTACTACCAGCGTATGAGCGTATCCACCAGAAAATCACAAGGATACTAACCCCAAGCAGCAGGAATCGGCACCGATATAACCCCAGGCTCCCTGGCCAGCACGACAATCCAAAAGAAGGGCAAACTGGGCAATAGCAAAGCGCTCAATCTTGCACTGGGTCGTTCCTTCGATCGGCATGTTCTGGGTGGGTACCGCTTCCTCATGCGGCACTACCAAGCAGGCGCCAAAGTGTATATTTTCGGCTTTTCACGTGGCGCATACACGGCACGGTTCTTGAATGAGATGCTCGATTATGTCGGGCTGCTTGGCCCGGATAATGAAGAAGTGGTGCCATTTATCTGGGATGCATTTGTGTCTTGGAAGCTTGGCCGAACGGATAACAGCCGAGAAGAGAAGCACAGGGCTTTCGTAACCATGAAACTCAGCCGGGAGACACTGTCGCGGCCTATGGCTCGTGTGCACTTCTTGGGCATGTTCGATGCAGTCAACAGTATTGCGGATTTTGAGGTTAACGTTGACGAGATGCCCTCGAGCAAGGTAGTTCGACATGCGGTTAGCATTGACGAACGACGAATCAAGTTCCGGCCGGTGTTGCTGCGGTCGCATAAAGACGAATGGGTTCGCAAAACGCCCTTGCACGAAAAGAAGCACGCGAAAAAGACCTGGACCAATGATAACGAACACAATTCTGGACCTCCCGTTCTACCGGAAATCCCAAACCTCAGCCCACCAAGCAAAGATCAAGGGATCAAAGTGGAAGATGGTGACGATGACGACATGCAGGACATCGAAGAAATGTGGTTCCCCGGCGGACACGCAGACATTGGCGGAGGATGGAGTCTCGGAGCCAAGGAGGAATGGCCATTAACGCATACGCCTCTCGTATGGATGGTACAAGAAGCGCGGCGGGCGGGCCTGCGGCTCGATTTGGACAAGATGAAACAGTACGAGTGCGTTGAGGAACACCATGGTGATTCTGGATTGGAAAACAATTCGAACTTGGAGAGGGACATTTCAGGCTCAGGATTACCGGCAGACCACCAAGGTTACCTACGGGCGCTTCGCTTGGCCGGCACTGAAGGGCATATCCATGATCTCCTTGCGTATGGTAACGGTCTCCCGCTAATTTCTGTCCTCTCGTGGCGTCTGATGGAGTATCTTCCCATGCGACGGATGGAAGTGCAGCCTGATGGAGCGATGAAGGCTGTACGGTGGCCGCCGCCGCGTGGTCGGTCTCGCGATATCCCTATTAATGCCCGAATCCATGTCTCTGCTATCCAGCGTATGAAGTCAGACCCGTCTTACCGTCCGGACAATTTGCTTTCTGGGGGGCAGAAGCGGGATACGGGTGACCCTGCTGGCATCGAGAATTGGGTTGTCCACTCCCATGAAGGTGATCCAGTGCGGGAGAGGTATGTTCGTAGGTAATGTGAGTGACGATATTGGATCCTTTGTAGCTGTCATATATTCTCATTTTCCTATAAATTAGAGTAAGTGGAGACCTGTAAGCACTGCAGTGTGTAGTGGAATCATCCAACTTCATATCATATAATTGACCACAGCAGGCACAATAGTCAGCTCAGGGTCTCCTGTTCAGATATGAATTTCAGGGTAACAGAAAGACTGCAATCGTACTATGTGCAGTACTGTTCTATATTCTAACAAGGCCTTGTCCGCAGAAAAATCCAGCTTTTCCTCTATCATTCTTCACTTGTGGTCAATATTTACGCCTGCAACTACGAATTCAAGCCTATTAAGAAAGAATGGAAACAGGAACAGATACATGGATTCTATTATACACATGGAAAATAACACTCAAATGCTATCACACTTCCGCCACAAGCTGGTCCTTGATGAGGATAAAAGGACCTTGCTCACGTTGATTGGAGCGTCAACATCGTGAACTGGAAGGTTGTGGTAGATGGCGATAATATATCAATGAGACGGATCGAGAGGCTTTGGTAGATGTGGATAGATAGTTGTATCGCTGAGATGTGACCGGACTAGGTCAACAGAGCCAGCTGTTGGTTGTTTCCTTTTTTGGTAGTGTTTCAACTGGGCGAAGCCACTCTATCCAGGTCGGTGTGACAATGACCATGATCGTGACAGTTGGTGGAGAGATGTGTGGCTATATGGTTGTGAGACCGCAAGGATTGATGTAGAAATGTGGGAGCATTGGCCCATCAAGAATATTTGAAAGAAGAATCCAGGTTGCAAGTCTTGGTTGTCGCAGTTGATACAGAGGTGTTTTGTGGATGCCAACTTGTGGGGGAATGTTTGAGCATATAGTTGGAAGTGTGGAAGTGAAGTGGGAAGTGGGGAATGGGAAGATATTGGGGCAATGTGTTGTCGAGATGGGTTCGTTCGCGACAGCTGGCGAAAAGCTGTTGGCCGGGTCGCTTTGCGAGGCCACGCCCGGTAGTTGGTCTGCCGCGAGGCAACTTATGGTGAGTAGCATTTAAACTACCGGCTGGGGTGCTTCCACTGTAAGCCTGTCGACCAGAACGGTTTCTGGCTGCTGAATCTTTGTGAGGTGAGGTGAGGGAGGGGAAATGATGGATGGGGGTGGGGGGTATAAGGGTTCCTAGGAACGAGTCAGCAAGTTCATCTTTTTAGAATGGACGGAATGGATATCGCAAGAGATATTTATAGTGGAGTGTTGTCATGATGCAAGGCTATCACGATAAAAGGCTGCCATACTTGTCGAAGATTGTTAATCAAGGTCGAGACAAAAAGATGAAAGAAGAGATGTGGGGGAGGAAGGAAGAAAGAGAGAAAGAGAGAGAGAAGGAGAGAGAGAGAAGGAGAGAGAGAGAGAGAGAAGGGGGAGAGAGAGAGAGAGAGAGAGAGAGAGAGAGAGAGAGAGAGAGAGAGAGAGAGAGAGAGAGAGAGAGAGAGAGAGAGAGAGAGAGAGAGAGAGAGAGAGAGAGAGAGAGAGAGAGAGAGTGTGTGAGTGAGTGAGATGGAGAAGAAGAGAGAGCGAGACTTTTGGGGGGGAGGGGGTATTTATATTTCCCCAGTGGCTGAAAGACAGGAAGAAACTGGGGGAACTGGGGTCGGCGACGAGCGACCCTTCCTCTATCTGGGGGAGTCACCTAACACCCTTTACATAGGGTCTATAATTCATCAGATTGCCTGGAGACATACAGCTATGTAATCCCGAAAATGAAGCTATTCATGAATTCCACATAGATCTACCAATATAGAATATAGACAGGCTTCAATTGACACCGTACAGACTCAACTGCTACTTGATACCTCGTCTTCTCACACGGGCATGTTAAGAACACCATCATAAGAGCAGCTCAGATGAACGCCACTTTCCGGATTGTCCACACAAGACCACTGCGTACCGGACCTCAGCAAGACCTGACCGTTCTCAGCAATCGGACCCGAGACTCTCTCAAGTCCAAGTGTAAACCGGTTAAAGTCCACGGCACCTTCAGGGAAGCGGATGTAGTATTGACTGTTGTTGCACCGGGCACTTTCCTTGGGCGAAGATCCGTATGACCTGACATCAAACCGGATTTGTTAGCGTCTGCCATTGTCAAGGGGTCCCGTTCAAAAAACTAAGCTCACCAGATTAGGTTGCAGTCCGTAGGGGTGTCGTCGGGGTAGTTTGGATCAGTCACGACGAAATGCATCGTAGCGGAGGAGCCAGCGCTAGCTCTGGCCCAGAAATCACTGATCTGGATAGAGCTGTCTCGTTCGATGATGGGGACGGCGAGGGCTGCACTGGCAGACAGGAGAAGGGAGAAGACAGTGAACCTCATATTGACTTGATAGAAAGATGTCTAATATACTGAGATGTGGATATGACAAAAGATTTCCAGCGGGAGAACGTATTTCTTATATCTTTTCAGGATCACCGATATCTCTCTACATGCATCCATAGATGGCCTAACGTATACCAATCTGACTGAAACACTGCAGCATACATGAAGCCCAGTCAAGTCCCTGGTTGGTCAAGTTGTAGACCGCCACCGTTAATACTTGCGGCTGAGCAAGACAAATAAAACACGATGCAGCCTCAATATGAATGGGAAGACTCAATTGGATGTATCCTATGTGGATGATCTATAATAAGAGTAAGGCCCCCCAGGTCACTTGGGGACTCAGAATAATTATGTCAGGTGACTTGCAGGGGTGTTTAGGGCGACTTGTCAGACATAGCGGGGAAAAATACCCACACGTGAACTGCTGACAGGGAAGTCCAAACGGCGCGAATCCAAGATCTCATTCGAGGTTCCAAGCTAGAGACATATTTTCTTCGGGACTGTACAGTGGAGATAGTCCACAGGTTCCAGGAGTCAGACTCAGCTTCTGGACAGTGTCTTGTGACCAGACTGGAGCATTGGCAGCGGCAAAGAAGGGTCGGAAATGGTGGATTAGCGTCTGGCTGGAGAAGTGCATTAAAGGTGGACGACCGGGGGACATACAAGATGGTGCAGTCCGAGCAGTCAAGCAGATTGACATGGATACGCGATTCGGGTCGATCGACTACAATCGTGAATTGGAGGTAATTGCTAAGTTCTCGCATTCTCGCGTTAGTCTCAACAGGAAAATTGAATAGATGAAGATGTACTAATAGAAGTAGTATGAGAGATGCTTTGTCAAGTCATTCGGATAGTACGAAGGACCCGGTCAGCTCTTCATAGCAATGGAATATCTCGAAACGGCGACCTTTTTGCATATCTATATCAAAAACCGCTACCACTGCCAGACGCTGAGAAGGAAATTGCATACCAGATTCTCGACGGTCTGTGTATGATGCATGAAAATGGATTTTCTCACCGAGATTTAAAACCAAATGTGGGTATACTATTGGAGTGCGGACAAGAGAGAATTCACTAAAGCGAATGTATAGAATATCCTTATTAAATCACACCCTCCAGACAAGTGGTGGATCAAACTCGCGGACTTCGGTATCACCTAACGTATCGAAGAAAGCCATGGACAGTCCACGACGCTAAAGGGTACTCCGAGATATTTGGCCCCCGAAATTTGGGGTTTTGCTGAGCGAAGGAGTGCATATGCCATTGATATCTGGGCGGTCGGAGAGATCGTATTTGAGATCCTTACCAAGAAACCTGCGTTTGCGACACCCAGATTGCTTGCAGGCTACAAAGCCAAACAGGACTTCCCAGTCACCATGCTTACTGATGCCGGTGTCAGTCAACCAGGCGTCGACTTCGTGCTTTCACTCATGTGTCCTAGTCCTAATGATCGAAATGGCGGCCACATCTGCCATTTCAGACGCGTGGATCCAACCGCCAATGCTCCAACCTCTTGGGTCCACGAAAGCTATTAAAGGCGAGCCATGAGTTCCCTCTCCAGCTACAATCATGACTGAAGTGTCTACATCGCGGACTACGAGATCTTATTCAGAAGCACCTAAGGATGTCTCCCATGACATGCCTAGTTCAACTACCACAGTGGAACTGGTAAACGCTGCCCAAGATAAGACCATTGTGCCGCAGGAAAAAGAGAAAGATACATTCTTTCCTAGGGACTAGAGCACCAGTCATTATGCAGTGTCAAGGCCAAGTCGAGACCCTTGAGTTCAGTTCTGCAGGATTCCGAAGCCAGCATCAGGCTGGTGACTCGTTCTATCGCCAGAAAGGTAGAAAGAGGCAGAAACCATGTTTCGACAAGCTCTTCAGAGGCGAGATAGGGTGCTAGGCCATAATCATGAAGAAACACTTAGCTCTACACACTGGCTTGGTCTCTCGCTCTATACCAAAAACGGTATGAAGAGGCAGAAATCGAATTCCGACGAGCGCTCCAGGGGCGAGAGGAGATGCTAGGTTACGGTCACAAAGACACACTCTACTATGCAAACCAGCTTGCTATGTCGCTTTATGATCAGGATCAATATAAAGAGGCAGAAACCATGTCCCGACGAGCTCTTGAGGGGCGAGAGAAGTTGCTAGGCCATGATCATAAAGAGACGCTCAACTTTACGCACAGGCTTGGTCTCTCGCTCTATTACCGAAAACGGTATAAAGGCAGCACCAACGTTTCGACAGGCTCTTCTGGGGAGAGAGAAGACCTTAGGCTATGATCATAGACATACGTTCTACTCTGCGTACTGGCTTGGTCTCTCGCTCTACTACCAAAAGCGGTATAAAGAGGCCGAAACCATGCTCCGACGAACTCTACAGGGACGAGAGAAGACACTAGGCCATGATCATGAAGAAACAGTCAATGCCAGAGAGTGCATGGATAAAGCCCATACGCGAGCCCTTGGTCTATAATAATCCTAATAGCCTTGGAGGTGGTTTTGAAGGGAGGGCATACAACATAGAGGTGTCTATGGAATTGGGTTTAGAAGCGTCTGCTTCGAAATAAAATGAAATACATTCAACTGGCAAAAGTGTATATACTATGTATATACTATGTATGTAGGTGGTCGCACCGATTTCGGGACTGATATAATTATATGTGGTCCTCCAAGGTACCTCTACGTAATAGTTTCCATAGTTGTAGACTGCTTCGCAGATTCTCACGATGATAGTCAGGATTCTGGCCCAAGTAAGTAACCTACACGAAGAAATAACTCTGTTGGGATTCAAGGAAAACCTAAATTGAAAAAGCAAATACAACTACGCTCACAGTTCACAGTTTCTATTTCCAGTCTTTTGATAACCTCGCTTTTAAGGTCTCCTAATCAATCTCTTGGCGACGATCATTGCTCTATACAGGGTTAGTCTCGAAACCCAAACGAAATACTCCGTATGTTGTGTAGGTTCAGATGACATGGACATGAACATGGTGAATGTGAATTTGATTCCATCAGCTTGCCAGAATTCCGTTTATATTCATGAAAAATCACGGTACTCGGGAAAAATGATTCGATATCAAAACCATATTGAATCCGTCAAGACTTCTATACTTCCTAGGAACATCAGAAAACCCAGGCAAGGTACACAAATGAGTCAAGCAAAACCAAGCAAAAGCAATGGCCATGACAGAGACTTACAGAGACTTCACGATCTTCGATGAGCATATTCAAAGATTTACTCCGAACCGCACGAACCGCCCCTCGCCTGGAAGATCTCCACTCACGCCAAGTCCAAATTCCAAAACTCACTGCAGATCTCTCCTGCTTGTGCGTCTGTCTTGGCTGCATCGTCACGGAACGGCCGAATGAATTGGCACATTGGCATCGAAGAGAGGAAATCGGATATCATTGAATGCAAAATTTGATTTATATGGACAGATGGCATGATCTCCAAGGGAAGATAGACGCACATCTGTGAATTGCCGACGAGCGCACCGTCCTCCAAGGCCAAGACCAAGACCAAGACCAAGACCAAAACTTTGATTACCTCCGATATTCGCGCAATTTCCGAGGGCAACAGGCCTACTTTCGTACTTTCGCCGATCCAGAGGGGTTTCATATGGGATTAGTGCCACCTGGCAACAGAAATGTATATCGACACCTTGCAAATGCAATTGCAGATGGAACTTCCATTCTCCAAGAGTGAAGAGACCATCCGATATTCGATATTCCTAAAGTTCAACTCCGACCACGCGAGGTCCGAACGAAACCTTGGAACCTTCGACGCTAAAGAACCTTGAGAAATTCGGATTTTTGCTGATTGGCTGCAGATTGAATGCGGATTTTTATCAGATGATCTGATAGGAGTTGGAAGTGATTGATTAATTTTAGTCTTGGGGGAGTTTTTCCCTATATAATACTCCCCTCCCAACTGGTCCCTTTCTAACATTTTTACTCAATTTGTTTTTCCCAATTGTCTCTCTCCTACTAAGGTACAATGGAAAAGACAAACATATCCGATCAGGTCACGCCGGCCACTACCAGCCGCGACCCTGAGAAAATGGAGGGATTCGACGTTCACCAGGGCGTGGACAACCCATCCGATGACAAGGCGAGCATGTCCGATCGGGACTCGCGTGACTTCCAAGGTGGTGTGCAGCGAGTGCGAGCCATTACATTGACATGGTCAACCAAGACGCTCGTTCTGATGTTCATTCTGTAAGTCTGTGGATCTCGATTGGCAACTTCCTTCGCCCAGGGTACTAGTAACGGAGTAAAACTGACATGTCACGAAATGCAGGCTCTATCTCGTGTCCTTCGTGGACGCACTCCTGAGCACAGTCGAAACCTCACTAAACCCCTACATTACCTCCTCATTCGGCAAGCACGGCCTCTTGACGGTCGTCAGCGTCCTCTCAACCATCCTGGGCGGCTCATCGAAGCTCACACTAGCCAAGATCATCGATGTCTGGGGCCGTGTGGAGGGATTCCTGATTATGCTTGTTCTTGTCGCGATCGGTCTGATCATGAAAGCCACTTGCAAAAATATAGAGATGTACACTGCAGCACACACTTTATACTGGGTGGGCCACATCGGTCTGACCTACGTCGTGGACATCATGCTGGCAGATATGACCTCCCTCCGGAACCGAATGATCATGCTGGGCCTGAACGGTACACCCGGTATCGCTAGTACCTTCGCAGGTCCGAAAATTGCCGCACTCTTCTACGCCAACCTCGACTTCCATTGGGCATTCGGTGCGTTTGCTATTATGCAGGTTGGAGTTTGTATCCCCGTCGCTGTGGTGATGCTGTTTATGCAACGTCGGGCGGAGAAGAGCGGTGCTCTTGAGAAGACTTATTCTGGACGTAACTGGTGGCAGTCGATCACTCACTATGTCATCGAGTTCGATGGTACGTATTTCCTCATATACGTCTTCTTTGCATTTGACATGTGACTAACACGAGGTGTGATTCTACCTAGTTGTCGGAATCATCTTGGTCACTGCCGTATTCACCCTAATCCTGCTCCCGTTTAGCATCGCCCCCTACGGACCCAAGGGATGGGCGACCGGATACATCATTGCGATGGAAGTGCTCGGCGTAGCATGCATTCCCGCATTCTACGTCTGGGAGCGATACGCACCGGTGCAATTCCTTCCGTGGAAGTATCTGAAACAGCCAACAATGATCGGCTCATGCATGCTGTACGGCGTGATGTTCATCTCCATCTTGTGAGTACCAGTCTCTTCCAGCCGTTACCACCAAAGGTAGCAGCAAAAGCTAACATGCGCAATCCAGTGCCTGGAACAGCTACTTCAGCTCGTACCTGCAAGTCGTAAACAGACTTGACATCACGTCAGCCAACTACGTGCTCAACGCTTTCTCCCTGACCTCTTACATCTTCAGTCCTATCTTTGGCCTGTAAGCACATTCTGCACCTCCCCGCACTCCTCCTATCCAAAATCTAACAAACCTTCCCCTGCCAGAGTAATCAGATGGACCGGTGACTTCCGATGGACCGCCATGGCTGGTATCCCAATCTTCCTTCTCGGAACGGCTCTTCTGATCCCGTTCCGTGCGCCAGACACCCACGTGGGCCTGCTAACAATGGTCCAAATTCTCGTGGGTCTCGGCAGCTGCATGTTCACTGTGTGTGGACAGATCGCTGTGATGGCGATCGTAACGCACCAGGAGGTCGCCGTTGTGATAGCGATCTGGGGATTGTTCGGGTCGATTGGAGCCGCCGTGGGATCTGCTATTGCTGGTGGCATGTGGAATAATATGTTCCTGAAGGAGCTAACTGAACGGCTGCCGCTGGAGAGTAAGCATCTTGCGGCCACTATCTATGCCAATATCGTGACGCAGATGAAGTACGCCGATGGCACCCCTGAGCGGGAAGCTATCGTTGGGGCTTATGCTGATATCCAGAGGAAGATGGTGATTGTTGGTGTTTGTTTCGTACCGCTGTGCATTGTGTGCACTTGGTTCTGGAGGAACGTTAATGTTAAGAAGTTGCAGAAGGAGCAGACGACTGGAAACGTTTGGTAGAGGAATGTGGGTTGTGGGGAGATAAATTTTGGATCTTTTGGATAGAGATAGAATGTCGATACGTCAATGAGTTATATATAGAAAATTTCTGCTTTACGAAGTTGAGTCTTTTGTTATTTTCGATGAAATCTCTCGTTTGTAGTGTGGCTTCAGCTACTATACTTGTATAGATGCGCTGGAATTCGAATCCTTCTCCTAAATATACATAGTTTGATAGGCGTTCGGTCTCTCATGAGGCGAAACGAAACTCTTCTTCCTGCGCCGAGGGGGTGACATTTGGAGTATGAGCCGTCGAGACGAATCTCACAGGTAATTTGACACTAAGCATTGGACTTAGATTGTGAGGGTGGCTATTATGTGGCCAAACAGACCATCGTGTCCCGTTAGACAAAGACTGTGCCTGAAAGTACAGGAAAGGCTATCGACAGCCCAGAAGGTCAATGGGATACCCCAAATGGGCGATGACCATGGATGATGGGTAGACCAAAGTAACATGGTCTTTAAAAGCTAGCTGGCGAGACCATACCGAGATCTCTCAGCTGCCCATAGACTCCTCGGGGACCTCCTGGAAAGTCTCCGGGAAGAATCCAGGCGGCGGCCATATATCTGCTATAGAAGGCGGATGAACCAGTGGCTGTGATGCGCCCAAACGATCCGGGTCATGACAGAAAGCCTGGAATGTACTATCGTCCAAGAAGCCGAAATCCTTCAGACCGGCCTCGCGGTTCGTAGACCATTCAGTTGTATCCAGGTATGCGAGGTCTTTGAAGATGGCATCAATATCACCGACGGAAGTGATGTTTCCAGGTATCATCGGGTTTGAAGCTGCCGAGTCGGGAGTTTGAGGTTGTGGTTGCTGATGTTGTGCGCTGGCTGCGGCATACGCGGAATCTGCTCTGCTGCGTGGAGTGATCTTGTCTAGTAGGACAGACCGTCCTTCCCTTGGGTGATGTGGTGATACGTCCATAATACCTAAATCCGTGTTTTCCATTACTGTGTCTTTTGGGGTCAAAGATTGCCCATCGACTGGCATACTGATGCCAAGGATGGAAGAAGTGTAATCTCCGTCGCCGTTTTGGGGTAGGCTGCGAGCTCCGCCCGGGTATTGCATGGAGTCGGCCATGGGTGCACCGGAAAACGGACGGCCGACTGCCCCGGAAAAGTGGATAGCCCCCCCAACAACATCTTTGGAGTACTGCCACCTTTCCATGACGGAAACTAAAGATCCATAGGCTGGCCATGCGGAAACGAAAGCTGCGGTTTTGTGTCGGAACTCGTCTGTCCACCTGGCAAAGGGGAAGGTGTCCGATGAGTCGGCAGTAGTCCGAAGTCGGAACGCTTGCTCCGCAATTGTGCGAAGGCTTAGCTCGAAAAGCGGTGGAAAACCGCATATGGAGAAGTTCTCCAAGTGTTGGGTGAGCATAGAGAGCCCTCGGTAGAGGAGCTTCTTGGCCCCCTCTGTGGCTGGGCGCTGTGAACGGTGCAACCCCTGCTCACCCGAGATCAATTGGAGATAGAGCCAAAGCAGGGTAGCCACATAGGTCAGCCCGAGGTAACTCTGATGGGGAAGCAAGGCTGAATGCCGTTCTGGATAGATGCTTTCCGGTCCAATCAGGCGGCATCCCAGAGGTAGGCAGTCGTCCCACTGCTTAAGCTCCATAACCAATTGCTGCGCAAAGGTGGCCATATTGTACCCCGAAGACACATGACGAGAGATCTTGTTGAGAACACTCGCCAACTCAACCAAGCGGTTGAAGCAGCTCAGGGCCAAGAGTGGTCCTCGGCGCGGTGGGTTCTTACTGCCCTGTGGAGCACCTGTGGGTGGTAAAACGTCCACCCAGGAGTTCCACTCCTCTAATCCGTCCTCCTCCAAAAGGCCCACGGCAGTAATGTCGCTTGGAGGCATGGCTGGACTCCTTGAAAGACGGAAAGAGAGCAATGAATCAACTACAAAGCATCCCAAGAAGACCGCTTTGCCTTGTCTGAGTTCATCAGACCGACGACTGTCGGACACACTTCCAAGACCCATGGCAATCGCCATGCGCACTGCCTGGCCGCTCAACAACCAAGCCGCGGTCCAATCTTCAAGGCCCATATTCACCAAGGTCAGCAGCAGCAATGCCTGGATATGGCCAGGTTCATAACGCTCTTTCTCCGTGGGAATGAGATTCCGCGAGACGGCATAGTATTCCTTTGCCAGGGCGACCGTTCCAGCGGGACCTGCCCGTGAATGCGTTCGCGATTGAGTAATGGTATAACTCAAGATTGCCCACAGGGCGGCATGATCGCCGGACCCAGGTGAGGCCGTGGCAATAGAGAGAGGGGCGTTGGCGTAAAGGTAGGAAGCGCGAAGAATGTTATGCTTGGCCACCACGGGAAACCATGAATGCGTGACCGCAAAGTATATATCGAGCAGCTGCGAAGTCTGAGGTGGCAACTGCAGGGTATGTGGACTGGCAGCGATCCCCTGGCCACCTGGCTCTTTCGACAATCGAGCCCGCTTCACACCCGGCGATGCAGCAAACGGCTCAACCACACGCGGAGCACCCGGATCGAGCGGGGTGGAAGTGCGAGCTACTCGGAACCCCCATTGACCGTCGGGCCCATCATCTTGCGGGTTACGCGATCGCTTCCCGGTCGCCAGGGCTGGTGTATCTGAATTAGAGAGCATTTTCTCCAGCGCGCCGAAGAGCCGACTCGTTTTCCAAGACTCGTGTAGACTTTCGGAGGCACTATCGTCCGACCACACGGACATCAGCTTCTCGCGACGACCGGTGGACTCGGCGGTATTTCCTAGCATGGCCAACATGGTATCCTCGAAGCCGTCGATGTTGCAGATCGACAGCGCCCACAGCTTTTCCAAACCACGGACGTAGCCCTCGGGGAGACCGCGTTTTCTTCGCATGGGGGGTCGTAGGAGCAGGACTGGCCCGATGCCTGACAGGCGGAACAAGTGGGACGAATGCCATCGCATTTATCCTAAGATCGGCGAGATATTAGATTGGGGGCAAATGAGATATACGAGGAAAGAACATGGCTGGGCGCGACTCACTTTCTTACTGCGACAGCGATCGCAAGCTCGGGAGACCCTCTTGCGCCGAGGGGCCTTATCCGATCCCTCATCCATGGAGAGGGGCTATTAGCGCGGGCAATACGCCATGTAGAGGAAATAAGGGGACCAGCAGTTCTCTCTCAAATTCCGAATGCACTGGAATTAATAAAGTAATGCAAGGTTATAAGAAACAGGCCGAGACTCGGAACAGTCGAAGAGTAAGACCAGAAATAGAAAAGTGGAGGAGCGGACTCTGACCCATTACTATGTCACCTCTACGGCAGAGGTTACAGGCCGAGGAAGGGTTCTCGGGCGTAAAGTTCGGGATGTGAAGGCACTCGGAATTATCGGGGGGGGATCTCCACGTCCCCACAAAGCCTTCCACTTGAACATTTAGTGTATCATAGTAGATATTTATATATTCATATGTTCTCGTATATGAACGAGATCATTTCTAGAGCAATTCTATAATTAGACATATAACTTTTACCCTAGTTAATGAGTAACTATATAACTATACCTAGGTAACTATGATCAGGAAAGGCATCAAGGCATTCCCGACGTATACCCAAAACCCGACGCTTAACCCGATTTGGACTCTATATAACAACTGTAGAACTGTAGAACTGTAGAACTGTAGAACTGTAGGGTTAAAGGAGATCTACCGTGATGCCTCGGGGAACCTTCTGCATAGATAATAGATACTTCACTTGAGCTAAACCTCCAAGGCTGATAGTTAGTCTTTCATAAGTCTATATTGTACTTGACACTGTGATGATCCAAAGCTCATTGGCACTACCTAGGTATCCACGGGCCAACATACACTTAGCATGCATACTGCACCTGAGGGATGGAGAGTTTTGTGGTCGAAGGGTTTGGGAACTTTGAGGGGCTCATGTTCGTAGAGCAATTGTTATTCTTGGTTCTAAGGATAGGGTTCATCTCACTCAATTCAGAAGACTCCAATATATAGTAATCCCACGCAGAAAGACATCTGACCGTTAACTCTTATTGGACTCGAAAACAAATGTTTAACCGTCCGCACGCCATCCTTCAAGCGTATGTCAGGAATCAATCGTGTTTTTCTGGCCCAGGACCGTAATTCATCACATTGGATGCCCAATGGGCATCCGCATAAGGCGCATTATTTGGGGCTGCATACGGTCCATGCGGGGCCGCATTGACCCCAGACATCATAGCCGGTTGGGCGGAGTACTCAGGAAGATGACCAGGGGCAAAGTCACTAGGAGTCGGCCCCGTCGGCGCCTGCACTCCAGTAGGCACTCGATCGAAATGTGCGTCTCCCTGTGCCGAGTGCACCGTGTGCGTCAACATTCTCGCGCCCGGATCGTTTGTCCGAACTCGCCCCGACATGATATCCTTGACAGGCACCTTTCGGCCATAGAATCGCTCGTTCTCGTCGTTGCGCTCGATAATGATGCTTCCGTCGACTTGCATACCGGCATAGAATCCCCGGCTCTTGACGTAGGTCCAAATCGGAGCCCGACGCTTATGCACCTCTGACTCCAGCACACCTCCGATTCCAATCGGTCCAGCGGCGACGGTGACTTCGCTGCCTAGGGTCACACGCACGTTGTAGAAGGCCTCCAGTGCTTCGTAGGTGTTGATCACCATAACACAGTCGTAGATATCCGCACCAACCAGGAACCCAACGCCCGCAGTATGCATCAGGATCCCAGACGGGGCACTCCACTCCCCCGTCTCAGGCATGCGTGCAATAAGCACTCCGCTCCCAGAAGCACCACTAACCCACAACCCCGTCCGCATCGCCGTAAAGATAACCAACCCCTTTGCGTCGCGGATGACCTCCTTTGGGATCTTCTTCAGCACCTTCTGCTTCCCGCGGGGTCTATCGATCTGGCTCTCTGCTCCGTTCCCAGGCGGAAGCGCCACTGGCGGCAAGTCCTCGACATAGACACCGTCTTTGCAGAAGCTGCGGAGGATGCGGGCGACTTTCTCGCTTTCCTTGTCGAGGGTCATGGGCCAGAAGGCCTCGGAGCCAAGTTTGTTACTGAGGCGGTTGACGGGGGCACCGAGTTTATCGAGGGCATCCCAGCCTTTGTCGAAGCCTTTTTTGCCGTAGGTCTTTGTTTTGCTCCACATGCTTTGGTTTATCTGTAGCGAGGGGTGCTCTGGCTTGGAGCACTCGAAACACAACCTTGGAAACTACCTAGATATAAGCCGCCCCTATGAAAATAAGACCTAGGTCGTGCATACCTAGGTAGTATGAGCTAGCGCATTATTAATGGCTCTCGGCCCGTTGGGAAGTCCCGGGGCCCTCGATTTGGCTGACAACCCGCTTCGGTGTCCAGGTGCTATAAATAGTATCAATTTCGTATTCGTGTTCATCGATGTGTTGTACGTTCCACAATCAAACCTGGGTATACATATTTGTAACAACATAGTATTCCCAAAGACGCAGTCCATAACCTTAGTCGACTTCGTCCACTTTCTCGGCTGAATTGCCTCTAGGATACTCCATGAGAAATAAGCGTCAGGTCTTTCTTTCGCTGCACCATCGCAATTCTCTCTCTCGGTGGAAACAGGCAGCGATTTGGCTATGCGGCCTACCACTGGGGGATTTTCATTTCTCCTAAAAGTCCCAGTAGGCCGGAGTGCTATGCTTTTGACGTCAGCAATGGAGTTGTCCTCGATCCGGTGCATCGAGTCAATCTTAACGAAGAGGGCAATTGGCACTTTCGAGAGAAAGTAAACGATCCAGACCAGGACAGTCTACTTGGAAGGGTCATGATTGGAAAGGTGCCTCATGAGGTTACCTATGCGCAAATCCGCGACCTTTTTGAATCGATCCCACTACCGCAAAAGGATGCTATACCAGAACAAAACTGCGTCACTTGGACGAGAGCTGCAATTCGTAAGCTTCGGGAGAACGGTCTTGCAGAGCAATTCGATCTCGATCGGTTTATGGACGAGTCGCTCGCATTCGCAGATCAACGCTTGCACACCGGATCTACACCCACTAGCATCAATTACACTACTAGGCCCATGTGACTGGCGAAAGGCGTTAGATTTGAAGTAGAATAACCAGCTATATTGCAGTTCTATAAACGAGGACTTGCTTGGTTTCACCATACTAGGGAATGTATAGAAATGATCTGGAGTGAAAGCGATGAATTTACAGAAGAGCGGACGAACTAGAGGAGAGAGGAAGAGAATGGATCGTGTTCTATATAACTGCATGTCGTGGACATTCTAATAAGGATCTTATGACCTCGATCCTTTGATGGGCTTCGGACTATATGGGTCTTGAAGATATTGAACAAACCTTCATAGATCTCATACTTGTATACTAGACTAATAGGCAAGTAGATATCCTATAGCTCCTTATTAAAATGACTAAATCCAGCGTTTACTTGGTTCCATCTACCTCTCTTCGCTATTCAATCTTCTACAACCCTAGCGGGGTCCTACGTGTAGGTCTGTAATTGGTAATTTGGAAGAGCAGCGAGAGAGAGGGAACTATCGAGTTGGAATAGACTGGGCGAGTGGATATTCAATCATCTCCTGCAATTTCATGCAGATTGAAGACTTCAATGTTGCTGAAAAGCACTATAAACCAACATCTACAATGTAAATATCCATAAAAACAGTCAATAGAATCTCACATTGACCTTTTCAGACCAGTTTCCGGTATAGAAGTGATCAAGAGATATAATAATTGACACGAAAGGATGTGCCAACTCCATTGCCGAGTCGCATAGATCTGGTGGAAAAGCCTTTTGCCGGAGACAATCCGGCAACCTCCCAGTTCCTCATTCCGAAACATTTACCAACTCGGAACATCTGGGGTATTCAAGGTTGTGAGATTACCTAGGTATTATACTGACAACCTTAAATTCCAGACTACATTATCCTATCTATCATTCACAGCAGTCCCAGCAGTCCTGCTCATCCCTCCTCATCCCTTCTCAACCTCCTCAACATCTCCCCGCATTCCACCTCTGCGATTCTATGCCTTGAGTGCATCTGATCATGGCGCTCGTTCACTCGACATAGACCAATTGATTTATCACCTCTCACCATGCTCGATCCTAAACCGTCTATTCCTCCCACGGCCGACGCCAAGTCCGACATCCCCGCATGTGCCACCAAAGAATCTTCCTCTCCCATGCTCCGCCCCGAGGCTGCCCCTCGCACATTTGCTCCCAATGCATCCCTCGTTCTGATCGGCATCCGCGGATGTGGCAAGCGCTCCCTAGGCTTCGTCGCCGCGACCGCGTTGAAGCGACGCTTCATTACTGAAGACCACTACTTCCGGGAGGTCACGGGCATCACGCGACAGGAATACCTCAAGCAGTATGGCAGCCAGGAGTTCCAGCGCCGCGACATTGAAGTCCTAAAGATGATGCTGGATAACCACCGCACGGGATGTGTCGTTGAGTGTGGGCTGGCCAGTCTGACGCGACCTGTGCAGGATCATCTGCGTCGCTATTCCCGGTCCAACCCTGTGGTTCATTTGCTGCGCGATATCGATCGCATCCAGCAATTGCTCGGCCTAGAGGACCAGGCGGTGCGGTTGTTCCGGGAGGGGGACCCGATGCATCGGATGTGTTCGAATTTCGAATTCTATAACCTTGAAGATCGGAGGCGTATGTCGGACGATGGGAGCCCAGATCGCCGGTCTGCGGATTATTCCTTCAAGTTGCAAGAGGTCAAAGAGGATTTTACACGATTTGTGCAGTTTATTACTGGACTCGATGTGAATTATTCGAGCTATGACTCGCCGTTCGTTCTCTTAGAGACGCCGCCAGAACTGCGCTCTTTTACCCATGCTATCTTCGTGCGGTCTTCAGATCTGATCGCCGACAATGTCAACCTGACTGAGCTTGAGTCTGGTGGAGATGCCATCGAGCTGTGCGTTGATCGCTGGAGCCCAGACATGGCAGCCACCGTCAGCAAACAGGTCTCTGTCCTGCGTCGAAATGCGCGGACGCCTGTGATTCTCTCTGTTGACATCTCCTGTATCGGCACCGGCTCCCCGGAACCGGCCACCTCTTCTTCTCGGCCTTACTTTGATATTCTCGAGCACGGTTTGCGCCTGGGTGTGGAATATCTTGTTGTGGATCTGACTCAAGACCGATCCCGGCTGGCTGGGACCATCAGAAGTCGTGGGAATACCAAAGTCATTGGGCAGCAGGTCTTTGAGCCATCTTCCCCACTACATGGGACAGTGCGGGTTGCGTAGCCGTCTACGATGAAGCTGAAAAGCTCGGCTGTCAGCTCGTGCGCCTCCTCCGAGTCGCAACAAAGCGCGAGGAGAATGCCGCTGTGATTGAGTTCTCCAATAAAATCCGATCCCTCCCGGGAGATCACCCACCGCTCATCGCCTACAATATCGGTGCCCTGGGCCGTACCTCACAAGTGTTCAACTCGATCCTCACTGCAGTAACACATCCAGCGATCACCCAATCTGCAGAGAATAAGCACGACCCGCAAATAACCTCTCGCGACGCCGTCCGCGCGCTCTTCCAAAGTTACGTGCTCGACCCACTCAAGTTCTACATCTACGGAGAGAACGTCGCCTACAGTCTATCCCCGGCAATGCACAATGCCGCACACCAACACTGCGGCATGGGCCACACCTACAGCATCCCAGATTCACCCTCTCTCGCAGTCTTAGACCGACTGGGCCGGGATCCACACTTTGGAGGATCCAGTGTCGTGCAGCCATGGCGTGTACAGGTATATCAGAAGCTCGCATCGAAAAGCCGACATGCTGAAGCCATCGGGGCAATCAACACAATTATGCCGCTTCGCGGGCATGAAGACGGAACGATGTTCCCACTCCAAGAACAAGCCAGCCGACGCAACCAGGCTGGGCGTGTGCTAGGGTGGTACGGCGAGAACACCGACTGGGTCGGGATAATGACGTGCATCAGGCGACATCTCTCGCCGCGCAACGCAATCAGCGCAAAAACAACAGGCCTAGTCATTGGCGCGGGCGGCATGGCGCGGGCCGCCATCTACGCCATGCTCCGACTTGGATGTCGGAAGATCTTCATCTACAACCGCACGCAGTCGCGTGCCGAGGAAGTCGCGCGCCACTTCAACTCCTGGGCGTCGTCGCAGGTTGACTCGACTGAGGTGGTTTGTGTCTTGCAGTCGCTTCAGGAAGACTGGCCTGCGGGCGTTGCTCAGCCTAGTCTCATTGCCTCTTGTGTGCCGGCTGATCCAGATCGAGATGAACCACCGGCGAACTTTGAGATGCCGGTGCAGTGGCTTGGGAGTCCTACAGGGGGTGTGATACTCGAGGTGGGCTTTTCCTCCCTCCCCCGACATCTGTGTATCTCTTGTCACACGTACTAATCGAATATAGTTGGCCTATAAACCCCTCGATACACCACTGCTACGACAAATGCGCCGAGTCCGGAGCGAGACTGGGCGGCCTTGGGTCTTGTCTGACGGATTGGAGAATGTTACTGAACAGGGTATTGCTCAGTTTGAGTTGATGACAGGCCGCAAAGCACCTCGGCGGCTTATGACCTATGAGGTCTTACGCAATTATGTAGGTGACAGTGGGCGTTTTGACGAGAAGACTATTCAGGCTCGTCTAGATGGTGTTGGGTCTCCGATGACTGGAAAGGAATAGAGGGTTCCAAGGTTGGAATGGGTATGATCTTTTCTTCCTGACTCTTTTTTTTGTCAGTCATGTATATATATAAAACAATCTCAAACAGTTCATATCACAGACTAGTGTAATCTCAATCGAACGTGGGCTGATAACACTCTCCTATCGGCACACCGCCCGGGCTTTCTTTTGTTTGGGTCTCCTTGTCAGCTTCACTTCACTCGACTTCCCCTAAAGTTTCTTGTTCTCATAGCCATCTATAATATACATATTCAAATTGGCTTGAAAACGGCATACCATCACCAATGCCAGGGTTTTCGCCCGAGCAGCCCGACTCGATAACGGCAACATGGAAGAAACGCAAGTGGGACCATGAGGAGTCTAGGACTCTGGCACGTCCGTAAGTCTGACAATGTTTCTCTTGGCGGGGTGACAGATAGACTAATACGATACCAGAACAACATATGTCCCATCTTACCGAGTCGATCGGCCCGAGTACGATGGTGGCTGCTCATTGCCTCTATCACGACACCCAGACGGAACAGACATCTCCTTCCGACCACGCTGCCTCCCTCGCAAGCGCCGACATGTTCAAGGCCCTTACCTTACACTGCCATCCCATCAGCACCAGCATCAACATCAACTGCAGCAGCCACATCAACTCCAACACCAACAATCCCCAACCCACCTCTCCCCAAACATCTACGGCACCCCAAACCAAGACCCATACTCACCCCCGGTCTCCCCCAAAACCCTCGTCCCCTTGCACTACCCAACCCAACAATCGGCTTCTCCTTCTGCGCTCCGGCCTTGTCACATCTGCCACCGCCGTCCAACAACCCGCCAAGTCCTCGACGCCTACGCAGATTGTGATCTCTGCCACGAGCGAGCATGCTTCATCTGTCTCCGACAATGCGATAGCGCATCCTGCGGCGGGGCATTCGGTCTGTCGAAAGATTCAAGCATACATATGCACATGCACACGAGCTCAACCGACGATGCCAGCTACGATGTCAGCGAGGCGGCCAGGAGGAAAATCTGCTCCGGCTGTGCTGTGGAAGAAGTCACCGACACCGGGGCGGAGATTGTCCGCTGTCTTGACTGCGTGCGTGGTGCAGGCTCGTGGGCTGCGGCGACTATACCGTCTGATTGGGCTCTGGATGATATGCGGCATGAGGATATGACTGGGTGAGGGCTATATGGGGTTGATTTCCTCGCCTCTATGGGGGTTGAAGATGGATATGACAGAATGACACATGAAACTACGGCATAACATCCTTTACGACCTCAGGGTTGTTTTTGCTGCTCCTTGGGGAGTGGTTCTTTTTCTCGGAGTTTGATATTGGGACTGCACTGGACTGGAGGAACTGGGATTAAGGTGGATATTTTCTTCTTTTGGCATTTATATTGTACATGCAGCATGGCGAATTAATGATCTTTGGTTCTTTTTTATCTAGCATATAGCATAATGATATCTGCCTATTTGTATACTCCTATGTGTACATAGACTACTCTCGGTTTACATGTAGATGCGCATCTCGTCAATATTTGTTCTATAATAATCTACAGTCGAGACATTACCGTGTGAAATAATCAATCACTGATTAAATGCCATTAATGCGATGCCAGAAATGAAAACTATAAGACACAGGAATAGAGTAAGGGTATAGCCAAAATGAAAACCCCATGCTCATCAACATCCAAAACCCCCATATATCCCCAATATCAATATCATCAACCCTCAATCCCTCTACCTACCTACCAAACCTCATCTGCGCCCCAGCAAAGTGCCAAAGACCACGCATATACCCTTGGTACTCAACCGCCTCCCCATCCCCACTAAGTCCATGACTGCGTCCACCAGTACAATACATCTCTGTCAACCTCAGCTGCCACGGCGGATATCCATCGAGCTTAAGGAATGGGCCAAAAACAAGCAATAGGTCCGGCTCTGGTTTGAGCACCGTATCCGGTAGGCTGGGATCCATAGACAACGGCTGTGTGGTGATCTCGCTGATCTCCGCATCGACCAAATCCGGCGTGATATCTTCCGGGGAAAGCTTGCCGTTCTGGCTCATCTCCGCCAGGGTCTTGGTTAGGTCGACGAGGGTCTCACGGCCGTCCGTCGAGGAGAGGAGAAGGATGGTCAGTGTTTGAGGTTGGGCTGTGTTGTCTGTGTTTTTTGAGATGGGTTCGCTGCGGTGGACTGGGTGGTGAGGGGCGAAGACTTGGAGGATGGGTTGATGGCTGGGGGTGCCATAGTAGGAGGCGAGTTTGGTGGTGATTATTTGGTGCAGAGCTGGGATGCAGGATTTCAGGACGCCTGGATAGAGGTTAGTATTACTGTATATCCTGGATAGCAGAGAGAAAATGGTCCATACCGGACTTCTCGTATACACTGAGCTGGGAAATCCCCGAGCACGAACTCCAGGCCGCCAATTCAGCAACTTCATCCATCAACACCGCAAGAGCGTCATCTTCCTTCCGAAGTGTGAGGATTGTACTCAGATGTTGCGGCAAGCGCTTGAGATTCTTCACATCTTTCCGGATCAGCTCGGGGGTGCGGTGGTGGTGATAGACGATTGCGAAAATGCGGTCGACGACGGCATGGTACGCCTGCAGGAGGCGAACGACGATACCGAAGATGATATGCGTAAAGGCATAGGCGAGGTAGTGGGTTTGCGACTTGAGGAATGTGCGAATGGGCGTTTTGCGTTGTGCCTTGCGGCGCTCGCTGGCAGTCAGTTGTGGTGCTGGCTTCGTACCTAGCTCGGCGGGGTCGGGGAGGTAGCCCTTGAGGAGGGATTCACGTTCTGCTACACTGAGTTTTGTGCCTCGAGCGCGTAAGTCGTCGCGCAGGATCTCGCGATCTCGTTGGGAGACCATTGTGGTGTGGGTGAAGGAGGGAAGTGGAGGTGTGTGGATGTTCTGCTTGTACAGGATTGCTGAACAGCTAGAGGACTGTATACAACTGTATACTAACGATTAGAGGTTCTTGTTGTTGTGGCTATTTTCGAGGTATTTCAAAGTATTTAAGGTATTCTTTCATTTCTATTTCTATTAATATACCAAGTTCAGCTTCAACTAAATATCTCTGCCTAGTATATAGAAATAGAATATGTGCGTGGCAGTAAATCTCCCCCGAAACCAAATTCGTCACCCCTCAGCTTTCCCCGGATTCCTTCTTCCAATTATTTCCCCAACAGTCTAAGGGAGAGGAGACACGGTTGTCCAGCTCTGCAGGCAGCTCATGCCTGTCCAATATCAATCATGATGGACAATGCATCCATAAATACAAGCTCCGCCCGCACCGTCTTCCCTCAAGGCCCCAGTTTCACCCTCGAGGACTTCTCCAGTCGGGACTTCATTGTCAAGGAGTTTATTGAATCCCTCTCCGATGCTGCGATATCCAGCCGTCGCTCACTGGCCGGTCTCGCGGGCGCTGCCAACCAACCCTTCGATCCTAAACCCCTCATCCGCACCTTCGAAAGCGCCCAACGTCGCCTGAGCGAGCTTTCCGGAGACCTCGAGCTCCGCGAGAATGAACTTTCAGCAGCTGTCCGACGAGCAGAAGCGCAACACGGCCAGAACCTCAACACTCTCGGCCAGAAGCTCCGCCACACCATCGAAAACTTTCAACAGCTTGACACGTCTCTAAATGGCCCCGGCCGCGAGAATCCAGCAGGGACGGGGAACATGGCAGTGGAGACAGGAAAACGCTTAGAGGAGCTAGACCGACAACGGCGACGAGCTCTGGATGCCCATTTTCTCATCCAATGCTGGGACGGCGTGTGCAACCGGGGCGAGATCTCGCTATTAGAGAGCCTGCGGCGATCTGGCACGGGAGAGGCCAAGGTGCGCTCCGCACATATTGCGCGCCAGCTGCTGCGTATTAGTCAACGACTAGATCCGCAGAGCTGGCAAGAACATCGAGCTCGCCCCAATGGTGGATACGGAAATAGCTCCTCGTCTGAGGATCTCAGCGAGAGCAGCACGCCGCGGCGGAACACGCGAGAGATTATTGAGAAGTTTTCTGAGACGCTAGAGAAGGATTTGCTGAAGCAGTTTGACGATTTCTACCGCAAGGCTAACTTCGATGGTATGAGGGATTGCGCGACTGTGTTGCAAGATTTCAATGGCGGTGCTAGTGTTATTGCCTTGTTCGTCAACCAGCATCAGTTCTTCATCGAACGCAGCCAGCTGGTAACGGAGGAAGTCGGAGGCGATCCGGAATCGTGGGAAAAGCTGGCTGATCCGGACGCGGAGCTTCCTGGTGTTGAATCCAGTCTCCAGTCGTTGATCGATGAAGTCAAGGTTGTGGTTCAGGACGAGTCTGCTATTATTCGGCGGGCCTTCCCCTACTACGAGCAAGTCCTGGGCAAGTTCTTACAGCGGGTCTTCCAGCAGTCTATCCAGCAGCGCCTGGAAATGGTGCTGGAGAAAGCAGCCGGGTGTATCGTCACTAGCGTTCCTCCGTTGTCTTCAAAGCTCACGTAGCTATATCGGTGCCTTGATCGAGGATCTGAAGTCGCACGGGTTGACCGAGCATCCGGAACCTGTTTCTTCGCAGACAGCTATATTGCTAGATCAGCAGCTGGAGGAGCTTTTTGTTCCTTATTTCGTTGGATCGTCTTACATCGAACGCGAGAAGCGGACGTTAGAAGAACTTTTCAATGCGGTCTTGTTCAAGTTCACCTCTTACCATGCCCGGCGCAAGAAGGCGGCAACAACCTTCATGGCCTCGTTATCCCGGGCTGGGTCAGAACTCCTGTCGACTACACGCGATGCATTTATCAGCCGGTTAGACTCACCAGAGGTCTCACCTATCCAGCGAAAAGTCCTGCTCAGCGTGGCCAACATAGGCGATACGCTGGAGACAACTCGGTTGACCGAAATCAAGCTCACAGAAGAAGATGGACAACCCAATCTCAGCGACGCTAAGCGGATGCTCAAGTGGCTGGCTGAAGCCGTGGGCCGAGGACTCGAGCTCAGTGTCAACAGCGACACACCTAAAGATGTCTCCGCCTTGCTCAACCTGCTTCTCCTCGCGATGGGAGAGGGATACGTGGATGTCTGTCTCTAGACGCCGCTCTGGAAGCGGCTACGTCACAGGAATCCAGCAAGGCTGAGCCCGACTTTTCCTACCTCTTCTCAGCTCGCACTACGATTAGTATTACCACATTGATGGTGATGTGCATCCATGCGGTCCTTCTCCCTCTATCAGCCGCGAGCATCACCACTCGCCGGGATATGGAAAAGCGCACCAGTCAAACCACCTCGCGCATCGAGGACAAAATCAACACTATCGAGCAGAAAACCATTGACGCCACATTCGCTTGGGTCAGCAGATTGCTATCTGGCCAGAAGAAGAACGACTTCCGGCCTAGGGAGAGTGATAACACCGCATGGTTAGAGATGCTACACACTCCAGTATGTTCCATCCCAACATTCAACCCTTAGGAAGCCCTACTAATCCCCAACAGACCTGTGCATCAATCACCTCATTCCTAACTCGTCTCCACAACATCGCGCGCACCTCCCTCCCATCCAGCGGCGCCAACGTGCGCCAAGTGCTGACCGAGATAGCACTCGGAATCCGCGGTCTCCTCCTCGAGCACTTCAAACGGTTCTCCGTCAGTGGACCTGGCGGGCTAATGGTAACCAAAGACATGACACAGTATGCAGACCTCTTCAGATCCTGGGACATTGACGAGGAAACCAAAGGTCCCGGTGGCGCGCTGGACGTGCTACTGGAAGTTGGTAGTCTATTCGTGATCGGCCCCGAGGCTCTCCGCGAAAGAATCCGCGGTGGTGCTGCCAGTGGCACGACTGGCGGACCTGGGGGCCCGGGACGCAATCCTACCCAGGAGGGTAAATTGAGTGTGCAGGAGGTGCGGGCTTATGTCTCGCGTCGCGAAGACTCCAATACTTTTGCTATGCAGCAGGTTCTTAATGCATTGTAAGGGGGAGATCTTGTTCTGGGATGTTTATACCCTGGTTTTTGATTTGGTGGGATCGTGTTGCTTCTTCTGGGGGGGATACATAGACCGGCGTAATGATAATGCATGCATTAGTATTGGGTTCTCTTGATATATTGCATCTCTATTCTTCTGTGATTGCTTTGACCAATACGAAGAGATTCATGCACCTAGAAATTCCTGTATAATCATGTAGGCACTGTCCAAACACCGAGGTGACAGGCCCTGTCGCGCGTGTTGCACGGCGTCTTCTGGAAGGGCCTGTATTAAAACATCCGGAAGATGCAATCCCCCATTCAGAGGCCATGAATCCCTTCCTCTTCTCAAACTTCTTTGCTGTCACTTTGTCATAATTTCTTCTATGATTTTCCACGAGACATGCCAGTGTTGGTATTCCGTTGGCATATCCCGATGCAACTCCCCAATACAGAATCCTGTTGATGGCGGGTGTCTGCGCATGATTCTGCATACTCCAGTGCTGGCTATCTGCATGGGTTTGAATTTATAAGAGCCTGGTAAAACGGGATCAAGCCTGGCTGGCTGCTAGCTGGCTGTCCCGGTAACGCAAAAGCCGGGTGTTGACATGGCATCCTGATATCAACCAGCCCGCAAGGGAAAGCCTCCTGTTAGCTGGCGGTATTATGATGTATTGGATATACATGTTCCAACCGACAGTCATTTGCCTAATGGCATTTGCGCCAGGGACCTAACAGAGCCGAATGAGTCCAACGGGGTTGATCTTTATAGTCAAGGGTCATATTCGAACTTTGCCAAAGTATGGTCTTAATGGTCTTGATTTGTCCCCAGTCCTCTTCTAAGTGATCGTCGCTAACGCTTCTTCTCTATTAAGGACAAACGAAATGAAAAACGGAAGGCACAGATCACATTATCTTGATCAACTGAAAACCCACGCATACATTCCCTTCTCTACCTGAGAATGTCTATATATTGGTCACTTCTTACCACTATATTTATTTATTCAAATACATAAGCCACAACAATGGACTCTTATTGCCGTTCGTGTCCCCCTCTTATCACTACATTAGTGTGAACCTGCTGATGATGGTTCAATGAATCCAGGCCTACGGAGGATGACTACTAGACAGTGGATGAGGGAAAGTTCCCAGTTTCGGAGGCATTAAAAATTCCCATTCATGTCTTGAAATTGAATCATGTCAATAGCAGCTCGTTGGCGTTGAGTGGAAAGAAATGTTTCCTCTGGCCGAGTGACGAGAATGCGTTGCAACATGGAGATGTCCTCTCATCTGCTTATGACCGAGACGGTGCAAAGGAATGAGTTTGTCAATCACAGCAAAAGCTAAGGCCAATCTTGTAGTGTTGAGCTGTGAGTATTTAGAGCCCATATTCTCAAGTCTAGACCAGAGACCAGAATAACACTTGTGGTTCTTAGAGTCTTCCTACTTCGGAGGTTTCTCCGTCCTGTTTTGCTTAGTCCATTCCATCGCTATCGCTCTGGTCATAGCTGTTGATTCCCTCTTTAGAGTCCGTTCATTCTCTAGTGTCCGGACCTTCTGCTCCAACTATCCGAGACTTGAACGTGTGCGGTTGGTTGGCCCGAGTCCCCAGGCCGCAGGTATCACAACCTCCGTTGGGTTCAATTGCACTTGGATAGCTGCAGGTCATTACTCAGGCTGATTTTCCCAGACGCATCGTTAAGAGGATAAAAAAGGCCGGGCATTGACGACATCACCCAGTTCGCTCGGGACCAGGATGGTACAGAACTATCCTTCCTTGACTGCCTGCGGCGTTGTTAAACACCGCGCTCCAGTCAACGAGGTCTGAATGCATTGTGTGCTATGAGTGGCATTTGACGAGGCTGCCACACTTCGTTCCGGCCTTTCTACCTCCCAGGCGCAGCCCACGCGTGCGAATCCGGTATCGCTAGTTGGCAAATTCGGATTCACTGATCCTATGTGTCCGGCGTTTTGGGGTTGAGCGAGACGACCTCTCGAAGATCCAGCTATCTACCCTTTGCATTTCCTTTGGTTTGATGTTTTCCTGTTTTTGTTGTCTCTGATGTTGCTTTTTGTGACTATCCCTATATAAACCGCTTCTCCTTGTTGTCTGCCATATAGTATATTCCTTGGCAGGAAGGTTTCTCGATCTACTACTTCTATGGTAAATGTGCGTATTTACAAAATAATCTGCTTCTGGGCTGCATCCAAGATTCTATATGTCTAGATGGTCTCTATAGATCCACCCATATCCACACTTTACAAGCTTACAATGAAGTCGGACTTCCGGAGACTACCTAAAGGTACCTACCTACCTAGGTAGGTATAAGTGGAGCCACGTGTTTCATGCCCTAAATTTGAGATCCGTACCATGGTACAGTGTCAGAGGTAATCTTATTCTGTTCTTGATTCCTGTTTTGGCTCCTCCGTAGGCAGATTTACCTACTCAATTGCCAAAGTTGATCATCCCTGATCAGCATTTTTGAAGTGTCAATCCGGCTTCTAACCGAGAGGGCTAGAACTTTGAGAATTATACGGAGTACTCCGTATCTAAAATCATGTTACCCATTTAAGAGTTGTTTACAGAACAATGTGAATGTTAAATACAGAGTAGCATTCGGCCAACTATCCTAACCTGGATATAGAAAATTCTAACCGAGGCTTTTTCTTTTTTTTTTTTCTTTTCTTTTCTTTTTTCCTTTCAAGGTTTGCGGCTGAGTTGTGGCTGAAAATGGAAAAAGGCGGGCCGAAACTCAGGGCTCCCGGTGAACTTCCAATCTTGGAAGGTTCGAAGATTTGGTTTTTGGGACTTTTGGGACTTTTCTCTCCCGATTTTCCTTTTCACTAGTTTGTTCTAGAAATTGTAACCTTGGAAAGAATTTTCTGTATTTGTCCAGTTCAGTGACTTAAAGGACTAAAGGGGGCCTCACCGTATAACATACGCTTCGTACGGCACTTCGTCTTCCGGCACAGATTCTATCCCCCACTATAATTACGAGATCGAGTACCATCGACCTACCAGAGACAAGCAATTGGAGGTGAGATGCAGCTAACTTTAGTTCACCTGGCTAGGAAGGAACCATGACGATCACTACGCTAGATCTCTATGGTTCGTACGGCTCTTCATCTGCATAAGGCTAAAATCTCTGAGTACTCCACTGCGCAACTTGTCCGAGCACCTGAAGATAAAACAATTTGAGGCTTGGGCAAGCATTGAAATGCTCTGTTATTGTAGTCTTTGGCAATTTCCAGTCGAAGATGCTCGAAACAATAGCTACCTAGGTATTCTATAAGAACTACCTAGGTATATGGGCATTTAGTTATGCAAAAACATGGGCCCAAAAATGAAGCGGGTCCGTAGGCCTGGGGCGTCGAGAACTCGATTCACGGCCCGTATTGGTTTATTCTTAGCCATCTCCATATTTATGGTTCTTCTCGCAGATGGTTCCTGCAGTTCCTGCATCTCCGGAAAGGTTTTGCAGTACTCCGTAGTATATCGTAGACAAAGACAGACCATGAAAAGGATGTCATGCTACTACACCGCAATACTTCTAGTATCTCAGCCCTGATCTGAGAATAACGACAATATTTTGCCAACTATCAACATCCTCATTCCCTTTTCCAAGTCCTCAGGTCCGAGCTGTACTAGTCTGGCTGTACTAGTATGCCCCATCAGATCTAGTCTCACAAACGAAGACGCCACCCAACCTTGGCCCACAGTCTCAGGCAAGAGATTTACTCCATAGAGATCGTGAGTAGAAAGGCTATTTCAATAAATAAAAAGAACACCCTCGGGTCTTCTTTCGTAGCGAGATATTCGCACTTCCACTGGTGACCTTGGGTTGCCGTCCCTTCATTCTGACTATTACACCCTTGTTTATGGTTGCGAATTGAAAATATATAGATATATATCTACAATGGCTGAAGAAAACCCTAGAAAGTCCATTGTGGAAGATGTCTTCATCCCCAAAGAACTACTTACGACTGCCAAATTCAACTCGCCATGGGAATTGGCTCGATGGGAACAGTCTCTCCCCGATAACGACCGTATAATATCACTTCCAGAGCCTCGCACCTCTTCCAATCGTCCTCTGAGTCTTTCTGCTCTGCGATCAGTGGCAAGACCGAGGTCTGCAATTCGATCTCGTGGACGCAGTGATCCTCCTGCTTTTCAGGGTATGAAATTGATATCCATATCTACGGCATAATTATATCAAATCGATGCCAACGTCTTATATACATCAGCTAACGCCATCCCATTCTTTAGGTACATTCGACTTCTTTGAAAAGCCCGCCACATTCGAGCCCCCTTCTCCAATCCCCGAGAAAGGACAAATAACACCGGTTCAGAATGCATTGCTCAGTCCTCAACCACTCAGTAAAACCAGCTCTCAGACAATCAGCAGCGAGCAGAGCCACCTGCAAGAAGTCTACGAAAAAGCCAAATTGAGAGGCGTTGCTATCCAACGAAAGCATTGGGTGCGGTTATTATTTGAATACAGCATCTATGCGCTCCTAGTGCTGTTTGTCTACTTCGTCCTCGTCGGTATGCCATTATGGAAAGGTGCTGTCTGGTGGCTGTATTGGGTTGTTCGAACCAAGTTCGTTATCACAGGAGGATACGCAATTATCATTGGCCTGGCTGCATTGTAAGTGTCTTCTCGAGAACTCCGAGTTTGTTGCCTTTCTTACCCTAACCAAACCAGATATGCCTTCTGTCCCCTCATGATCCTCTTCGAGAAAGATCCTCCAGCCCAGGACTCTGAATCTGAATCTCCAGATCTGGAAAACAACATCTCCAAGGTAAAATCAACTGCTCTCCTCATCCCCTGCTATAAATCAGCATCAATCGTCGGCGCAACCCTCGAAGCCGCCCTGAAGATCTTCCCCAAAGAAAACATCTTCGTCATAGCAAATGGCAACTCCAAAACACCCCTCGACAACACAGAAGAAGTCTGCAAACCTTACGGTGTAAACCACCTTTGGGTACCCATCGGCTCGAAGATCGTGGCGCAGTTCGTCGGCTGCTACGCAGCCAAAGACTTCGAAAATGCTGTTCTAATCGATGATGACTGTCTCCTGCCTCCAAACTTCCCAATCGTCAGCGACAGACTCAAAAAGAACGTCAAATGCATCGGGTACACAATTAAAAGTGTCGGCCCCAATTCCTCAAAGGGTACATTCTGCCAACAAGCCCAGGACCTCGAGTACAAAATGTCCGGTCTCCAACGTGATTTCTTCGGGAAATTCGGAAGCGCTACCTTCCCCCACGGGGCTATCTCGCTCTGGAATATCGAGTTCCTAAAACAGACATTCCATGAACATCCCGGCTTCTCCGTGTCGGAAGATTGGTTCTTCGGCGATGCGTGTCGACGTCTGGGTGGACGCATTACTATGTGTTCGCAGGTCTTTGTCGAAACCGAGACCCCGGCTTCGGTGTTCTGGAGTGGTTCTGGTGGTAGTCGTGGTGGATTCGGCGAAATGACTATCTTCCAACAGCGGTTTAAGCGGTGGAATTTCTTCTTCGTGGTTGGCGTGTACTACGACTTGAAGTATATCTTGACTAGCTGGAAGCTGGGTTGGTGGGAGTTTGGTGCGAAGTTGTGCGTTTTTCAAGAGGTATGTGATAGGCACATCTATCATCTTCGGCATTTTGATATATAGCTAACATCACCCCGCAGGTCTACGAAACTCTCATCTACCTTTTCGCCCCCTTCATCCTCCCGATCTCATTCATAGTCCGTCCCTCGTTCTGTGGAATGCTACTCGGCGTCACTATCGCGATGTACATCCTCAACGTGATAATCTTCAACGAGATCCACCTCCGATTAAAGAAAGAGCGCGTTGACTGGAAAGTCCTGTTGTTCTACTACACTTTCTACAAGATCGCACTGACGGTCGTCAACGTGTTCAGCTGCTACTGGTCGTTGTATAAGTATGCACGGTACTTTGCGCAGCGGCATCCAAAGGTTATTGAAGACCGGGATGCAGTTGAGGTGATTCTCAGTCTTGAAAAGGAGTCGAATTCGAGGAGGACATCAGTTGAGGATGATGTTATTCCGCTTGATGGTGCTCTGGGGAGAGGCGTTGGAAGAAAGTTGACGCTTACAAAGGTTCAGGCTGGCAAGAGGAAGATGACAGAGGAGTCTGAGAAGGGTGGATGGGTTTGAATATAGGTAGATTTGGATATAATATATTATAGATTGTACATGTATAAAGTTGTGCATATGTTGTACACACTTGCAAATCATTTGATATGAGTCTTCCACTATTTTCTCGTGTACGATTGACATACCCACTTGAAACCCTCTTTGATATTGATTGGCGCTGTCTCCCGTTATGCGACGAAAGCGATGACGATCTATCAACTACGGTCCTTCCCGAGGTCGCTAGACCGGTAATTATCATCCAACGGAAAATATCCCGGCCTTCTTACACATCTTCTGTTGGTCTTATCTGGTCCAGTCTAGTTATCATCCACGGACAGTGTACTCCGTACTCGTGATACGATTAACATTAATTCCCCTGACATGGGCCTGAAGTAGAGAGCATGGCCGTGGACTGCATCGCCAACACGGGCACTTGCATCAGATATCTATCCACCTCGAAGCTCACAGGAACCACTCCCTCCTTCTACTCCGTACTCCGTACTCTGTACTCTGTACAGTATCAGCGGTGAATATCCCACGCGTTTGCGATCGTAAAATGGCACTTGCAGATGATAGATCATACCTCAAAACCCGATTTTGCACGCCTCGGCGAGCCACGAGTCCGGAAGGGATGGCCTCCTCGTTTGTCTTATGCGATTGAAGTTGTATGCATTAGCCCGATGCAAGGAGGAAAGGGATTGAAGTCTACTCCGTGCTTGAAGTGATTTTATTATACGGGGTATTGTTCTCAATATCAATCTTATGTTGTACAATGTTAAAGGCTTTTTGTATTTTATTATTTTATTGAATTCCGAAGATATGTAGATCATTATGCGAGTGCTATCGGAGTATAGTCGATCAATCAAGTGTATATTCATCTAAAAACGAATCATTGGTAATCTCCGGATTAGAGTCTCGACTATATTGTATATTTAATTTAGTTGAGTTTGCTATACAATATAGATGGAATGTATATGAGCTGTCAGGTACAAAGTAGTGTAACCTCTTACTCTGTACGGAGTATGTCCTTCGTTAATAGCGTTAATATACCAAGTTGGGCATAAATGACGTTCTTTGTTCGGACCCAAGTCATCCTGTGTTCTCATTGGATATGAAGATATTTGATACATCACTTTTTTTCCCCAGGGATATTATTCTCGTATCTTGTCTCCATTTTCCCTCAATACTCCGTACGGAGTATTGAGTTAACCGATAGAGACAGGGAACAGGGAAGAGCACAAAGGAACCGTTTCCAATTCTCCAATTTTTCCAATTTCTAAATTTGCTTCCGGTCTAGGATATGTTTCAGACTGGAAATCAGCGATCTAAGTGGAGCTGAACATGATCTCCTTACTGGGGCCACGTCAAAGCGAGGCGCGTAGTGACTTGGCTCCAGGGCTTCCAAGGTTGGTAACTTGGATGACAATAGGGATGGATTCATACAGATTGGAATGCGATCGATCAAGAGTTCGTTTGACATGTTCGCATGAGATAATAGAGGGGTTCGTGATAGATCATATAGAGGGGTATTGAAGAATATACTCTATGTATACTCTACGTATGTATGTACCCTATGTAGGTAAGTGGGAAATCGAAGTATCACAATCACAAGGCGCTAATGTACAGCATATCCTGTCACAGATCAAAGAAGTTTAAAAGATATCATTCTGTGTGTGTATATATATTTGAGTAGATCTCCTCTTTCTCTTCTATTTGGAATGTTCTGTTGATTGTATACTACTTGGTATACTACTTGGTATACTTATACTTGAACTCTTGAACTTCTTATTCTATTATTCTATTAATCCTCCCTATACTCTCTATATCCCCTATATCCTACACAATGTTGGAGCACTTTGAGTCACTGCCTCCAGCAGTGAGAAGAAAGGTAAGGGCTCATTGCTGATTTCCTCCCTTCATCACTTCAGTCTCCCTCACACCGTCACACGCTCGGACATCTCATTTCCCTCCCCAATAGCTCCCTCCACAGAAGATCATCTTAACCCAATTGAGCCTGATTCGCCCGTTTTCTCCATTTATTCTTTTCCTTTGTCTACCTTGCTCAATGATTGTCCGTTATTGACCATGATTTACCCCTGAACCCCCTCGGTGGAGGCTGACAACCCGCACTATCGTCCGTGGCGCCACTCGCTGTCTCGTAACATTGGCTAACATTGGCTAGCATTGGCCAATGCTAGCCAATGTTAGCGCATGGGACGTTATTCGCTCCACTTCATATTCCCCCCGTATTGCCTATCCATTGCTGTTCAATGTCCACAGCTGACTCAAACAGTTCTTCTCGAATGTCGAGCGTTTGCGCATCCGGCTAGCTCAGAGCGATCACGGTTCCCCTACCTGCTCCACGTCAAACTATCAGACCGATAATCGGGTCTATCGAGCCCCTCGTCTTGGGGACTCTCACTCGCGTGGTTTACGGACCGGATCTAGGAAGCGAGGGCTCGAGAAACGTTCTTCTCCTTCCAAGAAATTACGCAAACCCGGCTCTCTTCAATTGGCCTACCTGGCCGCCCAGGCGGACTCTCAATGCTTTCATTCTCTCCCCGCTAAGATCCAACAAAAGCTTTTCTCCCCGAAGAACGCAGATGTTTAAGGAACGCTTATCGACAAAGTCACATTTACGACGCTGCCGACGAAGCTTACCGTCGAGATTCCGGTCGATGTTCGAGGAAATCTCGCCCTTCCATTGACACTCATCCCTCTCAAGCAATTGTGCCTGTTGTTCAACCCTCGACCGCCTTCTATTCAGACTCCGAGTCAGACGACGAAGACCCGAACATGGATCAAACATTCCATGACAGCTTCCGGTGGCTCGACGAGGATGGCGATCTTGACTTGTCTCTCGATGAATACCACGCTCATGTGGCAGACGCTGCCACGAAAAAGAGAACCCGCCCCTCTTTCCGCCGCTCCTTATCCTTTTCCAACCACCTTCGCAAAACATTAGAAATTACACCCACTTCAACTCGAGGACTCCCGCCTGTCAGTCAATCGCAACCTCTAACCCCTCTCTCCAACCGGACTCCCGAATCGCGCCCATCATCCAACCACCGATTCCAACATGCCCCCAAATCTTCCACCTCGAGCATCGACCCCTGCGCACAATACTACCAAGACCCCGATGCCCGTTTAAAATTGCGCGTGTACCTGGCATCCCCACAAAAGTTCGACGAAGCCATTGAATTTGGATTTCCCTCGCTGGATCAAAACAATAAGGAGAATATCGGCCCAGAACCAACCACACCAAAACCAAGCTCACCAAAATCCACCCTGGTTGACTGGGACTTTGGCACATTCTTCGAAGATGACGATGGCACCATGGTGGGGAGCCCAGGAGGATCGGTGGAAAATGAACCAATCCGTTCGCCCGTGCTCACACAGCGGGACGCGCCCCGACCCTCCATGGAATCATCAGCTCTTTTCCAGCGACGCCAATCCTGGCTGCCTGGGGCCAAGGGAGTCCCACAACGACTTCCGGGAAACCGCGAGATGACTCTCAAAATGACCCTTACTCGGCCTGATCTCCGCACTGACTCTCCCACACCTCCTGCTTCTTCCAAAGAAAAGGAAGATCCCTTGCGATTGGCTGAACTTCCACCCGCGGACCGCAGCCAGTCGATCTGGGACTCGGACTTGGATGAGCGAGGTGTGGTGAAGAAGATGTGGCGCAAGCTCCGACGCCGAGTTTGATTTAAATGTCTCCATTTTGATTGACTTCCGTTCATTTTATTTTTAATATTCCTTCATTTATTTCCCAACACTAAGGTGTTGTTGTTCGTCTGGCGCGAACTCATCTTTCGTTCTATACCATTCTGAACGTCCTTTCAGGATATCCGATCCTTGCATTTTGAGCGATGTCTTCTTTTCACACGGGGGGTCCTCGACATTTTTATGTACCTATTTAGCAGTGTTTTGTACATATAACCGGCTGCTTCATGTCAATTGATTCAAGAGACCACATTTTCCACATTTTCCACCTTCACCATCTTCACCATCTTCAGGGGGTGTTTTGTAGACCAACAGACTAGTCCCAATTGCGTACTATCATCCACGGTTCGCTGCCAGTAGGCTTGTTTTGTAACCATGGTTCAGTCGATAGGACCATAGGACCGATAAGCAATTCACGTGACAGAGAGCTTCATCCCAAGGCAGAGGCCACGCAGCTCCGTCATCAGCATCACTATCTTAACTCACGACATATCTACCTGCCTGTTCACTCGTTGCTGACCTCTAACAATACTCTCTTTTCCAGCAACTTTACTTTCCCTCCCTCCATCGATTGACCCTGTATTCCCGGTCCGGTCCGCTCAAACTCCTACCCGCACACCCTATCAGATGCCTACGCAGCACCGGTCATGATCCCACGGTGGCTGCTGCTCACACTGAGCCTGCTGCTGGTATGGGCCTCACATCCAGCAGCGGCAAAGGGAAACGAGCCGAACATCGTGACCCATGAACTCAACGCTCCGCCCGCAGACCTGTTCTACTTCCACGGCACAAACACCATCCTCTACCGTGACAGGAAATCCTTCACCGCGCATGTCTCCTTCGATGGTGGTGAGGAATGGGAGACTGTCAAGGGCAACGATGGAACCATAGAAGGCACCGTTGACTTGATCTGGAGACATCCGTTCGACGACAACCGCGCGTACATCCTCGGTGAGAATGGCAAGCACTGGATCACGACCGACCAGGCCAAGTCGTGGAAACCATTCCAGGTGGACGTGCTGCCGTTCGCGTCGATGCGCTCATTCCCATTGGAGTTCAATGGCTGGGATCCGAAGAAGGTCATCTTCATGGGTCTGGACTGCACCATCCTTGGCTGCATACCCCAGGCGTACTATACCACCGACGACTTCGAGACTGTTAAGCCATTGCGCGAGATGACGCTCCAGTGTATGTGGGCCGCGAGCCGTCCGCAGTTCGCGTTGGACATAGACATGCCGAAGTCGACAGGAGACCGGATCCTCTGCGTGGTCCCTGGGTTGAAGGGGCCATTTGAGCATACCAGTACAGAGCGATTGATATATTCAGACAGCTTTTTCAAAGATGATGCCGAGGGCACCGAGGCGAAATTGGACCATGGAAAACCGCTGAGCGGTGTCAGTCTTCAGATTCGTTCTGTGTCCAAGTACATCGTGGCGCGCCTTCAGTCGCGTGGTACGCAGGAGCAGGCTTTGTACGTCAGTGATGACTCGAATGTGTGGCACCGTGCGGAGTTTGGCAAGCACCGCATTGAAGAGGATGCCTATACTATTTTGGAAAGCACCAACTATAGCATCCAGATCGACGTGCAAACTACCTGGGATGATAACCGGATGGGCAGTCTTTTCTCGTCCAACTCCAATGGCACCTACTTTACGCAAAATATCGAGCATACGAACCAGGACCTGAATGGCTTGGTCGATTTTGAGAAAGTCACGGGGATTCATGGTATCACGATCGTCAACACGGTCAAGAACTGGGAGGAAGCTAAGAAGTCTGACTCAAATAAAAAGAAGCTTATTAGCAGTATCAGTTTTGACGATGGGAGAACATTCCAACCTCTCAAGGCTGATAAAGACGAGCTACATCTCCATTCGATGACCACCTACGCCGCGCTGCACGAGATGCCCTTGCCAGATCACCGGATGTTTTCAAGCCCGGCTCCGGGCTTGGTCATGGGCGTGGGTAACACCGGAGGTCATCTCGAGGACTATTCCAAGGGTGACCTCTACGTTTCAGACAACGCGGGTCTTACCTGGCGGCGCGCTCTCAAGGGCCCCCACCGGTACGAGTTTGGCGACCAAGGAGGTGTGATCACTGCTGTCTTGGATAGCAGCCAGACGGACAAGGTCCAATTTTCTATCGACCACGGGAAAGAGTGGGAGTCGATTTCCCTGGGGCAAAAGATCAGGCCTCTGTTCCTGATCTCAACGCCAGATTCGACCAGCCTCAAGTTCCTGCTCGTTGGCACTTCCAGCGATGACACCACCAAATCCCTCATGTTTTTCATCGACTTCGATGGCCTGCACGAGCGCGAGTGTGGCTCTGGAGACCTTGAAGAGTGGACTGCCCGTTTGAATGAAAAGGGCGAGCCGGATTGCCTGATGGGCCAGAAACAGTTCTTCCAACGCCGCAAGGCAAACGCGGATTGCTTCATCAAGAAGGAGTTTGCCATCAGCGGCCCTGAATTCCAACCCTGCAAGTGTTCCGCTGAAGATTTCGAATGCGACTACAACTTTGTTCGCAGCGAGGACCGCAAGGAATGTGTACCGGCTGTCCCGCTGACACCTCCGGCTGGCAAGTGCAAGGATCCCAGTGATAAGTACATGGGCCCCTCGGGATGGCGACTCATCCCCGGCAACGCATGCATCCGTGAAGGTGGAGAGGATCTCGAGCGCGAGATTGAGCGCTCCTGCTCGAATGTCACGGGGCCTCCTCTCATCACCGATGGCAAGCCTCGTGCGGGAAAGCCACAGACCATCTCGGCCAAGTGGACAAACTACTTCTATCTCGAACGACAGGCCAGTAACAACGGCGTTGATGAGACTATCATGATGCTCACTGACAAGTACGAGCTGCATGTCTCGCGTGACCATGGCCGGAACTGGAAGCAAATCCACCCGGATGAGAAGTTTATCGAAATGGTTCAGCATCCTTACTTCAGTGATGCGGCTTTCTTCCTCACCGACAGCAAGAGGGTGTACTACACTATCAACCACGGTGATTCCTTCCACTTCTTTGACGCTCCCAGTGTGCCGAACAAGGAGTACATCCGCAAGCTCGCTTTCCATGAGAAGTTCCAGGACTCCCTTATTTGGATTGGTCACAAGGACTGTGAGGAGAAGAACTGTCGCTCGCAGGCGTACGTCACCGACAAGCGAGGCGCTAGTTGGGAGCCGATGCTTATTGGAATCGCCGACGGCGGTTGTAACTTCGGATACCAGGAGGGCCGCAACAACAGCGAAAAACTGGTGATTTGCGAGCAGTATAAAGATGAGGAAAAGAACAATAACCGTCAGTTGGTTATCAGTGATAATTATTTCTCTACCATGGAGGTCAAATTCGAGAACATCGCCCGGTCCGCTACCAAGAATGGTTTCGAGGTCGTCGCCTGGTACGAAGGGGACCAGAAGGAATACCTGAATGCCAGCGTTAGCGTCGACGGCCGCACTTACGCCAACGCACACTTCCCTTTCAACATTAAGGTCCCTCAGTATACCGTCCTACCTAGCTCCCCGCACGCATTGTTCCTCCTTGTGATGGTGAACGGGGGAGGTGAACGCAGCTTCGGCTCCCTAGTCAAGAGTAACAGCAACGGCACCTACTTCGTCCAGAGTCTCGAGGGACTCAATGTCAACGATCGCGGCTACACGGACTACGATGAGTTGCAAGGCCTGGAGGGTGTGGCCATTGCCAATGTGGTTTCGAATCGGGAAGAAGTGCTGAACAAGGGTGCGGCCAAGAAGCTTCGCACTATGATCACCCACAACGACGGTGGCCAGTGGATGCTTCTGGCTCCGCCGAGTAAAGATGTCGATGGCAAGAACTTCGACTGCTCCGTTACGGAGGGCAAGGGCACCGAGAAATGCGCTCTCCATTTCCACGGCTACACCGAACGCCGCGATTACCGCGATACCCTCTACTCGGGCTCTGCCATCGGCCTGATGCTCGCGCTCGGCAACGTCGGTGAGCATCTCACCAGTGCATCCGAAGCTGATACATACCTCACCAGGGATGGCGGCATCTCCTGGACCCAGGTCAAGAAGGGACAGTACATGTGGGAATTCGGCGCGGCAGGCTCGGTAATCGTGCTTGTTAGCGACCGGAAGGCAACCAAGGTTGTACACTACACGCTCGACGAAGGCATGAGCTGGCACGAGTTCCAGTTCGCCGAAAAGGAACTGGTCATCGACGATATCTCCACCGTGCCATCGGATACATCGAAGAACTTCCTGCTCTGGGGCGTGGACGGCGGCAAGCGTGTCACCATCACGCTCGACTTCAGCGGTATCTGGAGCCGCGACTGTAATGACGATGAGAGCGATTACTATAACTGGGCCCCCTCTCATCCCTTCCAGGAAGAGAACTGTATCTTCGGCCATGTTGAAGAGTACCACCGCAAGAAACCTGCTGCTGAGTGCTGGAATGCCTGGCGCGAGCCACACATCCACAGCATCGGGCGGAATTGCACCTGCACCCGTGCTGATTTCGAATGGTAAGCAAGAACACGTAACCACCTATCCCAATCTTAATAACCAACTAACATGGACCAGTGACTACAACTATGAAATACAAACCGACGGCAGCTGTGGCCTCGTCCCGGGTCTCCAACCCCAAGACCACATCGCACAATGCAGCCAAGATCCTGACAGGGTTGAATACTGGGAACCAACCGGCTACCGGAGAATCCCACAAACAACCTGTGAAGGCGGCCTCCGCCCTAGACCAAGATGTGTCAAAGCCATGCCCTAACAAAGAAGAAGAATATCATAAGAAGCATGGCATCAGCGGAACAGGCCTCTTCTTCGCGATCGTGACACCCATCGCCGTTGCCGTCGCCGTCGGCTGGTACGCGTACACGCACTGGGACGGCAAATTCGGCCAGATCCGACTGGGTGATAGCGGGACCTCGCAGAGCTGGTTGTCCAGGGACTCGGTGCTGGTCGCGGTGCCTGTGGCGATTATCGCGGGTATTGTTGCGGTTGCGCAGTCCCTGCCCTTACTTGTTAAGAGTCTGGCGCGGAGCTCGTCTGGGTTGTTCGGGAGACGGGGATGCAGAGACCTTATGCTACGCGGGGCTCGTTTGCGGCGAGGAGGGGAGATTATTCTTCTGTGGTTGATGATGAGGATGAGTTGCTTGGAGCTGATGATTTTGACGATGAGGAGGACCAGGCTTAGGCTTGGTTTTGGAGATTATGGTTATGGTTTTTTAAGTATTGGAATTTTGATATAGCTGCCGTTTTGGGGTTTCCAGTTGGAAATGATCTTTTTGGTTTGACTCTTGCGACATTATGAGCGTGCCATGAACCTTTTTTTTTGCTGTTTTCTTGCTGGTATTCGGTTTGTGTACGTTGTGGTAGGGCTCTCTAGGGCTATATATCTCCCATTGAACAAAGCAGGATGCATTTCAATATATTTCCTTGGACTAAACACCTTGTAAATGAATTCAATTCCACTGGATATCAAACTCCAATTCATGCTAACAACCCCCTCGCCCTCTTTTCTTTGATATCCATGAACTCCATAAACACATACCTCTCCCTATTTAAGATGGTCGGGGCCGAAAGAGTCGGGGAGCAACTGGGTTTATCAGCAGAGGATCCAAGAGATATGAAAACAGATATATCTAAAAGATAGGAGAAAGGAGAAAGGAGAAAAGAGAAAAAAGAAAAGAAACCCACCTCCTCCATAGTCATGACTTTATGATTTCCCTCCCCGTCATACATGTACACCGGGAACGAAGGCGAGGTGAACTCGCGAATACTGTATCCAAGTAAGTCAACCAGAAGAACAAGGAGGAGGAGGAGAAGAAGAAGAAGAAGAAGAAGAAGCCCCACAATTGTCTACACATCCCACAAGGCGATGCAGCAGGTTTGATATCCGTCGCGACAGCCAGAGCCTTGAAATCTCTGTGGCCGGCGACCTGTGGAAGTTAGCAAAGGTCCAGACATGGGCTGGTGTACATGATAATGACAATGGTAGAGAAGATGGAACATACAATAGCAGCGCCAATGGTCACGCGCTCAGCACATGTTCCGACTGGATAGGAGGCATTTTCGACGTTAGCGCCGGTGATGAACTCGCCCGACGTTGTGAGGATGCATGCTCCGACACGAAATTTGGAGTATGGGCCTTGAGAGGGTGTTAGTTTGAGGTTATTCGTTTCTGTGTACTGAGAACTAGGTATCTGGTGATTGTGCTGCTTTGGAAAGGGTCATACAGTAGGCAGTCGCTTTGGCGTCAATGGCCTTGGTGGACAATGTTGTCAGTTCCTGGGCTGTGATTGTGTGAGCCATAATAGTTGAGATGAGAGATGTTTTGAGGGAGATGAGGGAGATGAGGGGAGGTGAGGGGAAGTTTTTATCTGATAGGCGATAGGCGATTTTATGCAGAGATGTGGTTATGGGCTATTGGGATTATTGGCTATTAGATATTGGGCACCAGATATTTATAGCTAATATAAATCTATTCAATTCATGAAGTTTAGATTCGAATATTCGAATCTTTACTTTGATATAGAAGCCCTAAATGGTATGTATGTATGTGCTGCAAGGGAATATCAGAATATCACTATAATACATCCGATCCCACTTGATCTAGCAGTCTGTATACACTAAATCTCCGAATTAAACTGATATTCTCCTGATATTCTCCTGATATTCCACAGCTATTCCGATATCTACGTTGGATGAGATACCTCCAGTAGATGGGAATGACTAAGCACCGTCCCCCGCTTATACCAACATACGATATGTCAGGTGTAAACATTTGAATAGCTTCAAAAAAGACACTCTCCAAACATGTTTAATCTAGGCGTCCAGGTCATCAATGGCCAAAAGACCTTTATACCACTAGGTAAGCCTATCCAGATTCCAAAGTTTGAACCCAGCATCACCCCGTCTTACCAATGCAACAGAGAACAATCCAGAGGTCCACACGCATCTATGTAAGAACCTCGGAGTATCCCCGAGCCTCACATTCCATGATATCCTCTCCACTACCCCAGAAATGCTCTCCTGGATCCCACGACCTGTAAACGCCCTCATCCTCCTCTGCGACAAACCCATCTACCTCGCCGCCCGGTCTCGTGTCGAACACAGTATACCCGAGTATCTCGGCAGCGGGGCCGACGAGCCCGTGCTGTGGATGAAGCAGACGATCGGACATGCGTGTGGGCTGATGGCATTACTGCATGTGGTGACCAATTTGGAGAATGGGAAATATGTCCTGGCGGGATCAGAGCTGGAGAAGATTGTGAAGCGGGCGGTTGGGCTGGGGCCGGTGGAGAGGGCGCGGCTCTTGTATGATTCGAGGTTTCTGGAAGAGGCGCATATGGATGCGGCGTCGGAGGGGTCCTCGATTGTACCTTTGCCACAGGAGGAATGTGGGTTTCATTTTATTGCGTTTGTTAAGAAAGATGGGAAGGTCTGGGAATTGAATGGAGGTATGAATGGTCCATTATTGCGAGGTGAATTGGAGGGGGACTTGTTGGGAGAGGAAGGGCTGGATATGACGGTAAAGGGAGTTTTTAAATGCTGCCGACACGGAAGTTCATAGGGGAATGAGTATTATTGCCGTGAATAATACGATGTGACTTATTCCAATGTCTTGTCTTGTCTTGTCGTTTAATTGTTCTTTCTATGGGGATGATATTGATATAGGTGACGTCATATCCATATCAAATCCGGGGTTGAGGTGAATCCCGAAGCCCTCGAGATCTTAGAAATCATGCTATATCACATTCCAATGCATTGGAATTGACTATTTAAAGGATGCTGTACCTAGCACTAACCATCAATCACAGTCTATCATCTATACTCCCAGACTAACCTGCAATGACTTCAATTCTCGTCACCGGAGCCACAGGGAAACAAGGAGGCTCCCTAATTAACAACCTTCTGAAGAAAAATGCTTCTTTCAAGATCCTCGCCGTGACCCGCGACATCAATTCCGCCTCGGCGAAGAAACTCGCCCAGAAGTCTTCCAGTATCACATTGATCCAAGGCAACCTCGACGACCCAGCGGCCATCTTCAAGAATGCAAAGCGAGTTTGGGGTGTGTTCAGTGTCCAAGTAAGTCCCCAAAATAAACAATATCCCAAATATATAACCCCGATTTTGACCAATGAAACAGACCACCAATCCTAAAAACGACGATGAGAGACGCCAGGGAATCGCTCTGATAGACGAGTCTATCAAACAAGGCGTCAAGCACTTCGTATACAGCTCTGTCGACCGCGGTGGCGAGAAGTCAGACCGAAACCCAACCGCCATCCCGCATTTCATTTTCAAACATGAGATCGAGAAGCATCTCATAGAGAAAACAAAAGGGACCGATATGCAATGGACGATTCTCCGTCCCGCTGCCTTCTTCGAGAACTTCACGCCGGATTACTTCGGGAAGGTGTTTACAACTGCATGGCAGATGACACTGAAGGGCAAGCCTCTTCAACTGATAGCGACGAGTGACATTGGATTCTTTGCTGCCGCGGCATTTATGGATCCCGAGGAGTCAAAGAATCACGCCTTCTCGCTTGCTGGGGACGAATTGACGTTTCAACAGATGTCGGATATTTTCAAGGATTTGACTGGCAAGGATGTGCCGACCACTTTTAGGATTCCGGTTTGGTTGATGATGGCTGCCGTCAAGGATTTGGGTGTCATGTTCAAATGGTTTCGGGATGAGGGATATGGTGCAGATATTCCGGCCTTGAAAAAGTCGAATCCCAGCTTGAAGACATTTGGGGATTGGTTGAAGGAGGATAGCCAATTCGAGACACGATAGGGTTGAAGGTTGTGTTTGATATTGTAAAGTACTTATTATGGAATTAATGTGTTGATAAAGAAACCTCTCTGTGTATACTTGCCCTGTTAGAAGTGGGGAACAATGGCCTAAAATAAGGACCCAGAAAGCCAGTCCACACCAGAGAAAAGCAAATCGGAATCGGTGTCACCCAATCCAAGAGACTCATCGGACAAAGCCTCTTGACTGAATGGTGCCTGGCCATCCTGCTCTTGTCTGCTAGCCCGTGATGCGGCCGTGCGTGCCATGAGCCGATCCAAGGGCTTCTGAAGCATGGCATCAGTCCGCGGCATATCATGCTGCCACGACCTATATATTTTGGTCACGACATCCCAAGCATGGTCAGTCTCGGGGCTAAGTGGACGCAAGCATAGCTCCGAGAGTATAAAAGCGACCACATGCCATTCCTTGAAGCTTGTGCATAGCCAGCTCCACTGCGGTGTTCCTTCGTTGGTGTGCAGGAGATAGGAGAACTGTGCAAGCTCGACAGCAGTCTTGAATACACGGTCGTCGTGGCGGTAGGACTTCACGTCCGAGTCTCCGGACTGGAACTGAGTCGCCAGCCACGCTTTGGAGAGTTGGAGTCGCACAACAGTTGCAACTACCCAATGAATCGGGATATCCAGGTTGAAATGATCGATATACTGTTCATGAAGCCTTTTCCCCAAAGCTGTGACGAGATTCTCGCGGTCGTGCGTAGACATATCCGAGTATCCACCCTGACGCGGCCAGAGTATTTCCGTCATGATGTGACAGGTCATGATGCAGATGGTGATATTTGTGAAGCCAGTCTTCGGTAGTGGCCGATCCGTCATGTACAAGGCAATGTCATCATCGTCAATATTACTGGGAAACTGGGTGTCGAACATTTCAGGTCTAATCTGAGTATCGACACCTTGGTCTCCCGAAGACAACATGTCAAGCATGCAGATATGCCACCATAACCGACGGCGCATCTCTGTTTCGAAGGGTGGTAATGCAAAATTCTGCCCATCGCGATGGACTCCTTGTGCTTGTGCAACCCGTATCACGACGGCAGATTCGGCCCATACAAGTCGTGTATCACCGCCGACTCGATAACATAGCAAGAACAGAACGGCCGCTTGGAGAGCAGACAAGCTCTGAGAACTGATGAAATTAGCTCGGCGAAGCCCCTGGCTCACTGCTCGTCTGCAGTCCTGGATGGCTGTATCCCGGTCGATGTCCAGTATGGAAGGGCATATGTGCGCTCCCATGCTAGCCACAGCGGCATAACACACGGAGAATAGTAATGCCTCATCTGAGGGTGATAAGTCACTGCCAGCACAGGCGTCTTGGACTATCCTTCCCATGGTGGCTTGGTGGAGTATGACAATCAATGGTGCCACGTTTTCTTGGTATGTTCTCCATAGTGCATCAATTCTTGCTGGTTGACAATAATGGAGGCGAAAAGAGTCGAGAGACCAGGTGGAGTCGTGATTTCCAAGAATTCCACCCTCTGCGAGGATAGTGGGGTTATAATTTGCATCGAGTGAATATGGCTCATCATCTGAGGGGCTTTCAATAATATCACGGAGTTCAGAGATCTGCACAGTAAAATTAGTTTTGACAGGCTATACAATACCAGTAGTAACCATCTCCCACCTTTTGTCCCAGTGCAACAGAAGCCTCGTCACTGACGTACCGACTCTTTCCCTCTTTGAGAACCAGCAACTCTGTCTTTTTGACTGTCTTTTGCAGATTCGGATCATCGTCCAAGTCCGTATGGTCGGTATACGGGTTGCAGCGCGTTGAACGGAGTTGCTCAACCTCTTCTTCAAGATGCTTTAGGCGAGTGAGTAACTCACTGACTGGTGGCCTATTCAATGTCCGCCGTGTTCTCTTTGGACCTGGAAAGGTGCACTGCACTCCGGCTTTCACACATATGCTGCATGGATATACTTTATCGCACCGCACTTTTCTTTGGCTGCAACGCAAGCAGCTGCGTTTATTCAACTGGCCAGATGATGAGGCTGATATATTGCGCTCGACATCAGACATGTCTACTTGATAGTAGGTGTAGGTAGAGAGATCCCTCCTGGGCTCCAGGGCTGTCCGGGAGGGATCTTACGTAACCTCCAAATTCCTCCAGGGCTACAAGGCTGTGAGGATACCATCTCCAGTCCTTGGGACTGGCTTTGAGGTCTTTCTTCGGGATTTATATAATGGGAGAATCGAGTCCGAAAGGTTCGAAGTGGTAAGCATTGGACCGGAAGTTATATTTGCAATATCCGAATTCTATATTGTATACAAAGAAAGGAAAAAATAGACAAATCAATATGACCGAAATAGAGCTCAGATTAAATATCGTTCACCATATTCGTATACCGAATGGTTAACGCCTTTAACCTCAATTGACGTGTGAACGATCCAGGGAGTGGCATAGCTGGAGATGTACATCAAGCCAAGCCCGCACGATTCGATGCCTCAGAAATCGAGCAAGGAAAACCTTGCCGGAAATCGTTGAACGGCTGATTTTGGAAATAGGAGACTGGTGGTTTGGGCGTTGGAGATCGTCGAGAAGGAGAGGTAAAAGTGACAGCGTAGAAGAGTGAAGAATCGTGTTTGAATGTATTCGGGGTATAGCGCATGCCAAAAATCCAAAGAGTCAGGTATTGAAAAATCCGAAAGGAAAATGGGGGCCAACATGGTCGTCCAACCTCAGTTAGACCCGGTAGAATGACAAATTTCTATATGCAGACTGTAGCAGCCTTTCTTTTTGCTTTTCATCCAAAATATTGCCGTAATCCTTCATAAACAGTGAAAATAAAAGCCGAGCTGGGCGCCGAGCGCGCGCAGGTGATCCCGCACCCGCGGTACATGCCCCTGAGCCCTTGCTGCCTCCAGAGAGCCTTGGTCTCGCCCCAGAAGGTCTGTTGCTGGGCATGGACCGGCAGTTGTGAGACGTCCACCGTCTGCATGCGGGACTTGATTGTATCGGCCGGATAAAACAGGAAGTTGTAGCTGATTCCAGCCGTTGCTCCTGCAATCATTTGTTGGTGGATAGGGAGCGAGTCGGAGGTCAATTGCGGGTCCGACTTGTTATACTTGCGGAAGAGCGATGATACGCCCTCGTATCCGCCGAACCACGCTGCGCTCCCGCCAGTTTCCCGGATCAAGGTTCCCATCTGGCCCCGCCAGAATCCTGCCAGCCCTTCATGTCGGAAAATGCCTGCGACGATGGCCACCGGGCCGGGTTTGAGGACTGCTGACTCCGCGGGGACCTGCATCCTGCACTTCACCAGTTCGATTGGTGTAAGTACCAGCGAGGTTACCGAGCCGGATAGAGCTCCACTAGCAATGAGAGCGACGAATGGTAGGTGCTCAACGCCTGGGTAGACCGTCGCGCGCAGAGCATCCTGGATGAGACGATAACTGAAGAAGAGACAGCTGGTCTCCACGGCAGCTCCGGTCATGGGGGCACTGATGCCTCTGTATAGTCCTCGGAGGCCATCGGCTCGGAAGGACTGGCGGAAACAATCCAGTGGTCCTGTATATCGGAGAGGAAGGTGTTCGGGTTGTGACTGTAGTCGGACCTTGACGGTGTCAAAGGGGTACTCGATGAGTTTGCCTGCCATTCCTGCCGACTTTTGGAAAGGTGTCAGTCTAAATCTCCCACGTGCATGTGCCAAGGACTTCCTTACCGATCCAAATATGATATCCTTCGTCGCCTCAAGGCCCTGATTGGGCGGGAGCGATGGCAGCTCCATCGGTTCACTGATGATCGCATGCTCTGCCATCAAGTAAGGGGGGAAATGACAAGGTAAGAGGGTGTTATCGAGGGATCATGGTAAGATGGGGGGGAATCAGAGGTATAAGTAGTGAGTGAAATGCACTTGGACTGGTGGGGGGAGGGGCGGTGTAACGAGGGATTTGATGGGCCTACAGGGTGCCAAGCCACCGTGCAGAAGCTAATGAAGAGAAAGGAAACGAAGCCAGACCAAAATCAGAAGGAAAGAGTAAAAAAAAATAATATAAAACAGCCTGTAAGAGAGAAAGTCCGTGGGAAATGGGAGAAAAAGGTGGAGTCAGGAAATTTGGGCCGAAGCATTTTCTCTCATTGGACGCCAAGACATTTTATCAGATCGAGATAATCAAATGGAAAAACTCGGTCTCCGTTTTTCTTTTTGGTCTCTCTTCCTTGGCTTCACGTTTCATTCACCCCCCATTCCACTTTCTTGAATCTTCTTGGAATTCCTTTTTTTCCAAGTCACATATCTTATTATGTCTACCTCAACGGCTACAGTCGCACCTCCGACAGGCATGCGGAAAAATGGTAAGTGAGAGAAGAAAAAAAAAAAATCAATGCCTAGTCCCCACTTGCTGTCCCTCATCTCCCCGACTAACCCCATCGGACTTTCAGGTAAAAACTGGCATGGTACCAAGAAGGCTTTCCGCCCTACTGCGGGTTTGACCTCATACGCTAAGCGTCAGGAGCTCAAGAAGCACAACGATGCTGTCAAGGAACTTGAACGTGAGATGAAGGAGGAGCAGGAGGCTGAACGAAAGGTATGTCGATCTTAATCCTTTTCTCTCTTGAACTGTCTCACTTCCCTATCGTTTTCTGTTTTTGTCTCGTCTTCATTTCTTGTCAACCTGTCTCCATAATGATGATATTATCTCCGACAACACATCACTTCCCAAGATGGTATCACTGACCGATGAAACCCTCTCCAGGCCCGTATCCAGCGCATCAAGGACCGCCGAGAAGCCAAGGAGGAGAAGCTACGTTACGAGAAGATGGCCGAGAAGATGCACCACAAGAGACTCGACCGTCTCAAGCGCAGAGAAAAGCGCAACAAGCTGCTCAGCTCTTGAGGCTGTTCACGATCTTCTCTATATCTCCGCCATAACATCTCTCCATCTTCTCCAGGACTGCATTGTGTGTATATACGTCGGCTTGTTGAGGCTTCTTCCTTCTTCCTTGTCCCTGGCGGGAAAAACTGGGCACTCATTCCGGCGTAGGCTGTTCGATTACAGGCGTTTTTTCTGAGGTTAGGTCATAGGTCACTACTAGCGAGCAAGACAAATGTTTTTATATAGTCGCAATCTATTCTTTAGCGTAATCATTTTGTCTGGCACAGTATGGGTAGTAAAGAAGGACGAATATCAGCTGCAGTGTCGCTCATCGGTCCTCAGCCTTGGCGTCATCGATCCCCCCCAACTCCACACTCCAACCGCAACACCAAGCCTCCAAGCTTCTCTAGCTTCCCCAAGCTTTCTTCCCAGAATGTACCGCCATGGAACCTCCATATAAATACGCACCATTCTCAACATCCCGAGCAGCCTCCGCCACATTCCCATCCACCCAAACCCCCACCCGAAGCCAGGACCAAAACCAGCAAGGCAGCGACCTCCAATCCAAATCCGAGGACTTCTCCAGATTCAGCAGTCAAGAAAGCCGCCAAACAGACCGAAGAAAGTCCCGCCGCTCGCGCCGGCATGGCTCCGATGACCGCCAAATCTCCCCAAAAGGAGAGCATCGAATTGGCCCATCCCCATCCCCTCGGCCGCAGGAGCCATCCACGTTCGATAGCTTGAGGTCCAACCGTCACAAATACAGCAAGTCACGGGACCTGCGCTTCCCTAACCCCATGAGCCACCTGACTTCCTCGGCGAGCGCGAGGGGATTGCTCCCTACATGGTCGGGAGGGAAGGATAAGGACCGCGAGGGCGATGATGGGTTGCTGAGGCCGATTACGAGAGAGACGACCCGGAGTCGCTGGGGGTCTGAGTCGACTACTGCTATGTCGGACGGTCGAAAGGGACATATGCTCGATACGCCTGGCCAACATGAGCATTTGGCGCCTATCCGCCGGCATGAGATCCTGTCTATGGATGACCTGGAGAAGGTTAAGAAGCGGAGGAAGCTAGGCGAGGAGTATGTTTTTTTGCCCACTTTTCCTTTTGGCTTCTTTGAGCACATATAATTGACTAGCGGCCGTTTCAAGGTATCTACGTTCCGCGTTGACTTCAATTGGGACGTTAGCGACAGACGTCACCCGTCGGCTGGATTACACCTATTACAATCTGCTTGAGAAAATCACAGCGCTCAACTCAACTATCTCGTCGTTCCAGGATCTCTCCGACTCGGCATCAACACTGCTCAACGACTTCGAACGTGAAACGGCCAACTTGGACCAGGATATCCGCAAACAGCTCAATGACCTCAAAGGCTTCGAACCACAGATCCAAAAGGCCGATGCGTTAGAACAACGCATGAAAGCGGGCCGACAGCGCGTCGAAGAACTAGGCAAACGACTCGAGACCGTACGGCACGAGATCGATAACTGGGAACAGCGGGAAACGGAATGGCAAACCCGGACTAGTCGTCGACTACGCATCTTCTGGGGCGTTGTCACAAGTGCGCTGCTGGTGCTCGTACTCGCTCTGGTCCTCCAGAACTGGCCACAATTCTGGTCTCCCCGCGCTGAGGCGTCACGTTTGACAACGTGGAACCACTCTTCGCCCTCTGTGCCACCTCAGTCCGAGGCGTGGGACGAGGTCCTTGGTCTCGCGGGAAGAGATTCAGGGTCTGATGCAGGGCCTGCTCGATATCCGACCAACCTTGCAGATCGTCGCGAGGGCCTGGACAAGGCTGGTCCCACTTCGACGGTCCGATCAGGGCATGACGCAGCAGCTGCGAAATATGATGCTCTGGGTGCGCTGGATGAATTATGAAATTCTTTTTTTGTGCTCTGGACCCTTGACCTAGACCAATTCCCTGATCCGACCTAGCTTGTGCTTCCATGGGTTTCGGGTTTCGGGTTTCTGGTTTCTGGTTTGCCCTTGAATTGTCTTCAATTTGTACTTTTACTTTTAGATTTATGTTATGATACCCAGTCCGCAAAGGATTCGTGTTCGTCATTATACCATGGGGGCCTCGCTCTTCTTTTTCTTCTTGTCTTCAATCAATTCGATATTGGACGCCGGGATCTGCTTGCCGTGGGTCTCAAGGAGCCATTCACGCAGGTCGTCACTGACATCACCCTGGACGGTGATTTCCTCAATACCCGCAGGCGAGCGTGTCACCGAAGAACCTGTAGCAAACTTCTTGCCCAGGTCCTTTGCAATCTTCTTGTTCTCCAGTCCGAAGACCTCCAGTCCAATCACGACCGTCACAAACTTGCGCTTGTTCCGCTCAACGCGTTTGATCTGGATCTTGGAGGCGGCCTTCCGCTCGCTATCGCGTGCTTCGTTGGCGGCAGCTTTGGCCTCCTTTTTGGCGGCGTCTTTGGCGGCGCGTTCTTGCGCAGAGACGGAGAGTGTGGAGAGGTTGGCATTCAGAGCATCTGATAGAAAACCAGTATTAGATTATCGGTATTTCTCAATTTCCGGGCCTGTGGATTTCCAGATGCAGGTGATAGCCAGTAGCCAGCCAGTCAAGTCGCATGGGAGCTTCATACCTTCAGAGTATAGTTTGTCCCACAGATCCGACTCGTTCTCCTTGAGCCATTCTTCGCATTTCTTAGCGGTACCTCCAAACTCGCAGTACTAGACAAGAACCCCGCACGTCAGAAACATATTGGGATCGCCAATGGAAGTATAATTCAAATAGCCAAACTATGCAGGCTCTGTGGGCGCTTTCTAGTGGCTAGTAGCTATGCCACGCACGAAGCCGGGGGCCCGATGATAAGAACTAAGAACCAAGAACCAAGAACCAAGAACCAAGAACCAAGAACCAAGAACCAGGGGCAAGAGCGGGGAAAGGGCCCTTCACTTCTGTGGGACTGAGAACTGGGACCGGGGAAAAGTCGAATGTCATACCTCGGGGGGTAATGTGCAGACTATCCGGATCAGCATATTCTCAAACGAATTGGAGTTGTGGTTTGCGCCACGGGGGGTCCTCAGGTCCTCACCTCCACAGTAAACAACATGTCTTGCCTGTACAACCGGGGCAGTTTCTACCTCAGCCATGATGTATGAATAATAGTACCTTGGTAAATTGGTATTGGTCTAGACTTTGTTCTTCTCTGCCAGGATCATATGGCGGAGGGGCGGAGGGGCGGAGGGGCAGTTCTGCCAGCTAAGCCGGTTTGGGATATCACGTGCAATGACGGTTGTCTCCGATGATCGATGTTGTACAACATACCAGGGTATACCTAGGTACCCTCCATGGCTGCTGTTTCAAGTGGCAGACTAAGCCAAAGTGGTATGTGGTGGTTAATCGCTCATTATGGGACCATGTTTACATGCTCAACTAGGAATGGCTTTTTATCTCACACCAAGTCCAGATTTTTGGACCAACGTCACTCATCACGACATTGCATATCATTGCCAATCTCTCCTTTGTCCAACCTCCCCAGAATGGAGGGGGGTTACATCCCTTATCCCCCGGTTGACTGAAAACTGGGAAATTGGGGACAATGCAGAAAAACTCCTCGATACGAGCCGTTTAATGTGCAGCTGCTCATTACGATAGAGGGCTAGGCGCGCCAATTGGTGCCTCGGTTGACGATAGATCCGCAGATGGCTGATAAGAGAGTCAATTGCAATCTTGCAATCTTGCAACCCCTGTCTTGTCTTGCATTTTGTATCCGGGGATGTCAAGACCGGTCTCCGTCAGCTAGCTGCGTTATCTAAGAGCCCTGGAAGCGAATCTGGCGAAGACAGAGTGGTTACGTTACCCTGTAGATGTGAGAGTTGATGACATGCGTCGAAAGCCATTGCAGAGAAGGTATGATTGACTGATACTGTCGGGGGAGCCAATGATGAACGAATATGGACAAACGTTAAAAGAGGCCCGTGAGGAGAAGACCGGGGTGCACATCGCACTAGCACAACAGATCCTCCACAGAGAGGGGATTTATGGGCCAGAACATATGTTATGATAACATCGGAATAGACTATACCTAGGTAGACAGAGTTTCAGGTTTCCAGGTCCAGATTCAAAGGGATCTGAACACAAATCCTTAGCACGGGCGGTTATCACTGGCTTGCGATTTGCATCAACGGCGTCTCCCAAGAACCAATGTCGAGGGTTTTAGCCAATCATGACAGTACTGGATTTGTCCAGATGCTATGCAAGCGCACAGACGAAGGCAATTATGTGTACGCCCTTTTTTTTTCCATCTTTTTTCTTTTTCCTGTGTCATGTTTGGCGCTGTTTAGCTCTCTATCTTGCATATTTTCGAGCTGTCCGTGTATGTGTACAACATTTGAAGTTAAGTTGGAAATTGAAATTGAAATTGGGAATTGGGAATTAGAAGGGCGGGATAATCTTAAAAAGTCGAAGATGTCAATGGCTGAAGCCAAATTATATCACCACTGGCTATGTTGTATATCTTTTATAAACCTTCCAAAAGACATTCCCATCTGTGCTTTTTTAGCTTCGGCTCGTATCTCCGGTCGATCATAACTTTTTCCTTTTGGTATCTGGTTTGACAACCTCTGATTCTATGTCCAAAGTACAAGGATTCTAGAAAAAGTGCCTCGGTTCTGCCTGTGACCGATCTCTGGTCAAGATATCAAATATATCTAATATCCAAATATCCCAATCTATCCAAACGTCCAAACTGATGTGGATCAAAAGGGGTCCGACTCTCCTCGGAAACTAACGTGCTCAGGCCCTGATGCATAGGCTCTCGGCCTCCGTGATACTCCGATGATTCCGTAATACCTACCTAGGTAGGTAGTTTATAGTATTCATCATTAATTTACTATATACTATATAGGCATAGGTATTATAGGTATTTCTATTTGGACTCTATAGAATACCTTTGTGTGTACATATGTATACTCTATGCTCCATAGACGCATAGACGCATACGTACAATCTACATTCCACTAAAAAACCACTTGCATATCCGGTGGAGAAGAAACGTTTATCGTGCGGTCTAGATGATCTGTATTTTATTATGTATTAAGATACTTATAATACTATGTAATAGTAATAATAGCTCCTTAGTCTACTTCCTAGTTATACTAGTTAATAGAGAAGACTAACTAGAACTAGAAATAGATTTAATTGTGGCAACTTCTATTGAAATACTGAAATATATAAATATAAATATATATATCCTTATATTCTTATAATTCTTTATAACTTGATCTTCTTTGAATATACACTTGTTATTTGCTTTTTCCCTTTAACCCCCCAATTCCCCCAATTCCCCCCCCCCCAGAAACCCCCAGAAAACCGGGAACGGTCATTATCTCCACATTTTGGTTATCTTTGGACTTCTTCCTCTTCTTCTCTTCCCTTCTCCCTCCTCTTCTTCCTCTCTTCTCTCTTCTTGTATTCTCTCTTCTCTCTTCTCCTCTCTCCCCTTCTTCGTTCTTGGGATCTTATCCCCGAGCAATCACCTGGATATGCTATATCTTTGAATGACCATTGCCTCGGACTTATCATCTTGTCATTAATTACATCATTGAAAGGAAAAAAAGGAAATGACGACGTTGTTGACTCCCCGCGAAACCCATTCGCCCTTCTCGGATCCTCTACGGTATCCCACGGATCCCACTGCGCAGCGTTATTTCCTCGAAGATCACGCCATCCCCAGAAAATCGCCCATGCAAGATGACTATCGCGCGAGGGACTCCTCCCAGTCGCATCAAACCTACCCTCTGCGCTCCCTTCTCCGGGATTCGCTCCTCCCCGAGCAACTCGCCTACGCGTCCACTCTAAATAGCCTGTCACCAGAAAACGAACTCGTCCTACCCTCCTACGACCCAGAATCCCTTCACAATCCCAACGAACCAGAGGACGTGAGTGATGCGTCGACAGAATCACACCCACCCTCGTGGACATTACAGGCTCCATCAGCAGATGACACCTTAATTGAGGATGAGCCATCCAGACACGTGGACTACCTTTCACATGACTGGAAGGAGGAGGATATTTGGTCCTCCTGGCGGTATGTGACGAGTCGGAGGAACGATTATAGTAATGGAGTAAGATTGGAGAATGCCTCTTGGAGGACATGGGCCAAGGCCAAGCACAATCTGAAGACGATATCACCGGAAAGCCTCAATTGGTAGGTTATTGGTCTTACTGATCTTTTCATCTTTTGTTCGGCCCTGACTTTTTTTTTTTTTTGGACCAGGCTGAAGGACTGCGATGTCACCTGGCTCTATGGGCCATTAAAAAGCTCCGTCGAACGTGCAACCTCTCCATCCCCCCCTCCAAGTCGCTTGGAGACACCGAACTCTTATCTGAGACCGAAAGCCGATCCTGAAGAAGAAGACCGCATCCGAGGCCATCCTCCAGCGGTCACTATCTCAACATACGTTACTTCAACATGCCGGGGCCATTCTCAAGGCTCAAGAAGCCGAGAACAACTGGGCTCGACCCCCTTTCCCAAGGTCCAACACAGACCTGGACCATTTGCATCACCGGACTGGAAGTTCGACATACTCTCTCGGTGGCACACTCACTACCTCATCATCGTCTGGAATGACATCTCCAAGCGAAAGGCGCCATATCCACTTCAATAATGAAGTTGTACAATGCATTGCAGTTGAAGCCAAGAGCTATGAGGACGATTGGCCGGCCACCTTTGAAGATGAGCCATCTTCGGACGACGGCGTAGTCTTGATGAGACAGATCTCCAGCCGGTCCTCCCTGAGCAACTGCACCACCCCACGCAACAGCTTCAACGATGGGAAAACCATCGCCCCTCTCCCCTCAACCACGCTCAAGTATCGCGGGGATCCCCCCCGATGCTCAGACGATCCTTGACCGATGGTCCACCCCCACCCGGACACTATCACCAACTCCCTCTGTGGAGACCATACGCCCGCCAGGGCCATCAGAGCCTTCAGAGCCTTCGGCAAACTTCCTTTTGGATGAGTGTGAAGATCCTGGCCTGGACTTCACGGGCAATTACCCCGACCATGATCGCGCATGGTTCATCGAAGATGATCCAGCATCAGATCGCCCGCTCCGATTGACTGCTTCGGGAATGATCATGCCGGAAGGCGAGTCCGAGACCCCCAGCAGTAGTATCTTGGACCGGGTTGTGGACACCGTGAACACAGCCCGGGACATTGCCCATGTGATTTGGAATGTGGGCTGGCGCCGCTAATCTTGATCACCACACTCTGCAATCTTCAATCAATCACGACTGATGATGATGGCTAGGCCGTACATAATGGGGGAAAAAAAGCAAATAGGTTGCACTCTGTGGCGTTTTGGGAGGGTACATGATGGATTTGATGGAGACTTTTTTGTATAGAATCACCTATTTGATTGTTAGGGATCATGTAATGACATAATGCATAAAAATAACACATATTGAAACAGTCCCATTGGCATTTCAGCTATATAGATAGTCCTTAATCGATGTATAGATCCGCACTGGGGAAATTGCGAGGTTGGGTGTGTAAGGGTGTGTATATGTATAAATGTAGGGGGGTTGACCTCGGGATAATGAAACTATTTCATGTTCTTTTCCATTTACTTCCCAATCCACAACTTCTTCACCCTTTACTCTTTATATATGTGGAATATTGAGAAATTAAATCTATTCATATATGCTCAAATTACTCCTTAAAAGGATCAAGATCACCGAGATCATCGAGATCACCGAATTCCACTTGCCCCACAGTTCCCCCTGATCTCTTTATCTCTTTCTCTCCTTGAACTTCTCTTTCTTACTGGCTTCAAAGACATGGAAACCGTCAATGTCGCCGAATTGGTCGAGCGCCTGGGTAGCGGTGAAGATGCCGTGCGCAAAATGGCTGTCTTCAAGCTCCAGGGCAACATCGGAGACCCGTCCTTCGCCGACATCTTCATCGCAGAGGGCGGGCTGGTTCGATTACGCTACCTAACTCTTCACGCAAGCGGGAATACCCTGGCATATAGTTTGACCAGTTTCTCGAGACTGCTCGATGTCGACAAGGGTGGGAGTGTGTTGACCAGGAGTTGGTTGAGCGTGTGAGTTATCCTTGAAACCAATTGCAGTGCTCTCTACCTGTGTCTTGTCTTCTCGTAGCCATGTCAGATGCTAATGACTGCCCTCTAGATTGTCGAGCTGATCGTCACCCATCCCCTAGTAAACATCCTCCGCGGCGCCATGTCCATTCTCGTCTCGATTGTTTCCCACCCGTACACGGGGAACCGCACCTCCCAGGTCAACAACTTTGGTTTCCGCGCCCTGAAGCCTGCAATCGCCATATACCCCCAATTCCTGGAGATGCTCGTCAGTCGATTATCCTCCGCCGACCATGCGCTGTGTGCCAATGCGCTCCAATTGATCAACTCGCTCATGCGCGACTCGATCACCCACGACCCCGAGACGGAGTGGCCCAAGTTCATTCAAAAATTACAGGACCTGGGTGTTATCAGAGCGGTGTATGTGCTTATGCAGGATTCCGCCCTTCAGGACCTGGCGCATCCGCTGCTGGAATTCCAGTCGCTCACCAAGGTTCTGCTACGCAAGTGGCGAGATATCCCCGTCAACCAGGAGAAGCCTGAGCATCGCCGCGCGCTGAAGGGAATTTATTTGGCCAGTAACCCGGAGAAGAATTCCGACGAGGCTACCGAGAATGGCGATGATGCACGGCGCTCTAGACGACACCATCCAGAAAAGTGGAGGCGGCTTGGATTTGAGACGGAGAGTCCGGCGGGAGAATTCTATGAGGTCGGTTTCCTGGGTATGATGGACCTGGCGGACTATGTTCGCAGTCATGGGGATGAGTTTCAAAATATGCTCTTGGAGCACTCTACAAAGCCGTCACGACAACGCTGTCCGATTGCTCGGGCATCATTGGCCGTCACATCTATTTTATACGAGCATTTCGAGGTCGAAAAGTCCGACATGGATGACACCAAAACATATCTCATTTCAGAGTCCCGTGCGGGCTTTGATAAACTGTTCCAGCCATTGCTGTTACATTGGACCCGATTACATGTTGCCGGCTTACAGGCCTTCTTCCGCCTGTGGAAGGCGACCGCTGCCGAGGAAGAGGACTTGGACAAGCTCATCGAGCTCGTGCGCATCCTCATCGAGTCGGTGGTTGGCGGAGCTGCTCGGATCAAGGATGTCCAGGACATCGAAGAGGAACTGGCCGATTTCGAATACCACCGATTGCGCGGGCTGCAAATGGAACTCCTTGAACTTACGTACGAGGATGCATGGGGCCAGCACTTGCGACAGGTGCGCGAGGAACTTCACCATGAGGCTCTCCAGTTCGTAAAGGAGCAACGAATCCGATCTTTGCTCCAAGGTAGCTGGTTCGCTCTGGACTCTCACTCCAAATCGGAGTCTGGCCCGGTGCAGAAGTCTACTGCTACGTATCAATATGCCCAGCTCTCTCATAACCGACGATATTTGCATTTCGGTCAATTTGACCTAATGGGCGATCGACCTCCGGAGTTGGACACCCTACCAGAGAAAAGTGAGTGTCCCTGAGTGCTTACCTATACCCACGCACATCATCTTGTATTTTGCTGCTAACACCGGGTCGTACCCTCAACAGTCGATCTCTCGATCGTATCATCCGTAGTCTCCAACGTCTCTACCAATCCAGATCATTCCTCTACAGCCACCGTGAAGACCGCACCCCGTCAACCCACAACCAAGATCACCATCCACGGCTACGCGCCCTCCACAGCCACCGGACACGGAAAGGGCCACAGTCACGCCCGGTCCGGCAGCAGGACCACCCAAAAGGAGGTGGTGCTGCTCACGCTGCGGCCCTCCTCGCACAGCATTGCGTCCGAATGGCTGGATGGTCTGCTGATGCTCCTCAACCAGCAACCCATCACTGCAGAGACAAGCAAGCTGATTGATCTGGTCAGCAACTATGGGTTGAAAATCCGCCTGCTTAATGTGCGGTTTGACGATGCCACTTTCGCCGGTGAGGCTCCCCAGGTCCCTGCGAGAGATGGTTTGGATGAAGATTATTACTATGATGTATTCGGAGGCGCATAGGGAGTACTTTCTTCTATATGGATATCTCTTTTTCTTTTCTCTTTCCTGGTTGTTTGGGGATTTTTGGTTTCTTTGGCTCTGCCGACTCAGATTCTGGTCAATATACCCGTTGTGCGATTCGTCTTGATGAATGTAATTTATTCCAACAGGATACATAGCTTAATATTAACATGTACATCTACGTCTGTATCTATATTCTATCATCTATATGTCTCATCCAGCTGTATGTTGTACTATAAATCCGGCAAAAGGCCCACCGCTTGGCGTCATAAGCTTATCGCACGCGTATCTCAACTTCTCCAGGTCTTTGACCAACTCATCATGGACGGTCGTCCTCCTAAAAGACAACGCAGATCTAAGGATTCAAAGGATGAGCCGAAAATAAAATCAAAACGAAAACCCGTCATTTCAGATAGCTCCAGTCCTATCGAACCAACAGAACCCTTCGCCCTCTCCTCACGCCCAAAACCCTCCTACTCGCGCGGCACAACACCATCAACCCGACCCCCCTCGTCCTCGCCCTCTCCGAACAAAAAGACCAAAGCGCCACCAAATCAAGGCCCAAAATCCAAATCCCTCCACAGCTTCTTCCAGCCCGCAACAGAGGGACAGCGATGGGCACCACAAAAGACCGAGAAGCAGTCCCTCCCGCCGGTCAGGGAGACTGTCGACGTGGACCTGATTGAAGATGACTACGACTCCTACGATGAAATCTTTACACAACATCTAGCTAATGAGCGAGCGGGAATGGGTCTGACGGCCACGAGCTCGAGCCAGACACGTCAGTCAGCGCCGAAGCCAGCACCAAAGGCAAAGGCAAAGGCCCAGGTCAAACCACCGCGGAAGACGACGAAACGGTTTCTTCTGTCTACGGACCGTGGGGATGGCGCTGCCAAGGAGCCATTGGCTGCGCAACCGGCTAATGAACCGGACCGTCGACCGTGGGCTCAGCGGTTCGCTCCGGCCAACCTAGGCGAATTGGCCGTTCATAAGAAAAAAGTCTCGGATGTGCAGCATTGGCTGGAAGATGCTTTTGCTGGGAGGCGTTCTGAGGTGAGTTTTTGAACAGTCGAGGATAATTCGGGGTTTGAGTTTGAACGTAGTTCTGACAATCCGCAGAGGTTACTCGTCCTACGAGGTCCGGCAGGCAGTGGGAAGACGACCACTGTGTCTTTGCTCTCCGAGTCACTTGGTTACGACATTGTTGAATGGAAAAATCCCCCCGGTTTCGGAATTTGGGGCTCGTGATTATCAATCTGTGAGTGCACACTTCGAGGAATTTCTTGGACAGGGGAACAAGTTTGGAGGACTTGACCTCGAAGATGCCAGCGAGCTCGATTCCGAGAAAGAAGAGAAATCTCGGGACCAGCGGATACTTCTTATAGAGGAGTTTCCAACAATGCTTGGCCGGGCGTCCTCCGCCCTCACAGCATTTAGGACGTCTCTTCAGCGATATTTGGCTGCCTCTGCGAATGACCATGCCCGGGGCAGTTCTGGATCGAACCACCCGCCCATCGTGATCATCGTGTCGGAGACTTTGTTGGGGTCCGCGTCCTCGATCTCGGATAACCTGACAGTTCACCGGTTACTGGGGCCTACGATCTACAACCACCCCGGGACAACGATATTGGATTTCAATAGCATTGCACCCACTTTTATGCACAAGGCTTTGCGGTCTATTTTGGACAGAGAGGCGCAAACTTCCAGGCGTGTCCAGATACCTGGGCCGGGTGTTATAGACAGTATATCCGAAATCGGCGATATCCGCAGTGCAATATCCTCCTTTGAATTCCTCTGTCTCAAGGGGACGATACAGGGAGATGGGGGGGGCAACGTGGCCAAAACAAAGAAAGCTCGAGGTGAGGTTGCTTTGACAGCGATGGAGAAAGAGTCTCTCAAGATGATAACCCAGAGAGAGGCGAGCTTGGGCATGTTCCACGCCGTTGGGAAGATCGTGTACAACAAACGCACGGACCCGAGTCTGATCGAGGGCGATGTCGAGATCCTTCCACCGCCACCGGACTATCTGCGCCACTATGCCCGACCAAAAGCTTCGCAGGTCTTGGTCAATGATCTGGTCGACGAGACGGGGACTGACGTATCGACGTTCATCAGTGCCCTCCATGAAAACTACATCCCATCCTGTGATGGGGATAATTTCACCGACTGTTTCAACGACTGCATTGATGCCCTCTCTGATAGTGATATCCTCAGCGCCGACCACCGACCAGGGCAAGGGGCACGAGCCGGGATAGGAACTGGAATCACCTTTTTTGGTAGCGGCGTCGACGTGCTCCGGCAGGAAGAAATGAGTTTCCAAGTTGCGGCGCGTGGTCTCCTTTTCGCCCTTCCATACCCGGTCAAGAGAGGGGTTGGGCCTGGAGCTGGACGAAGCCGCGCGGGCGATGCCTACAAGATGTTTTACCCAGCATCTCTGCGATTGTGGAGAGAGGCTGAAGAGATTGATGGACTGATCGACTCGTGGATGAACCGATCACTCGATCCTTTTGGACAACAGCAGCAGCACCTCTCTCAGAATGGCTCTGACCTCACAGGGGTCAGTTCCTGGAAAAATCTCCAGGTTGGAAGGTCGGCATCAGCCTATTCAAAGGATAAAGATAACACTCCAAGTATGGTTACGATGACGCCCCGGCATGATCTACTGCTTCATCAACTACCATATATGGCTGCAATCCGGCGTCAGGACCCGGATTGTTGGCAGTTGGATAAGATCACCAGCATTCGCGCCAACCAGAACCTTCGTGATGGACTTGACGACATGGGGGAGTCTCCAGCACCAGGACCGCGTATGGAATCATCCAGCAGTAATGGTTTTGGACCTCAACTGGCTGAAGAGAAATTGATTCTCAGTGACGATGATATTGTCGATTGAGTGTGTTAGTACATATGTGTACCATAGTGAATGAAATATTTGTAAAACAGAAACATATATATTGTATTTACTATAGATTATATACTTATACATATATGATACCTAGGTATACTCCGTGGTATATTTACTTATCTCGTGATCCACTCTCTTATCTTCAGCCCCAACTTCCTTTTAACACCTTTCACCCTTTGAAACCCAGAGGTAAGTCAATTCATCAACATCCCTATATCATCACTCACATTCAATTAGGATGTTAAATGATCATGAACCCTCGAGACGAGGACATGATGGCTCTTACCTGACCAATCGCACTCGAGTCTCTGTGAACACATCTGGAAATACGAACTTCGCTTCGACGTCTCGATCTCGAAAATCTGATGAGCCTAACTATGTTCAATTCAAGAAAGATGCTCCGGGCCTCGTTGCTGCTGCCGCACATGCGGCGGTCCCTAGCTGGACAAGCATGGCTCTAATGGTCTCTCTTATCTTCGGCGGCTGCTGTGCCAATGTAGGTGTCTAGAGAACCTCCCGCGCTGCTATGGGGGAGTAAAACAGGGACTGATTTTGTGTATAGGTCTTCGCGCTAGAGGCAATTATCAAGTAGGTCAACAAAGGCCAATTGAAAATACAGCGCTAATCCCATCTCTTTTTCCAGAGAACAGCCTACCGCCGGTAAGTACGACAACCAGAACTAATAAAGACAACCACCATCGCATATCCCTAACCAAACCCGTTCCATGCACAGGTCCCTTGATCACATTTGCCCAATTCGTTCTCTGTGCGCTATTCACCATCCCAAGCTTCCTATCCCCCTCAGCCGGAGCACGAGCCCTATTCCTGAACCGCCGCGCCATCCCACTACGCTCGTGGGTGGTATACACCGCTTATTTTGTGAGCGTCAACCTCCTCAACAACTGGGCCTTCGCATATAAGATCTCTGTTCCGCTACACATAATCCTCCGATCTGCAGGCCCCGTTGCCTCGATGGTAATCGGCTACCTATACAACGGCAAACGCTATTCCCGTGGCCAGATCGCCTCCGTAGGGATGCTGACGGTGGGCGTGGCGGCAGCCGCCATTGCCGACGCCCAATCCAAAGGCGTGTCTATCCACATCGACTCGGATGCGGCGGACGCAGCCACGACGGTTACGGGCTTTACGATCCTCGCACTCGCGATGGTCCTCTCTGCATTCCAGGGGATTTATGCTGACCGGCTGTACGCGACTTACGGTAGGGATCATTGGAAAGAAGCGCTTTTCTACTCCCATGCGCTGTCTCTGCCGCTTTTCTTGACGAGTTGTCCGCAGTTACTGGGCCAATGGCGGGTGGTGGCTTCGTCGCCTTCTTTGCTATGGCATTTGGATTCCGAGTGGTGGGTGTCGTCCAATGCGCTTGGGAGTACTGCTTTTTCAGTGCTGGGGCGGATTTGCCAGATTGAAGCCGTGAAGGCTCTCCTGGCGCATCTGCCGGTTCAGGTTGCCTACCTGGCGATGAATGCACTGACGCAGTACTTGTGTATCCGGGGGGTCCATCTTTTGTCAGCCAAGTCCTCGTCATTGACTGTTACTATTTTCTTAAATGTTCGCAAGTTGGTTTCCCCCTCCTGTCGATCTACCTCTTCGGGAATCATTTGGCTGGGGGTGTCTTGGTCGGCGCAGCTCTGGTGTTCGTCGGCGGTGGTTTGTATGGCTTTGAGGGTGCGCGCTTACGAAGCGTTGCCAAAAAGGTTCAGTGAGATGCACATTAGATGAGTGTTGATCTACATATCTAGACACGATTCCTTTTGCATGTTATATCTCTCGGATTTGTCTTACGGCTAGTTGCATTCCTAAGAGCTATCAATGCCACAAATAGAAGGAAAGATATATCGATATCATGTGCAGGCCGCAATAGTTGTACATAAATTGAGATAGAAGCAATATCATCCACATTTGAGTGGAAAGGCGTCATGCATGACGCAGAATCAAGATCACCCCGGCTACCCCCGAGCCAGACCAACGTAATAAAACAGAGAACCCATCTATAACACCTCGCCCACAATCTTGGCAGCTTCCTTGTATGTTTCCAATAGCCGCTCACACTTCTCTCTTTCTGCCTTGATGCCATCATCCTCGTAAAGAAGCTCGCCGAAAAGATCTTCCTTATAAAGTTCGCTCACGAGTCTGTTCTGCACTACGTCCTTGCAGTGGTTCACAAGGAGGTGCATGACAGCCTTGGGAACCTGATCTGCAATAGTCTCTCGGACGATGTTAAAGTATGATGAGATGAGACGGCGAATGAGCTCAGTTTCGAGCATCTCACGGTCCGTGAGTGCAGGCTCCGTGTTCTCATGGGGCTATAAGATTTAAAGTCAGTCAGATGCATGTAAAGCGTAACGCCTGCACAGTGGTACTTACGAAGGCAGACAAGTCACCGCCATACTCTGGTGGTGCAGCGTACTCTTCCGTCGGCATAATTGGAGCCCGAACCTCGGCACGCCGAATGCTCTGGCTAATGCTGGGCTCACCTGCATGTGGCCCTTGCCGGTTGGTGTTCATGCCTGCCGGCGACATGGCCGTATTGTGAGTGCCTTCCTTGCCAAAGAAGTAGTTCAGGAACGAGTCCCGAGCAGTGTTGGAGGCAACGCCACCGAATGCAGCATGGTTAGATTGAGCGCCATTCAGAGTAGCAGCAATGCCATTCTCGCCAGTGCGGCCAACATGAGGAGACATGCTCCGCGATCCCTTAGAGGAGTGGCTTCGAACGGGAAGGTTTTGCTTGTCAGCATGTTCTTCTTCGTCGGGACCTCCCGTATTGCCATTGGGAGCTCCCAATTCTTTCTGACGTCGCTTCTCACGCTTCCTTTTTTCCTCTGCGAGCACGGCTTTTCTTTCTTCGTCCTGCTTGTTCTGCATGATTGAAGACATGGCAGCTGCGGCGCCAAGGAAGTTCGGGTGGTTGGTGTTGATGTAAGCTCTTTGGATTGAGATCAAAGATTCTACATAAGTCGAGCATGGGCCCAGGCGCTCACGAAGAAGGTCAGATACGACCTCAATCAGCTTTCCTTGGAGACGAGGGAAACGCAGGAGTTCCTGATTGCCGCATGTGTGGCAGATTTTGATAAGCTCCTCGTAGACCAGCTCCACGCAGCGCTGACTGGGCGATTCAAGGAGTTTAATTTGTGGTTTGACCAGCAAATCAAATGCCAACTCCGGGACGAACAGGCTGGGGCGAGGACCTGTCGAGTTTCGGATGGCCGTCCGGATGTCGGAAACAGTCAGGTTATGAGTGGGATCGATCGTTTCCAGTGAGTTTCCAAAAACGGAGTTGAAAATGTAGTAAATCCTTGCTCCACCGCATAGCTCTTTGGTAGAGATCTCCGATGAAGTTCCGTCGATAGATGAGATGAATGAGGCGGCAAATCTGGTCATCTGCTGAAGAATCAATGACCCCCGGTGTTCTTCGCCGCTGAACTGTTTGTTTCCATAGCTGGCCAACTCTTGCTGAGTCTGACCCATCAAGGTGTTCAGCCGAGCCTTGATATCCGGAAGCCTGTCTCGAATGTGAGACATCAGGGTTGTGTTGAGGGTCTTAGCCAAAAAGTGCGTACCGCAACGGTTGGCCATATTCCTGTAAGCTGGGTGGTGCCGGAAGAACTCAGACTCCGCCCGCAATGCATCGGCAAGCGATTTTCCAGATTGGATATCCTGCTGAGACCGGTTGACAACGCCAATAAATCCAAGCTTCAGGGGATACACACGTCCAGACAAGATGTCCATCGCATTGGTGCCATGGTCCATGAGATCCAGCTTTGACAGAACACCAATCGTCCTCCGGCCCATGGCATCCACCTGGCGGGCAAGCTTCAGCGCCTCGGAATTGACTAGATCGACATTGGCCGGAGAGACCGCAAGGATAATGCTGTTCGGTTTGGCGATATATTCCAGAATCAAGGTGCGTGTCTGTTTCTCAATGTCGGAAGGCTGGTCACCAATAGGCACCTTTGTCAGTCCAGGCAGATCCACGAGTGTGAGGTTGAGCACATGAGGCGAGAAGATCTTGAGGTTGATCGGCTGTCTATTGATGCCTTTGTTGCTTCCTGCGATCCTTGCCGTTTCTGCTTCAATCTCTTGCTTCACTTGTCCAAAGTCATCAAACTTGCGCCCCGGCAAGTGGTGGAATTCGGCCCATTCGTGTTGACCGGCAACACTAGCAGCCGTGTGTGGGATATGAATCTCATCGGTTTCCGGCTTATCATCACGTTCGCTGGGCACGTTGATAAGTTGCAGGATTAAGGGCCGCCGGGTGACAATTCCGCTACCTCTTGGTAGAAAGTCCCTTCCGACTATATTCTCTAGGACCGAAGACTTTCCGGATGACTGGGAACCGACAACAACCTAGGTGGTGATTAGTCTTGGGCTGGCCGGGCATCAAATGACAACTGCCTCTTAAACTCCGAGAGCTCTGTACATGAGCAGACTCACAATTTGGGGCAAATCCAAGGAATCATTCCCAATGGTATTGAAGACCAGATCCTGAAGCTTGTTCACTGTCACGAGCAGATCCTCGCCCAGCGATGTCATGATGTTGAACCGAAGGCAGGCTCCTTGAGACGCACAGGTAAGAGTTAGGGCTCGGAGTTAAGAAAAGGAGGGAAAATTAGTTAAAAGTACACGCAAAGTGAGGTCGCGTGCAAACGGTCACCGGGATCCCTGTAGGCCTAAGCAACTCTCTCCTTGGAACCTTGGGAACATTGTTTATGGCCACTTTTTCGGCACACGTGATGCTGACATAATCAATACTCCGGTCATGACGTCGATGATTTGACTTCTATATATACACACGGACAACATACACATAATAATATTATATGTAATACATGTTCAAAAGGAGTAGAAAAGGGATAATAAGTGTCAGATGTCAATCTACAGATAAGGTGTCATTCGAACGAGGTTTTGTTGACATGGGTTAAATTGAAATTGGTAGTGGACTGGGTATTTTTATACTCAAAAGAATCAAGGATACGATACATAGGCCACATCTAGTTTGGCGAATCAGTAGAATTTGAATTTTCTCATTGTCGCATTGCTGGAATCGCAGTATCTATGTCTGATCCAATCACTCGTCCAAGCGAACGTAGTTGGCAGGGAATAGACCTTGTTTTCCATTGTACTCACCAAGCCACCAGTCATCATCCGGGAATTCCTACGAGTAGGTTAGCACTGTAGATAGCGATGGCGCAAAGGCCGAGAAAGACAGGTATTGTCCCACTTACCACGTTGGAAATCTTCGCGTCCTCAGGGAACCCAATCTCGTTATCCTCGGCGGCTTCATAGTCATACAAAGCGGTCGCTGTGACACCTTTGGAGCTTGGAGTAGCCGCCGATGATGCAGCGGCAGCAACAGGGGTGGATGCGGCCGGAACGGGGGCAGCAGCAGGCTCGGGCTCTGGTTCATAGTGGTGGGAACCGGACGTTGCGTGTGATGCAGGTTCTTTATCTTCCACAAGCTCTACGTAGTTGGCCGGGAAGAGGCCACGCTCACCCTGAGTATTGACTCCCACCCACCAATCCGGGTCCACCATCTCAATGTCGGTCACATACTCTCCCTCCCGCAATTCAATCTCATTATCCTCAGCCTTCTCGTAGTCGTACTGGATCTGGGCTCGCGGTCCACCTTGGGGCTGCTGGTGCTGCTGAGGAGCAGTTGCTTCGGCCGCAGCACGACCCAGGTCGTGAGAATCATCCTCAATATCCCTCTCATCCGGAACGGTCTCTTGGAGGCTATGTACAGGCATAGCAGGGGGAGGAGAATGTTGTTCCTCGTGGACATCAGCAACACTGTCGGCAACGCTGTGGCCAACTGGCATGGCAATCTGGATCGGCGAGCTCTCACGCACTGGGGGAGTGGGAGGTGTCGGGGAGCGAGGCTGCGGTGGGGGAGAAGGAAGAGCCTGTTGGGCATCATGCTCAGGCTCGGACTCGACAGGCCCAGATGACAGCCCCGGTACAGGAACAGGGCGACTGGCCTGCGGAACAGGTGGGGCAGGAGGAGCGAGTGGCACAGGCGCAGGCGTGTCATGAGCGAATTGCTCACGAATACTACTCACGTGGGGTTGCGATTCCTCCTCTTGTTGATCATTGGCTTTTGCATCAACAGGCTGCTCAAGAATGGGTGCTTTCTCCTGTGCGGTTTGAACAGGAGCCCAGGACTTGCCCGCATAGGAGCTCTTCCACTCGCCCTGGCCACTGGGTTGGCTCTGGATCGAAGCAGGGGTAGAGACAGTCTCGGTGCTCCCAGGTGACGAAGCCATTCCGCGCTCCTTGGCCTTGCGTTCTGCCCAAATTTGAGCCGGTGTTTTGCCTCCCTCGTCGGCAAAAGTTCGGCTTGCAGCTCCAATCTGCGCACTCGAGCTTGGCTTAGGCTGAATACCAGTTGGGAGGGGTGGCTTTGTTCCTGGGAAGGAGGGACTAGAGCCAAACTTGTTGGCAACCCTTGGTTTGGGTAGGGTGGTCAAGCGCTCCGAAGCATTAGAGGGCGCAGGTCGCTCGGGCAACGTTGCTGGCTGTCGATTGACTGCGGGGCTCGGTGAGACATTGTCACTGGTGCCGTCCGGCTTCTGTGCTCTAGCCCGAATAGCAGCGATGTCGACTTTTCCAACGGGCTCATAAGAACCCTTGACAATCGTCGGGCGCTCATCTGCCACCTGACCAGATGCGGCAGCTTGCTTCCGAATTGCAGCAATATCGACTTTACCCACTGGCTGGTAACCACCTTTAACCACATCGCCAGAATCATTGGTAGGAGCGGCAGATTGGCGAGTCGCTGTGGGGTTTGCCTTGAGTTCTTGCAGGTTCACTCTAGTCGGCTGGTAAGCCGACTGTACCTTTTCCAATTGGGTGCGGGTTACGGGAGGGGCATCTGCACCCCATCCATCGTCAGTCACGCCAGACGTTGAAGGTGCGGGCTGCACGCGAGCAGCTGGGCTGGGGGTGATACCCCCGGATCGAGTCGGTGTGAAAGCAGGCTTGCTAGCCACGACAGGCCGGGGCGCTGGGGCAGGGGCAGGAGCCTCGCCCACCGAATACTTGGACCCGGAGGAATCTGCCACTCGCTGGACAATTCCCTCGGGGGTTAGATCCCCATCTGCTCGGGCTGTGATCTGCACATGATATCCCTATCCAGACAAGTCAGTCTCACCGCGGGGGTTGCGTCATGGCAAGGGAATTCCTCACGTGAAGGAACTTGGCAACTGTAGCCAGGTGGCTGGTAAAGTAACCCTTTGTTCGTTCCGGCACACCTTCTCCACACCAGCCAATGAGAACGTTCTTTGGAAGGCCGGTGTTGGAGTCCGTTACTTTCACATAGGCGAATTGCACCCGTCCTCGGAAAATTCCTCGATAAGGTCGGCCAATTCACCCTCTGATGGTACGATTCGTCAGTGTGCGACGGTAGGTTTGGTAAGAAAGGATCACTAACCTCCGGTGCTCTGGACCTTAAGGACACTCTCCTTACCTCCATCTTGCTGGAAGGCACTGACAAGCGGGGTAGAGACTGAGTAGACAACCCATTGGCCATAAGTGGGAGACCCTCCATTCCCAGAAGGGGGTGGTGCATTCACCACTGTCTGATAACTTTTCGATATCGAGGGGCCATTGGAGGAGAGATTGAGAGAAGCCATGACTTTCCGGCGGATAGGCGGGGAGAGGGAAGGGAAAGCTCGTCAAGTTTTAGATGTGTCCACGTGGGAGGGGTGTTTGCTTTTTTGTTACAATATCTGTATCTCATGCACAGTGTCAGTACAAAGCGTCAAAGCTCTGGTGCAATATAGGTTCGTCGGACAGATAGGAGAGGAGGAGTTGACGTACTTGTAAACACCGAGCAAAAGGAGTAGGACGGGGATGAAAGGTTTCAAAAATGAAGATATCGCCACGAAAAAAAAATAACGATAAGTACAGAAACAAGAATATTTGAGAGAGGTCAGAAACGATGAAGCCTGGAGGTGGAGAGAAAGAAGAGAGAGAGAGAGAGGAGAGGTTATTAGGGGAAATGGTTGTAATACGAGACTTGGTACAGCCAATACATACACATATCATAATAGTAAATAATAATAAATATCTAAGGAGCATCTTCACCTTATAAACATACATAATATAGCTTTAGAAAGTAGCTGATTAAAAAGCCTGTCATTAGTAATGTCAATTGTCAATAAAAGAAAAGGTGGAAAATGAAGATAGCACCTTGCATAGTTCAGTATATGCAAGCAGCTACATATGTATAGTTGGAGATGTATACATATATAATGTTACAGACAATGAGTATTGATATGTATTTACATAATACATGTATGTATTTTACTCCAGGCCTGGACTTCCCCCCCATTTCTCACCGACAGAGGTGGAGAGGTGGGGAGCTTCGAGCTATCAAAGAGTTTTTTCCTTTTTTTCCCCTTCTTTTCCTTTTCTTTTCTCTTTGCTCTTTTGAATATCTTGAAATATTTATCTTCTAATTCTCCTAATTTTCAATTCTATAATTTCTTCGGAATTACATTGATCTGGAGTGTGAAACAAGTTAATAATCTCATCAATCCCATTCTGTACCTACACAGGCACACACAAAATATAACAAGGGGGGGAACAGCAGTCATGGGACCTCCGCAACCCGATCTCAGTTCCAGTCGGAATGCCAACGCGTCCGCTGATTCCTCTAACGATGAATCAGCCACTTCGTCCCCGGGTGTCAAGAGTCCCATGGACTCTCCTCTCCATGAAAGCTCCAACGCACTAGATCAGCCTACAGAGGATATTTTGCCCAGAGATCAGCAGCAGAAAACAGCCACCTATGACTATGCCTATGAGAAGTCAATGAGTCACGCCGAGGCAAGACTCTTCTATCAACATCATCAGCTAGCCGCGCGGAACGACACCACCCTACCTTTGAGCCCAGTGGCCCCAGCCCGCTCAGCAGTCGAATCACACCCCGAAGAGCCACCGGCTAGCATTACGGATCTGATGAATACTCAAGGCCAGCTCTCTCGCGAGGGATCTATGGTCCTTGAATCCGAACCCTCGGCACTCCGCCTGCAATCCGCCAGTGAGCCTGGTCCTTCTGCGTCTCATTACCTTGAAGATGACCAGGATGAGGCGAACGATTCTGCCCGAAACCAGGCGGCGCTTCTGGGTGCTGTCCATGGGCAGGGACCATACTCGGCGGCGGACACTCTACAAAGCGCCGGGGTGGGGATCGGAGGCCCGCAGGTTGCTAGCGGATTTGCGTCTAGCGGTGATGCTGTGACGTCTGAGCTGAATGTTATCTATTGCAAAATCAAGAAATTACTTGATCGGCGATCCCAGTACATGGATCTTTCTTTGCAGGCACCCGGAAATGATCCTAAGGACCAACCGGACTGGCAGATCTATCCTCCGCCTCCAGAACCAGCGTGGGATGATGGCAAAGAATATCAACCCGGTAGCCTCGGTGGCCCTTCTGACCTTGCAGGAAAGAAGAGGAAAATGGGCCAGGACATTGGGGAGGATTTTGACATGGAAGAATTGATGCCTCTGCCCAAAGAGTCGCCCTGGACATATAGGCTGGATGGCAACAGCGTATATCAGGTCTTTGATTCCGAGGCTTCTGCTGAGCAGCAGACACCTATTGTTCGGATCCCCTCGTTGCGCGATTTCTATATGGATCTGGACGCCGTTGTGGATGTGTCGACCGACGGACCTGCTAAAAGCTTTGCGTTTAAGCGGTTGTCGTACTTGGAGGGCAAATTCCAATTGTATACGTTGCTCAATGAATACCAGGAGATGGCTGACAGCAAGAAGGTCCCTCACAGGGACTTCTATAACGTGCGCAAAGTGGACACACATGTTCACCATTCGGCATGCATGAACCAGAAACATCTTCTTCGCTTCATCAAGAGCAAGATGAGAAAGTCTCCGGACGAAGTTGTCCTTTTCCGAGACGGAAAACATCTGACCTTAAGGGAGGTCTTTGAGAGTATCAACTTGACTGCTTATGACCTGAGCATTGATACTCTGGATATGCACGTAGGTTTCTCACCACATCCCTTGTTTTTGATTATTCGAACTCTACGGTTGATAAAGATGAAAGTCTGAATGCATCAGTATTTGCTCGTCCTGCCCTTACGCCCCCCCCTTCTAAGCCACAGGTATTACTATCACTGACTCTGACTGCGTAGGCACACACCGACTCCTTCCACCGATTTGACAAATTCAACTTGAAATATAATCCGGTTGGAGAATCCCGACTGCGTGAAATTTTCCTCAAAACAGACAATTACATCAAAGGTCGCTACCTCGCAGAGATTACCAAGGAAGTAATCTCAGACTTGGAGTCTAGCAAATACCAAATGGTGGAATGGCGTATCTCGATCTACGGTCGTTCCCTTCAGGAATGGGACAAGCTTGCGGCCTGGGTAGTGGACAATAAGTTGTTCTCGCCTAATGTTCGCTGGCTCATTCAGGTGCCTCGTCTCTATGATGTCTACAAAGCAAGCGGCATGATGGAGAACTTTGAACAAGTCATCACCAATGTCTTCCAGCCCCTGTTTGAAGTGACCAAAGATCCTTCTAGTCATCCAAAACTCCACATCTTCCTTCAGCGAGTGGTTGGATTCGACAGTGTGGATGACGAAAGCAAACCCGAGCGCCGGCTGTACAGAAAGTATCCCATTCCCCGGGAGTGGAGCACCAAGCAGAATCCGCCTTACACTTACTGGCTATACTTCATGTTCGCCAATATCGCCTCCCTCAACAACTGGAGGAAACGCCGAGGATTCAACACCTTTGTTCTACGCCCTCATTGCGGAGAGGCAGGCGATCCGGATCATCTGGCTGTCGGCTTCCTCTGCTGCCACAGCATCAGTCATGGTATCTTGCTGCGCAAGGTACCTCTACTGCAATACCTTTACTATCTGGATCAGATCGGCATTGCCATGTCACCACTCAGTAACAACGCTTTGTTCCTCACATACGATAAGAACCCCTGCGCTACCTTCTTCAAGCGAGGACTCAATGTGTCTTTGTCCACCGATGATCCATTGCAGTTTGCATTCACAAAGGAGCCTCTCATTGAGGAATATTCAGTCGCCGCACAGATCTACAAATTCAGCGCAGTCGACATGTGCGAACTGGCAAAACATTCTGTTGACCAAAGTGGATTTGAGCTCTCCCTTAAAGAAAGATGGCTCGGCTCGAATTGTTCCATGCCTGGAGTCTCTGGCAATAATGTTGCAAAGAGCAATGTACCAGATATTCGTGAGGCATTCCGGCACGAGACTTTGCTCGGAGAGTTGTCCTTGTAAGTTGTCCATGATGTCTTCGGCGTCAAGGAAATGGGGCTAACCGTACATCGTCTCTTCAGGATCGAGCGATATTCCGAAGGCAATGTGACCGGGGAGCAGAAGAGCTTGGCCCCAAGCCCACCAGGGGCAGCGGTGCCCTCGAATCATGGTAAATCTATATTGGGGAATGATCAGGAATTATGCAGCTGGCTGACTTCGAAATCCATGTTTAGATCACCATACATCTAACCTCGAGTCCCAATCTGAGCTGAGTTCAAGTGCAGCTGACACTACAGATGCCTTACCCAGCGAGACCCATGGTACCAATCAGATGGCTACCTCCCCTTCGACGCCATCGACGTACCTAGCTCGATCACCTCGCCTTGGGACGGGTGAATTCTCGTCGCCCGGCGGCAACCCTGCCCTCGGAACAGGGGTTGGGGGACCAGACGGTCTGCCAGAGCAGAAGATTTTCCCGGGCATCGTTCACGAGAGGGTGCGAAAGGGAAATATGCAATAGAATTACACGTCAAGCGGGTTCGGGTGACGCATATATCGCAGCCTAGGGGAAGAGAGCAAGATATTGGAGCAATATCAATGGAAATCGACTCCTCACTCAATGGAGTTCAAAATTAAAGTGATTATCTTCCGACACAATAGTGCCCTCGTAGTACATACCATGGACATGCTGCACATGCACAATCCTATGAGAAAAGAAAAAAAAGAAAAAAAAACATAAGAACGCCAGATGAAATAGCAACGGTTGGGTGAATTCAATAGGGACCCATTTGTATGATTTAAACACGAATGCACTCCTCTTCGCCATAACATACAAATGAAATCTTGAAACCACTTCAAATAGCCCAGCTGCCTCTCCGTTCTGGCAGTCCCCAGCCTTCAAGATTTGTATCTTCTTCAGCCATGCCAGGCTCCTGTCTCGCCCACTCCTGGATATATAGACGGAGAGCTTTCCACCGTGTACAGGTATCCGCGAGATCATCCTTCCCTGAGGCCACAAGATAGCCTCTAGCATCAGTTTGCAAGTCGTCCCGGCGAAGATCCTCGACCGGGATGCCCGAAATTCGGCTGAGTTCGTAATCATAATAACGGGCAAGGCACGGGTAACCCAAAGACAAGTAATTATAAATTTGAGTCACAAATCCATCATGGAATTCGGACTCAATGGCTTTCTGGAGATTAGGGCTCGCGGGCTTCCGGGAACTAAGGTTTCCGGGCGAGGCTGCGAGACGGTCCAGATTTGTATATGAAGGAGATGGGCTGAGTCCCATGCTAATGCCAGCCTCATCGACACGAGGCATGGGGGTAACAATTCCAGGTAGGAGACCGTGCACTTCCCGCTCTTGGCCGTCGTCTTTGCAACAAGTGCCCATCCAAAGTCCAGCACCCTTTCCGCCGCCACGAGGAGGCGTTGCGTACCACAGGTCATCACAGCCAGTGGAAAGATCATCCACAGCACGGGAGGCTGCATCAGTGGTAGAGTGCTCACATATTGTTCCCTCGGGTGAGTCGCTTCGAGGAAGGACGATTTCACTGCCAAGCATGGGCGGGTTCTTGCCATTCTTATTGTGTTCTGATGAAGACTTTGGTTGTCCAGATGCTCCCATAGCCCGGATCCTCATTTCAGCCTCCTCCTTGTGGTGGCGCATGTACTCAAGTTCCCAGGACAAATCTACCGAAGATTGTCGTCGAGATTTGATATGATGATACTTCATAGACACATGATAACCGTCCGAGTCTCCATCGTCTTCATCGATGGCGAAATGATCAACAGGCTCGTACACCTGCTCGTTGGGAAACGCAGCCAACGCCTGCTCCTTTAACTGGATCTGTGCAGATCGAGCGGCAAGAGAGAGCAAAAATTCCGAGATCTCCCCGTCGCAGATTTCACGGGGTAACTTGCTCGTGCATAAATCCCGTGACGCTTTATTGGAAGGCCCAGGGGGTGAAGTGCACGCCGAATGCGATCTGGAGTTATCCGATTCTTCGCTGCTGTTAGAGGGGATCGATGGGAGGTCCGGAACTCGAAACGAGTGTCTGCGGGCTTGTTGTCGGCGCAAAAGACTGGAAAATGAGAATTGAGACTCTGATGGCAGATAAGTGGGGGCAGTCGGCTTTATCTCTGGCCACGGTGTCGTGTCTGGACAAGTGATTGTATGGGGTGCTGAAGATCCTACGGCATTGTGCCGTTGGATAAACCGAACAGGTTCCCCTTTTCGGACTGAGCGAGTGTCGGTTTCTATCAGGTCGGGTTTAAATCTTCTTGGAGCGGTCGATGTCTTGCTTTGTGACGCAGAATTCCTCTCATGTACCTCGGAAGTCGAATGAGACCGTCTATTACTAGTTTTGCTTGTTTCAATTGGTTCAGGTAGGAATCTTCTGGTCGACCGCTGTTCACTGGGTTCTTTTGAGGGTGTTTCGGGCTTTGATAGAGCGGATTGGTTTGCTCCACTCAAAGTGGACTGTTGGACGTTGGAGCTTCGTGATACGGTTTCGATTGGCTGGGCCAGGAATTTCCGAGGGGGCCTGGGTGATACTTGACTTTGTGAAAGTGCAGATCCGAGTGCTCGATGTCGATTATCCGAAGAAATTGGCTGACACTCATAAGGAGTGGTCAGATCTTGAAGTTTGTCCGTAGATCGACACACTTCTCTTCCATCCTCCGTGGGCATGTTAGGTTTCCCATGTGCTTCTGGGGGATGGCCCATTGTCAAATGCTCGCAATCTATGACAACTCTGAATCATGCTATCAGGTGTCAAGATGGTTGGCAGAGAATAAGCATTTTAGGGTTCAGATTCAAGGCACTTTCGTTCTTATCGGTGTGTTTTGTTTATGAGGAGCATGCGGGGTCGAAAGAGCGGTCTCGATGTGACTAGAAAAACAAAGAAAGGGCGTAACCTGATGTGTGTAATGCATCAGACATCATGGAACATCTTGTTCGAAAGAGAAAGAAGAAGGAGGAGGAGAAGGAAGTTGAAATTATGCCGCAAAAGGTCACATCACAAGGTATAAGGGACGTTGGGCTTCAAAAAAAAAAAAAGGGAAGAAGTGGTATTTGTTATGTTATGTACTGTAATTTACCAGGTCTCTCCAATACCGTATGTTGTACCTTTCTAATGACATCAGCTCTGTTACAATACCTAGGTATGACCATACATATGTACCTAGGTACACGATAAGCCCGATAAGATAATATGTCATTTCTTCACTCTTTTCTTCTTTTCCTCTTCCTCTACTTCGGCAATGGATTCTAAAGACAAGCGGAAGTTTGAGAATGATGATCCTCATCCTGGTTGTTCGGTCTCAAAGCAGCGGAAGGTAATTGGCCCTTCCCTCCCTCCTCCTCAAGAGGCCGATGCAGCGAACAGTGAAACTAGCAATGATGATAATGATGATGACGACGATGATGATTTCGGTCCAAGTCTTCCTCGTCTGGTCCAGTGAAAGGCCCTGTACTCCCAGTGCCTACCACTTCCACGGCTTCTGATATACCTAGACCGGTGGAAAGGGAAAGCCAGCGAGATCAATGGATGCTGCAACCTCCCTCCCACTCCGACTGGTCTTCCAAGGTCGATCCTACACAACTACGAAATCGCAAGTTCAATACAGGCAAATCAGCCACGGCACCTAAGAACATGGATTCCTCGTGGGTTGAGACTCCAGAGGAGCGATTGAGGCGTCTGCAGGATACAGTTATGGGCGTTGCTGCCTCAACAAATCAGCCCGAGGACAACAAAGGTGCTACAAAAGCAAAGATGATGGAGGATCAAATCAAAAGATACAAGGTAATCTCTCGCATGTGCCTTTCTCGGAGAGGGCACTTGATACTTTATTTCCTCCGTGTTCTTCGTTTTGTTCTAACATGAATGTTCTTGTTGTAGGACATGACTGGGAAGAACAGTCGATTGGAAAATCCAGGTCAGGCTGAGAAAGAAGATGATGATCCAAGTGCGCGTGCCTTTGATCGAGAGAAGGATATGGCAGTTGCTTCGAAGATATCTAGTGCGCAGCGCCGGGAGATGGTAAAGAAGGCTGCGGATTACAACACACGTTTTACAAAGGGCAACTTCTTATAGCTATTCCTAACTATAACATATGTGTTTATAACTTGAATGACCCGGTTTACAATAGTCCAGTCCTATCACAACTCGTTTTGTCACGGCCAGGTGCCTACTCTCTATATATCAAGTCCGAACTTCGACCACTCCGCAGATCGTGTTTACATCCAAACCAGCTCCAATCTTTAGCCACGAGGGTCCCGGGGCCTACTGTAGACAGATCACCGGTGTATGCCTCAACAAACAGGCAATTCTTATATGAACCGAAGTCCCTAAAAGTCTGGAACTGGACACCGCTTTCAGGAGGTTATGGGGGTAGATGTAGGTAGAAATGTAAAATGCCAAGTCTAAGTACATTTATAGAAATCCAATATAAGAAAGGAATAAATCAAGCCAGTATATTGAATTACAACATAGAAATGATAGGGATTGGTATTCATATTTATGTTAGGAGCGTATAGTTGGATTCCAACTATAACGAACTCTTTTGCTGTGGAATCGTTACAAATAGGTTTTAATGTACATATCTGGCGCACCCATAAGGGCTTTTGTGTTATTTTAATCAGATAGCGAGAATCCTATGGGGTCATACATGTATAACCTTCCCGATGTCGAACCCATCCTTTGGCCCCTTCGAATCGGTCCACGGCAGGACGTACCCCCGTTGATTTGCCACGACCCGTATTCCCTGACTTCTGAACTCCGTGGTGTAGTGTGTGTGCCCGAAAGCCCAGACTTTGATGCCACTCGATTTTGAGATCTGCGAAAGGATATCAGTTGCAAAGGCGGAGCTCCAAGCGTTGTTCGCGTGCTGCAGGCTGGATGTGCCCTGGAGGGACGGGGCGTGGTGTGTCACGACCAATACAGACTGCTTTTTGTTCTGTGTCTTGCTTTGGATTTTTATTGACTTTATCTCACTTAGCAGCCAGGCAAGGTCCGCCTCATGAGATCCATTGTGATCGTTAACGGACCAATCTCGAATTTTTTTTGAAGTCTTGTATCCTCGAACAAACAATGTCCCTTGCTTCATCCGGAACTCTAGACCAAAGTGTACAGCCAAGGATAGTGATATGGGATCCGGGAATGTCATAACGTCCCTGGTGGAGGAGGACAAGGCGCCCGTTCAAACAATGTTCCTGCTCAAGTTGCCTAGCCCTCTGTAGTCCGGCTGCAAAGATGTCACTGTAGAACTCATGATTGCCAAGTATCAGAAAGACAAGCTCGAATCGGTCTGTTTGCTTTTGTAAGAAACAGCGATAGTTGTCGTAGTCCACCAGTCGCCCCACATCACCGGCAAGGACGAGATATTTAGCGCATACGGGTATCTCAAAGGATAAGTATTGTTGATTGACCTCAAGATGAAGGTCAGAGAGAACTTGGAAAGAGACTGACGATTTGTCGAAAATCGAGAGTATTCCCTCAAACATTATGGAAGAGTAGTCTGAAACATGGACAGGTGAATGCGTAGGAGCTGACAGATCTAAGGACAAAGCATGCACTAGGGTGGGGCCTAACCGACTAATATCTCATGTCTATCCATGAGGTCCCTTGTGCTCTGAGTCACCAAAGGGGGTTGGAAGCGCTGTGCTAAGACTTCACTAATGGTGTCTACGGAAGACCGGACCGTTTATTTAAAGCAACGGCTGATGCGTTGGACTCAACATTTGACCTTCTGCATGAGAACGGGGGAAAAATGGACCTTGTCAACTTCATTAAGCCAATTCTGTTCGCCTTCAAGGAAAGAGGCATGCCGGTTTGTGTGGTTGGGGAGATAGCACTAAACTACTACAATGTTCCACGAGTGGTTCATGTGAGTGCGCACCATACTGCCATCCCAAAAAGCCCTTTCTTACTGTTGACAGGATCTTGAGATATGTGTTCCGGAGTCTTGACTGTCCGAGGCCATATCCATAGTCTGCTCGACTAGCGAGTGTGAACGCATGGAAATAGCAGATTATGACCTATTCACGGAATACAAGAGAGGATTCCCTACGTTCCAGGCGCCGAGTATAGGTCTTCGATTACTGCTTTTCCCGGATTCCTACTTTGGTCTTTCTCCTCTGCATCGGAATATTATACCGGATGACGAAAGACTGTCCACTACCTGCAGCGAGTAGATACTAGACCTAGTCTCTAGGGCCGATGTTCAGTATCTCCCTATACCCCGTCTTACCTTTATAACACTTTTCGAATTTGGGATACCTTTATAAAAAGGTCTCTAGGCGCCCGAAAAGCCCTTATAGTTATCCTAATTGTTATCTCTTTTATCTTCCGCCTCTTACTAACTATATACGCTATATAAAGCTAGGGAAATAGAGGCTTTAATTCTCTCTTATCCAATCCCTATAGATAATCAAACCGCCGACTTTATATAGCCTTAGGATACTAAGTCCCTTTCTAATCTATATACTATAAAGTAACTAAAGGACTAATATAGTTATCTCCCTCCCCTTCTTTTAATCTAAGCACTACTACCTCTAAAGATACTACCTTAGCTATAATCCGGTACTAGCTAGTAGACTTCGGCACTACCCACTATAACCCGAACCCAACCCAACCCAACCCAACCCAAAATGGGTTTTAGGTCCATTGCCTCGACCTAACGATAGGTTTTGGGTTATAGGTAATAACCTAAAACCTATTAGGTAACCTATTGGGGCCCTAATATAGAGTAAACTAGCTAAATAGCCTTCTAGAGTAGAGCTATATAATTAATACACTTTTTACTTATAATATTAAGTATTTTATTTATAGATAGGTCTTCTAGAATAAATAAGGATAAATTAGATACTTATATTAGGATATATTTCTCTAATATTACTTAAAATCATTATCTACTCTACTCTTATATTTCCTCTCTAAAGCCTATATCTAAATTATAGATTCTAATAAGCTTTATTACCTCTATATCTACCTATTAGATAAAGAGATATCTCTTATAGTCTACTATCTACTCCCTCCTCCTCCTTTTCCTCCTCTTCCTTATTATTATTAATTAAATTAAGTTTAATATCCTTTATATAATTATTAAGTTCCTCTTTTAATAACTTAAGCTTAGCTAATAAAAAGAACTACTAGAGCTATTTTACTTTAGCTTCTTTAAGATTAAATCTTATTATATATAGAACTAATATAAACTCCTTAATTATTTCGGACTTTAGATAACTATAATAGTAGTAATAAATATCTTAAATAGTATTAAAAAGCTATTTAATACTAATACTAGTTACTAAAATAGAGAGAATATTATAAATAAATAATACGATTATAAAGAAATAAGATTAGTTCTTCTATTAGAATTAAAAAGGTTTAATCTTAATTAGATCTAATAATATATAAATAATTAATATTATCTTTTATAAAGAAGAAATAGAATCTAGATTATTAATATACTACTATTAAAATATTATATTATCTTATTATTAGCTAGCTTTATAGATATCTTATTACTTTTTAGTATTTTATTTAGCCTAGAACTAGAAGCTATTATTAGAGTATTAGTTGATTTATAACTTATTATAAAACGCTTTTAATATAGAATTAATAACTTTTAAACCGATTTCTAATAAGTATTATATTAATAAAGCTTCTAATTATTAAATAAGAAGAATTAAAATATATTATTAGATACTAGTATTATCCTAACTATATAAATATATCTTTTAAGATTATTAGTTTAAAAGTAGTACTTATTAAGCTTTAAACGACTAGCTATAAATATTTTAAATATATCTAACTTCTATAGAATACCTTTATATTTAAATAGTAACTTTATTTCGAAAAAGTGATTAAAAAGGGTATTATAAAAGTTTAAAATAAGATATATTATAGCCTCTTTTATCTTTAAAAGTTCTATTATATAATTAAAGAATAATTAAATGATTTATAAAAGATAGTTAATTTAATACTATTTTTAATTATTAAATAATATCTTTTTATAGTTATATTCTTTATAAAAGAGCTAAAAAAAACTATATAGTCTTTTTATATAATAAAATATTAGGAATATAAAATTCTATTAAGTCTTTATATTTTAGATTAGAATAGGCTAAGGTCCCTTTTTTTAAAGTTAGAGAAAGGCCGTTTAGTATTAAAGGTTTATATAGATATATATAGTAAGTTAGTAGACTTTATTTAAAGTATATAAGATCCTTTATATCTAATATTAAATATTTATCTTTACTATAGATAACTTCTAGTTAGTCTATTTTATTTCTATATTTTTATTTAGAGGAATAGCTTTTAGATAATTAAAAAGCTAGTTTAAATATAGCTAGATAATATAAATAAGATAAAATATTTAGATTACTATTATATTATTAGAGAGCGCTTACTATATTATATTAACTATTATTTTATTATTAGTAGTATTATTAATTATAACTTTAAAACCTAATCTTAGATATAATATTTAATTAGAGTTTTAAAGACTATACTATTTAGATTTAAACTAGTATAAAAGTTATAAAGTAGTTTAAATATAAATAAAATCTTTTAATATATCTAATTACTATTAATAAAATAGTTAGTAATAGCTATAAACGTCTAATTATATAAAGAAGTCTAATAATCTAATATAATTAAGATTTTTTTATTATTAAATAGCGTTTAAAAGATAGACTTCTATTATTCTATAATAATATTATAAAAGCGATAGTATATTATAGTAATAGAGGGTATTAGAGGGATAGATTATATAAAATAGGCTAATTAGAATAGCTTATAAAATATTAGATATTTAATAAAATAGAATAGAAATCGATTAAAGATAAAAAATTAAAGAAGATACTCTTTTTAAACTAACTATAAAAAAAGAGCTTCCGATTAGCTATTATATTATATATCTAAAAGTATTAATAAAATCTAATAACTAAATAAAATAATAAAGGTTTACTACCTTTTAAAGGAATTTAGTAATTTCTTCTTTTTTTTTACTAAACTTTATAATAGCCTACTATCTTTAAATATTTTAATATTATTAATATACTATAATAGTCTTTACTACTAGATAATAGAGAATAAAGATATTTTAAGATCTTTAAATAGCGTTTATATATTACTTTTAATATACTATTTTTAAAATAGATAATTTAGTCGAAGTTACTTTATATATTTAAATTATAATTTAAATCTTAGAAAAACTTACTTTTCTATCTATAGTCGGTTTATAGCTATTAGTTAACCTATTCTTTATATATTATATTATTATAAAATATATATATCTTTCTCTAATTAAAACTAATATAAATAAGAAAAGATAGGATCGGTAGAAGGTTAGAGGGCTAAAAGAAGTTAGTATTAATAGTATTAAAAGGCTCGATTATAAGTTAGCTATTAGATAAACTTAAAGCCTAAGAAAAGGGAATAAAATAGCTAAAGTTATTTATATCCCTATTAAAAAAAAGTAGATAGGAAATTAGAATACTAGCTTTAGAATATAATTATTATAAAGATAAATACTATAGAGGATATAAAAGGGATAATTAGAGGGAGTATATATTTATAAAAAAAGGGTTTTAGATAATAGATATATAAATAGGCTAAATAAAATAGATATATTAAAAGATATAAGATATAAAATTAATTACTTAGCTATATAAGCTATATTTAAATAGGTCCGATCTAAATAGAACCTAATAGAATCTAATAAAACCTATTAATAATCTATTAATAACTTATTAAAACCTAAAAGAACCTATTTATAACCTATTCTCTCTAAAGATTACTTAGAAATATTTTATTTAGAGTATATATAAAAGTATGAATATATTAATTACTAGATATATTAATTAAAAATATAATAAAAGAGATATATAGCTTTAAAATAATATTAACTATATAGAAAATAAACTAAGATTAAGAAATTTCTATTTCTATTTCTATTTCTATTTCTATTTCTATTTATTTTTAAATATACATAGACTTATCTCTAATATAAATATATATTTCTAATAGTCTATATTTAATAAACTCTTAAAGTAATAGAATATTACTATACTATAATTAATCTTAATTTTTAATAGTAATTAATATAATATAATATAAATTATCTTTAAATTTAAAGTAATTATATAAAATTTCTAACTTAATTCTAAAATAATATAGTAATATTCGGTAGATAAACTAGAATAGTTATAAAAAAATAGTAATTTTATTTAATGACTTAGTATTATTATAAACGCTAAGACCTATATTTTATACTAAAATAGGTTTAAATAGGTTTAAATAGGTTATTAGGTTTAACCTATTAGGTTTTGGGTTAGGTTAGGTTATGGAAGGCGGAACCTAAAACCTAATAGGTTAGGTTTTGGGTCGGAGTCTCCGACCTAAAATGGGTTCTGCCGAAGTCTACTAGCTAGATAAAGCCGATTAGAAGGTATGGATTAAATATAAGGTTTTTAGTAATCTTATTTCTATAATAAACTATTTTATAATATTATATAAATAGCTAGCGAAGAGGGCTCTTATCTTTAATATTTATAGTAAATTTATTTAGTTTATTACTACCTCTAATTATATTAATACTAATAATACCGACTATATCCTTATATAAATATAAAGATATCTAATTATAGCGACGTCTTTAAAAAAATATATTATTTAGATAAAGATAGCTTATCATACTTTATTATTATATAAGGGTTAGATTTAAATTAAGATTTAGTATCTAAATCCTATGATTTCGATGTTATATCTAAATCAAAAATCTAGATCAATATGAAATCATAATTATTAAAATTAGGGGGATTGATATATTTGCCCCCCCCCCCCGCCTTGATCTTCAGGCATATATTGACCGCCTTCCTCACCGCCTTCCTTTTTAAATCACCGCTTTCTCTGATCAAGTATAGCAGTCCTAACGGTACCTCTATTTACTATATAAACCTCTAATAAAAATAAGTATCCTTTATAAAAAGTAAAGCTTTATAAGAATTAATTAATCTCTTTAAACCTTAAACCTACCTTTCTCTTTATCAATTCCTACTTCTTCTCTCCTTTATCTCTTATCTATTCTTTACCTTTATAGCTACTACTACTACTACTACTACTACTACTACTACTACTACTATCGCTAGCCTTACTTGACACTTAAAGTAAACCTCTATCGTTTACCGAGTCTAATACCGAGTCTAACCCCGCGAATAGAAGCTTTAATTATATAGGGATAAGCTATTTTTTCTGATTATAAAGATGCATTTTTTTACTATATATATCAATATTCAAAAAGTATAAATTTAGCTGGCAGAAAATAATTCTGCCATGAAACCAGGCAGAATCAGGTAGAATCAGGTAGGGGGGGGGGCAGGAATAACCAAAGGGGGGGCAAATATATCAATCCCCTAAAATTAAAATACTAATAGATAATCTTACTAGTAAAAAGATTATACTACTAAAATAAATAGTAAATATATAAGTTTTAAATAGCCTAAGTAAAGAATATAAATTATTAATATAATATATTATTTAATCTTTATAAAGAGATCTAAATTTATATATTTTAAAAACCTATTTTCTAGCTTTATTAATAAATCTTAGGATATTTAATAAATAAATAATGATAAGCTTATAATTATATAAAAATTAAATAATATATAGAAAAAGAAGCTATTTAATAGTATTTATTATAAGTACTATAAGGCTATAATATATACTATTATAAACTACTAGTTTTTATTTCTAGATAAAGCACTAAAAGGCTTTATATCTTACTAGTAAAATCCTATAAATTTATTAAAATAAAGAATTATACGGTTAAAAAACTTAAAAAAGATCTATTAAAAAGGATAAAAATATAGAAACTATATTAATATCTATTAATAATTTTAATTAAAAAAAAGAAATAAAAAATAAAGATAAGAACCCCTATTTGCACACCTATTTAAACTACTTTAGGTAAGGCGCCTCTTAGCTAGTATTTTTAGCTGACTATATAAATTATTATAGTATTCCCCTAGTAAAATATATAGGTATTATATAATTCTTCTTAATATTTTAATACTTTCTAAAGATCAATTTGATATAGTAAAGAGGTATACCTTCTATTAATTAATAATATAATTAATATAATTAATAAATATAAACTAGATTATTCAAAAAGATACAAAAATAAGGATTTTACTATATTAGAAACGAAAAAGGACTATACTCTAGATTTAATATTTAATATTATATTTAATACTACTATTGTAATTTAGACTATTTTTACTAATATAAATATATAGGTAAGAAGATAAAATAAAGAAAAGTAAATACTATATATATTAAAATTATAGGATCTATTTTAGTAAAAACTAATATAGAATATATTTTAAATTTAAAGGAGATATATTATATCTTTAAATTAAGAATAAACCTATTAAATATTAAAAAACTAGATAATATAATATCTATTTTTATAAAAGAAAAAGTAATATTATATTAAAGAGATAAATTAATTTTAATAGTAGTTAAAAATTAAAATCTCTATATATCTAGAAATATAATATTATAAGCTAATATAAAAGAGAGAAATATACTTCTATCTATAAAAATAAAAGAAACCTAAATTAAATAATAGTATAAAAGACGAGCTTATATATTATTTTAACTATTATAAACTATATTAAAAGGATTATATATATATATAATAATATATATATATATATATAATAAGTTAATAAAGATAAAGTATATTTTTTATTTAAAGATAATAGATATATAAATAAAGAAAGTAATAATAATATAAAATATAATATTATTAAAAGAATTTATAGTGATATTAGAGGTCTATTAATACTAATATTCGATAAAAATAAATACTATATTATATTTATAGATAAAAAATCTAGATATATATAGGTTTTTCTTTTAAATAATAAAAGCGAAGCTTATAGTATATTAATTAAATTAAAAAATTAAATTAAAAATAATAAAAATAGACGTATAAAAGAATTCTTTATAGATAATAGAAAAGAGTATATAAATAAAAAATTTAAAATTGTATTTCTAAAGTATAGTATAATTTATAAATTAAGCCCTATATATACTAATAAACCTAATAGTTTAATTAAAAAGATTAATCTAACTCTATTAAATAAAGTTAGATCGATTTTAATATAATTAGGAGCACCTAATTTTTTATAGGGAGAAGCTTTAAAATTAGTAGTATATCTATATAATAGAACTCCTTATAAATTATTAAATTATAAATCACCCTATAAACTATATAATAATATAAAACTATATATTAAAAATATTAAAATATAGGGCTTAATTACTTATTACTATACTAATAAATATAAACTAAACTAGGGCCTAGAAAGGATAAAGCTATACTAATAGGCTATAATAATATAAATCACTATAAATTATAGGATTTAAATAAAAATAAGACTACCTAGTCTAGAGATATATCTATTTATAAAAGTAAATTTAAACCTATATACTATAGATACTATTAATAATAATAATAATAATAAAATAAAAGTGAATTATATTTAAAAAGCTATAATAATATAGTAAGAAATCCTATATATAAAATTAAACTTTAAATCCTATATAAAGAAAATAATATACTCTATACTATAAAGGACACTAAATTAGAAAACCTAATTTTAAATATAGATAATTTAGATAGCTTTATTCTAATAATAACTCTATTAAATAAACCTAATATATATAAAGAGGCTATAGAAAGTGATAAAAAAATATAAATAGTATAAAGCCTATCTAGAAGAGGTAAAAGAATTAGAAACTTAAGAGACTTATAAAATCATAGATTTACTAAAAGATAAAAATATAATACCTATAAAAGGTAGATAGGTTTTTAAGAAAAAAAACCTATATATAATCCTAAAAATATAAAGGATTTATATATAATTAATAAAGATAAAACCTTTAGATATAAAGCTAGATAGGTTATATAAGGTTTTTATTAAAAATTAGATATTGATTTTTTACAAACTTTTTCTACTATATATAGAATAGAAATATAGTATATGATTTTAATTATAGCCGTTAATAAAAACTAGTCTATATTATAATATAATATTAAAAATATATTTATATATACTAATATAGATACTAATATATATACTATATTACTAATTAGTATATATATAGATAAAACTAAATACTATTATTTAACTAAAGCTATCTATAGTTTAAAATAAAGTCCTAGACTATAGTATAAATATTTATTAAATATACTATTTAAATTTAGATTTAAAGTACTACCCTATAATAAGGGAATTTATATAAATAATATAACTAGATATATTTTAATATATTATATTAATAATATATTAGTAATATATAAAGATATTAACTATATAAAAAAATTAAAGACTTATATTAAAATTAAGGAAATAGGACTAATTTCTATTTTTCTAAAATATTAAAATTAAAAATAAATATCTTTATATAAATTAAAATAAATAGAGAAATTATTAATAAAGTTTAATATAATTAATAATAAAAACTATAAACCTATTAAAATTCCTAGATAACCTAGTCTAAAACTATTAGAAAAAACTTAGAATAAACCTCTAAAAATAATATAAATAAATACTAAAAATAAATAGGCTTACTATTATACTTAGTTTTAAAAACTAGGCTAGATATAACTTTTACTACTATATATTACTCTCGATTTATAAATAACCCTAATAAAGATTATTTTAATACTCTTAATAAAATATAGAAATATTTACTATATATAAATACTAAAGGTTTATACTATAATTATAGTAGTAAAGATCTCGTTTTTAAAAGGCTATTATAATATAGACTAGGGAAATAACTTAAATAATAGAAAATTAACCTCGATATATTTATTTAGCCTATCTCCTAATATAGGTATTAATAACCCTACATTATAGAATTCTTAATTATAAAAAATAGTAGCTATTAGTAGCTATAAAGCTAAATATATAGCACTAAAAGAAGCTACTAAGGAAGCTATCTATTTAGGAAGTATTTTTAACTATATAAACGATAGTTTAAATTTAAACTATATATATATACTACTCCTACTATACTAGTAGATAGTTTATCTACTTATACCTAAATTAAATAATCTATGACCTATATGAAATTATAATTATTATAATTAAAAGATCTAGATCTATATGAAATCTTGATTTAATCTAAATGTAACTATACATTTAATATAAATATAGGGAAAAACCCCTAGCATAGTTAGTTTTTTATCCTTCATGTTTTTTTCTATCTGAATATATTGATTTATACTTCTTCATATTTTACATCTTTTACTTTATCGTTTTTATTTTAACAACTTTTCCTTCCTATTTTCCCTATAACCTCCTAGATTAATAAGTAAGTCTACTATTATTTATTTATTATTATAGTTAATTAATAGACCTATCTAATAGTCTAAACTAATTATATTAAAAAGCCTTTTCTATTATATAATTAACTTATCGGCTTTAGAAATAATAAATAGCTCTATTTCTATTATTAATATAGTAATAATTTTTTATTTATTAGCTTTTTAATTAATAATAGCTCTAAAAAGCTTATAAAGAACGCCTTTTAAGCTTTTCTAATTAATATAATTACTAAATAAAATATTATTAGAGAACTATAGTATTAAAGAAAAGTATATAAAGTAATATTCAAAAGTAAAGAATCTTATATTATATAGATACTATATTAGACAATTTATAGTATCTTAATATTTAGAGCTAGGGTTTATAAAGAACTTAGTAAGATAATTTACTATTTAGCTATATATAAATAAATAATAACTATAATATAGAGAGTAAAGCTAAGCTTTTACTAATATTTATAGATTTACTCTCTAATCGCGATACTAGAGTATTTATTTATATAGATTATAAAAAGCGGTATTTTATATTTATAATTATAAGTAAATCTATATTTAATGGCTATAGATAAGATATATAAATCCTAATAAAACTAGAGTTTACATTTCTAGATATTCTATAAGATATAGATTCTTAAAATCTAGGATATATTTTTATATCTTAAAGTTTCTAGTACCGCTCTAGCTATTAATAAAATTAGGCTATTTCTTATATTTTAGACCGATAATATACTATAATGATATTATCTATATAGAAGAAGATAATACTTCTATCTTTTATAAATAAATAAAGGTCTTCACTCGAAACTAAGCTATTGAAATATTTAAATAGCTTCCTATTACTATAAGTAAGATAATTTATAGAGCCTATAAAGTACTTTTATAAGTCTCTAGACGCGAGCTTTATTATAGAAACCTTCTAATAACTTTATATATATAACCTTATTAAGATTACTATTTAGAAAAGCGTTAATAGTATTTCTTAGAGGTTATAGGGAAATAGGAAGGAAAGATTTAAATAAAGGGGATTGTTAACTTGGCCCCCCTGCCTGAAAATTCAGTCACCGCCTTCCTACTCGGGTGCGACACTAGATTCTGCCATATATACTACCAGTGTAGAGTTTTCTGCCATATAATTCTGCCACCACTATAGGAATCCCTGTTTATATAGTAAAAAACATGCATTTTGATAAGAAAAAATCGTTTATTTTCATTGATTTAAGCATTTATATACTTATATAGGTTGAATACGCTTCTTATCTAGGTCCCCGCGTACGATTTCCACGTCCTCGACCCTATCCTCGTCCTTTGGTCTTAGTATTAACTAGTTTTATTACTCCTAGTTTTACTATTACTTATTCTACGCCTACGCTTATATCCTCGACCCTATCCCTATCCCTACGGCTATCCTTATCCTTATCCTCGGCTTTCCTTTTATAACGAAGGATCTTAGTATATAGAACGATCTTATATAAGAGGACTAGGAGAAGACTATAGTTACTAGGTACTTTACTAGGTATTTAGAAGATTTCTAGTACCCTAAGGGCGTCTCTATCGATATACTAGAAGGGGATCCTATATAAGAAGTAATAGATCGATAGGTAGAGTATTATTAGTACTATATAAATACTAATATTAGTAATATAACTCTAGTTCAAAAGATTGTTCTTTATCTTTATACTACTTTAGTAAATAGATATATAGAAAACTAGCTATTTCTTTAGAATTATAAGTATAAATTAATAGAATAGCTAGTTTATTATCTATTAGAAGTAGATACTATATATAAATATCCTTTATAAACTAAATCGCTTATATTAAAATCCGGGTATAAAAGAGTCTATAAAATTATAAGATATATATTTGCTAATAAGTCTTCTACTTTTTAATTCTATACTAGACTTTAGTAAATTAATAGTTAACTAATTAGATAAAACTAGTAAGGACTATAAATAAGTTATTATTCGAAATTTAGAGACTTTATTTAAAAAGCTAATATATACTCTCTATATAGGATATAGCGATCTTATTAAAATAAAGATATTATAATATAAAGTAATAAAGAAACTTCTTTAAATAGTTATCTAGCTATTCTTACTATATATAATCTAGTAATAGGGTAAAGAGGGGATTAATATATCGCTTTTTAAAATTACTCTATTACTAGTCTTTTTCTTTAATTATAGTTATATAAATAACTCGATTATATCGATAGAGTATCTTTTTCTATCTCTTTTTAGCTTTTTTATAGACTTTTTAGACTTTAATAGGGGTAAGGCGGCGAGGATTATCTCTAAAAGTTTTATAATATACTTATATAATTTAATTAGCGAGAAAGAGGTAGACTTTCTTTAAAATATTTATATTAATATACTAAATATATATTATATTCTTTATCTTTAGAAAAACGGTATCGATTATATTTATTAAAGCTTACTCTTTATCTATTAGGATTATATATAAAGATAGTATACTAAAAGATTTATAAACTTTAGTAAGATAGGTAAATATTACCTAGTAATTCTAATAAGGTATTAGTATTAGGGCTATACTTACTTTATATAAATCATTTTTTTTTATCTTATATAAAAGTAAAGCTAATATAAAAGGTTATTCTAATAGTTATAAAACCTATAATATCGAGTAATAGAAGACTATATTAGTTAGTTTTATATATATAGTCTATAAAGATTATCTAAGGATTTATTCGAAGTATTATAACACTTATTTTATATATATAAAATAAGCTAGATATATAAAAGTTATTTAGTTTATATTTAAAGATCTAGCTACTATCTTTAAGAAACTCTATTAATAACGCTTAAAGGGGCGTATAGCTAGCTAGGAATTTATCGCTTAGCTTCCGATAAATATTATAGATATCTTAGGGAATAAAGATAGTATCCGGATTAGCTTTATATAACTTAGTTATAATCTATTTTATTATATAGCTTTAATAAAGCCGATTCTCTATATTATCTCTTTTATTAGTAAGATTAAAAGCCTATTAGATAGGGTAAGTTAATACTAGTAAAGATAGATAGTTATAGTTTGGGTTCTCGATAGTAAGATACTAAAGACCTATTAATAGATTTAATTATAAAGTTATCTTAAAAAGGTATCTAAATCGAAGTATAGTATATTAGCGTTTCTAGGATTTAGGCTTATTTATATCCTTATCCTTATATTTATCGCTATTATCTTTAATCTTAAGTTTATAGCTATAGTTATAAATTAATAGGATAGCCTTCTTTATCCCTTTTGTAGGGCTATATAAAGGTATTTATTACCTCTCTCCTTTCTTTATATATATAGTATTACTAGTTTAATAGAGATAGTAGGAATATAAAAAGTGGTTTAGTAGGTATCTTAGTAGTAGGTATCTCTATAATTAGCTAGGTATATAACTCGATATTTAATACTATATATAGAGATTTAGGGATAATCTTAGAGTCCGAATCGGATAATTTAAAGTATAATAGGCCTAAGAAGGCTATTTTAATAGTATAAATAAAAAAAAGAACGATTAAAACTAATAGATTTAGTATAAATTCTAATAGAAAAATAGGTTAGAAGAAAGTAGGTTAATATATATAAATTATAATTATATTATTAGATTACTTACTCGAGTCCTATAATATATATAAGACTAAAATAACTTATTTTTACTATATATTTATATATAAATTAGAGGTATCTACTATCGTCCTATAGTGTTAGGGGGGTAGTTTGATACGAAGGCGGTGTAAAACCTTAAAGGCGGTGGGGAAGGCGGTAAGCAGATATAGGTGTCGAGGTAGGAATATTACCCGATTAGGAATGTGAGCCTTTTTTTTTCAGGTTGGGGGGGGGGTTAAGTTAACAATCGCCTAAATAAAAACGATAAAGTAAAAGATATAAAATAGGAAGAAGTATAAATCAATATATTTAGATAGAAAAAAACTATAAGGGATAAAAAACTAACTATAGTAGGGGTTTTACCCTATATCTATATTAAATGTATAGTTATATTTAAATTAAATCATGATTTTATATATAGATCTAGATTCTTTAATATTAAGATCTTTTATTAAATCATGATTTAATTTAACCCTTATATAATAATAAAATATGATATATAGAGAACCTCCTAGTATAATAGTGAGATAATAAAGATATTATGAAGATATCATAGATTATCTCAGATTTGCCTCCTAATAGGGGTATAAAAGCATGCCTGATTTCTATCTCTGATATAATATAACTAACTTCTTAATTTATTCTAATCTCTATATCTAACCTTACTTCCTATAAGTACAACCCTATACTAATATATCTTATATAATCCTATTACATAAGATTATATAAGATAGGATTCCCCTAACAAGTTATAGTCTATATTAGACTATAATATATTATCTACTAAATTGCTCACAACATTTATATTTTAAAAGGCTGAGAGTACGTATTTAATTATCTCCGACCGTAAAAATATACTAGTTATAGGTAAATTATACGAAAATAGTAAGGGAAATTAACATAAAAACTCTATATCTTAGCGAGCACACAAACCTATAGATTAATGTTTTGATATCCTATAGTAAACTCCCCCTACTCACCTATAAATAGTATATTTTTACGGTCGGAGATAATTAAATACGTACTTTCCACCTTTTAAAATATAAATACCTTTTTTCAAAATTAAGAAATATACATATTTAGTAGTGGTAGAATTAATTTATAAATAGCTTCATATTAGTAGATCAGGTGATTTGTAAATAGCTTCTTATCGGTAGATCAGGTGATCTTTGAGACATATATATATATAATAGCTATATATTTTACTAGGGGAATACTATAATAATCTACATAGTCAGCCAAAAATACTAGCTAAAAGGCGCCTTACCTAAAGTAGTTTAAATAGGTGTGCAAATAGGGGTTCTCAATCAGTATGAGAAACAATATATATATTTGGGTGGACGGAGAGGAGAAAGAGAGAGAGAGAGAGCGTAGGCAAACTATCTAGGTTCTATCATATATATAATACCTTAGGCATCTAACAATTAGGCTAGCCGGCCGTCTTATTAAAGAAATTTGGGCCGGTTATAATATATAGGGCTAGCCCCACTTAAAAAGTCCGCATCGGGACTTTTATACGGTTGTTTTCGGAGGCTATTCCCTTAAGTAGGTATATCAGATTTTCTACCTTTTATATATAACTACTTTTATCTTTATAGTAATATATTTAGCTATAAATTCCTCTTTTAGAAATTTACTTTAGATATCTAAATATCTAACTTCTTCCCACTTTTCTTTTATAATTATAGAAGGGTCTATATAAATTAGCGAAAAAGGTTCAATCTTATTAAAGTTTTAATAAGGTTTTTCTAACTAATCTTTTATCTAGCTTTTCATAAACTAGATAGCTAGTTAGTAAGACCTATAAATTAAGATTATCGCCGATATTTATAACTATTAGTTTTATATTATTAATAGGGTTTTATAAAATATATTTATTTAGTTTAATAAAGATATAAATTCCTAATAAACATATTTATATAACTTTATATAGGCTGAACTATATACTTTTAACTTTCTATTTTAATTTAATTTATATTAGTATTTAGTTATTAGATTTAAAGTTTATCTTTTATAACTATTAAATCTTAGTATAGATAAATAGAAGATTATTTACTTTTAAATAGGCGTTTATAAATTATTAAATCTATTTATTCCGGCTAGATTTTATCTAATTATTTAATAAATTATCTATATCAATAATAATATAAAGATATATATTATAGACTAAGAAATAAAGACTCTTTTTTTATAATAATATATTCCTATATTTAGATAGCGAATAATATTTTTATAGGATATTTATCCTAAAGCTTTATTTATAGATTTATTTATAAAGTATTTTATAAATATATACTCGATTAAACTATTAAAATTCGCTACCCTTTTAATTAATATAAAAATAATATAAAATCATTATTCTACTATTAAAGATTAATTTATAAATACTATAATATATATATAGATTCTAGAATAGGAATTCTATAAATATTTCTTTAATAATATTAAATCCTATTTTAATAATTGACTAGCCTATTATATAATCGATCGTTATAATAATCTATTAATTTCTATTAGCTATAGCTAAAAAAAGGGCTAATAAAATTAATACTCTAGCGTTTAAACAGATAGATATTATCTACGATTATATATTAAACTCTTTCCTATTTAAAGCTTTTATAAAAGCTTTAAAATATCTATGAAAAATAGTTTTTTTTTTATAGATTTTTCTAAGTTATTAGCGTTAAAGGTAGGTAGATAATACTATTAAAATTAAGAATATTAAAATCGCTAAATTTATAATAAGCTTTCTAAAGTAATTTAGCACGAAATAGAGGCTTAAAATATAGGAAAATAATACCATTATTATATATAAAAATAAAATATCGATTTTCTTTTATAGGGGTCTAAATAAATATATATATATTCTAGAAACTAAATTAGTTAGTATATTTCTTTATAGCCTTTTTAATAGTAATATCTTCCGGCTTTATACTATCTTTTAAAAATTAGATTATAATTATAAAATATCTATCTCTACTAGGTCTTTCTAAACTTATATTTATTTAGATAGTACTAATTAAATATAGGTAGCTGCTAATAGTATCTATTATAATATTTTTAAAGCTTTTATAATAATAGATAGATAGATAGCTAATATTATTAAAACTCGGCGATCTAATATATAAAATACTTATTATATTCTTTTATAGTATTTAGATATTATAAAGATATATTATTAGTAATAATAATAGTCTTACATATCATCATAGGACTGCGTCGACGTAGCATAGGTAGGGCTAACAAAAGAAGTGGAACCAGAGGCAACAGACTGAGATGTGGTAAGTTCTAGTTACAAAGCGGCGCGCACGTAAGGGGTACTAGAGAGATACGCGTTAAGACTCTTTGGCTTTAAGATTTAGCGGGCAAAATAGATAAGGATCTTCCAGCACACAAGTGTCTCCTTAGCATCGAAGTGGAAGGGAGTATGCAGAACTTGGCTCTAACGCCCGATATCTTACACACAAGAGAGAAGAAACCGGCGAACGTACCATAACGTGCGTAGATCAAACACGTTACTAGGTTCCACATATAGGGTGGAAAGGTCAGGGGGAGACTGCCCAAGGAGGACGCTAGCGTACTTTATAGAATGGTTGGTAGCAATAGTGACCACAGATATACGGATAGTGCGCAAGGCTGGAGGGACTTTACGGGATTTCGACAGGCCAAACTTACCATCGCGATCACAGTAAAAGTGATAATATCGCGGGTATCAGCGCAATCTATAGAGATCAATCGGTATATATTGGTAGTGTCGGGATAGCCAAGAACACCTACAATCGCGGGGGCAGAGTCATCCAGCCGACGGATCATGGCAGTAGTGAGATTGATCGTACCAAAGTTCTTAAGGGAGGTGTCCTTACCTTTAGACCGCACCATTATAGATGAGAGAAAGTCACTTGTGATTGGCGGAGGAATTAAAAGTAGGTTAGTAAAATACGATCAATAAGGAGGACGATTGAGAGACAATGTGCACAAGTTACCTTTTCAATATCATCACCAAACCATGAGGAGGGGTTTTCTAACCGCGTTCAAAAGTCACTTGTGCGATAATACCAGGTAAGAGGTTAAGGTAGCTCGGGGAAAATAGAGAAGAAGGTTTGCGGGCGGGGAGGGGGGGGGGGCTACTCTTTATATATCCTGGAGGTTGAGAATTACTTGTGTGAGGAGAGGGGATAATTAGGGATAAATTCTGACCGCGGTCAGAAATTGTGATAGCAAGGCAGAGTTAAGTTGAGAGTATAGATATTAGGCGATGGTGCAAGTTCGGACATTCATAATAGAATAAATAGAGGAGTTTTACATGGTCCGATATAGAGACAACTTATCAGCCGGAATTACACCTTTCCGGTCCCGTCATTTATATATTTATACTATATAGATAGTAGCTACCTTAGGCATCACTTATTAGCCTTAGGAAGTCACTTACTAAGCCTTAGCACTACTTTATAAGCCCCTAGCATATTAAATAGTCGAGTACCTAGCTACTCTCCCTAATATATACTTATTTCACTATTCAATCTACTACTTACTAAAGTTATAATATTACTTTATATTAGTTTATATTATCTTTCTTTAGTATTAGTGTTTAATAGTTATAAGCCCGGTCTACTAGTAACTCTTTTAATATCTTTAATTAATTATTTCCTATAGTCGCTTCTTCCCGTCTCTATACCTTTAAATCTATAGAAACGCGTACTAACTTCTTTTATAACTAAAAGGATTATAATAATAACTTTATAGAGTACTAAATAGTTAAACTTATATTTAATAAAGTATTAGAGAGGATCTAAAATATATTTACTATTAAATTATAAAGTTTTACTATCGAAATTAGAGATATATAGGAGCTTCTTTAAAAGCTTTAAAAGCGTTTTTTATATAATAATAAATCCGGTACTAGTTTCTTTATATTTTTTAGTATAATCTTATTTATATACCTATTAAAGATATAGATATTAACATCTAGCTATTAAAAGTAGAGAATCTCTATATAGAATATAAATTAGCGGAGATTAATTTTACTACTAAAGAAAATAATATTATTTATAATTTTTTCTAAGCCTTTATATTATTTAAAAATTAATTCTATTATATATAGAAGACTAAGATATTCTAGGAAAATATAAAGATAACTTTCTTAAGTCTAGTAAATATATATTATTTTAAATAAACAATAATAGATAAAAAGAAAAGTAAGAATAAGACTTTTAATAGTATATTTACTACTTTTTATAGTAAATAAAAAACTAAACTAATTACTTCTATTAATACTAATAATAAATTTAATAGAAAGCCTCTTTTATATATATAGAGAAAAATACTATTTCTAATTATATCTATATCTAATAAACTAATAAAAAAATAACACTTAATAACGAGTTATTAAAGCTATAGCGGGTCCTTTTTCGGCTTCTACTACTGAGAATAAAGAAAAGGTAGGGCTAGACCGGATCTTATAGCTCCGGCTAAAGTTATAAAGAAGTATATAGCTATTAACCCTTTTAGCGGTAAGGATAAAAGTAGTAAAAAGAAGAAGCGTAGTAAAGATACTCCTAATCCCCCTATATTAGTTTATACTACTCCCTATTTAGGGCCGTCTTTCGATACTATAATATATACGACTCTTTTAGATTAGCCTATAATCTATTATAAAGAGGATTCTAAATAGTTCGAGGATATATATAAGCGCTTTTTAGATATATAGAAGTGTATTAAGTATAATTATAATATAATAAAAGAATTAGGGCTTAAAAAGGGGTAGATTATCGACTTAGATAGCTTTAGTAATAAAAAGGATATATCCGATAGTAAGAGTTCGGACTTAGGTAATATCTTAAACCCTCGCTAGTAGAGTATATAGTATTAGTTAGTAGTTTAAGGTTATTTTTCGGGCTTTATACCCTCTTTTCTAATCTTTATTAGTTCTATTAAGGCTTTTTATACCTTATTTATACATTTAAATATATTTCCGAGACTTTATATCTCTATTTATACATTCTTATAATAGTTTCTTCTAAGCTTTACCCTTTTTAAATGGCTCTTTCGGTACTTTAATACTAGAAATATAATCTATTCCTCTAAATTTTAGCTTTATATAGCTATAAAGTCTTAGATCTCTTTAGATAGGGGTAGAATAACGACTATAAATAGGTATAAGGATCGGTTTAAGCCTTATTTAGATTTATAATAAATATCCTCTACCGATTTATATCTATTAGATTTATATAATTATAAATCCTTAGATTTATAGTCGTTTACTTCCGAGTTCTATTTATTAGTATTTAATAGACCTTATTTAAGTACTTTATTAGTAGTTTTCTCTTTCTATCTTTTATATATAGCTACTTTTATTTTTATAATAATATATTTAGTTATAACTTCCTCTTTTAGGAATTTAGTATAAACGTTTAAATATTTAAATTCCTACTATTCTTCCTTTATAAATATAAAAAGGTCTATATAAGTTAGCGAAAGGAATTCGATCTTTTTAAAGAACTTATAAAGTTTTTTTAAATAGCTAATCTTCTATCTAATTTATTATAAAACCGAGTGGCTAGCTAATAAAACCTATAAGCTAGGATTATCGCTAATATTTATATCTATTAGTCTTATACTATTAATAAGGTTTTATAGGATATATCTATTTAGTTTAGTAAGTGTATAAATCTCTAATAGGTAGGCTTATATAATTTTATATAGACCAAATTATATAGTCTTAAATTTCTATTTCGATTTATTTTATATTAGGATCTAATTATCGGTTTTAAAGCTTATTTTTATAACTATTAAATCCTAGATTTTCTATTTATTAATAATATAGATAAATAGGAGTTCGTTCGCTTTTAAGCGGGCGTTTATAAAGTATTAGATTTACTTATCTCTATTAGTTTCTATTTATTTATTTAGTAAGTTATCTCTATTAGTAATAATATAGGGGTATATATTATAAACTAAGAAATAAGGGCTCTTTCTTATAATAATATATTCTTATATATAGATAGCGAATAATACTTTTATAAGATACTTATTCTAAAGTCTTATAGGTTTATTTATAAGATATTTTATAAGTATATAGCTAATTAGGCTATTAAAATTCTCGACTTTTTTATTAATATAGGGATAATATAGAGTTATTATCCTATAATAGGCTTTTAATAGATTTATAAAGTATTATATAGCTTTAGATAGGAGGTTTATCCTATTATCGGAGATTAACTTATTAAAGGCGCTATAATATATATATAAATTATAAAATAGGAATTCTATAAATATTTCTTTAATAGCGTTAGAGACTATTTAAATAACTAGCTAGCCTATTATATAATCGGTTATTATAATAATCTACTAGTTTTTATTAGACATAGCTAAAAGAGGGCTAATAAAGTTGATACTCTAACGTTTAAATAGTCGGATACCGCTTTTTACTATATACTAAGCCGCCTCCTATTTAAGGCTTTTATAAAAACTTTAAAATATCTAATAATTAGGATAGTTCTTTATAAACTCTTTTATATCTATTTAGATTAATAGCTATTAGCTCTAAAGATAAATAATACTATTAAAGCTAAAGAAGCTAAAGTAGCCGAATTTATAATAAGCTTTCTAAAGAAGTCCGGAGCGAAATAGAGGCTTAAAATATAGAGAAATAACGCTATTATTATATATAAAGATAAGTTATCAATTTCGTCTATAGGGGCTTATATAAATATATATATATATATTTTAGAAACTAAGTTAGTTAGTATACTTTTTTATAACCCTTTTAGTTATAGTATCTTTTAGCTCTATACTATTTTCTAAAAATTAGATTATAGCTATAAGCTAGTCTTCTTTAGAGATCTTATATATAGTAGTTATAGTTATAAGATATCTATCTCTAATAGGTCTTTCTAGGCTTATATTCGCTTAAGTAATACCGATTAAATCTAGGCGATAGCTAATAGTATCTACTATAACGTTTTCGGAGCTTTTATAGTAATAGATAGATAGCTAGTATTATTAAATTTAGCGATCTAATATATAAAGCGCTTACTATATTCTTTTATAATATTTAGGTATTATAGAGATATATTATTAGTAATAATAATAGTCTCGAAATAGTCTCTATCGATATACCGATCCTATATATAGATAGCCTCTTTAATAGCTAAGAGTTCTTTCTTATATATAGGATAATTTAATTATATATTATAGAGTTTATAGCTATTATATAACTAGATATAGCTTCCTATTATTATCCTTTTATATAAAGACTATACTAAAAGTCTATTTAGAAAAGTCTATCTTAATAATATATAGTTTATTCCGGTCTAATTATTTAAGGATTAAAGCGGAGACGAAAAGCTCTTTTACTTTCTAAAAGGCGCTTTTATAGGCCTCTATCTAAATAATCGGTTAGAAATATTATTTTTAAAAGGTACTATTACTCTTTTTTTAAGAGTTTATAGAGGGATATATAGACTTTTAAAAAGTTATAAATAAACTAGTAGTAATAAATAGCTAATCTAAAAAACTAGCGAACGTTATAAATAGTTTTAGGCTATAATTATATTTATATAGGTTCGACTTTAGTAGAGAAGGGCTATATAATTCTATTCCTAATAATATATTTATAGAACTCTAGTTTATAGGTTATAAAGGTATATTTTATAGGTAATATATATAGCTACTAGTTTTTTAGGAGTAATAAGACTTCTTTAAATATAATTAAAAAGATAAGGATATTATTAAGATAAATAACTATACTATAGTTAAATAATAGCTATAAAGTATTATTTATAATCGATTAGAAAGTTATAAAAGCGTTATAGAGGCTAAATAGTATAGCGAGTTACTTATATTTACTCTAAATAGTATTAAACGCTATTTTCTTTATAAAGCATTTTCCTATCCGGATCTATTAATATCTAATAGTAATATTAATCTTTAAAAGGATCTATATATTCCTAATAATATCTAAAAGTTCTTAGATCTATAGAAAAGGGTATCTATCTTTTATAGTTATATTATTTAGTACCCTATAGTCGATATATATCCGCTATCTCTTATATAGCTTTTAGGCGAAAACGACTAGAAAACCCTATATACTATTAGACTTATAGATTAACTCTCTAATTTAATTAGTTTATTTATCGAGTTTTTTTAGTAGAAAGTCTATATATATTAATATTAATAAAAGTATATATACTAATATCGATCTTATATACTACCTTATATTTTAGAGGAAGTACTATAAGTAGCTCTATATAGAATAGATCTTTATATTTTATAAGGATCTATTAGATTTTAGGGTTATTATTCTTAGATAGCTCTAGTTTTTTATTTTCGGATCTATAGCTAATCGGGCGGACTATAAAAAGATAGGCTTCTTTCTTTATTTTTTTATAGAAGCTATTATATCTATTTTACTAAAATAAGCTTAGTATATACACTTTCTTTTATAACTATCTAAAAGTTATTTATAGGGTAGATAGTATATATATAATAGTTTCGATCTATAAGGGTTATTATAGAGATATATTAATTAATTTGGGGGTTTTCTATTTAGAGGAAGTCGCGGCTAAAGATTATATTATAATTAGTTTAGAGGATCTAAGCCTTAGTTCGCCCTATTTAGTCTCCGATCTTAACTAAAAGAATTATATATCTAGCTATCTCTAATCGCTCGCTATTTATAATAGTAACTAATAGCGGTTTTTTAGGTTTTTATATCTAGATTTATAGAGAAATAAAGGTATTATTTACTCTACTATTAAAGAGTATATAGATATATATAGGGTCGATATCTTTTATATAGATCTTTCCCTAATAAAATATAAAGGCGTTATTAAAGACGTTTAAAGAGGCTAATAGATATAAAGGTCCTCTTTTTTTATATCTCTTTTATATTTATTATTATAAAAAGGGCTCTAGCTAGGCGTTTTAATAGGAGTTTATAGGATAATAAGGGTTAAAGATATTATCTATATTAAATTATAGTAGTTTAAAAGCCTTTTAAAAGCGGTTAATAAAGGCTTCTATATTATATAGCTATATTAGTTTTTTAATAGTCGATAGGATCTTTTAAATATAGCCTTTTATTTCTATTTAGTCTCCTTTATTTTTAGTTTCTTATATATATAGGCTAAATATCCCTATTTTCTATAGTTATAGTATTTATAGATCTCCTTAGAATCTAAAGGTATTTATATAGGGCGCGTTTATATAGAGTTAATAACTATATTAATATCTATAGTATCTAAGTACTAAGCTAAAGAGCTTTTATATTTCTAGATAATAGCTCGGCCCTATTTATATTAAATAAAACGGAAGATAATATCTTTAATTGTCTTTAGCTAATCTCGCTTTTTAGCCTATTTAATAAAATATATAGCCTTTATTCGTATAATAAAATATTAGATAAATATCGGGTCTAGAATATTTTAATCGAGGTCGGATATAACTTATTAGAGGTTTATAGTATATTTTTAGACCGATTAGTTATTTTATTTAAATATTTTATACTATTTATAGAGCTTTTTAATAGAGAGATATTTTATAAATTCCTATTTAAGCTATTTTTTAAAAATAGCCTATATTAAGAAATTATTAGTCCTAAATAAGTTATAGTATTTCTTATATTATTCTAATTATTATTAGGCGATCTTTATAAGTTTATCTAAGATATATAGGATCTTAGCCTTATTAAAGGAATTATATTTAGTAAGTTTAGCTAGCTTTAAAAAGTACTAATTATAGTTATATATCTATTTATAGATAGTATTATTAAAATAGCGCTATTATAGTTAGTAATAGCCTATAAATTATTTAAAAATCTCTTATATATATCTTTATTTATAGCTTAAAAAGTACCGATTATAGATATTAAAGGCTTTTTAAAAGGTTTTAGAAGAGATTATCTACCTTTAGAAATAGAATCTAACCCGCTAAATAGATTTCTAGTTACTATAAAAATAGCGGTAAATTAGGCCGATTTAGCTTATTTTATTTAAAAGGCTTAGATCTTATTAGCGGCCTATTCGATTAAAAGATTAATCTAGTAGGGGTCTATACTAGAGTATATATATAAAAAGACATTTTATTCTTCTACTTTTAGAAGATCGAGGGCTATATTAATCTTTATTAAAAGATTAGCCCTAAATTAAGCTTTAATAGTTCTTTAAAAAGTCTATTTAGATATAATTAGTTTTAGGAGTAATAAAGTAGATTCTTTTCTTAAAAGAAAGATATAAAATAATTTCTTTTCATTCCTTTTATTAGTTTAGGAGGCTATTAATCTTTTAATAGCGTTTAGATATAGATCTAGCTAGATTACCTAACTTTAGAGTTTTTATAGATTAGAGTTTTCTTTAGATAGGCGTTTATAGATATATATCTCTTTTAAAAATAACATTTTTTTCTAGATTCTAAGAGAAATTATATATACTATTTTTCTAGATAGGCTTTTATAGATCTATATAAATCTATATTTATTTTATAGATTATATATCCTCTATTAATAGGCCCGCTCTATATTTTAAAAGGGAGATATTATTTTTATATATCTCCGGTCTCTTCTTTTTTTAGGCTTCTCTATTCTAAAGTATTAGAGAGAGAGGGAGGAAAACGATATATTCTATAAGCTTTCTTTACCTAGTATCTAAGGCCTATAAGATCGTTATTAGGATAGGATAAAAGGGGATTAATACCACGCCTATCTTATATAGATATAGGCGGTACCGTCTTATACCTCCCTAGGCCGACTATAGAAGGTAGCTTATACCGATATACTACTAGATAAGATTCGGAAAGGATTATATGGTTTTCATTTCGTTAGGGTCACTGACGACTAAGTACTAAATAGTACGGAAACGATAGTGTATATGAGTGTAGAAACGGCTCCATACGGAGCCGTCCAATAAGATATAAGACAGGTTTTACATAAGAAAAGGGACTTCTGGGATCACACCTATTAAGTATTAAAAAGCTAGATAATATAATATCTATTTTTATAAATAAAAAAGTGATATTATATTAAAGAGATAAATTAATTTTAATAGTAGTTAAAAATCAAAATCTCTATATATTTAGAAATATAATATCATAAACTAATATAAAAGAGAGAAATATACTTCTATCTATAAAAATAGAAGAAACCTATATTAAATAATAGTATAAAAGACTAGGTTATATATTATTTTAACTATTATAAACTATATTAGAAGGATTAAATATAAATATAATAAAAAAAAAAAATATATATATATATAGGGGATTAATATAGTTCCCCCCCCCCCGGGCGCCTTAATCTTGAGGTATCAGTTAACCACTTTTCTCACCGCCTTCCTTTTTAAATTACCGCTTTCTCTGATCAAGTATAGCAGCCTAATAGTACCTCTATTTACTATATAAACCTCTAATAAAAATAAGTACTCCTTATAAAAAGTAAAGCTTTATAATAATTAATTAATCTTACCAAACCTACCTTTCTCTTTATTAATACCTACTTCTTCTCTCTTTTAATTCCTACTTCTTCTCTCTTTTATCTCTTCTCTATTCTTTACCTTTATAGCTACCACTACTACTACTACTACTACTACTATCGCTAGCCTTACTTTATACTTAAAATAAACCTCTATTATTTACCGAGTCTAATACTAAGTCTAATCCCGTTCCTATTACTATTATAGCTTTTCTAGCTACCCTAACTACTCTACTTACTATTTATAAATACTAGTTATAGCGTAGGAATAGCCTAAGGTTATAGCATAGGAATAACGTATAGTCGAGGCGCTAAGGCGCTTAGGCTAAAGCTAAGGCCCTACTTACTATAGAGATTTGATATAGACTAAGCGAAATAGGGGCTTATATATAAATAGCAGCTTTAATTATATAGGGATAACCTTTTTATTCTAATTATAAAGATACATTTTTTACTATATAAATCAATATTCGAAAAGTATAAATTTAACTGGCAGAAAATAATTCTGCTATGAAATCAGATAGAATCAGGCAGAATCAGGCAGGGGGGGTAGGAATAACCAGGGGGGGGGGGCAAATATATCAATCCCCTATATATAATAAGTTAATAAATATAAAATATATCTTTTATCTAAAGATAATAGATATATAAATAAATAAAGTAATAATAATATAAAATATAATATTATTAGAATTTATAGTAATATTAGAGGTCTATTAATACTAATATTCGATAAAAATAAATATTATATTATATTTATTGATAAAAAATCTAGATATATATAGGTTTTTCTTTAGGGGATTGGTATAGAGACCCCCCCTCTCTATAATAGGACCCCTTTTTCGGTAATGGGACCCCCCCCTACCTGAAAATTCAGTACCGCCTTCCTAATCAGGTGCGACACTAGATTTTGCCATATATACTACTAGTATAGAGTTTTCTACTATATAATTCTACCGCTACTATAGGAATTCTAGTTTATATAGAAAAAATATATATATTTTAATTAGAAAAAAGCGTATATTTTTATAATTTAAGTATTTATATACTTATATAAATTAAATATACTTCTTATATAAGTTCTTATATATAGTTTCTATATCCTCGACCTATCCCTATCTAGTATCGCTATTACTATTACTAGTTTTACACTTATATCCCTTTCCCTATCCCTATAGCTATCTTTATCTTTATCCTTAGCTCTCCTCCTATAATAAAGGATCTCGGTATATAGAACGATCCTATATAAAAGGATTAGAGGAAGACTATAGCTACTAGATACTACTAGTCTAGATATTTAGTAGATTCCTAATACTTTAGAGGCGGCTTTATTCAAACGTACGAAAGGGATCTTAAATAAGAAATAAGAGATTAATTAGTAGAGTATCTTTAATATTATATAAATACTAATATTAGTAAAATAGCTTTAGTTCGAGCGGTTTCTTTTTATTATTATACTATTTAATAATATAAATATATAGGAATCTAGATATTTCCTTCGAATTATAGATATAAAAGGGGGGGATCGGAAGCTTATTACTATCTTTTATAAACGTCTTTTATAAGTTAAATTATATATATTAAGATCCGATTAGTAAATAGATTATAAGCGGCGGAACTTACTTTATTAGTCTTTAGATCTTTTAAGTTTAAACTATATATTTAACTTTAAAGAATTATAGGTTTATTATATAGTCGAAGTTATAAAGCACTACTAGTAAGTTATTAGTAGATATCTAGAGATCTTATTTAAATAGCTAATAAATACTCCTAGTATAAGAAGTTATAATTTTATTAAAATAAAAGTATTAAGATATATAAATATAAAGAAAGTGTTTAGGATAATCTTTAAGCTATTTACTCTATATATATTTAGTTAAAGGTTAAAAGAGGGGGGTTATTATACCGCTTTTTAAAATATACCTACTAATTATACTATTCTTTAAAGATAGTAGTATAAATAATATAGTTCTAATATTTTAGTATCTTTTTCTACCCTTTATTAACCTTCACTCGATCCTCCTTCGCTTACTAGGCTTTTATCTAATAAAAGGTAGACTAAAAAATAGATTAGGATTAATTATAATCCTAGTAGGCTTATATAATCTAATTAGTAAAAAAAGGGCGAGTAACCTTTATAATTCTTATATTAATATATTAGATATAAAGTATATACTTTATCTTTAGGAATACACTTTTAATAGTATTAATAAGCGCTTATTCTTTATCTATAAGGATTATATAAGGGTAGGAAAGGTCGAGACTAAGCGATTTATATACTTTAGTAAAGTAGCTAAGTATAACTTTATATATATCCTCCTTTTTATATTATATAAAGGTAAATCTAAGATAGAAGGTTAATCCTATAGAAGTAAATCCTATAATATCGAGTAAGGGAAGGCTATACTAATTAGTCTTATAGATATAGTCTATTAAAATAACCTAAGGATTTATCTATAGTATTTTAATATTTAATTTATATATATAGAATAAAGTAGAGATATAGTATTAATTATCGATTTCGTATTTAAAGATCTAGTTACTATCTTTTAGAAGTTCTTATAATAGCGTCTAGATCGGAGTTCGGCTAGTAAAGAAGAGCTTATTAAACTTCTTACTTTTATTATAGATATCCTAGGTAATAATAGCGCTTTTAGGATTAGTCTAGTATAGGTTAGTTATTATTTAATATATTATATAGCTTTACTAGACTATATTATCGATCTTATCTTTCTTTTAGCGAAGCTCGAGAGCCCGCTAAATAGGGTAGGTTAATACCGGCGAATAGGGGTAATTATATATAGGATCTTTAAATATAAAGTACTAGAGATTAGTCTATAAGTCTAGCTAAAGCGCTATTTTAAAAAGATATTCTAATATATAGATAGTTATCTTCCGCTTCTTTAGTAGAGGAGGTAGTAATAATAGACGATTTGATAGTAATAGTAGATAATTTAATAGTGATAATAGATAATTTAATAATAATAATAGATAATTGGATAAAGGCTTTTAGCTATAGTTATAAATTAGCCGGAATATCTTCTTTACCCCTTTCTTTATAAATTTAGAGCGGTAGTTTACTACTATATAGCTATATAGTTATATAAAGGTATATATAGCTTCGACTCTTTCCTTTACTATATAATATTACTAGTTTAATAGGGGTAGCGGGAATATAAAAAGGGTACTCGGCTATATACTTAGCGATATACTCGGCTAAATAACTAGCTAGGTACTCGGCTAAGTGATTAGCTAAGTAAACGATTAGGTACTTAGTACTATAGGTAGAGACTTAGGGACGATCTTTAGGGTCCGAATTAGGGTCCGAATCGAGGTATAATAGGCTAAGAAAGGCTATAATAGCTAGAATAATAAAAAGAACGATTAAAACTAATAGATTTAGTGTAAATTCTAATAGAAAAATAGGTTAGAAAAAGGTAGGTTAATATATATAAACTAGAATTGTATTATAAGTTTTTTTACTAGAGTACTATAATATATATAGGACTAAATTAACTTGTTTTTACTATATGATTTGTATATAAATTATAGGTATCTACTATCGTCCTATAGTGTTAGGGGGGTAGTTTGATACGAAGGCGGTGTAAAATCTCGAAGGCGGTAAGGAAGGCGGTAGATAGATATAGATATCGGGCAGATATACTACCCGATTAGGAAGGTAGTACTGAATTTTCAGGTAGAGGGGGGTCCCATTACCGAAAGGGGGGTCCCATTACCGAAAGGGGGGTCCCATTACAGAGGGGGGGGTCTCTATACCAATCCCCTTCTTTTAAATAATAAAAGCGAAGCTTATAATATATTTATTAAATTAAAAAAAATAAATTAAAAATAATAAAAATATACGTATAAAAGAATTCTCTATAGATAATAGAAAAGAGTATATAAATAAGAAGTTTAAAAATTATATCTATAAAATATAGTATAAATTATAAATTAAGCCCTATATATACTAAAGAACCTAATAGTTTAATTAAAAGGATTAATCTAATTCTATTAAATAAAGATAGATCGATTTTAATATAATTAGAAGTACCTAATTATTTATAAAGAGAAGCTTTAAATGTAGTAGTATATCTATATAATAGAACGCTTTATAAATTATTAAATTATAAATCACCCTATAAACTATATAATAATATAAAACTATATATTAAAAATATTAAAATATAGGGCTTAATTACTTATTACTATATTAATAAATATAAACTAAACTAAAGCCTAGAAAGGATAAAGCTATACTAATAGGCTATAATAATATAAATCACTATAAACTATAGGATTTAAATAAAAATAAGACTATCTAGTCTAGAGATATATCTATTTATAAAGGTAAATTTAAAACCCTATATACTATAGATCCTATTAATAATAATAATAATAATAATAATAATAATAATAAAAGTAAATTAGATCTAAAAAGCTATAATAATATAATAAGAAATCCTATATATAAAATTAAAGTTTAAATCCTATATAAAGAAAATAATATATTCTTTACTATAAAAGATACTAATTTAGAAAATCTAATTTTAAATATAGATAATTTAGATAGCTTTATTCTAATAATAACTCTATTAAATAAACCTAATATATATAAAAAGGCTATAGAAAGTGATAAAAAATATAAATAGTATAAAGCCTATCTAAAAGAAGTAAAAGAATTAGAAATCTAAAAGGTTTATAAAATTATCGATTTACTAAAAGATAAAAATATAATACCTATAAAAGATAGATAGATTTTTTCTTAAAAACCTATATATAATCCTAAAAATATAAAGGATTTATATATAGTTAATAAAAATAAATCTTCTAGATATAAAGATAGATAGGTTATATAAGGTTTTTATAGGTTTTTATTAAAAATTAGGTATTAATTTTTTAGATACTTTTTCTATTATATATAGAATAGAAATATAGTATATAATCTTAATTATAGCTATTAATAAAACCTAGTCTATTTTATAATACGATATTAAAAATATATTTATATATATATATAGATAAAACTAAATACTATTATTTAACTAAAGCTATCTATAGTTTAAAATAAAATCCTAGGTTATAGTATAAATATTTATTAAATATACTATTTAAATTTAGATTTAAAGTACTATCCTATAATAAAGGAGTTTATATATATAATATAACTAGATATATTTTAATATATTATATTAATGGTATATTAGTAATATATAAAGATATTAACTATATAAGAAAACTAATAATAAAATTAAAGACTTATATTAAAATTAAAGAAATAGGACTAATTTCTATTTTTCTAAAATATTAAAATTAAAAATAAATATCTTTATATAAATTAAAAATAAATATATAAGATTGGACCTCTATATATTATAGAGTTAAATAGTATAGTAGAACGTTTCGGTAGTTATATTAATAATATATAGCGAATAATAATTCTTAATATAGATATATTAGAAGAACTATAGCTATATATAATAAAGACTACTGTTTATATTTATAATAGACTAGTTAAGCTAAAGACTAAGATCTCTCTATTAATATATTAGTATTAAAAACTCGATATTCTAAATCTAAAGCCTCTACTAAAGTATTTTAGACTATAGAAATCTACTATATATATATATATCCTAAAGGTAAAGTATATTTAGGCTAGAAAAGCTACTACTAAACCCTAGAAAGGTATATTTATAGGCGATAAAAAAGATAGTAGATATATTTTTAGAGAATCCCTATTTATATACCTATTTAGACTACTTCCGATAAAGCGTCTTTTAGCTATTATTTTTGCTAACTTTATTAATTACTATAGTATCCCTTTAGTAAATCCCTAGTAAATCGTATAACGCTCGAATAGCTTTATCTATTACTAGCTATAGGGTAAATATCGATTATATAATATAGCTACTATTTATAGTTTTAAAGCTATTCCTATAACCCCTTTTAGCGCTAATCTAATATATAAAGAGATCTTATCTATAAATATTCTATAATTAATCACAATCATTTCCTTTCCTTTTATTATTATAAAATAACTTTCTTAGTCTAAATCCCCTTTCTAAAGCCCCGAATCCTAAAGCCCCCTATCGCTATCTCGCTATTAAACTAGTGAATCACTATTAGTATAGTAGAAAACACTACTGGTATAGCAGCTTAACCTCATTAGGAAGAGTTACTCTTAGTAGTTAGCTTTTAATATAAGTACTACTTTCTATAGTATTGCCTTAGTAAAAAACACAGCCCCGAACATCCCTAGCCATAGAGTACTTCTATGATCGGCCTATAACCCCTATATTAATCCCCCCTTTTTCATCTGATCTACCTCTATAAATATAAAGCTATTTATAGATTATATGATCTACATAGGGCTAATTTACTAGGGTTAGCCGAGTCCCCGAGTCTTTATATAAATAAAAACTCTATATATTAATTTATATTCTAGTTTCCTATAGTAAAAGCTATATTTTTACGTATATTTTTACCTATATTTTAAACTAATTAAAAATTAAAACTAAGGTATATTTTTACTATATAAATTTAAAAAATAGAGGTTATTTATTAATACTCTACTAATTAGAAGCGTCTCTATCCCTATCCCTATCCCTATCTCTATCTATATTATATATTAGAAGGGGCCTATTTTAGTACTTACTAAGTTTATTATTAGTAGTCTCCCTTTATATTATTTTATCTTTATAGAGCCGCCTTACCTACTATTTCTACTATAACTGCTATATTAATATAGCTTTCTATTATTAGTATTCCTTAATTAATATTAGATCTCGCCGGATTAAGTTCTAGGATATAGACGATAGTGATTAATTATAATATATAGTTAATTAAGATAATATTAGTTAAAATAATATTAATTAAGATAATACTAATAGTCTTCTATAAAGCTATATAGCTACTAGATCTTAAATATAAAGATAGAAAGGTACTAGTTCTTAAATACCTAGCGCCTAGGGATACTAATATAGATAAAAATTAGTTAGAGAAAGGCTTTCCTCTCTCTCTAGCTTTAGATATTATTATATATATATATAGTAGGCCTCTTTTTATTAAAAAGAGGCTTATATATAGTATATCTATTAGCTTAGATTTAATCTATATATTATAAATACTAGCTACTTTATTAATTATCTATTATAAAATAGCCCGTTTAATACCTTTAAAGATAGAGATAGGTATAGATCGATATTAAATTTTTTACCGCTTAATATCCTAGATAATATTAGTATTTTAATATTTAACTACTATCTTTATAATTTAGATAGTAGTATAAATATTATATTTTAAAGTATTAAGATTAATCTTAAAACTATTATAAATACCTTTTATATAAGATATAATTATCTTATTAAAATAAAAGTAATATTTAGTATAGCGCTATAAAAAGGCTTTTAAATAGCCTATTATCTTAGAAAGCCACTATTTCTTAATATACTAAAGGAATATTTAGAATTTATCCTATAGATCCTAATCTTTAGGGTATATAAAAACTAAGATATACTAATTTTTTTATAGTCTTCTATTATATATTAACCTTATTTTAATACCTATTATCCCTTTTTTTAATCTTAGTATAATTAACGAACTTATAGATAGTAGGTCTTATATATTTGTTAATATTATTAGTAATATATTAGAGATAAAGTATATTTTTAGTCTTAAGAAAAACCTAATTTAAAATTAATTAGTAAATAGATCAATAAAAAGGTAGGAAATAAAGAAATAACCTCTTTAATAGTTTATATAATAACTTTCTCTTTATCTATAAAGATAGTTAGAGGGCCTAGAATTCTAATAGCGCTTTTTTAGTATATACCTTTTAAGAACTAAAGCGTTTTAATATACATTTTAGTAGTCTCTTTATATATAAAATATAGGCCGGTGTTAAAAGTCTTCTTTATTATAGATACCTTTATAATATCTAGAACTAGTATATAGAAGTAATTTATCTTACATATATAGTCTATCTATAAGATATATAGATTAGATTATAGTAAAGCTATACTACTCCTATATATTAGCTATATATTAGAAATAGTAATATAAAGGCTCTAGATAAATTAGCTATATAGCGGATAATCTAGTTACTATCTTATAGATACTAATTAAAAAGAGCTTATGAAAGTGTATATCTACTAAATAGATCTTAATAATACTTCTACCTTGGATTTTTAAGGTCCTTCTATAAGATATAGCTTTAAAGGTTAAATATATAGTAAGAATTTATAATAAATCGATTAGAAATATACTTATTTATCTAACTAAAGATCTTTATATAATATTTAAATAATTCTTAGTAGTAGTAAGTTTAAGCCTTTAATAGTATATTTAGATAATTATAACTACTATTACTAATTATAATCCTATATCGACTAGTATCTTAATTAATATAGATTATATTAGTAAATTTATAATTAGTAGTAAAATATATAGTTTAATAGGGTATAATACTATTAATCCGGCGGTCTCTATAGGCCTAGCTTTGCTAATAATAAAGCTATACTTTAGAGATAATACTATACTATAAATATAAGGACTTTTTTTAAAAGCCTATACCTTTATATAACCGCCTAGTTAAGTAGCTATTCCTAAGCTTCTATAATATCGATAAAGGATAGGAATTTATTAGCTAATATCTTAGAGGTTATAGGGAAAATAGGAAGGAAAGGTTTAAATAAAAATAATAAAGTAAAAGATATAAAATAGGAAGTATAAATTAATATATTTAGATAGAAAAAACTATAAAGGATAAAAAAACTAACTATACTAGGGGTTTTACCCTATATTTATATTAAATATACAGTTATATTTAAATTAAATCATGATTTTATATATAGATCTAGATTCTTTAATTATGATTTTATATAATTTTATATAGATCTAGATATTTAATTTAGATATAATATCTAAACTTCGGCAGAACCTATTTTAGGTCGGAGTCTCCGACCTAAAACCTAATAGGTTAAACCTAATAACCTAATAATAATATATTTAAACCTATTTTAGTATAAAATATAGGTCTTAGCGTTTATAATAATACTAAGTTATTAAATAAAAATTAGTATTTTTTATAACTATTCTAGTTTATCTACCGAATATTACTATATTATTATAGTAATAAGTTAGAAATTTTATATAATTACTTTAAATTTAAAGCTATTTTACTTTATATTATATTAATTACTAATAAAAATTAAGATTAATTATAGTATAGTAGTATTCTATTTATTTAGGGGTTTATTAAATATAGACTATTAGAAATATATATTTATAGTAGAGGTAAGTCTATATATATTTAAATATAAATATAAATAGTAATAGAAATTTCTTAATCTTAGTTTATTTTCTATATAATTAATATTATTTTTAAAGCTATATATCTCTTTTATTATATTCTTAATTAATATACTATATAAATTAGGGTAGCTTATAAACGATCTCTATACTTTTATATATACTTTAGATAAAATATTCCTAAATAATCTTTAGAGAGAATAGGTTATAAATAGATTCTCTTAGGTTTTAATAGGTTATTAATAGGTTATTAATAGATTATTAATAGGTTTTATTAGATTCTATTAGATTCTCTTAGGTTAGACCTATTTAAATATAGCTTATATAGCTAATTAATTAATCTTATATCTTATATCTTTTAATATATCTATTTTATTTAGCCTATTTATATATCTATTATCTAAAACCCTCTTTTTATAAGTATATACTCCTTTTAATTATCTTTTTTATATTCCTTATAGTATTTATCTTTATAATAATTATATCCTAAAGCTAGTATTCTAATTTCCTATCTACTTTTTTTAATAGAGATATAAATAACCTTAGATATCTTATTCTCTCTTTTTAGGCTTTAAGCCTATTTAGTAGCTAATTTATAATTAAATCTTTTAATACTATTAATATTAACTTCCTTTAGTCCTCTAATCTTCTACTAATCCTACTTTCTTTTATTTATATTAGCCCTAATCGGAGAAAGATATATATATTTTATAATAATATAGTATATAAAGAATAGGTTAACTAGTAGCTATAAACCGATTATAGGTAGAAAAGTAAGCTTTTTTTAGAATTTAAATTATAATTTAAATATATAAAATAACTTCGACTAAGTTATCTATATTAAAGATAGTATATTAAAGATAATATAAGCGCTATTTAAAGATCCTAAAGTATCCTTATTCTCTATTATTTAGTAGTAAGGGTTATTATAATATATTAATAATATTAAAATATTTAAAGATAGTAGGCTATTATAAAGCTTAGTAGAAAAGGAAAGAAGAAATTATTAAATTCCTTTAAAAGATAATAAACATTTATATTTTATTTAGTTATTAGATTTTAGTAATATTTTTAGATATATAAAATAATAGCTAATTAGAAGCTTCTTTTTTATACTTAGTTTAGAAAGAGTATTATCTTTAATTTCTTATCTTTAATCGATTCCTATTCTACTTTATTAAATATCTAATATTCTATAAGCTATTCCGATTAGCCTACTTTATATTATCTATCTCTTTAATACCCTCTATTATTATAATATACTATCGTTTCTATAATATTATTATAGAATAATAGAAATATATCCTTTAAATACTATCTAATAATATAAAAATCTTAATTATATTAGATTACTAGACTTCTCTATATAATTAAGCGTTTATAGCTATTACTAGCTATTTTATTAATAATAATTAGATAGATTAAAAGGTTCTATTTAAATTTAAACTATTTTATAGTTTTTATACTAATTTAAATCTAAATAGTATAGTCTTTAAAACTCTAGTTAAATATTATATCTAAAATTAGGTTTTTAGAGTTATAATTAATAATCCTACTAATAATAAAATAATAGTTAATATTATATAATAGACACTTTTTAGCGATATAATAGTAATCTAAATACCTTATCTTATTTATATTATTTAACTATATTTAAACTAACTTATTAATTATTTAAAGACTATTTCTCTAAATAAGAATATAGAAATAAAGTAGACTAATTAAAAGTTATCTATAATAAAAATAAATACTTAATATTAGATATAGAGGATTTTATATACTTTAAATAAGGTCTACTATCTTACTATATATATCTATATAAATTTCTAATATTAGATAGCCTTTCCCTAATTTTTAAAAAAAGAGACCCTAGTTTATTCTAATCTAAGATATAAAGACTTAATAGAATTCTATATTCCTAATACTTTATTATATATAAAAGACTATATAGTTTCTTCTAGTCTTTATATAAAAAGTATAACTATAAAAAGATATTATTTAATAATTAAAAATAGCGTTAAATCGACTATCTTCTATAAATTATTTAGCTATTCTTTAACTATATAATAGAACTCTCGAAGATAAAAGAGGTTATAATATATTTTATCTTTAAGTTTTATAATACCTTTTTTAATCACTTTTTCGAAATAGAGATACTATTTAAATATAAATATATTTTATAGAAGTTAGATATATTTAAAGTATTTATAGCCGGTTATTTAAAGCTTAATAAATACTACTTCTAAACTAATAATCTTAAAGGATATATTTATATAATTAGGATAATACTAGTATCTAATAATAGATTTTAATTCTTCTTATCTAATAATTAGGAGCTTTACTAATATAATCTCTATTAGAAATCGTTTTAGGAGTTATTAATTCTATATTAAAAGCGTTTTATAATAAGTTATAGATCGACTAATACTCTAATAATAGCTTCTAGTTCTAAACTAAATAAGATATTAAAAAGTAATAAGATATCTATAGAGCTAGCTAGTAATAAAATAAAATAATATCTTAATAATAGTATATTAATAATCTATTTCTTTTTTATAAAGAATAATACTAATTATTTATACTATAGATCTAATTAAGATTAAATCTCTTTTAATTCTAGTAGAAGAACTAATCCTATTTCTTTATAATCGTATTATTTATTTATAATATTCTCTTTATTTTAGTAACTAGTATTAGTATCGAACGGCTTTTTAATACTATTTAGGATATTTATTACTACTATTATAGTTATCTAAAGTCCGAAATAATTAAAGAGCTTATATTAGTTCTATATATAATAAGATTTAACCTTAAAGAAGCTAAAGTAAAGTAGCTTTAGTAGTTCTTTTTATTAGCTAAGCTCGAGTTATTAAAAGAGGAACTTAATAATTATATAAAGGATATTAAGCTTAATTTAATTAATAATAATAAGGAAGAGGAGGAAAAGGAGGAGGAGGGAGATAGATAGTAGACTATAAGAGATATCTCTTTATCTAATAGATATAGATATAAAGGTAATAAAGCTTAGTTACTAGAGTCTATAATTTAGATATAAGCCTTAGATACTTTAGAAAGGAAATATAAAAGTAGAGTAGATAATGATTTAAAGAAATACTAGAGAAATATATCCTAATATAATTATCTAATCTATTCTAATTTATTCTAGAAGAACTATCTATAAATAAAATACTTAATATTATAAGTAAAAAGTGTATTAATTATATAGCTCCACTCTAGAAGGCTATATAGCTAGTTTACTCTATATTAGGGCCCTAATAGGTTACCTAATAGGTTTTAGGTTATTACCTATAACCTAAAACCTATTATTAGGTCGAGGTAATAGACCTAAAACCTATTTTAGATTAGGTTAGGTTAGATTAGGTCCGGGTTATAGTAGGTCGTGCCGAAGTCTAATAATATCGTATCTAAATCTTAATTTAAATTTAAACCCTTATATAGATATAATAAAATAATAAAATATAATAATCGGAATATAACCTTAAGAGTTCTAGATACTATTTATACTTTATTTATTTAAATAGGTAGGTAGGTACTTATTAAATTAAAGGTATAGGCACTAATCGTTCTTACCTTATATATATATTTCCTTTTATATATATATACTTACTATATACTTACTATATATAGATTATTTATCTAAATTACGTTTATATATAAAGGAGTCTTCTATTTAATTTTTAAAAAGATACCTAATAGAGCGGGTTTTTATCTAAGTCGATTTATTATTCATTTACTATATACCTATATAGCTAAATTATAGATATATAATATATAATATATAGTATTAGGTCTTTTCTTCTATTATTATACTACATTAATTATAATAGAAGGACTAAGTAAATAAGCTAGTGTCTGGTATAGAAGGGAGCTAGATAATTAAGGTTTATAAGTTAATAGTTTAGCCTACGCCTATATAATATTAGAGTTATTAGTTTTAAATATCCTATATATTAAAAAGTAATTAAATATACCTTAACCGGCCCTATAACTTTTTTTTACTAAAAATACGGACCCTTATAAGCAAGGGTCCGCTACCTAAACGGAGGATCTTTTTTAACTATTTTATATTAATAACCTTTAGTATAACTTACTATATATAATAATAGTCTCTATTTAAATACTATATTCGATTTTTAGCCTAGGATTTAGGGAGCCCTTAGATAGTATTACGATTTAAAATTTTAATCACTATTACGCCTAATATAAGATATTTAACCATTAAGGCGTCCTAAAAACTTGCTTTTAAAATTTAATATAAGTATTAGTATAGTATTTCTATATCATTTCTATACTTAAAATAAAGCTTTATAATATAAAATAGTTAAGGAAAACCAATATTTATATATACCTTTTATATAGTCCGCTTTATAAAAGGTATAACTCCGTTTAGGTAGCGGACCCTCGCTTATAAAGGTCTATATTTTTCGTAAAAGAATTATAGGGCCGGTTATATTTATAATTCGACTTTATATTACTATTTTTAGATAACTCGACTTAACCCCTATATAAAAAGAAACTAAGTCGCTCGACCGTAATAGCTATCTACTACTATATATATAGCCTAACAGCTATTCTAGCTATTTTCTAGGCAACGATAAGGTAAAAGGAAAGCTAGAAAGCTAAAAACAAGTGACCGATATAGGGATCGACCTATAATCTCTTAATTTATAGTTAAGCGCTTTACTATTAGTTATAGAATATAGATATGGTATAAAATTAGTATAAGAAATAATATATATATCCGGGTAGATAGAGGAGGAAAAAGGGAGAGAGTGTGTAGGTAAACTATCTAGGTTCTATTATATATATATAATACTATTATATTTTATTATTTTATTATTATTATAAAAGGGGTTAAATTTAAATAGGATACTAAATCTTATTATTTCGATATTATATCTGAATTGAATATCTAGATCTATATAAAATCATAATTATTAAAATTAAAAGATCTAGATCTATATGAAATCTTGATTTAATCTAAATTAAAGAAGCTAGATCTATATATGAAATTATGATTTAATTTAAATATAACTATATATTTAATATAAATATAGGGAAAAACCCCTAGTATAGTCAGCTTTTTATCCTTTATGGCTTTTTCTATCTAAATATATTAATTTATAGTTCTTCCTATTTTATATCTTTTACGTTATCGTTTTTATTTTAATAACCTTTCCTTCCTATTTTTCCTACCTAAATGATATCCTCTATTAAAACCTTTAATTCTAATATATATAGTGAAAACTTATCTTTTTAGTATATATTTAGGTTATCCTAGTTAGCTAAATAAAGGCCTTAAATTAGTCTTTTCTTAAAACTTTAATAAGTCTATCCGCTATATTTTTCTTTATATTAATATATAGGATCTTAATATATCCTTATATAACTATATCTTTAATAAAACACTACTATAATATAAGCTATCGATTTACTAATTTACCTCCTTTCTTTAAAAGTAGTAGTTATAGGTTAATATTATCGGTATAGATCTCTATTAGTCGATATTTAGATAGTATAAATAATTAAATAACTTTATTTAACTATATTATATTTTAATAAGATTAATCTAATATATACTATTTAATAACTATTATCGAATTAGTAGTAATTATTTATTTCTTTATTAATTATATTACTAGCGATCTAGTAAAATACTAGATATATCCTTTAGTAGATTACTATCTTCCTAGTCTATATATTGTGACGATCTAAGGAGGTTTCTACCAAAGGTTTCCGCCTTAGTTGTTATTTATATATGACAGGACCCTACGTATAAAGGATCTCTGACCTTAAGGATCCTTTCTCTCTTTTCCTTTATTTCTCTATATTTAGTATTCTCGTTAAATGCACTCTTTTTACTTATAGATCTAGCTAGTAATATAATACTAAGTACCACGCTTATTTCTTTAGTAGTATATCCGTATAGACTATTATTATAATTAGTCTTAGTCCTATTACCTCTCTACTTTCGTTTTTTAGTATTATATAGCTAAAATCTTAATCCTAATCTTAAATCGAAATCTCTAACTAATTAAAATAGCCGGATCGAAAAGAAACCTACTAATAAACTAAGGTAAATAGCTTACTATTATATCTAAAGATAATAGAAGTTATAAATAAAAGATAGTTATTACTCTCGATCCGAATACCCTAACCCCTAATTTATAGAGACTAGTTAATACTAATAAATATAATAAAGAAAATAAATCTTTAATCTATAAATATCTATATTAGACTTTAAGTAAAGAGCGGTTCTATAAACTCGCTTATAATTATAAGAAATTAAAAGATAAGATCTAATAATTTAAAGATAAAGTAACTATCCTTTAGGCTAAAAAAAATTAAAACCGATATTCTAATTAAAATACTTATTTAAAAGTATAATAAAGCTACTATTTATCGAGATATTATAATTTATAAATATAATAATCTTACCTTTTATTTTATAAATATCTAGAATTAGATTAGTTTTAGTATACTAATTATAGAGGCTATTACTATTTATAAGACTATAAAGATACCTAATATTTTAATATTAAATAATAGAAAGGAGGTCTATTTTAAAACCTAAGAAACTATAATTTACTAGAAACTTAAAGCTAATACTAATTATTATCCTCTATTTATTTATTATAAACTTTATATTTAGAGTCGCTATAAAAGTAAAGCCTAGTTATATATTACTTTTTAGATAAATACTAATACTAATACCCTTTATAAAAACGCCAATAATATTATCTTTTATTTAAAGATAACTTTATAAATCTAAATTAATATATTAAAGCCTATATTATATACTATAAATTTAAGATAAAGCCGAAGGATAGTTTTACTAATTTCCTTATAGAATTTATATAACTTACTAAAGAGGCGGTAGTTATAATCGAAAACTAGAAATAAGACTTATACTTTAAGTTCTTTTATCTACTTTAAAACTAAATTATATAGATAGTTAATTAGGAATCTATTTCGTTCGAAGCTTTTATCTAGAATTACTAGAGTATATTTTATAAGATTAGTCTATAATAAAAAGTAAAATCTATTTTTTATATATAATCTTTAGTAGCTAGTTTAAATAGAAATAGTAATATATTCTTAATAATAGTAAATTAGATATATATCTTTTATAAAATATAAAGGAAATACTAATAATATTAGAATATTATCTATTAAAAAAAAGACTTTAATAAAAGAAAGATAATATTTCTATTATAAGAAATAGGGATATATAACTTATAAATATCTAAAGAAAAAACCGACCTTTATAGCTATAGCTATTATTTCTATTATTCCTATATCCTATATTAATAAGATTATAGAATTTAAAGTTAATATTAATACTAATTTAGGAAAAGTCTATATTTAAATAAAGTCTCTTTCCTAAATAAAAAAAAAGTATTACTATTTTCGCTAGATTTATAAAAGTTAATTAAAGATTTTAAAAATAGTTTAGTTTTTAATATTTAGCTAATATATAATAGACGTTTATTTCTATTTTAGTATTTAATAATACTAGAGTAGGTAGATATATTTTTATTAATTTAATAATAATCCTATTATTAAATAAATATTTTAGAATTAATATAGAATAACTAAGCCGCGAATATCTAATATAAAGATTTAATAGTAAACTAGTAGGACTAATACGCTATATTACTATTTTTATAATCTATATTAATAGAAGAATATAATAATAGATTCCTATACTAATTATAGATCTTAAATAATATACTATAATTCTAAGATAGATATAATTTATAGAGTATAATATTCTTTTTAACTACTAATAATATTATATAATCTAGTTAAATAAAAGAACGTTATTTAATAAAGTAGTAAGTAAAATCTCTATCCTAATACTAAAAGCTATTTTATAAAGATCTCTATAAAGTAAAATCTATTAGAAAGATATAGATTATTAAGATCGTCTTTTAAAGTAGTTTTAGTAAACTAACTAATCTTAGAATAGTATCTATCTTTATATTTATAAACGATAATATAGCTATTAGTAGATAAATAAATAGAGAAAGATAGTTTAGAATATTAATAATAAAATCTCTAATATTCTAATCTCTTTTAAAAAGGAAAAAGATTTAGAACTACTCTTACTTTTTATTAATATTAATACTATTAATAAAGTCGGATTTAATAAACTATAATTAAAGATAAAAAGAGATTTAAAGAGCGGAATTAAGATTTTTATAACTTTACTTTATAAGATCGATCGAGTTCTTTCTATAAAATTATCTATTAAAAAAGATTTTAAACTTAATAAAATTAAAAGAATATTATTAAAAGAATACTATAACCTTATTAAAGTATTTTTAAAAAAGAAATTAGATAAACTACTTATATATCGGTCTAATATAGATTATAATATTATTTTTAAAGCTAAAGCCTAATTAGGATATTATCCTCTCTATAAACTCTCTTTTAATAAATTAAAAGCTATAAAGTAGTATATTATTAAAAATCTCGATAAAGGATTTATTATTCTAAGTACTATACTATATATTTTATAAATTCTTATAATAAAGAAGCCTAATAGTAGTCTCTATTTTTTTATAGATTTCTAGAAGCTAAATACTATTATAAAAAAAGACTACTATCCTTTATCTTTAATTTATAAAGTTCTATAGCGAACTAATAAAGCTAACTTTTTTATAAAGTTAGATATTTAATTTAATAAGGTTTCTATCGGATTTATCTAATATTAGAAATAGAAGATCTTATAACTTTCTATATACGATATAGATCTTTTAAATATAAGATTATACTTTTTAGTCTAATTAATAGTCCTACTATCTTCTAACGATTTATAAATAGTAATTTAAAAGAATATTTAGATAACTATATAGTTATATTTATAGATAATATCTTAATCTATAGTAAGACTTTTAAAGAGTATAGATAGTAGATTAGAGAAGTATTTTTCTATCTATAGAAAATAAGTCTTTAGATAGTACTATTAAAGTATAAATTTATTATTACTAAAATAAAGTTTTTTTATTTTATTATAAATACTAATAGTATTATAGTTAATCTAAAGAAGATTAGTATAATTTAGTTATAAAAGCTTTTATTAATAATAAAAAAAGTATAGTTATATCTAAATTTCTATAATTTCTACTAATAATTTATTTAAAGATATAGTGCTATTTTAAAGTCTTTATACTATCTAATCTAGTAAGATATTTCTTATAATTAGACTCTATTTTATAAAATAACTTTCTAGCTTCTAAAAAAGAAACTGATAAATATATCTATTTTTTATTATTATAATCCTATCTATCGGATCTAAATAAAAATAGATACTTTAGATAGAGTATTTAAGATAGTTTTCTTTTAGTACTATAAAAATAATAAATTTTAATATCTAGTAATATTTTTTTTAAAAATAATATAATCTATAGAGATAAACTATAAAATATATAATAAAGAGCTTTTAGCGATTATCTATATACTATAAGAATAGCGATCTAAACTTAAAAGACTCTTTTAAAAGGATCGCTTTAAAATATTTATAGATTATTAGTCTCTAAAATACTTTATAACTATTTAATAAATTAATTAATAATGGATAAAATAGAGTAAATTTCTTTTCTAGTTCTATTTCTTAATTAAGTACTAATTTAATAAAAAGAATATTATTATAGATATTCTATTATAAAAGGAAATATTATATACTAATAATAGCTAATAAATTATAAAAATCTATAGAATATCTAAAAGAAAATATATAATTAGAAATTAAGATTAGTTCTATCGATTTAAAAGATATTTAATACTAAAAGATTATAGAAAGAGTAAAGTATACTAATAAATAAAGTATAGAATTAGTAAAGTTCTATTAAATTACTAAAAATAAAGATAATAATTATTAGATATTATAAGATAGACTCTTCTTTTTTAAAAGACGATTTAAAGTTTCTAATAAAGGTAATCTATAAACTAGATTATTTAATAATATATATTATTAGCTAATAATAGCCTATTTTAATATTAAAAAATTAAAGAAAATAACTATTATATAATATTATTAGCCTAAATTAGTAAAAGATATAGAAAGATATATCTATAACTATCTAATATATAAATAAATTAAACTTTAATATAATTAGACCCTAAGACTTCTTTCTATATCTATTTCTAATCTTTAAAAGACTTTAATAGTATATTATAATAGATTTCCATTCTTTCTTTAGAGATTATTATAACTATAATATAGTTTATATAGTAATTAATTATTTTAATAAAAGACTAATCTTAATCCTATATTATAAAAAGATAATAGTAAAGTAAATAATAAGTCTCTTTATCGATTATATATTTTAGAGTATAGATATATCTAATAGTATTATTTTAGACTAGGATAGTTAGTTTATTTTTAAATTCTAGATAGAGTTCTACCGAATCTTAGGAATTAAAAGAAAGCTTTTTATAGCTTATTACCTTTAGACTAATAGTTAGAGTAAGATTATAAATTAGTATATAATATAAAGATTAAAGCTATATATAGAATTTAATTAGAATAACTAGTTAGAGTATTTACTAATAGTTAATTTTATAGTATCGATTCTCCTATAAGAGATAATAAAGAAGTTATCTTTCTTTATTAAATAAGGCTATTAATTTACTAAAAAGACTAAAGAACTATAATATAGAATAAATAAAAAGCTATTAATATATTAATTTAGCTTTATAATATCTAAAATAAAATAAAGTAGTAGATTACCGATTTTTAATAGAAAATAATTTAATAGATAAATAAGCGATAGTAGGAAAAAGACTTTAATATTAGAGATTATATTTTTATAATATTAAGAGATTAGATATTAGATCGGCCTAGCCGAAAGCTTTTATATCTTATTAGTAATCTATATAAGATTCTTAAAAAGGTTAGAAATATATACTAGATCGATCTATCTAATTCGATCTAAATATATCTAATTCGATCTAAGTATATCTAATATTTAATCTAAATAAATTTTAGAAAGCGATAATATTAGAACCTCTTTAAAGATAATATATTAATCTATTTCTATCAATTAAGATTTCTAAAGAAAACGAGTAAAAGGTTAATAAGATTCTAGATTTAAGAATATATTATTAGAAGCTATAGTATTATATCTAGTAGCTCGGTTATAATCTCAATCTATAATAGTATCTTATAAAAAACTTTAAATATACTCTATTAAAGATCTAAGATTTCTATAACTAGTACCTTTTAAAGCCTAGTCCTCCTATATAATTATATAATTAGGTTAATATAGCGAGAGATAAAATCATACTTAAGGATTATACTAATAATAATAAACTAGTATTTAGAGACTAAATACAATTTTAGCCGAGGGTTATATAACGATCTGAGGAGGTTTCTACTAAAGGTTTCTACCTTAGTTATTGTTTATATATGATAGGACCCTACGTATAAAGGATCTCTGACCTTAAGGATCCTTTCTTTCTTTTCCTTTACTTCTCTATACTTAGTATTCTCGTCAAATGCACTCTTTTTGCTTGAAGATCTGGCTGGTAACATATATAATATATCTATATATATATAGAAATAAAGTTTATTAGTATATTTTAGTATAATCCTAATATCTAGATAGCGATAAAGATACTTTATAATATATAGTATTACTTTAAGATTAGAGAATATAGGCTTTATTAGCCTATTATAATTTAGAAGGGATTATATAGTTTATATTATACTAGGAGTACTAGGCACCTATATATACACTAGTATAGGGACGTAAACGGTCTATATTAGTAGTTTTATAGGTATCTATAGTGATGTAAAGGATAAAGGTCCTTTCAATTGTGAAACGGGATTACTGACATGGGTGTGTCAGATGTGACGTGGCCGAAGCGAGCGGGGTTCGTCATGTGATCGGCCCTGTTTCTTGGCATACTGTTTTCCTAAAAATCCCAGAGCCCCCCGAGGCCCCCTGAATTCTGACAAGAATTAGTCTTGGCACATAGAGACAATACATTGATCCCCTCCCCCAGCCAATTGTATCTTACCCGGTTGACAGGCCATACACCTGCAGACTGTATATCTTTACAAGTGACCGAGTACGTATAGTTATATAGCTATATATAACTATAAAGGGCTTTATATATCTTATCCTTCCTACTAAGCCGAAACTAGACCTAAGTTTCTAAACGCCTAAATATAGGGGATTGATATATTCCCCCCCCCCCCCTACTTTAATCTTTAGGTATTAGTTGACCGCTTTTTTTCACCGCCTTCCTTTTTAAATCACCGCTTTTCTCTGATTAAGTATAGCAGCCTACCGGTACCTCTATTTACTATATAAACCTCTAATAAAAATAAGTACTCTTTATAAAAAGTAAAGCTTTATAATAATTAATCAATCTCTTTAAACCTACCTTTCTCTTTATCAATTCTTACTTCTTGTCTCCTTTATCTCTTCTCTATTCTTTACCTTTATAGCTACTACTACCACTACCACTACTACTACTACTACTATCACTAGCCTTACTTCACACTTAAAGTAAACCTCTATCGCTTACTAAGTCTAATACCGAGTCTAATCCCGTTCCCGTTACTATTATAGCTTTTCTAGCTACCCTAGCTACTCTACTTACTATAGAGATTTAATATAGACTAAGCGAAATAGGGGATTATATACGAATAGAATCTTTAATTATATAGGAATAAGCCTTTTATTCTAATTATAAAGATATATTTTCTACTATATAAATCAATATTCGAAAAGTATAGATTTAACTAGTAGAAAATAATTCTACTATAAAATCAGGTAGAATTAGGTAGAATCAGATAGAATTAAGTAGTGGGGGGGGTAGGAATAACTAAAAGGGGGGGGGGGGTAAATATATTAATCCCCTAAATATAAATCTATAAACTAAAGCTCGAGTAGATTAATATTAATCTAGCTTTCCCTAGCTACCGAGATATTAGCGAATAAAGGCCCTCTAAGCGGTAGCGAGTTATTAAAAAGGTTTATAGATACTCTAGCTATTCCTATAAACGATAAAGAGATATAAAATTGTATAAATAAAGGAAAAAATAAAAGAAAATATATATATATAGTAGTATAGGTATAGTAGTAAAAAATAGAGAGATAAAAGAAAATAGGGGCAGCGAGCCCCTCTGTTATACTCTAAAAAATAAAGTAAAAGCTTTATAAATAAAGAAATACCTATTTTATATAGTATTTATACCCTTTTTTATCTATTAAAGCCTCTATTTACTTTTAGTTTATTTTTATATTACTTTCTAATATATAAATAGATAAAATAAGACTACTTTCTATTTTAAATTCCTATTTCTATATCTCTTTATATCTCTTCTTATATCCCCTTTGTATCTTTACTAGTTATTTCTACTACTTTCTAGCTTATTGAATTTCTTCTAAATATTTTATTAAATAGATTTTATCTCTAAAAACTCTTTTTATCTGGTTTTAAGGCGTATTTTAGCATTTAGATTATTTAAATATAGCCGAACTAATACCTTTAGATATTAATAGCCTAATTTATAATATCTATAATACGCTAATATACCTACTTTATATATTTAGTTAACCTATAATATATAAGATATTGCTATCTATCTATAGATAATACTTTAGATAGTTTCTATCCGGATAGTAGTAGCTAGAATCTATTTAATAATCCTAATAACTTTATATTAAAGATTTATATAAAGATTAGTATTAATATTTAGAAATATTATAAAATTAAGGTATCTAATTTAGAATTTAGAACCTTTTATTATATTAGAAGAACTATCGACCCTAGCCGAATATAAAGATATTATTATAGAGATCCTAAGCTTAATATCTAATATAGATAGTAATAATACTACTAGTAATAGTATAATTATAGAAGATATATTTACTATTATATTAATTAGTCCTATAATTATAAATAGTAGAAAATAGGTATATAAGTCTATCATAGTATCTTTAAAAGCCGCTAATCTAGATTTAACTACTATAATATATAGTAATACTAAACTAATAATATATATTATAATATAGACTTTATTCTATATATAATTTTTTAGACCTATATAAATATTTTATTTACCTATTTTATAGCCCTTTTTAATATTATAACTAATAGATTTCCTTTTTTAGATAATATAGGCCGGACTAGTATAAATAGCTAACTTATATATATAATCCTATTTCTAATATTCTATTAGCGTCTATAAAGTATATATTAAAAATCTTTTATATACTATAATCGGTTAGTTATATAAAGTTAGTATCTCTATTAAAGGTAAATATACTTCCTATACTATTAGAAACGGACTATTTACTTATTATTATATTCTTTTTATCTTTAATAATAATTAGTCTACTATATAATAGCTATAGTTATATATAGGCTATTATTATAATTTAAATAGTAATATCTATTTATTCTATATCTTTTACCCTTTTATTTAATTATTTATAAAAGTATATATTTATAACGTTTTAAACCCTTATTTATAAAAACTCTATATTATTTCTTCTACTATTAATAGCGCTATCTTTATAGCCCTATCTACTATTACCTCTTTATTAATAAGGTTCTAGCTACTTTTTATAGTATTTATAGCTATAGAGATACTTCTCTATCTAAGAACGCCTCTATTAAATTCTAGACTATTGATATAGCCGGTCTTTTTAGAATAAAAAGGTAAAAGGTATACAACTATTTCTAATAAAAAATATAAGTTTACTTTTACCTTTATTTCTATAGCTAAAAAGGTTAAAGCTATTACTAATATTCCGCCTATTTATATTCGCTCTAATTCTTTTATAACTAGCCCGCTTTTAATAATTATTAGTATAACTCTCTAATAGACTATAAAAAGGCCTATACCTCTAATAATAATAACGCTATTATAGAGGTTTATACGATACTAAAGACTATATAATAGTATATAGACTTCGATTTAAAGCTTTTTAAGCGTATCTTATATATATAAATTAATTAGGGAGTCCGATAATAAACTAAAGAAGGTGGTTAAAGAAGAAGATAAAAAGTCTAAAAAGGACCCGTTTATAGCCGCTTCTAATATATGATTTCTTTTCTTACTATATCTTTATAAGGCCTATATAGCTCTATAACTACTTTTTTTAGTTTTTATAGTAGCGCTTTTATAATATCTAGTTTCTTTCCTATTTTTTTTCGCCTATTTTAGATTAGTTTTATCTAATTAGGCTAGTTTTTATTTATTTTAAGCTATAATATATACTTTTCCTTTTAACTTTTTTATAATAGTAGTAGGATAATAACTATAAATAGGTGTATAAATCGGTCTAAACTAGTTTAAACTAGTTTTTAATAAGCGTTCTCTACCGTTTCTTACTTTAAAAATAATATAGATATAATAGTATCCCTAGATTTATAGTTATTTATTTCTAAATTATATTTATTAGTGTTTAGTAGATCTAATATAGATATATACTCGCTATTATTTTACCGCTTTTTCCTCTAGACTTATATCTATATTTTAGTAATTAAATATTTAGCGATAGCTTCCTATTTTATATACTTATATCGTATATTATTATACTAGAATTCTTACTACTTAGCCTATATAAATATCGAAAGATTAGTATATATAGATAGTAGAGGTTCGACATTATTTAAAATTTTATAGAGTTCTTTAAGCGGTTAATCTTTATTCCTACCCTCTATAGGGCGGACATTTTTATAAACTAAATGTAAAAATATAGATTTTTATCTATATTTATATTTAGGAGCCTAGCTCTATTAATAAGCTTTCTTAATATATATCCGTTTATTTAGCTAAAGTATATATATCTAATAAGTGACTCTATAAGACTTTATATAGTCTAAACTATATATTTTTATATTTCTTTTTTATTTTATTTTATACTAATATCTCTAGGAGATTATAGGGAAAATAGGAAGGAAAGGTTATTAAAATAAAAACGATAAAGTAAAAGATATAAAATAGGAAGAAGTATAAATCAATATATTTTAGATAGAAAAAACTATAAAGGATAAAAAAATAACTATATTAGGGGTTTTTTTTCTATATTTATATTAAATATATAGTTATATTTAAATTAAATCATGATTTTATATAGATCTAGATATTTAACTTAGATATAATATCGAAATAATAAGATTTAATCCTACTTTAATATCTAAATCTTAATTTAAATTTAAACCCTCTTATAATGATAATAGAATAATAATATCTAATAATATTTAATCTCTAGATTTAAACCCTATTTTTATAACTATTATATCGCGGATTTATTACTTTTTAATAGTATAAACTCCTAATAACTTATTTACTTCTAAATAGGTAACTAAAAGACGCTAGATTTACTCCTTTTAATCCTTTTATAGCTATATCGCTATTAAATAATATTTAGGGGTATACTTTATATACTAAAAAATATAAACTCTTTTTTAATATTATATATAAAAACCCCTATTTATATACCCCTAAACCCCTAATTGTATACCTATTTAAACTACTTTAGGTATAGTACTTCTTAGCTACTATTTTTAGCTAACTTTATAAATTACTATAATATTTCTTTTGTAACCTATAATATAAATCTTTATAGAAGCTATTTATAAATCACCTAATCTACTAATATAAAGCTATTTATAAATTAATTCTACTACTGCGAAATATATATATTTATTAATTCTAAAAAAGATATTTATATTTTAAAATATAGAAAGTACGGATTTAATTATCTCCGGCTATAAAAATATACTAGTTCTAGATAAATAGAGGGAGTTTACTATAGGATATTAAAAATTAATCTATAGGTTTATTATATACTCTCTAAAATATAGAGTTTTTATCTTAATTCCCCTTACTATTTTTATATAATTTACCTATAACTAGTATATTTTTATAGTCGGAGATAATTAAATCCGTACTTCCTATATTTTAAAATATAAATATCTTTTTTAGAATTAAGAAATATATATATTTCGCAGTAGTAGAATTAATTTATAAATAGCTTTATATTAGTAGATTAGGTGATCTTTAAGACTTATATATATATAATAGCTATATCACCTACTAGAGGAATACTATAATAATGTATATAGTTAACTAAAAATACTAGCTAAGAGGCGCCTTACCTAAAGTAGTTTAAATAGGTATATAAATAAGGGTTCTTTTATATATTTATAGATATATATAGTAAATACTATCTAGATAAAATATTTATCCTATAACTATATCGGTTTATCTATAAGGTATTTTATAAGTATTTATCTAACTAGCCTATTAAATTTTTCTATCTTACTATTTATTTAAGGATAGTAAGATATTATTATATAGTAGCGAGCTTAGATTAATTTTAGGAAATAGTATATTATACTAAACAAAAGATTTAGACTATTATCTAATATTAATTTTATAAATATATTATAATATATATAGATATTATAATATAGGAACTATACTAAAGCCTTTTTTATAATATCTAAAACCATACATACTATCTCGGAGGTTATAGGGAAAAATAGGAAGAAAAGGTTTAAACAAAAACGATAAATTAAAAGATGTAAAATAGTAAGAAGTATGAATCAATGTATTAGATAGAAAAAACCATGAAGGATAAAAAACTAACTATGCTTGGGGGTTTTCCCTATATTTATGTTAAATGTATGGTTACATTTAAATTAAATCATGATTTTATATAATCTAGATTCTTTAATTTTAATGATTTCATATAGATCTAGATCTTTATAGATTTATGATTTCATAGATTTATGGTTTCATATAGATCTAGATCTTTATAGATTTATGATTTCATATAGATCTATAGATGTAACATTGAAATAATAAGATTTAGATTTTAAATCTTAATTTAAAACATAATGGCAAATTTGTATTTTTAGTATTTTAGAATTCCTTTATATCATTTAAATTCTTTTAATTAGATTCTTATATAATATTTAGAATTCCTTTATATCATTTAAATTCTTTTAATTATATTCTTATATAATAAATATGATATACTATTAGCTAGCCTATAATGTAGTTAATCGCTATAATAATCTAATAGTTACTATTAGATATAGTTAGTAAATAACTAATTAAATCGATTCTCTAATATTTAAAAGGCCGCTTATCTTTTATTATTATATATTAAATAGTTTCGCGTTTTAGACTAATATATATATTTTAAAAAGGGGATTGATATATTTGCCCCCCCTTTGGTTATTCCTGCCCCCCTTGCCTGATTCTGCCTGATTCTATCTGATTTCATAGCAGAATTATTTTCTACTAGTTAAATTTATACTTTTCGAATATTGATTGATATAGTTAAAAATATATCTTTATAATCAGAATAAAAAGGTTATTCCTATATAATTAAAGCTACTATTTATATATAAGCCCCTATTTCGCTTAGTCTATATCAAATCTCTATAGTAAGTCGGGCCTTAGCTTTAGCCTAAGCGCTTTAGCGCCTCGACTACGTGTTATTCCTATACTATAACCTCGAGCTATTCCTACGCTATAACTAGTATTTATAAGTAGTAAGTGGAGTAGCTAGGGTAGCTAGAAAAGCTATAATAGTAATAGGAACGGGGTTAGACTCGGTATTAGACTCGGTAAACGATAGAGGTTTATCTTAAGTGTAAAGTAAGGCTAGCGATAGTAGTAGTAGTAGTGGTAGCTATAAAGGTAAAGAATAGAGAAGAGATAAAGGAGAGAAGAAGTAGGAATTGATAAAGAGAAAGGTAGGTTTAGTAAGATTAATTAATTGTTATAAAGCTTTACTTTTTATAAGGAGTACTTATTTTTATTAGAGGTTTATATAGTAAATAGAGGTACTGTTAGGCTACTATACTTGATTAGAGAAAGCGGTAATTTAAAAAGGAAGGCGGTGAGAAAAGCGGTTAACTGATGCCTGAAGATTAAGGCCGGGGGGGGAAGGAATAACTAAGGGGGGGGGGGGGCAAATATATTAATCCCCTTTTAAAAAAACCTAATAATTAGGGTAGAAATATACTACTTCTTTAATATCTACTTATATAAAAGGCTACTATTCATAAAGATAAATAAATAACCTTATAAAAGTTAGGATAATCTAAATATCTAAATTTTTAGTAAGAGTTATAAATATGGTTAGTATAGAATAGAGGGTTAAAGTATAAAGATACCTCTCTATCTCTATATATATAGATTAGTTAGCGATTAATCTCTAGTAATATATATTTATTAATTAGTATATATTAGAAACTTAGATATATAGTAAACTTCTTTATAGTCTAAATAGTTATATAGTTATCTAGTTTTATACTATTATCTAAAATACCTTCTATATATAAGCCACTTATATTATAATAATAGTCCGATTCCTATAATCTCTATAAAGAGTATAGTTTAGATACTACTTTAGCTTATTAAGATCTTTTATATTATAGTATTAGTAGAGTGTATTAATAATTTATTATATATTATTATCCGATAGTACTATAATAATAAAATTATCTATATAGATTATTATAATAGTAAGATTTATATCTTTACTTTTTATATAAATATAGGGATTATTATCTAGTAGATAGAAGTTAATCTAATAAAGCTTACTATTTATTTCTTTATTCTATAAATATACTAAGTCTTTTAGTCTAAATAAAGTTTAATTTAGTATGTATTAGCCGGAATTATACCTTTCCTATCCCGTTATTTATATATTTACACTATATAGATAGTAGCCACTTTAGGTACCACTTATTAGCCTTACGAAGTCACTTACTAAGCCTTGGTACTACTTTATAAGCCCCTAGTATATTAAATAGTTAAGTACCTAGCTACTCTCCCTAATATATACTTATTTCACTATTCTATCTACTACTTACTAGAGTTATAATATTAGTTTATATTAGTTTATATTATCTTTCTTTGGTATTAGTGTTTAATAGTTATAAGCCCGGTCTACTAGTAACTCTTTTAATATCTTTAATTAATTATTTCCTATAGTCGCTTCTTCCCGTCTCTATACCTTTAAATCTATAGAAGAAGTATTTACTTCTATTAGTATAATATCGACTTACTAAAGGGTAGTATGAATAGATCTTTCTTATTTCTTATTTATCTTTAAATAACCGAAAGAGATATAGAATTTAAATAACGCTAAGATATTACTATCTTTTGAAGACCTTATCTTATAGAGTATTACCGAACTAATAAGTATACTAAAAATAAGAATTACCCTTATAAATACTATATAATAAAGAACCTAGATTATATAAATCTAGACTATTATAGATAATCTTAATATTTAGAAATTTATTAACCTAAACCTTTTAGAAAGTATATATCTAGGGGATTAGTATAGAGACCCCCTCCCCCCCCCCCTTTAATAATAGGACCCCCCCTCTATCTAGAAATTTAATACCGCTTTCCTAATTAGGAAGTATAATATATCTCGATACCTATATCTCCCTACCGCTTTCTTTACCGCCTTCGACATTTTATACCGCTTTAGTTATAAACTCCCCCCTAATATAATAGGACGATAGTAGATACCTACAATTTATTTATATATAAATCATATAGTAAAAATAAGTCAATTTAGTCCTATATATATTATATTATAGTACTCTAGTAAAAAAAACTTATAATACAATTCTAGTTTATATATATTAACCTACCTTCTTCTAACCTATTTTTCTATTAGAATTTATACTAAATCTATTAGTTTTAATCGTTTTTTTATTATTCTAGCTATTATAGCCTCTCTCGGCCTATTATACCTCGATTCGGACCCTAATTCGGACCTTAAGGTTATCCCTAAGTCTCTATTTATAGTACTAAGTATCTAATCGTTTACCTAGCCGAGTATCTAACCGAGTATCTAGCCGAGTACCCTCTTTATATTCCTACCACCCCTATTAAACTAGTAATACTATATAGTAGAGGAAAGAGTCGAAGCTATAAATACCTTTATATAACTATATAGCTATATAGTAGTAAGCCGCCGCTCTAAATTTATAAAGAAAAGGGTAAAGAAGATATTCCGGCTAATTTATAACTATAGCTAAAAGCCTTTATCGAATTGTCTACTATTACTACTACCTCCTCCGCTAAAGAAGCGGAAGATAACTATTTATATATTAGAATATCCTTTTAAAATAGCGCTTTAGCTAGACCTATAGACTAACCTTTAATATCTTATATTTAAAGATCCTATATATAATCACCCCTATTCGCTAGTATTAACCTACCCTACTTAGTAGGCTTTTAAACTTCGTTAGAAGAAAGATAAGAGATAATATAGTCTAATAAAGCTATATAATATATTAAATAATAACTAAGCTATATTAGACTAATCCTAAAAGCGCTATTATTACGTAGGATATCTATAATAAATATAAAAAGCTTAATAAGCTCTTCTTTACTAGCCGAACTCCGATCTAGACGCTATTATAAGAACTTCTAAAGGATAGTAATAAAATCTTTAAATATAAAATCGATAATTAATACTATATCTCTACTCTATTCTATATATATAAATTAAGCGTTAGAATACTATAGATAAACCCTTAGGTTATTTTAATAGACTATACCTATAAGATTAATCGGTATAGCCTTCTCTTATTTAATATTATAGGATTTACTCCTATAGATTAACCTTCTATCTCAGATTTATCTTTATATAAGATAAAAAGGAGGATATATATAAAGTTATACTTAGCTACTTTATTAAAATATATAAATCGCTTAGTCTCGACCCTCCCTACCCCTATATAATCCTTATAGATAAAGAATAAGCGCTTATTAATACTATTAAAAGTGTATTCCTAAAGATAAAGTATATACTTTATATCTAGTATATTAATATAAGAATTATAAAGGTTACTCGCCCTCTTCTTACTAATTAGGTCGTATAAGCCCTCTAGGATTATAATTAATCTTAATCTACCTTTTAGTCTACCTCCTAGTCTATTTCCTAGTCTATCCCTTAGTCTACTTCCTACTAGATAAAAGCCTAATAAACGAAAGAGGATTAAGAGAAGGTTAATAAAGGGTAGAAGAAGATACTAAAACGTTAGAACTATATTATTTATACTACTATCCCTAAAGAATAGTATAATTAGTAGGCGTATTTTAAAGAGCGGTATAATAACCCCCTCTTTTAATATTTAACCGAATATATATAGAGTAAATAGCTTAAAGATTATCCTAAACGTTTTCTTTATATTTATATATTTTAATATCTTTACTTTAATAAAATTACGACTTCTTATACTAAGAGTATTTACTAGCTATTTAAATAAGATCTCTAGATATCTATTAATAATTTACTAGTAGTACTTTATAACTTCGAGTATATAATAAACCTATAGTTCTCTAAAGTTAAGTATATAGTTTAAATCTAGAAGATCTAAAGACTAATAAAGTAAGTTCCGCCGCTTTATAATCTATTTACTAATCGGATCTTAGTATATATAATTTAACTTATAAAAGACGTTTATAAAGATATTAGTTTAAAGATAGTAATAAGCTTCCGATCCCTCTTTTTTATATCTATAATTTAAAGGAAATATCTAGATTCCTATATATTTATAGGGGATTGGTATAGAGACACCCCTCTCTGTAATCCGACACCCCTTTCAGTAATCCGACACCCCCCTACCTGATTTTTCAGCATCAATTTACCGCTCTCTACACCGCCTTCGAGTTTTTACACCGCCTTTGTGTCAAACTTCCCCCTAACACTATAGGACGACAGCAGATACCTACAATTTGTATGCAAACATATAGTAAAAACAAGTCACTTTTGTCCTATATATGTTATAGGACTCGAGCAGCAAATCTAATTCTGGTTTACACACATTAACCTGCCTTCTCCCAACTCATTTTTTCATCTATATTTGCACTAAATCATTAGTTTTAATCCTTTTTTTTATCGTTTCTATCCTACTTTTATTATTTTAGCAACCAAAATGGCCTCTTTAGGCCTAGCATACCTTAATTCGTCCGATTTAGACGCTAATTCCGACCGTGAGATTATCCCCGAGTCCCTACCGGCGCCGCTAAGCACTAATCACGCTAACAAGTTTATACTAAGCTTTACTTTCCCGCTTCCGCTAATAGACTAGATATACGCTACCTCGGAGTGTAAGGATATACAGTCTGCAGGTGTATGGCCTGTCAACCGGGTAAGATACAATGGCTGTGGGAGGGGATCAATGTATTGTCTCTATGTGCCAAGACTAATTCTTGTCAGAATTCAGGGGGCCCCGGGGGGCTCTGGGATTTTAGGAAAACAGTATGCCAAGAAACAGGGCCGATCACATGACGAACCCCGCTCGCTTCGGCCACGTCACATCTGACATACCCATGTCAGTTAATCCCGTTTCACAATTGAAAGGACCTTTATCCTTTACACGGAGGAAGCGATTACCGCGATAAATACCTTTACGCGGTCGTATAGGTATATAGTCACCTCTCTATATTCTAAAAATATAAAGAAAGGGGTGAAAAAGACTATCTATCTCTATTATAACCATGGTCGAAAGGTTATATAGTATATAGATCCCCCTATAAAGCGGCGGAATACTAATATACTTATAACTAGATACCCCTTTATAATCGTTCTTCGCCTAGATCTCGACACTAGGCTTTAGTATATAATAATTAAAGATTCTATATATAACTATAAGCCTTCGCTATTATCGATCTACCCTACCCTATAGGCCTTAGAGCTTACCTATAAGAAAGATAAGATCGAGAACGCGCTTCGATAAGGATATATAACCCGCTAAATCCTTACTAAGCTATATAAGGCTAATCCTAAGAGTACTATTATTCTATAGGATATCTATAATACCCGGAAAAAGCTTAACTAGGTCTTTCTCGCCGGCCGAATACCTATCTAGGCGCTTTTATAGGAACTTCTAAAGGATAGTAACTAGATTTTTAAATATAAAGTTAATAATTAATATTATATATCCGCTTTATTCTATATATATAAGTCTAGCGTTTAAATACTCTAAATAAACCCCTAGGTCCTTTCTATAGACTATATATATAAAATAAATTAGTATAGTCTTCCTTTACTCGATATTATAGGCTTTACTACGATAGGATCGATATTTTATACTAGTTTTACCTTTATATAAGACGAAAAGGAAGAGATATACGAAGTTATACTTAGCTACCTTACTAAAGTATACAAATCCCTCGGTATCGACCCTCCCTACCCCCTTATAATCCTTATAGATAAGGAAAAAGCGCTTATTACTACTATTAAGAACGTGTTTCTAGAGATAAAGTATATACTTTATCTCTAGTATATTAATATAAGGATTATAAAGGTTACTCGTCCCCTTCTTACCGACTAACTCGTATAAGCCCGTCGGGATCGTAATTAGTCTATAGAGACCTAAGTTACTAAACCTTCTTTTTAGCGTTAGACTAAGGCCTAGTAAGCTAAAGAGGACCGAGAAAAGGTCGAGGAGGGGTAGAAAAAGATACTAAAATAGTAGGGTCGAATTGTTTATACTATAATATTTAAGGAGTATAAGCGCTAGTAATTATACTTTAAAAAAAAGTATAATAATCCCCTCTTCTAACTATTACTAGAGTATATATAAACGGAGTAGCTAGACGATTATCTAAAGCGCTTCCTCTATATCTATACCTCGTAATACCTTTATCTAAATAAAATTGCGACCTCTCGGGCTAAGGGTGCTTATTAGCTATTAAAGCTTAGTCTCTAGGTATCGAATAACAATTTACTTATCGTACTTCGTAGTTTCGAGCGCGTAGTAAACCTCTAGTTCGCTAAAGTTAAGTATAGAATTAATACTTAGAAGATTTAGAGGCTAATAAAGTAAGTTCCACTACTTTACTAGCTACTAACTAATCGGATCTTAGTATAGGCGATTTAACTTATAAAGGAGGTCTATATAAGATATCTACTAGAAGGGGAAGAAGGAAAGCTACTAATCCACCCTATCTATAACTATAATTTAAAGACTACCTATAGATTTCTTTATATTTATATTATTAAGGCGTACGATAATAAAAAGAAGTAGCTCGAACTAGATCTATACTATTAGTATTAGTATTTATATAGTATTAATATAACCCCTCTAATTGACCTATCCCTACTTATATAGGATCCCCTTTATATATATCTTCGAGGACGACCCTAAGGTATACGTAACTTCGCGAGTACCTAGGCTACCTAGGCCACCTAGGCTACCTAGTCTATCTAGTCTTCCGCCGATCTATTAACCTAAACTTAAGCGTAAGAGAGCTCCTCTATCTACCGAGATCCGTCTTTATAGGAAGTAAGCTAGGGTTAGGTTTGTAGTATACCTTAACACGCGCGCGGTCGGGGTTGGGGGATAGATACTACTTAGGGTCGGGGTCGGGGTCGTAGTCGCGGTCACAGTCGCGGTCGGGGTCGGGGAGGTGGTTAGATTATAGAGGATACTATTACTAAGGAAATAGTTTAGTGGAGAATAGATACTTCTGTTAGAGTAGAAAATATTAAATCTATTAAAATAAGCTTTTTTTTTCTGATCAAAATGTATGCTTTTTTACTATATAAACTAGAATTCAAAACTGCCAGAAAAAGTCTGGCAGAAAGAATTGATGCCTAAGGAATAAGGCAGAAATCAGGCATCCTCAGGCATTTTCAGGCATTTTCAGGCATTTTCAGGCAGGGGGGTGTCGGATTACTGAAAGGGGTGCCAGATTACTGAAAGGGGTGTCGGATTACAGGGAGGGGGTGTCTCTATACCAATCCCCTATTTATATTATTAAATAGTATAATAATAAGAAGAAACCGCTTAAATTAGAGCTATTTTCCTAATACTAGTATTTATATAGTATCGAGGATACTCTACTTATTAATCTCTTACTTTTTATTTAAGATCCCCTTTATATATCTCGATAAAGCCGCCCCTAAAGTACTAAGAATCTCCTAAATACTTAGGCTAGTAGTATCTAGTAGCTATAGTCTTCCTTTAATCCTCTTATATAGGATCGTTCTATATACCGAGATCCTTTATTATAGAAAGAGAGCTAAGGATAAAGATAAAGATAGCTATAGAGATAGGGAAGGGGATATAGATATAAAACTAATAATAGTAATAGCGAGACTAGATAGAGATAGGGATAGGGTCGAGGATATAGAAACTATATATAAGAACTTATATAAGAAGTATATTTAATTTATATAAGTATATAAATACTTAAATTATAAAAATATACGCTTTTTTCTAATTAAAATATATATTTTTCAACTATATAAACTAGAATTCCTATAGCAGTAGTAGAATTATATAGTAGAAAACTCTATATTAGTAGTATATATGGTAGAATCTAGTGTCGTACCCAATTAGGAAGGCGGTACTAAATTTCTAGGTAGAGGGGGGTCCTATTACCGAAAGGGTGGTTCTATTACTTAAGAGGGGGGGGGTCTCTAAACTAATTAATCCTATATATCTAATAATTCCTATAAGACTAATTAATATAATTAAATAAAGAAAACGAAAAGTATAAGAAGAAGAATAGCCGCTTTATTATAAAAATGCGCGCCGATTTCTTCTATAATTAAAAGGATTATAATAACTCTATAAAGTACTAAATAGTTAAGCTTATACTCGATAAAATATTAGAAAGGATCCGAAATATATTTACTATTAAATTATAAAGCTTTACTATCGAAATTAAAGATATATAGAAGCTTTTTTAGAAGCTTTAAAAGCGCTTTTTATATAATAATAAGATTTAATACTAGTTTCTTTATATTTCTTAGTATAATCTTATCTATATATCTATTAAAGATATAGGTATTGACGCCTAACTATTAAAAATAGAGAATCTCTATATAGAGTATAAGTTAATAGAGATTGATTTTACTATTAAAGAAAATAATACTATTTATAATTTCTTTTAAGCTTTTATACTATTTAAAACTCATTTCTATTATATATAGAAAACTAAGATATTCTAAGAAAATATAAAGGTAATTTTCTTAAGCCTAATAAATATATATTATTCTAAACGAGCGATAATATATAATAAGAAAAGTAAGAATAAGATCTCTAGTAGTATATTTACTATTTTTTATAGTAAATAAGAAGCTAAATAACTATTTCTACTAATATTAATAATAAATCTAATAGAGAGCTTTTTTTTATATATGTAGAGAAAAATAATATTTCTAATTATATTTATATCTAATAAAAAGAGTAAGACCTAATAATTAGAAACTAGATCTAGAAGTTATTAAAAAGATATTAGAGATAACTAAAAAGCTTTTAATAGCTATTTAATAGAAAGTAAAGAATTTATAAAGCTAACTCGCTAAAGAAAAGATATTTTAGTCTTACTTTATTTCGATTAATAATAATAAAGAAAGTAGTTTTTTTATTTTACTATTTTAGTAAGCTTTATTAATTTCTCTCTCTATTTTCTTATTTTTACTATTTTAACTAACTATTCCTCTATTAGTTAATATAATTTTCTTAATAGAAAATAGTCCTTATTTATCGATTAAAAACTATTAGTTAATCGATTTAGTTATTAATAAGTATATATTAAATAATAAAAGCTTTTTTTATCGAATTTAAATAGACTAATAGTATATTTAAAGTTAGTAATACTATAATATAGCTTTATAGAAATAGTAAAGTTTAGATTAAGATAATTAGCCGATCTAAAAAGCTAATTAAACTTACTCTATCTAATATTAAGTATTTATCTAGTTTTTATTATAATCTTATTTTAATAGAATTAATATAAAAAAAGGGGGTATAAAGCTAATTTTAATAAACTTATTATTATTAATAAAGTAATAGAAAGAACCTTTTTTAAACTAGAAGAAATTAGTAACTTCTTTATACTTTTATAAATAGACTTTATATTTCTAATAGTATTTAGAACTATTTCTTTTAATATAAAACGCTTTATATAGCCTTTTATTTCTAAAGCTTCTACTATTTATTAGTATTAGCACTTTAGCTATCTTTATAATAAGTATATTAAACGATTTACTTATATAGTTAAAAGAATAGAAATTATAAAATTACTATCTTTTATTAAATAAAAATATAACCCTAAACTATATAAAATCTACTAGTTTAGCTAATAGTAATAGTAGATTTTATAATAAATTTAAAGGATAAATTTTAGACTATTTAATTATATCTATTTTAATCTTATTATACTTTAATTTATATATAATAGTTATAAATAGCTCTTTTATTTTTACTTTAATAGAATTCGATAGTATTAGAGAGAAATATATAAAAAGAAAAGTAATTACTAGTAAATAATTCGTACTCTTTTCTTATTTTTCTAAAACTAATTTAATTTACTAATTAGAGTATTCTACTCTAATAATAAATCTTTAATTAGGAATAATACTTTAGACTATTTTAATAAGTTAGATATTATTATTTAGATAGTAGTTATTAAAACCCTAGAGCAAAATAGCTTTACTAAATAATCTATAAGGGGAATTATTACTAGAATATAAGTATTTCTCTAAAAATTAGGCTTATTAAAAAGACTCTAATTTAAAATAGTTTAAACTATTATATATATATTTAATAGTTCGCTAATAAAGCTAAATTTAGGAAACTAGATTATTCTATAGTAAAAATTCTACTAGTAAAGTATAGGTATCTTTATATCTATAAATATTTTAAATCATAAAGTTTATAGATATTATATATATATAAAGATTTAAAAGATCTTTTAATCTAATAAGGTATACTATTATATAGAAATCGGCTATTTAGTAAGAATTAAATAAGTAATATCTAAAAAGTCTAGTTTCTAGGAACTAATAGCTATAAATATATATATAATACTACTTTCAATAAAAATCTAATATATAAGAAATATCTATCTAAATCACTAAAGATTAAATAAATTAATATTATTAAAGTAATTAAAGAAAATAAACTTAATATAGAACTAAAGAAAGTGATTTAGTAAATAGGCGTTTTATAAATCTCTTAAAATAAGATCTTACTTTACTTTTAAAATAGACTAGATAATATTAAAGTCCTTATTTTTTATAAAGAAAATAGAATCTAAAAAGCTATTTATAAAAAGCACTTTCCTTTATTATCTCGATATTTAGCGATATCTTTATTTATATTAAATACTATTCCTCTATTAGAAAGTATATTATAGAGCCCTAAGCTTTAAAAGATCCTACTTCTACAAAGCGAGTAAGCTTCTCTATTTATTTTTTAACTAATAATATTATTATATATTCCTATTATATTAGAATAAAAGCCTTTTATAGTTATTATACCGAAGATACTATAAAGATAGCTTTTATAGCGTTTTAAAAAGCCGATTATACTAGCGATCTTACTAGCTTATAAATAAGCTAGCTATCCTATAGCTTTATAAACTTTTTCTATTTTATAAATATCTTTTTTTTTTACTATCTTCTTTTTTTAAAAAGATTAAAAAGATCTAATAAAAGCTTTAGCTAGTAAATTACCTCTCTAATAGATATCTAGCTACTTTCTATTTCTATCTATCTTAAATAAATAGATTTATAGAGATATCACTCCTTCTAATATTATAAAAGATAAATATAAGTAAGAAATAAGATTTAATAATAATATAGTAAGCTATTTTATATATAATAACTATAATAATATAGAAAGTATATTTATAGTGTTTATAATAAGACTTTCTACAATCTAACTAATAGCTCGCCGCTAATAAAATAATCTTCTTTTAGAGCTATAGAACTAAAGAGAAATAATTAACTCTTCTTTCGCTAAAGGCTTTCTTATAATAGTAGCCTTTAAAGTAGAATTAATTAAACTTTATAGGATATATAAAGTTATATCCTATCTCTAAAATAAAAGTATCTAGATACTTCTACTTATCTAAATATTTATATATAAATTTAATAGTAATAGCTTTTTTATAAAGTTTAAAGCCTAAATCAATATTTATAGTGATTTCTAGACTATTAACTCTAAAAGAAAGCGTATAGCGATATTTACTATTTATACTATACTACCTATAGTATCTTTATATTTATTATAGCTTTTAACGTTAATATAATTTAATACTATTAATACTTTCTAAATAGTAACCTTAATAAGATTATATATATATAGATACTAGAAGGCTTTTATAATAGAGCTTATATCTAAAGACTTATAAAAATATTTTATAGGCTCTATAAATCACCTTATTTATAATAATAGGAAGCTATTTAAATATTCTAAAAGTTTAGTTTTAAATTTATCCTAAAAGATTCTTATTTATTTATAAAAGATAGAATTATTATCTTTTTCTATATAGATAATATTATTATAGTATATTATCGGTCTAAAATATAAAAAGTAGGCTAGTTTTATTAATAGCTAGAGCGATACTAGGAACCTTAAGATATAAAGAATATATCCTAGTTTCTAAGAATCTATATCTTATAAATTATTTAGAATTATAAGCTCTAGTTTTATAAGGATTTATATATCTTATTTATAGCTATTAAATATAGACTTATTTATAGTTATAAATATAAAATACCGCTTTTTATAATCTATATAAATAAATATTCTAATATCGCGATTAGAGAGTAAATCTATAAATATTAATAAAGGCTTAGCTCCGCTCTCTATTTTATAGTTATTATTTATTTATATATAGCTAAATAGTAAATTATCTTACTAAGTTCTTTATAAACCCTAGCTCTAAATATTAAGATACTATAAATTGTCTAATATAGTATCTATATAATATAAGATTCTTTACTTTTGAATATTACTTTATATACTTTTCTTTAATACTATAGTTCTCTAATAATATTTTATTTAGTAATTATATTAATTAGAAAAGCTTAAAAGGCTTTCTTTATAAGCTTTTTAGAGCTATTATTAATTAAAAAGCTAATAAATAAAAATTATTACTATATTAATAATAGAAATAGAGCTATTTATTATTTCTAAAGCCGATAAGTTAATTATATAATAGAAAAGGCTTTTTAATATAATTAGTTTAGACTATTAGATAGGTCTATTTAATTAACTATAATAATAAATAAATAATAGATCTACTTATTAGAGAGTAACACTAGATATAGACTAAATTTTATTATATTAATATTTATTATTATTAGCTAGAAAGTAAATACTAGCTCTTTTATAATTCGATAGGTTACTACTACTAATATAATAGTAGATAGTCTTATAAATCTTCTTCTATTATAAGTTTATAAAATATTTATTAACTCGCTCGGTTTAGTTAATATTGAGAATATAATTAATAAGTAAGTTATATAAAGAAACTTTATAGTCCGAGCGCCTATCTAATAGCTCCTAAAGGGGTATATTAACCTATCTTTATTTTAAACTATAGATTGTAATTAATATAAGTATAATTTTAATTATGTATTTAGTAATAATAGAGATATATATCTTATTATATTTTATTATTATATAAGGGTTAAATTTAAATTAAGATTTAGTATCTAAATCTTATTATTTCGATATTATATCTAAATTAAAGATCTAGATCTATATGAAATTATAGGAAATCATGATTTAATAAAAGATCTTAATGTTAAAGAATCTAGATCTATATATAAAATCATGATTTAATTTAAATGTAACTATATATGTGATATAAATATAGGGTAAAACCCCTAGTATAGTTAGTTTCTTATCCTTTATGGTTTTTTCTATCTAAATATATTGATTTATACTTCTTTATATTTTATATCTTTTACTTTATCGTTTTTATTTAAACCTTTCCTTCTTATTTTCCTTATAACCTCTAAGAGATTATAAGCCCGGCTTATTTATTTATTCTTTCTACTATTTCTAAGAAGGGTTTATTTAAATCCTTCTTTATCTTTTTTATTAAAATTAACCCCTTCCGAAACGCTAAATTATAACTTTCTATATATATCGATATTATTATATATAGAATTATAGCCTCTTTTAAAAAAGATATAAATTTAAAAGCTTAGGGGCCCAAAAATTACTTAGTCTAGTCGATTAGAGTAAAAGTAGTCTTTATAGAAGAAGAGTATATTAGAATAATTCGTTAAAATCCTACTACTAGTAGTAAAAATAATAGAGCCCTCTCTATTATTTAGCTACTATATAATAACGGTCTATTTTTGTATATAAAAGATATTATAGATATAAAGCTAGCCTAGGACAAACTATAAGAAATCTATTACCTAAAGGGTTTTACTATAGAGTATTTAACTTTAAAAGAATTCTTCAATATTTAATTAGATTATAAGAGGTTATAGGGAAAATAGGAAGGAAAGGTTATTAAAATAAAAACGATAAAGTAAAAGATATAAAATATAAAGAAGTATAAATCAATATATTTAGATAGAAAAAACTATAAAGGATAAAAAACTAACTATATTAGGGGTTTTTCCCTATATTTATATTAAATATATACCTACATTTAAATTAAATCATGATTTTGTATAGATCTAGATTTTTAATTTAGATATAACATTGAAATAATAAGATTTAGATACTAAATCTTAATTTAAATTTAACCCTTGTGTAATAATAAAATATGATATACTAATTATCTTTTAGTATATATCTTTTAAAAATTATAATATATTAATTTATATTTTAATAGTCTCTTTATATATAAAATATAAGCGAGTATTAAAGGTTTCTTTATAGTAGAAACCCCTATAATATCTAGAACTAGTATATAAAAGTAATTAGTTCTATATATGGTCTATCTATAAAATATATAGATTAGATTATAGTCAAGCTATACTACTTCTATATATTAGAAATAGTAATATAAAGGCTCTAGATAAATTAGCTATATAGCGGATAATCTAGCTACTATCTTATAGATACTAATTAAAAAGAGCTTATAAAGGGTATATCTACTAAATATATCTTAATAATACTTCTACCTTAGATTTTTAAGGTCCTTCTATAAGATATAGCTTTAAAGGGTTAATTATTTAGTAAGAATTTATAATAAATCGATTAGAAATATATTTATTTATCTAGCTAAGAATCTCTATATAATATTAGAGCAATTCCTACCGGTAATAGTAAGTCTAAGCCTCTAGTAGTATACTATAATAGTTATAACTACTATTATTAATAAAGACTTTATATTAACTAGTATCTTTATCAATAGAAATTCTCCTAATAAAAAGATAATTAGTAGTATGGTATATAGTTTAATAAAATATAATATTATTAATTAATATTATCCGGTAGTCTTTATAAAACTAACTTCGCTAGTAATAAAGCTATACTAAGAGATAATACCCGTAGGGTCTTTATATAATAATTTCTTTAATAGCCTATACCTTTATACTACCGCCTAATTAAGTAGTTAATCCTAGACCTCTATAATATCGATAAAGGACTTATCCTAGTTAACTAATAGGGGAGGGAAGTAGTCGCTATTATTTAATTATAAATAGGATCGGATCTAGGGATATATACTTAGTAACATATATAGTAGGATTTTTAGAGATAGGCTTGGGGGGGGGGGGGATACTCGGCTATATATAGTAGGATTCTTAGAGGTAGGTTTAGTAGAAGGTATAGCGGTTAAATAGCTATTTAAATTAATAAGAATAGGTAATATAGTATAGGTAAAAATATAGATAAAAATATAGCTTTTACTATAGAAACTAGAATATAAATTAATATATAGAATTTTTATTTATATAAGGACTCGGCTAACCCTAGTAAACTAGACCTATATAGATTAGGTAATCTATAAATAGCTTTATATTTATAGTAAGAGACTAGATAAAAGGGGGGCGGGCGGTTAATATAGGGGTTATAGGCCGATTATCGAAGTACTCTATAGCTAGGGATATTTACGGGCTATATTTTTTACTAAGATAATACTATAGAAAATAGTATTTATATTAAAGAATAAATACTAAAATAACACTTCCTAATTAGGTTAAGCTACTATACTAATAGTGTTTTCCTTTTTTTAAATTTAAATATCTTAAGTCTTTAAAAAAGATTAATTTACTAAAAACTATCTCGATTTAAATATATATAAATAGAGGAATCGAGTATCATATAATAGTTAGACTAAATAAAATAGCTTAAATAAAGGTATAAAAACTAGATAATATAAAAAGAGATAATAAAGTTATTTATAGATAAGATTATTATTAGCTAAGGTACTATTTAGAAGGGATAGAGATAGAAAAGAAAGTAGTAAGATCTTATCTATATAAACTAAAGTAATTTTAATTTATATAGTTCAAAATATAGTAAAAAATATAGTTAAATTCGATATTTAAAAACAACTTTATAATTTATAGCTAGATATAGGGCGAGATCTAGACTTTACTACAAGGGCTAGAAATAATATTTAGAAACTTTATAAATTAACTTTCATTTTTACTATAATAAATCTTCTTTTTTACCTCCCTATTTTAATACTTTAAATATAATTTAAATTAGCTAAAAAAAGTTAATATATGTAAATTAGATCTCTATATTCCATATACTGTTTTTGAGATCTTAGAAACTATATTTTTAGTATAGAAATTAAAATTAAAATTTTATAGATAATTATATATTAATAGGGTAATAACCTCTCTTTTAAAAACTTTATAAACCCTCTCTTCCCCTCCTTTTTTTTTAGCTCAAATCTCTAGTTTTTAATCGCCTATTACTCTATAAATATATCTTTAATAAATATATAAAAAATACTATATATAATATAATTAAGAGGGCTTTCTTATAGTACTATTTTTATATTTTTATAACATAGAAAAGGCGCTAAGAACAGCGCTAATAGTAGCGCTAAAAGAGGTTATAGAAATAGCTTTAAAACTATATATAGTAGCTATATTATATAATTAATACTTACTCTATAGCTAGTAATAGATAAAGCTATTTAAGCGTTATATGATTTATTAGGGATTTACTAAAGGGATACTATAGTAATTTATAAAGTTAGTAAAAAAATACTAGCTAAGAGCCGCCTTACTAGAAGTAGTTTAAATAGGTATATAAATAGGGATTCTAGGGTATATAAATAGGGATTCTTATGATTTTTAACGCCTAACTATTATATAATAGCCTTCTATAGAGGTCTAGAGATAGTATAGATAGGGCTACCTAGGGGTGTTAACCTTTATAATAAGATTAGATTCTTACTATAAGTATATATACGTCCTTATTTATATCTAAACCCGATATATAATCTAATAGACTTATTATCTAGAGTAGTTTATAGAAATAATCACACTTTCTAGAATATTTAGAATAGTAGTTAAGGATAAGAGGTAAGATAATAATACGCTAAATATTACCTATAAAGGGTAACTTAGCTAGTAGTAAACCTATATAGGATTTACTACTAGTTATTATAGTTATATATATTTAGCTGTAGGAAAAATATAGTATAAAGGACTATATATATCCGTTTCCCCTCTTTTATATATAGGATAAGTTAGAATAGATCTATATCTAAAGAGATAACGTCTTCGATTTAAAGGGAAGATCTTTTAATAGCTATATAATAATATAAACTATTATTAATAACTATTTAAGTAACTAATAATATAAATACCCCTAAACCTATAATTAAAAATTCTAAGCAAGTCTATATAAGGCTTCTTAAAAAAGTCTAGTAGGCTTTAGATATATTTATAGTTAGGAAAGTAGAAAATATACTAAACTACTATATTTAAAGTAGTTTAATAGGTAAAAACGCTAGAGATATATTAGATAGAACTAGTTTAGTTAAACGTATTTATAGCTAATAAACTATCTATACCGCCGATTATAATAGCTTTTATACTACTAATAGTAGCGGTACCGGCTATATTCCTAGTTCTGCGATAATTTAGATATAGTAATAATTATCTTAGCGATATAGATAAAGATATTAAGAAATCTATACTAAATAAATTATAAGATATCGAAAACTACTCTAGTATAATTATAAATAATATATATAGCCTTTAAATATATAGTCGATTATAACCGATATTTTAATAAGCTTATAGCCCTAATTAGATATAATACTTTTAGTATAGCGAGAGTTATCTATATTAGTAGTAAGCTAGTAAAAGACGCTAGCGAATAGCTTAAAAATAATATATATAGGCCTAGATAATTAAAGATATAGACCCTTTCGAAAGCTAAAAAAACGTTAAAAACCTAGATCTAGTATAAATTTACTAAATATATTAGTTCAGAATAGTTATAAGAAAGGTTTAATAGTATAAAATAGGGCTATATATTAATTACTAAATATACTTTTAGATTAAAGTAAATAGCCGCGGATCTTAATATAGGGATTTTAGAATAGTTACTTATATATTATTTTATTACTAGTATAAATCTAGACTTTTAGGCCTAATAAATAGTAGAAAAGAAATAGTTTATAGATATATATAATATTAAACTTCTCTTTATTAACTATAAAATAGGCGTTATAATTATAAACTACTAATAGAAAGTAGCTATATTAGATCCTAATACTATAGAACTTATAGCCGCGATTATATAATAGGGCTTAGAAATATATATATACTATAATTATAGTAAGATCGGTTTTTTAGCTAGGAAATATTAAATACTATAATTATAGTAAGATCGGTTTTTTAGCTAGGAAATATTAAATACTAAAAATAAAAGAGACTAAAAAGAGATATGTCATATTTTATTATTATTATTATAAAAGGGTTTATCTAAATCTTATTATTTCGATGTTACATCTAAATTAAAAATCTAGATCTATATGAAATTATATGAAATCATGATTTAATTTAAATGTAATTATACACTTAACATAAATATAGGGAAAAACCCCTAGCATAGTTAGTTTTTTATCCTTCATGGTTTTTTCTATCTGAATATATTGATTTATACTTCTTCCTATTTTACATCTTTTAATTTATCGTTTTTATTTTAACAACCTTTCCTTCCTATTCTCCCTATAACCTCCCAGAAGATAGAAAGATTTATATCGCCGCTATATATAGCTAGCGGAAAACTAATATAGCCATATAATATAAAAGCTTTTATCGGCCGCTTTTAATAGGCTTTTAAAGTTCCGCTTTTAGATATAGAGGATCCGCTAGACCTACGCTAGAATAAAAAGAAACGGGTATAAATATAGCTAGAGTCTTTTTTTATGGTAGCGGAAGCGGGAAATCAATTATATATAGTATAATATATTATATATTAATCGCCGCTATTATAAAAATCCTTTATAATTATTAGCCTCTTTAAATATTATAAACAATTTATTAATATACTATTAGAGAAAGATATTTTTGAACCTAGTAGACCTAGTCTATATATAAATATTCTTTAATAGCGGCGTAAGTAATATCTTTATTTTACCCTAAATCGTCAAAAAGCTATATAATATAGTAAGGGTCTATAAATCTAAGATTCCGCTATTAGTCACTATTATAAATAGGGGATTGATATATTTCCCCCCCCCCCTTTTGGTTATTCCTGCCCCCCCTGCCTTGATCTTCAGGCATCAGTTGACCGCTTTTTCACCGCCTTCCTTTTTAAATTACCGCTTTCTCTGATCAAGTATAGTAGCCTAACGGTACCTCCATTTACTATATAAACCTCTAATAAAAATAAGTACTCCTTATAAAAAGTAAAGCTTCGTGACAATTAATCAACGTACGACACAAAGCAACACCTAGTAGGCCAGCACTCAGCGAACATAGCTAGTAGTAACCTAGCAGTCTACCGAAGATCCACTATCATCACTAGACCCGCTTACCGCTTATAACCGATCCGTTCGCCGAGACCTATCCTCATTCCAATACGCACTATTATAAGAACCTAGGGGTAGAGGCCGAGGGGCGAGGACTATAAATACTAGTCGTAGTATAAGAATAGCTCGAGGTCGTAGCGTAGGAATAACGCGTAGTCGAGGCGCTAAGGCGCTTAGGCTAAAGCTAAGGCCCGACTTACTATAGAGATTTGATATAGACTAAGCGAAATAGGGGGTTATATACAAATAGAAGCTTTGATTATATAGGAATGAGCTTTTTATTCTAATTATAAAGATACATTTTTTACTATATAAATCAATATTCGAAAAGTATAAATTTAACTGGCAGAAAATAATTCTGCCATGAAATCAGGCAGGATCAGGCAGAATCAGGCACCGGGGGGGGGGGGCAGGAATAACCAAAGGGGGGGCAAATATATCAATTCCCTATAAATAGTAAATATATTAAAATAATTAGATTTATTATTCTATTTATTAAGCTAAATAGGTAGGCCGGCTATATTAAGATATAACTTCCTTTGGGATAAAAACCTATATATTAATTAATAAACGTCTATTATAATATTAATAGACTATATTTATAAAATATATAATATATATCCTATAATTAGTTTATATATGATTATAAAAGGGGATATTTATATTAATCTAATTTCTATAAAATATATTATATATATTTTATATAAACGAAATATAAAAATATATCTTATTATAGTTTAGGCTACGTTAGACGATATCTCTATCCTATACTCCGAACTACTAAAGTATAAAAACCTCTAATTATAGGCGATACTCTAAAAGTATAAAGCTATATTCCGCGCCGAATTCCCTACTATATTACTATTAGAATATAATATTATATATAATATTAAAATAGAGGGAGCTAAATCTATAAATATTAATATATAGAACTTTTTAGCCGAAAAGCTTAATAAATAGATATAGTAAATCGAGAAGCTTATTAGGAAAGGCCTAATCCGATACTTTAATAGTATATAAAGCTTCCTAGTTATATTTACAAAAAAAAGCCTAATAGGAAGTAGTATATATATATTAATTATTAGATACTAAATTAGATTATAGAGAAGAATAGATATTTATTACTATATATTTAAAAACTTTTTAATATTATTGATAACGCTAGATTCCTATTAAAAATCGGTCCTATAACTGACTACTAGTAGATCGGAATAGGAGAGAGCGCTATTATAAAAATAGCCTTTAATACTATATAAGGTAAATATAAATAGTTTACTATACTATTTAGGCTCTATAGTATACTAGCGATATTCTAATTAGTAATTAATAATATACTATAGCCTATATTAGAGCGAAGTATAATAATTTACTTTAATAATATATTAATCTTTTTAGTATCTTTAGATAAATACTATAAATATTTAGGGTAGGCCTTAGCTTTACTAGCTAAATAGAAGCTATATATATCTCTAGCGAAATATCAGTTCGCTATATAGGAATTAGAATTCTATAGCTATATTATTAAAATAGATCTATCTAACCCCTACTAACTAAGACCGAATCTATAAACGCCTAGCTAAAGCTAAAGAACGTTTATAATATACGCTAGTTTATAGGATTAGCTATATACTATTATAGATTTATTAAAGACTTTATAAAAATCTATATTCCGCTATATAAACTTCTAAAAGAGAGCGATAGCGCTCTATAAAAATAATAGTTCCGCTTTATTATGTAGATAACCGCCTATAAAAGCGCGTTTTATAGAATTAAAGAACTATTAGTTACCGTACCTATCCTAAAATAACCTTACTATAATAAACTATATATAATCGAGACCGATATATCGGAGTAGGCGCTCGGCGCTATCCTTATATAGGAGGACGATAACAGAGTCCTCTTCCCGGTCGCGTACGATAGTAGGAAACTTTATAGTACGGAACTAAACTACCCTATATATAAGCAAGAACTCCTAGCTATTAAAGAGGCTATTTATATATACTGTTGAACGCTAATACTAAGGAAGGATGATGTAAATTGATATGAACTAACACTATAACTCTGGTAAGTGGTAGATTGAATAGTGAAATAAGTGTGTATTAGGGAGAGTAGCTAGGTACTCGACTATTTAACATATTAGGGGCCTATAAAGTAGTGCTAAGGCTTAGTAAGTGACTTCCTAAGGCTAATAAGTGATACCTAAGGTAGCTACTATTTATATAATATAAATATATAAATAACGGGATAATAAAAGTATAATTCCGGCTAATATACTCCTTTAAGAGCTATTAGATAAGGCGCTTGAGACTATAAAGTTTCTTTATATAACTTATTTATTAATTAAGTTCTTAATATTAACTAAGCTAAGCGAGTTAATAAGTACTTTATAAAACTATCTACTATTATATTAGTAGTAGCGACCTATTAAACTATAATAGAGCTAGTGTTTACTTCCTAATAGAGCTAATAATAATAAATATTAATATAGTAGAGTTTAGTCTATATCTAGAACTACTTTCTAATAAATAGATCTACTATTTATTTATTATTATAGTTAATTAAATAGACCTATCTAATAGTCTACACTAATTATATTAATAAGCCTTTTTTACTATATATAAAAAAAAGCTAATTTACTAGCTTTAGAAATAGTAAATAGCTTTATTTCTATTATTAATATAATAATAGTCTTTATTTATTAGCTTTATAATTATTAATAGCTCTAATAAGCTTATAAAAAAAGCTTTCTAAGCTTTTCCGATTAATATAATTACTAAATAAAACGTTACTAGAGAACTATAATATTAAAGAAAAGTATATAAAATAATATTGAAAAGTAAAAAATCTTATATTATATAAATATTATATTAGATAATTTATAGTATCTTAGTATTTAAGGCTAGGATTTATAAAGAACTTAGCGAGATTATTTATCGCTTTAGCTATATCTAAATAAATAATAATTATAGGATAGAAAGCGGAGCCGAGCTTCTATTAATATTTATAGATTTACTCTCTAATCGCGATATTAGAGTATTTATTTATATAGGTTATAAAAAGCGGTATTTTATATTTATAACTATAACTAAGTCTATATTTAGTAGCTATAAATAAGATATATAAATCCTAATAAAGCTAGAGCTTATATTTCTAAATATTTTATAAGATATAGATTCTTAGAAACTAGGATATATTCTTTATATCTTGAAGTTCCTAATATTATTCTAGCTATTAATAAAGCTAAACTACTTTCTATATTTTAGACTAATACTATACTATAATAATATTATTTATATAGAAGAAGATAATAATTCTATCTTTTTTAAATAAATAAAGCCCTTCTAAAATAAACTCGAAATTAAGCTTTTAAAATATTTAAATAGCTTCCTATTACTATAAATAAAGTGATTTATAAAGCCTTTAAAATATCTTTATAAGTCTTTAAATATAAGCTTTATTATAGAAGCCTTTTAATATCTATATATATATATTCTTATTAAAGTTATTATTTAGAAAGGTATTAATAGTATTGAGTTAAATTAAATTAAGGTTAAAAGCTATAATAAATATAAAGATAGTATAGGTAGTATAAATAGTAAATATAGCTATATACTTCTTTTTAGGGTTAATGGTCTAAAGATTACTATAAATATAGATTTAAGCTTCGAATTTTATAAGAAGCCCATTACTATTAAATTTATATATAAATATCTAAACAAGCGGAAATACTTAAATACCTTTATTTTAGAGATAAAGTATAATTTTATATATTTTATAAAGTTTAATCGATTATATTTTAAGGCCTACTACTATAAAAAAGCCTTTAATAAAAGGATAATTAATTATTTCTCTTTAATTCTATAGCTTTAAAGGAAGATTATTTTAATAGTAATAAGCTATTAATTAGATAGTAGAAAGCCCTATTATAAATACTATAAATATATCTTCTATATTATCATAGTTATTATATATAAAATAGTTTATTATATTATTATTAAATCTCGCTTTTTATTTATATTTACTGTCTATAATATTAGAAAGAGTGATATCTTTATAAATCTATCTATTTAGGATAGATATTAATAGAAAGTAGCTATATATCTATTAAAGAGATAACTCGATAGCTAAGGCTTTTATTAGATCTTTTTAATTCTTTTACAAAAAGGATAGTAAAAAAAAGGATATTTATAAAATAAAAGAACAGTATATACAGTTCTACCGCAAAAGTTTCCTTGATTTCCGCCACACCAAGAACCAGAAATAAACCCGACCAATTTATAACGCAATAATAATATTAATAAAATAGGTAGAAATATTTCAAGAATAGTATTATATAGATAATTGCTTTATATTATTAGATTAGCTAATTTAATAAAGAAAATACTTAATATAGGAACCTATAAACTAAAAAGATAAGGATATAGTAAAAAGTTGTATAAATTACTACCTTATTTAAAAACTATATAACTACCTATAGAAATGTTTAAATTTTTTAGAGAAGGTCTCTATTAATAGAAAAGTAGCTGAATTATATTATATAAGAGTTTAAATTAATTCTTATTTCTAATTATAATTATACTATCTCGGAGGTTATAAGGAAAAAAAATAGGAAGAAAAGGTTTAAACAAAAACGATAAATTAAAAGATGTAAAATAGTAAGAAGTATGAATCAATGTATTAGATAGAAAAAACCATGAAGGATAAAAAACTAACTAACTATGCTTGGGGTTTTCCCCTATATTTATGTTAAATGTATGGTTACATTTAAATTAAATCATGATTTCATATAATCTAGATTCTTTAATTTTAATGATTTCATATAGATCTAGATCTTTATAGATTTATGATTTTATAGATTTATGGTTTCATATAGATCTAGATCTTTATAGATTTATGATTTCATATAGATCTATAGATGTAACATTGAAATAATAAGATTTAAATTTTTAAATCTTAATTTTAAAATATAATGGCAAATTTGTATTTTTAGTATTTTAGAATTCCTTTATAAAATTAGATTCTTATATAATAAATATGATATCCCCCCTTAATGTGTATAATAAGAAACTTAGTATACAGATTAGCTATCATATAGTCTAGCTAGATTGACGAATGTGTTATGTAATTGTAAATTAACATTCTTAGTTAGGAAATCAGCTAATTGGTATTTGGTAGGGATATATAGTAATTTAATTTTATTATTTAAAATAGCTTGTCTTCTAAAATAGAATACTATTTCTATATGTTTAGTTTTCTTATAAAACTTAGGATTTTCAGCTAGCTTTTTAGTAGATAAACTATCCACTAGTATAGTAGGAGTGGTATATATATATTTTAAATTTAAACTATCGTTTATATAATTAAGAACACTTCCTAAATAGATAGCTTCTTTAGTAGCTTCTCTTAGTGCTATATATTCAGCTTCACAGCTACTAATAGCTACTACTTTTTATAATTGAGAGTTCTAAGAGATAGGATTATTAATACCTATATTAGGAGATAGGCTAAATAAATATATAGAGGTTGATTTTCTATTATTTAAGTCATTTCTCTAGTCTATATCATAATAGCCTTTTAAAATAAGATCTTCACTATTACAATTATAGTATAAACCCTTAGTATTTATATATAGTAAATATTTCTATATTTTATTAAGGGTATTAAAATGATCCTTATTAGGATTGCTTATAAATCGTAAGCAATATATAGTAGTAAAAGTCATATCTAGCCTAGTTTTTAAAACTAAGTATAATAGTGAACCTATTCGTTTTTAGTATTTATTTATATCGTTTTTAGAGGCTTATTTAGAGTTTTTAAATAGTTTTAGACTAGGTTATCTAGGAATTTTAATAGGTTTATAGTTTTTATTATTAATTATATTGAACTTTATTAATAGTTTCTCTATATATTTATTTTGATTTATATAGAGATATCTATCTTCGATTTTAATATCATTTCCTAGAAATGTAGAAATTAGCCCTATTTCTTCAATTTTAATATAAGTTTTTAGTTATATTATTAGATTTCTTATATAGTGAATGTCTTTATATATTACTAATATATTATTAACGTGACATATTAAAATATATTCTATTATATTATTTATATAAACTCCCTTATTATAGGGTAGCACTCTAAATCCAAATTTTAATAGTATATTTAATAAATATTTATACTATAGTCTAGGACTTTGTTTTAAACCATAGATAGCTTTTGTTAAATGGTAGCATTTAGTTTTATTTGTATATATACTAATTAGTAATATAGTATATATATTAGTATCTATATTAGTATATACGAATGCATTTTTAATATCGTATTGTAATATAGACCAGTTTTTATTAACTACTATAATTAATAGTATATACTATGTTTCTATTCTACATATAGTAGAAAAAGTGTCTAAAAAATCAATACCTAATTTTTGATAAAAACCTTATATAACCTATTTGGCTTTATATCTAAAGGTTTTATCTTTATTAACTATATATGAATCCTTTATATTTTTAGGATTATATATTGGTTTTTTCTTAAAAACCTATCTGCCTTTTATAGGTATTATATTTTTATTTTTTAGTAAATCTACGATTTTATAAGTCCCCTAGGTTTCTAATTCTTTTACCTCTTCTAGGTAGGCTTTATACTATTTATATTTTTTATCACTTTATATAGCCTCTTTATATATATTAGGTTCATTTAATAGAGTTGTTATTAAAATAAAGCTATCTAAATTATCTATATTTAAAATCAGATTTTCTAATTCAGTGTCTTTTATAGTATAGAGTATATTATTCTCTTTATATGGGATTTGAACTTCAATTTTATATGTAGGATCTCTTACTATATTATTATAGCTTTTTAGATCTAATTCATATTCATTAGTGTTATTATTATTATTATTATTATTATTATTATTATTATTATTATTATTTGTATTATATAGGTTTTTAAATTCACCTTCACAAATAGATACATCTCTAGACCAGATAGTCTTATTTTTATTTAAATCCTATAATTTATAATGATTTGTATTATTATAACCTATTAGTATAGCTTCATCCTTTCTAGGTTTTAGTTTAGTTTTATATTTATTAGTATGGTAGTAAGCAATTGAACCCTATGTTTTATATTTTTAATATATGGTTTTATATTATTATATAATTCATAGGGTGATTTAGAATTTAATGATTTATAGGGGGGTTCTATTATATAGATATACTATAGCTTTTAAAGCTTCTCCCTATAAATAGGTGCTCCTAATTGAATTAAAATTGATCTAACTTTATTTAATAAAGTTAGATTAATCCTTTCGATTAGACCATTAGGTTCTTTAGTATATATAGGGCTTAATTTATGAATTATACCATACTTTATAGATGCAATTTTGAATTTCTTATTTATATACTCTTTTCTATTATCTATAAAGAATTCTTTTATACGTCCATTTTTATTATTTTCAATTTGATTTTTTAATTTAATAAATATATTATAAGCTTCACTTTTATTATTTAAAAGAAAAAACCCATATATATCTGGATTTCTTATCTATAAATGTAATATAGTATCTCTTATTATCGTATGTTGGTATTAATAGACCTCTAATATCACTATGAATTCTTTCGATAATATTATATTTTATATTATTATTACTTTCTTTATTTATATATCTATTATCCTTAGATAAAAGGTATACTTTGCATTTATTAACTTATTATAAATATGTATTTTTAGTTATATTTATATTTAAATCCTTTAATATAGTTTGTAATGGTTTAAAAGATATATGACCTAGCCTTTTATACTATTATTTAATATAGGTTTCTTCCATTTTTATAGATAGAAGTATATTCCTCCCTTTTATATTGGTTTGTAATGTTGTATTTCTAGATATATAGAGATTTTGATTTTTAACTACAGTTAAAATTAATTTATCTCTTTAGTATAATATTGCTTTTTCTTTTATAAAAATAGATGTTATATTATCTAGTTTTTCAATGCTTAATAGGTTTATTCCTAATTTAGGGATATAGTATACTTCTTTTAAATTTAAAATATGTCCTATATTAGTTTTTACTAAGATAGATCCTATAATTTTAATATGTATAGTATTTGCGTTTCCCTATTTTACCTTTTTATCTATATATTTATATTGGTAAAAATAGTCTAAATTGTAAATTGTATAAATTGTAGTAGTAATATCGAGTATAAAATTAAATATTAAACCCGGAGTATAGTCTTTTTTCGCTTCTGATATAGTAAAATCCTTATTTCTATGTCTTTTTAAACGATCTGATTTATGTTTATTAGTTATATTGTTTATATTATTGATTAATAGAAGGTATACCTCTTCGGCTATATCAAATTCATCTTTAGAGAGTATTGAAAAATCAGGAAGAATTGTATCTTCATCCTTTACTTCTTCTTATTAATTAGAATTCTTAATAGGTATTAATGTAGTTTCTACATTTTCATCCCTCTTAATAGATAGCTTTTGAGATTTAGGTTTTTTAACCCTATAATTCTTTATTTTTAATGAATTTGGAATTGTAGTATTTTGCCGGCGAGGTATAAAGCCTTTTAGTACTTTGTTTAGAAATAAAAACTAGCAGTTTGTAGTGGTATGTGTTATAGCCTTATAGTGCTTATAATAAGCACTGTTAAATGGCTTCTTTTTCTATACATTTTTTGATTTTTGTGTAATTATAAGCTTATTATTGCTTATTTGCTAAATACCACGAGATTTATTAATAAGACTAGAAAATAGGGTTTCCGAAGTGTATAAATTTAGATCTCTTTATAGAGATTGAATGATAGATTGTATTAATGATTTATATTCCTCACTTAGGCTATTTAAAACCTATACAATTACTACCTATTTTAGTAGTATAATCTCTTTACTAGTGAGATCATCTACTAGTATTTTAACTTTATTTAGATATTCTTCTATAGTATAAAAATTATCTAATTAAGTATTAAAGAATTCTTTTAAAGTTAAATACTCCGTGGTAAAGCCCTTTGGGTAATAGATTTCTTACAGTTTTTCCTAGGCCAGCTTTATATCTGTAATGTCTTTTATATATAGAAGTGGACCGTTATTATATAGTAGCTAAATAATAGAGAGAGCTCTATTATTTTTATTACTAGTGGTAGGATTTTAACGAATTGTTCTAATAAGCTCTTCTTTTATAAGGACTGCTTTTACTCTAATCTAGTCGACTAGATTGAGTAATTTTTAGATCCCTAAAGCTTTTAAATTTATATTTTTTTAAGAGAGGCTATGATTCTATATATAGTGCTATCGATATATATAAAAAGTTGTAATTTAGCGTTTCGGAAGGGGTCAATTTTGACAAAAAGATAAAGAAGGATTTAAATAAACCCTTCTATAGTAGAAAGAATAAATGAATGAGCCGGGCTTATAACCTCTCGGAGGTTATAAGGAAAAAAATAGGAAGAAAAGGTTTAAACAAAAACGATAAATTAAAAGATATAAAATAGTAAGAAGTATAAATTAATATATTAGATAGAAAAAACCATAAAGGATAAAAAACTAACTATGCTTAGGGTTTTTCCCTATATTTATGTTAAATGTATGGTTACATTTAAATTAAATCATGATTTCATATAATCTAGATTCTTTAATTTTAATGATTTCATATAGATCTAGATCTTTATAGATTTATGATTTCATAGATTTATGGTTTCATATAGATCTATAGATGTAACATTGAAATAATAAGATTTAGATTTTAAATCTTAATTTAAATCTATTGTAACATTGAAATAATAAGATTTAAATTTTTAAATCTTAATTTTAAAACATAATGGCAAATTTGTATTTTTAGTATTTTAGAATTCCTTTATAAAATTAGATTCTTATATAATAAATATGATATACTAAGATATAAATATATAACACTAAATAGACTAGAAATATAATTTACTACCTACTTTTTAAACTACTACTTCTCTCTATATTTTATAATAATTAATATTAGAATTTAAAGGTAATATAATTTAGCTTCCGGCCTTTAGCTAGATATAGGAAAATATATAGACATTTTAGTTTATAAAGGTAAAAATTATATTTAAACTAATAGTTTATTTTCGGGAAAGATTCTAGAATTAGAAGTATATACTATCCTATCTATTATTATAGACTTCTTTTTTATTATATTATAGCTACCTAGTATATATAGAATAGCTAACTCTCTATCTATAGAAATCCTTTAAAAGATTTTAGCGATCTTTTAAAAGTATATAAAGTAGATTATATTAACTACGTATGATTATATATATCTATAAAGAGGTATAATAAAACCGACCTTTCTTAATTTTTTTTTCTAGTTAATTCTCTAAGTACTATAGTATAAATATTTCCTCTAGCCTTTTCTTTCTATAAAAAATGTATCTTAAAGTCTTTTAATTAATAAATAAAGGGTGTTATTATCAATTGAAATACTCAAGTTGATTTTTGATTTTGGTTAGGAGCGGGTTCACGGAAACTTTTGCGGGGTGACTGTAGTATCGTTATTAGTAGAGAAATAAGTAAAGAAACTTACTCGCTGTATAAAAATAAGATCTTTTAAGGTTTAAAGCTCTATAGTATACTTTCTAATAAAGGAATAGTATTTAGTATAGATAAAGGTATCGCTAAATATTAAAGTAATAGAAGAAAGTACTTTTTATAAATAGCTTTTTAGATTCTATTTTCTCTATAAAAAGTAAAGATCTTAATATTATCAGATAGTCTATTCTAAGAGTAAAATAAGATTTTATTCTAAAAGACTTATAAAACGCTTACTTATTAAATCACTTTCTTTAGTTTTATATTAAATTTATCTTCCTCGATTATTTTAGTAATATTAATTTACTTAATCTTTAAAGGTTTAGATAGATATTCCTTATATATTAGATTTTTATTAAAAGTAATATTATATATATAGTTATAGCTATTAATTTTTAAAAACTAGACTTTCTAGATATTATTTATTTAATATCCTATTAAATAGCCGATTTCTATATAGCGGTATATCTTATTAAATTAAGGGATCTTTTAGATCTCTATATATATATAGTATTTATAAACCCTAAGATTTAAGATATTTATAGATATAAAGATATCTATACCTTATTAGTAGAATTTTTATTATAGGATAATCTAGCTTCCTAAATTTAGTAAATATATATATAGTAGCTTAAACTACTTTAGGCTAGAGGCTTTTTAGTAAATCTAATTTTTAAAGAAGTGTTTCTACTCTAATAATAATTATTCCTTTAGATTATATAGTAAAGCCGTTTTATTTTAGGGTTTTAATAACTACTATTTAAATAATAATATCTAACTTATTAAAATAGCCAAAAGTATTATTCCTAATTAAGGATTTATTATTAGAGTAGAATATTTTAATTAGTAAATTAAACTAGTTTTAGAAATATAAGAAAAAAGTATAAATTACTTACTAGTAGTTACTCTTCTTCTTATATATTTCTCTCTAATACTATCGAATTCTATTAAAGTAAAAATAAAAGAGCTATTTATAATTATTATATATAGATTAAAATATAATAGGATTAAAATAGATAATTAAATAGTCTAAATTTTATCCTTCCAACTTATTATAAAATCTATTATTACTATCGGCTAAGCTAATAGGCTTTATATAGTTTAGGGTTATATTTTTATTTAATAGGAGATAGTAATTTTATAATTTCTATTCTTTTAACTATATAAATAAGTTATTTAATACGCTCGCTATAAAGATAACTAAAGTATTAGTATTAGTAAGTAGTAAAAGCTTTAAAAATAAAAGACTATATAAAGCGTTTTATATTAAAAGAAATAATTATAAATACTATTAGAAATATAAAATCTATTTATAAAAGTATAAAGAAGTTACCGATTTCTTTTGGTTTAAAGAAAGTCCTTTATATTACTTTATTAATAATAGTAAGTTTATTAAAATTAGCTTTATATTCTCTCTTTTTTATTAGTTCTACTAAGATAAGATTATAGTAAAAACTAGATAAATAATCGATATTATTAAAAGTAAGTATAACTAGCTTTCTAGATCGGCTAATTATTTTAATCTAAACTTTACTATTTTTTATAGAGCTATATTAAAGTATCGCCGACTTTAAATATACTATCGGTCTATTTAAATTCGATAAAAAAGCTTTTATTATTTAATATATCTTTATTAGTAGCTAAATCAACTAGCTAGCGGTTGTTAATTAATAAATAAAGACTATTTTCTATTTTCTATTAGTATTAACTAGTAAGAGAGTAGCTAGTTAAAATTATAGAAATAAAGAAATAGAGAGAAAGATTAATAAAGCTTATTAAGATAGTAAAATACGAAAACTACCTTTTTTATTATTATCGATTAAAATAAAGTAAGGCTATAATATCTCCTTTTTAATAAGTTATTTTTATAGATTTTTTACTTTTTATTAAATAGCTATTAAAAGATTTTTTTTAATTATTTTTAGTGTCTTTTTAATAATTTCTAGATCTAGTTTCTAGTTGTTAGATCTTATTTCTTTTATTAGATATAGATATAATCAGAAGTAGTATTTTTCTCTATATATATAACAAAGAGGCTCCCTATTAGATTTATCATTAGTATTAGTAGAAATAGTCGGTTTAGCTTTTTATTCGCTATAAAGTACAGTAAATACGCTATTAGGGATTTTATTCTTACCGACTAAGTACTAGATAGTACGGAAACGATAGTATATATAAGTGTAGAAACGGCTCTATATAGAGCCGACTAATAAGACATAAAACAAGTTTATATAAGGAAAAGGGCTCCTAGGATCACACTACTAATACTATTATTACTATCTATACTATTATTACTATTAGCTATAGCTCTAAAAGCTATAAAAAGGTATAGAGATAGAAGAAACTAGTCGAAAACGCCTAATTATTTCTTATAGCGATTTAATTAGCCTTTCTAAGAATCTTTACTATAATATCTTTATATAAAGATATCTATAAATATAAGACTTATTGTATAGATCTTTATATTATCTACTTTAGTAAGTTATATAGTCTTTAAAGTAATAAAAAGCTTATAAACCTACTATTTAATCTAAGCGGTAATAGATAACTCTATACTTTATAAGCTAGACTTAGTTTTATAATATTTATAAAAAATCTTTAATATAACCTCTAGTTTATTATCTTCTATTTTTAAGTAAGTCCTATATAGATATAGAGAAACTTTTACTAGCCTTAATAAACTCGACAGACTATCTATAGGGGCTATAATAAACCATATGTAATAAAAAAAAATTATTAATAAAGATATTAATAAAATTAGTAATAATCATGGCACCGCCTTTTCACCAACACACTACCGAGGGTTGGTAGGCCCCACTCAACAATATTTTACACTCAACAATAATTTATTCCATACACCATACATTTATATCACTATTTACAAATAACCACCAGAGCTATCTATATACCAATTTACACCCCTACTATCTCTCGTTACCATTATAGCTTTATATTTAGCCTTAGCTAAATCCCTTACTTTTTAAGCCTATACTTTAACTTCTAATTGCTTAGTATGTTTTACCTAGAAGCGCTACCGCTTTTTGAAATTAGTATCCTACCTTTTTATAATCTTCCTATTTATATATATAAGAGATAATATAGAGCTATTTAATCTAAGAATCGATCTCCTATTTCTCGGCTTATATATATCTACCTAGGCTATATAAGCCTTCCTTAATTTAGCGTATAATAATTTATTCTTTTAAGCTAAAAGTATATTTATATCTATATTTCGCTTTATATACCTTTTAACCTCTAAGATTAAGTATCGAATTTATTAATAAGTTTAGTATTAAACTTATTAACCTATCTAATATTATCTAGAGGTAAATTAGTAATAGTACTAGCGAATTCTAAAAGGGGGAGGGTATATTAAATATCTAGAGTATATCTTTTTCTATTTCTAAATCTAGTATTTTTTAATATAAAAACCTAAGAATAACCTCTAGATTTAAAGGGTAAATACCTTTAAATTTAAATAAAGATCGAATTATTTATTATATAAAAGCTTAAAGCTATATATTATAGATTAGCTGGGAAAAAATCCCACTTTTTATTTATACTTCTATCCTATATAATAGTATTATTATTTATAGTATAAAAATAATACTTTAGATATTAAAAAGCCTAGCTATTAAAGGGCTAATAGAGATAGATTATATAAAGTAAAAAGTAAAAAGGGATAATAAAATTTTTTATATAAAAAGAGGTAAATTTAAGGGTTATATAAAAGCTATAATTATCTATAAAAAGTAGCCTCGGCCTATCCTTTTTAATTAATAGAAGTATAGCTTTATAAAAAGAGTAAAGCTATTTATATATAGTCTTATTATTAATCTAGTTATTTAAAGTAGGTTTAATATAAAAATTAGGGATTTTAATCTTTATATACCACTCCTTTATGTAGTTAGTACTTTTAAATAAAACTAAAGTAGTATAACCTAACTATCGGTAGATATATATTTAATACTAGTTATAGATTATTTTTAGCCGCTAGTTAGATTAGTATAATAAATATTAGGAGCGAGTACTTTTTAGCGCTTTCTCTAGCTAATTTAATAGCCGGTTTTATTCTAATTAAAGATCTTATAAGATAGGAATTTATAGTAGTGGTCTTTATATATAATAGTAGACCTAATTATAGCTAATAGTATAATCACTACCCCCTATAGTAAGATTAAATTATAATCTCTTTAATAAGAGAAGGGGGTATTACTATATTTCTAATATATAGAGTATCGATCTATATTCGTAATACCTTTTCCTAAATTAGATTTAACGCCTTTTTTAGGCTAGTAGATATAGTTTTATTTTCGCGGCTATAGATATAGGCGTATAGACGTTAGTATAGAACCTCGAATTTACGCGCTAATTTAGCGATATTAGGTTTTTCGAGTGTATAGTATACTTTTATAGTATCTAGAATTTGAGATTCCTAAGTTTGAATTTAATCCGACGTTTTTAAATAGTAGAAAAATAGTAAAGAAGTTGATGTAAGATTGAAAAATTATTGTTGAGTGTAAAATATTGTTAAGTGGGCCCTACCAACCCTCGGTAGTGCGTTAGTGAAAAGGCGGTGCCACGCTTATAAAAAGAAAAGAAAACTAGAAATAAAACTATATAAAGAAAATACTATCTATTTAAAAGTAGGGGGACTATCTTATTTATAAAATTAGAAGTAAGAGTTTTGTAAATAGCCTATAAATATAATTTAATAGATTCTATATCTTAAAACTACCTTTTTTCATCTAAATATCTTTTAATTTCTCTTTTATTCTCTATTATAAGGCTATTTTTATACCTTTACTATTTATTTCAAGCCTTTATTAATAATACTAAGTCTAATAAAGTTTAATAACCTTTATAAGGCTATTTTTAGAGGATTTAATAAGAATTTCCTTTATTTCGAGCCTATAAATCGTACCTTTTTAGATAGATCTAATTATACTAATATTCTTTGATTTTTATCTTTAAGATTTATATATAGCTACTTATATAATACATTAGGAAACGGAGTATCTATTTCCGCTTAGTAGGGGAGGATACAATCCTAGGAGCCCTTTTCCTTATATAAACTTATCTTATATCTTATTAGTCGGCTCTATATAGAGCCGTTTCTATACTTATATACACTATCGTTTCCGTACTATCTAGTACTTAGTCGCTAGTGACCCTAACTAAATGAAAACTATACAATCCTTTCCGAGTCTCAATAGTAGACTTCGCTATAGTAGTTTTATTATAAACCTTAACTACATATTACTATTTATAGTAGAATATAACCGGCCCCACAATTCTTTTACAAAAAGTATAGACCTTTATAAGCGAGGGTCCGCTACCTATATAAAAGAGATCACCTATATAATAGTTTTTTCTATTGATTTAATTTAACTAGCATTTATACTACTATATAGTAAATTAATTAATTTAGAAATAGAGATATATAAATTGATTAATTTACTACTAGTATATAAAAGTATTATTTTCTACTACATTTTTTAGCCCTTCTATACTTCCTAATTTCGACTAATACCTTCTTCTACTTCCGCTTTATTTTTTCTTTATTAGCTTCTTTATTTAGTTTATACTCTTTTAGCTTTATATTTTTTGGGGATTGATATATTTGCCCCCCCTTTGGTTATTCCTGCCCCCCCCTTGCCTGATTCTGCCTGATTCTGCCTGATTTCATGGCAGAATTATTTTCTGCCAGTTAAATTTATACTTTTCGAATATTGATTTATATAGTAAAAAAATGTATCTTTATAATTAGAATAAAAAGCTCATTCCTATATAATCAAAGCTTCTATTCGTATATAACCCCCTATTTCGCTTAGTCTATATTAAATCTCTATAGTAAGTCGGGCCTTAGCTTTAGCTTAAGCGCTTTAGCGCCTCGACTACGCCTTATTCCTACGCCGCGACCTCGAGCTATTCCTATACTATAACCTCGAGCTATCCCTACGTTATAACCTCGAGCTATTCCTACGCTATAACCTCGAGCTATTCCTATACTACGACCTTAAGTTATTCCTTTACCTTAAGTGTGAAGTAAGGCTAGTGATAGTGGTAGTAGTAGTGGTAGTAGTAGTAGTAGCTATAAAGCTAAAGAATAGAGAAGAGATAAAGGAGAGAAGAAGTAGGAATTAATAAAGAGAAAGGTAGGTTTAAAGAGACTGATTAATTGTTATAAAGCTTTACTTTTTATAAAGAGTACTTATTTTTGTTAGAGGTTTATATAGTAAATAGAGGTACCGTTAGGCTACTATACTTAGTTAGAGAAAGCGGTAATTTAAAAAGGAAGGCGGTGAGAAAAGCGGTCAACTGATGCCTGAAGATCAAGGCAGGGGGGGGCAGGAATAACCAAAGGGGGGGGGGGCAAATATATCAATCCCCTATTTTTTATCTAGTTAAAATTTATAATGCTAGTAATCTACATATAATAATAAGAATTATTATACTAGGTATAGCGAGCTTCTATAATAGCTTATATATAATTAAATTCCTACTCTAGCTACTATGCTAATATAATCTATATTTTAGTATATTTTATAAGCTTTTCTAACCTCCCTTTAAAATACTAAATTATAGGATGTTGGTATAATAGTGTATATATTATATTAGTAAGGCATACTATGGAGGGAAGAAAAACTATATTTATCTTACCGGTACTATCTAAGGCTACCCTAGATATATACTATATGGTAAGATTAATAATATAGAGAACCTCCTAGTATAATAATAAGATAATGAAGATATCATAGATTATCTCAGATTTGCCTCCTAAAAGGGTTATAAAAGCATGCCTGATTTTTATCTCTGAAAATGTAACTAACTTCTTCTTAATTTATTCTGATCTCTATTACAACCCTATTTCCTATTTAGGATAAGTATAACCCTACTAATATATCTTATATAATCCTATTATATAAGATTATATAAGATAGGATTCCCCTGACAAGTCATAGTCTATATTAGACTATAATTATATTATCTGCTAAATTGCTCACAGTATTATATCTAATGGCTCGATTATAATCTCGATCTATAATAGTATCCTATAGGGAACTTTAAATATACTTTATAGAAGATCTAAGATTTCTATAACTAGTACTTTTTAAAGCCTAGCCCTCCTACACGTTTATAGAATTAGGTTAATATAGCGAGAGATAAAATCATACTTAAGGATTATATTAATAACGATAAACTAGCATTTAGAGACTAAATACAATTTTAGCTGGGGGTTATATAACGATCTAAGAAGGTTTCTACTAAAGGTTTCCGCCCTAGTTGTTATTTGCATATGATAGGACCCCACACACAAAGGATCTCTGATCTTAAGGATCCTTTCTTTCTTTTCCTTTACTTCTCTGTACTTAGTATTCTCGTTAAATGCACTCTTTTTGATTGAAGATCTGGCTGGTAACACTAAGCGCTATTTAAAAAGATAAGCTAGCTAACTAATATAGATTTTATATAATACTAGTATTTATGATATCTAATATATAGCTTAATATATAGGCTTTCTATATTACTATATTAGTTTTAAGATATAATATCTATAAGTTTAAAAACTAGCCGGAAATACTAGATATATTAGAAACCGATATTAATAGCAAACTATTAATAAAAAAAGAATATAAAGAGCTAGTAATATAAAGTTAGGTAGATAGGCTATTAGAACTAGTAAGATATAGCCTAGACTAGGTTTAAATATATATATATATATATATATATATATAGCGAATAGATAAACGGGGGAGTACTTATATATAAATAAATAGTCTAAGTAGTTACCTAGTTAGGCTTATTTATAATACCGGCTCCTATTAGTAAATAGGGAAGGGGGATATATATATAGCTAGTCTCTAGACCTGACTTCTCTTCTCTATCAATAGAATTCCCGATTGACAAGCACCTACTTTCCAACTAGCGAATTCTATTCCTACCAACTGGTGAGTTAGACTGGCACCGTCACAGACGAACGGTCGTCGATAGTCGAAAAACTATAAATAGTCTGTATAGAAATAGACGGTCACCTTATTCGAACGGTCTTTTTAACGGTCGAGATTGATATAGAAACGATACAAATAGTCTCTCTTAATAAGATCTAGATATAGGAGAATTGGAGAGTTCTAATTATCTAAGCTAGAAAACTCCATAGAGTGAGATCTATAGGATATCGGGCTTGGCGGACGTATAACACTGGAAAAAATGGGGATTCGAGGTCAGCCGTGAAATAAGAGCCTCGGACACAGGCGCTCATAACCCGAGAAGAGATACTGCTGAGAAATGTAGGATACTCTGGAAAGTGAATAGATGCGTGGAGAAGAGAGAAACTATCTAGGTGTGAGGCTAACTAATGTGTGTAGGAGCAGATGTCACGTGACCTCCAACAATAACTCTAATAGGCAGTATATTAAATAGTGAAATAAGTATATACTAGGGAGAGTAGCTAGATACTCGACTATTTAATATGTTAGAAGCTAATAAAACTGTAAAGGATAAAGGTCCTTTCAATTGTGAAACGGGATTACTGACATGGGTGTCTCAGATGTGACGTGGCCGAAGCGAGCGGGGTTCGTCATGTGATCGGCCCTGTTTCTTGGCATACTGTTTTCCTAAAATCCCAGAGCCCCCCGAGGCCCCCTGAATTCTGACAAGAATTAGTCTTGGCACATAGAGACAATACATTGATCCCCTCCCACAGCCAATTGTATCTTACCCGGTTGACAGGCCATACACCTGCAGACTGTATATCTTTACAAAAACAGTGCCAATGCTCAATAAGTGGCTTCCTAAGGCCAATAAGTGATACCTAAGGTGGCTACTACTTGTATAACGTATTTGGTAAGCGAGTGGCCACTGTAAGCGAGTGGCCACCCTCCCCCCATACATAGTTTTTAAATGCATTTATCTCAACCAAAACGCCATTAAATTAAATAAACTAAAAAAATTATCTATCTAGATATATCTCTCTTCTATGCCCTGGCTTCCTATATATTCTATATGCTCGTCTAGCCTAGGGGGGGCGGTCTTAAACCTTCCGATACCTACTTACGATAGTTGTTAATACGCGTTACTTAGGCCTTAAATAGCTCCGAACGTAGCTTACGAACCTCCTAAATTAAGAGATCCCCTTTATAGGCTATTACCCTTATAGATCGAGTTCGCTTTTACTTTTTCTTCTCGTTTTTAGCGTATAAATCGCTTATTTCTTTCTCTAGTAATACGGCGGATTATATTATAATCTAATAGGCTTTTAAAACCTAGTTAATAGTAGAATTAAGCGGGTTTAGGGCGTTTCTTAATCTTATATAAAGTAGTACTTTTATTAAAGAGGCTTACTTTTATAATTATATATAGTTTAAAGGTATTTTTAGATCCTAATCACTACCCTAGCTAGATAAGGGGGTAGGGATTCGAAGCTAAATATTAAGCTTTAAAATCACTATCTCTAGTATAAAAGGTATTAAACTAGTAGATTAAAAGCTATTTTTAATAGTCTCCGATTTAAAAGCCTCTATTTATATAAAAGGGTTACTTTAAGAAAATTAAGTTTATTAATATAATTTATCCTATTCTATATTTTTATTTTAACTATCCGGCTATATAAGCGTTTTAATACTATAAAATAGCCGATATCGAGAGGTTATAAAAGATAAGAGGAGTATAGAGGTATATAGATTAGTATAATTTTATTCTTTTTAAAGATTTTATCGAATCTTAAGGTTAAATAACTTCTATAGCTATCGAGTATTAAAAGCCGATACCCCCCCCTTTATATATAAAGAAGTAGTAGGAATAAAGAGCTTTTTAAACTAGCGAAGTCTAATTTTATTAGAGGTCTATCTATTAAGACTAACTTTAAATCTCTAGTCCTCTAAGAGGTTATCGAACTAGGATTTAATAAAGACTTTACCTTTAAAATTATATATAGCGGGAGGGCCTAGCTAGTAGTATTTATATACTCGATAATAGTTATCTATTCTCGATTTCTAGACTATAAAAGTACTCGCCGATTATAGAATTTACTTCTTAAAATCACTTTTATAGTAGTAGTTAAGTCTATAGCGAAACCGGTCTTATTAAAGTTATAAACGTTATCTAGATCGATCCTAAATTATAGGATAGCTTTTTTAATAAGATTAAACTACTCCTTAATAATCTTCGGATCTTTATATTTTATATATTTATAATTATAGCGTCTCGAGAACTAGGAGGAAAGGAGAGGGTACTATTTTATAAAATTATAAACCTATTTATCGCTAACCGAAAGTACTAGGGTAGTTTAGCGCTTTTCGAGGAGAAGATTCGCTATTTCTCGTATAGTAGAGGGCTAGGGAGCTAATCCGCGAGTATCTATAGAGAGAATCTATTTTTAAAGAGATTCCTCCTCTATTTCTAATAGTTTCTATAAATTTACGCGAAAATTCGCGCGGTATTATATACCACTAAGCCGGTGGCGGAGAGCTATACGCGGGACTTTATAAATACGAGTAGCAGAAGTAATAGAAGTGATATCTCTATTTTTAAAAGCCTAGATAGCTAATAAGATCCTACCCTCTCTCTATTGAATTTTCAGAGGATTGAGAGCGAATTGGTGGCATAGTGGGTGGTTGAATTAACTAAGTGCTAATTCATGGACGCGTTTTTGGAGGGGGTGGCCACTCGCTTACAGTGGCCACTCGCTTACCGAATACGTTAGTGTAAATACATAAATCACGGGATAGGGAAAGTGTAATTCCGGCTGACGGTTTATCTTAGTTCGTATCATTTGTCTTCGGTATCCCCGTTTGACAGATTCTTTCTGATCTGTCATAATAGGGGTATACGAAAAAGAAGCCCAAATAGGGGCTTCTTTCCATGTATGAAGAAGACAGACAATTCATTCGTGTACTTTCTATAGTATACAATTTGGAATTTTCATATTCATGTACTTTTCATAGTATTATTTTGTCTCAGCATACATACTGTACAGAACTTGATCTCCGTATTCAAAAAATGTATCTAGAATGACATATAAAGGAAGACCACCCAGGAAAATATACACAAGGCAGTATAGACGACTATTTTTCAAACGGAATACGGAGTATATAGCCTTAAACAATACATTTCAATGTTCCAAGTCCAAATGCCCTTTCTATCTGATCTTCCACATATCCGGCAGACTTGGAGTGGCAAAGTGCGGGATGTGAAAGGCTTAGTCAACCAATCATAGCGCCCGATATTCACCTTATTCACCTTATCCTCGGCCTCCTCACCTTGGGATTCCCTTGGATTCCATTGAATCTTGTTCTTTGTGCTTATTTCGCTCTCTTTCTCTCTCAATCATGTCGTTCTCAAATTTGGTCTCCGATATTGCCTTTCGTGATGCCCGTGTTGATGATGGCAGCTCGCAAATCTCTCACGCCCGATCTCACCGGTCTCATGCGACCGCTCGGTCGTATGCCAGCACCGCAGCCACAAGCGTCAGCATTTCTGGCGAAGTTTCCAGCCAGCTACACTCCGGATACAGTCATCCCCTGACCAGAGCATGGCAAGCTGATAGGCAATTGACAAAGGTTCGCCCTCAATGATGTTATAGAACACAGAATCGCACTAGCAACTCATCGCTAATACATTGTCACTGTAGGATATGCTCATCTATCCATTGTTTATCACAGACAACCCTGACGAGGAGACATCAATTCCTTCGTTGCCCAATCAATACCGCCGTGGAATTAATCGCCTGGTTCCTTTCCTTGCCCCCCTTGTTCGGAAGGGGCTGCGCTCAGTAATGCTATTTGGTGTCCCGCTTCAACCGTCCGCCAAAGATGCACTTGGAACCGCTGCAGATGACCCAGATGGTCCTGTAATTCAAGCTATTCGTCTTCTCCGATCTCGTTTCCCTCAACTTTATATCACAACCGATGTATGTCTCTGCGAGTATACTTCGCACGGCCACTGTGGTATCTTACGAGAAGATGGATCTCTCGACAATGCGCAATCCGTTGACCGGATCTCCGATGTAGCTATTGCCTACGCGGCGGCTGGAGCTCACTGCGTGGCCCCGTCAGACATGAACGACGGAAGGATCCGGGCTATCAAGCTCAAGTTGATTGAAGCTGGTATGGCACACCGTGTACTTTTGATGTCTTACAGTGCCAAATTCAGTGGCTGCTTATATGGACCGTTCCGTGATGCGGCTGGCTCCTGTCCCTCATTCGGGGATCGTCGGTGCTACCAGCTTCCCCCAGGCGGCCGCGGTCTTGCCCGACGTGCGATACAGAGAGATATGGCCGAAGGTGCAGATATTATCATGGTCAAGCCAGCTAGCAGCTACCTTGATATTATCCGGGATGCTAAGGATTTGGCACCGGATCTTCCAGTGGCCGCCTACCAAGTCAGTGGTGAATATGCAATGATCCATGCCGCTGCCAAGGCCGGTGTCTTCAATCTCAAGGATATGGCCTTCGAAAGCACCGAAGGCATATTGAGAGCAGGCGCTGGGATTGTGATCAGCTATTTTGTCCCAGAATTCCTCGACTGGCTTTAGTTGTTTATTCAGCTCGCCATTTTCTCCCTTTCTACACTTTCTCCACTCCAAAAGTGCGATTTTTCGGGCCTCTCATTTTCCGTGTGATTACCATGACTGCATTTCTATATCTGACTTCTATAACGGGTCCGATGTGTTAAACATAAAATGCTACTTGAAACTGGATAGATTCCCCTTATGTGATATGTTTCCATTTTCTTTGGTTAACGATTACGCCTTATTACAATGCTATTAATTATTATTATTTCTTTTTCTGTCCAACCGATGGTGTAGCAGATATTTGATCTCTAATTGACATATGAAAAACTTTGCAGAATCGAGATTGAATTGAGTAAATGATGCAGAGGCATTGTGTATAGACTGCAAGATAACACCGGTTCGCCGCGCAGAACGCTAATAACATCCTTCTGCTATCAGTCAACGATGAAAGCCCCAGGTATGTCTCTGGATTCTCGAAGTCGACCATAGCAGGAAATGGAATGACGTTCAATGTACCAACTGATCAAGCGACCCATTGGCTGGAGGATACATGGGAGCGGTGAAACAAGAAAAGGGAAACCATTCGACAGCGACAGTGGATATCAAAACGAGAAAAGAACAAAAACAGTAGGGAAAAAAAGGAATCAAATTAAATCAAATCAAATCAAATCAAATCAAATCAAATATAATCAAAATCAAACCAGAAGAAGAAATCCATGCGGAGTCATAATTTTGCTTTCCCACCTATAAGCGTTGGTAAACCCGCACCGTAGCGGAAGGTTTTTCAGCATTTCCACATACAAAAATCAATTCACGTCACTTCGTTCACATAGCAAAGCTGGGTTTTGATCCCTGAAACATGTAACCTGCAATGTTCGTGTTGACGATCTCTCCCGGGGCCACATAAACCCCACGAGCAAGACGAACCCCTGGGTAGATGATACACCCCGCGCCCACATAACAATCTTCTTCAATGATGACCTGACGACCTTGATACCGACTTTGCGAGCCTTTGCGCTCTTGCATGTTGGGATGAGCGGTTGAACTAATTATTTTGACGTTGGGGCCTATCCATGTATGAGCACCGATGCGGATAACACAGTCATCCACAAACAGACAATTTTCCGAGATCATGACGTCCTCGCCGAGGTGGATATTATAACCATAATGGCAACTAAAAGGGGCCTCGACGACCGCCCCTTGGCCGATGGATCCGACAGAGCGAGGCATGCCGGCTCCAGCTGGTGAATTGACAATGGAACATGCCGGGGGTACGATGACCTCTTTCAGGAGGCGGCTTTGTTCTTTCGAACTGATGCCATTGAGCGGATTGCAGGCGTTGTTAAATTTCCACAGTGCACCTCGGCAACGATCCCGTTCCTCTACGAGGTGGACGTCAAATGGTCGGTAGAGCTTGCCTCTGATCATCTTTTCCTTCTCCGTCTCGTCACTCGACGCGGTACGGCTAGAGAGCTGATGCTCGATACTGAGTGCCATTCGAGCCTGCGCCTGGGGACTATGGGTATCCACAGCCGCCACGGGCAACGTTCGTTGCTCGGGCCCATTTTGGAACAAGGGCATACTGGATTTAGGATGAGACGGATGACTAAGGTCCCGAAGAGAAGAGATGACCGGATAGTCAGGTTTGGGACGTCCTTCCCGCGATAGCTCATGGATGGGTGGGACCTCCCGATAATCGACGACTTTCGCTATAGGTTCGGATGGATAGGGGGGATGACCGGTATTAGACGTGGCGCCTGGCCCAGCACCTGGCCAAGCTTGTTTTGACCACGCATGGTTGGATGGTGTATGTGTTGGGCTGGTGTTGTATTGTTGCACAGGGCGGTCATTCTCCTCCACCAGGGGCCTGATTTTTGCCGCGTCGACATGCTCCACTAAGCCAGGCTGTCGGTCTTGAGGTCGTGGTGTTTCTTGCATATACGGGCCATTGATGTCTGAATAGCCTTCTTTGGATTGCAAAGGGATCGGGGGTTTTGTGCTAGATGGCTTTTGCCAGGTGCTTCGGGATGAATACCCTTCACATAGGAAGCCTCCACGAAGACAGTTGTTGCCTACAATGCATCATTAATGTCGCTCCTTTCGTTGATCTAGGACGAAGAATGATCTGAAAACGGAAGAGAAAAACCAAAAGAAAAAGAAAAGCCCGGGAGAGGGAGAGAGAGAGAGGGAGCTAGGACTATTAGGAGTAGACTTACATGCCGGATGTTGCTCGTCGCATTTCTTTTTTCTGCGGCGGCAGGTCATACAGCCTGTCTTCGTTCGGTTACTAAATACCCGCTTTCTCTTTGGAGCCACCTGCATTGTCCCATGTCGATCTGGCGCATAACCAGGAGAGGATGGCTGCTGAGCGCCGGGGGTCGAGCGATTTGTTATGGACTTTTCTTGGCCTGCCTCGCGTTGAAGAGCGTCTGCTAGGTGGGCATCCGATGCATCAATTTGCTGGGCCCGTTGTGCTTGAGTGATCAGCTGAGAATCATATTCTGACCAAGGACTATTAGCAGAAGTCTGGCCTGCATCATTGCCCTCAGACCGATGAGACGGTGTTGCAGAATGATTGCCACGCTCCATCTCCGAGACCGATCCTGGTATACTGCCATTCGGATTGGGTTGATTGCTGTCCGTAGGACGGTTCACCGGGCTTCTGGAGGCGTTCACGGAATCTCGTTCACGGGATTCTGATCTCTTTCTCTTATTCTTATTGTGAGAGCCGCTGGGCGAGGATCTTTGTGACCACTTCCCTTGATCATTGGCAGGATCATCCCGGTCATCTCGTTGAGTGGCATCTGAGTTGGTCTTTTCCTGGGCTGGCACACGTTCTCCATTGGGGATGGAACTGGGTGTTGGCCCATTCCCTTTCCCATTGGTATTGCCAGGGTTCACAGGTTCTCTCCCATTAACTGCAGTAAATCGGGATGGGCTGTGCTCCGTCCCTGTTTCGGCCCCAGAATCGTGACTACCATTCATGACAGGTGCAGCAGCAAGAGCCGTCATCATAGGAGCCAAGAAAGAAAGAAAGGCGAAACCAGAGACCACGAAGAATAGGGCTGAGGTTACACCGAGAGGTGCAAGAGACTATTCAAGTATATGGCGAAGATCGGCAAAGGTAGCAACTCAATTGCCAAGAAATAGCCCCCAAATATGAGGGATAAGTCTCAAAGAGAAGAGAATAGAAGCTTTTCAAAGTTCTGGAAATACTTCCAATATCTTAGTCAACTCTTTTGGTGTTTGCGTAGAATTGCCAGTTAAGTCACCCGCGGGTGGGGCGAGGAGATCGGGAGATTATCAGAGATAGTATACAAGATGTGTTGAAAGAGCATTCAACCAAGAGGGTTTTTTTATAATAGGGAAAAAAAAAAAAAAAAAAAAAAGAAGAAGAAGTAGCAAAAGGGTTTAAATATAAAGAAGAGGGAAAGAGAGAGAGAGAAAGCCAAAGGAGAAGGAAGAGACGGAAAATGGGGGAGAAGAGGGAGGGGGGAAGAGACTAATAAGAGAGAAAGGGAAAACACCGAGCTAGGACCCTCTGTCTCTTCTCTCTCTCTCTCTCTCTCTCTTTTTCATGAAAAGCACAAAATAATAAAAAATAATAATAAAAAAGAGTCCAATAACTAAAGGGAAAAAAAAAGAGGGAAAGGGGAAGTTGGCGATCGGCAATGACGGCGTCAACACTCAGAACCAATCGGAGAAGCGATCAGCCGTGTCCTAGTGAGGCGCGGGTCTGAGACATGGCCCATCCGCTGACTTCGTTTCCCTCCAAATTTCTTTTTTGCCCACATTCGCCATTGGCGCCCGTGTACGCCGTGTCCCGCGCATAAGGGCGGTTATGCCGCTTAAAGGGATTTCGATTTTTGTTATTATTTTCTCCGTATATTTACATAGATTTTATTTAATTCTTCCCTTGTTATAATGTTATTCTAATCCAATTTTCCCCTAATTCTTTCTAAAGCCTGTTTTTAATATTTTTTCCATGGATCTGGCGCCCATCTCGGGAATTATTGATGACTGCAGCGTGCCGCGGCGCTAGGACCAAGGAACTAAAATCAACTAGAGGAGTCGGCTGGGCACGGATGCCTCATGGGCGCTTTCCGGGAGTTTAGACGACTTTTCTTTGTTACAGTTCAAAACTCCCACTTTATCTGTCATATTCTTATATGGTATACTCCGTACAGGTATGTATATAGATATGTATGTACCTAAGTTAAGGTCTTTACATACTGGCACCTGATTCAGTCCAACTCTCAGAATTCTATCACTATCACTATCACTTTTCTCATAGCACCTATCATAAATCCATAATTAAAATGTAATAATAATAATACTACCTAGGTATCCAATGGGACATAATACAATTGTATGTACATTAGGTATCTATTCCAACCTTGGAACCTTCCAAGGTTGGAGAGCTTGTGCTGACTAAGACTTCGACGAGACCGCGAGAGATCAAGTTCAAACATCCAACGCGCTCTCACCGCCAGAGTCTACGATAGCTTCCTTCTTTTTTTGTCCCCTCAAATTTCGTGCTTTTTTTTTACTGCCTTCAGTATCTGGTAAGCCTTGACCTAAACTCACATTCCCTTCCCCTTAGTCCCTCTGTCCAATCATTTCTCGTCCTGACAACGTGCTGACCCCCAAGACCCCTCTAAGGATCTCTACCCCCACCGAACACACTTGCTTCTCATTCCCCTCTATCATTTGATACTGCCCTGCAGCCGCCCTGGCACCACCATATCCTGTCCAGGCGGTTCCCATCATCCTCCACCCTTGATTCTCGTGTCTCAACCCCCATTCCGTCATCAGAGGCGACATCGCCAGCCTCCGCCGGGATGTCGATTTCGGTACAAGAGCTGGACAACACGGTCCGAGCTTTGTTTGAAGGCAAAGGTGCTGTGGTAAGTTAAACCTTCTGCTCTATACAGCTTGGATTGCAGAATTCATGGATTCTCTATACCCCTCAGTGAAGATTTGGTACAACACTGACACTGATAACCACCTCTAGCAAAACCAAGCACAGCAGACTTTGACAGAAGTAAGCGCGCAGCCCTTCCACAACGTCGTCTGAATTGAAAGCTAATCATTCCCGTGCTCTTCAGTTCAAGCAAAATCCCGATGCCTGGGTCACCGTGGGCAATATCCTCCAAGAGGCCTCATACCTTCAAACCAAATGTGTGTTTTGAGTGGCAACATCCCCCTATGCGTTGAAATTTCTGGGAGGAAAAAGAAAAGGAGTTGCTGACTTTAATAGACATTGCTCTCCAAGTCTTGGACAATGTGATTATGACCCGATGGAAGGTTCTACCGAGAGACCAATGTCAGGGTAAGAACTATAGTGACAGCGTGATTCTGCCTCCCGCCCATACTAATATTATCCATCATAGGTATCCGCAATTTTATTGTGAGATTTATTCTCGAGAATTCCGAATCTGAAGAAAAAATCCAAGCGGAGCGCCCTCTATTGAACAAGCTCAATCTCGTTCTCGTCTCCATTCTGAAGCAAGAATGGCCGCACAACTGGCCCACCTTCATCAACGAGATCATCTCTTCTTGTCATGCCAGCCTTTCGATCTGTGAAAACAACATGACAATTCTCCGTCTGTTGTCGGAGGAAGTCTTCGATTTTTCGCAAGATCAAATGACTTCCGCCAAGGCACGGAATTTGAAGACCTCCATGACCTCGGAATTTGCGTCGATCTTCCAATTGTGCTCCGAGGTTCTTAACACTGCAAACCAACCTAGTTTGGTGAAAGCGACCCTCGAAACTCTTCTTCGATTTTTGAACTGGATCCCGTTGGGATACATCTTCGAAACCCCTATCATCAACACTCTCCTCACCCGATTCCTGGGAGAGCCCGAGTTCCGAAATGTGACTTTGAAGTGTCTGACTGAGATTGGTGGCTTGCAAATTGGCGCTCCTTACAACTACGACGAACGATTGGTGCACATGTTCACCGAGACCCTCACGACCGTTTCCAATGTCATTCCTCTGTCCCTGGACCTGAAGCAGACATATGCCATGAGCAACGGACGAGACCAAGAGTTTGTATCAAACTTGGCCTTGTTCCTCTCGAGCTTTTTCAGTGCTCATCTGGATGTACGCTCCTCCTTTTCTTCAACGCCATGTTTTTTTTTTTTTTGCTGACGTTCTGCTTTCTTTCATAGCTTATCGAGAAGTTGCCCAACCAAGATTACCTCACGCACGCTCATTTCTACCTGATTCGGATCAGCCAGATCGACGATCGGGAAGTGTTCAAGATTTGCTTGGACTACTGGACAAGGCTCGTGCAAGAACTTTACGAAGAGATGCAACAGCTCCCAATTACCGACATCAACCCGCTGGTATCCATGAGCGTTAGTGGGTTGGCGAATGGTGGTGCTCCCAATCCCACTACCCTAGCGAACTATCCTTTGCGCAAGCACAAGTACGAGACTGTGTTAACAAACCTCCGCACCGTGATGATCGAGAAGATGGTCCGCCCAGAAGAGGTCTTGGTTGTCGAAAACGATGAGGGTGAAATTGTGCGCGAGTTTGTTAAGGAAAGTGACACCATCCAACTTTACAAGACGATACGTGAATGCTTGGTCTACCTGACCCATCTTGATGTGGTTGATACGGAGACCATTATGATCGATAAACTGGCCAAGCAAGTTGATGGAACCGAATGGTCCTGGGTGAACTGCAACACGCTTTGCTGGGCTATTGGTTCTATCTCTGGAGCCATGAACGAGGAAACCGAGAAACGTTTCCTGGTAACCGTAATCAAGGATCTTCTTGGCCTCACAGAGCAGAAGCGCGGAAAGGACAACAAAGCTGTGGTGGCGAGTAACATCATGTACATCGTGGGACAATACCCCCGGTTCTTGAAGGCTCACTGGAAGTTCCTGAAGACGGTCGTCAACAAGCTCTTTGAGTTTATGCACGAGACACACGAAGGTGTCCAAGACATGGCTTGCGATACGTTCATCAAGATCGCCAACAAGTGCAGACGCCATTTCGTGGCACTCCAACCTGGTGAAAGCGAACCTTTCATCGAAGAAATTGTCCGAAATATGAGAAAGATCACGATGGACCTCTCTCCGCAACAGATCCATACTTTCTATGAAGCCTGTGGCTACATGATCTCAGCGCAAGGTCAGAAGGGTCTCCAAGACCGCTTGACCGAGAACTTGATGGCGCTCCCTAACACCGCCTGGGATCAGATTATTGCGGAGGCAAACCAAAACCCCGCGATTTTGCAAGATGCTAACACGATCAAGATCGTCGGAAACATCATGAAGACTAATGTTGCAGCTTGCTCTTCAATTGGTACCTACTTTTATTCTCAGATTGGCCGGATCTATCACGACATGTTGAATATGTACCGTGCTGCCAGTCAGCTGATTAATGATGCTGTTGCTAGTGATGGTAAGTAACCCAATTCACCGTTGGTGAACAGCCGAAAATTTTTTCCCCCTTTGACTGACACACAAACAGGAGCCATTGCACCGAAAACCCCCAAGGTCCGAGGACTTCGGACCATCAAGAAAGAAATCTTGAAGCTCATTGACACCTACGTGGACAAGTCAGATGACCTTGAGATGGTCAATGCCAGCATGGTACCGCCACTTATGGAGGCTGTACTGATTGATTATGCCCGGAACGTCCCCGATGCACGCGAGGCTGAGGTCTTGAATGCCATGACTACGATCATCCACAAGCTTCACGTATGTTGCTTCTTCCTTGTTTTGACTTGATGACTGGCAATGCCCTTTTATTCAATGGCCTGACACGTCGCATACTTGCACCTTGCTAACAAGTTAATTAGAATCTGATGGAGGATAAGATTCCAGCCATCATGGACAGTGTTTTCAACTGCACTCTTGAGATGATCAACAAGGACTTCCACGAATACCCTGAACATCGGGTTGAGTTCTTTAAACTGCTTCAAGCTGTCAATCTGTACTGTTTCCAGGCGCTTTTGAAGCTCGATGCTGCGCAGTTCAAGTTTGTCATCGATTCATGCATGTGGGCATCAAAGCACGACAACCGCGAGGTGGAGAACACTGGTCTTACAATGTGCCTGGAGCTGATGAACAACATGGCCGAAACTGACCAGCAGACCTCGAGTATTTTCTTCCGCGAGTTCTACATTCCAATTCTCCAGGACGTCTTCTTTGTCCTCACAGATAGTGACCATAAAGCTGGTAAGTAATGTCCTTTGTGTTTGGTATGAAAAATGAAGCTTACAACATGGTCTTCTAGGATTCAAATCCCAGGCTATGCTTTTGTCGCGCATGTTTTACTTTGTGGAATCAGGCAAAATCCAGGAGCCCATCTACTCCCCCGATCAAGCCCCGGCTGGAACTTCAAACAAAGACTTTTTGCAGGAGCACATCGCAAATCTGCTCAAGAATGCATTCGGTAATCTTCAAGAGTAAGCTCCCTCGGCGTCGATTGAAATCATGCAAGACCGTACTGACTTTTTCCCACCAGAGCACAAATCAAGCAGTTCGTTCTTGGACTGTTTGCATACACTGATGACTTAAACAAATTCAAGACTCACCTTCGTGATTTCTTGATTTCTCTGAAAGAATTCTCTGATGACAACGCGGAGCTGTATGCCGAAGAACGGGAACAGGCGGTGCGTGATGCCCAGGTCGCTGAGCGCGATCGAGCTATGAAGGTCGGAGGTCTGTTGAAGCCATCGGAGATGGATCATGAGGATGAGCTATGACTGGATCAAGAACTGCGTGCTGAGTTTGTTGCTGCCTCTACTGGTTCCCCTGGACATGAGCAAGAACCAAGGTTGACCTGGAATGACGGCCTTGACGGCTGGTCCTTCTACGAGCTCTAGATCATGGGAAGCCATGTGTTGCTGCAACATGGGAGGCTTTGCTCTGGAAAGATGTGTGTGAATTTATCCTTTTATCTTTTCTTTTTTTTTTTATCACTCCCCTTGGCTATTGAGCATGCGACATAAACCCATTTCCTGTCTGAACGGGTTGAGATTGGTGCATCACGGCTCTACACGGAACAGAATTCCCAATTTCATCTGTGTACTTTGCCTATTCAAGGCGTGAGCTTGTTTGATAGCTTTTAACGTCAAATGATTTAAAAAAATATTTCCAATTCAAAGATACAAACAGTGTATAGGTGATAACTGCCTTAACTTCATTGAGGCCTATGCTATATTATCGTATGTACATGTGGAGAGATCGGAAGGCGGTGAATCCTTATCAGTTGCATCATCAGAAAAAGTACCTAGGTAGTGATTTTATGCTTCTTTGCTTCTTTGAGCCCTTTTAGCTCACGTCACTCTATTCCATCACAATGTCTCGAACACGCCAACCAATGGCGTCAAATCTGTTCCAAACCACCACAGAGTCCCCACAAGACTCCTCAACTGCCCACATTCCCACAACCCTCAGATTACGGGCTGAGGAAGCACCTACTGATGCCAGCGAAGCAACATCGTCTTCTCGGCGAATCAGATGGAGTGAAGATGTTGTAGACAACGAGGGCATGGGAAAAAAAGAGTTCAAAAGGTATGGTTCTAATTTATCTATTCTCTTTCACCCCGATCATTCTCCGCAACCAGCAACAATCTAACGGCCCCCAGTATGCTGCATCTACCACAAAGCTCGGCCAGTGGGAGAAAGTAGCTCAGAAGAATCTTCATCCAGCTCATCTGAGAGTGACAGCGAGAGTGAAGACGACCGTCGCACCGCCAGAGTCAACCGGGCTCGCCACACACACTCACACAACGGAGAGGCGGGAACCCCACGGCGAGCACGCGTCCCACCCCGACGAAGGGTGTTGCCCCGAAGACCACGGCTCTAAACCGAAACGCAATCGCAGGAAGCCGAGTCCGAATGCATATGAGAAGATGCCTAAGCCGTCGAAGAATCCGAAGCAGAACCAAAATCATGCGCGCGGTACTTGATATTGTTTTTGGGGCTTTTCCGATTGGTAAGGCAATGCAAGACAAGGAGATGAGGCGGAACTGAGCAAATCTTGGGCTAAGGCTTTCTGGTTGGGCTCCGATGCACAGCCATACGAATCATCTTGGCTGAGGTCGTATATTCTACCCCCTCCCTTTGTGTGTGATATGTGACAGATCTATGTCTATGCGCAGTGTGTATGACCTTTGCACGACGCTGGGAAAGAGCCACTCAAATCCGGTGCGTGGCATGCAGGAAAAGGTATAATGTGGCATGACCTTTGACAGAGTCGGAGGGGAAGGACATGTCAGATCCATTTACGGTGCGCTGCATCCGATGCGACGGTTGAATGGTCATTGAAAGAGCTACTTTTACTTGGCCTACTTGAAACACGTAGAGGGCGTTGGGTAAACAAGATAATGAAATTTGTATTGAGAAGATAGGGGTCGCAGTGAGGGGGTATCTGAAACATAACTGCAGCCCGGTCCGGTCTATAATTGTACATAGGCAAGGATAGAGAAATCCTGTTACTGGGAAGCGCTAAAGTGAACCTTCATACCATCATGCTTTTTCTTCTTGCAGCAACGCGCTGGCCACGTCTGACGTCATTGGTGTCCATTGTCGAACTGTTTGGTCCCGGCCCAAATGAGTCCTCGTCTTCTGGAGAGTCACCAGTTGGGGATTGCAGGTCAACCTGGTCCACATCGTATTGTGCCATGTTTCCAGTTGTACTCTTGGGGTTTGACGAGTGACGTCGAGTCTGACGCCTTGAATTTAATGGCTTTTGAGACACTTGGGCCGAGATATCTGCGAGGCTGTCCTCAATCTCATTCTTGAGGCCAGAACTTGGATTCGCCGCATCGTTGTCGTCCTTTGGGTTCGCTGACACCTTGCGTTTTCTCCGGGAGACCATTGCTAGCAGCTGTTCTGAAGATCCATCTGCGGAGAACAGATCTGAGCTCTGCGCCAGAGTGAAATCAGCTGGGAGGCTGCCATGAGACTGGGTGTGGCCACCCTCTCCTCCACCGTCCAAGCTTTCTCGACTTGCCTGGAAACTAGAGGACCTTCGCGATCCAAGTGCAACAGCATCGATCATTTCCTTGGTAGGGCGGCGCATCTTGTCCCGGAGGTTAGGCTCTGCATAGCTAACCACAGCACCACGACGCCGGGAAGGCCGAACTGCAGATTCTTCCTCCGTCTTCATTGCGTTCGGATGTGGTGACATTGCTGGCTGGTGTGGCGTTGGCTCATTTAGCTGGGGAGGGGCAAACTGATTGGCGCGCTTTTCTTTGTTTGAAGGGGCGATTCTGGACACGCGCGGCTTTTGATTGACAGTCTTGCCACCGATTTTCTCGACATCCTTCACTTTCTGGGGCGAGTTGCTATTCTCGTCACCCTTAGTGGACATTTGCAGAAGCTTAGAGTCCTGGTGCGAAGACATGCGGGCCTTCTTGGGAGAGCCTAGATTTGAATTTGCACTCTCTGATCCGATTGTTAGCTACACCCATTGTAGGGGTCGAACTAAGAGTCTGCAGAACATACTTGGCTCGAGGACCTTCCGCATAGACAAGACGGGAGTTTTTGAACCTCTTGTCACCTCGACCTGGCTTTCAGTGAGTGACTGGTCTCGCTGTGTATCTTCGAATGGTGTTGTTCGCTTTTTGGGGCTGTGACTGGGCCGGGTGAATTGGAATTCGTCATCGTCGGCAATAAGGTTGGGTGCGAATCTGTCATCGTCTTCGGGTGTGTATTTGCGCTTTGTTGAAACCGATTTTGCATGCTGAGTAGTATTGATGGGTGGACTTGGCTGCCGATCTGTTTGCGCGGGGCTAATTTCTGGCGCAACAATCGAACCTGGGTTCTTTTTCTTCTTGCGTGTCTCGAGGGTTGGAGGAAGTAAAGGCTCGGGTTCTTCGGGTTCTTCGGGGGTATCCTTTCCTATTTGGCTCCTGAATGTTGATTCTGGTGGCGATGGACTTGAATGTTCGATGCGTGCATCCCCTTCCTCCGGCATAAAGCTGAACTGTGGCGGAGAATCTAAAATGCTGTGGTCGTCATGGACCAGGCTATTGAGCTCCTGGGGCCTGGAGGAGGTGTTAGCAACTTGGAGTGGCCAAAAAATATGGAACGTCCTTACTCTAGAGTCCGCCGAGGATAATATTTGTCCTCAACAATGGCAGGGAGCCTTCCATCTTCGCCTTCCATCATGCCTTCTGTCCTAGGTCTGGACTCCGCCTGCTTTGGCCTATCGAGCTGATCGTCGCAGAGCTTGCCCACCTTGCGGGGCAACGAACCCAAATCTGCCGCCAAATTGCTCAACTCGGCTAGTTTGGCATCTAGCTTGTGTTTGATGTCGTATATTCCACTGTGCAGCATTTTCCCTGCTTCCAATCTTTCGGTTTCCTGGGTGAGATTGATGACCTGTTTGCGAAGCGACACATTCTCCGAAAGTAGATGCGATACTTCTGACTCTAGGCTGCGAATACGGAGAGATTGCAAGGAATTCACCCTTGCGATCTCGCGGTTTTGTCGCACAAATCGTCGCTTCACTGGATAGAAATCAAGAGGCCATATGTCAACTGCTAACTCGAACGTTGTAAAATAGCGGTATATTGCGCAAACTTACACGCATCAATGGACTCGGCAGGAGCCGCATAGTCATTCAACCGAGCCATGGTGTAGACTGGGGGCAGCGACCACTGCGTAATTAGATAGATTGGAAGACAATCCTGGTGTGCAGGTAGAATGAACTTGGATGTAGTATCGAGTCCACAGATTACACACCAGGAAAACGACTATGTTTTGTTTAGGGTTAAGTTCTGAGTATGGAGATACAAAGAGAGAGAGAAGGTAAACAGCGACGAATGCCAAGCCCTTGTTGATGTTTGTCTGCTTTTGGTTTAGCTTGGCTTGTGTTTGGATGACTCAGCACCCCTCCTGGCCAAGGCCAGGAGCCCAAAGTTGGACTTTTGAGGGATCGTGAGAGATCGTGAGAGATCGTGTTCTTCGTAGCTTCTTCTCCCGCTACCATAATGGCATACTCATCACGACCAACATCAATGCTCCCAGGTGCTCCTGGTGGCTCATCTATGCGCCAGCCCAGTGGTTCGCAATCGCAGCAATCGTCGGCGCTGTCGGCCCGCATTGCAGCCAAAAAGGCGGAGCTGGAGAACCTGCGACAACTACGTGATCTGAGTGGAACATTGGCGATTCAGATGCAAGCTTTGGATAATAAGATCTCCACGCTGAAAGATGGCACCGAAGGTTGGTCTACCTGTCCCTTGATTCGAGGCTGATCGCTAACTGTACCCTGTTAATTAGCTGTTGCATACGTGCTTTCCAACTGGGATAACGTTCTTAGGGCCATTACTCTCGCCTCGAGTAAGTACAATGTACTTTCCAAACTTTTGGAATTCCATACTGATTTTTATCCTGTAATAGACAAGGCAGGCGGACTCTATGAACCTACGGAGTCGGATAGTAAGAATGTGGAGAAACCACGCAACGACGCTCGTTTGCCATCAACGCTGGTTCGCATTCCAGCTGAGCCACGTGATAAGACGGGCGAGTGAATCGGCCAGTGACATCTCTCTCTCTCTCTCCCTTCGACCCCGGCCGAAACACCGTGAATGATCTCATCTTTTGCGGCACACCCGAACCATCTGTGGAAGTTTGATAGGCCCATGCACTCGTAATTTCTCTCCGGGTTTATCTCGCCAATATGTGTATCGGCCTACAGAATTGGCGATTGCATTTCGAGAATGCCCTCGGACCTAGTTGGCCCATGTCGATATGACTTGGTGGCCGTTCCCAGAACAGAAGACTATCAGACGAAGGGCAGATTGCTTCGAGATCTATCTAGGTAATCATGGGGCTTCCAGTCATGTTTCGCCGGAAGCATCTGAGAATCGAAGATAATCCATTTCTCGCGTGACCAACTGATTTCTATGCAGATTTTGGTCCATGCAATAAATATGGTTATCTCGAAATGGTGGACAAATCAGAAAAGGATTAAGATTATTTCTTTCCCCCCCAGTTTTAGTTCCTTTTGAAACTTCTGCACTACTGCAAAGACAATCATACAGGAAGAGCTGCATACCTTGGTAGCAAGGAATATAGGACGATGTGATTGGTGATAAAGAGGCTACAGTACGGAGTACGGAGTACATGGGCAAATAGTTACAAGTTAATAGAGTCAAGGTTCAGGCATCATGAGACGGAGACTGAAAGAGGAAAATTCATCTTACCATTTCGAGGTTCCTGCAGATTTTTAGGGGCAAAAAAGGCGAACGGACTCTTGGGACCTATTTAGGTACCTACATATGTATGTTTTGGTGGATTTTAAGTACATGTGCCTGAAATAATACTTAACTTGAAAGTACTTCTATTAGTGGATTACATATAAACTATATAGCGTTATAATACATTAGGTACTTATCTACGGAGTACAGAGTACCTCGATACCTTACATCTTTTTTTTCCTTTCTTTTTTCTTTTAAGCGCCCGAAGCACAACAAATTCCCCTCTTTTTCCTTGTCAACGTGCACTTCCATTGCATTTCATTGCACTTCATTCGACATGCGCGATTATATTTCCCCGCAATAGCCGGGCTGTTGGTTTTTATTTTTATTCTTTTTCCCTCTTTTCCTTTTTTTTTTTAAGGACCTCGTTGCCCATTCCATTGCGTGGTATGGCATGATCGCTGTGTGACACTTCAACAATGTCAGTTTTATGAGGTGATTAGGCTTCTTTACTTCTTGACTACTTGACTACTTGACTACTTGACTACTTGACTACTTGACTACTTGACTACTTGACTACTTGACTGCTTGACTGCTTGATTGCTTGACTGCTTGACTGCTTGGCTTCTGAGCTTTGATCTTTCTCTTCCCTTCTATAATCCTCGTTATCCTCTCTCCAAGTATCTCAATCTTTCACCTTTGCAACCTTTCCAACGTCCTAACCTCAATTTCATCTATAATTACCCTTGACCTGAGAACACCGTTTCTCTCATATACCATGTCGACTGAATGGTCTTTGGACTTCTGTTTGGTCTGTGACCGTCAGACCCTGGGCGCTCCCTACTGCTCCCAAACATGCCGCCTAGCAGAGCTGGACGAGGTATCGGATGGGATGTCACGAAGATCGAGCGCAGCGTCTACACATTGGTCTGAGATCAACCAGGCCCAAGCTCGAGCCGCAGCTGTCAACGCAGACACCCATAACCCATCTCGGATTCTATCTGTCTCTTCATCTCAAACCTCACTCTCTTCGCTGAAGAGCAACACATCCACTTCCTCCAATGTGGCCGACCGGCTCCAAGATGAATTGCGCGATTACGCATCTTGCTTCGACCAAGTTCGCGACCTGAAACGGCGCATGACTACCACATGATTCCAATTCGGACTCGAACCCGGACTCGAAAATTGTGTTTCTCGAGTTCCATCGTCCCACATCTGGATGATACCGTGGGCACCCAAATGCATGCAGCCCTCATTCTGCTCTCTCATAATTTGCATACACTGCGACACAGGCGTCATTGTTGGAAAAGATATATTATGTTCTTGTCTATTTTTCTTTTTCTGTTTTTCTTATGGATCAACCCACTTTGGTTTTTCTCACGAACCTATACCCCCTAACTGTTATATATATATGTCATGATCATCGGAAGGAGTTGAATCCAGGCGAAGGTACCTTGACCTAATTAGTTATCTACCAGACTGCCCATAATAAGACTTGGAATTTTGGAAGATACATTCTTATTTTTATATTTTTTTATATTTTTTTGAATAGAAAAAAAAAAGAAAGTAGGAAAAGATGTTGACGTTCTCAATAGATCGCCAAGGCCCAAGCCTTGACTGGGCTAAGTGTGTCATATCAATTTCCCACCTGGGCACGTCAAGGTGGGTACGAGGAATGTGTCCGATGTTAAACCGGAAATGCTGAATATATCAAATTAGAACCACTCGACTCCTCCGCAAAGCTGTATGGAACCAGCAATCTGAAATGCAAGAAGCACGGGCTCTAGGCCAATATTGCCATATATCCGGGTATCCCCCGGATTTGGCTCTCTGCAGAAGCAAATCCCTACCCCAAATAGATGCCACCATGTGATGTGGCACCATTCACTGCGCAAGAACCTTCGACAGAGCCTTTTCATTCTTCGGCACAAATCGGACCTTATATTTTTGAGGAATGGCCACCAAACTAGTCGGATCCGAGTTACCCCGGATAGGGTGACAGTCTGTTTTGTCATGAGGTTCGAGGCGGAAGCTGTTGAGGGTGCGGATGAAGACAAGGTAGAGCTCACGATTGGCTAGCAGTGACCCGGCGCACATCCGGTAACCCATACCATACGTAAAGAGAGGCGCGTCGGGCTGCTCGAGCCATCGCTCGGGACGGAAGTCATCCGGATCAGTCCACACGTCGGGGTCTATGAAGGGTTAGATGGTGTTCGGGTGTCTATTGCCCAGGTAGAATATCAAGCTTGACTCACCCATGTTGCATGCCCAGGCATTCAAAAAGAACACTGTGCCCTTGGGAATGGTGATCCCCTTATAGGTGATATCTTTGATTGAAGTGCGAGGAAGTGCCAATCGCAGTACAGTGAAGAATCTAGGGTATCGTGGTTAGTCCAGCGTCCAGTCATAGCCAGTTGGCTGCAATGGAACTAGTACATACCGAAGACATTCCTTGACCAGAGCTGCAATGTACTCACACTTCTGATCATCGTTAGGAGAGCACATAGGTTCATCCTCGCCATACATCTCCTGGATGGCCTTGGCCGCCCGATCCTGAATATCAGGACGTTGAGCCAGCAAACCCAGACTCCACGCAACCAAAGTGGTGACAGTGTCAAGGCCACCAGAAAGCATAGTCAAGCTAATCGACGTCAACTCCTCACTGTTCAGCTTAGCTTCCTTATCCATAATAACGTTCGCCTGAATACAAGGCTTATGTGTCCCCTTTGCCATGCGATCATCTAAGTCACTATTAAGCGCACCGAGGTACTTATCACGACGCCTTCTCATCTCGGCGGCTTTCTTCGAGTTGGAGCTAAACGGGTTCAACCGCAGAAGAGGGATATAATCCTGCAGGTTTCCGGTGGTGCTTCGGAACCGACTGATCTCTTCCTCCACCTCGGTGATCTCATCGAACAATTCCTCTTCCTGTGAGGCGATACGCACGCCCCAGTTCAGAGTCAATGCCAAACTCAAGCTCAGACGCTGGATCATGGGCATGGGATCGACGGGTGTCTTCCCGTGGTTTCCATATCTGTGCAGCTCTTCCACAAAGGCCTTTGACTCGACGTCCAAGTGTGACACGTACGTATCGACAGAGGGCCGGTTGAGAGCCGACGCGGCGCCCTTTCTGCGTCTCTTCAGGGAGTCGCTATATGGCGAGGTGCCGATAGTTGTTCCGGCAGTATTGGAAACAATCTATATAGGTTTCGTCAGTCTTACTACAGAAAAAGGGGGGCGGGGGAACAAAAGAAAAAAGACAAAAAGACAAAAAGCCTGCACATGACACAACTCCGATAACCAACCTTATGGAAAGTATAAGTCTCGGGCCTAGAGCTCAAAGCCTGCGCATTCTGACCGAAGAGTACTTTTGCCGACGCAGCAGAGTTGACCACGACGACGGGGATGTTCCCCAGCTGGATCTGATAAACGGCGCCGTGCTTTTTCGACCAGAGGCGATACTGCTCCGCGGCATCCGTGCGAATCTGGGCCAGGTTTCCAATCAACGGCAATCCGCGTGGACCTTTCATACCCTTGACGCGGGCGGCATCACGAATGAACTCATTAAGTATGACATAGAGGATGGGGACGAGGACGGCTGCGGCGGCTAGTGAGTGGTAGGGATACTCGATCACACTGCCTTGTAGCGACGCCAGGGCAGCGGCGATAGCCATGGTGCTGGATGGGTATGGGATAGATATTGACTTTGATCTATACAAAGATAATCATCGACGTATCAGGGCTTGAGGGGATATATAAATATGTGAGTATCACAGCCCTAAGCGTCGAGGCTTTCACGGTATGGAACATTTCCGTGCGATGGCCTCTCTCGGTGTCCTTTTTACCCCACACTACCCCAGGTCTTGCCAGGTCGCAGGTCTTTTGCAGACAGACGGGCGATGTGCTCAGCCGAGGGCATTCCGCACCGCGGAAACCTTCCGCTTGACACTGATGCCATATAACTATAACTCACCTGGGCATGCATGAATGCATCAAGGTTAGTTTTATATAAGTGTATGTTGTATACCTACGGGGTACTCCGTAGGTATACTATAGTTGGTGGTTGTCCTCGTCAAATTGAATACCATGTTTAAAGAGATGGTATAAAGGCCCCTATTTATTGAGTGGACTTGGGATACGCTAACAGAGATACTGATTTCGCTATGTAGATTATTTCTAAGGGGGATTTTCTCTTCCGGAGTATTTATATCAGAAACCCTTTTTAGTTTAAATAGTACTTTATATAGTCGTTTATAATAATATGATATGATGGTCCAGACCACGCTATTGTTGCATAAGGGGCTAGTGAAGATCATATCCACTTGCGCAAGGACTTGAGACCTTCTAGAAAGAAGAGCCGCATTAAAAGTTTTCCCAAATTTGGAAAATTCCATATGTTCCATATGTTGTACAACATATGTCAACATTTGGGACTCTCAGTGATAACATTCCTGACCAAAACCGGAATCCAGAGGGATTGGCATAGTGGGGCCAAGGATAAAAAGCAGGATAAAAAGCAGAAGAGAATAAGAGAGAAGGGGAATTGAACAAATTCCAAGTGGAGTCAGAGCAGGACCTTAAAGCAGGACCTAGGTAGATCCCAAGGTGTTCATAAACGGGTCCCCCTGGTCTCCGTGGGCCCGGATGGGGCGAGATAGCAATCCCTGACTGGTCAATTGTTTCAATGGAGCTCGACAGTCAGGTGGCCACGAAGAGATTGATCGAGTCCAGACCCTTTGAAGATAGATCTACAGAGATAAAACGCGTCGGGGAAAACAGAATCGGCTTCCCGATATTTATATTATACCTGAAAAGCATTGTAATCTCTAAGGGGAAATTGAACGAGAACTTGAGAGCTGGAAAGGGAAAAGTTGGGAAGCTCTCTGGTGGAATTGAAAGGAAATTTCTTTCACGTCATGTGTCGGAGTAGAGACCCGGGGATGATCCCCTGGCCAATTGGGGGAATTGAGAGAGAATCAAGGCAGGTAAGTCCCCCCCATCCCCATCTGGAGTCCACCGATGCTCCAATCGTGAGCTGCCCTGCTCCCATGACGCAGAGCTCTTGTACTCGTGACACCCCTGTATTCACAGTGGAAGGTGTAGCGATCAGCTATCTCAGGTATTCTGGGTCCCTCCGTACCTTGAAGATTGTCGCAAATCTTGCCTTTCATAGATCTGTTGTTATATTTACTCCGTGCCTTGATATTCTTTAAAAAAAAAAAAGGGAAATTGTCACTGTGGTTGTCTTCCCGCCTCTCGCCTCCCCTTCACTTATTCCTCTCTGAATTCCTCTCTTCATCTCCTCTTCATCTTCTCTCCCCCCCTAATCATCCTTCATATTCCTCTTTTCGCACATATTCTTACGGAAAAAAAAAATCCCGGCATATTTGAAAATCTAATCACATTACATCCATTACATCCATTACATCCATTACATCACCGTACATTCGGAAAAACCGCAGATCATGGCCGCTCGGCACTCGCGCAAGCTCTTGAGACCTCTCCTCTACACATCCGCTGCCGCTGCCGCAGGAGCAGGTGTTCTCTACATTTCTTATCGTCCGCGAAATATTCCGGGCCTCGAAGCCCCGGCCGTTCCTCCGCCAGGTTACCGTGAAGGCAAACTGGTTCCACCCAGTTTCCCTTCAATCAAGTCTCGCCTCGATCAGATTCAGGACCTTAAGCGCAGTAACGACGAGGAGGAATATGACCTGCTCATCATTGGTGCCGGAGCCACTGGAGCTGGTATCGCACTAGATGCCGCCACCCGAGGCCTGAAGGTCGCGGTGGTGGAGAGAGATGACTTCAGTTCGGGTACTAGTAGTAAGAGTACCAAACTGGTACACGGTGGTGTCCGTTACCTTGAAAAGGCTGTGTGGGAGTTGGACTACAATCAGTGAGTTTTTCCTTTTCCTTTTTTCGTTTTTTTTTAATATTTTTTATTTTTTTCTCCTGCACTTTTTGTATTTCCAATTGGGAACATTTTGAAGTCAAAATCACCGCATCCTGGGCATCCCTGCTAATATTGGCATCGCAGGTATGCGCTAGTCAAGGAGGCTCTCAGGGAGCGCAAGTATTTCTTGAACACAGCTCCCCATCTGTCATCATGGCTGCCAATCATGGTGCCTGTTCAGAAATGGTGGCAGGCTCCCTATTTCTGGGCCGGCACCAAGGCCTATGACTTCTTGGCTGGTTCCGAGGGCATTGAGACCTCGTACTTCCTAACCAAGAGTAAGGCCATTGACGCGTTCCCCATGCTGAAGCGTGACGACATCATTGGGGCAATGGTCTACTATGGTACGTAGCGAACGCGGAGTCTGCGAAGAAATGATTTTGGCTAATTTTCGTTAAGATGGTGCGCACAATGACTCCCGCATGAACGTCTCTCTCGCCATGACCGCTGCGCTCTACGGTACCACCGTAGTGAACCACTTGGAGGTCACTGGACTGAACAAGGATGCATCCGGTAAGCTGTGCGGTGCGCGCGCCAAGGACCTCGTCACAGAGAAGAACGGCCAGGTCGCCCAGGAGTTCAACATTCGCGCCAAGGGTGTCATCAACGCCACTGGTCCCTTCTCTGATTCCATCCGCAAGATGGACGAGCCCGATGTCAAGGAGATTGTGGCCCCCCAGTGCTGGTGTCCACATCATCCTGCCTGGTTACTTCAGCCCCTCAAACATGGGTCTAATTGACCCTTCCACATCGGATGGACGTGTGATCTTCTTCCTGCCGTGGCAGGGTAACACCATCGCTGGTACCACGGATCAGCCCTGTGAGATCGAGGCCCAACCCCAGCCCACTGAGAAGGACATCAACTGGATTCTTTCGGAGATCCGTGGCTACATCGCTCCGGATATCACCGTGGACCGAAGCGACGTCCTGGCTGCCTGGTCTGGTATCCGTCCCTTGGTGCGCGATCCCAAGGTGAAGAACTCGGAGGCTCTCGTCCGAAACCACCTGGTGACCGTCTCTCAGTCTGGACTGTTGACTTGCGCCGGTGGTAAGTGGACCACTTATCGCCAGATGGCCGAGGAGGCCGTGGACGAGGCGATCAAGGTGTTCAAGCTCAAGCCCCGCCAGCTCAGCACCCTTCCCGACATCAGTGGTGTCGGTGGCAGTGGCCTGGTTGCTGACGGTGCCGTTCTCGACGGTAGCTGCCAGACCCACCAGGTGCGCCTCATCGGTGCCCACGGTTTCTCCAAGACCCTGTTCATCAACCTTATCCAGCACTTCGGTCTGGAGACCGACGTGGCCAAGCACCTCACCGAGTCGTACGGTGACCGCTCATGGCAGGTCGCTGCCTTGTCTTCCCCTACCAGCGAACGTTTCCCTGTGCGCGGCCACCGCATCTCCCCCATGTATCCCTTCATTGATGGCGAGGTCCGCTACGCCGTTCGTCACGAGTATGCCCAAACCGCCGTCGATGTGATTGCCCGCCGCACCCGTCTGGCTTTCCTGAACGCCGAGGCCGCTCTCGAATCCCTCCCCACCGTGATTGACCTGATGGGTGAGGAATTGGAGTGGACTACTGCCCGCAAGGAACTTGAGTGGAAAGATTCCTTGACTTTCCTTTCGTCCATGGGTCTGCCCAAGAGCTTCATGGGCCTTTCGCGTCGTGATGTCCAGAATGGCCGTGTTAAGCAGGTCGATGATGCCGAGCGTGCGACTTTCTCTCGTGACGGTATGTTCCAAACTTGCTAAAAAAAAACAATCCAATGAACCACATCGCTGACCATTCCAGAACCTCCCGCGGATATGATTGAGAGTGACAAGCGTGCTACTACTGCAGCTCCTGCAGCTCCTGCAGCAACACCCTCGCTCAATTAGATGAAGTGTGGGTATATATAGACCGGCCTTGTATAAATAGAAGCGTTCCTCTTTTTATTTTGTTCCAACATCGATTTTTTTTTTTTCCTTCTCTTCATTGACGCTCTGAAAACGGGGGACTTTCTCCAAAATCCCGAACCCTCCAAGACCCTAAAATGATGGCTTCCCAAAAAGACATTCACATTCGGAAAGTGCCACCCTGAACTCGCTAGTAGTTTCATTTTCTTCATTTTCTTCATTCTCCCCATTCTCCCCATTCTCCCCATTCTCCCCGTTCTCTTCATTTTCATATCTTTTATTCTTCAATTACCCTGTATTTTGTCAACACACCATGAACCCCAATCAGTGTGAGGTCGATCCCCAACCGCTGAGCTTTGTGAAGCAAAAGCTGGATCCGGATAAACAGTCCGTCTTACCAAAGCCAGAGTTGGAGGAACAGGATCCCTTTGGAGATGAAAGCCAAGCTGGCGTGAAGTACAAGACCATGGCGTGGTGGTGAGTGTTTCTCTTTTCCACAGGTAGAGCGAAGCTCATCTTTTCAACAGGCAAGCCGGTATGAGTAAGTCTATGTCTTGCATATTGCCCAGCATTCTCTAACAGACCCGATCAGTCATGATCGCAGAAACCATCTCGCTTGGTATTCTCGCGCTGCCCAAAGCGCTTGCGGTGCTAGGTCTTATTCCGTACGATCTCCTCTCCGTTGACTTGCAAAGGCTGAGCTAACCTTCCCTGTTCAGCGGCATCCTAACCATCCTTGGGGTTGGGACAATCTCGACGTATACTGCGTATACCATCGGACAATTCAAATGCCGCCATGTTCAAGTGCACAGCATGGCTGATGCTGGTGATATTTTGATGGGAAAGGTCGGACGGAGTACACTGGACGTGGCCCAGCTCATCTTTTTCGTGTTGGTGATGGGGAGCCATGTCCTCACTTTTTCGATCATGATGAACGTCCTCACTGAACATTCCTCTTGCACCATCATATTTTCGGTTGTCGGTTTACTCGCCTCGTTTATGTTGACCCTTCCACGGCGACTTGAGAGGCTTTCTCACATCTCCTCCGTGAGTTTTGTGAGTATCGTCGGAGCTGTTCTCACAGGTATGATTGGGGTCACCCTTGTCAAAGAAGGGCCAGTGCATGTCTCGGCCTTTTCGCCTTCGCCCAAAGTGCATGATGCGTGCCTTGCTATTGCAAATATCATCTTTGCGTACGCAGGACATGTTGCATTCTTTACCCTTTTCTCTGAGCTCAGAGAGCTCAGGGACTTCCCGAAGGCTCTGGCACTTCTGCAGGTGAGTGAAATGGTCTTGTATACGGTGGCTGCCATTATGATATATGCCTATATTGGGCCGACTGTCAACTCGCCCGCTCTCAATTCTGCTGGACAATTGTTTCGCAAGATTTCCTACGCAATCGCAATACCTACGGTACGTACCTCTTCCTCCGTGGACTTCTTCGGGTATGAGCTTAACCACTGGATAGATTGTGATCGGGGGTGTGGTGAATGCGCATGTTGCCGTCAAGTTCATCTACGTTCGTGTCTTCCGGGGAACGAACTCGATGCATAGCCGATCGTTCCTGGCGCGGTTACTGTGGGCCGCGATATGTGCGGCGCTTTGGATCTTGTCGTGGATCATCGCGGAGGGAATCCCGGTTTTTAACGATGTGCTGGGGCTGGCAGTGCGTACTACCCTATCTGACCCTGACCCCAACCCGCGAGTACTAATTATTCCTACTAGAGTTCCTTATTTGCTAGTTGGTTTTCATTTGGTCTACCAGGGCTGTTTTGGCTCTATTTGAACCGAAGTTGTTGGTTCCTGACTTGGCGACAGAGGGTGTTGTTCGGCTTCAATATCTTTCTGGTGTTTCTTGGATTTCTCATTGTGAGTTGTGTTCCACTGTAATTCGCTGGATTGAATTAACTCACGCTACCAGTGCATTATCGGGTTGTATTCGTCTATTCGGTCGATCTTTCACAACCTTCGCGAGGGTGTTGGGGGAGGCAGCTTCTCATGTGCCGATAACTCCCTATACTGAGGCACACTCACGCTAAAAATCTGATATGGGGGGATGGGCAATTACTCTTTGGGGCACAGCATTAGCGTTGCGGATACGAGAGACATAAGACGCGGAGAACTATCCAGCTGCATTGTATATGAATAAATTGAGTTCTCCTGCATAGTTTCACGGATGTAGATGCAAGTAGCCGAGAAGTCTGCTCTCCAACCAACTGGAGATGTGCCCGAGGGATCCTGAGCAAATTGATATGATGCGGGAAAGAGTAAGATTAGACGTCCTTTTTGGAGAATCCTGATAGTTACATGTACTATATATTATATATACCATGTAGATGTTTCCTACGTATACCATTGAATGTATTTATAAGTTCGGATTAAAAATAGGGGTATATATATGGGATAATATTAATAGACCATACACTAATGAAATGACTCGCAGAGGAGATTAGTGCCCGGGGAATCGGCTGCAGCTAGTAAGGTCGCATACCCGCTGACCAAAAATTAATACCTAGAGAAAAGAAATATAGAAAAATTAGAAAAAAGGAAAAAATAGGAAAAAAAAAAGAAGTCTAACGATTGAAAAGGAAACCATTAAAAAGTCCAAAGAAGGGGATATATAGCACCAAGGCCGTAATACATATAGTAGACACTGGAATATAACATCTCTTCTTAACTTCCAATAATTCTTCTTACCAACTTATACTAAATTATATTTTTTAGCCTAACAACTTCCCATATTGACTTTCCCCTCCTTTGGAGCAGAAGCCCGACGCATGTATTGTGTCCCAACCAAGACAGGGGGGGCATATTTGTTCCCTGTACAAGGCAAAGGCACGAGGGAAAAGTGGAAACAACAGCAAGGCATACATGCATGCCATCACACCATTTCCTCTAGAATTGAGGGTGTGACCAGGAAAATCCTTCGATTTTCTGGATTTCTTGTGTATTCAAGTCGCTTGGATTCGATCTTAATCCCAATAAACCCCCCTCCCAAGGCGGACCCCGAGCCCATCGGCTGTTGCCTTGCACGGACTGTAGAACAACCGTGTTGATCTTCGTGCAGATTTCACATGGGAAGGAAATGAAGCGGTATATCCCGGGATCTGATTCTGGTTATGGTTCTATTTTTTGGCTCAAAGCTGGAACCGGTGCCATGGGATACCAGAACCAGAACCAGAACCAGCATCAGCACAAGTGCTATGCAAGTAGGGTGAGATGGAGGATGGCAATGGGTCCCGTGATGCAGGACATTGGGCATCTTCGAACCCCACACCCGGTCCCTGTACCGCGCAAGTTCCAGAGACATCATGTGGAACCCCGGAAAAGAAAATGGAAGACCCTCTTGGCCAGTGTAAACGTGTTCCGATAGACAGGCAATTTCGGCGTAGCTAGTTGGGGACGCCATCGCAATTCGTGGTTTTCTGGTAACTGTTCCAGAAACGGGCTACGGCCCTCTGGGCGACGGTCGAGCCACGGTAGCGGGTAGTAAGGAAGTAATTAAACAGGGCGAACTCGTCTGGCGTGAGCACATAGCTATCTGGTTGGGCCTGGATGCGACTCCAGAGTTCGGTAATGGCAGCCTCCAAGACGGCGGCGGATTGGGCATTCACGGGGCCATCTTCGCATTCTCGAGCGTGTTCTAGGGCCTGTCGTATTTCCGGCCAGCTTCTAGATAGAGGAAGGTTGGGCATATCGTTGGAGAGGGAGTTTAGGTGTTCAGCTGGGGTGTGCTGGTTTTGGGAGTTGTTGGTGAGGGGGGTTTTCAAGATGTGTTTTTTTTTGGAGGGGAAAACTTGGGACAAAAGGGAAGATGTGCGCCGCGAGGGCTCGACACAAGCGAAAAGGGTTTCAGGCCAAGTAGAATGCGGAAGAGATGAGACTGTGCATAAGACCAAACAAGAAAATCCGAATGTTTTTTTTTTCCTTTCTTTTCTTTTTCATTAAATGGGAACAGGTGTGGAGTAACGGGAGAGGGAGGGGAAAACCGGGCCAATGATCCCGAAATGCTATGTCCAGAAGTGTGACATTCGATAGAAAGGTAAATGCAGAGGAATTAGTTGGCCTATAAGCTGTGGGACGTTCAGGAACAGGTCGGACTTCATTCCGAAATTGGGTGTTTCAAAGCGGAAAGATAGTCCACAGTGGATATGTTCTGTACGGAGTAGAAGGAGAGACTTGGGATGGGACCACCATTGAGACCTGGAAAGACACATAATCCATAAGGCCACAAGGGTGTAACGGAGTAGTCTGTCGGGATTGCGCCGCCTCTCCCTTGGCGTAACGGTTTTTTCGGGCAATTTTAATGACATGCTCCGGGCTAGCATCGAACTAAGCCGTCTCAGGAACCAGATGAGACGGTGGAGACGCGGAAACCGTTTTGAACGTTCCGGTGATTCGTCAATGAGTTATAGGGTTCAAGGGTCAAGGTCGCTTAAAGCCGTCGACTGTGAGGAACCAATTGCGGTTGGAGGAAAGGTCCATTCATGGCCCCAGAGCAATGTCCGGTGCATCAGTTAAGTGGAGTCCTGGTCCTTTGTGTGGTCCTTTGTGGTCCTTGCGGATGCGGTCCTTGCGGTCCTTGCGGTCCTTTGAGGCTCGTGGGCCTTGGATCCTCCGAAGCATTCCAATCATTGAGTCTGATATAGTATAAACACCGCGTTAGCGTGTTCCTTTCCAGATCACTCACACATGATTCATCCTTTCGGATTTATGGTGAAATGGCCTCGATCCCACCAATGGATGAGACATCACACAGTTTTTCTTTCTTTCTTTTTTCTCATAGTTAACTGTTCCAGGGGTTCGCCCGAAACCAAAACGCCGTGTTTCTCGGAATATTAAAATTGCCGGGTATGCTCCAGGGCTGTCCGATGCAGTCCGGTCACATAATCACATTCTGTATCCATGGATGAATCCCGAGGTATTCAGGCGTTCGCCTTTTGTGGCCTTTTTTTTTTTTTGTTTTTTGTTTTTCTCTTTTCTCTTGCCTTTTCTTTCCCATATTTTCTTCCGTTTGTCTGTTTACCCCTTTCGATAGAGGCAACGCGTCAACGTCAAATGACGCATTTAGTTTCATTGTTCTTGAATGAGGCCCTTTGCCGAATAGTTATAGAGCCCTAAGAACCGTAATTGGACCAGATTCAGATGGATCAAAACATCAAATTTCCAGAGGATGTCAAGTTCAGAATGCTCAGATGTGTTCCAGAGAGAGAGAGAGAGAAGGACGAAAAAGAAGAAAAAAGTGGGAGACTTTTTTTTTGTGCATTTGCCTTGTGCCTGGAACGGTCCCGCAACTTTAAATGTCCGGGTTCTCCCTCTTCTTCACTTCTGACTTCTTCCAACTTCTTCTTGCTCTTCATTCTACTCTTTCTACTCTTTACACTCTATACAGCTCTATACAGCTCTGGGTTTTGGACCAGAACGGCAATTCATGGAAGGCAAGACCTGGGTACTAGGACCAGGGCATTTCCACGCTCTCGGCCATATAGTATCATGAGCAGAGTTCTTGAATCCTGCTACAGCTACCGTTCACACAGCGAGTTTAGATTATATTGCAGGAATTTCCCCAAATGCAACAATCGTGCCACATACTGCGTCAGATGCAGATGGGGAGTCGCGGTCAAGTTTCAGGCCTGCATTTGTGTCGGAAGCCTCTCAAATTTCGAGAGCATATTCTCCTAGCTAAAACAGCCGACACAACGCGATATTCATGAAGATGTGGCACAACTTCCTTAGCTGTCAATCTGGAAATAATAAGGGAACAGGATCCCGAACACTGACCCGGGATGGTGAATCTTATGGCCTATATGAACCCTGAGGTACACTCCATCCTGTCTTTCAGACAGAATAAGCAGTGTGACTCTTCTAAGCCACTGGTAGTATTATTACCTTTCCGGTCTATCTATTCGTTTGACCCTTTGGGTCTCTTCCCGAGCCAATGTCTTCTCCTGGAACAACTTGCGTTGGCAGAGAGAATGATACTATTATGACACGCCATGTTATTATTGATCAATTGCGTCAATTGCTTTTTGGATGGCGATATTCACCACTGAAGCCAATGTAGCCAGTATCCTACCTAGGTATAGTTTTACATCCAATGGCTCAGGTCCATCCTTGCCTTTGATTGTTGCTTGACACTGATGAACCACCCTTGGGCTCTCTCTTACGTACTATCCTCAATGTTCTATAGTTCTTATATCAATTGTAGATCCTCGCACTTGGACACCTCTTTACTCATTTTGCTCCCGTATGTTTAGACAGTGTACAAACATACCTAGGTACTCGGTCTCTTTCTATTACTTTTATACGAACAATAACTACATTTGTAGTGCCCGGATGCAGGCGTTTCTATACCATACCGACATAAAAAGGCAAGCTCAATTGACTAGACTAAAAATTGGCAATAAAAATTTCTCAAGTTCAATTCTCGACATTTCGAGGACGAATAGGATTATCTCTGGCTTCGAGCCCTGGAGATCTATACCGCTGACTAAGCCATAGATAGTCCCGAGGTCAGATAAAGATTCCCCCACCAGCCATTTCAGCTTTTGATGTGCGCCGATCACGAATTGTGAGAACCCGATTTGCTTAAAATTGTTTGAAAAGAACAAAAGTCGGATATTGCTGCCATGGTTTTCTATTTCACGTCGACGGTCGTCGAACCCTCCGCCTTTATTTATGTCGGCAAGGACAAATTCGAGAGTATGCCACCGACTTGGTCATCCTAGGGGAATAAACTTTCTAACAGTGCCGTCAGACGAGGATCTCATAAAATATGGATTGGACAATGATGTCTGGTATGTTCCCCGGTATATACTTGCAGAACTTTGGGACTGATACTCTTGCGCAACAGGGTCAGTCTTTCCCCCTCCGACTTGCGACAGCGCCAACTGCCCTAACACCTCTATACACTTGCAGTTCCACGTCGACAATTTGTCAAGTGCACACGTCTATGTACGACTTCGAGAAGGCGAAACATGGGACAACATCGCCCAACCGCTTCTAGAGGACTGCGCTCAACTCACAAAGGCGAACTCCATTGAAGGTCAGTCCCTCGACATGTATCCAAGCATTTGGTACCGGTGGGAGACTGACTTTCGTATAAAGGGAACAAGAAGGATAACATCACCATCATCTACACACCATGGTCAAACCTGAAGAAAGACGGGTCAATGGCGGCCGGTCAAGTCACATTCCATAATCACAAGATGGTCCGCAAGGTCTATGTTAAGCAGCGCGAGAACCCAATTGTCAACCGGTTGAACAAGACCCGAGTCGAGAAATATCCCGATCTCCGAGCCGAGAAGGAAGAGGACATGAAGAAGAAGCAGCGCAGTGACCGCAAAGCCCGAGATGAACAGCGTGCGAAGGAAAAGAAGAAGCAGCAAGAGTATGAACAGCTCAAGTGGCAGAAAGATCATGCATATGATGATATGTTCACGGAAGAGAATATGGAGGCCAGCAACAACCAGGACCGTGATGAGGATTTCCTCGACGACTTCATGTGATCCACATGGCAGTCTTTTCCCGAAGATAAGACCTTTGCCTATGTGTTATCTTGAACAGCCAGCGAAGTGAAAATTATACCCTCTACATTCCGCGTTCACATATTACGGAAGGCAATTGATATGAGTACAAGAAAGCAGTCTTGCTCCTATCCCTTATCCGTCTTCATACCACTTTTTATTCACTTAGATCCTATATAATAAATAAGATATAGTGAGATAGGGAAAGGAGTTTACCAACTACCGACATCCCTACATAATGTCACAAGATTCGTAGGGTTCTTTTCCAGTAGACATACACCATAGGCGACTTCGCTTGGCATACTATGGGGAACTATAATTTGTACAGGCCCGCAGTGTGCCCCATACGCATAAGTACAGAACGATAAAAGACCCAAAGATATCGAGGTAGATGCTAGTCAAATAAAGACAAGAGTTAAAAAGTGCAAATAGAATGGAAAAGACCTGGAGAAGTGGAATGGAGATAGATTAATCATCTAGGCATAGCCCTGGAGGGCGGAAAGGGCGCTAGCCGTGTTGACAGCTTACCCTGTATCGTAACCTTAGGAATTCACCATCTTCCCCCCAAGTTCTTTCCAAACACCACACAGCATGAGTGAGGGAAATCCACCGTCTGCTACACCAAGTAAGGGCATCGCTTTTGTCGATTGGAACACACTGACCCCCGCAAAGGCGCAAAGTCCAAGAAGAACAAGAAGAAGGCCGCAAAAGCCAAAGCCGAATCCAAGGCCGACGAGCATGTAGAGGATGCGCCAGGCGATCACGATGACACTGACGTATGTTGTGAACTTCCCCTTGATTCTCATTGCACCTTTGCTGAGACCTCACAAGAACGAGCCCCATGATGCCAACGAGGACCCCATACAAGTGCCAGAATCCAACGGCGCCAAGCTTAACACGGTAGATGGCAGTCTACCAGATCGGTCTGTGAATAACCAGGGGCCCGTGGCTACTAGCGATGTCCCCTCAGGAACCGATATCCATTCCGACCCTGCTTCCGACGGCACCGAGCCAAAGGACCGATTCGATGCACTTGTTCGAGATCGCGACTCGTTACGCGCCGAAGTAGCCGACATGCGAAAATCATTGGAAGAGATTCAGTCCAAGCACACCGCAGACATGGAGGCCCTGCAGCAGAAATTGGACGACGCGGAGAGCAAAAAGGAGCAGGCGGAAACGCAGTTCCAGATGCTCCTGGAACGAGTCAACACCATCAAATCGCAATTAGGGGAGCGGCTCAAAGAGGATGCTGTGCGTGGATCAGAATTCACCCCTCGTAATATTTGGCTAATCTCGCCCTATAGGAGGAATTGGCTCTAGCGCGATCACAAATCGAAGACCTCGAAGATGAGAACAACAACTTGAAGGATGAGCTCAGTTCAAAGTCCACCCAACTGATAGAACTATCGGAAGACTCAGCAGAGAAAGAGAAGGAACTGTCTACTCTTCGGGACCGGACAAACTTATCCCAACAGAATTGGTTGAAGGAGAAGGAAGAATTGCTCGAGCAAGAGTCGTACCTCCAGTCGGAGTTTGAACAAGCGAAGGAGGCTATGCATAACTGGGAAATTCTTGCCATGGAGGAGCGATCTATCCGGGAGAACTTGAACGAGAAAGTCGGGGATCTGGAGGAGCAGCTTAGCAGTCTAAGAGATGGTTATGAACGGGCCACCCATGAACGTGACACCCAACAGTCAACAGTTGACGGCCTCCAGCGGGCTTTGCAGGAAATTCAATCGGCGCGAAAGCAAGAGCTGCGAGAGCTTGTCGAGAGCTCTGATTCTCAACTCGAGGACCTCAGACGCTCTCTGCGGGAAGCACAGAAGCAGGCCACTGACGCCGATAAGGCTCTCCAGAATGCGCAGGAAGAGATTGAGCGAGTCCGACCATTCGAGAAAGAGGTCAAAGAGAAGAACCTTCTCATTGGCAAGCTACGGCATGAGGCAGTCACGTTGAATGACCATCTGACGAAAGCCCTACGATTCCTCAAGAAAGGAAAGCCGGAGGATAATGTTGACAGGTACACCTGCGTCCTTATTACCTCGAGCCACCTCGATTACATGCTGACTTCATACACAGGCATATTGTCACCAACCATTTCCTGCACTTCCTTGCTTTAGACCGATCTGATCCGAAGAAATTCCAAATATTGCAACTGATTGCTGCACTCCTAGGCTGGAACGATGGTGAGTAACTACAAAACTTAAAAACGAAGGATTTCTGGAACCCATCTGATTTATTCAAAACAGAGCAACGTGAACAGGCAGGCCTTGCCCGCCCAGGGACTTCGAGTATGCCTGGGAAGCTCCGAGTCCCTGGCACTCCCCTCCGCACCCCGAGCACGCCAAATCTGGCAACGGAGTTCATGGACAATGGTGCCTCTAGCAAAGAAACACTAGCCGAACTATGGTCTAATTTCCTGGAGCAGGAAGCGGAAGTGGGTAATATGCCTTCATCGCGACGAGGAAGTCACCAAGGGCCTCCCAAATAATAAGAGCAGAAATGGTATGTATAAAGCAGAGAAAGTCATAGAACATGGTCCTTTTTATCTTCAATTATTGCCTTTCATGTATGTATAGCATGTATACATCTATACCCCTAGGTACTACATACCTACCTAGGTAGGTATATAATTATATAATCAGAAGCGCCAAGAAACAGCCAATCAGGCCTTAATAAGCTAAGCTGTATTTGGACGGAACGAAGCCGTGAGCTAAATTAATCGATCTATTCTTTTTTTCCTTTAATTTACCCTTATATGCCTCTCTCTTTCCGTGCCTTCTCAGCGTTGTACAAGCCATTCATTCGTTCGACTCACTCTGCATCTACAATGGCCTCCGGTAAGTAAAGAATGCTTCATGGCAGAACATAACCCCACCGTGCGAGGCAGACATACTGACAAGGCTACTTTTATACTAAAGCCTACCGCCCTATTGTGATTTCGGGCCCATCGGGGACTGGAAAGTCGACTCTGCTCAAGAGATTGTTCGCCGAGTATCCTGATACGTTTGGATTCTCTATCTCGGGTCAGTGCCAACACAAGCGACAAGGGGAGTGGAACGAATTCGCAAACGACTTTGCTCACACGTTTCCCTGAATAGAAACTACACGATCCCCGAGACCTGGCGAGCAAGATGGCCGTGAATATAACTTTGTCACAAAAGACGCTTTCCTCGACCTAGTGGCTAAGAACGGGTTTATTGAACATGGTTGGTTACACTGCTAGCTATAAGAAGTCGAGCGTCCGTTAACCGGTAGAGCAGCTCAATTTGGCGGGAATTTCTATGGGACATCGGTCCAGGCTGTCAAGAACATCGCCGAGAAGAAGCGTATCTGCATACTGGACATTGAGATGGAAGGAGTCAAGCAGGTGAAGCGGACGGATCTTAATGCGGTAAAGTGTCCTAGGAAATCCGATAATGGGAGAGTTTCTTTGCTAATGATTCGTAGCGTTTCTTGTTCCTTGCGCCGCCTTCTCTCGAGGTGCTGGAGCAGCGTCTCCGTGGTCGTGGCACCGAGACCGAAGAATCTCTACAGAAGAGACTCACTCAAGCTCGCAACGAGCTTGAGTATGCAAAGCAACCAGCGGCTCACGATAAGATTGTGGTCAACGACGATCTAGATAAAGCATATGTTGAGTTGCGGGATTGGGTTGTTGACGGTGGTAAGTTCGGTGCTGCGCAATAGTATACTACATTACACATAGGAGATGTGATCTAGTTGATGTCATGACCAGCGAGGCGACTGCCCTTTTGGTATCTTTCAATCCAAGAATAGAAGTTTCTCTCGTCAAGTTAATTAAGAAAACTAAGTACATGGAAAGACGGCACGAGCACTGAAGTGCCAATTCTCTTTTCCCTCGGCAATACAAGCTCGATGGTTCTTCCGAGAAGACACAAGATGGGATTTAGGATACAAGCAAAAAAAAAAACAAACGCAAAAGAAAGGGAAAATGGGATATCTGCAAGGGCCTGCTGGCGTCAAAAGAGGACAGTAAGTTTTCGGAGAGGGCCGTCGCGCAACGGTCACAGCGCTCGCATCAGAAATGAAAGATTACAGAGTTTAGTATCCGTTCATGGCTGCGCGCTGGGAGTTGCGGCTCAGCTCACGGTCCGCGGAGGGGCTGATGGGCCGGCTGCCACCGGTGTGGCCACCGGCAGCGCTGCTTTCCTTCAGGGCAAGCAGCTGCTTGGCACGGAAGGTCTCGTAGTGGATCTGGCTGGTGGTCTCGACCAGATCCTGAAGGTGAGTGCGGGTCAGGAAATTGCGCAGGTAGACGAATTCGCAGTGGTTCTCATCCTCGACGTTGATAACACCCCAGCGGTTCTGGCGGCCGCGAACTTGCTTGCCGTTGACAACAATGGTCTTCTCACTGCCGACAACCGAGAAAGGAATGATGTCCTGTAGCTAGAGGTTAATATCGGGTTATTACAGCTCCGCCTAGGTAAAGCATACCTTAATCTGGGCATTGATAGCACGCTCCTCATCATCGAGCTCATCATTATCGTAAGGGTACATCTTCAGGTTGTGGAAGGAGAACTCCTCCTTGATGCGCTCCTTGAACGCCTGACGCTCCTCGAGGGTGAGAGAGTCGGACTTGGCAATAACGGGAACAACATTGACGACATCGGACAGCTTCTTCAGAACAACGATATCGATGGGCTTGAGGCTATGCGGGGTCAAATGGGTCAGTCCACAGGAGCTCCAAGGAATGGGCGGGGCAAACTCACGCATGGCCGGAGGGCTGGATGAAGAACAAGCAGCAGTGAACGCGAGTATCTTGGATGTAACGCTCACGCTGAGCGGTGAGTTCCTTGCGGAGGTATGCTGAGTGCTGATCCTTGATGTACTTGACAATTGGGTCCCAGCTGATCATGATTAGCTTAGTTCTAGTAGCTGCAGTGTGACGGGGCTCGAATTACCATCGGTCGTTGTTGACCTGGTCACCGTAACCAGGTGTGTCGACAATGTTCAAGCGGAGACGGACGCCGTTCTCCTCAATAACTAGGCACTCGTCAGCTATTCCGCATTGAGAACAAGTTCCCGATAATAAACGTACTGTGCGACTCCGTCTTGATCTCGGTGGTGGAGCGAACGGGCTCAGAGGGCGTCAGACGGCCCTTGGAGTCAATCAGGTGGGATGCGAAGATAGTGTTGATCAGAGTCGATTTTCCAAGACCAGTTTGGCCTAACGCGCGAGAGCGTTAGCTGAGGCTTTTAGACCCACAGAGGTATTGCCCAACACATACCGACACACATAACATTGAACTGGAAGCCACGCTTCAACAGCTTGCGCTCGATTTGCGAGGTAATGCTGTCAAAACCGACATGGCTATGGGGGAAAACAGTGGGCTGTTGAGCCTGAGCTGCGGTGGTAGCGGCGGCCATTATGAATGGAGGAGAGATTAAGAAGGAAACAGTAACAGAAGCCCTGTGATTCCCAAAAAGACCCGGAGAGAAGAGAAGTACCTATATTGTAGGTATGTTGAAGCAAGAGCACCCCTTATTATCGTCCTCTTTCCGAACTCAGGGGTGCGCTATTCCTAATTGGGACTAGTGTCTCCCCACGAGAAAACTACCAATCTTCCCTCTTTTGCTTCCAGACCTTGTTGATTTAACCATAGCTCTACCGGTTTAATCTCAACCCCTCTTTTCCTGCTCGAAACGATCTCCACTATGGCATTGCGCCTCCTCCCTTTCGCTCCGGCAACCATGTCGCGCTCACTTTCCGAGTCACTCCAATTCCCCCGACTCGCTCGGTTCCTCCCGATCACACCCATCGCGACCAGATTCTTACAACCGGTTTCGATCTCTCTCAATATCCCATCTCTTCTGTCAGATCTTTGGGATTCCGTTCTGCGCGCCGTTCCTAAGAAGAAGACCTCCCACATGAAGAAGCGTCATCGACAAATGGCCGGCAAGGCCCTCAAAGACGTGAAGAGTCTTAATAAATGCCCGGGCTGTGGCCAGATCAAGCGTGCCCATCTTTTGTGCCCGAACTGTGTTAAAGGTAGGATTTGAGTCTAAGCTGGATAAACATGGATTATGGTTATTGCAGAAAAGCTGACTCTTCCACAGACATCAAGGAATCGTGGAGGACCCTGGACATGGCATGAGAGAGCACTGCAAGAAATAAGGGCTTGTCTTTGGAGAATCAAGATCAATGTTCTTGAAATCCCAATCTCGAACTCCAAAAAAAAGATTGTATTTCTAGAATTGGTTGTGGATATATGCTGCATGGCAACTGGCGTCTGGGTTTTGCGGGGAAATGTTTCAATATGACTTTATAACAATTCGATGTAGTCGAATTTGAACGTGATCTTATTCAATTTACCTCTTTTTCCATGTAGATCTGAAGAGCAAATGGACTACGATTGTCGATGTTATAGTTACGCCGAAACAGATGGTCCAGTTGGAAATAACCGGAAATAATCTGTTCATGCCATTACGACTTTACTACTCTATACATATATGAGCATGTCTGTCTCTAGTTAGTTCGATATTATATTTGTGGTCATGTAGTCAAGACAGTAGGTAGGAGGTACTTGATACACGTAGTGTCGATATCAAGTACAGCGTGAAACTATCTCAACCTTGATTGACTTTTAACAGCTTGATTACTTTACTTGGGATTCAATTGTAGAGATAAGCCCATCAGAGAAGATATAACACAGTACATTTATGGACCTACCTAGGTAGATTTGTGGTAATCATCCATCTTCAAGTGTCTTATAAAATCGCAATGAACAAAAAAAGCGGCGATAAAGGCGGAACGGGCCTTCGGGCCCCAACGTCATTGTTCCTCCGCAAGCAAAGTCTCGACACAGCCTTGAGAGAGCTCGGCATCATCAGAATGGTAAGATCGAACCAGAAAAAAAAAATATATTAATAATGGAAGTCATTACTAAGTGATATATTTAGTCGAAACAATACCTCTCGAGAGGTTCTGCGGACAATGGTGGGCTTCCTGATGCCCATATATCCTGCAGCGTGATCTGGCTAATATCTGTTTTACAGCGCACATTGTTGATATCTTCTCATTGGCTATAACCGACAAACAAATTCTGTCTACCTCGGGTGCCTCGTCCATCAAAGTACATTCCACCACGGACGCTGACTTTCCTCTGGTGCAGTCCATTGATGGTGCTCACACCATTGGCTGCCATCACATCGTGATCAATGGGAATGGCTCCCGTGCAATCACCGCAGGATTTGATGGTGAAATCAAGGCCTGGTCTTGCCAGGATGGCCATTGGACTGCAGACAGAAAACTGACTGGTAAGCACTACCCCTCTTTGATAACCCACAGGGTGCAATGGGCCTAATAGGAGCACAGCGGACCTCACAGGTGCCGACGCCTGGGCCATAGCTATTTCTGAAGATGGCCAGTATCTTGCTGGTGTCACGCAGGAGGGGCGCATTAATGTATGGGATTTGAGTGCCGATGGCATTCGCATTCGTGACCATGAGACCAAAGGCAATTTTGGTACTTGCATCGACTTGGTGAGATTTCAAATCCTGCAGCTGTATAGTGGCCCTTGTTAACTTTGTCGTTTAGTCTCCCGATGGTCGATTGATCGCTTCAGGTCATGAAGACGGTGCAGTCTACATCTTCAGCACTGAAACAGGCCGTATGCCATTCTCTCTCTTAGGTAAGTGAACTTGACTGAGCCAAGCTGAAATACAAGTTCTAATCCAGCCTAGGTTTGGTCAATCCCGTACGTGCTGTGGCCTTCTCGCCTAGAAGCAAGATTCTAGCTGCTGCCGGCGACTCCAAGGTCATTGTGTTGTACGATGCTTCCTCTGGTGAACAAATCGCCAATCTCTCAGGGCACTCTGCCTGGATCTTGTCCCTTTCCTGGAGCGACACTGGCGAGTACCTTCTGAGCAGGTCAGTCAATATTCTATGCATTTATATGACGACAAGCTGACATTTTCCAAGTTCGTTTGACGGCAAGGTCAAGGTTTGGTCTATGGAGACCAAGGCCTGTGTCGCTACACACTCAGAGACGGATAAAGCCGTTTGGAGCGCCAAGTGGCTTCCCAAGGTCGGGAAGACGGAAGGGTTTGCCACCGCTGGCGCAAACCGCAGCATTGCATTCTACCGCGAGGCTACTGGGTAAAAGGAGTATCTGAGCATGGGTTGCAGAAATGTCCTTGCAACCGCATTATGACGATTTCAATGGAAACCTTACTGAATTATGCATAAAAAATCATGAAATTCGTATTTGGAATAATAACAATAGCCCCAAACCCCCTTGTACTCGTCCTTAGTTCATCGTCTCAACAAACAACTTGCGCATCCGCTTCAAGAATGCCCCAAAGTCTCGGTCATCGTTGACGAGATCTACCACATGCTCCAAAGCATCCCGGTCAACCTTGGGGCGCGTGTGGAAAACCTCGTAGTCGCGACTGGCGGTGCCCAATTCAAACCAAGCCTCCGCCTCCCAGTCCTTCTCCAATAGATGACTGTAGACGAACTTTAACCGGTCCTCACGACCAGCACCTTCAATTCGAAGGCAAAGGTAATCCTGCCAAAACTCCAACTCCGGAAAATTGAGACGAGATTGTGCATCCAAATGTTGTGCGTGAGACTTTTGTGCCTCGACTTTTTGACTGATAGCTTTCTGAGTCTCGGCAATCTGCTGCTTCAGACGGTCACGTTTGGCGAGGCGGGCATCGCGTTCCAAGGTGATAGATGAGATAGCCGCATGCATTTCAGCCGCTTCGGCCGCTTCCTTTTGGAGGGTTTGTTCGTGGGTTTGTGATTTGAGGTTGAGAATTTCAATATCGCGCTGTCGCATGCGCTCGTCCTCTGACAGGCTGCGTTAGGATGCAGTCATGGAACGCGATGGGAATATTGGGAGTTTCAATTATCAACTCATACCTTCATATTCAGCCAGATTAATGTGGAACTGGTTCCGTTCCTCCAAGAGCCGTTTGCGACCACGTTCAATAAATGCGTCGAACTTCACTGTGAATTGTGCCATGGAATTGCGCAAGTCCTCGAATCCAAAGTTGATGCTGGGCAATGAGTCTGCCATTGACGGCGCATCCGCCGAGGCGAGCGGTGGGCGCATGCCACTTGTCGAGAGTGACGGTTCAAATGAAGAAGTCATATCTGATAATTAAACTGTGAGTGGTGAGTGGTAAGTGGTAAGTGGTGAAGTCGAGGACGCGGGGAACAATGCCAGAGAGTTCATAAGGTGTGTTTTGGGTTGCGGCGCAACAATTCCGAGTCTTATCGATAAGGATCCAAAAAAAACTTCCCGACTTTCCGTCGACTCTCTTCGCATCCTCACATTATGCGCATATGTATATGAACAGTTGGGCTCTTACTATTGCAGTATCGACATGGTTTGGCCGGGTCCTCAACTGATCGCAAGAAGCAAAGAAAGATCCGATGGATGAACATCCAGGCAGTGCTCTCCACTATGGGCACGTAGGACGGGCTATCTACCTTCCTGACGAGCAGGACTGGATATTTACTCGCTCTTTTGCTAGATGTAAGTACTTGAGCCCACTTTCTTCCGAACCAGCTAATATGTTCGCAAGCCCCGTCGATCCAGTATACCGGAGTGACCAAGACGACAATCCCATCGCCGTTTCCCCCAGCCAAAGCTCAACCAATACCCAGAGTAGCACCGAAGAACCCCAGGAAACTGATCACGACCGCCTATCCCGATTTATCGGCATCATGGTCCTCCATTCGCGCTGAACCTTTGTCAAAAACCGTTACGACTATAACCGAGAAATATGACCCGGAGATCTCTGAGCTTTTCGATATCGGTTATGCGGTGGATCAAAGGCGTCATGACAAGAGACTACGCTCAGTCCCGATCGCGGTGGCTGTTACCGGAGCATCTCGTAATATAATCTCATTACGAACACTGGAAGAGGAAATTTTGGAGTTGACTTCTCCACAGAAGTTAGCATTTCGTGCTCCGTCAATCAGTGACGTTGAAATGTCTGAATGGTCCAACTGTGGCGCGCCGGTACGTCAAGTACGCTTTGCACGTCCCTTGGAGGAGAAGCCCGTCTTCATGGCGGCTCGTCTCCAGACAAAGACTACAATATTCCGACCTCTTTACCAGTGGGATCCTGTGCCTATGCACTTCCCGGAAGATACCATACTGGGATCCTCCAAGCCGTTGAAAAATTCTCGGCTGGGTGCGAATCCAATCGCGGAGGTATCTGTGTCGCGAACTGGTGGCTTCTCACATGCCGACGTGACCTTCAACCCCTGGTATCAGAGACAGTTCGCCATTGTAGATATCAGAGGCAAGTGGAGTGTCTGGGAGATCACCGGCAGGCAGCGTCTCCAGCAGTCCACTTGGGCTGTCGAGCTCGTTAAATCGGGCTCGTTGCCCTTGCGGGATTACAAACGTAAACATAGTTGTCCTCGGCTTGATGGCTGGGCATCTGTCGAGTGGGTCCATAATGTTGGATCGATAGTTGTCTCCAATCGTCACAGTGTCATAATCTATGCCTTCACCGACAACCAGATTCCACCACGCACGGTTGAGCTGGGAATGACAAAGCAGTCTGAATGGGTTCTCGCCGTCCAAAGAAACCCGCGCAAGCCATCGCAGTTCTTCGTCCTGACGACAACTCGAATATTGTGGTTTGATGTCGGAGCCCTCCCTGGCGACGATGATACGAGCCTTTCTATATACCCCCAAGTATCCTGGAGGCACTTCCGAGATCCCGAAGACACGACCCTGCGAATTAGCGACATAGTCGTATACCAAGGTATGTCCCAGCGCGATTGGAAGAGAACTTCAAATACTAAATTACTGTCTAGATGTGTATCTCGTTCTGTATTCGCAGATCAATCGATTGGTACAAGCATTCCCATGTCCCTTTATATCCGACGAAGAGACCGAGTCTATATCTGTGCCCGAGCCGGTGGTGCTAGATGCGCCCCTGTTGGCAGATATACCGCCAACTAAACGCGACTCCGTGGTGCGATTCTCCAGATTCGTATTTAGAGAGATTGCGCACTCTGTCAGCTCACTCGGTCGGAATTTCTATAACGCCCACTTGCCATTGATCAAGCTTTTCTGGATGGATTCTGATTTTGCCGTTCACGAATCTACTTTCAAGGGCCCGCGTGGCGATCCGGACGAGCCGGACTTGTTTCGTGAAAGTAGTGTCTTGCGGTTGAGAAGGCGTTATGCTCCGACATCATACATCAGACCCACCGATGACTTTATCGTGGATGATTTGGACGAATCCGCGACAAAGCGAACGATTGTTCGTCGTTGCAAGCCCGAAACAGGCCGCCCCAATACGAAGTCGGACTTGCAATGGACCTTGGATTTATCGGGCGTTTACAGAATAGCGACAGGGAATATGAAAATTCGTCGGAAAAAGCAAAAGAAGAGACCAAGGCCCAAACCAAGGACACTTGGTGGGTTAACGGCAATTCTACAAGGCGAAATGGAGAATGGATCGAAGCGACCTCCAGGTAGGAGCATTGTTGAATTGACCGGCAAGAGAGTTTTGGCAGAGGGCCTCGATGAAAGTGCAGAGGATCTGAAACGACTCATGTCAGCACTCGTGCCTGAGCACCCGGACCCCGACGCTCATTGTCGGTATATGCTTCTACCAATCCCATCCCGCAGGGGTTATGGCATGCCAGCCAAACTGTCAGGCGAAGCAGACAGGGATCTTCTAAATACCTATGATCGGATGGTCGATGATTGGATGTCTACCCTGCCTCGCGTCATCCCCGTGCAGACACGACTCATGAAGGAGAAACTCATTCGGGGAGTTGCTGCCGATCTCATCCTTTCACGCCTAATCAAAATCTCTACCTCATTGGATAGCATCATACTATCCAAGCCCGCGGATCCCGTCGAGGACCGAGCGAATGAGAAGGCAAATGAGAAGGCCGCGGCACAGAACAAATTCCTGCAATCGAGCTACTTCGCACTATTATCATCACAGATCCCTTCAAGCCAGTCATCAATAGCCAAAAGCCGAGCCTCTGGATCCAGACGGGACCCGATACCAGTCCAGCAATCCAAGTACACCGCAGTCCCAGTCCTCGGTGGCCTCTCGGCATTCATCAAATTCAAAACCCCACGTCCAACAACACGGAAAGTGGCAAACCTCCTCTCACACTGGCCGGTGGGAACCAATCCCCAACACTATGTGTGGGAGGGAGCCGAAGACGAGGAGACGCGGAATTCAAAGGCGCGCACATCCAAGAACAGACGGAAGAAGCGCTCACAGACTCGTGACCAATCCCTCCCTTCGACTCCGGCAGTCCCTATGGTCCGAACATGGGGCAGTCAGCCACTTGCACCTCCCCGACTCAACATCAGTAGTAGTCAGCCTATGGATGGTATGTCGATGACCCAGATGGAGCGGGGAGCTTTTGGTGCCCGCGCACTCAAGAAGCCGAAAAAGAAGAAAAAAGAGAAGCTGGATTTTAGAAATGGCTTTTTATATATCAAATAATTCAATCATTCATATACTACTACTCTATTCGCCCTGCTATAGGTGCCATCCACCAATCGCAAATATGGCTCATTTCTCAAATGAATGACAAATCGAGAATATCAGAACATATGTATTATATGTAGAATAGTAAATATATAATCCTCCCTTTTCTCTGTCGACTACGGAGTATTTCGTCCTTTGTTTTTTTTTATATATATCTGAAACAAACCACCTGGGCAGTCCACACTGGTTATTCCCCGCCAAGCATCTTCTCTTCTTCCAACACCCCGCACCCACCAAATTCCCACCATGTCTGACCACCAGTACAAGTTCAATGTGACTATGACCTGCGGTGGATGCTCCGGTGCCGTAGAGCGTGTCCTCAAGAAGCTGGAAGGTAAGCACCGCGTGGCTGGTTTCATCGCTTTTTGATCCTAACACGCTGGTCTTTAGGCGTCAAGACCTTCGACGTCAGCCTCGAGACCCAGACGGTCAATGTCACCACCGAACCCACTCTTTCCTACGTTGATGTGCTGGAGAAGATCAAGAAGACCGGCAAGGCTGTGAACAGTGGAGAGGCGGATGGGGAGAGCAAGGAGGTTTAGATCCTCTTCATGCTCACTGTGTTCCCGGTCTTATATACCCCCTTTTATTCTTGCATGAGGGAAGTCAAAACTCAGCTTGCTTAAGCTCGAGGAACTCAGGCCCAAGACTAGACTGGACAGGCAGTGCTAGGCAGAACATACCAACAGCATGCATTCCAACTTTGGAAGGTTCTAAGGTTGATCTGGAATTCCCATGAATAATAAATGACCTGATATGAAATAGATATAAATGGCGGGAACTGCAGTTCCCGATTCAAATTGGTACTGTGACCCATGAGAGAGGTTCTAAGAATATGCACAAGGGTATCATGGACAATGCAATGCGAATACAAAAAACTCGAAACAAAAGGGGGGGTGTGGTAGAAGGTAGAATTAATTAATCAACAATGACAACATGTCTTCCATCAAGGAGGGAATAGTAGGGTGGGCGTGGTTCAACTCTTTGAACGTAGACTGGGCGATCTTGCTCCATAGTCTGGGATGAGGGAGGGTAATTGTAGGATGGTCTGTGTCTGCGTTAGTGGAGGAGCTTCCCAAGGGATAGGGGAAAGTTGTGTTGTTGAACTGGTCGATTTCCCCAATGAAGGCTTACCGCGAGGAGTTAAACCCGCCACTGGCTGGTCTTTCACGAGGGACCGGAGGGAGGGACACGTGAGGCTGGATCTTTCCCACAGGGTCTGAAAAGGTGCGAAGGTGGTCATGGGAAGGAGCCACTCGTCCTATGGGCAAGGGCCTGTGTTGATCTGAGGAAACCTGGGTCTGAGACAGATTCTTTGTGCCAAGGTAGTCAAGGTCTCGAGTCCGGGCGGACTGAGAAGATTCTCCAATGGGCTTGGCCGCTGGATCTGCGCGCCTGGAGACGTATTCAAATGGAGGGGGCTCACGGTGGTCAACATGCCGGACGAAGTCCTCGGCATACAGGTTCCTGTCTGGGTGGACGTTCTCTGATAAAGGGCGGCCACCGTCAATGCGGGTGCGCCGAATGACCCGCGGCTCTTTCGGAACACAATCCGAACGGAAACTACGATCACCATGATAGAGATGCCACGGTCCAGAGTCGGAAACGGCCGGGGCCGCTCTGAAATTGCGATCCCCTTCCGAGGCAATGATACTGGTACCGGAAAGCCCAACCTGAGACTGAGGCTCGTGTGGTCCACTGATAGGCTGTCGACCCAAGACTGACCTTGTTTCCGGGCCATGTTGTGCGCTGGAATAAGAAAACGCATTGGGGTTCCTCTCCCGCTGGTGTCCTACAACAGGGGGCGGTACCACTGGCAGATAGTCCCGGCGGAAATGAGGCTGATCCTGGGCTCGGTGGTCTGGCACAAGCTCAACCGGACGGTAAGAGGGTGGTCCGAATCCATCGGAAACGGGAAGTCCTATAGGCCTTGCACTCCACGGGTCTGGGCGGGACTCGGTTCGAGAACCTTCACGGCATGCCAGACGCCTTCTTTTGCTCGCTTGTCCGCTGTCACCTTCCTTTTCAATGACATCGGGGTGATGCATCATCTCTCCTTGAGGACGCCCTGGCGTGACAGACCGGAGGGACATTTTGTTGGTCATATGTACCAAGGGATTCGCACCATCAGTTCGCCGGCTTTCTGGTGGCCGGGGATTTTCAATCGAGGGCAAGATAGAATCCTGTGTGTTTGAGCCTAGTCTGAGAAGAGGGGAATTGCCGGAGTCAGGGCGGCGTCCCACTGGGGTCAATTTCTGACGGTTGTCCTTTGGTCCGCTCACGAACACAGGTGCATTGGTCCGGTCCGACTGAGGAGGCAGTCTTTCTTGTCGAAATCTGGGCTCCATCCTGGAGGGAGGAACATCCTGCGAGTGGCTCATGTTCACATTTCTAGGCCCAGAGAGTTCTTCTAGGATTTGCAACTCGGGCGATTCCTGATTAGTTAGTCCAGTTGGCCTGGCGTTCAGTTCATGGGCTGAGTATTTTTGTTGGACATCCGAGTGAAGATAGTTCTCCTGGACACCTACATGTCTCTTAGCCACCTGTCGGTCCATTAGTGGAATAGCGGGCACTCGATGTGCCTGGTTATCATTACTGGCTGAGCCCGGAGCGACTCGCCGATGAACCTCGGCGTACTGCTTGGGAACTATATCCTGGCGCCTAGGAGAGGGCACTTCCTGGGCAGTAATGCGCTGCTCGGCATATCGTGGGCTTTGCTTTTCAGCCGGCGCACCGGAAAATCTGGCCTGTTGAGTACCCTGTATACCCTCTCTATATTCCTTGACAGCGCGGGTCCATGCTTTGTACCTGTTAAATCCTCGACGGTTGATGGTATCTGTGGCTGGGGCTCTTGTGACAAATCGGAACCCAGGCGGCGCTTCCTCAGATAGCTCCCGTGCGAGATCCCGACCAAGAGGATTGGTATTGTTGATAGGCTGGCTCCGAATCTCATGGGCCTGAGTATCGCTTGGAAGTATTTCCACACTGGTGTTCTGGTGACCTGCTAAATCGGCCGTCTCTTCTTCTGATTCACTGTCTTCGTCGTCTGAGATAACGATCACCTCGCGGAAAACATCTTCCAGAACTGTTTGGCCATTCTCATCATCCCCTCGCCACTCAATGACTTTTGCTAGTGTCGTGTGTTCAACAACCCCTCTAGCTTCATGGAATGAAGTGGTTTTCAGGAGGCGATCGTAGTCAGTGTAGACATGTCGAACGTGAGCAACCACGGCAAGTTGGACTCTGCGAGCCAAAGGCAATTCGGTGGCCGTCCCAACCTTGTTCTGGCCCTTTTTTGTATATCAGGTTTTCCACATCCTCATTTCTCAGATCAAGATTGGGTATATACGTACCTTTTGAAAAGCGGTCTTGATAATTTGATTCAAATCTTTGTCTGGTATGTTCGGAAAGAGATCCTTTAAGGCATCCCGTGCTTCTGTGTTGAGGGTTATTTGAGAAATTTCAGAATCAGCCCGCTTTGAATTCTCTATCCTGTCCGTGGGAAAGGTACTAGGCACTGTTTTACCAGTGCTTGTGAGGTAGAACCCTAGCTCTGAGCAAACAGCTGCCACCACGGTGCTTGGAAAATGATATCCTATCCGATGAACATGCTGAGACAGGTTATGATGGCGATGATGTGGGGTAGTCTAGGAAAAAAAAAAATAAGCAGGGTTGGCCATGAGCAACCAGATGGGGTTCTCACCGATACTGCATGGATCTGGAGACCCTCGGCTCGACACCGCTCCTTACACGTTGTAGTGAGTTGCGGATTTCCTGCAGGAATGAAGGTGTAACCACTTGGTGCTTGCGCCTCAAAACAGATCTGCACATTTTTGTTAATCATTTGGTGACGGTGAAGCAGCGAATATACATACCACACTCCGAAGCTTCTTCTTTTCTTGGGTGACAGATTCCATAATGACTTTGTGTCTTCTTGCTCTTCTTTGGACAGCCCGGCCGGCGCCATGCCTGGCCGAGGCCGAGGCAGCCCTCCTTGTGACACGGGCCATACTTCTGGTTCAGCTTATGGCAGAACCTCGTGAAGATGAGGCTTTCAACACATTCTTCCCGATATGTACCAGACGTGTGATGTGAACCGGTAGATGGTACCTGTCTCTTCGTTTGGTTCAGGACGAAGGGCGTGCTGGGAAAGTGAGCAAGGTCACGTCTTATGCACTGCGACAACGAAGTAAAGGCACCCCGCGGTCGCCCGAAACAGAAATAAGGCCTTTAATGTGAGGCCTTCGGGTCAACCTTGAATAAGAACAAGGAGCGAGTAGCAAGGAGCAAACAGAAAAGAAAAAACGAGAATATTAGCGGGAGGAAAGATGGAGAGAGAGGAAAAGAGAGAGAGAGAGAGCCAGAGAGCCAGAGGGATTGATAAGATTGCTATTGCGGCCCAAATCACCTCTCCCGATCGGGCTAGTCCTGCCTGAGGCCTTTCCCCAACTTTGACCGTCTTTTACTCTTCTCTCCAACGTTTTGCACTTAACACTTCAGATCTCCATTGATTCCGTCTGTTTTACGTCTCATTGCACATCTGCAGATTCGTTGGCTCGGACTTGTCCAATAGATCGGATATGAACGCTGCAATCCAGTCCATGAAGGTGGATCAACGAGCTATGATCCACGCATACCGTCACCTCTACCGACAGGGGTTGAAAGCAATTCAGTATTCGACACCGGGTCGCCATATTCTTCTAAAATCCTTGCGAAACTCCTATCGTTCCTTCCCTTCCGAACAATTTGATCCTGCCAAAATCACCAACACCCTTCGTTTTCTCGAACGAGCTACAGAGGTCGCGGGCATGGAACACAAGATTTTGAAGAACCTTCTGCTAGCTAGATATTGGGAGCAAGGTCACCTTGCGAGAGAGCCCCGCGTGTGAGTGTCCACCGGCAGAAGTGGAGAAGAAAACCGCTGACTTGGCCTCAGTCCACGATCCCTGGGACTCGGTCATGTAGAGAACCAGTTGCGGACAAGCGTCTTTGACCATTACAACTTGACACTTGACCGTTTGAATGAGAGTCTAGGGACATGTCTCAGATGATTCGAACTCCGCGGTTCTCGACTTTCCCTCGGTGCTGATCCGACCCGCTACGCCTGATCGTGCGTCCGTTAGGCCTCAGTGCTTCCCTTGGGCATGAATCCACATCGACGCGAGGCAGCTCGCCCAAAAAGGGGATTGCACATACCGGGTATTGCCGTGATCAGAACACCGGTAAATATCTCAATCGCCTCAGGATTCCGTAGGACACGATGACCCGTCCTGCCTCTAGATCAGCATCGTGCGTTGTATTTCTGGACAATCTTATGGCATACAACACATTATGTCAATGGCACTCTATATGCCTTGGCATTAAGTACACCGTTGTAGAGCTAATCTTCGTCTCTAGGCTTTGAGACTCATTGGTAGATAGTATGCTGAGTGTAATGGCACTGCAGGAAGACAGCATTGATGAGAGACTACGTGCAAGAATACTTTGAATAAAATTCTAAATCAAATGATAGTCCATCCTCTTTCCGAATGTTTCTTGACTTTCGAGTCCAACCGAGTCCAACTAAAAATCGTGCACTCTCAGGCTCCAGTCCCAGCCCTGAGCATGTGACGATGATTCAGCATCGGAGGCGGTGCCCGTGGACGTCACATGTCACGATGCCTGCTGTTTCAGCTCCAAGTTTGGGTTTGATTTTGCTTGATTCCGAGCATCTAAAGTGATTTAGTGAGATGCTGGTTTACGGCCCTTCATGAGTGGTTTCATTTCCTCACTGCTGATCCAAATTGGAATACGTTCCCCCTACCACCCCAGCCGAGCAAACAACCGAATGACGACCAGGCTAAATTCCACCTGAACGAGCCGACAAACCCCTCTTGCAATAGTGAAGACCATAAATTTGGTCCTCAACTGGATCAAGATCACGGACAGAAATCGAACTGCGGAGATGCGGGTGCGGGGTCCCTGCATAGCCCTCCTTTCTTCACAACCCTACCGAAAGAGATGGATGGCCGAAACTTGCAAGCGGAGGGCACTCGATCAGTGACCCACAACACGTCGGGATCCATCCAAAACATAGCTGCGACCACAGACGGCTCATTTGATTCCACATATGAAATAGACGTCACCGCGCAGCCGGACGGTTCAGGGAATCCACAAGATTCACACCCCAGCGAGGTGCCAAACTTGCCCAGTGAGCCACAATATGCAGCTTCAGGAATAGCCATCGGGGAGCCTCGGCGATCTTTAGACAATGCCTTGGATCCGGAAGGGCTGACACAGTCTTCGCTTCCGGCAGATGATGGGATGGGAGTTCTAAGAAGCAAGATCATCGCAATTAGGGAGTTGGGCCTGACCAATGTTGAAAAGGCGCGAATGGTTCACGGCCTGATGACAGAAGGTTACAACTCATCCCGTGAGCTCCCAAGCACATCCAGTCCACCGAGCCAGAAACTGCCAACAAGCCCGAGGACTTCCCGGGCCGAGGTGATCAATACTTCTAGACCGGGCTCACCATACACCGAATCAGTGCCTCTATATGACAGCACCTTCAATCTCACAACTGAAGATATGCAGCCCACTTTCGTACCCAAGGCAGAAACAGAACCACCGGAACTTGAAACTGGGGATGAAGACTGTGACACAGAAGAACAAGAAGAGACTATTCTTGGATGTGTGCATTACCAGCGCAACGTAAAACTTGAGTGCTACACTTGCAAAAAATGGTATACCTGCCGCTTTTGCCATGACGAAGTGGAAGACCACATTCTCGTTCGCCGAGACACCGAGCACATGCTCTGTATGCTATGCGGGCATGCACAGCCTGCAGCGCAGAACTGCAGACGGTGCAACGAGCAAACTGCACAGTATTATTGCGAGATTTGCAAGCTCTGGGATAATGACAGCAAAAAGAGCATATATCATTGCAGCGACTGCGGTATATGTCGAATTGGGCAGGGATTGGGGAAGGATTTCTTCCATTGCCAAGTAAGAGCTCCAACATAGGTTAGATGATGCTGATACTGACAACATTATAGACATGCTCTGTTTGTCTTCCTATGTGCATCGAGAACACCCATCGTTGCATTGAACGGTCCACCCAGTGTGACTGTCCCATATGTGGTGACTACATGTTCACTTCTCCAGAAACCGTCGTTGTCATGCGATGTGGCCACAGCATACACCACAAGTGTCTCTCGGAGTACTCTAAAAGTTCGTTCCGTTGTCCCCTTTGTAGCAAGACCATCACCAATATGGAGTCGACATTCCGAAACCTGGATCGCACCATCGAGAGCCAGCCTATGCCCGAGGAGTTCAAGGATACCAAAGGCCTTATTTATTGCAATGACTGCGGTTCGAAGTCAGTTGTCAAGTATCACTGGCTCGGCTTAAGATGCGATTTGTATGTACTCTTCGGGGAGAAAAGGGCGATCAACACCTGCTAATAGCATCTAGATGTGAGTCGTACAATACGGCCCAACTTCGCATCTTGCACGGAGACATGTCTGCTCAGCCTGATGAGGACTCCGGGGAAGACCTCCTTCCTCGGCCTCGATCGTCTTCAGTCATTGAGAACGATGACTCGATGTCATCTTCCCTGGCAGCATTGAATGTCAATAACATATCGGTTCCTCGTTCACGACTCAGTGTTCCTATGTCGCCTGAACCCGTTAGGCGATTCTCATCCTATAACATCACACGAGGCCGTGCTGTCTCGCCCGTCGTCAGCAATTACTTTGGACTGCCGACTGAGCGTGAATCAGAGAAGCCTTCATCGATGCCCTTCTTTGGAGGTCCATCTCGTGGCGAGAATGAGGATTACGGTGCATTAAATTTCTTGAGCAAGAAGCTTACATACCGATATGGACTGTTTGGCGGTGAGACTAAATCAGTTGAAAAAGTATTGGAAACTGGGGATGAAGAAGACGAAGACGGAGAGTCCTCCGACTCGGCTGAATCGGATGGTTCTCATGGTACTGAGGACGACGAAGAGGAAGAGGAAGATCAAGATCACATCCAGATTTTTGGCCATCAATGAAGCCGATGCAGACGTTTACGCATGAACTCAGATGGCTGGTGGTGGGTTGATTTATCGTCCTGGGAAATGTGACCCAGCAGCTCTATCTATTCTTGCCTCGTCAATTATCCCCGGTCAAGCCGTGCACCGAGAAATGAACACTGTTCAACTTGAACACAGTTCTACCCCGTTAATGGGGTTCGATTTCAGAAGCATCTCTAACCCGGTACCCATCGGGTTGATAAAACCATTCTGTACTAAGGCGATAGCTCCGTCACTCTGTGTACCTTTACACATGGGGTGACTACAAAGATGCCTTTGGTCTGATGATTCATCATTCGACACAGTCAACCAAGCGAAGGCCAACTCAACGCATTGCGGGGATGTTGGTCTTACATACATCAAGCAGCCGGTTTCGCTGCAGCATGGCGTTCACTTCTTTTTTGGGTTTCAAAGCACACTGGTGTCATGACGCAACGATAGCAATTTTATTGTCTTACTTGGCTTACAGTAAATTTATTCATTCCAAGGTTGGTCATCTGTAGTACGGCAGTGATTTTAAGCCCCCGAGCTATAAGTAGCCCGGTAGGATCGAAGATGATTTCCACTTGGCTCCAGGGCTTATCGCGTGGCTTACCTCAGCTTCTGCATGCAGCCACGAGATTCCATACCGAAGAGCCCTGGAGATCCCAGGTTGTATTTTGACCATGTTGTTGCCCGGTTTCATCATGGCCGTGCTTTTTAAGCTATTTAGCTATTGAGCTGGTTCATCGCTCCTTTTTCCCTTCCAAGGTTGATCAAATTTCCCATCTTTCCCATCCTGAAACGAGGCACGGATCCCCTCCACACTCAGCCGAGTGATGCGCATGTCTTTTACTCCTTGAATTTCAGCCCTTCTAGATTACTCCTTTATTTTTCTTTAAAAGACTCCGAATCACTCGACTGGGTATCCCATAACATACCCAACAAGTGAATTTCCTGTGAACAACCACACAGCCTCTTCCAATCTCTTATCAGTACTGCCCCGCCGATTCTCCCTTTCTCGCTTTATCAGCTCCGCGTCGCAGTCGCACCCGCGTCAGCCATACTATGATCCGTCGCAACTCCGACATCGAGATCCAGCTCCCGGATGCCGGTCCAACCCCTCTTTCACCCGAATCCGTGAGCGATCTCGACGTGGAGATGCTCTCTGAGGAGGCACTTCCCTTGAGTCTTCCACCTCACATCGCAGCCCGATTCTACCGCAAAAGCAGTAAAGCCCGCCGTTCCTCTGCCGTCTCATCCCGACGAAGCTCAGTGTCCTCCTTGCACTCCCATCATTCCAACACGTCCTCGAATGGCTCGCCAAGTGCGGACCATATTGCTCAACACCTCCGCCGCACGTCCATTTTGGAGAGCCGAAAGGCACGACTCGCTGATCGTGCATTGCATGCGGAGAAAGTGAGGCTGCGAGCCGCTCTGGCTAAAGCAGCTACAAGAAATCTACAATTCGAAGAGAGAGCATTAGCTGCTCAGCAGGCCCGGGAGCGTCTGCTCGCCGATATCACCGCTAAGTGCGAGGATCAGGTCAAACGGGCCAAAAAGAAGGCCGAGGACCAGCGGGAGAAGAAAGCTGCCGAACAAGCTCGTTTGCGTCTGGAAATGGCGGAGAAGCTTGCTGATGCAGAGAAACGGCGCACACTATACCAGCAAACCCATCGCCGCCAGCGTACTAGCAGCTTACCAGCCACCGAGGAAAAGAAGATGTCCCGAGAGGTCACCAAGTCGCTTACGCAGGATGCGGCTGCGCGCAAGATCCAGCGCGTATGGAGAACCCATAATGCGAAGATGACTATGCAGCGGTTCCAGTCGTTGAATCTGTCAGTCGACCGAGTCCGGGACATGACCTTTGAAGAAGTTGGTGCTCTCCTTTCTAACCGCAAGCTGCTCGACACGATGACGGATGTCCTCCGTCTCTGTGGTCTGCAAGATATGGAAGGCGGAGCGATGGGTGAAAGGGGCGCAGTACGCACATTCCTCAGCAGCTATCTCATTGTCACTCACCCAAAAGAAGTTTTGAGCAGCGATGGAGACCAGGAGCAAGATCTGATTGCCAAGGCCAGGGAGCTGCTAGTAGCCTTTGACCAGGTCACGGCGCTGCTATCGTCAGGCTGTTGCTCTCCATCTGTGATCACTGCGGATCTCCAGACTCTGTGTGAATCACACAATGTGTTTTTCTCTGCTTTCCATGCCTGGAAGTCTCACGACTCTAGTGTACTGATTGAGATCATGGTTGCACAGTTTGTCGAATTGGAGTTGATCTGGCAGACGGTCAAAAATGACAAAGCTGGCGGTGCTGCAGAGGACTACAGACTGGGCATCCGACAGAACCAGGTCCTGTTGCTCGCCCGTCTGAAGAGACTTGCGGGACCTGACCGACACATGGAGATGATTCGAGATTCATTGAAGAAGGCCAAGCGGGAGAAGAAGAGGGCTGCCTCCAAGCAAGCTATTCCCCGGTCTGCTGAGACTGCTCCTCCAACCACGGAAGCTACGCAGAGTGTCACATCGCCTCTTAGCGAGTCATTCAACAACATAGATGCCGCAGTGTTCCAGGAGCTGGACAAGCAGCGCACATCCCCCCACGAGAGGTTCACCAGAATCCTCACTCCTCTCCCTGAAAATCGGGAGCTGGTGCATGAACTTCTCATCAACAAAGAGTTCAAAATTGAAGAAGCACCGTACACTGAACCGCGCAGGCAGATTATGAAGCAGATGTGCGACACAATGAGAAGAGGGGTGGAGGCTGGACACGGCACCAACTGGACTGTCGCCATGGCCACAGTGATCCAAGATCGTTTGCTGCGATCGCTCCAACGAGGCAATTCCCTTTACGTGATAATCAGTGAAGTTTTAGACCCAAAACTGGTTCAGGGACAGTGCGAGGCTGGCACATTCTCCTATGATAATTTCTTCGAATTCATGAACAACATATTACCACGCCTATGCGCTCCTTACCGGGACCCGGTGGTCAAGGCATACATTGAGGATACTTCGGGCGATGCTATCGACCGGCTGGCTCGATTGATGAGCATAATTGACCTGTTGTCACTCGACCAGACGAATTTCATGATCCAACTTGCCGCACCCCAGCTCATTGAAGAAGCTCCTGGTTATGAGAAGCGGGCATTCGACCGAGACGTCGCAGATGGGACAATCAGCCTGGGCAAGACCCGACGGTTTTGGCGCATTCATCGCAAGATCATCGTCGATGAGATGAAGAAGCGAGACCCGGAAGGCGTCCAAGGAGAACCACGCCCATCATCAGCACGAGTCTACGCCCAAGGTCTTGCTGACACCGTTCTAAGCAATGCGGTCGTATCCAAGGATTTAGTTCCGGAGACTCTAAACCTCGATCGTCAACGACTCGAACGCCTGCATGCCAAGGCATTCCAAATTGTAGCAACAGCTTCCATCCTGTTAACAGCGAAGAACCTGCTCAAGCGAGATGCACGGTCTCAATGGAAACCTGAAGCAGACCGGATCCTGTCTCTGGACTTCAACGAGATCAGCGCAGAGCGAGTGCAGTCTATTCTCGAGGCGACGCATCCGATGCCACCCGCTGCGAGCGCCCAACTGACGGCTACGATCAAGCGAGTCCTCGGGCCCGTCGCCACGGCATGTCTCGCAGCCGCTCCACAGCTTGCGGTGGTGACTTCGGAGACCTCTGTCTCAGACGCGTCCGTCTCCTCGACAGGCTTGCCCGGAACCACGACCTCCGCGCCTAGCTTCTCGGACCCAGTGACGAAACTCATTCTCTCCCGCCTTCGCAGCCACGTCCTATCGCGTCTCAGCGCATCAAGTGCCTCTGAACGGGTGCGGGCTACCACCACAGCCAGTCAGAATCTAGCTGGAGCCGGTATGCCGGAGTTTGTTAACGAGGTTGGGAAATTGGTGGAAGAGTTAGAGAAGGTCCGGGAGGTGGATTGGCTCTGCCATGGGGCGATATATGAGGGCTTATACGAAGAAGGCGTTCCAGCACAGTGAAGGCGTTTTAGAGGGGCATATATAATGTTGTCTTTTTTTTGTTTTATTCTTTTGTTCTTCCATTTTTGGACTGGAGGTTGGACTTTGGACTGGGCAGATTGGCAGGGTATACGACTAGTGTCTAGGATTTTGTATGGAGTAATGAGGCCTTTTGACTTCTATACTATATAATCCATGGATATATATGTAGATTATCGAAATGTTGAATATATAAACTCCAATATAACCTGGAAGTCGTCCCTATATCACCATATATCCTCCCTATCTAATCAGCAACCCCCACACCAAAAATCCAACCTCACCACTCTATCCCTCCGTTCCCTTTCCTCTACAATACCTCCAATCCCTTCAATTCTCAACGGGAAACACAAACCAACATGTCTCAGAAGGTCACAATAACACACCTATCCGATCTAACACCACCCTCCCAAGAACGGACCTGGCTCACAGCCCCGCACCCAACCCTCCCAATAGTCGCAACCTGCAGCTCAGACAAGACCATCCGAGTCTATTCCCTCACAAACTTTACTCTCCTCTCCACAATTACGGGTGGCCACAAGCGCTCCGTTCGCACAGCAGCATGGAAGCCACACATGACGGGGGGAGTCCGTCCTCGCGACAGGCAGCTTTGACGCAACAGTCGGCATCTGGCGGCGGTGGGATAGTTACGGACAGGAAAATGGTGCTGGGATGGGGATGAGCAGTGACGATAAACAGATTCCTACCGATACTTTGACAGCAGCGTCCAACGGTACTGGCACCGACACCGCAGACCGCGAAGAAGACGAAGAAGAATGGCGGTTCGCAGTCCTCCTCGACGGCCACGATAGCGAAGTCAAGTCCGTGTCATGGTCTGCGTCGGGGATGCTGCTGGCGACATGCTCACGCGACAAGTCAATTTGGATCTGGGAGGATCTCGACGACGGCGATAACAACTTCGAGACCGTTGCTGTGATGCAGGAGCACGGCGGCGATGTGAAGTGTGTTTCGTGGCATCCGTCAGAGGAGTGTCTTGCTAGTGGGAGCTACGACGATACCATCCGGCTGTGGCGAGAGGATCTGGACGATTGGGGCCAGGTAGCATGTATCAAGGGACATGGTGGGACAGTTTGGTTTTTGGATTGGGAAGGGGAAGAAACAGAGGGAAATTGGAGCGGGCCAATTGCCGACTCCGTTTCCGAGTCTGAACTGAGTGCTTTGCAAGCTCAGTGGCGTTCCCAGAGAGCGCTTTCCGGCCCGCGCCTCCTCTCCTGCTCGGATGACCGCACCGTGCGCGTGTGGCGGCGCCAGCCGAAGGACTCGCAGCAGACGGGGGCGCTTTCTTCTGCGATGACGGGGATCCCAAGTATCATTCGACCTACCGGGACGGATGAGGTTTGGGAGGAGGATGCTGTGCTCCCGCGTGCGCATGAACTACCTGTTTATGCTGTTGCGTGGAGTAAGCGGACTGGGCTTGTTGCTTCGACTGGTGCGGATGGACGGATTGCGCTCTATGAGGAGCGGTTTGTTACGCGGGAGCAGGAGCAGGAGCAGGAGCAGCAGGCTGACTCGGACGCTATGGATACTACATCTGGTGATGTACTGCGGACGGAGTGGGTTCTTGTCGGCGTTCAGGATGGAGCACATGGGATTTACGAGATTAATCATGTTGCTTGGGCGAAGAGGGCGGATCGGAGGTCTGGGGGTGAGGAGGAGGTCCTTGTTTCGACGGCCGATGATGGAAGTGTCAAGGTTTGGACTGTGACGCGGTGATTTTTTGGAATTGGCATGTATTGGGTCTGAATAGCTCATAGACAAAAGGCCTGATGTATTTAGAGGCCAGACGAAGGAAGAATATATAATCAATATGTCACCTAGGCACTATGGTAAAGCACAGAGCTGCAAAGATGATACCACAGGCAACAGCTAGAGACCATAGTAAGATTCCTCCATTGATAAGACAGCGGGATTTGGCTGTAGGCCGATCATACTTCTCAAGGCAGAGGTACCATAACATAGAATCGTTCCAAATAGAAGGGATGTCGCCTTATAAGAGATACCAGAATGAAAATCATATTGGAAAGAGATCAAGACCCCAGAACACCATCTACTTTATACAGATGCCAAAAGTCGTTTCAAAAACTGCAAAACCCCCTTTCAGAAAACCTTCCAAAGACATCACTTGTTATGAAGATTGGCGGCTTTCACCAGTTTCCGGATGCGAGATAATATGATCATCGTCATCACTAGCTTCGCCAACAGCATAATCCTCCCGCTCAACGCCAGGAGAGTGAAGCTGGTCGAGCTCAGCCTCATCGAAATCACCAGCCTCAACATCACGGCCTGAATGCTTGTTCTGGAATCTGCTGAGAACGGATGTACTGTCCGACATGTCATTATTCGAGACGCCCTTGTAGCCCCGGCGAGTACGACGACTGCGCCAGATGAAAAAGCCCCAAGCGATTACACCGATAATCACAATAACGAGGACAGCCTCGCCGGACTTGGTATACGCGTGCATTTCAGTCTGCTTCAGCCTCTCCTTCTCACTCTGCTCGGCAGCAGTGCTGTTGGCCTGTCCGCCGACAGCAGTCTGGGGCAACTTCTCACCGTCGATACGAGAATCAGAAGGCTGGCCGCCGATGCTAGCGATATCGACCTTCATGAAGCGGTCGAGCATGTCGCGACTCTGGCGCGGGTTGTCGAACGGAACCATGTGGCTGGAGTTGTAGAAGAGCACGTAGGTGAGGTTACGGGCGGATTGGTAGATGCCAGCCGGCTCGCCTTCGAAGGACCAGTCGTGGCGCGGGGCCCAGACGCCGGGGGAGGTTTCGAACCCGGTGCCACCCTTCCAATCCATGTTATGGATCAGAGTCTCTGTTCCAATGTGGTTGCAGATGAGGTCTTTGTCGCCACTGAAGAGCAGGACGTTGATGCCCGATTCGATCAGGCCTGGGAGCAGGTGGACGGAGGGGATGGAGTTCTTTGCGGTGAAGGCCAGGTGGACCATACCAGCACACTCTGTCCAGCCGGACTTCTTTGCTGGATTGATATTCAGGGCTTTGACGACGTCCGGGCGCTGGAGATACGGCTCAATGTTTTTCAGGTCGGGGGGCCAGTTCATGCCACAGGATTTGGCCTCGTCCTTGAGACGGACATCGTACATGTTGTAACACTGGTGATTTTCGGTGGTGAGATCGAGGAACTGTTGCAAGACCAGCTCGCACGCGCCTACATCCAGTTTGTTCTTTGCACCGGGGGTCTCCAGCTTCGAGAGACAGACTTCGTTGAGTGTGTTTATGTTGTGGTGGAGGGATGTGCCCGGTTTCGCGAGGCCTTCTCTCTCGATGAACTTAAAGTACGAAGGGTACTGGTCTGCAGGAGAGATCCAACCGTTACCGATCAGCAAACCCTTGAGAGGCCACTTTGTGCCTCCGTTCTCTGTAATGCCCTTGTTGCGATCTTGAATGGCCTTTGCAATATATGGGATGTGCTGGCCGGCGTACGATTCACCAGCAATATATAGCTGTAACACAGTTAGAGATATAATCAATGTTGTAGAGGACAAGGCAAACATACGTCATCGTTGGCATACTTGGGGAATAGTTCAAAGAACTTTTCCAAGAAGATAACGAAGTGAGCGGCCATCTCATCCAGTTCATGGAGATAGCTATTGGTGTTTGCATAGCTGAACCCGGTACCGACCGGGTTATCGACGAAGAGCAGGTTGGCAAACTCATCCCACCGGCCCTCGTTGTACTTCAACGTATGGTCGTCCTGGAGCCGGTAAGGCCCAACTTCCATCAATGCACCATCCATGGAGCTACATCCTGGGCCACCATTCAGCCAAATGACAGTGCGCTGTCGGTTCGCGATGTGACGATTCTGGAAATGCCAGAAGAACAGGTTGCCGTTGATGTCGGGGTCGACCTCGATATGTCTAGAATTGCCGCGTTAGGAAAGGACCGCAAATTCGAAAAAGCAATTTCCTAGAGAGACTTACCCAGCATGCATCTTCAAGAAGGGGCCTTCCGGCGCCCCGGGTAACGAGTGCACATAATAATCAGCAGCCGAACTGGCTGACACCAACGGGCTCAACAGCAGTGATAGTGCGGATAATAACATGGCGGCACCGCCCTTCGTAGAAGAAGGGAGGAATGGTATTGAGAGCATTTCAGCAGTCCAGTGTGGGTATCATCAGAATAGAGGTTTAGGTAAATAGTCGAGTAGATGTCCCGGGAGGGACTCGGAAGGCGCAAATCAACAGATCATCGAATTCGGAGGGGTTGGACGGCACTGTATGTATAGAATAGGGAGAGAGAGAGAGTTGAACAAAGAAATAGCAAAATCCAACCTTTTGGGGAAAAAGGAAAGAAAGGAGATCCAACTACTCCGAAGGTGTTCAGTAGAGTAGAAATGACGGAGTTCAAAGGAAGTTGCCGGCTGGCGTGGCCTGTGGAGTAAGGATTGTAATTATACAGGTAATTACAGGTGCATTGGAAGAAATGCACCAGTCACTGCGTGGATAGGAGGTATTTATTGTATTTATTGTATTCTTTGTATTCTTTGTACAATATACACTGTATATTTCCCTAATGATATACTATCTCCTTATAGAGTAACATCTATGGATATGCTCAAATTGACTATTAATTCATTGTATCTTGTTATATATGAATCAAAGGCGAAACTCCCCAATTCTACATAGTAAAACCACTGAAACACGCCCAGCCACTTGCCGACCTTATTTAATTTGGACCTTCAAGTATGTACGTAGTCTTACTTCCAAGGTTGAATCATTTAGAAGAAATCAATAGACTTGTCGGCATCCTTCTTAATAAGATCCACCATCCCCTTTGGAAATTGTTAGCTTCTTGTTTCTCTCTGACAATCCAATACTCTTACATCGGGCATGATAGGCTGCTCATTGGCACCCTTGACATAGCGGAAAGGCATCTCAGTGCGTTCATGCTCATTGATGAGCAATTCTGGGTAGTCGACATATTGAATATCCTCGAGGGGTGCTGGGCAGAATCAGCGTACAGTACATATATCATCTAGACTCTCTTCACACTCACTCTTCTCATGAACGACCAACCGAGTAACACGCACAGCAGTATCCGTAGTCATCTGCTTAGGCCCCAATCGGCGGCCGACATATCCCTTCTTCCTCAATTCCGAGGTGCGATCTACAAAGTCGTCAGTCTCTTGCCGAAGTGCATGAAGAACACAAGTACATACCTCTAGGCGGGTCGTCACCTGCAGACGCAGTTTACAGTCAAAGGGTCAGTCTGAACTCAATCCGTATATATCGTGGGGTAAAAAAGAAAGAAAAGAAAAGAAGAAAAGAAAAGAAAATTCCATACCGAGGATACCACCGAACAAGAAGACCTCAAAGGTATCACCATCCTCGGGACTCAACTCGGTCTGAGCGGAGGGGTCCAACAAGCAGACCTTATCCTTGCGGTCTGCAAAGATCTCCTCGACACTGCGCTGCTCGACCTCGAGACCCTTGGTGGCGGCCAGATCTGCGGGCATCTGCAGCTCGGCGGGCACAGAGCTGAGCAGAAATCTTGCCCCGCGGTCGTGGGATTCACGCGCAATGCAGGCATATTCAAGTGTGGACCACGGGCCCAACTCGGGATCCAGATGTTCGACTACGAAGGTTGGGCGAGTCATGGTGGGTGTTGAGATAGAGACGTCACCGAAGCGGGAAAATTGAAGAAATGAAGAAGTTCAAAGGTTCGGTTCCACTGTGGGCAGGTGACCTTATAGTTGATGTGTTTAACCAATTATACTATTTATATTTAAGACGAGCCTAGGGATGACGATGGGGAAGACCTTGGGATGACTATAGAAGGTTGTTCAATATTAATTTATATGAGCCACTTTACATGTACAACATACCTTGGTAGTAGTACTAATGTGCGATAATTGGATACTATTCAGTAGTACATAGTATTTAAACGATATTTAAAGTAACAGTATCTTTGGATTATAATATATTATAGTGCTATACCATTATAAAATATATATAATATAATATCCTATTTGAATATCCAAATATTACTATAAAGACATACATAGGTAGAATCCCCAGAACGTCATCTACCGCCAATAGTGGCACATCCCCAATTCCTCTCCGGGATTTATTTAATACTTTTTTTGTTAACGGACTTGTTACTATTATCGATTATCGATTATCGATTATCTTATTATTTATTCTATCTGTTTTCTCTTCTCTATTATTCCTATTTATTTTGTCTTTCTCTCATTCTCCCGTCTCACCCGGTCACACACTTCTTTCTCCCCGCCTTATCTTTCCCGCTTCAATTCCCCCTCCTCCAACTTCAACTTCAACTGCAACTTTCTTCGCCCATCATGAATCCTCATCAGCAGAACAAGGTGGACATCAACGTAAGTCCTCTCACTGCTCTAAACTATCATTACTAACAATTCCCCAGTCCCTGAGCCCAGAGGAGCAGCGCCTGCTGCGCCTCTACGGCAAGATGCCCACCAAGAAAGACGTCCTCCAGAACAAGCTCAAGGTAAGCCCAATATCAACCCAACCCTACTCAACACACCATCCTAACACTCCCCTACAGGAACGCAAATACTTCGATTCGGGTGACTACGCCCTCAGCAAAGCCGGTAAAGCCTCCGACGTAGGCGTCACCAACATCGGGTCACGCCACCCAGTGCCGGAGAACATCCCGCACCTAACCTCAACTTCACCGGGTGCCAACAACTCTGCCAACAATGGTAGTGTCAGCTCCCAAGGTGGGCAGCAGATCCCCGGCAGCATCAGCGGACACCCTGGCTCGGTCGGCTTCCCAGGCCGCAGCCCGATCAAGGAGGGGGGTAGCTACCTACACCATGGTACCAGTATCAGTGAGGGTGAGCCAGGCTCTGGTCCAGCTTCTGGATCAGTGCAGGGTGAGAAGGAGCTTAGTGTCAGTCCCCCTCCCCCGAGAGAGGGTGTTCCTATCCGTCGGTAGGCGATGATACAATATCTTGCACTACACTAGGCTGTGGCTGTTCCGAGGATCGTTGCATGCATATCTTTTGAAGGGGGTCTGTGATTTCACTTTCAAAAGCCTGGCGCTATGGGAATTTCTCTGTTTCTTTTTCAATTTCTTTCCAAATGACTTTTGTGATGGGTGCGCTGCAGGACAGGGCGAGAGTGTGAGCAGAGGTTAGTGCTCGGTCATTGATATGGTGTTCTCAACCAGTCAATCACTACTTCGCTCTTCAGTGTCTTGGCTTTTTATTTTTCTCCAATTATCGCCATTTACCATCAAATTATCAATCTGTGGCATCCACGTTCTTCTTCTTCTTTTCTGTTTTACCTAACCTCTGCTCTCCTTGTTCATATCTAGTTCATATGAGACCCTTTGTGATAATTTGTGTCTTTTCCAATTCTCACAATAATTTTCTACGTTATGTCCATGTTCCTATTTGGCTACCATGTTATATGACTTCTCCCGTGTTATACCAATTTGTTAAAGATTATATGACATTATACGTATGTACCTAGGTATACATGGGAGAATTCGTTCCACACAGTTTATCCTACTTTATCAAATCGTTAATTGTTCTCCCTTTTATTCTCTCCTGTGGTGTATTATATGCAAAATCCCCCAGATAGTAGGTGTTACTGCGCTACATAGTTCAGAGGAACTTATCTCTAGATCTAACTAGACCATATATTATGTTAAGAGCAGATACTATCATCCTATTCTTGCATACATATAGAAAGTATCAGCTTCAACTACTGCTATATAGCTGCGTTCTATTGTACTCTATTGGAGCGAGTATGTCAACATGGTTATCTGTCGCGTAAGATCTATGTACTCCGTATGGTATAAGAAGTAAAAAATAGTTAAACTGCTTAGCCTCTTTCTAATGTTTCTAATGCTTCTAGGCCCTAATTAGTTAATTTAGTTAATTAGTTCGTTAAATTAGTTAAATTGGTTAAATTAATATATATATAGCCTAGCCCTGGAGGTAGAAAGTGCTCCGACCGCCAGTCTAGCTGTGAACACACTTGACTTCTTTTTTATTTATTTGAATCCTCTTTTTTGTTTATTTTACTATCTTACTATTTTACTACTTTGTTTATTCGAATTATTTGATCTACTCTACTTGATCTACCTGGTCTATTCTATCGTTATTCCAGTTTCTCCCTACTTAATCCAAGGCTCATCTTGACCCACGTGAAGTCCACCGTCTTGGAAATCGATAAGCTCGAAAAAAAAAAAAGGGAAAACAACTGTGTTTCTTCCCCTCCTTAACTTCTCCCTTTCCCCCAAGCTCTGAACACGAACGGCATCAGATCCTCCCCCATTCCCTCGATCCCCTACCGCAACCACCCCCCTACGGCGGTCCGATGTGGCTCTTTCGAGTCTTTTCGTCGGCCTTGTTCCTCGCCATCACCGTCTCGTCCATCCCACTAGCCTTCGATGTGGGCGGCAAGACATGTGGCCTGGCCTTTTCGCTGTCATTAGCTGCCTTTTACTTCCTGGTCTCACTGCTGAAGGTCACCACCCCTGAACGATCGTGGTTCCGTTCTTCCATCATTACCGTCCTCCGCTTCATACAATGGCCCGTCATCTTGGTCCTTCTGATTTGGTCGCTGAATCGATTCTCGGTTGATGCCGACAGCACAGGGCCGGGATGGGTGGAGCGCACTTTCAGTGGCAAGAGGGCAGAGGATTCCTCTGTTCAGGAATGGCTCTTTGGTCGGGAAGGCCTGGTGGAAACTGTGGCCCTCGGCAACTGGGATAGGCTTCTGAGATGGTCTACCCCGGTCTTCCAGCTGGCAGAGGGATTTTGCAGTTTACTGGTGATTCAAGCCGCTGGGCAAATTACCCGCTGGCTCGTCAACCGAGGTGGTCGTAGCGATAGCTGGATGGTATGTTTTTGATGCCCCCCCATGTCTGTCGCGATAAAAATTAACTCTTGTCTTAGATCGGCCTCTTGGTCTTGTCCGCTACGATCATCTCCAGCTCGGTTTACTTCCTCTGGCGTGTTCTGCAATTCCCCGAAATCTCCAACGTCGATGCCGCCTTGATAGGAGTCTCCGTCACATGCGCCGTCATTCTGTGTGCCTGGGGTATTGGAAGTGGTCGCGGAAACCCGGTCGAAAGCTCTCTCCTCTTCGCCTACATCGTGCTCTGCATCTATCAGATCTTCACGGACTATCAGCCATCGCACCCCGTGGAACAGATACCCTCGCCCTCGCAGGTCGGAGACTTCCCCCCACTGCCTCCAATTATTATGGCGTCGTACACGACCCTGATGCACGCGCTGTCTCTTCTGCCGTCGATTATCCATGCAGCCTTCAACGTCATTACCACCGTCTTCAGCGCTGTCACACCTTCTGTCCTCATCTCGCTCGCCTACCGCCTGCTCGTACTGTATGCATCGACGCGCATCATCCCAGCGGTTCGCGAGTCTGGCGCCCGTGCGCTTTCCCAAGAGGCTTCCATTGACGATACCGACGCAGCAGGCCAGGTGCTAGGCTTCCTGAGCTACTTCGCCCCGAGCATTCTTATCGCTGTCTACACCAGTCTCCTCATGCAGCACTTCGCATCAACATCACAAGCAATGGGTGGCAGCGGTGAATGGTGGAGCACCCAAGGCAACGGTGGTGGTAACCCATGGCGGTGGATCAATCTTGCTTGCACAATATCCCTATACGCGGTCGAGCTATGGCTGGGAGAAACCAACGATCTCGACAACGGAGTAGCGGGCCATTGGAAAACCGATTGAATGACGAGTTGCCAGAGTCAACGACTGCTAAGTCAATATGCCTACGCTTTCCTTTTTATCAATTGCTCCAGCAACAGCGCGGCAGGAATCCGAAGGTCAATCGAATCGGCCTTCTTGCCTCCTTCGCTGTGGTATATTACTGCATGAGCCGAGTCGGCTACAAGCCTACCCCATGACCTATCTCGCAGCATCCTTGACAACGAAAATGCCACTCAGCGGCGGTTCGGGATTCACCGATGACCTTCCCCCTTTGCTACAGCGACGATAGCGCAAGTCCTTCAGGGTTGTTTCAACCACCTTGACGCCATATATCACCGGTCTGACTTCTGACTGGACTTCGTTTCACGTCACTTCTTCCCTGCTCTTCCTTGCTTCCTCGCCAAGCATACCTTTCTCGATTTCTATATGGGGGTATTTGGTTGTCTCCTTCTCGAGACAAGCAGCACTCCGTTCAATATGCCACACCCCTTTTCATGACTCGACGATACCAGATAAACCTGTTGCTTTTTCTTCTTTTTCCTCTCTGTGTCTTCCGTATCCACCCTGAATTACCACTGTTTATCCAGTTCGACACTTATACCCTCTGCTGTCCACGCTCAACCTTCTTATTCACAACTTCCTGGTTTCTCTTTCGCTCCCCCTCTACCGAATCTTGCTCCATCCACACACACACGTACGCGCGCACGCACACACAGTCCGAGTCAAACCATTACTTGTACATAGGTTACCGGGTTCTTTCTTCACTTGTATTTCTTGCCAGGCGCTGGGTGGGGTTTAATAGATATTCGATTTTTTTTTCTAGATTCGATTCGAGTGTTACAGAGCTGCGCAGGTATAGTCTTATAGGAGATCATTGATTCCTTCGATCTTCCATGGGATATTTTGGGCTGGTCGGGTCAACACATCCCCGTTTCTTCTAGCCTGGAGCTTTTGTCAAATTTGTTCCAGTTTTAGCCCATTAGAGAATAGCAGGTAATGTTGAAACCGTTCATTTTTTCAGTTTTCCGCTCTATAGTCCGTGAGAATCTCGACTATTCTCTTCTGGCCATTCCTATCAAATCCAAGCTTTCTATTTATTTAAACTGTAGTTCTGTCCAAGAGAATCTTACAGCTCTGATATAGATCTCGTACATCGAGAGCTCATAGTCACATGCTAGCTTCCAGCCCTACTCTCAAGCCCTGATAACCCGATATGGAAGCGCAGATAAGAAATCCAGCCAGCCAGAGCGCAGCAATTAATACGTGAAGACCTTTAGACGCATTCCCTTCCATTTTGAATGTTCAGATTCAATAACTACTTCAAAATGGCTGAAAACGTAGCAAAGAAGCTCAAGACCTCGTCCCCCTTGATCGGGACACACAAGTGAGTGCGATGTTACTGCATTACTGCTCATCTAGCTCCATCTGCTCACGTACTGACTTAAAACAGCGGCCACTTCCACGCCGACGAGGCCCTGGCCGTCTACCTCCTCCGCCTGCTCCCCACATACGCCTCTTCCCCGCTCATTCGCACGCGCGATCCAGCCGAGTTGGAGAAATGCCACACCGTCGTCGACGTGGGCGGCGTATACGACCCCGCCATCCACCGGTATGACCACCACCAGCGGACCTTCTCAACGACCTTCCCGCAGCGCGCCACCAAGCTCTCCTCTGCCGGCCTGGTGTACATGCACTTCGGTAAGGCAATCATCGCCCAGAAGCTGTCCCTGCCCGTGGAGCACGCCGATGTAGACCTGCTGTACGAGAAGCTGTACACGGACTTTATCGAAGCGATTGACGCCAACGACAACGGAATTTCCGCCTACGACCAGGCCGCACTTACCGCAGCTGGAATTGAGAAGCGCTTCAAGAACGGCGGCATCACTCTCGCCTCCATGGTCGGCGACATGAACAACCCAGACCCCACCAGCCCGCCTGGCGAGCCCCAGGACGAGGACAGCCTCTTCGGACGCGCCAGCACGCTCATTGGCAACGCGTTTGCGCGCAAGATGCACCACGCCTGCACGTCCTGGTTGCCCGCCCGCACGACCGTCGGCTCCGCTTACGCCTCGCGCAAGGACGTCCACCCCTCCGGCCGCATTATTGTCCTCCCGCAGGGCGGCGTGCCCTGGAAGGAGCACCTGTACAACTTTGAGGCTGAGGCTTCAGGAACCAAGGAGATTGACCCCGCCGTGCAGGCGTACTATGTTCTCTACCCCGAGAACGCTACTGAGGGAGCCAAGTGGCGTGTGCAGTGTGTTTCCGTCTCCGAGAGCAGCTTTGAGTCTCGTAAGCCTCTGCCTGAGGCGTGGCGCGGTGTCCGCGACCAGGACCTTGATGGGGTCATGGCTGCGGAGGCCGAGAAGAATGGCCAGAGCAAGATCCCCGAGGGCGCGGTCTTTGTTCACGCTAGCGGGTTCATCGGTGGCCACAAGACAAGAGAGGGTGCTATGGCTATGGCTGAGCGCAGCCTTGAGCTATAGATTTTTGGTGACTTGATAAATAAAGACTAAAAAAGAAAAGGTTGCATTTTTGATGAAATGTTCTATATTATGACGTCCAAAGGAAATCTATGATCTATTTTGACATGACCTTTTCTTCCTTTGCAAAATCTGGGTCTTCAGACATGTTTTTTAAATAATCAATTTGGTCTTGCATGAAACGCAAATGCCTGCCAGAGAAACGCCCAGCAAGACTCTTCGGGGCTTTTCTACTCGGGTGCCTAAGATACAGTAGACCAGTCTTGGATGTATCTGTCGTATCAAATTCGGACTGCCAATTGAGCCCGATTGTTGTTTCTCAATGGCAGATGAGCGAGAAGCCTTGGTATTCAGAAGGCGTAGAACCAAAGGAGGATGAGCCTCGAACCATTCTGATCGGATGACCTTTCTCTGGCTTTCTGCAATGGCGCTCCAGACATTGGAGCACTTTTCCACATGCTGACCAGAGGAATGCTTTGTTCCTAACGAAGGATTGGCTTTTTGCGCTCGAACCAGAGGGCATCGGTAGAGTCCTGGGGTCGAGTGTCTGGTACGCCTAGCAATTTGGTGAAGCATGAACAAGCCCTCAGTGACGAATGCTCAATGCACTGATATCTTCAATGCTTCCAGAGCCATCTCCGGAAGTCGACATGTCCTTGGGCTCAACCTGGGTGGCTGAATCCTCACGCTCGCCCATTGCGCGCTGGATGAGCTTCGCCTTCGTAGCGGCGCCTTTGAGACGCTCGTCCACGTCATTGACAGCTTCTTCGGTATTACTCATATCCAGCGTGGCCGGATCAACAAGTTCAAGAAGCGTCTGGAGATTCCTGGCCAGTCGAGTGCTGTGTGGTGGGAGACTGGGCATGTCTTTGCAGATAGATGGATCAAGAGAAAGAGTATCCGTTGTGTTATCCGCCTGCGCTGCGGCGCCTTCGGACGACTTCAAGTCGAGTCTCTGTGCCCAGACTAATGCCTTGCCATACAAGCGGCCCATCTCGACGAACTTCTCGAAGCCTTTCTCAACGGCGAAAACGCTCCCTTCCGTATATCCGGTAGCGGCTCCATCCGCGATGCCCAGCTCATATCCCTCATTGTAGAATTGCTCCTCCAGATCAAGGAGACTGTCCAGAAGATTGTGCTCCATGGTGAATATAAGGGAGATAGAAGATATAATATCAAAAGTTGAAGAGTCTAATCGATAACCTTTTTTTTTTCTGATATGCGCGGGCATGTGACGAGATGCCCACTTTCTGATTTTCCCGCCTTTGCCCCTCCGACAAAGACATTCTCTCCTTCAACGCTACAAGATGACGGATCCCATATTGCCCAAAGCCGGCGAGCGCAATATCCTCGTGACGAGCGCTTTGCCCTACGTGAACAATGTTCCCCATCTGGGCAACGTCGTGGGCTCCGTGCTGAGTGCCGATGTCTTTGCTAGGTATGACTCAACCCCACACAGAATACAGCATTGCGCCAGGAAGCTAACAGTTACTCAACAGATATCACAAGGCCTGTGGCCGACGCACATTGTATATCTGCGGTACAGATGAATACGGAACCGCAACCGAGACTAAGGCGCTGGAGGAGAAGATGTCGCCAGAAGATCTGTGCGCCAAATACAACAAGATCCACCAAGACGTGTACGAATGGTTCAACATTGGCTTTGACCACTTCGGCCGCACACCAACACAGAAGCACACCGATATCTCGCAGTCGATTTTCAAGCGCCTGCACGAGAACGGCTACCTCGGTGAGCGCACCGCCGAACAGCCCTTCTGCGAGCAGCACGGCTCGTTCCTGGCTGATCGCTTCGTTGAGGGCGAATGCCCCCGCTGCCACTACGACGATGCCCGTGGAGACCAGTGCGACAAGTGCGGTCACCTCCTCGATCCCTTTGATCTCATCAACCCGCGCTGCAAGATCGACGGCGCTGCCCCCGTCCGTCGCGAGACGAAACACATCCACATCCTACTTGACAAGCTCCAACCCGAGATCGAGAAATGGGTCCACCCCGCTATTGAGAAGGGTAACTGGCCTAGGAATTCGCGCATTATCACCGAGTCCTGGTTGAAGGAGGGTCTGAAGGGCCGTGGTATCACCCGAGACTTGAAATGGGGTGTTCCCGTCCCGCTGGAGGGGTACGAGAACAAGGTTCTCTACGTGTGGTTTGAGGCTTGCATCGGCTACCCCTCGATCACGGCTAACTACACAGATGACTGGGAGAAGTGGTGGCGCAACCCGGAGGATGTGCAGTTGTGGCAGTTCTTGGGCAAGGACAACGTGCCCTTCCACAGCGTCATCTTCCCCGGTACGCAGATCGGCACGAAGGATAAGTGGACCATGCTCCACCACCTGAGCACGACCGAGTACCTCAACTATGAGGGCGGCAAGTTCAGTAAGTCGCGCGGCGTAGGTGTGTTCGGCACGAACGCCCGTGAAACCGGCGTCCCCGCCGACGTGTGGCGTTACTTCCTGCTGAAGAACCGCCCTGAGACTGGCGACACTCAGTTTGAGTGGGCCCCCCTTCGTGGACAGCAACAACGGCGAGCTCCTCGCCAAGCTAGGCAACCTCGTCAACCGTATCATCAAGCTCGTCACCGCCTCCTACGGCTCCGTCATTCCGGAATTCACCGTGCCCGAGACCTTCAACCCATTCCTGAGAGGAAGTCACCGAACACCTGCGCCAGTACCATGAAGATCTGGAAGGCGCACACCTGCGCGCCGGAGTGCAGACAGCCATGCGCATCGCCGAGGCGGGTAACGGGCTGATCCAAGCGAACCGACTCGACAACGCGCTGATTGCGAACGAGCCTGAGCGCGCCGCTGCCGTCGTGGGAACAGTACTTAACCTGATCCACCTGCTCTCCAGCGTGTTCTCGCCGTACATGCCTGCAACCTCGAAGTCGATTCTGGAGCAGTTGAACGCACCCTTCCTGTACCTCCCCAGTGTGGAAGAGCTCCAGTCCGGCTGGAAGCCTACTTCCCTGAAGGCGGGCCACAAGATCGGCAAGGCAGCTTACCTGTTCTCTCGTATTGATCCCAAGAAGGCGGATGAGTGGCGTGAGATGTTTGGTGGGTCGCAGGCCGACCGGAAGAAGAAGGAGGAGGAAGCTGCCAAGCTGGCTGCGAAGAAGGCTGCTGCCAAGGCCAAGAAGAAGGAGAAGAAGGAGAAGGGCCGTGCTGGCGCTCCTGAAGGTGGTGTTGAGGGGTCTGCTAAGGGTGGTGCGGAGAAGGTCTCCGTTACCACTGAGGGCAAGAATGATGAGGCTGTTGAGAAGGTCACTGATGGGGTGGCGCAGGTTACCCTGCCTACCTCGTAGATTATCAGGTCTTCAACAGGGTGATCTAGACGAGAAAAATAAGAAAATACATGCAAGGCGCGTTGTGGGGGCTTTCTTTTTATGATTCTCTATGAGATGTTGTGCATGGGTGAACGGGGATCATCTTCTGGGCATATTGAACTGGCTTGGGGAATTTTTCCTTTTTATAGGTATCATACGCATGGATGCAATGAAGGTGTTTTGTTTTTGATGGCCTGATAGGAGAGTACGTCTTGATATATGTCCCATCTACTTGTCCCTGCTCAGCTCTACGATCTATATCCCACAATTCAACTACATTTCCAAGGTTCTCGCAGAACCTTCCAAGAAAATAGCTAGGCTAGCAGAAAAGAAATCCCATTTGCACTTAATCAAAACACGCCGATATGGTAAAAAGTTTCATTACATGCTCGTTGTAGCGATGGGACTCGAAAGCGATTGGCGAAAAAAAAAATTCCCTCCATCCCATGCAAAAAAGAAAGAAAGCTCCCAAATCAACGCTTGCGCGTGTTCGGTCTGGGCTTTGTCTCATCCGGTCCGATAGGGTGCAGCATGACCTTGTTGACAGTCTGCTGGGTGTTGGCGGAGTAACCCTTGCTCCAGTCGTAGCTGACGGAGTAAGCGAAGATATTTCCATTACGGTTGAAAGCGGTGGTAGTGATAGGACCTCCGACAGCGGGGTAACCCTTGAGACGGTGCTTCGCATCCTTATCCCAGAAGTGGAAAGTACCATCGGAACCTGCAGTGCTGAAGGTACCATGAATGGGGTGGAAAGAGATAGCGTTAACGGAGTAGATATTGCAGACATCGCGGTTTGCAGGTGGGGTTTCACGGTGGCACTTGAAGGAGAAGTTCGAGGCGGAATCCTTCTCCTCGACGTACTGAATAGCGCAGCGACCCTCAACCGAGCCGACGGCGAAGCCCGAGGCATCTGAGAAGCAGCTGACTACCCGCGTCTGCCACTTGAGGGGTGATTGCATGGTCTTGTAGAACTTGGTGGGCTGGTCGAGGTTGATGATATTGATGTAACGGTCCGCGGTGCCGATGACGAGCAGCTTGTTCTTGACGTCCATGGTGTAGACACGCTCCTGGCACTCGACAGAGGCGATCGCGGTCGACTGGCGCAGATCCCAGTATTTGACCGTCTTGTCCCACGAGCCGGTGATCAGGAGTGGAGTTCCGCCCACGGAGGGATTGGGGATCATATGGCAGCTTCGAATGGGGGCATCGTGCGCGGCAACTTGGGTTGTGGTGCCTGAACTGAGATCGAGCATGCGGGCTGCCTTGTCGGCACCAGCTCCGACGACCTTGGTTCCATCCTGTAAGAGAGAGAAAAAAAGATGATGTTAGTTTCTGTGCATGGGACTTGGATTGTGAGGGGAAATATGTAGGGGGTGGTGAGAAGAGGTGGGAGCTTACTGGAGACCAGCAGCAGTTCAGAACTGGAGCTTCGTGCTCGAAGAGTGCCTTTCCTTCACTTTGTCCCTGGTCGTTGATTTCGTAGATGCGGACTTTCTTATCCCACGAGGCCACGGCGAGGTGCTCGCTGGTAGGCGAGAAGCGGAGATCGGAGATGCCATCCTCTGGAGGAGCGTTGAGGGCGACGTCCTTAGAAATGTCGCCGGTGGTATTTGTCTGGCCCGCCGAGGCCGACGACGCGCCGGCGCCGAAAAGTGACATTGGAAAGGGCGCGAGAGGTGTGATATGGTAAAGGGTATCGAGGGGGGTCTAAAAAGGATGTGAACCGAAAACAAGGGGAAAGCTGGATTCACAGCTGAGGAGTCATGTAGAAGAGGAAGAAAGTCGAGCTCAATGGAGAAAGGAAGAGTCAGAGAAGTCGATGGTAATTGTAGCTCGACAGAAAGCGATGCGCGATGCCGGCAGAAAATATATCTCACCGCCTTTATGTCTGTGGATTTTATACTTCAGTCGAGTGTTCTTCTTTATTATGTTCCAACCTTTGTATTTTGACTTGAATTACTTGAATTACTTTGGTATGCTTAGTATTTATATATATATGCTTGCCCAGGTGGTTTATTAGCAGGACTATTGCCATACCTAGCTGTGCAAGGTGCCATGAGTCATGACTACCAAGGCAGCATCGCCGGACTGCAGTTATCCGTTGGAAATCGGTTTGATAGACGATCTTAGTGGATGTAGCTTTACTCAATGGTCATATTCGAGGCACTCGGAGAGAGGTGACAACTGAGATGTACTCAATTTGACGATGGCTTTCTCAGCATCACGTCTAACTATACATCTGCAGAAACTTGATACCGAGTAATAAGTGGATTGATACAACTTTATATTCTCCTGTTTATGGCTTGTTCAGTCAAATTGTGAATATCCATGGATAAATTAGAAGTTAGCCAGTGTTAGGATTATGTCTTTCTACCTAGGAGATGCAGGTGTTGGATGATGTAATATGTGTTAATATCCTGAGGCATCAAATTTAGTCATTTAAGTCTACGGGTAAGAGTGGGATGAATAATGGTAATTGATAAAGAAAGGTTAATAAGTAACATTTGAAAGCATTGAGTTTTAATCTGAGCATTCATTTATAGTGGTCAGTTGGATGCATAGGTGGTATGATCATCAGGTGATGATCATATGTTAGTACATAAGTACTAATATATATATAATAGTACGTATAATAGTACACATAGTACATATATAAATACTAACATATTAATATAAGAATGATCTGCCCTAAAATAAAGTGGAGCAAATGCGGGGTGCAGCGCTAAGATTGGCTAAGATTGACGTTGATGTCAGTTATCCGGGGGAGGCCGGTATAGTATGTACGTAGATGGTAGAGGAGTAGAGAAGGATAGTAGTATAGTTAATATAGTAGTATAGTTAATAGTTAATAGTTAATAGTTAATAGATGTAATGGAATAGAAATAAATAACTAGAACAGTGAACAGTGAACAAGGTAAAGGTGGTGAAACACAAGGTACCTCCTTGTTATAGACAAATACCATACAAACCAAAGTCACACATCAATGACCAGGGCACCCCCTCTCACCACAACCTTGGTCACCTGCCCTCCTTCCCCTCTCTTCTCTTCCATCTCCTGATCTTCTCCCTGATTCATCTCTTCCTCATCTCATCTTGATTCTTGATTCCATCTCAATCTTGATACAACTTCTGCAACCATGTCTGTTCCTTTAACCAAAGTCGATTCTGCCATCGCTGGCTTGTCCATATCTGATGAGAAGCCCGAGACCACCGAGAAGGAGGTCAAGGCCAAGTCCCACAGACGGACCTCCTCAACGGCAGAAGGTGTCTGGAACATCAAGGACCTTGGTAAGTACTCAAGTACTCATCAAACTCAATGGAGGGAGCTATACTGACTCTAACTCAGAAGAGCAAAAGATGGACATTACCCTACCAATTGAAACACAGAAGACTGGATGGTAATCTCATCTCACTTCCTCACACATCGATGAGTCCCACTGACCTCTACCCAGGAAACTCAACACCTCCCCCTCAACAATCGAGGACAAGGATATCCTCAAAATGTTCCTCGTCAATCCACCGGTCAAGAAGATTGACCTACACTTCCCCCTTGGCCTAGAAGTCACCGCTCGGAATCTCAAGGGCGTCACAGTCAAGGACGCATTAGATGCCATCTACAAACAGTTCAAGAAGAAGGTCAGTGATCCTGCAGTATAGACCACAAGAGAGTCCATGATGACTGACGTGACCCCGCTAGGCGGATGACGAACTTGACAAACCCTACCTCGCTGGCTTCGAGTGGGACAAGGAAGACTGCTGGACTCGGTTGATCGTGCACCAGAAGAAGGAGGGTGCACCACAGCCTAGCAAGAAGTCCAAGAAGAAGTCCAAGGACGAGGCATAGATTGGCATTGTTCCATCAGCCCGGGTGTTTCATGATATGAGCATGAACACAGACAATTGTCCCCGGATGCCCTCTCCAATTTTTTCGGCCCTTATCCCTTCACTTACCAATCATCATAATGGATGTTCTTACCGGGGACTATTGACTCCCCTCAATCTGCAATACGCTATTTGACTTTTTTTATGTTCTGTTTTTCCACAGTCCCGTTCGGCTGCTCTATGTTCACTGCGTTTCCAATGTAGAAACAAGGATTAGGAGGGCGCGAGGGAGATTTCGTATTCTGATTTTGTGTCTATCTTACTGCTCTTTTATCAGTCGTTTCTGTCTGGCCCGGCTTTATGTATCTACCCTGGGTGGACCGGTATGTGCCGTTCACTCCTTTCAACCCCTAGTGGAGATTAAATCAAGTAGTTCCGGCTATATTCTCTATATTTTTCCAATGTAGATGTTGTATGGGAGATGTCAGGTAGAAAACCAAGTTTGGACAATTCAAGCCCAGGTGGACTTGCCAAGTCACGCTATACCTCGACATCCACAACTTCATATTGTACATGGGCATACTATAGATCCATGAGAAGACAAGATATCTATCCCCTACACAGACGCTAATCCCAAAGCGAACCCCAAGACTTCCGCCCCCTCAAAAAAGCCTCATCCGAGTACTTCGGCGTCATCCCCAGCCTAGTATACGCCGCTTTGATGTTATTCACAACATCACAGTCCAGACTCGGAGTATCATAACGCAGACCGCTGAACATCTCTCCCAGATGAGTATAAAACACCAAATCCAGATCCCGGACTCCAAAGAGCTCCAAATCCGCTTGAACCTGTTTAGGGAGGAATTCCTGTCCCCAGACCATCTCTGTCGCGGAATATTCATCTTGATCCCACCTGTCACCGAAGACGAGTGCTTCGAAGACAATATCCATTCGCAGGCCACCGGCTGGTTCTTTTTGGTCGTCCTTGGGAGGAGTTACAACTGTCAGCTAGGGGTTCTTGCAGGAGGCATATGATGCACGGATGTATGTAAACAAATAGAAAACTCATTATGTAGATACCGGTAACTACGTGTGTATATTATGTAAATAAGTAGAGCTAGACACTCACCAACGCCTCATAAATATACAAATGCTGCCCGCCATGCCCGACATTACTCCTTAGCAGCGACATCGTATACACGGGCGGCTGCTGGACCAGCATACGGCGCCAGCTGGCTTCTGGTCTGATGTATGCGTCCCATTTCTGCGGGTTCTTGACCATGTCGAAGGTGGTGAATGTGACCTTGGAGGTGGGGTTTTCATTTGTAGTATCGGTATCGGGATCATTCTTCTTACTGGTATACTCGAACTGGTCGAAGATGGACGGGAAGGTCTCTGCTAGTAGTGGGTTCTGGGTCTTTGGCTTATTCAATGCATGGTCGAGGGGTCGGAAGAATAGGGCCCATTGGATGCGCGGGGGAGGAATTGATGAAATGGGACCAGCTGTGGCAGATTCGGGTTGCTTTTGTCAGGAGGGTGCGGGTGTCAAGATTGAGGAGGATCAGTTCGAAGATTTCAGGGATGGAGAGGGCGTGGGATTGAGCTGGGGTTGGGCTGGGGGCCATTCTGGCTAAGGAGAAGAAGATGAGCTGTTGAAACACAGCCTGGGAGGGTTTAGGGGCTCTCTTTGTTGCCTGGGCACAATTGAGCCTCACCACATGTACACGTGATGGTTTTATCTTGGCGGATTATTTGGATTATTTGGAATTTGGATGTGTTAGGTGAGAGCATTTGATAATTATGTAGAGATGGATGTATAATCGAGTATATACAGTGCTTGTAAAGAGGAAGAATAAATCAACTTCTCATCGAGGACGACCCGCACTCCCAAAGAGAACCAAGACAATCTCGTCAAGAATCGTGAAAACGAGATGGGTATTAAGATGCTGATTGTTCAGCGTGGCAAAGATGCGGCGGGCAGCAGCCTGCGCATTAGCTCTGCCGACAACATTACCCGCCAGATCCGGGATGAGGGTAGCCAAGACCACAGTGGCCTCGGCACGACTATTGAGACGCTCTGCAGCCGAACGAGAAGGGGCTTTTCGGAGTACGCCGCCGGGCCAGAGGGTATCTCGAGCGAGAGAAATGTACTTGAGAAGTGAATCATCCTGTACCAGGCCGCGCGCTCCGTCGCGGACCTTGCGCTCTATTGTCCCGCCAAGGAGCTGGTGCAAGACAACAACAACGGCACGGCCGCGCAGCCAGTTGTTGCCGCGGTTCAGCTCGAAGGCTTCGAGGAAGAGATCGCAGATGGGCTTGATGAAGGGCTCGAGCTCGCGGTCTTCGAAGGCATTTAGTTCCGCTTCGGCTTCGGCGGCTGTGACGGCGTCTTCGGTTGCGAGGCTGGACTCTGGTATCGCGCTGCTGGCTTGCTGGGTGGCGGCTGATATGAGATTTTGGCCTGCGGTAGATAGCTGGTCTCAGGACGCCGAAGTTGCCGAGGAAGTCATCCATGCCATCTGCGACGGAGTTGTAGATACGGGTGACAAGGTCTTTGGTTTCACCTTCGTTGTCGCGGGCATTTTCCTTGCGGGGCAGGATGGCACGCTGGGATAGGAATGCACGTAGATCGCGGCTGCGACAGACCTCCGGCAGGAGGAGGAGTTTCTGCAGATAGGCTTCGAGAGCGAGTCGCCGCTTGTGAAGGAACTCTTTCTGTAACTTCATGACGACGCGTCGCCGGGGGAATTCCAAGTGCCGCACGGAGGGGTAGCGTTGGCGCAGCTTTTGGTGTAGATCATGGAACTCGCTGTATCGTCGCGCAACGACCCACGATGCAGCAGGCATTTGCTCGCCCGCATTTCTTTGAACCTCCACAACGTCTAAATAACTAGTTAGCTTGGAACAAACGACACATTCGAAACTTCTCTTACACATAGCGAATTCGCGGCCATCATCCTCTTCTTTCCCTACGACAATAGACTTGATGCTAACGGTCGATCGCCCGAACAAGCTGTTATCGCTTTCCTGGAGAATGTACTGTTGCCGCTGCATTTCCTTGCGATGCATTTCGCGCTGGATGCTAGCCTTGGACTTGCGCAGGATTCTCAATTCCGCGGTGTTGTTTGTCAGTTCGGCTTTACGTGTCAATGCTTGGACCACGGCGTCCTGGGCTGCAAGCTTGTCGATATCCACCGAGAGCGCCTCAATCGCTTCCGTTCAGACCTCAAGTCACCCGGTGCAGCTTCATGCACTTCATCTGCGGAGTCTTTTTCATCCACGTCGTCTGGTTCTTCGTATTCATCTTCGATGAATTTCTGTTGATCCGGAAATAAGTCGTCATCAAACACACCAAGTCGGGACGCATGATCAACCAGACCAAGCGATGCGATGCTTTTCTTAGTTCTTTCATTCCGGTTGTCAACCTGGGGGATTTCGGACGAGCTGCGCGACGAGAGAACCGGACGCTCCGGCCCAAACAGACCGGCAGCATCTCCTTTGAGGTCTTCGATTCTTCCATTTTTCGGCTCATTGGTAATGATATCATTAAGCGCTGCCTCCATCGTCTTGAGGACTTGGCTTTGGCTCTGGCTAGCATCGTTCTCGCCATTCTGGGAATCCTTACCCAAGCTATGGGTGGACGTGGCAAGATTGTCGGTGTCATAGTCGTCATCAAAAAGATGAGCAGATCGTTCTGAATCGACTGATCGTCGTGGTGAATCGTCATCATCAAATAATTTTCCCATGCCCCGCACATCGCCAGACGAGACAGCGGCCCGTCGAAGGTCTTTGTTTGGTCTCGATCCCGGTTGGGAGCTCGTTCGTGACAACAAAGGCGGGAGAGGTCGCCTCTCGGGAGCTTCAAAAGTGACTGCAATGGGGGAGGGTTGACGAACTGGCGCCTGGGCAGCAGATGCTTCATCTGACGCAAGATACTTCCAGTATAGATCAGACTCCTTGAACTTGGGATAGTAAGTATCTTGGAGATGCTCTAAAATGGCAGACTGGGTTGTTAAAACCACCATTCGCGCTTTTCGGTATTGTTCCGGGGTGGCACGCTTTCCTGCACTCAGGAATGTCTTGACTGCCCGGCGAGACTCTTCAGAGACCTTCAGTTCTGGCTTTGAGAGATATGTTTCACTGATCAGAGCTAGGTCGTTTCGGTCTGCTGGCTTCCATGCTAATGAAGTAGGCGCTGCCTCATCTCCAAAGTCATCTTCAAGTGGGTTGCGGAACCCATCTACAACAACCCAGAATTGAACAAGAGACATCAGCTTTTGGCGATCCATGAACTCCATGAAATAAGAGAGTCCAGATGCGCTGTGCATCACGTCAACCAGGGACGATTCATGCGTTTTAGATGGGATCTCAGGTCGAAGGTCTAGTGCTGGTGGCACATGGGAATCTTCGCCAGGCTTCGCGAGTTTAGCCACTTTCTGATCAAGAACACGTTTTCCTGTTTCCAGACGCTTCAGGTAGACCTGATCCTGGCCCTCGACCACACTCTCTTGCTTCAATTGACTGGAAACGAGGGCACGAAACCGACGGGCATCGGAGAGGTTATTACATTTCCTGATTGCCCTCACAAAGCGCTCAAAGGCTCGCTCTGAATCGGTTGCTGACAGTCGTGGAAATGGTTGCCCACGCTTGGACTTAGGTGTAGGTGACGCATGTTGGTCCAAAGCGGCGCGCAGTTTGCGTACAGTCTTCCGATCATGCAAAGCTGTGCGGCCATATGCTTCCATCAATTGGTTCCATGTGTCTGGGTCTGATAATGCAGTGACTATCGGAATAAGCACAGCGCATGAGATGATTTCTCGAATCAGAACAGACACAATTCGACTGTTTAGCACGCTTTCCGGGAATAGCTGGGGTAAAAGTCCAACCGCTAGCTTGCGTAGGTAGTCCTGTTGAACAGCCTTTTGATCGGACGCAGAGGTTGCAACAGCGGGATGTAAACGTCCATCACGGTATTTGTTTGCAATGGCCAGATCAAGCTCTCCAGACTCGGTCACATTTCGATTGAGATTGCGCCCCCGGACAGAACGCTCGGCAATGTCAAATTCCTTGAGGTGTGATGTTACAATAGGAAAGATCCGTGATACGATTAGCGAGACCATGTCCTCCGCAACCAACCTATCCCGGAGGTTCTCAAGGGCGACACGAATCGTTCGATCAACCTCATTGGCAAATATTGGGTTCGGACTGATACTGCGATACCACGAGGAAATAAAGTCTCGGGTAATGAAAGATAGAAGTTCGTCGATTCCTTCCGATACGACAAAGGACTGAGGATACAGTGGCCGGGGCCGGTATCGCGTGCTCCGACGGACATTCACCACTTCCTTTCGCCATTGGTTGGGTTTTATGAAAGCCACTGAAACGTTCTTGGTGTTGGCTTTGTCATTCTGATGCCGGATTGTCAATGTGATAAGTCCTAAAAGGCCAACAGAAGATAGGACGGCACCCAGCGTCACGGCACATCCTGGATACCGGAGGATCGGCAGCCAGCGAACCACAAGCCCCCAAGCGATGAATACGCCGACGCCCGCCAAAACTAGGTCGCGGCGACTGAGGGCCATTCTCCGCACACTTGTGTCAGAGCTCCACGGCTCATAACCATCACTCCCAGGAACTTGGGAGCAAACAGCTCGGCATAGTATTATGGTCGGGGTCTATCTGGCCTGATTGGCGGGGAAGCTTTCGTTTGTATGGAGCGCCCTGGGATGAAGTTGATGCCTGGTGGGTTTAAAGGGCCTAGGGGTTAGAAGAGCTAAAGACGTGCATCTCAAATGCAAGGGCAGTATCAAAAAGAGAAGCCAAGCAAAGAGTCGAGAAAGACACGATCCCGTGACCACGGGACCCGTGAACGTCATTTTTGTTTACTTAAGCTGTTTAATCCGGGGCCAACGGTCAACTTCGTCTTTCCCTCTTCTTCTTCCACTTCCTTTTCCTATTCCTCTTCTCTTCACTTTCCTGGTTTAACGATTTTTGCGCCATGGCCTCTCTTACAGATTTTGTCGATTTTTCTTCTAAGCCTTTACTATGTGAGTTGGTCTCTCTACAGGATCTCAACAATTTGCATGTGATTGACCCCAACAGGGTCCGCCGCGACTATTGCTTTTAACCCAATTTTCTGGAAGTGAGTACTCCATATCCGTCGTGATAGATAAAATTACAATGGCAATCATTTATTTTATGATAAATAGCTAATCTGAGCTCTCTAGCATTGTTGCCCGCGCAGGTTCGCTGATTCCACTCGAGTACTGTTGCGTTCGACCTTGGCTAACCGGTGAACAGAGTACCGCAACCACTTCTTGACTCGCCTCTTTGGAGGCGCATACAATGGCTGCTACTTCCTAGCATTCACCATCTTCTCCCTTGGAATTCTCCGTGACCATCTCTACCAACTCGCTCTAGCTGACCAGCCCTTCTACGCACCTGTCCACCAACCGATCGTTGGAGGTGTCTTGTTTGCTATCGGTTCGGTCCTGGTTCTCTCCAGCATGTGGGCTCTTGGTGTGACCGGTACCTACCTTGGCGACTACTTTGGTATTCTCATGGACGCTCCCGTCACTGGGTTCCCTTTCAACGTGACCGGCTCGCCGATGTACTGGGGTAGCACCTTGAACTTCCTCGGTGTTGCACTTTACCAGGGCAAGGTTGCTGGCATTCTTTTGACCGCCCAGGTCTTTGTCCTGTACTGGTTCGCTCTTGGCTGGGAAGAGTAAGTAGTCATTTTTGAAGCTTTCCTAGAACCAAACTGACTGTCTCTAGCCCCTTCACTGCTGAGATCTACGCCAAGCGTGAGCGTGAGCGCGCCAAGAAGCAGGGCGGCAAGAAGCAGTAAACGCCATGAGTGTATACCAGGATTGGCTGGGACATTCAACATCCGCAATCCGCACATCGAAAGAGAGGCTGCGAGAGAGGCCAGGTTGCTCAGACAACTTGACACCCAAAAGTCTGGGGCTGCCCATGACAATATTTCCAGCACACGGATGCATCCGAATCTTCAACGATGCTGGACCTGTAGACGATAGATCTTTGCCTTGTCCTTGATACTGGACAAGGCCCCCACTGTGATTTCCCTTACGCGACTACCAAAGATATAATCTAATCAACCCATCGCGCCAAAACTGCAGTACGACTGTGAATCAGTAGACCTTTGTTGCTTATTTGTGACTGCCGAGGATGTATAAGGAGGTTTGGAAGTGCTTGTCTGTTTGACTGCAATGGGTGAGATATTCTACAGACAAAAGGATGCCCCAGACAATCAAATAAAGGGGATTTGAGGCTTAACATTCTACACTTATGTTCTATCTCTTATACACTATGCTTCTACCATGGGGAATAGCAGAATAGCAAGCTGGTGACCACTGAACAACAATCTAAGTATGTTCATGAAGACTATTCAATGTTGAGACTGATTATCTGCCTGATGCTTGGTTTGTCAAGCTCTATTAAGTGCTACCTAGGTATACAACTGCATAGACTAACTTTTGTTTGTAGTGAATCAATTCTTTCTTTACTCTCCTATTTCAAGTTTAAGACCATATATTACCCGAGTCAATGAGCTTTACACGTCAACTGGTATTCACACAAGCATCCAACAGGGCATGTGCCTTGTTGAGAGGATATGGGCTCAGTCGTCAGACTGTTATGCTACAGCCTGGTGCCTTCGCTTGATTTCGGTCTATACTCATCCCTCAATGTGACTATACAATGCCCCAGGGAAGAGAAGACCGGTTTGAATAGAGATGGGGTGTCTTCCATTTTTCCAAACCGTATATCAGGTACGTTTTACTCTCCCTCTCACCTCCCGGGTCATCAACCTGAGTCAATACCTTGAGACCCCAAACATAAAACTTCAGCGAAAATCAAGCAAAGAGCAGTGCAACTGCCAGACTTTCGCCAACTTTGGTCCCTCGGGCTCACTACCATTGCCATATGTACCATCTGATGCATGGCTGGCTCAACCTTCCAAGGTTCTTGCACCTGCTCCCAGGTGATGAGTAAGTGAGGACCTAATGAGAACTCCCTTGACGAGATATCATATATCATTGAACTCCAGCAGAAAGAACCTAGTCAGATGCCACGAAGCAAAGCATGGCTACAGTCATCGATTTGAGCCTACCACCTAAGGACCCGAAGTTTGGCGACCGAGATAGTCAATCAAGAGCCAATTCAAACCAAACCTGAGTTCCAACGCGCCAAATGCGCTATGCGTGACCTTCTTTGGCCCCTTGGGGTGGACTAACCCAAGAAACTACCCGTGGACGACACCTCGCCCTATGACAAAGCCTGGACTGATAAAGCTCGTCAGGAACCAATAGTCTTTGCTGGCCTTCAGCTTTCTAAGATGGGAGGGAAATCTTCACGAGGATCATAATGGGTTGTTTGCATTGTGCTTTGGATTTGCCTGTGATGGTCCCAGCACGTCGACTACAGCATCACAAGCTCAGTAACCTCGCCCTGCTTAGCAGGAGAGACTCCAGTGATTTCCCCAGAGATGCAAGAAATAATTTTGAGAATCAGGTTGGGTGTGTTTGCCCTGCGCTGTGAATTCGACTGCGATGACCCCAAATCGGCGCCGGCTACGGACTAGCCGTGCGGAATAAAAGGCGAGCCATCATGTTGGAACTACTGCTAGGCCTTTTTCTTACTTCCACTGCGGGTTTGTCCATCAGTGCCAGATATCCTGGGCATTGGCTGGGATGGACCAACCTAAGAATCACTGGTGAGAACCATGATGAACTCGCCTTGCTGAGCCAGATAGCAGGGCCACCCTGGACGAACACTCTCGATGGGAACGGAGTTCAGAAACAGAAGGGGTGGAATCATGGAAACACGCAATCAGGGAGCACAGAGAAACCACTTCGAACGTTCAGGGTGATCTTTTAAAGACGTGCGCTCCAGCCCTATCAATCGAGGCTGGGGTGTTTAGTGTTACCGTGACCGCCAAAAAAGAAGTGGAAAATGGCAGAGCAAGGAGGCAGAAAACAAGAAGGGAAAAGGAAACCAGACAAACCCCATGTGGATCTACGACTGAGGAGATGAAGATACCCACAGCAGAAGAAACGCATCCAAGACTCGGGAACAGACCATTTAGCATGTTCAGCATCTACTTTCCGTAGTAGGTGAATCCAAAGAACCTTCGAATGTAAAAGCACTTGGCAGGCCCATGGTCTCACCGTATACCTAGGTATATGCTGAGAAGACTCGGCTAATCTTGTCGAGCCCATGAACCTGAACAAGAACCGTGCCGAAATCTCCAGGAACCAGTAAGCCACTGACCTATGGAAGGCCCAGGTCTAAACTGAAGACCTGGGAATAGACTCAGATGAGACTGTGATAACCACAACTTGCCATACCCAGACAGACATTGACAGCTTGCGCACCGAGTCTCCAAGGTATGGAAGTCCTGGATGATGAGAAACAAAGTCGCCGAAACACAGAAAGTCGGAATTTGACCGTCAATGTGACATCAACCGAAACCCCTTCCCCATAGAGGACATTGCTCGGCTATGCCAGGGGAAGAAATACAGATACCTGCCGGAATTGTGGCAGTGAGTATCAATGCCGCACCGATGCCCAAATGCCAAATTGTCTGCAGCTGCAGAGGCGTGGTGGTTATGACCTCAAGGCTGTCATAGGCACGCAGGACGAGGCTCAGACCAAGGAACAAACCTACGATACTGATTCCGAGATTGAGGGCGAGGACAAGAAGAATGCCAATGATAAGAGGCAAAGGCAAAATCAAGATAGTGGCACGTGGACAATCTCACCATGCACGCATTGTCTGTTCCCCAAGTGGACTTGCGTGCCCTACTGGGATGGCCAATGGACATTCCAGTTGTTATTTTTCTACATGGATTAATTGAAGATTTCTTGTTAAACCCATAAAAAGTAACCAAAACCATGTTTATTATAGAACTGAGGGTATATACCGACGCCACATGAATCAAAGAGCCCAGAGAGACAGACAGAGACAGAGACAGGGTAGTATGTAGGGTTCATATCACAAGAGACCAGGACATGACAACCAGAAGGCCCAAGATCAAAGAGAGGAAGCAAAGAAGAAAAGCACTGCCAACAGCTACCTTTCACTGCCGCCTTCCCCTTCCCCTCTTCCCCTGTGTTCGACTCTCATCAACAGTCTCAACCTCATCCTCATCAGTCCCCTTCTTCAAGTCCTCACCCTCAGCAAGTCCCCACTTCTCACGATCATACCAGTCCTCACCATCACTCATCTCGCCAACATGTCCCTCGGCCTTACACCACTCCAGAACATCAGCTTTCATGCGGCAAGATCTATTCAGTGAATCGAGCATGTGCTCGACCCCACGCACCGTCTCTTCCTGCTTCTGGATATACGACCAGAGCAGGCGGCGGGTTTCCTCAGCTTCGGCGGCGGGAAGGCCGAAGTTTGGATCAGGGCGGATGTTGTCTGGGACGAGGAAGAGGGGGTGCGGGGTTGGGAGTGGGAATGCTGTCTCGGAGAGTGGGGAGCCGTTCTCATTTTCGTTTGGGTTGACTGCGTTGGCTTGCGCACGCGTTGTCATTCGCCGTGGTGGTTCTGGTGAGGAGCCGTCGTGCATTTCGAGGTCTTGTTCTGTGTCGTCATTGAGTTCCGTTGTGTCGACGGGATCGGCATCTTTCGTTGTGTCCATGTCCTGTTTCCCCTTGAGGGGTGGGTTTATGCTCGCCCCAGCTTCGGCGTCATCGTGTTTGCTGTCCTGGGCAGGGGTCGAGGTGTTAGGGTGAGGTGGAAGGTCTTTGACGGTGGCATCGGTCTCTTCTGATTTAAGCTGCAGGCCATTCTTGGCGGTTTCGGCCTCTGCTGGGACATCGGCCATTTCCACGTCATTCTGCGTTGAACTAGTCTGGGCTTTTGTCCCGTTCTGTGTCGGCTTGGAGTCCTGGGTGGCTGTTGATGCAGATACCTTTTGTGCCACGTCCTGCGGGCCATTGAGATCTCTGTTGGTGGACGGAGTACCAGTCCCACTTGTACCTTGCCCAGCATATACGCTCGGGTCAGTACTGGCAAGCCTGGGGTCGAAGATCAAGTGATCATTAGGCGTCTCGAGCGCACCGCACGGCATCCAACTGCTATCACCGAGGAATTGCCTATGCAAGCTCCTAGCGCGCCAGAGCAAAGCCCGTTCCTGACGGAGCTTGTGTTCGACCGCTGATGTCATTTTCTCCAGGGCTTGCGATGTGTATGCTTGGGACATAGAAGGATGGGTGGGGAGTTCGGAAGGATGCTTCAGGGGACACAGAAGAGCTAGAAAGGAGAAGCAACAGATCAGTCATGAGGCTACGGACAGCATTGAAAGTGTAAAAAGAAAGACTTACTCTCGAGCGCAATACCAGAGAACGGGTTCTCTTCAGCAGCCGCAGCATCGGCCTCGGAATCTTCATCATCCTCATCCAGCTCGTCTCCCTCTGAATCATAGCGAACCGGGTTCGGCTGAAGAATGTAACGAGTGTAACCAGCGTGATCGACTCTCTAATCGCCGTTCAAAAGTCAGTTTCCATAAAATCCCCACAGCGCCCAAGTCCCGGAATCGGCAAACCACGCACCTGCTTGTAGTAATCCTCGGCGTTGATGTAGCCCAGTGCACCCTCGCTCACATACTTAGCATTAGCATGCATTTTGTTCCCCCGGTTCGTCGGCGCCATGATGGGGTCGTCCGGGCCATTCTCTGGCGAAGAAAGATGTCAGAAAACCATTATGCTTGCAAAGACAGACGGGAACCTACCTTCACGCTCTCTGCGCAGAGCCCGCTTCATGCCGGTGATGGTATCGGCGATCAACGCCGCTTGCGCCGCCATAATTACGGTGTCGGCAACGAGGCTGTCGGGTCAGGCAAGTTGTGTTGCGCGTGAGAGGGGATTCTCAGGCAAACGGGGCGTGGGAACGGATTCCCGAGGAGGGGGGAAGTAACAGGCTGGATATTTCGGTGCTGGGGCCTCAATTATAGCTGCAGATACTGCGGGATCAAGGGAAGTGATCTGTAATGTCTTTGACTGACTGTGATGAAGCTCTCTGACGGCGAGACATACGGAAGACCGATCGCCGCTAGCCTCATTAGGATATCCAGGTTATGTGATAAGGGCTGGACACGTGACGTACCCTCATCTATATGTACAACATACAGAGAGAGTATGGAGTTGGGAATGACTATTTTATATACAATATTTGCTTATTATGAGACATTCCAATTCATCCACAGCAGGTATTTCAGATTCTGGGTCTTATCATTCAATCGTCGGCATCAACCCATACCAGAACCCCCTTCTTGTCCGACCTCATATCCCCCGTTGGAAGGACGCGGAGTGTTTTGTTGAAGTAGGTATCAATAACTACCAGTTGTGGCTGAATCCATAAGCCACGCTTCGCTGCAAACAAATTGAAGTTCACTGTGTGGCGACTCAGCGGCACAAGCTGCACAACGGTGGTCTTCGGTCCGCTAAAGGCAAAGTGCTCGCTAGCTTCCATGACCAGGTTGAAGGTGAGGAAATGGGTGGAGGGGTTCTCCAGTACATAATCCATATGAATCAACCCCGCCATACTGCTAGATGGGGTAGCCGATGCAAGAACTCGAGGCTCGCCCATTGGGACCACAAATCGGGGAATATCAAGGACGGTGGTTGTGACTGAGTCCTCTGCGTCCGAGGAAGCTACAAATTCAGATGACTGCCGGCGCCAATTGATCTCCAATGTGCAGGTGAGCGCAGTTGGTCGGCGGTCTCCGAGAAGGAGCTTCTGGACATCGAGGCAGAAGTTGGATTCTCGCAGTTCTTCCGGTGCGAGATGTGGCGTTTCGGGAGTCACAGGCTCTTCTGAGTGAACATCGCAAATGACTCCCCCGTTGGCTTCGAGAAGAACCAGGGACATCTTGTCAATTACCAATGGCTCCAGTGCAAAGGAAACTACCTTGGAATTGAGGTACCACTTCTGGAACAGGCCTCCAGGACTTGGCGCAGAGCCATCCTCGAGTAAGTTGTCGCTAACTGCGAAGAAATTGGGCCACGGCTGAGGGTGAATTGCCGGCAAGAATTCATAGTTTGCTTCAAACGGCCGAAATAAATGATAGATCCACGGTAGTATTCTTCATAATCGGGGTCTGGGTATCAGACACCAAATGGTACACAGTCGAAACCTCCAAGGTGAAATCCGTAGCCTCCTGGGTATCGACCAACACAATTGTAAGAGTTTTGTGGGAGGAGCGCTCCAGAACACCCACAGATCGTTTCAAGTAATGAGACGGCCCCCCAATCGGAGTGCTGGCGCCTGATTCGAGGGGTTCGGGGTTGCTGTCGCCGTCGAGCCACTGGATTTGAGCTGCGGACTCGGTGCCGAACAATCTGATCTCAGCAGATATATCGGCAGCTTCGTCTTCTTCATTGTGTATACCAATCTGAAGCATCACCCGTTCATTGGTGTAGTAGGTCTGCTTCAGGTTGGGAGTTGTGAGGCGGATCTTGGGAGGCTTAGGCATAACCTTGCACCTGCCAGTATCCCGATCCTTGCCCACTCTCCTACGGGCCACGCCCTTTTGGGTCTGCTCCCACCAGAACGATTCACGCTGTTCTGGTTCAGTGACCGCATAACCCAAATCGAATTGTTCTTCTTCAATTAGCATGGTGATTGAAGCAACCTTAGCTTCACCAGCTTCGCGAGGAACACAGGTGAGGTCAAACACCTTGGTCTGAGAAGGCTCCATAGTCAGATCTGCCATACCTACCAATGCGGTCAGTCCACCGGCTGGGGATTGGACTGCCGTATCAGCGTTGCTCGGTTCGCGGAGTGGAAGAGTTGCGATACAACATGAGGTTGTGGTGTCAGCATCCTGGTTCTGGTCAGATTGAACCTTTACCGGTCGAAGACATCCTTCGAAAACCAGTTTGACCTCCGAAAGCCGGATAGGGGCCGAGGATTTATGAGCACTGGATGTGATGGCAAGTTGTGCACGTAGAGGTTCGCCAACGTTGCCATCGGATTTCTCGAACACCAGCGACGCGGTCACTTTGAAGACAGGTGTCAGTGCAATCTTTGCATTTCGGGCTTGCCAACTTACGACTTGTTATAACATCCTCTGCACGAAGGATAAGAGAAGGTTTAGGCTTTTCTGAGGGTAAACTGTCAAGACTCTTGTGAATGTCATAATGCCACGCAGGTCTCGGTTTGAAATCTATCAAAATAAATATTAACATTGAAGGCAATATGCACAAGATAAATGGAATTGACTCACTCTTATTCAACAGCTCCCAGTCCACTCGCAAGATTGTCTCGCTGTCCTGCATCCTGAGGGCACATTCTCTGAGTGCCCACCCGAAATTGGCCATCAGATGCCACCACCCTGAGCGGCGCCAGCTAAGAGTAGACCACAGCGGCCGAAGAAGCCCATGCGCTTCGGACCATGAGCCAATACGCATATACTCCTCGGCTGCCTCAAGACTCAAGCTCTCGACTTTCCTTGTTTGGTTGCGTTTTGCGTATTCCTCGATAGCAGCCTTCAGCGTGTTTAATATTAGACCAGAATGGTCGAAGCCAGTTCGTCCTTCTTGGGGTGCTTCGGCGTGAGTGTCGGGAACAAGGTATGTATCGTACAAGTAGGATTTATTTGCGAGTTGTGAGGCGGGTGATTGCCCGGGGGGGCTTGCGATCTTCCAAGGGGATTTCCTGGGCAAGCGCACGTCGCAACATCGTATGTTTCGCTGAACGGTGTAGCCAGTAACCTTCGTGATGGAGATGTTCCCAGGGCCTAACTCTTTCCCCGGTTGGAATCGATTTCTCGGGTAGAGCATAGAGCTTCCCGGGCTGCTCAGAAGAGATTTCGCTGGAGATAGGCGGAATTTCCGCTCGGCGGATAAGCTGTGCCATTACCATCGACCAACGCGCCTCTCCAGGCCTCCCACCCGTAGTGTTTACTGCCCTTCCCTCTGCGATTGACAATATCCTTTACACGGATTCTGTGGTCAACCCAAAGACGAGCTGCGGCGGTCGTCTGACCCGTCCATAACAGGCAACGTATAATCCGAATGGCCAGGGCGTCGGCCAAAAGGCGCGCATCGTTGAATCGAGGATTCCAGCCTGCAATATTTTCGAAGACTTCATGCCCAAACAGAGTTTCGTACGCACTCTCATAGTTCCGGCAGGCTGCATCCATTTCTTGGCGAAACTCGGCAAAAATTCCAAGCTTGAATTCATACCGTACGTTCCAGCCTTGGGACGATAGTGTCTGAGAAGTTCCGGTCGTTGGTGGTGCAGTCGGAGGGGGGATATTCCCCCTGTTTCGTTTGCGCCTGGCATGCTTTGACAGATCCCGATAGTATTCAACAACCGACGGTTGCAGTAGAGAGTAGAGTGATTTCACAAAGTCTTGCAGTTCCGACGAAGTCGCGTCTGGTGGGATCACAAATATTGATCTGGGGTCAAGGTTTGTTGCCCGCCGAATCCCCGCAATTCGGTCATCAATCTCGCCCTCATAGCCGCCTTCTTCTCCGTCTTCTGATAACAGAACGACCACAAACCGCGTCTTGTACCCGGAGGATTGCCATTCTTTTTTCAAGCTATTGATCTCGATCTTGAGTTGATTGTCTCGTAGCGAGTTCATATTCGGGTCCAGAGAAAACGGGAAGAAATTTATCACTGCTGCTGGAACCAAGTCCTGGTGTTTAGTTACCCATAGAGGGGTGAGCAAGCCATCTGGGAAAGTTGGGGAACCCGGTGACAGAGGCGATATCGGCGAGTGGAGGACATAGTGTGAACTAGGCTCAGAGTGTTCATTGTCCTGGTCATCACTGGGTGTAGTTGGTGGTGAGGGGATAGGGGGGTCAGCTTTTTGTGGAGGGAGTCTGCATGACTGTGTTGGTGTTAGCAAGTGGTCCGCAGTACGTTGTGAAACCAACGGGATTAGGATCGTAGAGTATCAACATACGCGGCCAGAACTTTTGATGCGGTAACCAATATTCGCTGTCGTAGTATTCCCGCTTACAGTAACTCTAGACTTCCATGGCGCCTGAGAGCTATCTTCCTCTAGAAGCAAGCTCCGGAGCTCCTCCGCAACAGCCCCGCTCAGAGGTGGGAAGTCTGAGAAGATATGGGTCCCCTTCTCTGATAGCAGAGGATAATCCGATGGTGTTCCTGGCTCCTTTTCAGGGTCTGCCTCCAGCCCTGAGAGCAGGACTAAAGGCAGATTGTGATTGACGTAGTCTTCGGGGTAGGCGTCCATTGCGGGCAATGGCTATTTCGCAGCGCGGTCACCACATGTCTAGAGCATAAGGAAGACGTGGGAATTAACGAAGGGACAAGCTGTAAAAATCCAGGCTGTTAACGAAAGTCAAGCCCAAATATGCTTGAGTGTCAATGATGTTTTGGGGGTAAGATAGGCAATGAGGGATACTGCCATGTCGGGCGGTCAACTATATGTTTACTCCGGAGCTGGGAGTTGACCATGTACTTCTTGTTATTTTGACATATGTAGATCTATATGTAGATCTACGGAGTATATCTTGAAGCAATAGGTTTGCTATGTAAGTTGACTTATATAGTGTGGTAAATATAAGATGTTTAATTGGCGCATAGGTTATGGCAAGCACTCCGTATATGTCTGGACATACTATAGATCCGCTATATATATTTGCGTAAGTGTTTTACTATTTTTTATATTATACTATTTCGCTTTCAATCATTTTATATTCAGATTTACATACCTGGATACCTTTGATTGCGTATGTTGTAGATATTTATTTACCCTCTAAATGTGAATTGATCAGTATCATCCTCGTATAGCCTATTAAGCCTATTAAGCCCATTGAGCCTATTAAGGGGCAGAAGAAGCAATTTGGAATCCACGTGGGATCTCAAATACTGATCTAATATATATATATACGGAGTATGATGTACATAGTATCTATAGTTATTGATCTAGTATATATTCTACTCCGTACTCCAACTCCCTACTTATATACCCATTGTACTCCGAAGTATCGGCAAATTAAGATCTTCTGTGGAGAAAAAGGCGTCAACGCTAAGAGATCTCAAAAAAATAAGAAGAACTCCCTTTTCATTCCCTTAAACTCCATCACTTAATACCTTTTTGTTTTACTATTCTCTCTTTTCATCGGTATAACCGGGATTCCTTTAATCTTCCTACGCTCACTACCAATTCCCAAGGTCCCTTTTAATCTCCATATCTCATTTGAATTTCTGTAAGGGGGGGGCACCAGAAACCCTTATCAAACATCTTTCGCATGCAGTAGATCATGCGCGCACCCATTTTACCCTGCATTCGATCCTTGAAGTTTGTTTATTCTAAGGGTTACACCCTTAGACTATTGAACTATGTCGAACGAAAATCCCGTGCAAGCAGAGTCAGCTCTGCTTAGTCGGCGTCGACGCCGTAAATCGCTACCTTCGCGCAATGGGACCGATCCAACCTCGCCTGAAGTCATTTCCTCCCTCATTTCCTCCCTTTCCACCATCTCAGTACCTCTAAATTCCCACTTCGACACCATCCCGAAGATCGACAACGAATCAGACCCAGGATTGCCAGAAGTACCGCGCACCGCGCCCGTTTACTCCATTCCTCCATCCGAGCAGCATGGGTTTGGAATGAGTTACGGTGCCTACAAACCAACGGTCGAGCCACCGGCGCTACCGGAGAACCCATTTCTACACCCCGATGATGCGGCCTCGTCGCCTGTCATTCGCATGGCCCGGGCACCCCCGTCACCAAAGTCACCCCGATCGCCGAGATTCAAACCGTTCAGAACGACCGACTCATCGACCACTCGTCCAGCTTCAAGGGAATCTTATACATCTGTGATAGCCGCTCCAGAGCCTTCCTCATTTGGAACGATCAGCACGGAGCCTGGTCCTCGTCTGTCGACCCCGAGCATTGCTTCGAATAGTTCTGCAGGTCGGACAAAAAGCCTAAAGGGTCAATTGAGTCTATTGAAGAGGTCATCACGGGAATTCATGGGCGAAAAGGATCCACAAATCGAACGCCTGCGAAAGACTACTAGCTACAACGACAGTCTACGACACAACGTCCCGCGCAGTCGAGCAAGCTTGCGCTCATTGCATTCCATGGCGGAGGTTACAGAGGAGGCTCGCCCTGCGGACGTCAAGGAAGAGCCATATGAAGAGAAAGTCGCAAGCACCCCAACCAAAGATTACCAATCGTTCCACGGTACCCCAGATGTTAGCAACCCCGGCGGAATTGGAAGCGGTAGAATCATTCCAACTCGCGACTCATCTCTGCGACATCGGCATAGCCAGTCGTCAAGCTCGAAAAAGCACCGGTCTGCTCGTCATAGTCGATACTCGTCTACAGCCAGCAAAGAGTTCAATGCAGACAATGGATTACCAGGGACGAGTAATGACGCAGAACAGGTGACCCGCCGGATCCAAGAGGTGAAAGACCAGCAACGGAAGATCAAGACCGAGTTGGAAGTGGGAAATAGCCCTGAACATTCGACTAAGACGAGCCCCGCGAAGCAGGCGAAGCCTTCAAAGGTATCACGCGTTCTAGGATATGATGTCAATCAGGCCATGCAGAATGGACCACACCGCGATCGGCCATCTTTCAACGACAGTGCTCCTTCTCCAAACGTGATGACAGGGAAAAGTCGCACTGGGAGCCGGCCAGGAGCCCCACTCGCATCGAAGCCTACCCACCTACCATCGCAGTTGCCCAAGTCTTCTGTGGAAAGACCAGATTCCGAGAGAGCTAGACACAGACAGTCTCTGGAGCCAATTACACCAACCACCCATCGCCGAACGCCATCCGGACACCTGTCCCATCTGTCAAATGGACGTCCCTCGTACAGCACCGAACGACCATCCAGTGCGGATTCAATTGATCTTGCTGTTGACGACTACATCTTTTCGCCGAAGCTGACCCAAAGAGTGATCCACCCAACCACCGGCCGCTCCATCGCCTTCTCCGAAGTCGGTGATCCTAAGGGCCATGTCGTGCTTTGCTGTGTCGGCATGGGTCTCACTCGGTATCTGATGGCATTTTATGATGAATTGGCCCGGACACTCAATCTACGACTGGTCACATTGGACCGCCCTGGCGTTGGCGAGAGCGGCCCACACCAGGGAGACGAGCCGAGTACCCCTCTCAGCTGGCCCGGTAAGCAAGACTGCCGAGAGATTCCAATCCTGCGCTAATCAGTAACAGATGATGTTGCAATCGTTTGCAACCACCTCCGAGTGACTAAATTTTCCATACTTGCCCATTCTGCCGGTGCAATCTACGCCCTTGCAACGGCTCTCCGAATCCCGCAGCATATTCGTGGTCGCATTCATCTCCTAGCTCCATGGATTCCCCCATCCCAGTTGTCTAACATTGGCTCCAAGAAGGAGCCCGCGCCGACCAACGCGGTGCCTTACTCCCAGAAGATTCTTCGTGCTCTTCCCACATCCCTCCTCAAAGTGGCCAATTCCAGCTTTATGAGTGCCACTAGTGCCAGCATCACCACCAGTTTACCCAAGTCCCCGCGACGGGCCAAGCGCAAGGCTGCTACCAAAGAAGCTTCCAATGCGACCGCCATCCCTCCAGTACCGGCCATACCTTCCGTTGACCCCAACCCGCAGACCCAGCGAGTTGACATTGTACCGAATATTAAACCGTCCGCTTCAACCACCGCGTCGTACAGAAAAAGTGACGCGACTCTCGGGTCTCGCGCAAAGTCTCCAGAGGACGAGGTCGAACGGCAACGTGACTATGATACTCGTCTCACCTACAAGATCTGGGAGCTGGCCACCACCAACGCCAACCCGGCAGTTGATTTGCTGACCTGCCTCGAGCGTCGCCAAACAATTGGATTCCGCTACGTGGATATCACGCGATCTGTGGTGATCCACCATGGCAGCAAAGACCCTCGCGTTCCAGTGGAGAATGTCCAGTGGCTTGGCAAGACGATGCGCCGCTGCGAGGTCCGGATCCTTGAAGGCGAAGGTCACGGCCTCATGGCATCTGCTGGTGTCATGGGCAATGTTTTGACCGAGATTGCCAAGGAGTGGGAGGACTGGACGATCCTTGTCCAAGGCAAACGCCGAGCAACTGCCAGCCATGCTGCACGGCCTGGACTCTCGATCCAAACTTGATCTCCCCAGCCTGCCCTATTTCCCCCTTTATCGGATGCCAAAGGCATCTTCACTTCCAGCCCTGGTGCCCCATCTTCCCCTAATTACCATCGCACTCATTTCGACAGGCTAAGCCGCAGCTGGTCTGTGGTTCCCACTGTTCTGACCTACACCTTCAACTTCTATATCCTATCATTTATCCTTACCCCCTTTCTTACCCGTCTACATACACCTACTCGAGGTTCATGTCCTCTCTATGATTTACTGTTGACATGGGTTTTGCCTTTGAACAAAAGAACCCGTCTGATTTAGCATAATACCCAGTCATGCCATATACTAATCAATATTGTTAATTCACCTTGACTTATACCTAGGTACATATATATAGTAAAAGTAAAAGTAAGACAAGATACAAAACAAGCATATATTATTTACATCATAGCTTCCGCCAAGCATCAGCGCTCAGACGGGGCAAACCCGCAAATCAGGGATGACATTGCCCTTGGCCCCTTGACCCCACTTCTCCTGACCTCCAGGGCTTGTATGGAACTTCTTGATCTTTTTATTGTTCCTGAAAGATTTAGGATCAAATGTGCAGGTGTCGAATGTTCCCAATACGTTGAACTGTTAGCTCTGCCGGGAACGGAGGAAATCTTGGCTACTGGAACACGTCACGTTGTCTCGAATTCACCCCGGACCTGACGACTTGGGACATTTTGGATTCAGCCTCTTTTTTTTTCTTTTTCTTTTTCTTCTTTTTTTTATATCCAAGCCACAAGCCGCGAGGCTATAAGCGCAACTCTCCATGCCTTCTTCCCAACGGCGGCTTCGACTGGTCGTCATTGCGGTCATCGCGCTTCTTTTCATGGTCTTTTACTACACTGTACCACCCCAGATCTCCCACTTTCGCACTGTTTCTTCAGATATCTAATACAACGAAATCAAATCCACAGGGCGATGCGACCAAAATCCAGAACCAAAAGTTCTACCGGTCAACCCTCGACGCAATGAAAGCCAAAGAGCAAGCCAAGCAGGCCAAGGCCCAAGAGAAGATCCAGCATCCTGTGCATGCGCCCGGTCAGAATGTCGCTGCCGGTGCGGGTGCCGGAGAAAAGGTGCCGGTCGCTGAGGTCGAGAAAGCTGCTGTTCCTCTTGCTACAGAGAATGAAGATACGGAGGAGGTCCCGATTGCGGGACGGACGAAGATGACCGTTCCCAAGAAGGCGAACCAGGATACGCCGTCAGAGGTTCAGTCGGAGCTCAAGAGCGAGGAGGAGAAGGAGCGCGAGGAGAAAGCGAAGAGAGAGCGCGAGGAGAAGGAGAGAAAAGAGGCCGAGGCGACAACAGAGCTTAATGCGATTCTTAAGCGGGCTCCAGGTACGTCTCTTTTCATCTTGCCCCCGTTTTCCATTTCTTGCCCATGTTCAAGACTAACAACTTTCAGTGATCGTCTTCTCCAAATCCTACTGCCCCTACAGCAAGAAAGCCAAGTTGATCTTGCTGGAACACTACTCTATCGAGCCGAAACCGCTTGTAGTCGAATTGGACCAGCACCCGCTTGGGCCGTATCTGCAGGCCCTCCTTGCACAGAGCACGGGGCGTCGCACTGTGCCCAATGTGCTTGTGAGTGGGAAGAGCATAGGTGGTGGAGATGATATTGCGGCATTGGATCAGAGTGACGAGCTGGCTTCGACGCTGCGACAAATGGGTGGAAAATGGATCGTGGATGTGTCGCACCACGAGGTTGAAGGTTGAGAAATCACTGTGAGGTTAGTTATTGTAAAACAACTTGGAAGTTTCAAAGTAATAGCCATAGTCCATAGCCCTGGTAGAGAATCCAGGGGGAATGGTCGTTGCAGCTGATTGCATTGTACATAGGAGCGAACTTGCTCAGGAACTCCAGGCTCCAGCTTAATATTTACCACATGTACTTCTACTTGCCTATCACTCAATTAAAATCGGTGAAACAAGTACTGGTACAAGTACTGATAAGACGATAAGCTGATAAGGAACCCTAATTGCGCTAGACCCAAAAGGGTCCTAAGCGACGCACAATCCCGTGACATCCAATTTCGCTCCACCACCAAGTCCATTCGAATTTTGAACCTCCCCGACATCGACAATCTACACCCCCGGCAACCACCAAAAGTCACGTCAAGATGCGGTACATTCACTCCGAGGAACGGCTGCCCATTCTGGACAATGGTGAGCGAATTTCTTTTTTATTGAAGGATGGAGGAAGCCGGTCGCACACAATACAACTTCTCTTTTGAGGGCACGAAATTCAACACAGCCTAGCACGACACACCCGATCAACATCCAGCAATGCAGCAGAAGCAGGAGGGAATATTGTGTGGGATTGGCGACTCGCACACCTACCCGGACGATCCACTGATTTTGATTGCTCAAAATATCGAATTCTACAAAAAGAAGTGCCATTAACTAACCCAATTCTCTTTGTGTTGTACAGTGAAGGTCCACATTAAGTCCCGCGTCGTGACTGTCGAGGGTCCCCGCGGCAAGCTCGTCAAGGATCTTTCCCACATTGCCGTCACCTTCGGCCGCCCCGAGCAGAACGTTATCTCCATCGAGCTGCACCACGGTGCCCGCAAGGGTGTTGCTACCCTCCGTACCGTCCGTACCATCATTAACAACCTGATGATCGGCGTTACCCGTGGCTTCAAGTACAAGATGCGTTACGTCTACGCTCACTTCCCCATCAACGTCAACATCGAGCCCAACCCCGAGACTGGCCGCGCCGTTGTGGAGATCCGGTATGGAACCCTGGAATTTACGGCTTTTACCGAGATAATTTCGAAATTATACTGTGGAAGTCGATTACGATGGAACTAAAGCTAATTTTTTGTTATTAGCAACTTCCTCGGTGAGAAGTACGTCCGCCGCATCACTGCCCAGCCCGATGTCGACATCGCTCCCTCCGCCAACGTTAAGGATGAGCTCATCCTCACCGGTAACTCCCTCGAGGGTGTGTCCCAGTCCGCCGCCGACATCCAGCAGATCTGCCGTGTCCGAAACAAGGATATCCGTAAGGTGAGTTACACGAACACACGCACCTTCACTGGGAGGACCGAAGTCTCTAAATCTATACTAACCATGCCCAGTTCTTGGACGGTCTGTACGTGTCGGAGAAGGGCAACATTGTTGAAGAGTAAATGTGCCGCTTGGGAATGTATGGGGTGTCCGGGAGAGGTTTCTTTAATTTCGCCTACTTGCATATAGGGAAGCAAAGCGAAATGTCAAAAACAAAACGACCCTTTTGAAATTCACTGATTCCCTTACGCGAAAAACGTCTTTGTATGTGGCATGTAGAAATGTGCGCCCGAGGCAATTCTATTACTTCATTTAATACTCTAAGAATTGAGTAGAGGGATATAACTACATGTTATATTCCGGGTGTAGTTGAAAAAATGGGAAGATCCGGATCGATCTGGTAGTTCCGACTCTCCAGCTCTCCAACCTCCAACTTTCATCCTACTTCCACAATTCCTCCCCATGACCAAATCGAGACCAATCCATCTCTATAATACAGCTATACTCGAATACATATCATACTTAATCACTCAGTCTACTATCGGTCCAGTACCACTACCTCAATCTCAATCTCCAATCCCCTAGCGCAACGTGCGTGACGTTATAGCATGTGAAAGCGAATACCGGGCCCGCATGTGCACCTCTCCCTCCACCAGCCACAACGCAGACACATTTCTCGCAGATAAAAATGGGGTCCTGGTGGCTCGGTTTGTGGAATATTGTTGGTGCGGTCTGGAATATGGTGCTTGATGTTGCTCAATTTTGGAGAGACGTGAGTGTTGCACTCCAATCCTACCCTAGATATCTTGTATGCGGGGGAGATATCTGAGCTTGAGATGGCAAAGACGAAGACCCACAAGACATAACATCGGAGGTAGTTTTCGGTCTGATCTTGAGCTAATAAGTGTCCTCCAGAAACTACTATCATGGTGGCATTCCAAATCCCCTCGGGATCGACTCTTTCATACGCTAGCCAACGCGCAGAGCTATGAGGAGTGGGAAGAGGCGGCATTCGAGCTCGACGAGCTACAAAGTAATGATATATGGTATGGAATCAAACCATACTAACCGAACCCAGCGCAAAACCCAGTGTACCAAACTACCATCTAACCAACTACGCAGGCGCCAAAACCCCGTCAGCCGACACTATGACTACCGACTAATCCTCGGCCGACTCGAAGCACTGATGAGCGCGCGCGAGTCAGAAGACATCCTAACACTAGTAAACCTACTACGATCAGGGCTAGTGCGAAATCTGGGCAACATAACCAGCACGAAGCTATTCACGCACGCGTACGCAGGAACCAAGCTTCTAATCGACGACTACATCACGCAAGTAGCGCTATCAATCCAGTACGTGACGTCGGTGCCAGGAGCACCGATGCACCCAAGCGGGTTTAGCTCGCAAGCGAAGCTAGAGCTGCTGCATGATACGCGACAGGCTTTTGGGCGGACGACGCTGCTGCTGCAGGGCGGGTCTGCGTTCGGGCTGTGTCATCTTGGTGTTGTGAAGGCATTGCATTTGCAGGGTCTATTGCCGCGTATTATTACAGGCACTGCCACTGGGGCGATGATTGCTGCGCTTGTGGGGATTCATTCTGAGGATGAGTTGTTGCCGTTGCTTGATGGGGAGGGCCTTGATCTTTCTGCTTTTGAGAGGCGAAAGATGGTTAATGGTGGTGGTGAGGGGAACTCTGATTCCAGTTGGGTTGGGACGTTTTATCGCAGGATGAGGAGACTGCTGAGGAAGGGGTATTTGTTTGATGTTGGTGTTTTGGAGGAATGTGTTCGGGCCAATGTTGGGGATCTCACGTTTGAGGAGGCGTATGCGAGGTCGAAGCGCATTTTGAATATCACTGTTGCGACGACGGAGAAGAATGGGACGCCGAATCTGTTGAATTACTTGACTGCGCCGAATGTGGTATGTATTTCTCCCCTTCTCCTGGCCAGTACCAATGGTTTCTGACGCATTTTCTAGCTCATCTGGTCTGCAGCGGTAGCATCCAACGCTTCTTCCTCGGGCCTCTATTCACCCGTAACGATCTACTGCAAAGATGAAACAGGCACAATTATTCCATGGCCACACACACAAGACACGGTTTTCCGACCCTGGCGACATGTGCACTACAATGAAGGCGAATCTCCTCTCTCACGAATCTCGGAACTCTTCAACGTGAACCACTTCATCGTCTCCCAAGCCCGACCATACCTAGTCCCATTCCTGCGCTCAGAACTGAACCTCCTAGACCGACGCCAAACAGGCTGGAACAACCTCTCCCGCTCCGCAATGCGACTAATGATTGTCGAACTGCGCCACCGGCTCCGCCAACTCGACTACCTAGGTGTGCTACCTGCTCCACTGAGCAGACTCCTCATTGATGAGACAATCCCCGGACCGAACTTAACTCTCGTCCCGGACTTGTGTTTCTGGGATCTGAGGAAACTGTTCCAGAGTCCGACGAAAGACCGCGTGTCCGAGTGGACGCTTAAGGGCGAGAGGGGGGTTTGGCCGGCGATTAGTGCGCTGAAGGTTCGGGAGGCGGTTGAGATTGAGCTTGATAGGGGGTATCAGCTTGTTAGGCGGCGTCGACCAAGTGATGCTTCGGTTTCGGTGTCTGTGCCGAAGCAGGTTAATGCTATGAATGAGGGGGTTCCTCGGCGTAGGCGGGGCGGGAGTGAGAATGAGGAGGGGATTCTAGCTGATCGGGAGTGATGGGTTATAGAGTTGCTATAACTAATGCAGACTGTTTCTACATCTGCATGTAAACGGTGTACTTTGGATGTTTTGAGAAAGCAATGAAAGACTATCGTGGTATTCTAGCGGGTATTAAGAGTGATACTCGACATCTTCATTCTTTACCTAGGTAGGGTCGGTTCATAAGGATATTAATCCCAGTAACATCATTTTTTATGGTGATAAGCTAGTGATGATTGATTTTTGGCTCTTGTCGGCCTATTGACAGAGTATGGATGGAGCTGGCCGGACTTATGAATGGTATGATGAGAACGTACAGCTGTCTCTACCTGGGAATGACCCCAATGCCTTTGAGGAGATTCGGATTTGGCTTGGGGATGACTCGCGTGCTTTTCAGTTTGAGGTCTAGACTTCTTACTTGTTCCTGAGCCTAGATGAAATTGTCAAGTGATGTATAAGTAACCTCCATATATAAAACAGACTAGTTCGCCATTTCCCCAAAGAGAACCTACTGTTCTATGTCTCCAACACACCTCGTGCCTTTCCCAGTTTCGAAAACATGGCACCTCCTTTGCTCGCCAGAAACTGCAGTAGCAATGAAAGTTAGAACGAGTCTTTCGTCCTGAGGGTTGAAGCAGGATCGGTGGACGGGGTTATTGCTCATGGCGGTAGTATTCCGGACCCTAGTATTGAAGTTAGAATTGAAAGACAAAACATCAGACCAAATTAAGGATAGACTTGCGTTAGTTCAGCCGTTGCAATCGGTCCAAATTTCTAGACACAGTTAGTAGTCTAGGATATGAGGAGAAGGGACAATGTTTTATACCTGTTCAGCCCCCCCCAAAAAACCGCGTGCGAAAAACGTCTTGACAGCAACAACCCAACAACCTTCAAGTTTTTTTATGTTGTGGCCTATAAACTTGACATTTTCTGCTGCCCTTTTGTTGCGCACGTGCACATTCTTGTGCCGTTTGACAACGGTCCAACCGTCGTCATCAAGCAAAGACATAACATAGGAACATAGGAGGGTGACATTCGACGTTCTGTCTAATAAGAAAACTCCCTAAGGGAAGTTGCTCTCATTTTATCGCTGCTCTAGCCGGAGACTTCCCTCTATCGAATATAGTAGAACACAATGACAGTGTATCATCCTGGGACAACACAAAACTTGGATCAAGAAACATAACTGACTTCTAAGGTATAAAAACCATTGTTCACTTATTCTAATGTAGTTTCTCTAATTGTATGGAATGAACTACCCGGCCAATATGAGAACCTTTAGACCCGGTCGTCAATCGACGTCATTTGAGTTTTCTTTGTGACCTGGATAGAGTAGCAACGTGTTACAATGCTATTGTATTTACGCTGTGGCAGAAAAATTTAGACGAATTGACATATCGAAAGGTCTTTCAGATAAAATATAGTCTACCTAGGTAGTGTCAGAATGAAAGGAAAGATGGCGGCAATGATCTTATTGCAGTCTTTAGAACCCCCAATTCAGAGAGTCAGATAGGGGGTGAATGAGCTTTTGCCACAGGCCTCTCAAGTCTCCAGAATTAAAGAAAAAAGAAAGACATCTAGAGTATGTGTTAAACATGCATGCAGCCTATATATAGACACAGGGGAGGGTTGAAAGAACTGGTATAGGGGGTCTGATGAAATGGCATACTAGCAAGCATTATTCTTCCATATCTTTGCTGAAACGAGGTCTCCAGACTTTGCTAGCAAGCCAAGGAATCTTTCATCAAAGCCGATAGTTTTAAATAGTTGACCTCCACCGCTTCGTGTCTCAGATGAGGATGAAAGAACCTCGGGAACGCTGGAGGGCCAGTCAGATCATTGGTCATCAAAGCCCTAATTCCTGGAGGTTCCAAGGTGGGCTTCTCTTTGTTAGGCATTTGGACATAATATGAACTGCTTATACTGTGTCCTCTCTCTAAATCCAAACCTGCTGGAAAATTATAAATCATGACATCTATTTTGGAATGGCTGGAGAGACTCTTCGGCAAGAAGCTCTTCAACTTGGAATGGTTGAGGAGACTCTTCAGAAGGTCTCTCAAGTTTCCTGTCTCTTTCCCAGAAGCCGGCTGGGATGTTATTCCTGCCGATGGGAAAGTCGAGGAGGAACAGATGCCAACCTTTTATGACGAAAACTTCTATTTCCCTGTCACTATCGGTGACATTTTACTCTCCCGGTATCAGGCTGTTGGTAAACTCGGATGGGGAACTACATCTACCGTTTGGTTGGTTCGAGATCTCGAGTAAGCTAATATTTTCTTCTCTCATTTACTATGTATCTATTCTAATACTGAACAAATCAGAATGAATGACTATAAGGCATTGAAGGTTTTTGCTCTCGATGTATTTGGTGAGGAAGAATCTGCATTCTACGACCAGATCAAACGGGGAAATTAACAACATCCTGGATCAAATCGAGTGAGGAAAAAGATAGGCGAGGTAAAGATTCCCCAAAAGGACTGGAAGTACTATGAGCATTTGGCCCTTCTGCAAACGCCTCTGGGGGGAGAGTTTGCAAGATCTCCAAAAACGTTCGGCAGGTGAGCGCTTGGATAAGCTCTCTATCCAATCGACAATATATCAGATGTTGCTAGCACTGGACTATCTGCACACAGAATGCCACATGATTCATGGGGGTATGAAATGGCTCCTGACTCGAACTCTTCTGAAAGACGACTTATCTCTCTGACAGATATCAAGGCAGATAATATCTTCCAAGAGATCGGGACGAAGCTAGGCTCGACAGATATGTCCAGGCTGAGATCGAGAATTCTTCTCCACGAAAGTTTGCGTACAGCTATCCTATCTATCGCTCCAGGCCACTTGAACCAGCATCCCAGTTGGGTGTGATTCAGCTTGGAGATTTCGGCGCCGCCGCGCAAGGAGACGAGCCACGCAACGGTGAAGTTCTCCAGCCTAGTCTTTATCGAGCGCCCGAGGTGGTGCTGAAAAATGAGTGGAATTATCCGGTTGATGTTTGGAACTTGGGGGTCTGGGTAAGTTATACTTGACTGGTTCTAAGGGACTCTACGTTCTAATTCACTTCAAATTAGGCCTGGTGCGCATTTGAGGGCAGTCCACTCTTCATCTGTACCGAAACCTCCGAAACCAAGCGTTCTTACTCCATCTCTCTACATCTTGCGCAATTTACTGGGTTGCTGGGACCACCACCTCCTGATTTCATAGAGCCTGACACTATCAGTGCCGAGTATTTTGATAAAGATGGTAGGTGGAATTTCATCCTTTGAGTGCCTGACATCTATTAACTCTATCTCATAAGGAATTGGATAGCCAAGGATTGTGAATTTAAGATGACCAGTTTTGAAGAGTTGGAGAAACATCTTGAAGGGGAGGACAAAGAGATGTTCTTGGACTTGATGAAGGGGATGATCACATGGCGACCAGAAGATCGAAAGACCCCAAGGGAGTTGATAAAACATTCATGGCTTCAAGGTATGGACACCTGCTTCTCACAAGCCAACTGAATAGACTCTCTCCAGATATCTCGCTAGACAGATTTGCCGATTCTCTTTCGTGCCCGTATTAGTTCTTAGAAATTGAAAGCCCTTTATTCTCTCTCGCTTCGATATATATGATAGATCTTGTTCTGTTTCTTTGTTTTATCAGGAGCCCATGGTTCTTGATCTTTGAGAAGCATAGTCGGCCACCAACTGCATATTTCTCTGACGTCTTTTAATAACCTCTTTTGATGTCTTCTACAGTGTAAACAAGACGCCTCGAAAGTATAAAAGCACGGGATAATAATTTAGCTGAATCAGCTGATAACTTAAAGTTACCCACTCTACATCCGCTGATATCATCTTCCTTCCGACGCTTCAACAGGAAAAAGAGAGAACAAAAAAGAAAGAAAAAAGAAAGAAAACAGAAAAGAGACCAAGGCCAGGATTCGAACCTGGATCGCTGCTGGCGCCCCGAAGGGCACCCCCATACGAGGGCCGGCAACTGAGCAGCTGTGCTGCCATTGCACCACCTTGGTTGCTTTTAGGAGATATGGTAGGACCGATGGTGATAGCATCAAGATGGAACACGACTTGGTAGACTCCAATAAGGGCGTGGTAATTCCTTACCATCTTACCATCACAGAAATCTTGCAAGCAAACCGAGTAGTAGCTGCGTGAGAGTCGCATATTCTGGCTATTCAAAGAATTCACCCCTGCTGTACCTGGATCATCATCACAGGTTCCATCATTTTGGCTACCTCATGATTAGTGTAAACACAAGATAGCGAGTTGGGGCAGATGTGTAAAAGATGATGTCATGGGTAAACGTAGCTCGCGGGGTGTGAAAGTTTCTAGAAATTGGGGGTTCACTTGGATTATATGTTGTATGTTGTATGTTGTATGTCATTTTCGGTTAGGGCTAAAGGCCCAAGGGCAAAATCAGCTTTAAAGAGATTCTGCCAGTTTTCGCCGGCTGCCAAGTCAACCCTAATCATTTCCCTTTCTGTACATGTACTTAATATTCTGAATGAAATGCCAACTCTTTTACTACCGATAGATAACAAAGGCAAGATTTGCACCATTAAGGATACTAGGTTTACCGCAATAACCTCGATTCATCGCTATCTACGGGGTAGTTGTTAAAGTGTGAAGATTGACCAATCAGGACGAGTCTTACTATGGCCGATGGTGTAGATTAACAATAGCCCAGACTGATTCATTCCTTGAGCGACATATTCGTTAGAAAGGGTAAATGGGAATGTAACTTATTATTCAGTCCAGTTACAAACTCCGATGACAATTAGAAACATGTCCCGGATTCGCTTGCCCTTTCGAGCTGGTATTATCAAAGTGGTCTTGGATATAAAAGCCCCATTGACAGAGCTATGGGTCCGGTGGGTGAAAATGCGTTATTTTCTTGCCCCGGCTTGTAGATTATAGGTACTGGTACCTTGATAAGGACGCTCCATGGTGGAGAAACCCCATGGGAAAAATGTCAGAATCGGGAAAGGAAAGTGATTCCGAACGGGATATAGATGCGGCAATATCAACCCTATCTAGTTGGATTACCGAAATTATTGACAAGAATGAGGTGGAATGGAGAACCTGGGGTAAAACGCCTGGAGAATCATTGAATAACCGGTAACTTGGCTAATCTAATTAATCTAAATATTCACCGAGAAGGATGGACTAGTTTATCAACCTACGTATGTAGACATGTAGTCTCAAATATGATATCCTATCCTAGTAGAGACCACTATCAGCGTAATGTGTAGTGGTTTGTACAAGTATCAATTTATAGTCCCTAATCAGCATATACTTTGAGGCGAATGTCGCCAATGTGAACAAATTATGATTGTATATCCCTGTCTATGCTTATATCCACAGTTACGGGTTACAGACAGAGATAGACACAGGTATATCTGTCTGTAAATGGAAGGAGAAGTCCTTCCCCGCAAATCCCCGGAGTTCAGGGGGAGGAATGCCTTTCCCTATGCTTAGTAGTATCATTGATATATCCATTCTACTTAATATGCACACTCTTCATATTCCTTTTCATTATAACACCCTTCAATATGAGATCCGAAATCATTGATATACCTAGTCCCGTCGAGAATGACCCGATCCAAGACGCAGAAGGCCAACATGGAGAAAATAGAAAAGCCTGCTCTTCCTGAACGACAGGATGCTTTTGGAGACGAAACAAATGCAGAAATCAAGTACAAGGTCTTGAAATGGTGGTATGTGATACCAACTCTTATTCCTCTCTCTCTCATTTTACTGATATAGTCCCCAGGCAAGGAGGTCTTCTGATGGTTGCCGAAACCATCTCCCTAGGGATTCTCTCCTTACCAGCTGCTATAGCCGGGATAGGCCTGGTTCCAGGATTGATCCTCCTTATTGGACTTGGCCTACTCGCTACTTACACAGGATATGTCATTGGACAGTTCAAATGGAGATATCCTCATATTTCGAGTATGGCTGACGCTGGCGAGCAGCTGATGGGTCGGTTCGGTCGAGAGTTGTTTGGAACTGGACAATTGCTCTTCCTGATCTTTCTTATGGCCAGTCATATCTTGACCTTCACTGTGGCTCTCAATTCTATTACTGGTCATGCCACTTGCTCCATTGTTTTCGGCGTCGTTGGACTGATCTTATCTTTGATCCTTTCTCTTCCTCGAACTCTGGAGAAAATGTCCTGGCTTTCACTTGTCTGTGAGTATACAGATTATCCTGATCTGGATCTAAATTCTGACTATGAGCAGCCTTCATCAGTATTTTTGTCGCCGTGATGGTTACGATGATAGCCCTCGGAGTACAAAACAATGGGGCCACTGTTAAGCCAGTTGTCGAAGCCAATCTGGTGACTGGCATTATGTCGGCCTGTAACATCGCATTCTCATATGGTGAGCCCTGAAAAATGAAGAACGAAACCAAAAAAAAAAGAAAACACAGCCTGACCATTCGTCTATAGTCAGCCACAATACCTTCTTCACATTCATGGCAGAGCTCAAAGACCCAAAAGAGTTCCCGAAGGCTCTTGCACTTTTACAGTCCATTGATATGACCCTTTACATCGTCGCCGCCGTTGTAATATATCGCTATACTGGAGCAGATGTTGCCTCCCCTGCCCTAGGCTCAGCTGGTCTGTTGATTTCCAGGATAGCCTACGGGATTGCCCTTCCTACAGTCGGTACACCCTCGTCCTGTATTTGAACACCCAAAAAGCTGACCATTGAAGATTGTGATTGCTGGAGTCATCAACGGCCATGTCGCAGCAAAATCCCTTTACGTCCGCATCTTTGCTGGCACTGACCGGATGCACAAAAGAGACTGGGTGGCCATGGGTTCCTGGGTTGGCATTGCATTCAGCCTTTGGGTCATCGCCTGGGTTATCGCTGAAGCGATTCCGGTATTCAACAACCTTCTCAGCTTGATTGTAAGTGTTTTTGAATCATCTACTTTGGAATCAATCTTTGACACTATGCTTTGAATCAATAGACTGCACTCTTTGGTAGCTGGTTTACCTTTGGATTTACCGGCATGTTCTGGCTACACATGAACAAGGGGCTGTGGTTTTCTTCTCCCAAGAAAATCATGCTGACTTTACTCAACTCGTTGGCGATTTGTGTTGGTGTCATTCTAGTGGGTATCTCCCTTGGATATCGCCATGAAAGGAAGTCAACTAATCTTTTCTTAGTGTGTTCTCGGTCTCTATGCGTCCGGATCGGCCATCCATAACAACCCTAGCAGCGCTAGCTTTTCGTGTGCTAGAACTGAGTGAAAAGCCTAAACTTTATATTCCATAGACACATAAATATGCACTTATACGTACCGGACTTTCCCTGGCGCGTGGGGCGAATTATAGTAGCTATATCCTTAATTAAAGGGCTTCTCTTTGATTCAAAACCTTCTCTTTATCGAAGATCTATAGATATAGTGTCTCTATAATTTTAATATAGTATACCCCCTAAATATAAGCCTAGTATAACTAATTATAAGATAAGCTCCACGGAGGTGTCTCTCAGTCGCGAGTGGTACGTCTGCAGGGAGGATTACGATGCAAGACAAGCGGCCGGTGATCCAGATGATCTTGCAAACAACCCGCATTGGGTCGTGTCCATGAACTGCCGCCGTTTGGGTATGGAGATTGTATCGATATATCTAAAAATGTCGCGGGGTGTGATTTCAATGAATCGTGTCAATGAACAAAAAGACAAACTTGGCCAGTTGATGGGACGAGCAAAGAGCACTGTGAAGCATCATGTGAACGGGGGAAATATCATGGATACTGACATGCCAAGTGGCCTGTGTCAAGATATATCGCTGGAGGTCAGTTATACATGGATTGATCTTTTTTTTGGGAGAGATTACTTTCAAGTACTTGATGATGCTCTCCACGAAGCAACTGCTACAACTAGAGTTACAAGAACTAGCATATCAGCAATATCAGTTGCTTGAAGCTTTGGACCGGTGCTTAATTAATGAGGAAAGGCATTGCATTGCCGCCGAAGATAGTATTGGTATTGTTACGATATTTTTTTCCCAGTAACAACAAGCACCAAGCTTGGTCTCGGTAAAAGCTGGCCACAATCGCGAAAAACGGGTAGGGTTGCGTATAAATTCTTCATGTGCACTCCTATCATGCTGAGTAGCATAGACTAAATGATGTTTTTGCTGTGATAGGTGTGTTATTGCGTCCGATTCCGTGGCGTTATGGTTGCCATTTGGCAACTTCCCGAACCCGAGCACCGGTGGCTTCCAACCGAAGTAGGATACTCCGAGGTTGTTTCGTGCTTTGCGCACGCGCCCGTCGGCTATGCGCAGTGAGGCAGTAATGTTACGCAAAGTGATCCAGTCTCCCAAACGCACTTCGACACGTTGTATATAGTTTCCGGCCTTGTTCCTATAATCTCTTTCTCGTACAAATTTTCGAATCTCTAGGTAGGCCGCTTTCTGTCTTAGATTCTACTTGCCTGTATAAAACCAGCTTGCATGGATGTCTTCTGGATCACCAGCGATGGGTCTCCTGTAAAAAGCACACCACGCTTCTACTTGTAGTCCACTCAGGAGAACGAACCTCTGAGTCTTGCTGGCGCGGGTTTGGAGAGACCTTCCGTACTTTTCTGTGTTGCCAAAAAAGAGATCATCCGTAGATCAAGAGCTTTGGCGGGTAAAACTAGCGAAAGATGATGAACGGGGTCGTCACCAGGAAGGCGAACTCTGCTCTCCTATATATAACAACATTGAGGGGTTTTTTATATTTAGTGGGCTCTCTTCAATGCGACGTTCCAAGCCAAAGTCGGGTTATGACAAGCGATCATCATTCTATATGGTTGCGACCGGCATCCAAAGTCAATCCGGCAAGGTCATTCGAATTAAATGGTGGACGAGTTGGCGCGTGGCCACCTTTGGCTCCGACGAGGAGTATCGAGAGGAAGTACGGAAGGAATATCTTCAGCTTGCGAGATTTGGAAAGTTCAGCCGACGCACTCAAAAAAGCCCCTTTCAGCAAGCCTCTTGTCCTATACTGTGAGGCTATCCTTTCACGGTATTTGAATGGTGATAGAGAGAGGGTACACGCTCGTTGGGATTGGGTCTTGTATCATATAGATACATCAGCGGATAATCTTATGCACAGAGTCAACTAAGAGAGAAGGGCCGAGGTAGACGATGTAAACCTTACATTGATTCATCATCGATGCCACCAATAGCCAAGTGGAAGTGATAGACAGCATACGATCACATTGCTATAGGAAGCTCGAGCAGTCATTACTTTTGCTCGCTTTCCATTAGATTCGAGTGATAGGAGCACGAGGGGACTTCCTGTTGTACGATCCGAGTGTGCAAGGCTTGAACAAATTAGCCGAGATATTTTAGCTTACCTGTTGTAGAGTTCGAAAAGCGTACACTTGAGAGGAGACGATCCATTAGCTTCGGGATCATACCAGCTTACAAACTAAGTCACTTACAATTGTCTTCAGCAATGAGGTCACCATCCATGCCGTGTTGTATTCAGCTTCGTCGCCCTCTCTGGCTATCGCTTCAAGAAGGCCGCGCTGGGTGCACCGGGCAACTTGTCAGATGCCAAAGGCGCGTGACAAGTAGCTTGTACAGTCGTAATGGGATAAGGCCTCGTGATGCGCACGGCCAGAGAGGTTTATACACTCCGCCGTTTATGGTTGGAGGCGGCGAGGTCGAGGGCAGAAGACGCGATGGAGCACGCGTCGTAGTGCAACCTTCGTCTTATCGCCAATCCGGCAATAGAAGTTCGCCCACCGGGCGGCGTCGCTCCAGCCGGACCCCGGGACAGAGACGCCAGCCCTGGTGGCCCGTCCAGAGCCTTAGTCGCTGAAAATTGGTCCTTCAAACGCAGCTAGACAGCTCGAGTATGTAAGCACAGCTCACAGTGCGGCTAAAATCCTATGCGAGTACCCTAGGAGTATTTGAAGAAGTCTGGACTTGCACAACAGTCATTACTGCCGTGGGGAAAAAGTAAGGTAATCGAACGTGTCAATTCCCTAATTATCGCAACCGAGAGGAAACATCCGCAACTGTGTCAGCAAATCAGACTGCCAAAATGAGAGATGTAGCATGTAACTATTTTGTAACGTTAGTCAGCCATACGTGTGCAATATTATCATCAGTTACCTTTGGACGACAGGAGCAAGAAAGTGGACATAGGGAGTGCTTTTTGCTTTCCAGCTTCTGTCCTCGGATCATTCTATGAATATTAATGGTTGGAACGTTGTCGAGCGCTCCTCGTAAAGATTCACACAATGTCAAACGATGCCTGGCTTCGTTTAACCCTGCGCCCCTTCTAACCAACACCCGGGATTGATCGGCGTTGTGAAAGCATGCGCCGAAGAAGTTGGTGTCACTTTACCAAGGTGAACAAAAATGAGTCTCTTTATGGATTTGAGCGGTTCGAACATTGTAAACAAGTAAGTGGTACCCCAACAAACTTAACCTTCATCCTTCATCCACATTCCAACATCCAAGGATATATTCCAGATTGGAAGCTGGAATGTGCGCTTTCACGAGCCGAAGCCTTGGCTGATCGCAAGCCCCAACGTTTTCTGAATCTTTGTCAAGTCCAAGGGAATACGTCCGTTGAGGCTACGCTCCTATGTATGCCGCGACGCAGGGCAGCAAGGAGGTGTACATACAGTATATCCATTTGACAACCAGAGGGAATGTTGGCCGTTCATTAAATTAAATTGTTAGCGAATAAATAAGACTCGTCTGTCCGTATGCAGCCTGCTCATTTCTAGTTTTCATGAGGATCAAAACATATTACCTCTTTTCCGGATACGTCACATTCTACTGCGAATACGAATTATTCTCGGATCCCATTTCCTATTATCCACAAATAATGATATCCTTCCATAGGTTCGCCTGGGAGTATTTGTCACTTTTAGTAGCAGGTGAATTAGCGTACAGAGCGTTCCATGGTAACAAAGAGCCGCTAATGCGGAGCGATTTGGAGGCCAGAAAAAGAATACTACAAAATGATTCGACACATCCTCGTGCTGAGTGGGGCGACGGCGCACTGGTCGTCATATATGCTTTTATCATAAATATGCGGCTTACAAGGGCGCTTGATTTTTGACCGATTACATATAGTATAGACCAGTAAAAAAGACGCGATCGACACTAGAACCTAGAAATAGATCTGTACTTGTAACCACTTGTTTATCTTCTCATTTGTTCGTAATTTTGTATTGTCTATCTTCCACTTCTTGTGCCCAAAGATTTTACACCCCATCAAAGTCCAGATCAGCCGACACCCGCCAAGTCCTCTACTCCGTAATACCTAGATACAAATCCTCGCTGTTCGAGTTCTTGACGTATTCCCATTTTGTATCCTCTCCTACATTCTATGCCTCTGCGCATCCTTCAGGCCGTCTTGCTCTTATCGCATTTCTCAATTCCCAAGCCCATATTAATTGCCCCACAGCACGGTACTAATGTCAAGCTTCGCCCCCGTCCGGCGTCTCCGTACCGACCGCTCTCAGATTAAGTTCACTACCCCACCGTTCTAATTATTTACCCAATCGCCCTACGCGATCAGACCTTTACTATCGTCCGCTACTGCCGCCGCTTATGACCACTCTATATTTGACTGTATTAGTGTCGCTATATCTGCGCACTGTATTACGACCCCCTGTTATAGACACTCTTAAAAAGCGCTCTGGCTCCGGTCCTCGTCGCCCCCCTTCAGCTCTCTCTCACGACCCTCTTCTACTACCCAAGTTATTCACGCTATTATTAGTTATGCCGTCCCGCTCTCAAGGATACCGGACTCAAGAGTCCTGTCCCTCAAGTAGGCATATGGAGGCACGCCTATCCCCCCTCGATCCATCGGTGAATCCCCGTGGAGACTCTCACTCCTCACTAGAGCTTCCGCTAGGCCATAGTGAATGGGGTCTCGCCACCTACTCTCACGATCGTGGCGGTGACCTTGAAACGCGCTCCTTTTCCTTTAGGGATGATCAAGTTCGCTCCATCGGGTTCAACGGAGATCATCGACCGGATCATGACCAAGGTTCCTTTGTCCGCTCACCTAGTCATGTTATCTTATACTGATCATATCCTGCTATCCCTAGATCGCCAAAGTAATTGCACGTCTTTCGACGGTCTCAACAATGTCCAGTCTCCAGACCATATCAGGCACTGTTATGCAAATACAAACATAGATCGCTCTGCTCAGGTCTTCAACGGCGACGTCGCCCGCGCTTATGATTCGTCTTCTACCAGGGAGCATCATTTACACGGTGGGTCCGTCAAAAACAAAAGTAAGCTTGTCAATGGGGACCTTGATAGAGATACGTTCCTGGCTTTTTTCTGCAATTCCAATGAAGAAGCCCGCCAGGAGGAAGGGCAGCGGGAGGAACTTCGCCCTCGCCGGCGTGGACCCCGCAGGGGAGGTCGGGCCCTCCCACAAGGGCGAGTTTAGTCTCGAATCGACCTCACTGCTAGAGTTTACCTTGGCACATCTTTGCGTGCAAGTTGGTATATTCTCGGGCTAATGGTGTTTCTTTTTGCAATAAGCTGTTATTTGTTAGTTATGACTCACTGTCTATGCCTCACGCATTTTAGTGTCCTTAACTTGTTTATTTCTATTGAATAAGTGGACTTAACCTGCCTTAAAGCTGCCCATCTACAGTAATATCCATTGGATTTAGTGTAACACTACACTTAGAAGACTTGAAGGGTAAAGAGCTTGTATCAAGACCTTACTAGGTATACACGAGTCATACTCCCAGATTCCGTCGATATCAAACATAGTGAGCTGGTGAAGATGTCGTCATAAACCTGTCAAATAGACCATGCACTGTAGCGCCGTCGAATCCTCTAGGGCCAGCCACGCCAAGAGTAGTGCAAGAAGATCAGCTCGCAAGTCTACCTGGCACCGTTGAGGATTTATTCGGCTGTCTGATCAATTATCGCGATTGCTTTCATCGCAGTGCCCCATTCTTTAGTTTGTCACTTAGGAGACGACCAGAGTTCGGGCCCTCAAAGATAGGTTCAAAGACCTAGATATTTTTGAGAATCACCTAGCAGATCCTGCAGAAATCGTTTTATAAAGTTCCTTTGACATCGCCTGACTTCAGCCATTTGTAATCATTTGTAATCTTCTCTTGCAGTGATTCACGATACAGGAAGGATGTGGTCAAATCCAATTAATCGCCACCGACCATGAAGCGAAGTTGAAGCACAATGCAGAGCGACTCGTCGGCTGCGCCATGTTCACGAATACCATTTAATATTTCATAAAAGCTCGAATATTCGTGTCTGAGAGATGGGCTTACCCGTATTCTCGTTGTTCCTCGTGCCTGCCTCGCACGCTTTATTGCCTTTCTATGATCTTCACAGCGAAGTGAACTCAGAAGAAATACTCATTACCAACTATAGAACCCTGTATTATGAAGAATTTTTGCCCCTTTTTTAATGGTGTTTCGCTCACCCATCCGTGAACAATAATAGAGAAACCGAGTGTGGCCAAAACTTCACAAATAAGAAGCTCTGATAAAAGGCGCTGAAAGAAGTACAGCAAAAAAATGTCACCCAATGGCATAAACCTTGATTTTCCGAACCTAGTCTAGTTCATACTATAAACTACCATCACCGTCTCCGCTACCGTCCCCCACTTGAGGGCTATCGGGTGCCTAAAGTATCCTTCACGCGTACCAATACATTGCCCACAACTAGGAACGCACTATACAGGAACGACGTCAAATTGGCTATACGACTAATCTAGCAAAGAGAAAAGAAGAGAAATGGAAGTACACGTCGCTTCAGGTCCAACAACAACTTCCACAATTCCTTGAGGCTTTCACAACACGACTGCGAGAACCGCTCTGCACCTGGGAAATGTTTTCCTCCATAGATTGACGCCTGCTAGATGAACGAGCAGAAGGTACTCGAACAGTTCTAGTGGTTTGACACGTGCAGCTGCTATATTGGCTGAGCCCAGACATGAGGCGGAACGGATTGCGGCGCTAATTATACAGGGGGGGTTGTGGCATAAGCTAATTGGCTCACTCAATAGCTCTCGGGTACGGATAGATTGCGACCCGTCGAACCTCGCTCTCTAAGGGAATAGAGGTGCGAGCACACTTGGATCCAGTTGCAGAGAAGGTGTATAGCTAGATTTGCCTATAGATAGACCGCGTAGGCGACTCTATTTAGGCAGCAAATCGATTTCATTTTTCCGCCCAAACTTCCACAGAACTTCACATACCTTTTAAACGAAAGAATCTTAACTAAGATATTCTTAATATATTCCTCTATTGCTAGGATATCAACTATTTCTAATGATAAAGTAGTCACTCGACTCTAAGAAGTTTTTCTACTCACGATCCGTTCGTTAGTGAAAAGGGGGAAGAAGGGAAAGAATGGAAGTATCAGAATACTTAGGAGATACCTCGCAAATCCGTACCTTAAAGCGAATTTTGAAATAGACGGCCTCTCACCTATAATATTAGCAATGGTAAAATAGGAGGTGCTTAAAAGGCTCTTACAGCTTAAGAGTCTTAATCTAAACTTCCGCACGCTAGATGGTCGGACGGGTATTTTTTTCTACTATCGCGTCACCTAAAACCGATTCTTTAAAGCTTCTACTTCAAAAAGGAGCCGTAGTTAATGTGGTTGATAATAAAGGGCGTACGCCGATTTCAGTAGCTACCGAACTTAGTTATATTAATTATATAGACTAACTCGTTCAATTCAACGTAAACGTGAATATAAATAACGTGAATAGGTGGACCCTACTTTCATATACCGTTTTAAAAGGTAGATAATTTTTCGACGGAGTACCTATTATTATAAAAAGTCATTTAGCTTAGTAACCACGACACTAATAGACGAACCTTAGCGGTTATCGCTATATAGAGCGAAAACTTCGAAGTCCTAAGGCTTCTACTCGATAGATATATTCCTATCGTTCCGACAGATAGAATTAAGTTTAGTCCTTTACTATAGGCTATTCTTTAATAAAATAATATCATAGCTAGCCTAGTACTTAGGTATAATCCTAACCTTATCGATCATAAGGTAGTATATATATAATAAGTATATACTATATATAGTAATATACTATAAAAGTATATACTTTTATAATACTATATACTTATGATAGTATATAATAATATATAATATTTATGTTGAACGCTAATACCGAGGAAAGATGATACGAATTGATATAAACTAACACTACAACTCTAGTAAGTAGTAGATTGAATAGTGAAACGAGTGTGTATTCGGGAGAGTAGCTAGATACTCGACTATTTAATATACTAGGAGCTTATAAAGTAATACTAAGCCTTAGTAAGTGACTTCCTAAGGCTAATAAGTGATACCTAAGGTAGCTACTATCTATATAATGTAATATAGAAATAATAGGATAGGAAAGGTATAATTTTAGCTAATATACCCCTCTAGGAGCTATTAGATAGGCGCTCGGACTATAAAGTTTCTTTATATAACTTATAATTAATTAAGTTTTTAATATCGACTAAGCTAAGCGAGTTAATAAATACTTTATAAGCTTATAATAGAAGAAGCTTTATAAGACTATCTATTATTATATTAATAGTAGCGACCTATCGAATCGCGATAGAGCTAGTATTTATTTCCTAGCGGAGCTAGTAGTAGTAAATATTAATATAGTAGAGCTTAGTTTATATCTAAAGCTACTCTTTGGTAAATAAGTCTACTATTTATTTATTATTATAGTTAATTAATAGACCTATCTAATAGTCTAGACTAACTATATTAAAAAGCCTTTTCTATTATATAGCTAACTTATTAGCTTTAGGAATAGTAAATAGCTCTATTTCTATTATTAATATAGTAATAGTCTTTTATTTACTAGCTTTCTAAGCTTTTTCGATTAATATAGTTACCGAATAAAATATTACTAGAGAATTATAGTATCGGAGAAAAGTATATAAGATAATACTCGAGAGCGAGGAATCTTATATTATATAGGTACTATATTAGATAATTTATAGTATTTTAGATTATAAAGAAACTAAGGTATACTAACGTATTCCACAAGCGAGCCGGCCACACAAGCGAGCCGGCCACCCCACCCAAAACGCGTCTATGAATTAGCACTTAGTTAATTCAACCACCCGCCATGCCACCAATTCGCTCTCAATCCTCTAGAAATTCAATAGAGAAGGAGGGTAGGATCTTATTAGCTATCTAGGCTTTTAAAAATCAAAAAATCTCTTCTATTCGTGAACTAGCGCGCTATTATAAGATACCACGCTCAACACTTCAAGACCGACTAAACGGCCACTAAAGCCGCGCGATTTCTCGCGCTAATTCGTATAAACTAATAGAAATTAAAGAGGAATCTCTTAAAAAATGGATCCTCTCTATAGATCGATATAGAGTAGCCCCCGGGCCTTCTATAGTACGAGAAATAGCGAACCTTCTCCTTAAAAAGCGCGGAACAACCCTAGTTATTTTTATTGGCGAAAACTAGGTAACGAACTATATAAAACGACGTCCTCTTCTATCCTCTCGGTTTTCGAAACGGTATAACTATAAGCGTACGAAATACGAAGACCCGAAGGTTATTAGGGAGTAGTTTAATCTTATTTAAAAAAAACTATCCTTTAATTTAGGATCGGCCCTAATAATATTTATAAATTTAATAAGACTAGTTTCGCGATAGGGTTAACAGTAACCGCGAAGGTTACTATTATAAACTACTAGTTTTTATTTCTAGATAAAGTACTAAAAGGCTTTATACCTCGCTAGTAAAATACTATAAATTTATTAAAAATAAAGAATTATAGGGTTAAAAAATATAGATATCTAGATATTCTTTAAAAATGCTAAAGATAAAGTGTTAGAATATTACTAGTATATTAGTAAGGCCGAAAGGTATAACTAAATATTTATAATATCTATATTTAGTTCTAAATACTATTTTCTATTTATAACCTAGCTTAATCTAAATATAATAATATATATTAGTAATATTATACTTTAAAAAGTATTTAGCTCTTTAAATCTAATCCTAAATTATATAAATTAAAGGTAGAGGATATCGATTTTTGATAGTAATCGAATTTAAATATTAGTAATCTATATAAAGCCGAAGACTACTATCTTTTTTTAGTATAAAGATAATCGGATATCTAGCTAGTAATTTTAAGACTTAGATATAATCTTTCTTTAGATTTTTATTAATATATTCTTTAAATATCTCTAACTCCTTTAGCGATAACTAATAAATAGATTTAAAAGTAGGTTTAGTACCTTCTATTATATTAATTTTATAATCGAAGATCCTATATTCTAATAGGGTCCTTTTAGCTAGTACTATAAAAATATCCTAATATTTATAATATTTATCTAGAATCTATAATTTATCGCTAGTTATATATAGCTTTTTTTAATAATTATATATTCCGCTAACTTTTAGTTAGATATATCTTATAACTATTCTATTATATTTAGAGCGATTTAATTTATTAATTATTTAATCCTACTTTTAGATTATAATTAGTTAGTAATACTATTAATATCCCTCTATATAACCCTTTTCTAATAGGATTTATATTATTATACTTTTTTTTATATTTATATTAGTTAAAGGTAATTTATCCTAACTACTAATTAATATTTAGATTATATTTTTTAAACTATAAAATATCTAATATAATATTATAGTCTCTTATTTCTAGAATATTAAACTTTATTAACTTTAGATATCTATAGATAGATATAGATAATAAAATAGTTTCTTTACTAACTCTTTCTAATAGTACCTCGCTATTAAATCTTATAACTAGAACTATAAATAGTAATAGAGTTATTATAACCTATCAATATTCTTTAAATTATAGGTTTATAAAGTTATTAGTAGTATCTAAATCGATAAAGGTTTATATTTATTCTATAAATAGCTCTATATAAAGTTTAATATAAGTTTTTAATAGTATCGCTTTAAATTATATAGTTAGCTAATCTTTATAATTATATAACTACTATCTATTATATATACTCTTTAATATTCTTCTTTCTATTTTAGTTTCTTTATCTACTTTAGTAATTTAGATTTAATATTATAATCTAGCTTATTTTATCTATAAATTATATAAGTCTTATTATAATATCTAATAATAGCTATTCTACTATATCTTAGGTATTATATATATCTTTTATATATATAAATAGAATCTTTATAAAGGTATTTTATTAGGTTATCGCTTTCCTTAATTATATTAATAAGATACTAGTCTAATCTATAAGTCTATATTTTATCTTTAAGATATCCTATAAACTTATTAGCTTCTTTATTATTCTCTAGTTAATAATAGTATTTTAGACTTTTATAAGATATTTTAAAGATTATTTAATCTATTTCTAGAAGTATATTTAAGATTCTTTAACTAATATTAACTTTAGAGAATAAAATTAGCGTTTTTAGGTATTTTATACCCTATTTTTAAGAGTTATTAGACTATCTTAGAGAATAGTTTAGTTCTTAAAGGATATACTATATCTATCTCTAACTTTCTATAGTATTTAAATTAATCTTAAAATATTTATAATTTAGCTTATTAGTTAATCTTTTAATATATAGATTACCTATTAATATCTCTTTTAGACTTAGGTATTCCTATCTTACTAAAAGATCTTTTTAAAATTTATCTTTTAGAGTCGCTATCTAGGCTTATTTCTAGATTATATATATTCTTTTATATATCGCTTATAGATATTACTATTTTTTATATAATCGCTTCTATTTATATTCCTTTATATAGTATCCTAGTTTCTTATATATAAAGTAGAGATTCTTTTTATAATATTTATCTTATTTATCTTAAATAGTATCTAACTCTATTAGCTTTAAGCTATATAGATTATTATCTTATAGTAGCGCTTTATTATAGCGTCTATTACTAAAATAGTTAAAGCTATATAATTTTCTATATTTCTATTAGTCTATTTCTTATTATTTATACTTTTATTTATTAATATATTTATTAATCTTAACCGCGATTTTAATAAATTTATCTAAGATATCTAGTCGGTCGATCCTAGCTAGTTTATCTTTAATATCGGGCTTAAGTCCTATCTTAAAGTATAGAATATATACTCGATTAGATAGATTAAGATATAAAATAATCTATTAGAATTCGGATATATAGACTAATATATTAGTTTATTATCTAATTTTCTATAGCCTATATTTAGCTATTCTAATAGTATCGATATCTCTAAACATTTATTCTAAATATTATTGGAAACTACTATAGCTATTAAATATTTCCGCTATAATACTAGACTAATCTCTAAATACTTTCTTAGGGGATTGATATATTCCCCCCCCCCTTTGGTTATTCCTGCCCCCCCCCCCGCCTGATTCTGCCTGATTTCATGGCAGAATTATTTTCTGCCAGTTAAACTTATACTTTTCGAATATTGATTTACATAGTAAAAAATGTATCTTTATGATCAGAATAAAAAGCTTATTCCTATATAATCAAAGCTTCTATTTGTATATAACCCCCTATTTCGCTTAGCCTATATCAAATCTCCGTAGCAAGTAGCAAGTAGAGTAGCTAGGGTAGCTAAAAAAGCTATAATAGTAACGGGAACGGGGTCAGACTCGGTATTAGACTCGGCAAGCGATAGAGGTTTACCTTAAGTGTGAAGTAAGGCTAGCGATAGTGGTAGTAGTAGTGGCAGTGGTAGTAGTAGTGGCAGTGGTAGTAGTAGCTATAAAGGTGAAGAATAGAGAAGAGATAAAGGAGAGAAGAAGCAGGAATTGATGAAGAGAAAGGTAGGTTTGAAAAGATTGATTAATTGTTATAAAACTTTACTTTTGGGGATTGATAGAGAGAGACCCCCCCCCCCCCCGGCCCCCCGGCCTGAATTTTCAGTCACCGCCTCCTAATCGGATGCGACCCTAGATCCTGCCATGCTTTCTGCTAGTGTAGAGTTTTCTGCCATATAATTCTACCACAACTATAGGAATTCTAGTTTATATAGTAAAAAAACATGCATTTTGATTAAAAAAAGTATATATTTTTATTGATTTAGGCATTTATATACTTATATAGGTTAAATATACTTCTTATATAGGCCCCCGCGCGCGATTTTTACGTCCTCGACCCTGTCCTCGACCACGTCTCTATCCTCTAGTCTCGGTATTACCACTACTTATTCTATACCCGCGTCCCTTTCTTTATCCCCGCGGCTATCCTCCTATAATAAAGGATCTTAGTATATAGAACGATCCTATATAAGAGGATTAGGGGAAGACTATAGTTACTAGGTACTACTAGCCTAGGTATTTAGAAGGTTCCTAGTACTTTAGGGGCGGCTTTATCGATATATATAAAGGGGATCCTATATAAAAAGTAATAGATCGACAGGTAGAGTGTTATTAATACTATATAAATACTAATATTAGTAGTATAGTATTAGTTCGAGGGATTGTTCTTTATCTTTATACTACTTTATTAAATAGATATATAGAAATCTAGCTATTTCTTTTAAATTATAAATATAAATCGGTAGAACCGGGCGTTTATTATCTTCTAGGGGTAGATACTATATATAAAGATCTTTTATAAGCTAAATTACCTATATTAAGATCTATATATAAAGTAGTTTATAAAGTTATAGAATCTAGGTTAATCTTTAGGTCTTCTAGTTCTTAATTTTATATTAGACTTTAGTAAATTAATAGTTAACCGACCGGGTAAAACTAGTAAGGACTATAAGTAAGTTATTATTCGAAACCTAGAAACCTTACTTAAGTAGCTAATAGGCGCTCTTAGTATAAGATAGGGATATTAGGAGATATAGTAATAAAGAAACTTCTCTAGATAGTTATCTATCTATTCCTTTTATATATAATCTAGTAATAGGGTAAAAAGGGGATTAGCGTATCGCTTTTTAAAATTACTCTATTACTAGTCCTTTTCTTTAATTATAGTTATATAAACGACTCGATTCTATTAGCGGAGTATCTTCTTCTACCCCTTCTCGGCTTTTTTATAGTCTTTTTAGGCTTCTATAGAGGTAAGATAGCGAGGATTATCTCTAAAGGCTTTACGATATACTTATATAACTTAATTAGCGAGAAAAAGGCGGGCTTTCTTTAAAATAGTTATATTAATATACTAGATATAAATTATATTCTTTATATTTAGGAAAATAAACTTAATAGTATTTATTAAAGCTCCCTCTTTATTAGTAAGGATTATCTATAGGGGTATAAAGCCGAGAGATTTATAAGCTTCTATAAAGTAGGTAAGTATTACTTTATATAAATCGTCTTTTTTATTTTATATAAAGATAAAGCTAATATAGAAGATGATTCCGGTAGTAGTAAAACCTATAATATCTTTTTACCTTTTCTAGATAGGCTTTATACTATTTATTTTAGGTGTGGACTTACTACGATACTACGCGCTGACTAGCTAGGATAGTATATTATCCATAGACATGTCTATAGGCATGCCCATAGACAGTGCCCAAGCGCCCATCTAACTTAGAGAATCTAAAAGTAGCGTATCCGTAAACCCGCACGAGTCAATTGTCCTGCCGGGGGATGAGCACTGTTGGACTGCCCCGTTTCGCGCGATATTGGCATGATTTGCAAGCTAGTCCCGCATAGGCATAGCGGCAACTCCCATCCGAGACAGGCACCAGACACCAGGCAGCAATCTCCCACTGGCTACGATTATAAAATGCGCGCTATCCTTTCTTTTGACTCACACCGATATATCATTCGTGCACAGCGATCAAGATGGGTGGCTGGGCGATATTTTGCGCTATCTGCGGAGGTCCATTCTCCAGCCAGGTCGACATGGACTGCGAAGGGACCGACGAAAGGGCCTATCGTTTCGACATTCTCGAGGACTGCAACCTGGAGTGGCTCGACAAACTACGCGCCCTAGGAATGAATCCCGACGCTACCGGAAGTGACAAGTTCGTAGTGACTCGCTATGACCGTCTTGATAAAACTAAGTGCCCTGGTTTTCTAGGTCGTTTCTGACGGGATCTGGTCGCTACTTTGACTATGTAAGCTGATCGAACCCGTTGACAGTGTTCACGCTAGCACTATAATTTGCTGAAGCTGGAGGTCATGCTAGGGTGGAATTGAAGTCGTTGCTGGGAATAGTATGTTGCTCTGATTGCATAGCCCTCCGGGGCACTAGAACTAGCCGTCAATAATAAAAACCGCTTACTAGATATGAACATCCCATACCCGAAGAATGAGATTGTGCCCATGGTCGCGTATGTTTTGCGTCACCCCTTATCTCCTGTTCCAGTTTACCCGCTAACCCTCTCACAGATATCACGACTTCGCGGAAATCGGCACACCACATGTGTTTCCCTTTCACTCCGTTTGCTACGAGGTTCTGAGGAGATGCATCTCCCTGAGGAAGCCAGGTGAAATTCGGGAACATACGCTGTATCAGGTTTTCGAACACGCCAACGGTGGCCGGTATGTCCGGCTGCAACTTGACTATGGCGACCCAGAACCCCCCGCAGAGCAGGTGTGGGAGAATCTCCGAGGACAGGAGGTAAGTAAGAAGCTGAGAGCACAATACGGGTTAAAAATTTAACATGCCCAGATTCTAGTAGTAAATCCAGTCGACATACCGGAGCTCGAATCGGAGATCAGCGATATCAAGTGCTTGTTAGACACGAAAACCTACCTAGGTAATAAGACGAAGCTCCGTGAAGAGGATATTTTTAGTCGTCTTCCGATCGAACTGCGACACGAAATATTCAAGCACCTTCGCCCAGAATCAGTTTTGGCTCTCAAGGCGGCCTCGTGGGTCATGCACGCTACCTTGATTCCACGCTCCATGTGGGAGGCCAAGTTAGTCGATACATATCCATGGCTGTGGGAGGTGCTCGAACTCTCGGTTTTCCAATCACAGGAGATCGAGGAGAAGGCTTTTAGGCTGCTTCTCGCTTGCAGTGAGCACGGCGAGTCCACGAGCAAAAGTTATGGCTATACCCTGGGCCTCGCCAACAGGAGAAGGATCTGGGGAGTATGCGAACAGATTCGGAGTCGATATTTAAAATAGCGGGCCGCTGTTACTAGGCAGGTACTGTGCTGACTGTTATTGTATCCATGTTGGGAGACATTGAAGTAAATTTTCAAACTAATCACATGATACGCTGGTCTTGATATGACTGATTCCGGTTTTGAATAGTAAAGATGAAGCCAGTATGAAACGTATGCTATATGGTCCTGTACTTCTCTTGACAAATAATCTAACGGTAAAGATAAGTCCAGATTATCACGTATGGACAACAATAGCTAATCGAAAAATTGCCGATCGAAATTCCTTCGGAGTTTGAGTATATTCAGATTCAACCCGAGGCAGTTCTTTTTTTTTCATCGGAGTGCGCCGAGCCCGACACTGTAGTATGTAGGTCTTGGGTGCCTTGGCATTTTCTGCCGGGGCTACATCTGGCTCTGAGGAGAGGAAGCCTGGTCTGATCCAACCGGAAGGAGATATATCGCTATTTTAAGGGTTGAAATCACTATGGACTTAAAGATGAAGGAGAGCTTTGACTTTGTCAAACCTATGGCCCGTGTGATCAAGGATAGGGTGCCATAATAACTCGAGATTCCAGGTATGGAATGTATCAATAAGGCTTTGACGACCTGATGGATGATTGGAGCGGCTTCGAGAAAGTCTTGGAATTTATACTGCATCCGCTGTAGGATGTAGATTTGCTTAGGCAGGCGGGTAATCGGAGGCGTTAAAAAAAGAGGCGGATGACTTGTATCGCGGTTAATTAATACTTCAGAATTCGGAACAGAGAGTACATTGATTGTTTTTGGGCTGTGAGATTAATGGTTTACCCAAGTTTATTGTCCAACCTGCGAGTTATCGCACAATCCTGTACCCACCTCTTGATCCAAATACAGAAACTAGAGTTAATAATATCTCAGAAAGTGATTCCCTTTTCATATCATGTCTAGACTGCGACATCGCCCGTCCATGGGCCCCTAGGGGGGGGCCCAAGGCCCATGGGCACGCCCATGATGGGCATTGCCCAAGTGCCTATGCTTGCATAAAGCCACCCAAAATGGACGTATAACCTACTGACATAGCAAAATAAATTACTGTTATTTATATGCGTTTTACCAACTCGATAGAAAATGTAATTATTAGTACACAAAATATTTGAATCGAATCAAAATATTTTGATATTTAATAAATGGCTATCCCAAATATACGAGCAAGACAAAAAAAGCTCTTCTAATACTTGTGATTAGTTGGTATTTTATAAATCTGTTAGATCATCCTATTATAGCTGGAATATATATTTGAGACATATAGTAACTCTACTAGTTAGTTCATATAAAATAGTTTTTATATCTCGCGATTAATACGGAATCTATGATTATAATTCAAATTTCTATCAATATCAGTCGTATTTTATAAACTTATATCGCCTGAATTACTATATATTACTATATTATATTACCCAAAGGTCGAGTTTTAGTTCTGCAATGTCAAAATATTAATCGAAACTCTTTAGAGAGTATATAGCCGGTAATTACTATAAGACTAATATAATTAAAAAATATAAGAAGAAGTAAAACCGCTTTATTATACCGATTTCTTTTATAATTAAAAGGATTATAATAATATTTTATAGAATATTAAATAGTTAAATTTATATTTAATAAAGTATTAGTAAAGATCTAAAATATACTTACTATCAAATTATAAAGCCTTACTATCGAAATTAGAGATATAAAAGAGTTTCTCTAAAAGCTTTAAAAGCGCTTTTTATATAATAATAAGATCTAGTATTAATTTCTTTATATTTCTTAATATAATCTTATATATATACTAATTAAAGATATAGATATTAATATTTAGCTATTAAAGATAGAGAATCTCTATATAAAATATAAGTTAATAGAGATTAATTTTACTATTAAAGAAAATAATACTATTTATAACTTCTTTTAAATCTTTATATTATTTAAAAATTAATTCTATTCTATTATATATAGAAGATTAAGATAGTCTAAATAAATATAAAGATAACTTTTTTAAGTCTAGTATATATATATTATTCTAAATAAACGATAATAGATAAAAAGAAAAGTAAGAATAAAGCTTCTAATAGTATATTTATTATATTTTATAGTAAATAGAAAGCTAAACTAGCTACTTCCTCTACTATTAATAATAAAGCTTTTAATAAAAAGCCTTCTTTTTATATATATAAAGAAAGATACTACTCTTAATTATATCTATATCTAATAAAAAGAATAAGATCTAATAATTAGAAACTATATCTAGAAGTTATTAAAAAGATATTTAAATAAATTAAAAAGTTTATACTAGCTATTTAATAGAAAGTAAAGAATTTATAAGAATAATTTACTAAAGAAAAGATATTATAGTCTTATTTTACTTTAATCAATAATAATAAAGAAAGTTGTTTTCTTACTTTATTATCCTAATAGGCTTTATTAATTTCTCTTTTTACTCTTTTATTTCTATAACTTTAACTAGCTAATTTTTTACTAATTAATACTACTTTTTCTAATAGAAAATAGTCATTATTTATTAATTAAAAATCGCTAGCTAATCGATTTAGATACTAATAAATATATATTAAATAATAAAAGCCTTTTTATTAAATTTAAATAGACTAATAGTATATTTAAAGTTAGCGATACTATAATATATCTTTATAGGAATAATAAAGTTTAAATTAGAGAATCCCTATTTGCACACCCCTAAATCCATATTTGCACACCTATTTAAACTACTTTAGCTATAGCGCTTCTTAGCTACCATTTTTGGCTGACTTTATAAATTACTATGGTATTTCTTTAGTAACCTACAACACGAGTATAGAAGCTATTTATAAATCACCCGATCTGCCAATATAAAGCTATCATAAATTAATTCTACCACCGCTAAAGGTATATATTTTTTAATTTAAAAAAGGTATTTATATTTTAAAAGGTAGAAAGTACGTATTTAATTATCTCCGACTGTAAAAACATACTAGTTATAGGTGAATTGCACGAAAATAGTAAGGGGAATTGAGATAAAAACTCTATCTTAGCGAGCGTATAAACCTATATAACATTTTAATCTCCTATAGTAAATACCCCCTATTCACCTATAACTAGTATAAAGCTATAAGATAGCTAGTTTATTTATAAGCTAGTAAGATTATTAGTATAATTAGCTTTTTAAGATACTATAAAAGCTATCTTTATAATATCTTTAGTATAATAACTATAAAAGGCTTCTATTCTAATATAATAGGAGCGTATAGCGTCGCTATTAATAGAGAGGTAAGTAAAGAAACTTACTCGCTTTATAGAAACGGAATCTTTTAAAGCTTAAAGTTTTATAGTATACTTTTTAATAAAGGAATAGTATTTAGTATAGATAAAGATATTATTAGATATTAAAGTAATAAAAGAAAGTGCTTCTTTTAAATAGCTTTCTAGTTATCTATTTTATTTAAAATAAAGACCTTAATATTATCTAGTCTACTCTAAAAATAAAGTAAGATCTTATTCTAAAAGATCTATAAAGTATCTATTTATTAAATCGCTTTCTCTAATTCTATATTAAGTTTATCTTCTTTAATTATTTTAGTAATATCGACTTATTTAATCTTTAAAGATTTAGATAGATACTTCTTATATATTAGATTTTTATTAAAAGTAATATTTATAGTTATTAGTTCTTAGGAACTAGACTTTCTAGATATTATTTATTTAATATCCTATTAAATAGCCGATTTTTATATAGCGGTATATTCTATTAGATTAAAGGATCTTTTAGATCTTTATATATATATAATATCTATAAACTCTAAGATTTAAGATATTTATAGATATAAAGATACCTATATTTTACTAGTAGAATTCTTACTATAAGATAATCTAGTTTCCTAAGTTTAGCTTTATTAGCAATCTATTAAATATATATATAATAGCTTAAACTATTTTAGACTAGAGGCTTTTTAATAAGCCTAATTTTTAGAGAAATATTTATACTCTAGCGATAATTACCCCTTTAGATCGTTTAGTAAAGCCGTTTTACTCTAAGGTTCTAATAACTACTATCTAGATAATAATATCTAACTTACTAAAGTAGTCTAGAGTATCGTTCCTAATTAAAGATTTATTATCGGAGTAGAATACTCTAATTAGTAAATTAAACTAGATTTAGAGAAATAAGAAAAGAGTATAAATTATTTATTAGTAGTTACTTTTCTTCTTATATATTTCTCCCTAATACTATCGAATTCTATTAAAGTAAAAATAAGAGAGCTATTTATAATTATTATATATAGGCTAAAGTATAATAAGATTAAAATAGATATAGCCGAGTGACCTAAAATTTATCCCTTAAACTTATTAAGAGATTTACTACTACTATCGGCTAAGCTAATAGACTTTATATAGTTTAGGGTTATACTCCTACTCGATAGGAGATAGTAAATTTACATTCCTGAATCCTACGTACTGTAGGCTTTACCAAATCTCGACTACCTAGGTAGTAGCCACTTATCTGACCGTGGGAGAAATTGATCAGCTAAAGTTCCCTAGCCGAGAGAATGGACGCCTTCGAATAAATATTTCTCCTTTCTAAGACTCATTAAAAAAAACGATGCAATGAAAAACAAGGTTGGGAGCCTTTAGATGTTAAAGCTGTAAGACCCCTCTTTCTAAAACACCCTTCCAACGGGATAGAGGGTTGGCCGATTTCTCGCTGATGTACGTCCCGTAGCAGCCTCCTTATTCGGTGGCTCTTCACGTACCTCTCCCCTTTCGTGCTACTTCTCTCTCCTAGTCCAATTAGTTTAGGTCTCGAGTAGTTTTGAGATTTGAGATAGTCCAAAGGCGATAAGGGAATGCGCATGGTGGTTCAAGCAGACAGTCAACGCTGTCCTAGAGAGTTAATTTCATTGACTTATCAGCTTGCTGATGTAGTGGGTCACTGCAGTGGCTTAAGGGACCTCAGTTCGTATCATTTGTCTCCAGTATCCACGTCCAACATTATATAATAGCCCCGTTCAAGACAGGGTACTCAGAGACGTGCTTAGTTTTAGTGACCAAAAGGCGGCAAGAGGTGAGCACTATAGCGGAAAGAGAAAGGTCTCGGGTGCCAGACATAATCCGGTACATATGCACATAGATTAGATTGAATCAACAGATACTCCAAATTACAGCTTATATACTAAGATTGAGACCAGCCTATCCGTTTCAGATAAGACTACAGAACTGGGCTGTCCCATAGACCCAAAGCAACCGTTCTTGCGTGGTTTATAGATGAAGTATCTTATTACCGAGTGTCTCAGGGTCTGTCTCTCCGTTTGCTATATCTGCAGCAATGACCGATTTACCCCGTGAACACCAGATTCAGGTCACCATTAAAAGAACGAATTAGAGCCTCAATAATTGGTGAGAATAAACTGCAACTGCATTGTATACGCATATCGGCTATGTGAGCATAGCCGAGTTATAAAGCACAACCTCTCCAAGCCCATCAATCAAGAGCATCCGACTCAGGAGGACCCTTATAATCTGGCAAATGTCAGCATAAAAGATCCGAGATTACCCAATCCAAGCCAAAAGAACTTACATTTTCTCGCATAAACCCCATACCAAACCGCCGAAATAGCCATAAACCCGACGAAAACAACCGAAGCATAATTCATCGACACCGCCGTAACCGGCAAAGCCATCGGCATACTAAACAGCACCAACTCAAACGCAATCCACGCCAACGCAACAACATTCACAAACCACCCAACACCCCCACAATTCCACGGCGCCTTAGCAACCTCCCGACGACCATACCACAGACTCAAAAAGATAGGAATAGCATAAGCGGTAGCAAGCGCAATAACCCCCACGGAAACAAACGCAGTAAACGCACTCGAACTCCCGAGATTAATCAACCCCAACAGCATCTGAATACCGGTTAACAAAACCAACGCCCAGACCGGCACGCCCCAGCGCTGGTCGACACGCGCCCACAGTCTCGCCAACGGAATGGCGTCATCACGGGCAACAGCCCAGGTTGCGCGCGACGCGGCAACTGTTATGCTAATTGAGCAGAAGACCGTTATGACCAGGACGAGGGAGACGAGGCCCAGACCGCCGGCGGGGGAACCCATTACGCGAGCTAGGATATAAGGGAGGGCTTGGCCGGCTGGGGCGTCTATGATATCCTGTAGAGGGGGTAGGGTTGCGCAGATCGGGATGATGAAGAATAGGCCTGCTGTTCCGCCGACGGGGATGGAGAGGGCTATAGCGCGGGGGACTTTTATTGCAGGGTTTGTGCATTCTTCTGCCATTGAGGAGATCATGCCTATTGCGGAGAAGGTGTATGCGGCTGGGAGGAGGCCGATGAAGAAGGTGAAGTTTCCCCAGCCGGCGAAGGATTTGTCGTAGTGGGATAGGGTATATGATACTGAGTGGCGGCCTGTGTCTGCTTTGATGGAGAGGGCGATTAGGATGATTATGATTGTGAGGAGGGTCCAGGTTGCGCAGAGGGTGTCGACTAGGGGGAGGTGGTTATTTGCGAAGATGCAGATTGCTAGGGAGGTGAGGCAGACTGCGTAGAAGATTAGGAGGAGTTGCCAGCTGGATGCTGACCATGTTGGGTGGTAGATTGAGATTGTTGCCGAGAGCATGGAGGCGAAGCCGAAGTTTACAGAGAGGGTTATGGTCCAGTTGCCGATTAGCCAGATCCAGGCGTTGATGAAGGAGAGGGTTGTCTTCTTGCGGGAGATTTGGAAGGTCCAGTAGTAGGGGCCTGCGGAGGTTGGGTAGCGGGAGGAGAGTTCTGCGAGGGATAGGGCAATGCATTGGTCGAGGAGGCAGACGACTATCCAGCCTATGAAGATTGAAAGCGGACCGCCGCCGTAGATAGCGGAGAGGAGAGGTGAGCCTTCGCCGTAGGGAATTGCTGCCATGGCAAGGGTTTGGAAGAGGAGGGTTAGGACAGAGCGGTTGCGACGTAGTTCTTGCTTATAGCCTAGACGGTCTAGTTGGAGGTTCTCGATTGTACCCTTTTCATGATCTTGGGGGGGAGGGAGGAGAAGGACTGATTTCCTTTTCGAGAGCCATGATGGTAGCAGGTCGATGACGAGGACACAATATACCGTTCTTAAAAAATGTATTCAGCAGGAGTTATCTGTAGCTAGATAGTAGTGAGGGAAATGAGTAGTCCCTGCAAGTTATTAGGACGATAGAAAGGAAGGATACACGCAGGTTATATGAAGTGCAGAGTCATATGCGGAGGTGTAGCGAATAGCATGGATCCCACGTCGTATAACACGCCACCGAAGTACAAATATAAACAATGCGCTTCGAAAGGGAGTCTCGCATGCTGCAATAACTGATAGGTAAAGATATACGAGGATTTGTAGCTGAAGCTTCGAGGGTATAAACGGTAAAACCTAGGGCTCGAGGCAACGAGAAGCAATGAGCACATCACTTACCCCATTCGGTCCCTTTTCATATAACACAAGAAAGATAATCGAAAAGACAGAAGATAAAAGGAGACAAGATAAGAGAAACCTTGACTCCAGGCCTAACCCTAATAAGCAACTAAATCCATGCGAGGGGAAGTACTCCGCATTTGATCTGCCTTGGCTTGCTGATAGGTATACTTGGACAATAGAAAAAAAAGGAAAAAAGAAAAGAAAAAAGAAAAGCATTTTGATTTTAGAGAACAAGAAAAAGAGGTATCAAATAAAGAGTCAGGAAAAGAAGAAAACAAACCCCTAAAGTCTCGAGAAACATCAAACATTACGAACGGTAGCATATGGTATATACAGAAAACCCCCTACATGGAATCTTGGAAAGAAAAGGCAATTACATCGCCGTTGACGGCCGGCCCTGGGACCTGCGCGAGTGCAGACTAAGCCGGTTACCGGTGGATGGGGGACCCTGGGTAGCCAACAGGGGCGGGATACTAAACCCATATCCCTCGGTAGTAGCACTACGATCATGGGGATCGATCTCGACACGGACGGAAACATCAAGTCCGCCATACATGCCGCTCGCACAGGTGAACCCGTCAGCAGCGCTGTGCGTCGTTCCAGCATCAACTTCGCCCTTATGCAGTGGTGCGTGACCGTCCTTAGGAAGACGATCCAGTTTCACGGAATTGGCGTCGAGGATACCGGTGTTACCAGAACCTGGGGCGACGACCTCCGTGAGGATGGCAAAGTTGCGGGATGGCATGGTGACCTTATTCCAGTCAGCACCTTTCTCCCGGCCGCCGGGCTGCTTGTCGAAGAAAGGCATGAGGGTCTCGTCGCATTCGCGGTCGAGGTGGTGGATTTTGTTTCTGCGGGCAAGGAGGTTCGCGACGGCCTGAGGCGGCGGCTTATTCGTGATAGCGCTGCTGACGACGTTGACGATGAAGCGGTGGTCGTTTTCGCCTGCGAGGTTGAGTTTTGGGTTCGAGTAGAAGCGGCCGATGGCGGCGAGGTGGACGTCGCCGCTGAGAATGGTTACGCGCACGCTGTGGCTGCGGGCGAACTCTTGTAGGCGGTGAACTAGCATTTTGCGCTCGCGCTTGTGCTGGCGCGCGGTGTAGTGGTCGTCCAGGTCGTCGAGGAGATCGACCTGGCCGTCGAACTCGTTGAAGAGGCCGCCTGCCACGCCGAAGCGCTTGTTCAGCAGCCGGACCGGCGCGATCAGGGGAGACGTGAGGATGTTCTCGAGCCATGCGAGACGTGGGTATGCGATTGGCACACCTAGCAATACCACCAAGTGCTTGATGTCGCCGTTGGAGTCGACGATCTCGCGCTGCAATCGGTCAAAGATCAGATCGTAGGTGTCTTGGTAATTGACCTGGTGGCGGGTGCGTTCTGTGCGCGCATCCAGACCCATAAAGGCAATGCGCTTGCCGAAGCGCATGTAAATGTTTCGGCTGCGCTCTTCCACGTAAGGACCGGGCCGTTTGCCGATGATCCAGCTGTCATCCTCGACCTGGTTCTCCAGAACGTACGTGTTCTCCACTTGACGTGGGTCAACACCGGAAGTTCCATTGACGGCGTGCATAGTCTGCGGGGAATCGGTAGTGAAAGTCGACTTGGGAGGAGCAATGTGGTGCTGGAAGAGACAGTAATACTTGAAAGCGACACCGCCGATACCGCGGAAGACAGCACACTTCATGAAGTGGTCCGTGTACGAGCCGAACCCATCAATGATATCATGATCATCCCAGATATTGACCTGGGGGATGCGGCCATTGGCAGTGCGGAATGGCTCAGTGTTGTACCAGCGGACATAGTTGGCATAGTAGTAGTCATCGCTCTCAGCACGCATCTGATTATTGAAGTCATGGTGTCGCCTTTTGTGGGGATTCGAAATCATAGTCCAAGGCTTGAGCGGGCCATCCACACGAATACCGTCGTTGTAGATCTGGTCACCGCCGCCAACCATAACGTGGAATGGCTTCTCGCCATGCACGCGCATCACATCGTTCCACAGATTCGGCCCCACCCAGGCATCCATATCCGTGCCGACGGAAAAGCCATTGCACGAGTGGAACATGATGCGCATGGACTGCTCTTCGGCAGGAACGACAAATTCCCACGGTGTCTGGACCTGGGCCCCGGACTCGTACAGACCGGGGATGTCGTACGCCCAGCGCGCTTCGAATGCGGCCACTGGCACGGTGAGCGAAAATCGCCAGAATGCCTTCTGAGGATCTTCGTAGAGCTTGAGACCTTCGATTGTTTGGCTCGTCGGGGCCCTGCCCTCGCCATTCTGGGCTCCGCTGTCCACGGCGCCTACCTGGCGCAGGCGCAGCTGGGGCTGGTCCTGGGTTGGCTTTGTGACAATCAAGACACTGCCGTGCCAGGTGGTCGTGGCTTCGTAGTGCATGTTCTTAAGGTTGAGCAGGGGACCGGAGATGAGCTCAAAGCGATCATTCGAGCCGCGCGCAATGTACTGTCCCGTCTCTCCATTTTGAGGTATCCCTGCAATTGCAACCAATGCTTTGGTCAGTTTGGGCGACTTTCAGAATCCAGGGCTGGGTTTCCCATACCGTTAACGGGCTGTGCATTGTACTCGGCCATAATGAGGGCAATTGACGTGAATTCAGGGATATTACCGGGTGGCGGAGAAAAGAAAAGAACCGTGGACCCGAGTCGCACGTATTAAAACACAATTGAGCCGAATGGGAGTTGGGGGAGGCAGGGATGAAAGGAGAGGACTAGGCAGACTCCAATGCGATAGGGCTACAGGGCTGAAAGAGAAAATCAGACACGAAGCGAAATTGGGGGCTGCGGATCTGTACCTTTGGGGCCGCCTGCCTTGGCAAGAAAGGAGCTCGAACAGCTCTGACGCTGCCAAGACATTCTGTTAATGGACTGGCCAATAGGAGAGAAGATGATGCCAGCCACGCTCCAGTTGAGCCACGTAACGCCACATAAGTGGTTTTTGGCTATTCCTGATTGGGCCAGAGAGGCGGTGCATTTTCTTTTTTAGTTTTCGATCGGATCAAGTGGATTTCTCGGATTTTTGGATTTTCGTGGATTTTCATGGATTTTATAAGAGATTTATATAGAGACTGCCTTGTTTTGGGCACTTATACCGACCACAGCCCTATCAAGTCATATATATAATGTAAGTATGTAGGTACTTACCGAATAATGCACAGGTACCTGCGCTGTTACTTTGATATATCAGATTCCTCCAACCCCGCTCAACGGGCGGCCTATCACAACCTTGCTATTGACTGATCGACATCTGGAAACCTACTTTCTATACTACGGAATAACCATCCTGAGAAAATTTATTCATTTGGAAATAGAAATAATATCGAACTCGCTGAATCAAAACATTCCCATGCAGATAACCCGCTCGCGATCGAAAAGAGAACAGAAGCAAAGAATCAACATCGCACTCACCAAAACCCGGACTCGCAGCTTGGACCATGACCACCGACGATGACCTGGCACAATCTTAACGGGACGAGACTTATCCTTTCCAGTAATCTCCTCAGACCCATCTCGCAACACGAGCATATTCTGCCCCTGGAACAAACCAGAAGCAACGACCTTCTTCAACTGCTTCTGGCGATACTGATCAATACTCAGTCCATCGCGAACAGCAAACCAAGCGTCTCGGGATCCAGTCGCAAGCAATTCCCGGAGCTCATCCTGGAAAGGCGTATAAGTCTCACGAAGCTCATCAGGCTCCTCAGACAAGAGCTCAGCAAAGTCATCCACAAACTGCAAGAACTGCACCGTAACAACCATGTCCAGGCCAGCCTGGAATTCACGGGTAGTCAGACCGTAGTGGTGCAGGATGCCAATCTCCAGGATCTCAATCTGATGCTGCATAGTATGGCGAATAATTGCCAGGAAACGGTCGACGGGGACGTCAATAACGAGCTGGCCCTCACCCTGGTTCCAGACCTTCCAGAGGTCCTCATAGTTCTCGACCGGGGATTCAGGCTCGAAGAAGTACCCCTGCAATCGGTCGGACTGCAGGTCGAATCCGAGCACCAACCGGGCGTTGCTAAATTCGTTCTGCATGTCGGGGACGGGGAGGCTGACGAAGACAACTGTTGGGTTTTTGTAGGCGGGGATGTTGTTGAGGACTGGCTCGTCGTGTAGGGTAACCTGTGCCAAGCCGGTGGTTTCTATTAGGTGACACTCTTTCTCGCGACGGAGCTTGTCGCGGCCGCTTTCGACGTGTGTGAGGTAGATGTAGTAGTCGATCACGCCCCAGGGATGGCGCATGTAGCGGTTCGGATGCGATGCGAAGGATAGTTCCTTGGCTACTGGTTGGGCATCCTTGGGAGGGTTAGGGTTAGTAGACTCAGTAGGCTTGATCCACTTAAGGGAATTAACGGGGGTCATATCGTCGGCAGACGGAGAGAGACGGGGACTCTGCATGGCTGTTAGAAAGTCAGGTCTTAATCGTGTCTGGTTGTAAAGGTAGTGACTCTTCTGCGGTCGTAGAAGTCGACGAAGGAGTTGATTCGCGACTCACGATGCTTGGGACAATCTAAAATGATGGTTGTGTTTGGTGCGAGAAACTTTTCACAGAGGACAGAGGCGATCTCCCTAATAGAATGATGGATAGTAAAGAGTAAGCACAAGAGTAGGATAAAACTTTTCAGCTCGAGGCGCGCGGAGAGAATATGGGTGAAGAGCTCGGCGAAGAACTGTGTGCTTTCTTCCTCGTAGATGAAGCAGTAAAGGATGTCAAATAGGTAGAAAGTTGCAGCTGCTTGAACTACCTGCACGATGCAGTGCACAATCACGTAGGTGATAGAACCAAAGCACAGGACGAACCCGAAGCACGCGACAAACAAGATCCAGTCGATATGTGTGGAAAGCTCCTGAAGGAATAAGTTAGTATATGCCATAAGGAGTGCTTGCAATGGGTGGGACAGCTTACAGTATTGAATGCTTATTTGCAGTTGAAGAATGAAGCTGTGCGTGTGGCTAAATCGTCAATTGAACTGTGTTAGTTTGCTATGTTGAGATGGTCGTATGAAATTCTATCTCAAGTCGTGGAGAGGAGGTCCCCTTTTGTACTTTGGATGAAAAGGCTCTGGGCAAGTAACCATGGCCACTCGAGAGAAAGAAAGTAATAGTACAAAGGCATTCAAAGGCATTCCAAAGATGTCCGTCTGAAGTCCTCGAAGAGAATCTCCTTCGAGATTTGATAATAAAAGATACAAAGAGCACAAAGGCCATTCGCCGACAAAGTTCTTGTCTGGAGAGTTCCTTTCGTTAGAAGGACCTTATATTATTGGACTCGGTATTCACCCATAATGCCCTTGTCAGTTCTTTATGGCCGAGTATTAAAGGGAAGTAAAGGACCCCGGGCTCAACACAAAGAATCGATTCAACATCATAGGATAGATTGAGGAACAAAGGGTCTCCCAATCAACTAGATCGATGTTTCATCGGTTGTATCAGAACAAAGAGCACTGGATGGCTTTGGCTCTATTGTCGAGAAATTAAGAGTTTCAGGTAGAAATAGACTCGGTTTGGGGCTCTGTAGACTCGATCAAAGACAGGACAAGGCCATTCTGGTAATAAAGAGTCTTTGTTCCCACTCAAGACTGGATTCCATTGTGTCTGGATGTTCACAATATAAGAGACCTTGTCCCTGAGTATTGTGCCAGGCTTGTTGGAAAAATCTGTCTCTCAAAGGCAGCCTCATAAAAGGTCAAGCCCCCAAGTCTCATCCATCTCAAAATGGGACAGGACAGTGTATTCATCGTACGCGCTGAGTATTTTGAGGGGTTTGACGGTGACGCCTGGGTCAGCGTAGGCTCTCAGGATTTCGACGATCCGGACAACGAGGAAGCTGACTGGGTGACCGTAGTTCTTCCTGAAGAAATGGGCCATACCCATAGTGATGAAGATATTATGATGTATGTACTTCATAACATTCAAATCAGGCGAGCCGTGGTGAGCGAAGTGGCACTGCATAACATGGGGACAGTTTGTATTTCGATCCCGATTCCGGTTGGTAATGCTGACACGACTTCAATCTTGGTTCGCGCCGAGACCGACGTGAATAAGTGGCTCGAACATATTCGCAATGGGATGGTTGCTCTTGACCGGGAGGTGATCTTTGGTCGGTAACCTGTAGGTTGTCTGGCTGTAGCACTCTAGAAAGGGGTTGATTAGCTATATTTCCAATACAAGGGGCTTGTCAGTGACTGAGAATTGTGTCAATGGAGGAATATCAAATCTTTTGCAATCAGAGTTAAAGTGATGATTCTATCAAAGTGTCTAGTACCTATTTAGTCATGTAGCTCATGGCCAGTTCTCAAGTATCAAGTACATGAACATATATGTCATACGGCCATATGTCCATCCTAGTGCCTAATACTCAATTAGCCATATACAATTCCCAAGTACCAAGTACCAAGTAAGACACTACCCTTGATGATATTACCTGTCTATTCATCTTCTCTCCATGTCTGTTGTCTAGTGAAGAGTGTTCTGGTGGGACTTCATTCAAGATTCCTTCCGGGAATGGCTCTCACTGGAGATGTAGGTGTTCATTCAACAAAGTAGTACGACGAATAGTGATCATCTGAATCTGGACCTTATATGGTTAATCTATCAATTGCTTTTGAGTTCTGACCCTGTGGCTTTGGAAATATACAGTCTAATTAGTTACGAAGAAGTCCATAAGCCGTGGAATATTCATTTCAAAGTCTTTGGTTAGAATTAGATAGAATTCAATGGTGTTCGGAACTATACATAGTACAAAGACTACATATGTAAAGCCATTGGAAGAATGAAGAAAGCCATTGTAGTAATGAAAGGTCTTTGTTATCCATGCAATATTCCAGATCGCATCTCAACTCTTTATAAACCCTCGACATCCTTAAGGATGTCTCGAGTCCATCTCGCCGGTATCACCCAGAAAAGTAATCTTCTATCTCTTCTATTATCAACATGAATAAAGGAAAAATGCCCGTTTACCAAGGGCACAGTTCTTCACTAAGCAGTGAGCCCCACCAGCCCTGTTCAAACCCGCTAACCAATCTGTCAAGCCAATTCCAGCCAAGCGTGTACAAGTTCACGAACGGACAATATTTTCGCCGAGCCCGCCGGCCATCGAAGCGACTACTACTGGGTCACCGTGTATTTCCCGGAAGACATCGACCACCGTGGCATTCCAGATTCCGAAATTATGCGGTATGTAAAGGACATGATTGTTAAGGGACGCTTCACTATAGACGACCAGTCAATGCATGGTTTAGGGAAAAAGTGTCTCTCGATCCCCATCAAGCGCGACCCGGATACCCCTCTACCTAAGTCATATACACCTGATCCTACACATCCTGATCTTCTCCTTGCTGAAAATCTGGTGGGGTATTGGAAGGATCAGATTGCGTTCAAGAAGGTTACTCTAGATCAACGGATGATTTTCGTGGAGACTCGTCGTAAGACGGTGAGCATAGAAGATATGTTGGATGTAGGAGTTACTCTGATGGATCCCTGGGGTATTTAGTTTATTCTTTATTCTATTTTGTCGGGGTCAAATCGACCTCGAGTGTTTTAGTCCTGTTAGAGCAATCAATGCCACTGATTTTCCTCTGCTTTGTCTAAATATTACATTTCGGAAGTGTCTTCGTAGAAGTAAATGGCAATATTGGATCGCATTTGACTGCATCGGACATGATTCTTGCTAGTATTCTTCAGGATCTTCAGGATCCTTTTCTAAATTTCGGAAGCCATTGATGCTAATCTTGGAAAGCTCATTCCTATAAAGGGTAAGACTATCTTTGGAAGTAAATTCAACTTGAAGAGGAACAACAAAGGGATCTAAACATACTAATATAGAATATCGGGCTAAACAAAGAATATAGAGGGAATAGTATACTTTCTCAAAAGAACAGAGAAAGGTATTATAGCCATAAAAGGGCTTTATTCTATCGTTATTCCTAGAATAAGCGGCATATCCCTCAGAATATAAACCCTTGGCGTCCTCGTCTCGTCTCGAGTCTATCTCCATCATTATCATCACCCAGGATTCACTCCAACCGCCGCAATGCCTTCTTACCAAGCGAGTGTGTTCCAGTCGAGCCAGCTCGAGCATGGCCGACGATTCCATTTCAAGGACCCCCACAACAGCCAACCAGGTTGGGTCTGGGGTACTGTGGCTTTCCCAGAAACCATGAGTGTTGCAACAGATGAGAAGGAGATTATATTCTATATATGTGAGGCCGTCATAGCGGGCCTGGTCGGTTGGGGAGATAGAGCGATGCACGGATTGGGAGATCATTGTCTCTCATTCCCAATCAAGGTGGAAACACCCGAGCAAAACTTAGAGAGGTTGATGGACCAGGTTGTAGACGCTGCAATGTGGTGGGTGCGTCTCATCCGCGCGGAGACTGTTTCTATTGACAAGCACATGCTTTTCCAGGCTCGTCAGCCACCCCCGGATCGGGAGGATCAGTTGTTGGATGTGTCTTTGCATTGGAAAAGGCCTAAATACACGGTTCCAAATCCGTGGTCTGCCGTTACTGTGCTACGGTAGATCATGGGGATTAGAGGGACGTGGGATATATGAACATGGTTGAAGTATTTGCTTTGACCTATCCTCCCTAGGAAGTTTTGGCAGGTTGATATATCAGATCTTCTGAATAAAACAATGAGTGAGAAAACATATGGTAACCAACGTAAATGAGTAGTATGGAAGGCTATAATTTGCCGCAGTAACGCCAGTATTATACAATTGGAAATCGGAAATGGCTTACAAGGTTTATATTGATGGGAGTTTAGAACCACCTTGACTGTCTCGCCTTTCTCTCACGCTCTTTCCTTTTCTGCATGAGGGTATATCCACATCCGGCACCAGTCGCATACCCACCTAGATGGGCAGCGTGGTCCATCTTGGTCAACCGGGAGAGGGGCCAAGCGCGGAATAAGAAAGCGGGAGCTATCAAGCTGAAGACTTCGGTGCCGACCAGGCAGGTAAGGAAGACCCAGCCGTAGGTCCAGATCTGGTCCTGGAGTCCCTGGGGAAGAATCCACATGGTGAGTTTGTCACTAGGGAGGGTCAGTAAAGGTATCACACAGAATAACAGCCGGAGACATGGTGGGAGACAAACTTGAAATGAGACATGCACCATGCAGCGACGATACCGCTGGTTGCGGCACTGGCTCCAAGGGAGGTCATGCCCAGGCGGCCGAGGACGACACTGCGTGTCAATGAGAAGACAGATCCCATAACACCGGAAGCGAAGTAGATAGCCAAAAAGTTTCCGCGGCCGATTTCGTCGTGGACTGTAAAGCAGGAAAAAAAATTAGAACCCATATTTTCTGGTGCTGGTTCTAGCCACAATGCATACCTCTGGTTCCCATAAGTCCCAGGACCATCATATTAGTTCCAAGATGTCTCCATGTCTGGTGACTGAATGTGCTTCCAATCATACCCAGTGAGCTGGGATAGAAGGGAACGATCACGAAGTAGCGGTTGAGCAATTTCCATGCGGGAGGTATGTATTTCCATAGCAGTGTGACTGCGACATTAGCTGCCACAATGGCGCCCACAGTAGCCACGGCAGGAGGCACATCGGGCATTATGCGGTCCTTTCGTGCTGGGAACTCATATTTCTGGGCGAACGTATAGCAAAGGGCGAGAACCACAATCGAGAACAGAAGCGGAGCGAGCAGACGCTGAGACTAGCAGTTCAAATACGGTCAACAACCAAGCAATTTCACAGAGTGAACCATCCTTACATTGGTAATATTCATCGACTCAGGACTATCGTTAGTAGCGGCAATATGATGCTTCTGGACCCAAGCAAGATACGGTCTTTCGATAGGATCCGCACGGGACGAGCTAAAAATGTCATGTCAACACCAATACCAATTACCCAAACTGGAGTCCTAGTATACATACCCTCAGTGAGCGCAGCCTCCTCGTACTGCTGCAAGGAAGTGTTCTTCCCAAACTCGCGCTTCAACCGTTCTTGCTCTTCTTTCTCGCCATCGAGCCATTCCTGCCTTTTCCGTTCCTGTTCAGCCAACAAGCGTTTCTCATTCCTCTCGCGAGCCTCTTTCAAAACACTCTTGCCGTAAGGAGAGCCCTCCTCGCCAAGCTCGGCGTCATAAGAACCGCTCTGTGGCTTATACAAGCCTAGCTTCTCAGCACGGCGCACGAGCTTCTCTTCCGCCGCGCGATCCTCACGTTCAATGCGGGCGAAGATAGCAGCATCCTCATCGACAGGGTACTCACCACGGAGCCATTCCAAAGCAGTATCAACCTGCTGCTTGGTGACAGCGCGGGCAATGTCAACTGGCAAGTCCGCATCGAGCGTGCCGGTCAGACGGTGGCCGTGCAGGACGGCCAGGATACGGTTTCCCAGCTTTGCGTTGAACTTGGCAGGGCCAAAGATGGCTTTGATCTCGGCATCGGAGAAGGGCTTTTGGCGAGGGTGCACCTCCGAGGGATCCGATTTAGGCTTCGGTTTTTGGGATGCGGCGGAAGTACGTTTGAAGCGGCGGGGGGTAGAGACAGGGTTGAATCGTTGTGGGGATATCGGGGTTGGAGTTGGTCGAGACGGCCGAGGTAATAGTTGGGATAGAAGGTTCGGGATTGGCAACATTGATTGGCGCGATGTGCTGTACATGCGCCATGGGGTAATGCGGAGATCGCGACTGGCAGCCCGGAATGGTACTGGCAGCACAGAGGTGCGGAGCCCTGGGCATGGGGCCCGCCATACGGCCCAGACCGCATTGCTCATATCCTGTGACTGGAGAGTGAGGGCTCGGAGAAGACCACAAAATAGAGGGTGGGTGATTGTTCGGGGATCTTTTGGCGGCATCAATGCCGCACGGTTGCAGAGTTGTTCCGAGGCCGCGATCAGGTACAAGGCAAGTAAGAAGACAGAGAAATGATACAGGAATTATTTGATTACGCTATATTCTTTACATATATATCTTTAGCCTGAACTATAGAATCATAATTTCTATCCATCCATAATTTACATTAATACTCATCAGTCTCCCGAGGTCAACTCCTCCGGCCACATCCAAGGTGATCTATAAGCTGCACGTGATGATAACATGATAAGGACAACCCAAACAGATCAGCCCGCATTGATCCCGGGCAATTCTATCTTCCACCTCTCACAAAATAAACATCAAAATGTCAACTCAATATCTCCCAATAACCCCAGGAGCCTTTGCTGAAGCAATCAAAGAGCTGCCCATCGCAGTCCTCTACAGCAAAGTCTCCGAGCTCACAAACTCCATCGCACACCTGCACCGCTCGAATGCCGAGCTCCGCGCATTCTTAGCAGAAAGTAACAACTCGGAAGAAGACAAGAAGGAGCTGGAGGGGTATATCACTGAGAACGAGGGTGTGGCACTGTCCATGAATGAGCGGATCTTGTTGCTGAAGACCGAGGTCGAGAATCGTGGACAGCCTTGGATTGAGCTTGATGAGCTTAAGATCAACAATGACCAGGAAGCTTCGCCGGTGACGAATGGAAATGAGACTGAGCCTGGGGCCGGTGCTACGCCTGGGTCTGGGACTGAGGCCGGTGCAGGACAGGAGTCCAATGATCGGGAGGACGGGGATGGGGTCTATCTGTGACCAATTCGGTGGGTCATCTACGCGCAACCAGCTCTAGGCTGGCTTGGGCTGCTCAAATCCACAAAAGCATTGTCGCCAGTGCGTCAGTGGCACTCGGACACTGTTACTTGCGGGCGCTTTACTGCATTTGCGTGTGGGTCGAATGCCGACCTATGTCAATTGGCTATGTTTCACAACATCCATATTTCACAGTACGACGTACACGCCTGAATCATAGCGGTCATCCCAACAAATGTCTCCCAAGCCTTAGGGACTGCTCACGTTTTCTGTAACGCTAGGCACACTCGAGTCACCAGGTCCGGACAAAATGGAATGTATCTAGCGGATCATTTACAACCCCAAGTCTCGTTATGGAATTATGATCAGATGAATTTATTGCAATGAGTAGATAGAAACATGCAATGACCAGCTGATGCTGGATGGGGATATGCAAGATCATCAAGTGGGAGTAATTCACAGCGCATGCTAAATGCTCAATCAAAGCCCTGGCTTTGTGTCATATCATCGCAGATTCGACCATTTTTGGAAATGGCAGGAGAAAGCAGAGTACTAACAAAGTAAGACAGCGCGATCCAACGCCAGGTTAGCGGATATGTCATAGTCGTCAATGTAAAAACAAAAAAGGTGCAACTCCAGACCCGTGGAGCTTAAGTGGCGGCCTGCTGGGCCCAGTGACCACCGTTGAGCGCCTCTGGGGGAACCCGCTGTTGCTTGATGAACAGCTCAATTAAGGGCTGCATGGGCTCCATCTCCTTATCAGACACAAGCCCGTAGTACTTGGAGACGGTCACGAAGTGAACGAAGCACATGTTCAGGACATCGTGCTTGTTAATGTGCCAAAAGGGGTTGAGCCAATGAGCGTGGTACAGATGGGCGTAGCAGCGGAACATCTGCTTCATGATACCCTGGCAGTCCTTGTAAAAGGTTGGCGGGAAGCCACTGGACTTGCCGATCCACTCATCTGGGTTGGCGGGGTCGGAAGGAGTTGTTGATGCGCCATTGGCCTCTTTGATGGCAGATGTCTCGGGAGTGCCGTTTACTTTTTCGGTAGGGAACATAACAGGGTCGTGGATCTTGCTGACGATCCATTTCTCGACGCGGTTGATGAACTTTGGGGCGGAGATTTTAGCGGCGCGGCCGTCAACAAGCCAGGTATAGGTCAGCCTTTGGATTCGTTAGCTCGGTTCATAATTTACCCCGCTATACTCCACATACCGTCCAGCGGACATTGTTGGACAAGTGTTTTCATTGCAAATGGGTAGACCCGTCACAGCGTTCACCTCTTGGATAACCTGGAGCATTCCGTGGAGTAGACGATATTGTTCCACAACTAAAGCAGAAACACATTAGCCTCCCCGCTCTCAAGATAAGCTTCCATAATGCTTACTCTGGTGAGCCAGCCACTCGCCCAGCTCCACATTCTTCGGGCAAGCACAGAGCGTCAAGAAGTTGCCCCTCACATTCAGTGGGGCATACTTCTCCTGGAAGAAGTATTTGGGCCCCTCAGGATCGTTCGCTTGGTTCTCCACTGACAGACTGCTGGAAATAGAGGGCGAATTCGACATGGTAGCTTGATGCTGGGGAGTAGAGGTCTGTGCTGGGCTCTTGGGGGGATTGTTGCTTTTGTTGTTTCCTCCCCGGCCAAATCCTTGGCGACTGTATTCAAAGATAGAGTTAGCGGGCGATCGTGGCGAGGTATAGCTGTTTTAGAATGAAGTGGGGATATATAAGAGAAGTAGGAGTAGATGTGAAGGACAAGAGGAGACCCCAAGGGAGATGTTAGACTTTGGGGGATAGAATGCTCCTTTGTATTTGTGGCGCCGGGGGATTCTTCATGCAGTATGAGGGGGTAAAGGTAAAAGAGAGATTGAACAGCTGATGGCAACGAGTCCACAATGGCGCAACATAACTTACACGCTCTGGAAGAAGGTCGCCATCTTGAAAATGATCAGCAATGCTTCAAATCAAGAAAATAACGGGGGATGAGGGACGAGACGGTGAGATGCCACACGTTGAGGATCCCCTTTTGGTCTGGGCCATCGAGACACTAGTCCTGTTTTGATCCGGAGTCGGATAATCTATATTCCCGCACGTCAATTGAATTATGGGAGCTCCGTCGTGAATGGCCGATAGAACAATTGTCAGTAAACTATTGACGGTACACACTATATTTGATCGCTTACTCATATACTGGAACATTTAAGGACACATTCAGTCTCTTCTTTATCGTCACTCACACTTCCCCACATATACGACCTTGCAGCAACAATAAATTCCATACACCATGTCCTCCGATGAGGAGGGCGTCCGGCGCCCCAGCAATGGCAATGAGAGTCCTGCGCACAGCAATGCCCACGATTCTGGCGCGGATCAAATGGATGAAGGTGATGATCTCTTTGGGTCGGACGGAGAAGCGGGACTTGATGACATTGAGTATGCAAACCACACCAAAGCGACAAGAGCTAGATACTAATACATCACCAGACCCCACCGCACCCTGGACGATGAACAACTCGACTCGGGTGATGATGAGAACCGATATGATCGGCGCGAAGACAGAATGGAAGATGTAGCCGAGGAGCAGCAGGAAGTCAATGTTGCTGACCAGGACCTTGCTCGGGCGCCAGTGCCATTGACCAACGATGGAGAGGTAGGATGAGCTTCTACCTTGAAGCCTTCAGTATGGATCTAACTTCTAGTAACAGGTCTACACAATGCGTGTGCCGGATTTCCTCTCAATCGAAGGAGAGGAATTCAACCCCGAGACTTACGTCCCACCGCCTTACCAGACCGCCGCTACCTCCCTTTGCTGGCGCAAAGATCCCGCGGATGAGTCTCTTTTGCAATCTAATGCCCGCATTATCAAATGGGAGGATGGCTCTATTACTCTTCAACTCGCCTCCGCCCCCCTTGAGCAATACCGCATCGCATCTAAACCCCTCGCACCTCTCACCAAGTCCGGCGACTATGACCACAAGCTGGACTCCCACGTTTATCTCGCAGCTGGACTGGAAACAGCCCAAGTTTTCCGATTAACCTCACATATCACCCAAGGTCTAACTGTTCTGCCGACTACCTTGGAGACGGACGATGCCGTCCAGCGACTGCAGGAACAATTGGCTGCTGCTGCTCGTGGTAGCAAGCAGACCGCCGCTGGCACTGCGCCGCGCTATGAACTAACAGAGGATCCCGAGTTGGCTGGTAAACGTGCTGAAATGATGGAAAAGGAAGCTATCAAGGCCGAACGTCGTCGCCAGCAGCTTGCTGATCGCGAGGCCGACCGTGGTCGCCGCCACGGCGCCACTCGTGCTGGTCCTAGCGGTCTTAGCGTCGGTGGGCTTGAAGATGCCGGTTTGCTCACGACTCGTCCACGTGCCAAGCCTCGCCGCCAAAACCGTCGCGGCGAGATCTACACCGACGACGAAGAAGAGGATTACTCTCGTGGTGCGCGTAACAGAGAAGATGAGTACGATGAGGACGATGGGTTCTTGGTTGGCAGTGACGAGGAGGTTGAGGAAGAAGCGGAAGATGAAGAGGAGGAGCTCGAAGATGAAGATATGGACGCTGAAGGTGAGGATGATGTGGAGGCTGCGCCTGCGAAAGCTGCCCGTAGCAAGCCAGAGCCTCAAGCCAGGGATGGTACACCTCCTGCCCGAAAGAAGAACCGCTACGTGGTGGACGATGAGGACGACGAGTGAGCTTGTAGCTTTCCACTTCTCTTGCAGGTTCTTTTTCTTTTCGCGCTTTCGATGCAGTTTTCTTGTTACATATCCACATGGTCCGGCGTCATCTACATGGACAGGCATTCGAGGGACAATGGGGCTCATTTCACTGACTTGATGCTTGTACAACAAAATTAATGAAATGGTCAATGACATATCAACCTAGCTTCGTACCAGCGAAACAGTGTATACTTGTATAGTAGAGGCCAAATGGTATATAACAATAACTCCACATAGTCTCGGACATGTTCAAACTGCAAAAACCAGACCGCCGAACCCAAGCTGTAACCAACCAACCTGTTTTTTCTCATGCGTGTTATGCTCCAGTATCCGCAGTGACAGGCGAAACGCCCTCGGGATATTCTGAAGGATCAAAGTTGAATCTGGCGATCACATCTCTGGCACTTCCAACCACACGAAGGCATAAAAACTTCTTTTCGCCATGATCATCCTCATCCTGTGACTGGGCCGAGTCCGACATAGACGTTGGCTCTCCAAGTGGATGTTTTCCAGGTTCATGGAAGCGGCGTTGCCGATTCTCGATTTCAATAATCATGGACAGCAGATCTGGCTGCTCGGAGCAAGCAATCATAGCACTTGGCTCAACGGGACCACCAATGACAGCGCGACGAACAACTTGGTGGAGCCATGATTTCCAGTATTGTGCTGGGTCAGGGCTTTGGAGTGCCTCAGACACGTATTGTGGAAGCGCAGACTGCGTCCCCAGTTCAACAGCGTCGGCTCGCAAGACGCGCAGCCACGCGTCCGCGGTGACTGTTAATAGAGTCCCTATGAACATGATATTTTGAAGGCCTGTTGAAAAGACCTTGGGACAAACTTGGCAGCGGATCACATCCCGTGCTGTTCGTGCAGCAATATATAGCGAGCATAGAGTGTGAGAGTTGACGGGGAAGGAGGAGATTGATGTCATATGGCTGAGGGATAGGTAAAGGTACGATAAACACGGACACCCAGACGTTGTGGAATCGGAGGATATAGAGGTGGCAGGAGACAGCGGGAGGGAGTGCATGGAAGGGAAAGCTGGAGGGTTGGGGAATGGCATTGGCATGGCTGTGGCTTCGGAGATGGCCGAGAAATCAGGCCAAGGGGAAGATGATGCAGGAACAGGAAGGTTTGGCTGTTTCAGGCGGTCTGGCCTCCAGGCATGGTTGTGGTCTTCATAACCTGACAATAGATCTGCGGGCTGGGAGAGATCTGAAGGCTGGGACTGTGGCAAATTCATGTTCGTGCCAGGCCGCCAGAATATCTGCGGACAAAGATGATCGGCGTCTGTCAAGGTGACTGTGTCCATGCTTAACGAAGATTGTTGCAAATCTTCTGGACTGGGCCAGATTTCAGCTCCAGATAGCGCTGGGAAGTCGATCCCCTCATCATCTGTCCGCGTCCTTTTCTTGGGTGGCCGACCCATCTGCTTTTGTATAGAATAGTTGCAAGAGAGTGACTGTTTGGTACATCGTAAACAGCCTGTCAGTTCCCCGGAGCATTTGAGCTTCCGCTTTCCTGTCGAGTATTAGACTGGTCAGTGAGAGTTGCGTTACATCGGCCTGTGAAACTTACTACACTCGTCGCATGCTGCATGTCTTTTTGGCTCCGACAAACCATTCGTAATAGGCAAAGGGAGCCCCTCTTCATACTCATGCAGGAGTGACATTGCTTGACAATGATTCAGAAAATCGAGTGGATCTCGATCAGAAGAGCCCTTCAATAGTTAGAAAACACTTAAAACATTCCATAGTCAAGTCGTAGATAGGCCCGATAAGATGGGGGCGGTCATGTGGGCGGTGAGCGGTGAGCGCCGCGAGAAATTATCCCAAAAAAAAATCCATGGATCTACAGCAATAAGACAACATCCGCTAAACGGCATCATGAACCCCAAGGCAGCTTCTAAGAAGCGCAAGGCTGTTACTCGCGATGTTGAGGAGGAAGCTGGTGTCTTTTCCGGTGACGAATTGAGCAAAGGCAACCTCGATGGAGCCTTGTCGGACAATTCCAAGGATCTTTCGGACAGCGAGGACGATGAGAGCGACTCGGAAGTCGAGCTAGTCGACGACTTTAGCGACTCGGAAGATGGAGAGGAGGAATTGGACAGCGACGAGATCCCCTCCGATACAGAGGAAGTTAAGCCAACTGCCGGTGAACCCAACTTCCGCGTTGTGAAGGACGCCAACGGAAATGATCGCTACCTCTGGGATGAAATTCACCCGGACGACAACTCTGAACTCTCCGAGGTGGATGAAAATGCCAACACCATTGGCGACATCCCGCTGAAGTTCTACGACGAATATCCCCATATTGGTTACGACATCAACGGAAAGAAGATTATGCGTCCTGCCAAGGGCGAGGCTCTGGATGCATTGTTGGATAGCATTGAAATTCCCAAGGGCTGGACCGGTCTGACTGACCCCAAGACTGGCAAGCCTCTGAATCTCAGCCAGGAGGAATTGGAGTTGCTCCGCAAGGTGCAGATGAACGAGGTTCCCTCAGAGGGCTACGACCCATATGAGCCTTTGGTGGAATGGTTTAGCAGCGAAAAGGAGATCATGCCATTGAGCGCCGCTCCCGAGCCCAAGCGCCGTTTCGTGCCATCCAAGCACGAGCAGAAGCGTGTAATGAAGCTTGTGAAGGCCATTCGCGAGGGCCGCATTCTTCCTTACAAGGCGCCAGAGGAAAGGGAAGACAAGGAGGAGGAACTCATCAACTACGACCTGTGGGCTGACGAAGTTGAGCGACCTGACCACGTCATGCACATCCCGGCGCCCAAGCTTCCACCCCCTGGTTATGAGGAGAGTTACCACCCACCTCCCGAGTACCTTCCCGATAGCAAGGAACGTAAGGCATGGGAACAGACAGATCCCGAGGATCGTGAGAAGGGTTTCCTACCCAACGACTTCGGCTCCCTACGCAAAGTTCCTGGATACGATAACTTCGTCCAGGAGAAGTTCGAACGTTGCTTGGATCTCTACCTTGCTCCGCGTGTTCGCCGTAGCAAGCTGAACATCGACCCCGAGAGTCTCTTGCCCAAGCTTCCCAGCCCTGAGGAGCTCAAGCCTTTCCCCACTGCTTGTGCCACAGTCTTCCGCGGACACAAGGGCCGTGTGCGCTCCGTTAATGTGGACCCAACTGGAATCTGGCTAGCCACTGGTGGCGACGACGGTACCGTTCGTGTCTGGGAACTCCTCACGGGCCGCCAGTTGTGGAGCGCAAAACTCAGCGATGACGAAGCGGTCAACACTGTCCGCTGGCGTCCGGGCAAGGACGCCGTCGTCCTCGCTGCCACCGCAGGAGACGACATCTTCCTGGCCGTGCCTCCCATCGTCGACCCCGAAATCGAGAAGGCCAGTCTGGATCTCCTCGACGCAGGCTGGGGTTTCGCCGCCTCTCGGCCTGCCCCCAGTGCCTCAGAGGATGGCAAGAAGAACGCGCCCCCGACCTGGATCCGTCCCGAGGCCGCTCTTGTGGACGCTGGTGTGTGCGTCGTTATTCCCCTCCGCTACGTGCCCAAGACGATCTCCTGGCACCGCCGCGGCGACTACTTTGTGACAGTGTGCTCGGGCGCGTCGACACCCGCCTCCGTCGCAATCTCCATCCACACAGTCAGCAAGCACCTGACGCAATTCCCCTTCCGACGCCGCCTTAAGGGCGGTGGTCCCCCCCAGACCGCCCACTTCCACCCCTCGAAACCCATCCTGTTCGTCGCCAATCAGCGCTCAATCCGCGCCTACGATCTCTCGCGCCAGCTCCTCGTCAAGATCTTGCAGCCCGGTGCACGCTGGATCTCGTCCTTCGACATCCACCCAACTTCTTCGAGCGCGTCCGGCGGCGACAACATCATCGTCGGTTCGTACGATCGTCGTCTGCTGTGGCACGATCTCGACCTCTCCCAGCGGCCCTACAAGACCCTCCGCTACCACCGCAAGGCTATCCGCGCCGTCAAGTTCCACCCCAGCGGCCGCTACCCGCTCTTCGCGGATGCCTCCGACGATGGATCACTGCAGATCTTCCACGGCAGCGTTACTGGAGATATGCTCAGCAATGCTACCATTGTGCCGCTCAAGGTTCTCAAGGGCCACAAGATTACTGGCGAGCTGGGTGTCTTGGATATCGACTGGCACCCACGCGAAGCGTGGGCTGTCAGTGCTGGTGCCGATGGAACTTGTCGCTTGTGGATGTAATCTTGAGATGCCGTTGCATGATGTCTGACACACTTTTGGGCGTTTTTCTCTATTTATTTTCTTTTTGTGCATAATCTTCCCTTTGTATAGTTATTCTATAAAAAGTTGTTTCTTAACACAAGGTTTTCTACTTCGTATCATATCAGAGTAGATCTTGCGTAGTAGTCGAGGGCATGTAGGAATGATTCGATGTTCGATCAAATAGCCGAATGTTCAAGGTATCTATATGTCCACGATCCCAAGCAAGAAAAAATGGGAGAAAAAAAGAAAACCCTACATCTAAAATGTATAGACGGATATCCGAAGAGAAGTACATATACAAACCAACCCCAAACTCAGACCACACCACCACTCCAATCCCTCCTGAGCTTCTCGTACTTCCTCAAGTCCGTAACGCTAGGCCGAATAAAGGACTTAGCAGCAACAAAGTCAACGAGCTTGATACTATCGCGACGCTTGATAGCAGAGTAACCAGCACGACGCAACAGACTGCCCAAATCAGCACCACTGAAGCCCTCACACTCCTCAGCGAGTTTGCGCAGATCTTCACTAAACTCAATAGCCAGTTTACGGACAAGAGTCTGCAAGATCTCGACACGCTCGAGCGGCGTGGGGAGGTTCACAAAGAGAAGGGTCTCGAGACGACCAGGACGCAGCATAGCTGGATCAATAATATCAGGCCGATTAGTCGCAGCGATAACATAGATACCCTGGCGACTACTGCCGAGGCCATCAAGCTCTGTGAGGAGTGTGTTGACAACACGGGCGGAGGCCTCGGAGAGTGTATCGTCACGGCGGGGCACGAGAGCGTCAAGCTCATCGAAGAAGATAACACAGGGCACGGAGGAGCGGGCGCGGACAAAGACCTGGCGAACAGCGCGCTCAGACTCACCGACGAATTTGTTCAGCAATTCGGGGCCCTTCACGCTGATGAAGTTTGCGCGGGATTCGTTGGCAACCGCCTTTGCGAGGAGGGTTTTACCGCAACCGGGCGGGCCCCAGAGGAGGACGCCAGTCGGCGCGGTGATGCCGACGTTGGCATAGATATCGGGGTTCTTGATAGGCTCAACGATGGCGGTGACGAGCTCGTCGCGGATGCCACCGAGGGCACCGATGTCGGCCCAGGTTGTGTCGGGGATTGTGGCGAAGCCTTCGCGCTTAGAGGAGGGTTGGATCTTGGGGAGGGCTGTGAAGAAGTCTGCGTTGGAGACGAGGACGACTTCTGCTTCATCGCCGATAGGAGTTTCCTTGGCGTGGTTGATGAGACGGCGGAGTTCGCGGACTCGCGGGCTGATATCGTCTTCGCCTTCGATTTCCATCTCCATTTCTTCGCCGCTGTTCGACTTCAGGATCGCGAGGTACCGCTTGATAGCGGCTGATCCGGCGGTCGATACGAGGTCGTTAAGATCGGCGCCCACGAAGCCGGGGGTTCGTTTGGCGAGCGTCTTGAGGTCAATATCGTCTGCCAGGCGCATTTTGCGGGTGAGTGCGCGTAGGATCTGTTCTCTAACTGGCTCTGAGGGCACGGTCATGTTGATTTCTTTGTCAAAACGGCCACCGCGGCGCAGAGCAGCATCGAGGCTGTCTGGGCGGTTGGTTGCTGCCAGCACGATAACGGGTTTGCCATCTGTCTTTTCAAGGGCAATCTCATCCATGCAGGTCAGGAGCTGGGCGACAATCCGCTTCTCCATTTCCCTCTGAGCGCTCTCGCGCTTCGGCGTAATCGCATCGATCTCGTCGATGAAGATGAGACAGGGAGCAAGACGTTTCGCCTCTTCGAAGTACTCGCGCAGGGCTTTCTCAGACTCACCCGACATTCCTGACACGACCGACGGTGCAGAGATTGAGATGAAGGGCACACCCAGCTCCGCTGCAAAGGCGTTTGCAATCAACGTCTTACCGCAACCAGGCGGACCATGCAGCAATACTCCGCGCGGCGGCTGCACGTTTGAGGATAGATAGACCTGCGGCCGGGTCATGGGTAGAATAACCAAGTCCCCAAGTTCCTGAACAACATCATCCAGTCCACCCAAATCGGCGAGACTGACATGTGTTGGTGGTGAACGATCGGCGGGCTCAGCTTTGCGTCGTTTAGACGCAGATTCTCCGCCATGCGTTCTTCTCTTGGAAGAGGTGGGTGCTGGGGTGCTAGCAGTGGATTCGGTCTTTTTGGCCTTCGTTGTTGCCCACGAGCCGACGACGCTCTGGTTCATTCCATTGGGTTCCTGATATGGCAATTTAAATTAGAATTTCCGTCCCATTCGGGCAAAATAGGCGCAGCGCATAACATACCGTCGCAGCAGGCTCCTCGAGTCCCTCAAAGTCCCCCTCCATGGAATCCTCATCCTCTTCACCCATATCAGCTTTGACAACCTCCAACACCCGCTCAAGACTGTCTTCAATGAGTCTCTTCGGTTTCCGGTTCAAGCTCGAGTTGGATTTCTTAATTGTGTCATAAATCGCAGGGACCGATAGTCGGATGCGCCCATTCTCGGGCTGGTCGTCAATGATCTTGCGCACGATCTGGTAGACCTGTTGGGAGTTAGTCATAGTCAACAAGACTCAATTTGGAAAACACACCTCACGGTCCAGACCCTGACTGAGGGTCGGCCTGCCTCCCTTCCTGGCAGGCATAATTTGATATGGTTCTGCAAAGAAAAAGAAAAGGCCGAAATTAAATTTCGGAGATTGGAACTTTTGAAAGATCGGCTGAAAATTACACCGTAATTACAGGTCCGTTACATAACGTCATTCATGTCTAGGCCATCTATGGAAGTTCGTTCTTCACTTCGACAACATGGGAAATTCGAGTAGCTCGCAGAAGATCTCTGCCCAGGATCGGTGAGTACAGACTGCTGTATATTGTATACATACAATATCCACAACCCATCCTCAATCCCGTCTGTCAGAGCATACTACTGTTCTCCTCACGAGACCCCCCTCATCCCCACCCAGGATGCCCATTCAACGAACAACAATAGTATGATTCCAGCTAATAAACGACCGGTGATATCTTCAGGGCAATCCTTGACCTCAAAAACCAACGCGACAGACTACACCAATATCAGCGACGAATAACCGTCCTCACAGACCGCGAAACGGAAATCGCCAAGGAATGTCTCGCGCGCGATGATCGCCGGCGAGCACTGCTCGCCCTCCGACGCAAGAAATACCAGGAATCACTCCTTGCAAAGACAGATGGGCAGCTTGCGCAGCTAGAGCAGTTAACTGGGCAGGTGGAGTTCGCGCTTGTGCAGAAGGACGTGCTGTTTGGGTTGCAGCAGGGGACGAAGGTGCTGCAGACTATTAATAAGGAGATGGGTGGCATTGAGGGTGTTGAGAGATTGATGGGGGAGACCGAGGATGCGAGAGCTTATCAGGAGGTATGTCCCTCGTTTTTTGTCTCATGCTCTTGTACAGGATGTTGGGACTTGGGTTATGATTGGGGCTCGGTTTTGCTGACGGTCGTTATAGGAGGTGAGTCAGATGCTGGCGGGACATTTGACGAACCAAGATGAGGATGAGGTCGAGGATGAGCTGGAGGCTCTGCAGCGGGAACTTGCTGGGCCTGAAATCCTGCCTGATGATGTCGTACTGCCGAGTCCGCCTACTGCTGATCTGCCTGTTGAAGAGCCGGTGCCGGAGTCAACCCAAAGGACCAAGGCAAAGGCAGAGACTCGGACGGTTTTACCTGCTTCCTAGGGGGAGACATGTTGCGTCCTCATTGCACAGCACCAAGCATTGCATTATATTGATCCAGGCATTTTGTGGCGTTGAGGCTTGTTTGTTTTTGTTGGCTACATTGCTAGATTTCATGTACCTATGGCGTTGCGATTGATTCTATTGCTTGTAAAATTCATGGTCTATAGATTATAACATCCTCAGTCCGAGGTTTTACAAATGATCCTCAAGATAAGAGCTTCCTTGACTAGAATGGAGACCACACAACAAATCAATAAAATAATGTAGAAATACATAGCAGTAGAATGGTATTCGTTAATTCATCACGACTGACCTGTCAACCCCAAAATACATCCCTTAGAAAGAAACCTCGCAACGAACCCCATCTATTGCCCAGGCATAATCCTGCCACCAATATCGTTAACACCAGGAATAGAAACATGATCCTGGGGGTTCGCCGCAGCCTCATAGAGGAAATTAACCGGCTCCCGGGTTAACTTCATAAACTGCCCCTTGAAGCCTACATACCCAACCTTGGTAACATCCTCCTCGCCGTCACTCCAATTGTCCTCGAAGAACAGTGTGACAGAGGTAGTCGCATTCCAATGGGCACGATTCAACGGCAGTTCAAAGACATCGGCGCCGGGTACAGGCTGCGGGACCTCGATAGTTTGAGCTGGGTGCAGCTCCGATGCAGTTGAGAAATCCAAATCGTCGCGGTTCTTGAACAGCTTTACTGTCCTTGGGGCGGAGTTTGTAGGGGCTGTGTACAGGAGGAGGGAGTGGACGTTGACTTGGCCGTTGAAGCTGTGTTTTTCGAAGCTGTTAGTTTTGGGGGCGATAACGGTGAGGGGTAATATTGGCGGGGTTATTTGGGATTTTTTATGACGCGTTGCCAGGGGGTGAGCAACCACTAGAACTTGTGGGATACATATGTAATGGTGTAGAATGAGTAAGACTCACGGTATGGTCATGAGCAGCTGTTCGTCTGCATCGCTCTCGAGCTCGGGCTTGTCGTTTAGTCGCTCGGCCCAGGTTTTCCGGACGACGGATGCGCCAGAGTTTGGGGTTGTCTCTGTCGAAAATCAGAATTTGTCGCCAATACTTGCTTAATGATAACAGGTCTCGTACCATTCAGAGTTGTGATCAGGTCGAAGTTGATCTGAGAGTAAAGGAGGGATTGGATGGCCGGAGTGATATCGTTGGTATGGTCGTGATCTTCGCCGTGGCAGTGGCCATGATCATGATGATGTCCTGACATTGTAAAAGATATGTAAATTTGATACAAGATGTGGATAAGACAAAAGATTTGGAGATTTGAAGTTGAAAGGTGGGAAGCTCTCCACTCCCGTGACGTCTTAGTTCGGAGATTTGAGATATTGTGGTAGTCAGGAGTAGCAAGAGATTGTAATGTTAGGAGTTATTCTCTTGTATTTCTAACTTTCCAATTCAGATACTATATCTGAATATATCTAAATATATCACTGCACGATGACCTAAATTGTCTCTGTCGCTTTTACCTAGGGGTTTCCCTCGATCTATAAAATGCAATCAACATACTACATACAACTGTTCTAGATATGTATATCCCGATTCCACAGCCTCAAACGCCTGGGTATTATTGTACATAGTCCTCCTCTCTCGAATTTCAGATGTTATTACTGCCTCACTCGGTAATAATCCGGAGCATACTCCAGCAGATAGCTCTTCTCGATCTTAGTGACATCGCGGATATAAGTCTTTTCACCCGCTTGCATGATTTCATGGAATATGACCCAATCGGCTTTTCTGTTCTATATTTAAGTCAGTAAACCAAACATGTACTTCTGTCACACATCCATGAACACTTACAAACATCAACGAAGTAGGGTGAGCATGAAGAGTCAGACCACCGCTGACAGTCTTAAAAGTTCCATCCGGCTGCATCTTTGCCGCGTGAGCAAAATAGCCTGTTGTAAGACATCGCCGAATCTGCTCCGGCTGCTTGCTCAAATCGGCTGCGCCATGACGGGATGAAAGTGTCTCGTCGACTTGAATGCCAAAGCGTTCTAGGTACCGTTTTAACTGGCCTCGGATGCTCACTGCGCGAAGCAAGGCTCGATAATTCAAGAGGTTATCGCGACACCATTTTGAGTCTTTTTTCCCTTTGGTGACAAAGGCCTGGTACACGTTCAAGTACGTCAAATGATCGCCCTCTTCAACGGCGAACTTTCGTCGGTGGCTCTCGGCAGATCTTCTGTCTCCAGCGTGCTGAACCCACACCGTCCCTGGAGGTTGACCATGGCCGCAATTGTGAGGATTTCACTTAGACAGTTGAAAGATGGCGCGACGAGAAGGACTTTGGCCATCATAGGATCCAGAGCGATTTCTGCCATCCGCATTCCAAGCGGTTTCGTCAGTTTGGCATAGTCGTCAACCGCACCGAGAGACGACAAGAGCTCCAGTGCACGAATGATGAGTTCTGCCGGCGGAGGTGTCAAGAAGTCGAACCGGACAATGTTGTCGATTCCCAGTGCTTTAAGCTGCATAATGACCGGTGCGAGATTTGACCGCTGGATTTCAGGTACCGTTGCTTCGGGCATCTGCTCGAATGCTTGTTGCGTGTACAGACGGAAACATTTCCCTGGCTTCGTTCTTCCAGCGCGGCCAGCTCGCTGGGTGGCGGATGCTTTTGATATTGGCACTGCAGTCAATGTATCAATCCCAGTATTGGGATTGTATGCCCTGAGCTTGGCGAAGCCGGAATCGATCACATATACAATCCCGTCGATTGTGACCGAGGCCTCGGCAATGTTGGTCGAGACGATGACCTTTCGGGTGTTTTCTGGGGTCGGCTCGAAGACGTACATTTGCTGTTCCGTGGTGAGTCCAGCATACAGTGGTAGCGGAAGCAGAGAGGGCGCCTTTGGATGGAGAGTTGCCGCTCTTTCAGATATCAACTGGATCGCTGTGTCGATCTCTTCCCGGCCAGTCAAAAAGAGAAGTACGTCGCCTTCTGGTTCTTGGGTATGGATATCAAAGACGGTCTTGACTGCTCGCTCTATGTAATCTTCTGCCGGAGAATCAAGGAACAACATGTCGACTGGATACATTCGTCCTTCCAGGCTGATGATCCGACCAACACTTCCACCCAAATCCTCCGGCTCTGCCTCAGGCTGGTACTCCTCGCCGGCAAAGAAACGAAGGAAATCCTCTGCCTGGAGGGTTGCGCTACTAACAATTATCCGAAGTTCAGGGCGCTTCTTGCGGATCTTCTTTAGAGTCCCAAGGAGCACATCGGTACTGAGAGATCTCTCATGTGCCTCATCAACCATGATCACTGAATACCGCGAAAGTAGAGGATCAACCAGGGCTTCTCTGAGCAGCATGCCATCTGTCAAGAATTTGATCCTTGTGGCAGGAGATGTCAAATCTTCAAATCGAATAGAGTAGCCCACCTCTTCGCCGACTTTGCATCGCATCTCTTCGGCTACTCGCGTTGCAACCGTTGTAGCAGCCACCCGCCGGGGCTGAAACAAAATTAGTCACTACTGAATTCAAATATATTTCAAGTATGATGGGATCAATGCTCACCTGTGTAACAGCAATGATCTTCCCATCCTCGCACCATCCTGCTTGGTCTAGGTACTGCGGAAGCTGGGTTGTTTTCCCACTACCTGTTTGGCCCACCACGATAGTGACGGGGTACTTTTCAACCAGATAGAGCAGGTTCTTCTTGTGACGTGCGATAGGCAGTAAAGCAGCTGGTTTATACAGAGCTGGAATGAAAGAGGTCGAGAGCTCCTGTTCTGAAGCCATTTTAGACCAAATTTTTAGCTGAGAACGAAGTCTGCAGTATTTGACTCCAGTTGTTAGAAGAAACTCAATTGGGTCTGGGCCATTCTGAAAACCCAAACACTTCGCAGATTGGCAACTTGGTGATCGTCGGAGTTCTCGCAGAAACATCCAGGGCGATCTGTATAAAGCTCGCCATCACGTGCGCCCCCACGTCACTTGGAGCTTCCCCGATATGTTCTACCCTCAGATATTCTCAGGCAACACTGTTTTTGTGAATTCCCCTTCAGTCACTTTCTATACTTTGTTAGGTCCTAAAGATACCTCAACATGTCAGAGGAGGACAAGATGGTATGTTTGCTTTCCGACGGGATCACTTGTTATCGCATGAGGCTCATGTTCATACACAGAACACTCCCAGCAGGCCCTTGGGTGCCCTTAATTCTCCTACCAGCCCGCGAGCCGAGTCACCGACTACCGCGCGCCCGATGGACTTTGACGACGAGCCCCAGGAGACCGGAGTTATTACCTCCTCCCCTGTCGCTCCTCAGCCAGCTGCCGCCGAGCCAGCCCCGCCAAAGCCGCCCCGGCCCCTGAGCCCGAGAGAACAGTCCGAGAACACCCTTAGGGAGGCATTTCCAAGCATCGAGCCTGGCGTCGTCAAAGCGGTCTTGACCGCAAGCAATTGGCATGTCGAGCGGGCGTTCAATGCCCTCCTTGGTTCGTAGAGAATCTACTATATAAAATGAATATGAGCTGACCCCGACCTCGGCTTGCAGGTATGACCGACCCCAAGGCTCAAGAGGAAATGACACCACCGCCAAAACCGCCGCGCCCAACCCAACAGAGCACTGCTGCACAGCGACAACTGGAAGCCGATGAGATGTATGCACGTCAACTATCCGAGCACTACAATGCGACAGGACGTCGTGCGCCGCCTCCGGGCTGGGAGAGCGACCCCCGATACCAGCGACCTAGAGGAAGCGAAGAGTCGGAAGAGAGGGAATACAGCTTCTTTGATGGTATGGGCTATAGTGGCTTGTCGAATGAGCTCGTGCTAATTGGGTGTTCTACAGATGATCTACCTGTGATCCGCGAGAACCTCCGCAAGGGCTTCCTGGAGACACAGAATAAGGTTAATTCATGGGTAACAAACCTGAAGAAGAGAATTGACGGAGACGATTTGGACGAGGAACCTAGCCAGAATCAAAGAGAGACCGCCCATGCCCGGCCCCGACGTAGTGGTGATATGGGCCGTCGCAGTGGAGATCGTGAGCGCTATGACGCAGACCCCCAAGTTCTCAGCGATGATTTCTCTGCTCTGGAGTTGAGGGATGGTGAAGGTAAATAACGACCTTAAAGTCTGGCATCATTGAATTTTGCTAACTGCGTACAGCTCCCCCGCCTCGCCCCCCTCGCCCCGGTCACTCCAGCCTTAAACCCTCCGTGTCTCCTTCGCCAGACAGGCGCAGGGTCTCTTTCCAGGAGGGACCACCCACCGAGATTGACAACTCTTGCGATGCCTCCACGCCATCCAAGCGTCTCAGCTCAACAGGCAGCAAGTCGAGCAAGTGGCAACCATTGTCCACAGTTGAGCCTTCTCCCGTTGCGGAGAACGACCCATTCAGCCTGGGCGATAGCGACGATGAGAAGGAGATTAAGACTAAGGAGCAAACCACTAGCTCGGAAGGCGATCAGCTCAAGCACGCTACTGTTGAGTCAGTGTCCGATGAAGTTGGTTCCTCCAAGGGCCCGGACACCAAGGGCGCGAGCAAGCCCGAGTCGAAATAATTGCGATTGGAATTTGAATATCCCCAGTGTCGTCCGTCATCTGCGCGCGAATCATTTCTTGCCTTTCTCCCTTTCCTCTCTTTCCTCCCAGCCCATATATCTATTTCCTCTCTCGTTCTACTGTGCCTTGTTATGCGCTACCCACCTCCCCGAATTTACGATACCTAGTAGAAGTAGCCCAATATGTCCTGCAACCTTTCCAATATCTCCATAAGCCCAAGCCAAATTGAATCTGTATTTGTATCGGAAAGCAACAAAACATAAAGGGTATATCTTCGACCGGCCCCGTACAGTAACAATTATACGGCCTCAACGCCAAAACCAGAACAAATCAACAGACACTCGTCTAGTGTGCCGATCTGGCAACATGTAACTGAGGTCTCCTTTAAACCCACGTCGACTCCCAAGGCGATTACTCCACGTGAGCATTACCTACGCGCTTCGAACCAGTCTCCTTGCGCAGATCCTTGATGACAGTCTGTAGAGCAGAGTCAGTTACTAGGCACTTTGAACACCGGATTACACGCGTAGAGCGCTATATTGAGATCCGATCTCAATCTCGCGGGGAAACGCGTACCGCCAAAGCATCGGGGTTGACCCCGTTTTCAATGAGAGACACACAAAGCGACAGCTCTGTCCGGTCCAGGTTTGTGTTCTGTTCGACATGTCAGTTTTTTTTTTTTTGGGTAGTAACTTTGTTTTGTTTGTAAAGAATAGAGAAACGATGACATGGACTAGAGAGTCTCTAGTCCTGGATTCTGAATCCTGAATCATGTCCAGGTATTGGGGTGAGCACGCACCAGCAGGTCGGAGATCTCCTGAAGGATATCGATGACTTCTCTGGCGGCTTGACGCTTGTCATCAGCCTCTTGGGTTTTTGGGGGCATTTTTTATTCTGATATATGTTGTTGGAGTGTCAAAGTGGTTTGGTTATGTGTTGGAGTTGGGTGTGGGACTTTTGCGGATCAAATCATCTGCAGATGCATTTAACGGTATATCATACGGAGTACTCCATACATCAACGTTGTATTTTGATATTTTGATATGTATTTATTAGAGGGGAATTTCTCTATGGGTGTCACTTTGCTTATAAAAGATTTTGCTTCAATTGCTCTTATTACTGGTGGATATTCACCTACAATATATATACTTATATGTAATCTGTCAAAGAGGAAACAAAAGAGCAGTACATAAATAACTATTTGGGAAAGGTAAAGCAAAAGTAAATACAGATATCATCGAGTGGTTTATAATCTGATATATGTACAAATATGGATGGGGATATATGTAAGTGACAATTCATACTAAAAGGTTGAGTATGCGTTCAGAGAAAAGATCTGGTTAACAAAGGTAACAAGTCAAGCGTGAAGACCGTACTTCAACTGTTCTCTCACTCTCATTTCTTACAAGCATCATTATCCACAGCTGTCGAGGCCTACCGTCATGTCTTTCGAAATAACTACATACAGCAGCGATGCGAAATTCATCCTCGTACCACCGAAGAAGCCATCGGCCTGGCAACAATTCCGTGATCAACCTTGTCTCTTCCTCGCCCGCAAGATCTCTGCCTGGCGACCAACCAACCTCCCCAAATTACCTAAGAGCCCTGTCACTGTTGTCTGCATCTCAAACACCTACCACCAGCGACCAGAGATACCCCCAGGCGACATCCTGATCCATGCCGGCGATCTGACATCAGATGGATCGCTTGCCGAGCTACAAATCACGTTAAACTGGCTACAAGCCCAGCCTCATCCCATTAAGATTGCTGTGGCGGGTAGAGCTGACCGGTATCTCGATAAAATGAAGAAGGGAGGTCGTCGCTGGAGACATGGACATCGCGAGAGGGCATACTGGGGCGACATCATCTATCTGGAACACCAGCATGTCACCGTGACTGCTCGGAACGGACGCCAACTCCGGATCTATGGAAGTCCATATTCACCGATGACTGTCCCTTCCTTGGCTTTTCAGTACTCTGACTCTGACAATATTTGGGACCGAGTCCCTGACAACATGGACATTCTCATCACCCACACACCACCATACACGCATCGCGACACTCTCAGAGGCTGCCCGTATTTGTTGAATCACATCTGGATGGATCGTCCTCGACTGCACGTTTTCGGGTGCTCTCGTGAGCATCACGGATGTGAATTTCTGTACTATGATGCTCTTCAGGCGGCTGTCGAGCGCATTGAGGCTGCGGGTGGAGGCTTCTCCAACCTTCTCATGGTAGCCAAAGGGCTTGTACAGTCCTTCTTCCGACCTGATATCAAGGCCAAGTCTGTGCTTGTAAATGCATGCACTAACGGGGGGTTGTGGGATCCTGAACGCCAACCGATCTCTGTTGTCATCTGATTTGGGCTGGTCAACTATGTACCCACGTTACTTTGGCTGAATGAGACGTGACTCGACATGTGATGTACCGATTTACCAATGAATGAAACATTTGCTTCTCGTACGTGCACGCGTACATGAAATTGAGATATTGTCGACTCCTAGTTTATAGATTAAGATGGCTCTCATTGGACGAAACTAGTGGGACCTCCGTATACCTACCTTTTAAATATAGTACCACAAGAATACAACCCTTATGCGTAGTCTTCTTAATGGTCTTCTCAGGTAGTCTTATCCGGTGGTCTTTTCATATGTTAACCGTTAGTGCTGAATCATTAGGAGTTTTAGACTGGCAGACCCGGCAGAATTTGGAGGGCGGTATACCTGGGTACAAAGGTTTAGCCCAATATTTCGGAGGTAGTTGCGGAGTGCATTTGAACCAACTTAGTACTTTTACACAGCATAGACTGACACAGTTACAGTGTCAAATATCTGGAAAAGGCGCGTGTTAAATCTAGTCAGCCGTAATCCGGAATGGCACCTCAATACGAAATGGGAGCAATGGGAGGAATGCCCGGCCTCACCATCTCGGACATTCATTCCTTGAAGAGGAACGAGGCACTGGAGATTCTTGCCCAGATTTCACGCGTCGAGAAAAAGACCTTTCCCACTAATGAGGCATTCCCGTTCGGCGAGGACTTGTGGCGAAAAAAGCCTAACACGCGAGTTCTGTACGCGATTCGAGCCAAGGGATCGCAATCTGATCTGATTGCCTATGCGGTCTATGTCCGACAGAAGGGCATTGCGCTTTTGCACAAGGTCTGTGTAACAGAGCCTAACCGCCGTCAAGGTGTTGGCCAGGAGGTGCTGTCCTACATTCAGCAGCGCCTGCGAAAGGAGGGCTGCCAGTATATTCAACTCTGGGTAGACCAGGCCAGGGAGCCTGCACGCGCCTTGTATCTCCGCATTGGATTCGAGGAACGTGAAGTCATCCCTGATTACTACGCCCCTGGGCGAACAGGAATCAAAATGGTCCTAGATTTACAAGCTTGATGGTTGAGCCACTGCCGTCAATGCTGCACCCTTCGGGCCTTTTTCCTTCCCACTAAAACAGTTCCTTGCCTTATCGGTCCCTTTTGAATAAGTCCGAGGGGTAATAAGTCATGGTGGTAGGGCGCGTCTATGCTCCTTGGCCGCCGCAGGAGCCACCTATGGCTATCCCTTGCATGGACACGGGCATCTTCGAAACGTGAGATTATAGCGATCGGACCTGCGTCCATTCTCCGCTGTCATTCTGCTACATACTTCCGCGATATCCAACATATCCAGGTATGGCTTTTTTGAAAGGGCATGCCCTGAATGTCTCCCTGGTCCCTTGGGTTCGAGAGGGACCGCGATCCTTTTCTGGAAGATCATGCGTGATACTCTTTCATCTTCGTCCCGAATCTCTTTCTTTCCATCTTGACTACTTTCACTATCTTCCGCCGTGAGATTGGAAACACCGTTGGTGATCGGTGAGCTAGCTGTGTCTTTTCCAGCTATATACAGTTCCACCGTGCTCGCGTTTTCTTAATCGACCATGGCGTTCTTACTCACCATCGTACTGGTTTTCCTATCAGTCGCCAGTGCAGCATCCTTGTCTGCCAATTATCCCATAAACGCGCAATTGCCACCTGTTGCACGAGTTTCACAGCCTTTCCGATTTGAATTCGCCCAAAGTACTTTCGCCAACACTGACGCGGACACTAAATACTCGCTATTAAATGCACCATCATGGCTCGAAGTGGACAGCAGCAGTCTCGCCCTGTACGGAACGCCAGACTCAAGTGACAGTGGCGCCAACGAATTTAAGCTTGTGGCATCAAATGGATCAGAAAAGGACAGCATGGACGTTACTTTAATTGTGACAGCAGACCAGGGACCGACGGTGAACAAACCACTTGTGCCTCAACTGCAGAAATTGGGACCAGTCTCATACCCTGCCACGTTGTTCATCCACCCGGGTCGTCAATTCTCGATTGAGTTTGATCAGGATACCTTCGACAACACGCATCCGTCCACGATATACTACGGAACTTCGCCGAACAACGCCCCGCTTCCATCCTGGATCACCTTCGACCCGGCAGCCCTAAAATTTGCTGGGAATAGCCCTGCTTTCCCAGGCGCCGGGCCCCAAACATTTACTTTCCAGCTGATCGCATCAGATGTAGCTGGATACAGTGCGGCCAACGTGACTTTTCAACTCTCGATCGGTCCCCATATCCTGACATTCAATGAGACTGTCCAAAACTTCAACCTCACGAGAGGAGAAGAGTTCAACAGCCCCAAATTCACTAGCCTTCTGTCTATGGACGGTTCGCCAGTTTCTATCAACGAGCTGGCAAACGTCGATGCTGAATTGCCGAACTGGCTGAAGCTGGATAAGGAGAATATATCGCTGAGCGGGACTCCACCCAAGGATGCTGTGAATCAGAACATCACTATTTCCGTTACAGACACTTTCCAGGATCAAGCGCACTTGATGGTTCGCTTAGAGTTCTTGAAGCTATTCCTCGACACCGTTAATGGCTGTGAGGCAGCCATTGGCCAAGACTTCAAATTTGTGTTCAACCAGTCCATCCTCACCGATGACTCTGTACAACTGGAGGTCGATTTGGACAATGACCTCGCGTGGCTTACCTATTTCTCGGACAACAAGACTCTTTATGGACACGTTCCAGACGACATGGATCCCAAAAAGTTCACCATACCTCTTACTGCATATCAAGGGTCGACCGAAGACACAATGGACTTCGTTCTCGATGTGCTCAAAGCCTCGGACACACATTCGAACCCCACAGATCCGTTCACTGATACTGGCAGCCCCGATCATAAGAAGGCTGGCATCATCGCCATCTCAGTCGTGGTCCCATTAGTGGTGATTCTGAGTCTGTTGATTCTCTTCTGCTGCTGGCGTAGCCGCAAGAACTCACCCACAATTGAAGAGGGTTCATCCGACAGAAAAGCTCCACCACGACCTGTTAGGCCAGATGTCCCTAATTGCCAGCCATCCATGACGGAAAGACCCTCGCGCGATGACAATTCCGAAGATTGGATGAGTCCTATATCACCGTCGTCGATCCCCAAGCTCGAACTTGGGCCAGCGTGGAATGTGGCATCATTTGATAAACGGGAGAACCCAGTTAACTTTGTTATCCCTGAGCCCATTATTCCCCCTCGCTCTCCTGCTCGCAACTCTCCCACTCGTGGGGGCTTTGTTCCACGGCGGGACACCGTCACCCAAGAGGACAAACCCGTTGAAGCCGTCTCGCCTTCCAAGAAGCAAAACAATCGCCTCTCATACACGAGCAGTCCCGTGCGTCGTAGGGCCACCAACCGGTCTCGACGAGAGCCGTTGAAGCCGATCCAACCGCGGGCCATGAAGCGAGAATCTCTCCAATCTTCCAAGTCCAAGAGATACTCAAAGCGCTCCAGCGGTATCTCCTCCATTGCCTCTGGACTGCCTGTACGATTCAGCGGAGCCGGCCATGGCGCCGGCGGCTTCGGACCTCCCGGTCACGGCGTGGTGCACACATCATGGCAAAACGCCCGAGCCTCAATGATAAGCGATGAGACCAGCCTAACAAACATGGCGCCGATGTTTTCGCGTCCGCCAGCAGCAGGACGCATGCGCCACAGCATGGCATCTAGCATCCCCGAAAACTACAGGCGCATGACCCTACGCACTGTTGAGCCCGACGACTCTATTATCTCCGAAGCCGACTCCCTGGAAGCCTTTGTCCACAGCCGGGCCAAGCACCGCAACTCCTCCAACCCTCTTTTCTCCGCGCAGATCAGCCGGCGCACTTCCTCCGGCATGCGCGCGCTCGACCGAAACCGCAGCACGCGCAGCCGCGCGGACACTGTCTCCGTATCAACCTTCAGCGATGAATACCGCCAATCTATGCAAGACCGGCCCTTGTCGACTGCGATCTCGGCATCGGAATACGGTGACGACAACACCACCACCAACCGCTTCTCCCAGTATCAGAGCCAGACCGGTCTGTTTCCCCTTGCTGAGGGCAGTGCATATGGCCAGAGCCAGCTGAGTATTGCACAAGACTACCGCGGTGCTATCTCCCCACTTCCGCAGTGCTGGAGCGAAAATAGTATGGGCAGTGGTCGGCAGTTGGAAGGCCAGGGCAACTCTCAACCTCAGAAAGTGAATGATGAAAATGCCATGCCGCCCAGCTCGTCTATGATCTCGGATCTGGATGAGCATCTGTCGCGCAAGGCCAACCCTAACAAAGGCGCCAATCACGAGTGGTGGTTGTCGTCACCCGTTGAGCCCCCGCGGCCGCTGAAGAATTCCGATAATCGGAGTCTTCCTGTAGCTAGTAGTGGGGAGCTGGCATTTGTTTGATCTTTGGCTTCTCGGTCTCTTTTTTTCACGTCTTATATCTCTATATCTTTCTCGTTTTGGTCTTGTTCTTTGTTTCTGGCGTTCTCAGGCATTGCGAACATGATATCCATTGGCTTTTCTATGGTTGATTGGTTGGTATTTCAAGTCTTTTATACTAGTTGATCTGGTTTTGGTGCGAATAATAATATCTCTGCATCTGGATTGTTTCGGTGTATCAGGGTGCATATACACCGGACTTTAGGCGCGACATAGCTTTCCCTTTCCGCTTTAGTACTCACCCCTTGCCCCTTTTTGCTCACTGAGTAAATCTTCTTTTAGTATTCGTCTCTGAATGGTATTCCAAACACTGCGCTATTTAACATAGAAGCTAGGTTCAATAAGGGTCTTGAGGCCAATGTGATTGCAGACGGACCTTGGACCTATGATACTACCCAAGCGGAAGGCTCGGAGGATGCAAAGTATTCCACTGAATGGGACATATATTAGTACGGCACGAACTATTGATATGCCAGTGTTGAGATAGTACGAGACTTGTATACCTAGGTAGTGGCCACTGTTAGGATTCACTGGATGTCGCCTTCTTCGCAGTAATTTCCAACACTCTCGTGAGCGTAGTATGAGAGGCAAAGAGGAGTAAGTTATTCCCTATAGATAGAATAGTGTAGTCTTTTTTTTCCAATATGAAAGTCAGCCATCTTCCATCTTGAATATGGCGTGACTGTACGGTTGACTACTCTTGACTAGTACATAGCCCCTATTTACTTCCCCTTCAGCGTCAACGAGATACAAGACTCAATATACTAGATACTAACTACAGACAACAGACTTCTTTTCCCAAAAATATGCTCTCAAATCTCAAACTCCTTCAAAATCTCCCAGTAAACCAGTTCGACTCCTCCTCACGTGACCCTATAGAGCACGGCGTAACAAAAGCGGTAAACGCAATACCAGGAAATCTCTGCGAGAATCTCAGGACTCGGACTTTCTCCTCTTAAGCTTCCTTGAAATTGTCCTTTCAATATTATCTGCGAAATCCCTACCTCTCTTCTAAAACATCCAAGTACAGAGAGGCAAGAAATCCATCCTCCGTCGTTCCCCACTTATCGCGGGACCCAGACGCGCTGAAAGCCCTGCGCCCTCATCTGACCCTTTCCCTACAGCACCTCCAGCACCTCCAGCATTTTCCACACTTCGATCCGGAAACCTCGATTCCACCTCCCCCCGAATTATTCAATCTTTGCCAATATGGGTCAGACCCTATCGGAGCCGGTGGTCGAAAAGGTCAGTCGATATTTCGCTTTTTTGATTCACACCCCACACTGGCCCATTGTGACCCTCCAATGTCTTTCTATGGCTTCTAAACACACCCCCCTTTTCTTGGCTCTTGTCATACCCCAGAATCAGGGGGGTTATGGACCGAGTATCTCTCAGGTCTTCCAGTTGAACAAATCGTCCGTGCTGTCGCTCGGAGGAATCTTCCTCGGGTTGCCATGCGGGGTCTTGGGTAGTCCAGCTGTAGTGGGGGTGGTTCGACCACGAACTGGCATCGCGATCCTACCAGGCAGCCTTGCATATGTTGTGTGGAAAAGCATCGAGTGTAACTAACGTGTTATTTTTTGCTTGGTACAGACATCGTCCGAAGGCGGGGATGACTGCTGTGTGTATGGTGTGTCGGCCATGCAGGGCTGGCGAATCAGCATGGAGGACGCCCACGCTACAGTCCTTGACCTCCAGGCGAAGTATACCGGCACCGACGACAAACCGACGGATCCGGAACACCGTCTCGCCTTCTTTGGTGTGTACGATGGCCACGGTGGAGACAAAGTGGCATTATTCACCGGCGAGAACCTGCACAAGATCGTCTCTCGACAGGATGCTTTCGCCAAGGGCGATATTGAACAGGCCATGAAGGATGGTTTCCTCGCGACCGATCAGGGCTATTTTGGAAGGTTTGTGCTGTGTTGTTTCCGAGGTACCGCATGCTGGATCGCTGACTTGGGCCCAGACCCCCGTTATGAGGAGGAGGTGTCTGGCTGTACTGCTTCCACGGCCATTATCTCACAGAAGAAGATCTGGGTGGTATGTTATGGTCTTGGGGAAAAAAATCTAATATTGGATTGAAGAAATTCAAACTGACGGGTCATAGGCTAACGCTGGTGATTCACGATCTGTCTTGGGTGTCAAAGGACGCGCAAAGCCCCTCTCATTCGACCACAAGCCTCAGAACGAGGGTAAGTACATAGAATCATACAGGTCGCTACATGGAACACGATGGGGATCTGACAAAGAATTACTACAGGCGAGAAGGCCCGTATCACCGCTGCTGGTGGCTTCGTCGATTTCGGCCGTGTCAATGGCAACCTTGCCCTGTCCCGTGCTATCGGTGACTTCGAATTCAAGAAGAGCCCTGAGCTCTCTCCCGAACAGCAAATCGTCACCGCATACCCCGATGTGACCGTTCACGAGCTGACGAATGATGATGAGTTCCTAGTGGTTGCCTGTGATGGTATGCTTTCTATCATTACTCTCCCTCGCCAGTCTAAATGCTGACCCATATACAGGTATCTGGGATTGCCAATCCTCCCAGGCTGTGGTTGAGTTTGTCCGTAGAGGCATTGCTGCGAAGCAGCCCCTCGCCCAGATCTGTGAGAACATGATGGACAACTGCCTTGCCTCGAACAGTGAAACCGGCGGTGTTGGATGCGACAACATGACCATGACTGTCATTGGACTCCTACAAGGCAAGACCAAGGAGGAGTGGTATAACCAGATTGCAGAGCGGGTTGCGAACGGGGATGGACCTTGTGCTCCGCCCGAGTACGGCAAGTCTCCCGAGGAACCCGAAAGCGTCCCCACTTCTTCGTGCTGACGGCCAGTTCGTGCAGCCGAGTTCCGCGGCCCCGGAATCCGGAACCAGTTTGAGGATACCCCGGATGAATATGATCTGGAGATGGAGCGTTCCCGTGGATTCAGTGTCCGTTCGGGCCGCATTATTCTCCTGGGTGATGGCACTGAGGTCATCACGGACCAGAACGACGAGGAGCTTTTTGACCAGACCGAGGAGGACCAGGACCTTACCAACCAGGTGCAGCACGAATCAGGTACTCGGAACGACCGCCAGGCCACTCCGGGTCCTCAGGAGAAACAGGAGAATGGCAGCGGGACATCTGCTCAGATATCCGAATCCCCGGCTTCCACTGACGCCGAGAAAGAGAAGCCCGCATCGTAGACTATGAACTTGTGAACAGTCTATCGATTGGTCCTCCCTGTTTTGGTTTCAATCTGGTTTTGTTTCCCTTTACCTACTGTCAACGACCCTTCCCCTTGATTCCACGATCTATGCCCTGTTTTCCTCCCCCTTTCTTTGTTTTGCGATTAGTTATCGTCGGGCTCTGGTCCCGAGCCTGTTTACACTTTTTTTTAAAGCTCCTTCGACTTGAAATGGATATTGTCAGAGACGAGAAATGCGGCAAAGAGACCCAGACGGAATTGAATGAGATGAAAGACAAGAACTTTGAGATTTCCATGGGAGGGTCGATGTTGAAAGAGAGCCCTTCGCCGGGAGCCAAATGGGCCTCATGAAACACGTTTCTTATTTTATGCCATCACCACAACGAGATACCGCAGAAAATGCCCGCTATTGACGAGCCATTTACCTACACTTCCCTATCCGCTTTTCCTATTTTTTTTCGGGCTTTTCCCCCTTTCTAATCCCCCGGTCAATTCCCTATTCATTGATCTGTTGTCTGGTCTATATGAGAGTGAGTACTTGCTAGGGGCGCAAGCTGGTAGAGCTGGGTATTGATTGAGACATCGTCAGGGTGAGCAATGGGCAATGGCAATGGTCATTTACATACCCTTTGGCGTATATCTGATGCATTGAGCGTTTTCTTTGTACGTTGGTAGATGTCGTTTCACGGTTCTATTTTAAGCAATGGAGTTGTGAGAGAGAAAGTCTATGTTTGCTGACGTAGGTCCAGGGGAACAATGGGAAAATTTCTACAATTGAAATGCCAATCTCCTATTTTAGGGTGATATATGATAGTAATGGAGCACATAGAAGGATATTCACGATGTCTTACCCCCTGTATGTCTAGGGCTACCTAACCCACACGTGGTCAAGTGTAGTCAGATGTGCCAAGACTTAATTTGCAACATCATGCCCATATTTTCAATTCTCTGTATTGTAAGATTCAGCCCCGTACACTCTAAACCCCTGGAACCGTGGCTTATAACGGCGGAGTTGCGCCCCCACTCTGTTCCCAAACAGAAAAATACCAGTCTCTCCTAAAACCGGGTTGCCGTCATTAAGGGTTCAACATTCATTCTCTCCCTAATTCTCCCCATCCCCAACCTTTCATTCATTTCCCTCGGAAGAGAACCCTCATTTTATTCTCCAGGGCCAAAATTATAATGTCGCCATCTACCTCACCCGCCGGCAAGCGCAAGCGCAGCGCCTCCCACCTTCCCGCGCCCGTCCCCAAGAACGTCACAGCCGACCTCCAGCCGTCTTCACGCGACGCGTCCGGCGAAGAAGGCGGCGAGGACTCAACGGGGCCTGCCAATGCCAACTCCAACAGCTCCAATGGCACCCGCCATCCTTCTAAACGGGCCCGCAAGGCCGCTGCCGCCGATGCCGCAAGCCACACCGAGGTAAACGGGGTCGAGCCGGTCAACAAGGAAGACCCCGGCGAGCCATCTGAGACAACTGTCGCCAGCAGCGATATTGAGGGTGGCCCTCGGTCGCGCCCCGGTTTACATATCGACCTGCCCGAAGATGATGAGCCTGTTACAGAGGAGCAGATGGCACCCCCGGTTTTTGGACGCTTGCAGGATCCCGTGGGTTACCACACCAACCCACCCCCAACGGGTCGCCCAGTACGCGTGTATGCGGACGGTGTTTTTGATTTATTCCACCTTGGGTAGGTGATCACACGAGCGGACCGAGTTTTAGTTTTAGCCCCCAATTTTTCTCGGGCTGTGGACTTGCTTAATTGGGTAATAGTTACTGACTATCAATTTATAGCCACATGAGACAGCTTGAGCAAGCTAAGAAGGCCTTCCCCGATACTTATCTGATTGTTGGTGTTACTGGCGATGAGGAGACACACCTGCGCAAGGGTCTGACAGTGCTCAGCGGCGCCGAGCGCGCCGAGACCATCCGTCACTGCAAGTGGGTCGACGAGGTTATCCCCTGCTGTCCGTGGATTGTGACTCCGGAGTTCCTGTCTGAGCACAAGATCGACTATGTTGCCCACGACGATCTGCCCTACGAGGCTGCTGAGGGTGATGACATCTACGGGCCTATCAAGGAACAGGGCAAGTTCCTGGTGACGCAGCGTACAGAGGGTGTCAGTACCACTGGTATCATCACACGGTATGCGCCACCTCCCACATCAAATCTAATAGACCAAAGCTGACATACGCAGGGTCGTCCGCGACTACGACCAATATATCTCCCGTCAATTCAAGCGCGGCGCCTCACGCCAAGAACTCAACGTTTCCTGGCTGAAGAAGAACGAGCTCGAGATCAAGCGTCACGTTGCCGAGCTGCGTGACAACATCCGCAACAACTGGACCATGACCGGCCAGGAGCTCGGCCGTGAACTCCGCCAGATCTGGCAGAACAGCCGCCCTAACAGCCCCGCGCCCAGCGCCCGCAACAGCATGGACTGGGGAATGCGTGGGCCCCTCACCAGCCCGACAGGGGGCAGCAAGTCGCACCTGTCGCGTGTAGGTGCGGAGCACAACCGGGCGGATAGCCCCATGGGCTCGCGCCGCAATGAGGATTTTGCTACTGGGTACAGTCTTGGACTGATCGGAGGTGTGCGTGCTTGGGTAAGTCACCTCCCACAAAATCTATGGATATGCAGCGCCGCTTTATTCAGTGTTAACTCGTGCTAATGTGCTTCATACAGATGGCCCGCAGTCGCCAATCCCTTCAGGACCCCCCAGCGGCATGCACAGTCCCACCGACGAAGAACTCGAGCCCGAGCACAACAACGGCTACGAGGAAGAGGTGCGTGGTCGTGCCGGTCACGTCTCTGCGAAGTAGATGACTTGGTTGCCTTTGAAGCCATATTGTCCCGCCAAAGCTACGAATTGGTGTCCAGTTCCTGTAGTGTCAATTTACCCCCTTCCCCAATACACCTTTCCTCCTATTCCTTTGCATATGTATCCATCTTTTCATCTTGCATTCGGTTCGTGTCTTATACTTTACAAATTGTGCCGTAACTGGCGGCTTTTTCCTATGTCGGGCGCGTGGTGTCTTTTCTTTTTTTCCTCTTCTTTGAGTGGGCTGTATGCCGGACTTGGCTGGTTCGGCTTCGATACAGGCCTTTTGTCATTTGATATGTTCCTTTTTGTGATCTTTGCTTTGGTTGTGGTTCGGCGGTTTCAACGCTCCTCCCCTTAATACTCCAATGAACTTGTTCCCTGTTTGATGTGTATATGGCCTTTGATGAATGATGTTAGTTGGTCTGACTCATTTCATCTGATCATGATGATTGATCTTGGTCCAAGGCTATACTTTGCTGTCTGTTTTTGTTTATAAAAGTTGGATGGACAGCTGATCGAGGTACACGGCCTTGATCGTGTCCGGATATGGATTGCACATAGATAGAGATGGCTTTTGTTTTAGTTTCCGATTGCGTCAATTCAATTGAAACTTGGCAGATTACTGGATTTGATTGATGCGCCTTGTGTTTTGTATAGCATATGTTGTATGTCCTGTACAACTATATCTGTGGGCGTTTACCCTAAGACATACCTGGATCGGAGATCCAAATTCGGACCCGGGAGGGTCATAGACCTACCCTCCGCATAGCCTGGATATTGCCATGGAACATCCCGGCTCAGTGTGGTCTATACAAGTTATGCTCGCACTGTTCCAGCAATGACCATTTGAGCCCAGAAATAAAGCGCATAACCCACAAAGATCCGGAGCCAGCCCCGGCCCTTCGGCGCAGAAGATCTGCCAAAGGCATTCTTCGCGACAAAGAGATCGCTTACAACAAACATAGCGGCGCCCAGGGCTCGCGAGTGCCACCATTCCGTCGGAACGATCAAGGGAGAGGTGGAAGTAGCAGCGGCAAACATCGTACCGATGATAACGGCATAAACCGAAACCAACGGCTTCATATCTGGAGCAACAGCGAGGTCCAGTACATTGTTCCGGAGAGAGAAACGTGGCGGGGGATATATGACCCCCAACCATCTTGCAGCGCCCAGAGTCCCTACGAACATGACGGCAAACGTCGTCCAGGAGGTGTCGCTGGAATCCTGCAGGAAGGCCATAGTGTAGGCTATATGAGCCGCTGCGAAGGCGAGGATACCGAGCTGGAAAGATATGGATACATTTCCTTCTGATTTTGCTTCGGATTTGGCAGATGGGGTTTTGTTCAAGCCATGGAATTCATGGTGCGAAGGGATAAGGAAGAAGTCGCCCAGTAAGGAAAAGCCCAGACCGATGGTGATGAGACGACGGTAGTCTGTCCACTTTGTGGATAGGAGCAATGGACTGCTAAGGAAAGCCAGTGAGGAGAGCATTTTGAAGACGGCGGTGCCTGTGTGTGATGTGGATTTCCATTCTGAGAGGACTAATAAGGGCAGGGAGCCTAGTAGAAGGCAGGCTGAAGGTGAAATTGGGATATCCATAGAGATTTGAGGAGATGAGAGTGTTCAGATGGAGGAATTGAAGTCCTCTAATTAATAGCCTAAGCAGTTTTCTTGGCGATGAGTTGACCTGGGACATTTGCTTGTGATTAAACAAGTTAACAGTTTATATAAGTATGTTGTATAAGAATATGATATGAGCAAGTACGTATCTAAACAATAGGGTATCAATAAATCAATAAATCAAACAGTAATCGCCAATCTCATCCTCCTCCTCTCCTCCACCTTCTTCTTCCTCTCCCTCGGCCTACACAATATCCCCCTCAACGCCTCCCTCAAAAGCCCAACATCCCTAACCAACTCCCCCTCAACAACCCCCTTAGCCAGAAGATCACATCTGGCCGTAACCGCCAAATCAAACCCTTCCAACCCCCTAACCCTAAGAATGGGCTTCACCCACTCCTCCATAATCCCAAACGGAATCCTCTGGCCCGAAACCACCGCCTCACCCGTATTCCCAACAACACTCGTAAACCTCCCCAAATCCAAACTCAACCCCAAATCCCTCAACCCCTCGAGCGAAGCAACAATCTCCCAAAACCGCACCCACAACTCATCACTATGCGTATGCGCATATATCGACCCCTTATGATCCAACCCAGCCATGGGCACCCAGATCGGCATCCACTGGACAGTCAATCGGGCGATGGCATTCCGGGCGGCAGGGGAGAGCGACGTCGCGAACGCGATGAAGGTGTATAGATCGTCGACGTCGAAATGCGAGGCTTTGTACAGGATTGTCTCTGCTTCGTAGTAGATGGAGCGACAGACGCGCAAGAGGGCGCTGTTGCTATTGCTTAGGGTTGAGGGGAGGTGGGAGTGGGTGTGTGGGTAGAGGAGTCTGTCGCTGTGGCCGGGGACGCGGCCGTCGTAGATGCGCCAGCGGGCTGGGGTTGTAGGGCAGCAGTGGCGGTTTTGGGTTAGGGAGGGATTTGGGTGGTTTTGGTTTAGTTGAGATGATTGGGAGTCATTCTGATTTTGATTTTGATGGTGGTGGTGAGGCTCTGGACAACGGACGTGGCGGATTTTGCCTTTGAGTTGGACTAAATGGATGGTTTGGGGGCTTTGGGTGTTTGGGGTGGATGAGTTGGTGAGGACGTAAGACCAGATGATTTGGCGGAGTTCTGGGGGAGACGGAGGAGGGGGGATTGTTGAGGTTGGAATTGAAATTGGAATTGGGTTGACGTTGGTGACGTTGGTGATGATGATGATGTTGATGCATTCCAGTCTATATGGAGGTTGTTTGGGGAACAGATTGCACGCGATTGGATTAAATCACGGACGGTGTCGCGCCAGCGATGGCCAGTTGGATAGTAATGCCAGATGGAATAGGGATCACGAAGGACCCAGGTGTCGAAGTGGCGCATTATGTTGTAGATCAAAGTGTCAAAAGAAAGAATATGGGGAATATGGGGTTTATGGGGAAATTATGGGGGGGTTTTATGGAGTCGACTAGTTATATATACTAAGATAACTAATATAACTAGTAACTACCTAGGTAGTAACTAACTCACTCCCAATGCATCAAAATCGGGATTTGTCGGATTGTAACCCAATGACGTCGAGTTTGGAATGGAGATATTTCCATTTACTTCATGTACGGAGGTGGTAGGTAGTATGAAGGAGAAAGACACTCGGAGCACTCTGCTCCAGTGGCCAATCCAATTGGCACAACTCTCCAAGAATATATACAAAGCCTTCATGCAAGCCCAAAACTCAATTCCCCCTCTCCTCCCCTCTCTCCTCGTCAGTGGCGTCCTTGTATCCTCCAACATCACGATACTCCACTCCACTGCCACTCCCTTGTTGAACAGGACTCTCCTGCGCAAACGCCACATACACCGCACAGGCCAAGATAATCCCCGACCCAACCCAGCTAATCGGACTCAGCGTACTCCCCCAAACCACCTTGTCATAAAACACCGCAAAGAACATCTGCATATAAACCATCGATGTGGCACGTGCCCCCTGCGCCATGGGCTTCCCATCCGACACAGACGCAGGCGGGACATACGACAAACCCGCCGTCAACAAAAACTGCAACAGGAACCCGCAGACACCCAGCCCCGTCAACAGCGTCCACTCCACAACGGTATTAGGCACCCGGAACGGCACAGAAGGCACGGTCAACATCGCAACGAACGAAATAACCGTCGTCACGGACGAGAAGTACGTAACCGAAACGAGGGGGTGCGCACGACGGCCGATCATACGGATGGAAGTGTAAGCACCCGAAGCACCGAGCACGCCGAGGAAAGCGACGATCGTCGCCATGACATGGTGGTAGGAGTCTGTTTCGGAAGGGGGTCTATCGACCGTTGAAGTGGACAGGCCTAATGCCCAGGCTGCGGTGGCGGTTGGGGTTGCGATGGTCATGCTGGGGTCGCGCTTGCTGAAGGGGCGGGCGATGAGCACGACGCCGCCGAGGGAGATGAGGCCGGCGAGGAGCTGTTTTCGGGAAAAGGTCTCGCCGGGGATGAGGAGCGAGCAGGCGTAGCAGGAGATTATCGGGGAGAGGAAGGTGATCACGGTTGCTTCGGAGAGGGGGAGGTATTGTACGGAGTAGTAGAGGCCGTAGACGCCGGTGAAGCCGAAGAGGGCGCGGAGGAGGAGGAGACCGCGGACGGGGCGTGTGCCGAGTGGGGAGGGTGTAGAGGCGATGTACATGTATAGATAGCTTGCGACTGCTGTTATGGACATGCGGGCGAAGAGGATCTGGGGGGTGTTAGTGGTGTGTAAGGATGCGGAAATAGTATCTTTTTCTATCTCTTACCTGGAAAGGATGCATAGAACTATGAATCTCCAAGACCTGCGTCATGACATTCATCGAGGCAGCGAAAGCCTGCGCCAACAGGACAAGCCCCATACCCTTATTGCGCAACCACCATACCTGCCATGCATGGCGGGGTCGCGAAGCCGCGGCAATAGCGATGGCTTCCTCGTCGTCCTCGATAGGAATGGGATCTGACTGAGCCAGTGCTTGGGATTCGGCTTCGTCGCTTTCGCAGTAGCGTTCATCGTCGCGGTGAGTTTGCGTTGAAGACGATCTCTGCTCCGATCTCGAGTTCGATGCCGACTGCTCCACCCGGATCGGCAGGGGCGCGTCTGGATGATCCTGGTATTGACCAGTACCTGAGGCCGAATCAAGATTTGGAGTGGCCATGCTGGGATCTGTGATCCTGAGGTTGGAGGCGGTGCGGGGATTTTGTGGGGGAAGGATCTAGGCGATGACTTTTCTCTCTCTTCTGGAGTATCTCATAAATTCCGAATGTACAGTGTACTTGAGAAGAATATATGCAGATAAACAGTATAACCAAAGGGAAAGATACTACCTAGGTCGTCATATCTGCATTGCAGTTTGGTTAAAAAGAGATTTCTGCATGAAGTGGAGAGTGGAGCCCGTTGATTAACCGCTTTTCTTGCTTTTTGCTTTTCTGCTTTTTCGACTTTCGACATTTTCATGATTTTCATCTTCGAATTTATTTGATTCGAAATATTCTGGACATCTTGCCTACCTGGTTGCCTACCTGGTTGTGGACAACCGCTGTGTTAGACTACCTTATGTACGACTCCATAAACACCAAAAACGGATATCCGTTTCCCTTTACCTCCTGACATGACTGTATTGTCTAAAGGTACATATACACACAGGAATATCCGATTTTGATGCGTCTCTACCAGTTATATTACCTATTCAACCTTTTCTCTCGACATAATTCAAGATAGGCTCATACGGTTTCCAATGCACTTGCTTCATCGAGCTTGGCTGGGCCGTTGTTCGGACTAGCACAGTGGATTCCTTCATCCCCACAAATGGAGACTCATCCCACTCCCGAGGTATGCCAATTTACTGACTTGTCTGGCAAGGGATCAGATTCAGACTCGACCTGTTTCTCGATCCTTGTGATCAGATTCATAACCTCTCTGATTGAGATTGCGTGAAACTCCAGTTTAGATTGGATCTCAGTCAAGTCTGAAGCGAGAAGACTTGCTCCAAGTCTCCTGAGAGGAGACTTCTATTCTGCGTGTAAATAATCTGAGGTCAGAGGGGGCTAGTTCGACAAGTGAGGCTGAGGCATAACACTCTCATGCCCAATCATGCCATGAAGTCCGAATTTGACAGGGCGGACTATGTAGATCCCTGTGTCTTCTATACTGGTATTTTTTGGGGTTTGGTGATTATTCCCTAGTTAGCTACTCCGTACAAAACAGATTATGTACGCACCATTCTTTTTAAAACAGGCTCTCTGCGTTCGCAACATGGAAGGTTCTAATGTATATAGATGCCGGTTCACAATTGATTCGTGTCATAGTATGCAATTCATCCATGGGTTTCACCTGTATCACCTCTTATTCGACAAACAGCCTAGGACATGTAGTCGGCCCAGCAAGGTATTAGCTTTGAGATCGGAAGCACCTAGATACGGGTATAGTATTCTGAATATCTTATTCTTATAGAGCAGCTACAGGGCAGCTGTTATCATTAGGGATATTCCGACAACTAGAGACACCATGCATGAGAACAACTTCATAGTCACTAAGCTTCGGGCCTGGACTGAAAATCTGTCTTCTACACTCCGTGAAATCCTTTGCCGAGTTTATAGTCCATCACAATGACTGTGGCTTCGCCGTTGAGAGTGTGCAACTTGAATAGAGAAACAATCTGATCTTAGTATACATTGCCCCGAATCCACAATATTATTGCCGACCTAGAAACGCAGGGTTACTTCTTCTTTGTGTGAAATATCGAACAATTATCATAGAGAAAATGTACAGCGTCGTATTCAATATCACTTGAGCTTGGTAGTACCGGTATTCGGGTGGAGCATCCATGGATAAATAAACCAGGGAGCCAATGAGAGAAAATAAGAAAATCGTCCAATAGTTGGCTCGAACCCACGACCCACAGTCTAACCTAAGATGGCAGACAGCAGACCCACTTAACGCCGCACCTCAAGTCGTCGGTATCGAATCTGTAAGGGAAAAAAAAAAGCGCTTCTCTTTGATTATGTACGTTTTGCTAGTGCACGGGTTCGTACTAATCTTCTCTGTATATTTTCATATGACCATATGCCCCGAAGGGCAAAATATCTATCCCTCGAACTGTTTATAACCTCACTTCTCTGATTGTATAGAGGAAAGAATACTCGACCGTGATTCGCTGTTAATTCAGGACCCGTTCGCGCAAAGCGGGTCTCGAGCCCACGACGTTATTGGACAGAGTCACGTGACTCGCCGAAATGGCAGAACCAACCATATACTGCGAAAAGACCCCACACCCTAGATCCTCAATACTGGACCTGGAAGGAATAAAAAAAAATTGTAGCTTCTCTTTGATTATGCGTGTCATCCTTAGTGCAGGGGCCATGCTAATCTTCTCTGTATATTTTCAGTTGACCATATGCCCCGAAGGGCGAAAGGTCTATCCCTGAAGTTCCTTTTAACCTCACTTTTTGGCAGAATTACACCGCCTTCCTATTTGGGAGTGGGTGGTGAGGCAGGCACGTGAATGTGCATTACATAAGACTGCCTATAGTCCCAATTTGGAACGTTCCAAGGTCGGATCTTAGGTAGTGACCAGTTGGTTATGGACATGTAGGCACATGTAGGTTTATCGAGCTTTCCCAGGTAATGTAGAGTATGTTGATCCTGGCTTATTATGCATTTTCTATATATGATTTTCCCTATTGCACCAGCTTTCCTCAAACAGATGATGCAATCACATACTATCAAAGAACAGCAATTGGATGGTACACATCAACATGTGGAGGAAAGATATATCTACATGATAAATATATATGGCCTTCTTAATTGTCTCAAACTTGGAATGGTGATGGGTTTTAGCCATCTGATATCCTAGGTAATATATATAGGCAAACCCGTGCGTGAACATACTATATCGATAGTTCTGTGCATAAATGTATGTAGAGTCTAGCCACATCTCTCATCTCATATTCCAATGTCCCTCACTTCGGAATCAAAGCTAATAAGATAGATGGTACAACTCGGACTTGATATAGCCCTTTGGGGAGAAAATAGCTCAGAAACTGACTGGCGCAATACAAACAACAAAACAGATGAAGTGGTATAGAGGGATAGTCCATGACCAAAATAATATCTACCTGGAAAAGCATACTCAAGCTCTATTCATACAAAAGTAAACGTGTCACCCCCCTTCTCCCGCAACATATTTCCAGTCCTAGACGTACCAACAACACGCTCCAACTTCAGCGCATCCCACTTCGAGAACAGCGCACGAACACCGCCCTCAGCAGCCTCAATCAACGCCGCAGGATCAAGACCCAAGAATCCAACGATCTCGCCGTAGAACAGCGCGTTATCCGGGAGCCCGTACATGACCACACGCTTAACACCACGGACCTGGTAACGGCGGAAGTGGTGCGCGCGCTCGGTATATAGGAGCACAGAGTGACGGCCAGACATGAAATGACTGCGGGCACGGTTAGCCTCCTTCGACTCGGTGTACTCGGAGATAGCGCCAAAGGCGACGTTGGTTGTCTGCGTAGAGGTAGCAAAGTGGTTGCGCACGCGGACGAAGTCGAGGTAGGAGGGGATGAAGATGAGGGTGCCGGCCCCGCCCTTTCCGCGGCCGTGCGTGATATTCTTCACCAGCGTGGACAGGATAGTTGTTGTGAAGTGCTTGAAGCGCGCGTCGGGGTCTTTAATGGGCGATGTGCTGTCGATGCGGGTGAAGGTTTGCTTGACGGGGACTGCGAGTGGGAGCTCGGTGATGGCGCCGGCGTAGGTGGGGGTTGCTTTGAGACGGCCCGAGGCGTTTTGCATGTGGGACGAGAAGAGGGCATTGATCTCGGGGGTGATGTAGGATGAGACTACTACAGTTTGTCTGACGTGGCGGGCTTGATTATCCAAGTACCAGTTGCGGACGCGGCCGAAGTCGCAGCCGTGCGCTTGCTTCGGTTGCAGGTTCAGGTGCTGGAAGATGTAGTCGACGTGGTCCCAGTTTTGCATGAGCAGGGCGTCGGCGTGGTCGACAACTACCAGCTCGATGGAGGAGAGGAAGTCGTGGTCGCGTTTCTTGGCGTCGGACTGGTCCATGATCGTACGCAGACCCAGTGGACTGGCTAGGATGATGTCGGAGCTGTAGAATTGCGCGAAATATTTGACTGTCTTGCGCGTGAACTTGAGACCCAGTCGGAACATGTCGTCGTCATTGCCGCCGAAAAGCTCCCGGAAATCTTCAGTTTTGTGCTCCCAAGAATCATCATTTGGCGCTGAGAACGAGTCGGTGAAGCGCTTTTTGTTTTCTTGCTGTTCGGGCTGATAGATCCGGGTGATGGCATCGAGAACCTTAACACATGCCTGTCGGGTAGGCAGAATGTAAAGCACCTTAGGCCGGGTAAATCCTTGGTCACGGCACTCAATATCGGTGTCGGGGTCCTTGGCCAGACGGGCGTTGTTTTTGAGGACCTGGTCTCGGGTCTTCAGCAGGTGATTGACAGAGTGTAAAGCCATAATATCGCGCATCTCATTTGCATTGGAAGTAGTGCGGGCACCGTAGAGAACGTCTTGGTAGTTGAACACATATGGCGCGATGATCTGGGCTTGACCGGTGATTTTAGGCAGGATCTCGGCCGCGCGAGACTTCAATTTTTGCTTAAGCTGCGCATTTGCATGTTAGCATTGGGGCCAATATAAAACCCATGTCTGCTCTTCGTACCTTGATATTGGTTGTACTCTTCAATGGCGGAAGGATTGATGCGCTGCTTGCTCCTGTGTCGGGAACAGTATGTACTAGTCGTAGCCCATCCACCTCTTTCTTGACGGATGCCCATTTGTTCGATTGGATAGGCTCAATCTGCTTGGTCAGATCTGCACTCTCGCGGAGATCAAAGTGCTTCTCAAAAGGAGCAGATGGGTCCTCATCCTCGTCTGCTTCCTCCTCTTCATCGTCGGACGGCGCTTGGGCTTCCAAATCATCATCGCCCTGCTCTGGTTCCTCTGTGGGTTGCGCTATTTGAACCTCAGCGTTTGGGTCGGTGGTGATCTTGCGCTTCTTTCGAGCTGGTCCGCTTGACTCATTGGGTTGAAGTAGCTGAAGGAGTTCGTTGTAAGGGCGTTCAGTATTCTCGTCTTCTTCGTCGCTGCTGGAGCCCTCATCCATAAGGGTGTCATCACCCAATTCCTCTTGAGATTGCTCGCTAGCATCATCTTCTCCGCCAGAAGAGTCGTCTGATCTAGTACTAATTAGATACAGCCGTTAAAGACCTTCAGACTGTAAGAACTTACTCGGACTCGTTCAGTCGTGAAGTGGCAAAGGAGTTGCGACCTTGACCACCACGACCGCGACCTCGGCCACGTCCACGGCCACCACGGCCTCGAGCCCCTCTAAAAGAACCACCACGAGGAGCAGGCATATTTGGTATAATTAAACAGGTTGGAGCAAGTTCCCAAAGCTGTTCTGGCCGAAATGAGAATTTTGGGGGGCTTATCTTATCTTAGCGCGAAATTTCCCACACACAACAGATTCGGAACAATCAGAGCGGCTCACTCCACTTCCAAGGAAAAATTGAACCTCCGAGAAACGAAGGAAGTTTGGATCTTGAAACTTGCAAGATATTCCATCCATCTCCAAATCAATCATGGCCGAAGATTCTTTCCTTCATCTCGCTCGCCCCCTCGGCCCCGTTAGCGTGGGGACCGCTCCTACCACTGCCCCTCTGAACGTGGTCATTCAACCCCAGGTATGTTTGCGATATGTGTGTATGATCTGAGGGGTAAAGCTCATTCCTCAGGCCATCTTCTCAGTTCTCGACCACTCTCTTCGCCGCAATGCCGACCAGGAGCGAGTCATCGGTACACTCCTCGGAACACGATCTGAGGATGGAAGCGAGGTCGAGGTCCGATCCGCCTTCGCCGTCGGCCACTCCGAGGCTGAGGACCAGGTCGAAGTCGATATGGAATACCACAAGCAGATGCTGGCTTTGCACCTGAAGGCCAACCCCCGCGAAGTCTTGGTTGGCTGGTATGCCACTGCCTCTGAGCTCAACACTTTCTCCGCTTTGATCCAGAACTTCTACAGCGGCCAGGGTGATGGTACCTGGCCTCACCCCGCTGTCCACCTGACTGTCTCTACTGAGGCTGGAAAGGATCTCGAGACCCGCGCCTATATTTCCGCCCCCGTTGGTGTCACCGCTGAGCGTGCTGCCGACAGCGCTGCTTTCATTCCCGTTCCCTACGAGCTCCGATACGGCGAGGCCGACAAGAGTGGTCTTGAGTCTATCGCCAACGCCAAGGATGCTGAGGACCGTTCCACTTCCGTCACTTCCGACATTGAGTCTCTTGAGCGCGCCATTGAGGAGGTCCTGTCCATGGTTGACCGCGTCTCACGCTACGTCGAGTCCGTGATCGACGAGGAGACCCCCGCTTCGACTGCCATGGGCCAGTTCCTGCTTAACGCTCTCGCTCTCGCCCCCAAGGTCGAGCCTGCCGACATTGAGCGTGACTTGTAAGTTGAATCTGCATTACTTTCCCTGGTGCTCCTTAATGCTAACTCTCCACAGCAACAACCACATCCAGGACGTCCTGGTCGTTTCTTACCTCGCCAACACCGTGCGCACACAGATGGAGCTTTCTACTCGGCTAGCAACCGCCCAGCTTACCCTCGGCGGTGGCGGCGAAGGCCCCGCTACCGAAGGCCAGCGCAACCAGCGTGGCAAGGGCCAAGGCCGCCCACGCCAGGACCGCGCCGAGGAAGCCCGCGCATGAGAGGTTTCCCCCAGCAAAAAATGCTGATGCATAATGTGACCAATTGCGAGAGGACTACTCCCCTTAAAGTGAACGTCGATATCTCTCACGTTCTCTTCCCTTTCTATCTCACTCCTCCCTGACGTTATTACTTTTGGGTCTTTCGCTTCTTTGTTTACTATCCCTCTACCGCCTTCTTCCCTTTTTTCCTTTTTCCTTTTTTCCGGCTTCCTCTTTTCCTCGCGAGGCTTACATGTTCTCTCCGGAGCTCACGGACTACGGCCTGGTCACGTCCCATCAACGGCTTCCGGACTCGGTCTGTCTTGACGTCCAAACATGGTCTTGTGCGCATGGTGTTGTGGTATTGAGACCGATTTATTATCAATACGATTGGTATAACGTGGTGGTAGTTGATGAGGGTGACGATGTCGTTCCCGTTTGACGATAGAGAATATTCGGGGATGATGAGTCTAGACTGTTGAAGATGAGAGATGGATCTGCTGAGAACCCATCTCTCCGGTTTACGAAGTCGCATCTTTCTAGGCGCGGCGTTTTCAGTTATGATGAAATGGACATAAAAGTTCTAGAGCTTCTTCGTATTGTATATTTCCCATTTACTATTCCGACCATACCATAGGGGCTCTCGTTGTAGTCCTTGATCAATGATGTTTTGTATAGTTTCGATTCTATGGAGATATCATCTATTTCCTGTTGGCTGTAAGCCAAATAGCTCTTGGCTATTGGTTGTTAGCCAAGTTGATCTACATATCATCGTCAACATGTCAACATGTCAGAGTCAAGTTCCCAGTCTACGTATCTCATTCGCTGCCTACCATTGCTTGATAAAAGTCGCACCCTTCCCAGTGCTATTCTGTACTATGTCCCTTCCATTGACATGAGATCCCATTAATGCCTTAGGCCTATGCCGTGCATGGCTATAACTACACCCGAGTCTGCTTCTTGGAGGATCAATCTTTCCCCCTCTTGTCCCAACACTTTCATATAACAAGAGACCTCTATACCCAATTGATATTACATATATCAAGTCTGTCACTTTCGATTTGGACCGCAAGTCGGTTTGTGCTCATATCGACATGATTCCTGATTGATTACAGATAGAAGAAATTGTGGAATCAGGAAGAGCTACCTTTGATTCTCATGTTTCTTTCTCTGGCAGACCCAAATCACATTCCTTTAGTAATGACAGTCCTCTCTCATTCAAGTTAGGATAGTTGCGCAATGCGAAGAAATCCAACCAGAAATTGCGGGCCTCGGTATGATCGGGCAGGTGGCTACGAAGCAGATCTTTCCATTCTTTATCGTCTTGCCCCAGACCAATTCCTGCACAAGTAAATTCCCACCAAACAGGGAAAAAGGCCGAAGATTCCCAATCCAGGATCCCTGCCAGATTACCGTTCTCGACGATAATGTTAACATTGGTAAGATCGCCGTGAGTAAAAGTATAGGGAGCCGCAGTTGGCATCCGTTGACGCAATTTCGAACGAACTTGCTCCGGCACTTGATCATTCAAGGTTAACGACATCTCAGTCCATAGTTCATCGTCAGATGAAAACGGCCCATGCCCAATACCTTATGTATCCGGAAAAAGAAAGGCTGAGTAGATTGGCTGCCCGCCGATACTTACCATTCGGTTCGAGCGAAGCTTATGAAGTTGCATCGTTAAGTATTCAGCGGTCTGCTTTGCGACACGTTCTTTGTCGGCCGATGTCATCGTCGGCCACATTTCACTCAGTGGTTGGCCTCGAATCCGTTTGGTAAGAAGAAAACATGCCCCGTCGTCTTCCTGCCATTCTTCAACGATTTGAGGTATAGGAATTGAGGTCCTTGATGCCAAAAATCTGATATTTGGGGCTTCAAAGTTGGATGGCTCGGTAGATCGTTCTTTTAGGATCAGGTTTGAGCCTAGAGACCACACCCCTCGGTTGCTAACACCGTAGAAAAGGTTGACGTGGCTCTGGTAACGACATGCATCTTGACGTGTTGGTGACCAGCTACACGCTGAGCAGATGTTTTCAGTGGCCATTTGGCAAAGATTCGAATCTTTCCTTCGGAGGTGTTAGAATGTCAGATTTTGGTGGAGTTAGGAGCATATACTGAGGGAAGGAGGCAGCCTTCTGTGATCACTACTAAAGGGGATCTCGGCGGAGAAAGATGGTATGCGATTCCTATAGCATGAAGTGAACGGAGATATAGGGGGCGAGGAAGAGGGGGGGAAGACAGAAACAACCTGCCTATCTATAAGATCTGCCCCAGGCCTAACCCCACATCGGGCGCCTGTACCTTAGTGCGGCAAATACACCTTTATCGCCAAGGAGACCAACCATCGTTGATAATACAAATTGATCTTATGCATTTTGAATGGACGACTCTTGGCTCAGGACAACAGGCTCAAGCGTTGTGAGCAAATGCCGGACCATCTGTTTCCGGCTGAACCCGCCTGCCTGTGATACTCGAGGCTGAAGCAACGGTTGTTGATGAGAAAGCTGGATGGAGGACGCTTGGGCTTTATTCCTGAGATGCTCAGCCTTGATATTTTTGTTGCCTCGTTTATCCACTGAGAAACCTATCTATCTTTTGCTCCCCTGAAGGCTCAAATGGCGGACTGGCGTGGGTGCTGACAAGATGGCCTCGGGAGGGCAATTATCATAATCATCTGGGAGAAAAGTAGAGATTTCGAAGCTATGTTGGTTGGTTGAGTGTCCGCATGTCCAGGAATCCGCATCTGATGCTTCTGAGGACGCGGAATGCACAGTGGAGAATGCCAGTTGACGCACCATGCCACGGCTCTGGCTCCTGTATGCGACGCATGATCTTCTCGGAGACAGCACCCTCTGTTATGTGGACTGTCTGGTTAGTGTAAGTAGTGAATGAGGATGTCAGGGAGGAAAAACCTTGGAAGTGAGAAGCTGATATTCCATTTTCCTAAGTGGGGAAGGAGGCTGGTGGATCCGAACCTTAAATACTTTAATTTGACTATGGGGAACAATGCAATTGGTATAGTACTAGTACCCACGAACTCTAGAACAACATCATGCGATAAACTACTTCCAGTGGTTGTTGTGACACCATATTCGTGGAAATTCGGGATGAAACGGTATACTAGACAATTGGCGGTCCAACATCGAACAAGCCTCAAATTTGCGATGGTGGTGTTGGGCTCACTCTTCAAAGGTTGTACATAGAGATATCGCTTTCACAAATCAAGCCTTTTCCCCCACCATTTTCTAGTGTCTGCCCAATAAACTGAGCAGGGGAGATGATATCTATATAACTAGATATCTAACAAGACTATCTTAACCAAAAAAGACCACTAAAAAGACACGAAAAAGATTATTAGAGAAGACTACCTGAGATCACCAGACTACGACCACATAAGTGGCCGACTATTCTTGTCTATGGTAAATAAAGTGAGCATTGCAATTCAAGTATCCGTTCTCATTGCATTTTCTGGTTATTTCATGGTTAAAAAGTAATTGTACATTGGTTGGTAGAAAGGAAAAACACGTTGGGCATAAAGTCATGTTCGTCGTGACCCACCCACAACAACACCAGGGCAGGAGTAGGCGGGGATTATTAAGGGTACATATTCAGCCGATCGTCTTGCGCTTCTTCGAAACCGACTCCTCAGTAGCATCAGATCCTCGACGGATCGCAGCACCTCTCTTCCCCTTACCCTTGCTCTTCTTGGTAACCGTAGCAGTAGCAGCAGCTTCAGCAGCCACGGGGTCCTCACCAGCAGCAGCAGCCGCGGCCGCAGCGGCAGCACCCTTCTTTCCAGCTTCCTTGGCAACCTGGTCATCATTCTGGTCAAATGCCTTGCGGGCTTCCTTCAGTTCACGTTCCATGCGCAACAGCTCCTGGACACGACCGAGCTTATTCGGGTCGCGACGTAGTGCGAAGCGGAAGTCCTCGACCTTGATCTTCTGACGGCGGGCGTGGTGCGCGACTTGCGCGGCACCGTGGCTGAGTTCCAGCACAAAGTCGGTGACGATTTCGTCCAGCACGCGGACTGTCTCAGGAAGTGGTTCGTTTGGGAAGCTCGGGTGCGGGCTGGGGTCGCCGTAGGCAAGAAGCAGCAGGCGAACTATGAAGATGGTTAGTATTGGGCTTGGCTTGGTAGTCTTCATTGATGGATGCGCGTGAGCTGCAGGAACTTACGCTCATTCTGGAAGTTCATTTGGCCCTTGTGTCGGGCCATCCGCGCGCGTGGTTCGGCCATGGCGGACTTGGTTGCGGGCTCTTTCTTGCCCTTTGCTGTGGAGGTAGATGTTGTGTCGGCTGGTTTGCTAGACCACTGAGGTTCGTATCCAGCACGGATTAGCTCTGTGTCTTGCTCATTGAAATACCAATTTGGTGAGAGCCTGGAGACAAGATTTTTGGAGCTAGGTTGGCGCGACGGATTGCGAGTCGGGCTGGGCAAGCCAGTCCTTGTAGTTAACAAGGAGCTGTTTGGGGTGTGCAAGTGACTACTTGAAGGGGAGAAGGTGTTTGGAGTTGGAGTGTTCGGAATTTGCAGCTGGCAGTTTGGAGTGGGTGACGCGGTGTTTGGGGTTTGGTAGTGCGCGCTCGAGATTGGAGTTGACGTGTCTGGAGTGGGCAATCCAATGTGTGGATTCAAGACACGTTGCGGTGTTGGCGTGGAAGGAGCTGCTGGGCTCTGGTCCGGCAGGGAAAACGATACCCGCTTGGACATTTGGCCTGTGCGTTTGGCGGACATGGCGGGCAGAATATGCTATGGGGTTGGTTAGCAACCTTGGCACATGCAAGCTATCTGGCAACTTACTGTCGCGATTCTGTTTCTTTGCCCAAGTGACGGGCGAAGATTTCATAGCTACACAAAATGGTGAGTTCAAGCACATGTCAGGATTTATGGGACTGCTCAGTGGTGGGGGAGCATATGTGACTCGGCGTTTGCGTCGGAGCCACAATGACAGTATGATCACAATGTGCTAACTGTCACACTCACCTAGTCCGCTCTTTTCAACTTCCAGTCCTTGCTTCTTGTGATTCTCTTGATAATTTGCACGAGTAGCTATGCGCACTCGATAATGCCCGGGATTATGGACCGGAACCAGAATGGGTAGGTGCTCACTTGAGGATGTGGATCCGGAGATGCAGAAAGATGGGAGACTGACGGTTGCCTGGTTGTAGAATCTTTGGGATCTTCTGGAAGTGTGCTCGAGTCGGAGAGCGACTAAGTCCGTACGTCAGCATATGCTGTGTCGTGATGGCAGTAAGTTCGCAAGTCCACAAGTCCAGAGATGTATGAAGAAAGATGCTGATGTCGGATGCAGGTCTCAATCTTCTTCGGTGGTTAACCTTGCTTAAATCTCAATGGGCGTTCGAAGGGGTTTTTTTCATGGGGTATCAATAGGTTGTGGTAGTCCCCGACTTTGTGTCAATCAAACCTCAAGTAATCTTAGGGTGAGGATTATGAGACTACTCTTCCACTCCATGTGACATCTCCAGATGCAATGAGACACTCAGACGACCAAGTTCATGATGATGCAATGTATAGTACATGATATCCAAATTTACAAAAAAAAAGTTCAAAGCCACATCTTCAACACCAATGCGTCCGAAATGCTCCCAGGTTGCTTGGCCCACAAAAGGCGACAATAAAAGACAAATGGGTATCCTATCTTACATCTTAGGCTTCAACTTTGACTCCAACTTCTCTAACCCATTGTCAATGAGCTCGTCTTGCTCCTTCTGATCAGTGTGCACATCAGATGCGGGCTCGAGAGTGAGAAGCTTATGGGTTCCATCAGAATTAAGGCCCTCATCCATCTCCTCGATCGCCACCCAGAGGCGTTTGGGGTCGCGGAGATAACGCAAGCTCTTCATCGTGTAATGGTCAATGGCGAAGCCGTCCTTTTCCATCTTCTTGATTGCATTAGCGGTTTCCGGGATGTCCTGTGCATTCGCGTATCCGTTGATGATGGTGTTCCAAGTCACCTGGTTGTACTCCACGCCGTGCTTGGCCATCATCTCCTTGACTTTCTCAGCTGCATCGGGCTGGCGACTGTAATTGAAGGCACTGAGGAGGATGGTCCAAGTGCGAGGCGTGGGGGAGATGTGCTTGAGAGGCTTGCCGGCAGTAGTCTCTTTCGGCAGGGCAGATGCGTCAAGCATGTCTTCGACGAGACGTATGCTTGACCGTAGTCCACGGCTGCTCTTGCGGAAGGCGATGAGGAATTCATTATAGACGTGGTCAGTTTCGACCAGAGGGGCGATCGATGGGTGGCCCTGCTGCACGAGCTCGCGGAATCTGTCATACATATGATGCACTTGCGATATCCGATTCCTGCAACGGAAGAATGTTGCTATCATGAGGAATAAGGATACCGGAGAAGGTGGGGTTTTGACTTCAAGTCCTTGAGTTGGCGGCGCTGTATAGTGGGGAGGGAGTAGAAGGAGTTCTTTGAGCGGTGTGATGTCGTGGATTTTGTTGTACATGTCCAGCATAGAGTAGAAAACTCCTGAGGGGTCGCTCTCGGGGTCAATATGCTTGGCGGTAAAAGTGAAATGGGCGTGGAAGATTTTGCTGAAAATGTATGGGTTGTTTCGTATATCCTCTTGCATCTCGACTTCCCGCACCAACTCGTCCACACGACCCCGGTCGCCTCGAGACACCGCGTCAGTGAGGAGTGTCAAGTATGTATAAGAATCAAAATCGTGGTGGTGATTCTTCATGAACTGAAGCATGTCCGCGCCCAATTGAGGGTCACCGGTTTTGTAGGCATTGGCGAGCACGACATTCATCATGTCTCGGTCTGGCTGGACACCCATTTTAAGAAGCCGTGGGAGGATCCGGAAATTGCGTCCTCCAGCCTTATCCTCAACAGTGTCAAGGGTCAGGAGCTTGCAACAGTGCCGTAGGACTCCTTCAGAGTCCATGGAAAATTCAGAGTCATTGATTTTGGGAATGAATTCGAGGGCCCTGAGGGCATATTCGACGTCATTCAACTGTGTGAATCGGTACATGTAGCAAAGTGCTGTCTGTGCTTCCATCGTGATGCCTCGCTCGTTCATTAAGCGGAAACTCTCATAGACACCTAAGAAGCCTGCTCGGCGAATATAGAACCGTATACCTTTTTGTGGTGGGGAGATAATTGGCCAGTCCTTCGGATCCAGGCAAGTCGCAACAACCGATTCGAATGTGTGGGCACCCTTCGTCCAATCCCGGAGCTCTTCATAATGAAATTTCTCCAAGTAGGCCAAACAATCGACAACCATAGTAAAATCCGGTTTATCCCGTGGCTCGGTCGTGACGAGTAAAAACTCCAAGGCCATTGCCGGGTTATTTTGCAGCAGCCAAACGGCCAGGCGTTGCCAGGCCCAGGCTCTGGTAGCACGGTTCATTGCCAGCCATGTCTCTCGAAACCTGCCTTGACAGTCATTAAGTAGCAAGGCTAGCAGTTGCTCGCCATCTTCTCTCAGTTTTGGCAATGCAGCTTTGTGCAAGACCTCACGGCCATATGTCTTGGCCTTGTGAATTGCGCCATATGCCTCTTTCCACTGGCGGAGTCCCAGATCACGCGTATAAAGCGAATTCATTCGCATTGCAAGCGACAGGTATAACCCTCGATCGGTCAAATGTCTACCCTTGTTCAAGATTTCGCGGTTGACTCTCTCGGCCGCCATGGCCACAAGCTTGGGATCGGCTTGTCGCACATAGGCGACCTTCTTCATTTTGTCATTTGTTATAATCGGTGTCGGTGACGACTTTCGAGATTGGATTGGAGGCTTCGATTGTCCATGGCCCATGCCATACCGATGGTTTGCGACCTGATCCGATTGTCCACTTGTCGGTGAATGTGAACTGTCCGTCGAATCGCGGTTGTGTTGATATGACATGGGGTCAGGAGCATCATGTGTTACGCCGGGCTCTAAGATCGCTGGGGCATTGTATGTGGAGAGGCGCACTCTATGACCGACATTCGCTGTCCCCGACTCCCGATACCATCGGCCTGCGCTCCGACATTGTGGTGAGAGTAACCCGTTGAGACGGGACCGAACGAGTTGGTGCGGACACGATGACATTCAGAAGCTTGTATTCGCAGACATCGGGGAAGAAGACCAAGACGAAGAAAATAATTCAAGTATGGCGCATGGGGGAGGAGTCAAAGTCCAATGCCAGACAGAAAGTTGAATTCCGCATTCCGCCCGATTTTGCCGTGGCTAGTGTGTGGCGCACCACATCTACTTTTGTCGCTCCATCGTCCTTCAACTTCCAAGCAGCGGAGGAACTTGGGATTTTCTTCCGATTACTTCAGTCACTTTACTTTCCGGTCCTCAAGCCCAGATATACTCTCCGTCATCAGTTCAATTATCACTCAAAAACATGTCGTCAAGCCATGCCAATCTTGATGCGGCATCCATCGACCGCAAAGCCCGGCTCGCCAAGCTCGCAGCTCTGAAGCGCAAGCAACCCGAACAAGACACAAACGAGGCCGTTGCAGAAGACCGGGATCTGCCCGATGCCGACGCCAAGCCAGATGTAACTGCAAAATACCTGTCCGGCCGCAACTACGACCCCGAGACCCGCGGGCCTAAACTGGGCTTCGAGCAAGGCCCGCACGAGGGCCAGGTTACGCTGGAAGCACAGGCGGCTGAAATTGCAAGGGCCACAGCGGAGCAAGCCAAGGAGGACACGGGTGCCGATGAGCCCATTGATCTGTTCAAACTACAACCTAAGAAACCCAACTGGGACTTGAAGCGCGATCTGGACGAAAAGCTCAAGACTCTCAATGTACGGACGGAAAATGCAATTGCCCGAATCGTACGGCAGAGGGTAGAGGATGCGAAGCGTGCTGCGAAGGCACGGGGACCTAAGTCTAACGGAGACGAAGAGGGAGAGGAAGTGGGCATGGAGGGTGAGACGCTTGTTGAGGGCATCCATATGCGCGAGCGAGAAGAGAAGAGCGACGAAGAAACGATTTGAACGTGATACCCTTGGTTGCAGGAATGTGAGCGTCGTCTAGGTCTTCTGCCTCCACCTGTAATTGTCTATATTCTGTCCATTTAACTTATTCCTTTTTGTTGTCTTGGTTGAGGCGTCCAATTGATGCCATGGGCATATTGCGCACAAAAATGAGGCGTTGGGAGGTTTGCCACTTAAGATTCTCAATGGGCATGTATCTCAGTGTTCTCAGTGTCGTCAGAAATCATTATTGGATTTTTCTCTCATTTTTTTTTCGTTCCGCTGTCGAGAGACAGATATTCCAAACTCCGCAATGAAGATGCTAATGATATACTCGGTCATGTACATATCTGACGGAACACGAATTGGCGCCGTGTCCCCCATCAAGATCTTGCGCCGTAAGAAGCCCCAATGTTGCAGAGCAGTTTTTCAATTCAATTTTACCGTCCGTTATTCATGGCTTGAGTCAAAGCAAGGCGCTTACTGAAAGGACTCAAGCTTCGTTCCCGAGGAGGCTGATTCTTCTGCATTATGGGATCAGGCCTAGACCGTCCATGTTGAGACTGGCGTGGTGGGCTTGCTCGATCACGGTATGATCGGTCCTTGGGAACATCCTGAGCCGTAGCACGTGATTCTTCCACTCGATTCTTATCCAAACTCTTGCTTCGGCGGTCTCTTCGCTCGCTATGTCTTCCCGCTCTACGGTGACGACCTCGTTCTTCGGGGCTAGATTCTCGTCTCCGTCGCCGAGTGTTTCGATCATCAGTTCGCTCCCGGGAGGGTGAGCGGTTCTTTGGGCCTGAGTGGACTGACCCAGAAGAACCCTCGGTAGAATCACTGTAGCGTCTCTTTCGGGACTTTGCTGGCGGTGCTGATGAATCATCTCGGCGACCTCTGTCGGCTGCACCGTGTTTGTTGCGGCGGGGAGACGAGGAATAGGATCGATTCGTGGATATCGTTTCCACAGAGAGGGACCTAGCCCGCCCCGGAGACTGAGCGTTGCGATCTGTCATATCGTCAAGGTCTCTCTTCCGGCCACGCTCTTCCTCCCGGGTAGCAAGTAGTTCATCCGCTACACCCTCTCTTCATACAGGTTAGCGTGTATTCTCTTGAAAAAGAAAGTGCGGAAAAGACAAATATATATGTGAACTTACTTCCGTAGCAGCTCATTTGGATTCTCGCTTGAAAGTTTGGGCATCAATTCTGGATTCAGTAGCTGCTGAGTTCTTGAAGGTCGCGGGATGTATGGGCGCTCTTGTGCGGATGCCTTGCAATCAAAGCTATAGTGTCGTGGATCGGAGTTAGTCAAACGTCTGAAAATCAAGTGAAAGAGGGTACATATCTCGTCCGAGGCATTTTTGGCACAGTGTGGTCGCGGTGGCCTTGTTGGAGTTGGAGCCTCCGAGCCTTGGGGCGTTTCGATATCGGTTCATTGGAGCTTGTGACGTTGTAGGTTTGCGTAGAAGCCTGGATTGGCAGGTGCTTTAAGTTTGAAATAGGGGTATTAGCATGCCCACGATGAGAAACACAGGCAAAATCCGATGTAAAGCTGATCGGCGCAAATTAGTGGTTGTTAACCTCTGAACCCCAAGGGAAATTGTAGGCGCGCGCCAAGGGCGGTCGGGCGCGGCATAATACCCACGAATCTTCAGGCAATCAAGAAATCAGAAATCGGATTCCCAACGCTCCTTCTCAATCCCGGAGTTCATTGTCAACGTTCAACTCATCCATCTCGGACGGATGATCTAGGGTTGAACGGCTCTTCAAATACTCGTCGGATCTGGGGAATCCCGTCAAAACTCAGTACGAGATCTTCATCTCCCTGACTATGAGCCAGCTTTGATATCATGTAAGGCCCCGTTGCCTGATTTGGGTATATTTCTTGCTTCATTGAAGTGGATATTTCTTCTCATTAGAATTATGGATCTCTTTTGTGTTCTCACCATGCACGGTGCTAATGCGCACTCTCTACAGCTTTCTCCATGGCGATTGCCCTACCCCAGAGATATGTCTTTCGTTTTGGGCTTGTGTGAAACGAAATTACGCAGCGACATTACTTTCAACCAAACAAGCTTCGACCCTCTTCACACTTGCGAATCCGAAGCGTGCTGAGTCCAGCTGCTGCTTGACTTGATCTCGGATTTTCATTTTTTTCATTTTTGAAATTCAATCATTCTCGGCGACCATCCCGCGGAGTATTGTCATGGCATCAAAAAGTCCCCCAGGTGGAGACAGTCCTCTCTCCTTTGCAAAGGTAAGCCAAGAGTATGCTCCACTGCCTCGTGGCTCATCGCTAATTCTGTGACAAGATTGCCGCTATGCCCGCACCCCTCAAGCCACATTCTTCCTCCGTATCTGATGAAAATGAAATATGCCAGCCAGCAGAACAACCACCTTGCTCAGAAGCAAATGGCTCCGGTGCAGCTCTGCCCAGCCAGCATAATCTCGACAAAACGCCAGAGGCTAGTTCCATTGATCTTGCTGTTGATGATCTAGGGAGAGGTGTGCAAGATATTGGCCTCACCTTGAAGAAACACAGTGATGGCCCAAGCTCTCTCGCTGGTGGCCAAGACAATAGCTTGCTCAAGCGCGAGAATTCTTTTGAAGATGATCGCACTCATCTTTCTACCTCATCCACAAAAATGACCAACTTCGATTCCAAGAGTCTTGCCTCGGTGACGACATTTGCAATGGATGAAAAGGATTCTGTGCGTCCCGATGACAGTGCTAGTGTCCAAGCCATTGATGAAGAGGAGTCGCTTTCTGGACTTGCTTCTGGGGCTCCAAACTCAGTGGCAGGCTCCGAAGCTGGCAGTCGCGCGTTTCGAGATCAGTATCGAGATGGTATTCCTACACGCCCACGCGGGATTTTGCCCGTGCCTCCTCTCTTTGATGGAACGCAGCCGGCAAATGGCACGATTCCTCCGGATTCAGTCGCGAATAACTTTGTGATTCCAGCCAACTCTAATGGCATTGAAGATGGCCAGATCCTACATGGATTTCCCTTGGAGCCGGATGAAAAGCTCCTAGAGGCAATGAAATCACCGAAGGATCGTCTGCTGATCCTGCAACTGGAGGAAAAGATTCGGTACTTTATCAAGGACTGCAATGAACAATCTCTGGAGTTGCCCCCTTCGAACGCGTTTGGCCGACTTCTTGCACACAAGCTGGGGGATTACTATCACTTAACACATTTTGTCGACAATAATGTGACATCGGTCAGGCTTCATCGCACACCATTCTGCCGGCTACCCACTCCTTTATCTGATATACATGCTGCCTGCAATAGCACTCCTCCTCCAGTCGTTCCGGCAATGAAAATCATGCGCCGAAACGATGGAGGGCAATTCGAAGGAAGTATTGGAGGTTCATCGAATCCTTCAAAGGCTAACTCGGAAGATGGCGATAGTGGACCAGATGGAGAACGCCACGGATCTTCATCCGGCGCTACGCCAGCGAAAGATCGAATGGCTTTAACTAGGGAGGAACGGGAGGCTAAATACCATGAAGTACGTGAACGGATCTTCCGTGATTTCCCCGACAGTGCCAAGTCGGATCCGGCCAGCGGTGATTCGAACCCCAACATGTCGCGCTCCAGCTCGGCAAGCGGCCGCAAGAAGAACCAGAGGCAGCGAACTCCCCATGATGACAGCTTTGAGGTTCGCTCGCAGTTCAACGCCTACTACCCGGGGATGCAATATGGAAATGGTACTGCCCAGTACAACGCTCCTGTAAATGATGGCTCATACCCCAACCAAGTACCTTACTTGGTCGGACCTGGTGTGCCGCCACCCTCTGGCGGATACATGCCATCTGGTCAGAATGGTGCCATTTATCCTGGACAACTGAACATGAACATGAATGCTGTCTCCCAGTATCCGGCAATGCCGCCCCAGGTGGCCTCCAATGGCTCATGGCAAGGAGGAAACATGCCGCAGCAATCCCCCTATTCCGGGTATGCTTCGATGAACCAGCCGTCCTCGAACGCGTCCTCGCCGGCAATGAACAACTATGCCGTGCCCAATGTGGCGCCGTATCAACAAACCCCCAATTGGAGCTCGCCTCCTTTCCCCACAAATTTCCAGCAGTCCCCGCACCAGCGAAATGGACCTGTCCACTGGCCCAACTATCCTCAGCAGCCAATGGCTTCCAACATGCCACCCAACATGCCACCCAACGTGGGTCCTAATATGCCGTCCAATATGGGCGCATATCCTTATGCTCAATACCCCGGGCAACATATGAACCCTGCTCTTCAACATTCTGCTGGATCCCATGCAGCAATGCAGGCAGGATATGCCAGGTCACACTTCAACCCCCAGACACGCTCATTCATCCCCGGCGGTGCTCCTCTCGGTCGTCACCCGAACAAGAGCCAACACACAATGCAGCCGTATGGTAACATGCAATCTGGTGTCCAACCACAATGGAACGGGTATCCGGAACCCGTCCCTAACCGGACCATGGACTCCACCCCGGCTATGAATTCCAACCGAGTTCCCACCGGTCCGCGAGACTCGATCGCGAAATGGGGCACTCCAGCTCATCTTCCCCCAAACCCCCGCCATCCGAAGTCCCCTCCGACTTTGACCTGAAGAACCGACCCGTCCCGGCCTCGGTTCCGGCCCCAACATACAGCAGCAATGGACCACTTGTAGTCTCGGGAGGCACCACTGTCTCCAAACCGAACTAAAGAACTATGATTTTGGTCGCATATCTACTATTTGTGTTGTATCTGACTGTGACGTGTTCCTTGGACCTTTCGAAGTGGGGATATGAACTATTGTCCCGTAGCATATGGGATAAAGGTTCATCTGTTCACCGGCTGTGTTCCAAGATTTGCATCTACAGTACAATGCATGGCGATATGGGTTCTTGTGCATGTACCTAGTCGCTCTTAGCTAGTCATGAACCTGTTCAACTTGTGCTTTTTTCTTTTCTTATTTACCTATTTGCCTATTCGTATGCGCCTGGCAACCGTTGCCTGCCTATGTAGACTCCATGAATAATTAAGCAAACCATTAGCCTTATACTCCATATTTCACAACAAACACCACGTCAAACTATGTCTTGCCCTCTCTTTGAATAAAAGGATGGAATCCCCAATTACTATTTGATTTGTACTTTATTATCGAATCGAATACTAGCAATTATGCAACCTTAGTACTTCAAAGTCCCTTGTTGAGAACCCTTGCTACCTGTTAAGATCAAAAGACTCACGTCTTGTTTTTTTCCACCATTATGATGTCCCCTTCCGGGCCGTTCCGGGCCGTGTTCCGGGCCATGGCCCAGGTTCCGGCTTGTTCTATAAAATTCAATTTTGTCACCACCTGTTCAGATCGTTTCGATGATACGATAGTACGTTGAACGCAATGCCCATTAAATACGATTCAATACGATGAACGCAATGTCTCATTTCTCGTCCCCCACCTTCGTTTGCCGCTGCCTTAAGCCACTGGAAAATTATAAATACCTGGTCCTGCCCCCCGAACTTCCTTCTCTTCTTTCTTTCTTCTCCATCCTAGTGCAAGGGCTTAACACGTATCAGTGAGGAGAAATCCGAGATCGTGTTTTTGCTGGTTGAAAACTACCTAGCCTTGACTGCTTCAAGTGGGCCTTCGGGAACCTTGGGAATTTTTGAAATACCACTGCCTCAACTCCTTGACTTCTTGGTCTTCGAGTTGAACTTGATGCTTCGATGGGAGACCCTTCAGTCACCCTCGAGTATCTTGAAGTCTTTTCACTACTTGTTACCCATGCTGGTGGCTCTTAGAGAAGAGATGATTCGTCTTCCTCATGATCATGTCCCTTGAATAAAACCCCCCATATCTACTACCTACGTGTCTCACACGGTCCAATCTCGTACGCATCAACTCAGTGCTACGCAGTAGTAACCATCGCGGCCCAATGCCCATAAGTAAAATGCTCACACCACAAATATACCGCTTAGATCTCCACTTGTTCTTCACGGGAGTACTAACATCAGCACTCCCGCTCTCATTTACTTGTGCTTAATCGTGATGGACAGCTTGCTTATTGGTATCCGTCTGTCAACCTCCAGTGTGCAATCCCGGCCATCAACCTGCAGTGTGCAGTCGCCGTTGTCACGCTCGATTGTGCTTAGTCGCACGGCTATAACTTGTTTGTACGTGTAGGTCGTAGGTGGTGGCATTTGGTGTGTATTTTCTTCGGTCATCGGGACACTGATTTTAGGGACTGTCTCGCTTTGCGTTGGGCTTTTTGCTATCCTTGGTTCGCTAATCAAATGGTCAAATTTGCTACGTGGACTGGTGGGTTGATACTGATATTTCATACTGAACTTTTGAGGGGCTCCGAGATTGGTTGGTATATTGATATGAGTTCTCATTTTATGAAGTCCAGGGAGTCAAGTCAATACTCTTTTTGCTTGCATGTTGATCTTTGGCTCCCATGTCTGTTGATATCATGGCTTGACGACCAGCTTACGTCCACATATATTGAGATCGTGACTCCCGACATCATACCTTTACACTTGGACATTAAGTGTACGGGGAGATAGAAATAAATCATCGAAAAGATTTGCAAGATATACTACCTAGTTTCTCGTTCTACAGCACTCGAAATTGCATACCTGGATGTCTGAAACAGCCTGTTTCTTCCCATAGTATACGCCTGAAACCTGTCCCTTGAGCCATTCTGGAATAGACACTCCCAATTCGAGCCGGCTGAAATTCGCAATCCAGCCATTGTACGATAGACCGTCCTCTTCCGAGAGTGGAGTCTCATCTGCAAAGGTTCGCGCCAGGTTAAACGCTGTATGCTCGAACATATTCTGAGTGGGCCATCTTGGGTCGTCGAAGCCGAGCGTATCGATCGATATCACCGTAAAATGCCGCAACTATAATCAGAAGGTCTTTGTTGAGAGTTGGAAGGTCGGGTGTGAGTGGATTGTAGAGCATCGGCCGAATCTCTTCGTCTTTAATCGCGAAAGGCGCTGGCTCGGGGTCTGTGTCGTATTTATCCACACGCCGGTCTTCGCCGATATCGCAATTTCCATCGTCCATCGCCCAGTGTAGGCCATTGTACTGCGACTTCGAGTTCCGCCCCTGTTGAACGAGAATCGAATATGGAGATATGACCGGATGGCCGTATCACTGTTCAGGTTTCCAGGAACGGGAGTGAACAGCTCTGGTACAATCGTCCATGGCATTGTGCTTGACAGCAGCTTTCATGATAGCATCATAGGTGGCCACGTAACGGCTCTCGCGTGCTTCTTCCGCAATGTGGTAATCGGGTAGGTGATCCAACTCGTGAAAAAGATCTGTATAACCCGCAACGGCACATGCACGACCAACCACGTACTTCATGTGATCACATGTCGACATGCCTGAGGCCATCCGATAATCTATAAGATGAAACTAATTTTACCACAAAGTACAAAGTACCATAAGTAGCAACATCTGAGAGCGATGGCTCCCAATGCCAAGCGTATTCCAATCGGCGTCCGGCATCCTTTGCATGCACCTTGTAGATCTCCTTTTCACGGTCATACTGCTGGTCCCCCTTCTGCATATGTACATGCACGCTAACAGACCGAGGGCTGTTTTACCATCGCCTTTTGCTAGCCACAAAGAGCCTCTTAATCCGCTTAATCCGCTTAATCTACTCAGATCCCCCGCATAAGGCGACATGACATGCATATCGACAAGATTAACGATTACACGGCAAACCATAGACATGACCGTTTCCATTACACGCGCTGCTGAGTAGAGACGCAGTATGTGTGAGAATGGATCTTTCACACTTGAAAATTTCATCCCAAGCTGTATGGATGATGTAAAAGTAGTGCATCAAAGGTCTTGCAGGAACTAGGTATACTAGCAGCAGTAGGGTTTACTGGCACCACGTGATCTCCAAAGTATAGCACTTTAATTGGTTGAGTATTCACACACGTGATTCTCTTTATATTTTGAAGAGGGTCAGTCAGTACAGAAGCTACCAATCTAGGGGTACCCAATCTAGGGGTACCCAATCTAGGGGTACCCAATCTAGGGGTACCCAATCTAGCATTGACTTCTCAAGTGGCATATGTCCATGATCAATAATAAAGTATTAGACGAAGAAACTGCACTTGTACTCTCCATATTCCACATCCAGTTCTGCAGCACTCAATCTATACATGCAGGCCCCCTCAGATATCAACCCCCATCTCATGAAATATACGGATTCTTGGGCGGATTATACTGTGGCCTAGACTGACGAATCCCAAAGATTACGGAAGGAACAATAATAACAACCAGAAGAACAACAGCCACCATAGCCGAACCAAAGATGATCCACTCCCGCCGACGAGACTTATGGCGCATGACCGTCCCCGTCACAGAATGTGACTCCAAATCTTGCTTCCCTTCCGTAGCTGCTGCAGACTGCCGACCACTTGAATCTGCCTGGTTTCTGTCTGCAGCTCCGGCTCCGACGCCAGCTCCAGCCTCAGCCTGCTTATCTGTGTGTTTGTCGTCGGGATATTGATTGACCTCCAGGTTGCAGTCCCGGTCGCTAAACTCGAGTGTGCAGTCCCGGTCACTGACCTGCAGGGTGCTGTCTCCGCTCATGCTGTGTTCGATGGTTTGTCGAGGTGGGTATGACGCTGCCACTTCTTTGTATGTGTCGGGGTATGGGGGGGCTTGGGGCATTTTGCCGGAGCGGGTTGTGTGTTTCGAGCGACATCTTTTCCATTTTGAGTATTTGTTTCTATACTTTTGTCTGATCTGGGAGAAGGTTAGCAAACTTGAACACTAAAGAGTATAGTTGGGTATTGGGTTTGCATACTTGATACAAGATTGCGGTGTAGCAAGAATGGGTGTCGAATGCTGAATAACAGAGAACTAAATACTCTGTATTATTTGATCAGAGCACAGGTCCTGCTGAGCACTGGGGTATTGCAGGGGGAAATTGAGGCATTGAGTGTCTAGGACTGAGATAGATGAATAAATGACCCCTTGGGCAGAACTGCTTGGCCTGCAACAGCATGCGCTTGGGTCATATGCTGGAGAGTCCAACTATCGATAGTTCTGCATTGAATTTTATTGTCCCTTGATTGCAATTGCCATATGCGGGTGGCGCTAGTCTGTTCTGTCGAAGCTGCAGCTGATGTATCAGATCTCGTCAACCGCCCTAGGAAATGGGCATTGAGAGGCTGCAGGGAATTTTGGCTACTTTCTGGAAAGATTAGATGATGGATGACTCCATGAAATGGCAATTCTAGGTCTAATTGCTAGAAGTAAGTTTTGTCTCGGTCGAGGAAGCTGTGGAGTCCTGTATATATAGTTTTTCAATTTCTTTCTAGCATAAGCAACATAACTATCAACCACGCAAAATCTCCTTAGTATCGATATCGATGCAATGAAGCAGTTTTTATTTGCGGTGAGTCTTCTATTTGATCTACATTGCAGGACAAGGCGTTTGTGTGAAGGTTTGAGATTCATATGTTGAGGCCTTGGTCGTTAGGCATCACAATCGTCGAAATGCCGGGCTTCAAACGTCCGTCTATGGGTAAGTCTTAAGACTAGTTGACACGTATTTGACCTTGAAATGTTGTTTACCAGGTAGTGATTAACTTCAGATCTATATATAACTCCGAAAATAAATTATATCCTACGGGCGTCTCACGTGCATGTCTTTACCAGAGCTTAGAAACCAACGAAGAAATGCGAAGAAAGAGGTATCAAAATCTTTTATACAGAGGCTATGTCACATGCGCGGGTGCAAACGAAGACCGAGATGCCATAATAAACAGGAAGAAGACGGAACTCCTGGTAAGAAAAACAAGTAAAGAACAACGGAGTCAATCCCGGAGATCAAGCGGCATGGTGCCAATAGCAAGCACACCCGTCAAAGCCCAGCAGAAAGCATATCCCAGACATATCCCGAAGATCACCCCCAGGCTGGGGATTCCGAGACTGAACTCCCACAAAGGAGAGGTAGCACTCCCAACATTTATTCCTTCGACTCAACCTCACCCTCCTTCTTAGCGAGCTTGTCATTTTGCTTCTTGGCAAGACTGAGCTTGGAAATCGCCCGCTCCAAGACCTCAACACCGTCCTTCCGGAACTGCGTAACCTTCTTCACATTCAACCTCGTGAGTGAGTGCACGAGATCCCGGCCCTGCTCACGCTCGCGCGCCACCGTCCGCGCCGTCATGGCGAAACGCATGTCCTTCGGCCCGTCGACTAACTCTAGAATGGCAGTGGGTGCCTTGACCTGGGGTTTAGGCTCGCGGATGGCGTTTTTGTCGCCCTTCTTGGCGGAGAAGTACTCGTTCTTTTCGCGGGGTTCTACGCGCAGGACTCGTGTGTAACCGCCTGGTCGGTCTGCGTAACGCTCGCGGAGGGGGCCGAAGAGTTTGGGAAGCATTTCATGTGGTGTCTAGGGAATGTTAGTGTTGTAATTGGGTTGTTGATTTTTCTCCCCAGGAGGATGATAGATTGAGAATTGCAGCAATTCGTCACGGATCTGGTGCACCCATTATTTGTCGTGACTAGGCTGATCCCCGTCCTGATTGGAATAATTGGGGTGGGCTTGTTCGGGAAATCGACATACGTAGAAAATCTCCAATGCTCGTCGCCGACTCGCTTCGGTGTTCTTCTTGCCCAGGGTGATCAACTTCTCGGCCAGGCGCTGGGCCTCTTTGGCTTTAGGCCATGTCGTAGTAATTGACTCATGCTGGAAGAGGGAGGTCACCAGGTTTCGGAGCATGGCCTGTCGATGCGCGGAGTCGCGGCTCAAGTGGCGGTATCTGCTTCCACCGCCGGCCATAGTGAGGGTTGTTTATTGAGAAAATAACAGGCAGAGAAGGAGTGAATTATTAGAAGTAAAGTGGGAATCGCAACGTCAATGGCCAAACCAAGATGTTCCAGTTACTGAAGTGAAGGAGAGAGGATGTTCGGCCCAGAAGAATTGTCGCAGCCAATCGGAGCTCTTCCACCGCCTGTCCGACTTCGATTTTCCGCGCTCCTCTTGTTCGAGGACATTCAGCTTTTCGAATACATTCCAAATGAGCCTTTGATTGTCGGGAAAAGATTATCTATAAAGTCGTGAAATACCGTGCCACTTGTCGCATTTTCCATCTATCCCCGCGAACAAATAGGCAGTCCGGCGACTCCAAACACCACAACAAATATGGGCTTCTTCACGGGTTTTGTACGATTTGCTATCGAATCTATACCAGGAAACGAGGACTAACTTCAGTTCGCACTCGAACAGCTTGGCGGCTTTGCCTTCACCTCATCCGTTCTCTATATTACCATCCAAGTCCACCGCTCAACACGCATATCTCAACGCAATGCCATCCACGCGCAAGTCGAGCAAATAGACTGGTTGACCTCCTCTTCTGGCGCCTATGACCGGCGCTTCCTACCAGAAGACGTGCCAAGGTGGCGGCGCGAAGAATTGGAAGCGCAGAAGCAAGCCGAGCCGACTATGAAGGAGATACTGAAGCATAGGTGGAATAAGGAAGTGGAGGTCTTGACAAGGAAGGCTCATGAGACAAGATGGGAGGACGTGAGGGACGCTGCTGCGGAAGGCTGGAAGGCTGCTGCACGACTGGTTAAACGGGAATGAAGGATCATTTTTTGGGGCTATAGCTAAGGCTTGGCTCAAAGGGATCTTTGGATGCATTATCATGTCTGCTTGTTTGGGTTTGATTTTGAGCACCGGAGTTTGAATACCCTTGATTTAGTTATGTCGTAATTTACATGTATTAGCATTATGATACCCCCGAGGGATATTGTAAATGCGTCCAGCGCATTCCCAGAACGGATAGAGATATCAATGCGGTGCGCCAGGATTCGGTGATGACCCGATCAATCCTATGACTTTCGCAGTAGCCCGCTGGAGAATAAAGAAAGTGAAGGAAATGCAGCAAAGGCCGGCTGCAGCTGAATCGACTGGAAGATTCAGGAGGTCAACTCGTGTGAGTTGATGACGGCGCAGTTGTCGTGACACTCTCGGTATCACTCCAAATGTCCTTGCTTTCCCGCTCGACGGCGCGCATAGCCTGAGCCACCTCCTCTAGTTTAGCGACAACATCCAAAACGCCCTGATTGACCCGATCAAAGTACCGGTCATTAGCCTCGCGGCGCTTTCGCGCAAGATGAATGTCTTTCTCCGTCTCGCCGTCCAACGTGCGGTGCGATACCGAACCGCGGCCTGCGCTGATTTCGGTCGCTGTATCATACTGGGATTTCGACTCTTCAGCACCTCGCCGTGCCGAACTGGCTTTTCCACTGGCTTCATCAGCACCGCTGTGGCCGGGATCCACAACTTCATCGTCTGCCTCACTGCGCGCCCAGGCTTGAGCGAGCTTCAACTGTTTCATGCGTAGATCTTCCAATGCTTCAGAGTGCTTCGCACCGAAGACATTCTCGCTCGTCACAGCGCTAAGTTCCACTTCTGACAGGGCGCTCTGCATCTCCTGCCAGATGGCATCGGATCCATCTACATCATTTTTGGAGGGACGGCGCGATACAAATGGTGATAGTAGGCTGGACTTTTCCGGAGTTTCCCCTTCGGCTCCGCGAGGTGACCGGTTCCGATGCAGGGGTGGAGGTTGGCTGCCGGAGGCAGTGGCTAGCGTTGAGGCTGCAGGTGGTACGGGTAAGGAGATATTAGAGGCATTGTGTGATGGTGGGCCCTGAAATAGTGCTGGAGGAGGCAGGCGCTGAGAATTTGTGGGCTTTCTTGACAAATCCATCTTCAACAAATGTACGAGGGAACAACAGACATTCAAGCATTCGAATGGGGAAGGTTGATGATACAGCTGATAACCTTATCGTTATCAGTTTGATGACATAATCTGAGGTGGGGGCTACGACTGTCCCGTGACTCGCTTAGGGCTAAAGCGCACAAAGTCACCTGAGGTACATCCGAAGCGTGTGGTAAGGGAAATCCGGAACTCTTCGACTTTTCGACAATCGACCCTCAGCCCCTTTGGCCGACAACACCCCTCCCAGTCGGTACGTATTCGATACCCTGCTGTTTCCCCTGCATTGTTGTGGTTTTCGGAAATATTTTATTCGTGGCACTGCGAGGTCCCTCGTCAACGATCGCATCCATCACGCACAAAATATCGGATTTCTCCAAACATCGAACACGCATCGAAAATACCCACAACCAGCAAAACCAGCGTTGCACTCGACACGAGGCTAACATTTCATTTTCTTTCTCGTCCAGTTGACCGTCGAACACATAATCCGCCAACATGGGTAAAGGACAGCCCCGTGGTTTGAACGCCGCCCGCAAGCTCCAGTCGCACCGCAAGGACCAGCGCTGGGCTGATGACCACTTCAAGAAGCGCCTTCTCGGAACCGCCTACAAGTCCTCCCCCTTCGGTGGTGCTTCCCACGCCAAGGGTATCGTCCTCGAGAAGGTCGGTGTTGAGGCCAAGCAGCCCAACTCCGCTATCCGCAAGTGTGTCAAGGTTCAGCTCATCAAGAACGGCAAGAAGGTCGCTGCTTTCGGTGGGTAACCCCGTTTCCTTACTACTATCGATGCAACGCGTTGGCAAGGTCTACACGAGTTGGAATTACGACAAGATGGAAACCGTCCACGCAACTACCACAAACATGTGCTAACTCGCATGTTCCTACAGTCCCCAATGACGGTTGCTTGAACTTCATCGATGAGAACGACGAGGTCCTGCTCGCCGGTTTCGGTCGCAAGGGTAAGGCCAAGGGTGATATTCCCGGTGTCCGTTTCAAGGTCGTCAAGGTCTCCGGTGTCGGTCTCGCCGCTCTCTGGAGGGAGAAGAAGGAGAAGCCCCGCTCTTAAACAACTCGACGCGTTCTGTTCGAAATCAAAAATGCAGCGACCGGGAGCCTTGGAGTGTGGGAACGGTGCCGGACGGAAAGCCCGCCTCATCAGCGCCTTGATTTCATGAGATATTTCTTTTTTGGGGAGTCCCCCGGCGGGCTTTCGTCCGGAATGTGGTGGATCCGCTAATTTGCGAATTAAACACGATACAACCTCCAAAAAGATTATGGCGCCATGACTTTCTATTTCTTTCCCGGGTTTCTGACCTTGCCGTATACTGTTTGGTTCCTTGGCCCTTGCTAGACTTGTCTGGTGAGGACGCAAAGTAGAGCGTAGGGTATGATATCGGGGTGAATACGGCTTCATGTACATGAAATGATCAAAATCTACAAGCTGCTTGGGTACATGACTCGATCTCCTATGCCAGTTGGGTTGTCTATATCTGGGGATTTGATCTGTACATCTAGGCCTTCAGCTCCATTTCCCCATTGGACATGTGGGGTTGTCTAGTAATTGCAATAGTCACTATTTATATGTGTACAACATACCGAGTTTGTATGGGTGCCCGTGAATATATATCTAACCTACGTCCTTTGCAGTACTAGCATTTCCGTGTTACTATCTTGAATAGACCACGATGTTAGCCCCGTTTTCTAGGGTCGACATATGGAGGTCCATTATCTTTGTGGTCTTCCGAGCAGAGGGCAGAGAAGGGTGAGGACCTGAGAGAAAAATGTAGAAAGAAAGAAACATAAAAGAATGAGATCAATTGCTACTTGGATGCTCGCAGATTAATTTTATACATACATGTATATATTGACTTAATCTTTCATGGCATAAGAACTTTGCATCCAGTCCAATATCAGGATAGGCATATGCGAGATTTTATACTGCTACTAGTGCTCGAACATATCTATACGCCAGGCGAAGGCCAATTACAAGGTTATATATGCTAGAGTCTAATGCAGCGGCTATTCCTAAACATTGGCGGAAGTGATAAAATTTGGTTATTTTATTCATTACTTCTGCATATCAGTCGTCAAAGTAATTCCTCGGGTATCGTTCGGGCAAATGTCCCTCAAATGATTTTTTTTTGTTGATTTTGTTGAGCTGTTTGACACAATTGCCTAATCCAACTACTAGTTTAGAAGCTGATATCTTCTTTGCGGTAGTGGTCTGACACAATGCGGTAAAGGTATGATGGGGCGTGGCCACCGCTGGAGTAAGAAAAGCAAAGTTAGTTTATGAAATGAGATGAGCGAGTGGAATAGGCGCTTGAAACTTACAGGTTAGTGATGTAAAGATCGACAAGCTCTGCAGGAACGTAGTCATAGATGGGGTTTTGGACATCGACCAGGTCGACAAGATCACCTTCCTCGTATGGGAGGACCTTGCTTGGGTCACCGTATTCAATGAGCGAGTCGAAGTCGAATGGGTAGACAGGGCTGAGCTTGTAAACGCCGCTCACGACCACGACGGGGGTCTGGTGGACCTTAGCAGCACGGGCGATGACACGGGTGCCAGCTGCAGCGACAAGGCCACCGTTGGCGAGGACGGAGTGTGTGCCGAGAATAACCTTGTTGACTCGTGACATGAGAGCGAATACGGCAGAGTCCGGGATGAGGATGACGGTGATGCCGTGCTCGATCAGTGGCTTCTGGAAAGCCTCCAAGCCGATATTGTCATCGTCGCTGACAGCGCTACCACTGACGGTGGCGTGTGTAGCCTCGTGGTTATTCGGGTAAGACTCGGCGTGGATTACGGTGAACTTTCGCTTTGCGGCGGCTTTGAGCAAGAACTTTTGGACAGTGGTCGAGGATGTGTGGGTGAGGATGATTTCGTTGGAGTGGATGTGGTCCAATGCGTAGGCAGCGATCTGATCGTCCACCTGGCCGAGTTCATCAATGATCTCGCCAATACCCTCCAGTACTTCAGCCCGGACGTCTTTGCTTGGGCCGTGGCCAGTGAAGCGTCCGCTCGGGGAGGAGGATCCCGGGGTGCTGGGAAGGGAGTTCTCGGGTTCAGGATGGGAAAGAAGGCTGAACATAGAGGTCAGAGGAGGGCGAGAGGATCTGTCTTCGGCTCGGAAGGAAGGGGAGTCGCGATCCAAAGGCAAGGATGCATCTATGAATCTATGAGTCACTGCGTAGATATTTCGACCAGAACTTGGAACTCACCGTCATAAGCCCGGGGTGTTTGTGGCTGGCTCTCTGAGCCGATGTCGCTAAGAGCGAATTCGGCGTCGCGATCATCTTCAGCTTCGTCACGAATAAGACCCAGGACCCGGCGCACAATATTGCCCACAACCATCTCGCGCGGTTGCGCAGCCATCAGTCGCCTGCCCACACTCTGCACCCGCTCAATAAGCTTTGCTGAATCTGTTGTGCGACATGCGGAGATCACACTCCGTAGCAAATAGGCGGTTGCTGTGGCACATGATCGCGAATGGCGGATTTGACGTCGCTTGAGCAATCTGATTGAAATATACTATGTTAGCAAGTTTGATCGTCGGCAGGAGTAGCCGCCATGACCAGGAGGCTCAAGATACGCACGAAATCAGTGTCTCAATAGAGGTATCGATCGGGTTTGTCTTGAGGCACTTGAGGAATGAGCCCAGGCCCGGCGTCAGGGCCAACGAGGAAGACGGCATGAGGAAGTGGGATGTTGGGAGGAAATCTGCTCGGCGTCAACGGGGATTGAGAGAAGTGTGTAATGTCAAGAAATAAACATACCAAGATTCAGATTCAGACCACACTAAGTACTGTCAATAGCAAGTGTTTTTTGTTCAAGAGATTCTCAGATTCTCACAAGAGCGAGAGAGTGGGAGAGACAAAGAATGATTTTCTGCCGTTCGATCTTGTCCGCTTCCCCACACTCATTGATCCTCGCTCTATTGTCTCGGCTTCAGGCTTTCTTATTGGTGTTCTTCCAGTTTTCGCATTTCTATTATTTCCTTTATGTTTTTGGATTTCTTTTTATCGCTTTGAAACCTGTGGTATAAACCGGATTTGGAGTTGCGGAAGTACTTCCGAGGCACGGGTGACTGGCGCATTGAGGTTAGAACAACAGCTTACACCTCCTTGTGATCCCCCTTTCCCTCAGACTACCCTCATCTCAGACCCCTACACACATATCTCATGGACCGCTTTAAGTGGCTTTGATGATTTACTCACGATCCATTTGTCAATAGATCGCTGCGCCCCTGTCTCCCGTGACGCCTTGAGGGAAGATGAACTCGCTGAATATCCTGTCCTCGCGAGTCATTGGCCAATCTTCCAGCTCTTCGCGCCATAGATCGCAGTCTCAAGGCGATGGCAAACGTGCACCTCTACCGTCAGACTTCTCGAAACTCCGATCTTATAGCGAGGATAACTTTCGGTCCCTCGACCCCACTGAGAAGAGCTATAACGATGGACCGCCCGTGAGCGAAGATAGAGAGGAGGATGCCCCATATGACTTAGACGAGAAGACGCCGTTACTGCATGAAGCTCACAAGAATGGCACGCTCACTGCTCGAAGTACTTGGCGACTGATTACCCAGCGATTTTTCGATGCGATCACGGAAACCATCAAATTCATCCTATCTACGATTGCTGCACCCGGTGTGTATCTGGCTCAATGCTTCCAAGCCGACGATGGTCACTACTCGCTCCTTGCACCTGTCCGGAAATTGCGGCGCTCCTCTGCCGACCCAACGATCCGGTCGGCTAAAGGGGCCACCCGGGTAGAAGGTCGGCGTCGCAGTGGCTCCACCCGGAAGCTCCGACCTCAAGGCTCTCACGAATCCATTGTGTCAACAACCTCAGAGTCCGACACGGATCGACGGCATATCAAGAATCTCTCAAGTGGGAGGAACCGACCTATCAAGACAAAAGGCCACGATCCAGACCCAATCCCAGAAGGGGAAGAGCACGAGCACACGCCCCGTCGGTCTATACGAATCAAGCTTCATAATGAGGAATCTCTCAAGAGACAGCGACAGCGAAGATCCCAAAGTGCAGATTTAGGACATCCAATGCCCGAGGGCGTCTCTCGAGTCCAAGGGGCTGTTCACCTGGATAGCTTAAAGTCCCCAACCTCTCCCAACATCCATCGCATAACCAAGTACCCGCACTCTCCCACCCCACCGCGGCCACTCCTTCCACCACGAGTACCTTCATATACTGCACCTCCCCGCAATGCCAGAGCCCCGCAGAAGACCTTGGTGCTGGATCTCGATGAGACACTAATCCACTCGCTCGCCAAGGGTGGCCGGATGTCCAGTGGCCACATGGTCGAGGTTAAGCTCTCGATACCCACGACTACTTCATTGTCCCCGGGTGGACCGCAAACGACACTGGGCCCTCAGCATCCCATTCTGTACTATGTCCATAAACGGCCACATTGTGATGAGTTCCTGCGCAAGGTCAGCAAGTGGTATAAGCTTGTCATCTTCACGGCCAGTGTTCAAGAGTATGCCGACCCTGTCATCGACTGGCTCGAGCAGGAAAGAAAATACTTCCAAGGCCGCTTATACCGACAACATTGCACATTCCGTAACGGGGCATACATCAAGGACCTGAGTTCTGTGGAACCGGATCTGAGCAAGGTCATGATTCTGGACAACAGCCCGATGAGTTATATTTTCCACGAAGGTAATAATTAACTTTATCTATTTGGTACGCTCGAGCTAATAACCATTGCCAGATAATGCGATTCCCATCGAAGGCTGGATAAACGACCCCACGGACAACGGTCTTCTCCACTTGGTTCCCATGCTGGAAGCTCTACAATATGTCACGGATGTCCGAGCTTTGTTGGCACTTCGCCGCGGTGAACTCGAATCATGATCGTTATTCGCGTTCATGTTCATGAATGCGCATGTAGGTGTATAAGGGTTTTGTGTTTTAGAAGCGATGTCCAACCTTCCGGCATGAAAATAGGAAAAAAAAAAGAAGATATCACAGAGCAATGGAGGGATTGGACACCGACCGACACGATATGCAAGCGTAGTTATTCATAATGGCATTCGATGTCTTGTTTTGTTACTAGAAATGGAACGGAGATCCGTACATATGACTTTTACTTTGCTTGATGATTCTAGTTACCTTAGTTAAATATGTATTTCGAGAAGCCTATTTTACTATCCTAAACCCGTTGATCACAAGCAACAAACACATGTCGCGATTTCGGCCACTGTCTCGTGTTGAATGTTAGCTGTATAATAGGGAACCCGAAAGGTTAGCCATTTGTGAAGGGTGCGACACAACGACCTGAAACACAGAAGTTTATATAAGAGATGGAGACGCGCTGGGCCTTTTCTTTCGCAGCATTGCGAAGTGAATTGAGTTGGTTCCCTCGGAAACCAATCTTGGAAGTGATGTATGATTGGTAATACAATCTTGGCTGCATTGTGCCCAGCCCTGGAGGTTGTCATCCCTGCACAATGTGCTTCGTAATGCTGTCTTGGCTGAACTGCTGTTGAAGCGAGACAGAGCGCAGTTTTACCACCAGCACTCCCGACACTGAAGCCTACATCGAAATAACAGGTCTAGACATCGAGACATTCTGGGAATAAGGCGCGCTCAGTGGTTTCTGCCTTCCTATTGTTGGATCTGCGCCATGAGTGCCCCTGCTGCAGGAGGCGTCCATGGGCCGTAGGGCGCTGAGCTAAATTCTTAGCGTGGCGGGATGTTTTTACTTCTGTTGAGGCTTCTGTCTCAGATTTATAGGGCTTTTCCTTAGGGTTGATCTCTTCGAATGGAGCAAAATATATGTTGAATGCAATGGACTGTTTAGCTAATTTTTACTATGTATGATCCATCATTTATCACCCAGACAGGCATCCAATGTTGTCGTGGATACCCTCCTTGCTGATTACCTAGGTAGGGACATACATTCGGATTTAAGGTCTGTCAATTTATGCTTTGTCCGGGTGCTTACTGAGTGGGTCACAACGTGTTAATTTGATTGGCGGAACCGGCCTGAGCTGCAAAGGCCAAAAGTTAAAAATCAAGATGGGATCCACCTGGCACTCCAATGGTGAAAGTAACCTCTTGGCCATGACGTACAATAAGCAGCCTGCATGATACTAAGAGGTGAGAGGAGATAACTAGCAAAGACATGTCGAACTAGCCTCCTTGGCGCTTAAGGCGCCAGTTTTTGGGGCTTTAACATTGCCGAGGAAGAGCCGGGGACGAATAATATGTCCTTCAGCTCTTATCATTCTGGGCGCCCAAGCTGGAAGGTTTTCCAAGCGTGAATCCAGATGAGTTCCAACGGCCAATCGGCAAATTGTTCATCCAGTGTGCGTTCTTGGTATCCAAGCCATGAACCACACGGGATTCGATTCCGGCTGTCTCCTCCTACCGGGGCTCAAGTGGCGCTGTTTCTGTAAGGTTACATGCACGACCAGCCACCCCTATGGTACATTTCGCTTGGTCTTGGATACGACTACAGAACTGTGCAAGGTCTGGCAACATATGTCGAGGGGCGCAAGTCTTCTCCATTTTCTCCAGTTGATCTTTCGCCATTGTGCATAATCTATAGTGGGGTATATAACGACGATGTCTATCCGCAGGCGGACCGCGTACCGACGCCGCGCCGGAGACCAAAGGTTACGATTTAACGAGAATGGCACATTCCAAATATCTGTTTTTAGTGATTTGCATTTTGCTGAAGGTACGATGACATACTTGAACTATTGTTTCGGGATACTAACTATATCCAAAGATGACGAAGAGGACAACAAGACCACAGGGGTGATGAGAAACGTTCTTTCTTCAGAAGAAGCGCAACTCGTGGTACTCAATGGAGATTTAATCTCTGGCGAGGCAACACAAAGCTCCAACTCCAGTCTTTACGTTGATCGGGTTGTTGCTCCATTAGTCGACCTTGATTTACCATGGGCATCAACTTATGGGAATCATGACAGCGAGATTAATCTCGATCCCGAGGAGTTGTTCCGTCGAGAGACAGAATATCGAAACAGCTTAACCCAGAGAAGCATTCTGGATTCCGCTGCGGGCATCACAAACTATTACCTGCCAATATTTCCGCATGAGGCTTCGAATGACAGTATCCCCGTATTTATCTTGTGGTTCTTTGACAGCCAAGGTGGTCATTACCCCTTGACAGAGAATGATGGCAAAGCAATCACGAGGCAGAATTGGGTAGATGACACAGTGAGTACCACGGCGTTGATGAAGCCCTAGGGCTCCCGCATTTTCTCATGCCTGATCCGATGATTTGGGAGATGAGTTTTTACATACTGACCTATTACAGGTTATTGAATGGTTTGTAAGAACGAATGCAAACTTAACATCCACCTATGGGCAGACGATCCCATCCCTAGCCTTCGTCCATATCCCAGTCTATGCAATGCGAGCTTTCCAGACAACTGGCGTTAGCCCAACCAGCGAACCAGGAATCAACGGAGAACGAGTCCAGCAGCAAGGCTACAAACCCGATTCTGGCTACCATTATCAAGACTTCCCATTTATGAATGCTCTGCTGAACACCACGGGGCTGGCGGCGACTTTTAGTGGCCATGATCACGATAATGACTGGTATGGATGACACTACCTTAGATATTCTGTTTTCGGTTGAAGGCAAACCCCACAAAGAGCTCACTTGGCTAATCCTTTTCCATTTTGATAGGTGCTTCAAGTGGGATAGTAAGCTTCCTGATCTCAACGTGACGGGAAATGGGATGAGCATGTGCTACGGCCGGCATACAGGATATGGAGGGTATGGCGAACAGGCGCGTGGTGGAAGGCAGATTTTGTTGGATGAGCGGTGGCTTGGGGATGATATCCGGACATGGATTCGGATGGAAGATGGGTCGATTTCAGGCGATGTTCATCTCAATGCGACGTACGGCCATGATCATTATGGACTGGCGGAGAGGAGTATCATCAACGGGCAAAATGGTGGTCTTTCTCCTCCATGCTTGGGTGTTATTTATTTGTGGATATCTGTCTTTTCTGGGCTTATATCTGGGTTTCATTTATGGTGAATGATTCGATTAATTCTGTCAATAAAAGTATGCGGGGACTATTAGTCTGTTTAGTTGAAGGACCGTCCACGGTTTACTCTCAGGGAATGTAGGAGTGACACAGTTCACCTTGCGCTTGAAGATGACTGGCAAGATCGAGAAACTCGAGCATGCGAGAAAAATAGTATAGGTTTGTAGCAAAGCTCTTGAAATTGAGATATAGTCGATGTGGGGCCGAATGGCTGTCATTGGATGTGTACATATTTGTACCTCCCCAGGTGGTGCGTTAGCTGATAAGAGCGAATCATTGCTATTTGAAAAATGCTGTCTGTTGGATACAGTAGTAATTTGGTAGTCATGTTTCACAAGTGTTCGCCCCTAGCTCACATCAATCTGTATGTAAGTTGTGATCGCTGATCCCCCTATGGCAACCAGCCGTTTTGCCTCTGTCTTCCAGGAGATGTCGCAATAAGGTACTCCGCACTCCGTACAACGTAGATTATACAGACGAACGGTCTGGACGTCGAAACAAAAGAAACCCCTGACTTTTCCTCAGTGGAGTTGAAATAGCTCACAGCCCTTTTGATCGTCAAAAGAAAAAGAAGAGAACTGGCTCTCCCGCCTCTGACGTCAGAGCCCCTGGACCCACTATTTCGAGGGTGATTTTCCCAATGCGGTCATCTGAAAACGGAGATATATTTTAAAGAGAAGAGGTTGTGATTAAATGATTTACAATTTAGGGAGAAAAAGGAAAAGTATTATCTCGGGTTAGGAGATTAATCACTTTAAGATCTAGGGACAACTGACGTGAAACACGATATTGTATACATTGTATACTACTAATATTTAAATGCATCAAATCATCAAATCATTGAATCTCAAAGCCAAGAAAGTCCAAGTTCCTTGGTTGGACCCGTTAAATTGCTTGTCTTACACGCGTCTGGCTTGGCATCTGCGTGGAGGGTGGGGAAACTAAAAGCCCTAACCCATCCGAAAACAAAAATGACCCTATATCATTCGACATCGTCCGTCGATCTCTCGCTGGACTGTCGCTTTCACCCGCTCTATCCCTTAAGAATATGATTATTTCGATCTTCTAGTACTTATCCTGCCCAATTATGAACTGTTTAACTGTAGAGTATACGTATACAATCGATTTCGGCCTATATTCGGCCCAGCCGGTGGCAACATGATAGATCTACTGGTTGATCGTCGGGTCTTTGCAAAGCAACCAGCAAAAGCTTGCAATTTCTCTCAACCCCACAGAAAAGTGGAGAAGGCCCTGAAAACTATTTTTAATATGGAACTTTTGGGTTGGGGGTCTTCTGCCCATACATCATTTCGCCGCATCCCCAACCTCCGAAGCTCCCTTTGACAAGCAAGGTCTCACCCGCTTTACACCTTGAGTCGCAACTGTTTCTCATTTTAGATCGATACTATCTATGATTGATCTAAGCCGAAATGCGCTTGTCCGGAACATGGTCTATTCTTAATGGCCTCGTCGCAACACTCCTCTTCTCAACGTTGACGCCTGCGATCGAATTAGACCTCAACGATGAACGTACGTCATGGATACTCGAATCTATTTTCCAATAAAAGGTGTCACCGGACTGACTTCGCGACCACTGGACAGAATCAATCAAAGATGCCGCAAGTACGAGTGCTTACTCCATGATGGGATGGTATTACGGCAACGAAACTGGACAAATCCCTGGCTCTTTCCCTGAAAAATGGTGGGAAGGCTCTGCTCTTTTCCTCGCCCTGCTTCAGTACTGGCACTTTACGGGCGACACGACCTATAACTCTTTGATGAGCGAAGGAATGCAGTGGCAATCGGGCGAAGAGGGTGACTACATGCCCAGCAATTACAGTAGCTATCTGGTGAGCATATATATTCCAAATCCCGTCAAGGTCAAGGACAACTAGTTCTCTGACTATTCTCGAATCTCTAGGGAAATGACGACCAAATGTTCTGGGGTCTTGCAGCTATGCTGGCCGCCGAGCTGAAATTCCCTGATGTCGAGGACGGATTCTCGTGGCTTTCACTGGCACAGGGTGTGTTTAACACCCAGACCGCTCGATGGGATATGACAACATGTGGTGGTGGTCTGCGTTGGCAGCTCTTCCCTTACCAATCGGGATACACCATGAAGAACTCCGTATCCAACGGCGGTCTGTTCCAACTCGCTGCGCGCCTCGCCCGCTACACCGATGATGATAAGTACTCAAAATGGGCCGAGAAGATCTGGGACTGGTCTGTTTCCTCACCGCTAGTGGACAATAAGACCTGGAATGTTGCCGATTCAACACAAATGGCAAATGACTGCGCCGACTCTGGTAATTATCAGTGGACCTACAACTACGGAGCATACCTGATGGGTGCTGTCTACATGTATAACTATGTGAGTGGGAGTCTCGTTATCCGCCATTCACCATTACACGGCCAAATCTTCTATATGCAGACGCTAACACTCCCATACAGACAAATGGAGACGAAAAGTGGAAGAAACCAGTAGACGGCCTCCTCGGCAAAACCCTAAAGACATTCTTCCCGAACGGGGACGTTATCGAAGATGTCACTTGCGAGCCTATCAAAAAGTGCAATTTCAACGAGATCCTCTTCAAGGGCCTCACCTCGTCATGGCTCGCATTCACAACACTCCTAGCCCCCGACACCGCGGCGCAGATCAAGCCCAAACTCGCCAGTTCCGCAGAAGCCGCCGCAAAGTCCTGCACGGGAAACAACAACAACACGTGCGGTATCACGTGGTATCAGAACAAGTGGGACGGGACAACTGGTATGGAGCAAGAGATTAGCGCAACGAATGTCTTCCTTGCGAATTTGATCAACTTTGACACCGGCTCGTTTGGGCCTGTCACCTCCAAGACTGGAGGAAACAGCACCAGTGATCCCAATGCGGGCTCGGAAAATGATGATGAGAACAAGTTGAAGCCTATTACGACTGGGGACAAGGCCGGCGCCAGTATTTTGACCTTGATTTTTGTCTTTGGTTGGGCTGGTGCTGTGGCTTTCATGATGCTGGGTGGTTAACCTGGCGGTATATTTCATGTTTTTATTTTATTGGCATTGGTTTTAGAGGAGTTGGAGTTCTGAGGGGACTCGCTAATATTTGCACATACTATCTCAAAATCATATTCTACGACATGTGGTACTGATCTGTTTAGAAGGGTTCAGTGCTGCTTGATTATAGGCGCAGTATTTATAACGTAAGGTCTCTGACGAAGTACCTTGACGAAATAACCAAAAGACGGATAGAAGGGGCTGATGAACCATCTGGTTCATTATGCGCCGCAAACATACTATTCAGTAGGAGAAAAGAACTTGTCAACTCACCTGCCAATCCCCAGCTAATTTTGTACCCTCTTGCTCCAGCACCGTAGCAAGTGTATTTTGCGATCTTTTCGAATTCTTGGTAGGTTTCTCGCATCCAGGTCTGTTCATTTCGTTCATCGTCTGTTTTTGCGGGGTGGGGCGGAAGTGTATGGGGAAGCGTAGTCAAGGCCAAGATCTCCCGGTAATTCTCTCGCTATGACGGTGATTCTCATGTATTTGGATAGTTTGACTGTGATGCTGAGACCGAGGATACCGGCCCTGCTGAATTACTGTTAGTAGACAGGGAAAAAGAGCGTAGATTTGGAACTCACCCGACGATGATAACATGGCGTTGAGTCATGTCAATGAATTGTCTTTTTATTTCCAAGCTGCGATTCTTGTAAAATTTGAAACTGGGATAGGATTGTTCAATCTATTGGGTTGAGGAGTGAGTCATCTCAATTCTTCTGACATAGGAAAGCCACACCTAACAGTCATATTGAGGAATTGTGGCTGTTGGATAATAAGAGCAGAAATGCCAAGCCATTGGATACTAAGATTTAACTACTTAGGTATGTTGTAGGCATTGTTGTAAGCTAGAGGGGTTGTGTTATGGACTGTGTAATAGTGGCTTTGACCTAGCGTGATATATGATTCATATAAAAAGTACATAGAGAACAAGGATGAACTCCACAATGGAAACAATCGTCTCAAAGAATAAACTCCGTATAAAGCCATTGTTGTTGGTTCAGCAACTATCTATCACGCGTGTTAAATGCACGCGAAAGCGGTGTGGATCCGAATGGATTCGCCTTCAACCCCATCAAGTCACCTACGCGTCACAGCACGTCCAGAATATGGTCGCAACCACAAGGGCAGATAGACAGCCAGACGCTGTAAACGAGGGAAGCAACCATGTAGATGAGACTACAGCTCTCCTAGCGCCCAGCAAGACCAAGTATGCTGACGCGCCCACATCAGACACTCTGGACAGTTCGTCAGGGTCAGATGGCGACAATGATGGAAATGACGACAATCACGACGAGAAAAAGCCCTTGCCCATAGCCCAGATCCTGTTGCTTTGTTATGCGCGCGCAGTCGAGCCCTTAGCCTTCTTCTCCATCTTCCCCTATGTCAGTCAGATGGTGCAGGATAACGGGGGTTTGGCGGACTCAGACGTCGGCTTCTACAGCGGACTGATCGAGTCAATGTTCTCCCTAACGCAGGCCATCGTCATGATATTCTGGGGACGAGCAGCCGATCGATTCGGCCGCAAGCCCGTCCTGGTCTCCTCCTTGTTCGGCGTGACTGTGGCGACAAGCCTCTTTGGCCTGGCAAAGACCATACCACAGATGATCATGTTTAGGTGTCTTGCTGGCGTCTTTGCTGGGACCATCGTCACCATCCGCACGATGGTGGCCGAGCATAGCACGCCCAGTACCCAGGCCCGGGCGTTTAGCTGGTTCGCCTTCAGCGGGAACTTGGGTATTTTCCTGGGACCTTTATTGGGTGGTGCACTTGCTGACCCAGTAAGACAGTACCCTGGTGTCTTCGGGGCTGTCCACTTCTTCGAAAAATATCCCTACGCGCTCTCGAGCTTGGTGGTGGCGTCCGTGGGAGCCACTGCTGCCGTGTCTAGTGCCTGCTTTGTCGAAGAGACGTTGAAAAAGGAGCCGGTTACGGTGGGCCACGATGGTGAGGAGGCAGCATCCGATGTGCCGACTCAGAGCAGTGATCTATCGACATGGCAGCTCCTCAAATCGCCAGGGGTTGGTATGGTCCTATACGCGTATGGGCATATCATGGTTCTCGCCTTTGCTTTCACGGCCATTATTCCCGTCTTTTGGTTCACTCCCGTACGCCTCGGAGGGTATGGATTTACGACTCTGCAAATTTCGTTGATGATGGGTCTAAATGGTGCCGCACAAGCTACGTGGCTCCTCTTGGTGTTCCCCCCACTGCAGAAGAAGATAGGGTCGAATGGAGTGATACGTCTCTGCGCCACTGCCTATCCATTATTCTTCCTATGCTGCCCTCTTGGCAATGTACTCCTGCGGATGGGCACGGATGGATCTGTTAAAGCCTTCTGGATTCTCTTGCCGGTCGCGCTGGCGATCGGCTGTGGAGTCAGCATGAGCTTCACGGCGATTCAGCTCGTCCTGAACGACGTTGCACCCTGGCCGAGGGGTACTTGGCACGCTGAATGCGCTGGCCCTGACTGGTGTTAGCGCGCTGAGAGCCTTCTGCCCTGCTCTCTTTACCACCCTCTTCGCTCTGGGGGCGAGGACACAGCTGGCTGGTGGCTATGCCATCTGGGTACTCATGCTCATAATTGCTTCGGGTTTATCCGTTACAGCAAAATACCTGCCAGAGCCCGAGGCAGCCCGCAAGCGCCGGAGCAGCCAAGCGAGGTGATGATGTTCGGATTGGCTGAATTCTCAGCGCGATCAAGACTGCCCCAGCGCACCATTTGGAGGAGGGCTGTTTTGTTGGCATGGAATCTTTTATTAGCACGGGGTCTATAAAATTTCTAATTCTATGTGGAATTTGTTTCCTGTGGTACGTTTAACTGCTGCCCACGGGTGTATTACACGGGTCTATCCATGGGTGTCAACAAAAAATATAAAAATGGACAGGGTTTATATTTGAGTGAAGATAAATTCCTTATATCGAGTACATTTCCATTTTCGGACTTTTACTGCTCAATCTCACCTAGGCAAATTTGAATTCCATTTCTGCCTCATACTTACTCTTCAGGACCTCCCTGTTATACCAGTTAGTCTTCCGTTTGGAGTTTTGTACGAGAGGCGCAAGAAGTAGACACCTTTGTCCGCGGCCTTATATGGGTTATTAGTATCGGGATTTGTTCATTTCAATCTCAGGTCCCACCAAGATAAATAATTACAATCTCAGATCCCTGTTGAACTTGATATATCGAGGACCATCATAACCCCCTTGTACAACATAGTTACCTAGGCCCATGTATATGCAGCACCCGTTGCGCCAAGCCGGGTACGTACGGGGACAGCAACAATGACAGTACCCACACCTCCGCCAGCTCTGGATAATTGCCTATTATTTAGGAAGTATAAATAACCTCAGGCCTACAAATTGTTGCTGCCATTGAACCTGTTAGGGTGGCATTGATTTTACGAAGAGATTTCTGCTAGGCGACCATCTTGGGACGAGACGGAAATCGGTGTCTGCTTGTTTGTTGCCCCAACAGAATTTCCATCCTTCAACTCTCTCTTCTCCACATACTCTACTGATCCTGCGAGCGAAGGAAAAAGCTGTACTCCGTACGGAGCACTGTCATGCGATACTGCCACAAGGCGGTGTACTAGGCGATATCGGATATCCCGATTGGGAAAATACGAAGTTTAAACGAAAACTTTCTCTTTTCTTTTCTTTATTGGGAATCCTCACTTCTATTGTCCTCTGTGACTCGGACTTAATAGGGGAAATATGATTCAGATACATGGTATCACCAGCGCCAGTGAAGCCCCTCATGTCTCCGAAAAAGATGCAGCGCTGGCAGTGGTGAGCGATGTAGCCCAGGAAATTGATCCAGTGGTCGAAAAAAGGGTCCTCCGAAAGATCGACTTGTATTTAATGCCTGCGATGCTCATAGGTCAGTTGTAGGAAGATGCTCGAGGGAATTGTTGACTGACCCAAAACACAGGATATGGAATGGTGTACTATGACAAGGCAATCCTAGGCAGTGCCGCCCTCTTTGGTATGACGACCGACTTGGATTTATCAGTGAAAGACTATTCCACTTCTCCCCCGACAGTTGACACTTCCCGGCTCGGTTGGGCAACGTCAATCTTTTATTTTGGAATGCTTGCGGGTCTCTACCCAATGACATTTGTTCTTCAAAGGTTCAACATTCGAACTGTCCTGGGTCCCGTTGTTCTTGTTTGGGCTGTGATCTGTGCCGCCACTGCCGGTGTGTCAACCTGGCAAGGTCTTTATGTACAACGATTCTTCCTTGGTTTGTCTTCCTTGGCGTTTCGACCGGCCTTTTATCTGACCAGATATAGGCTTCATTGAAAGTGTGATTCCCACGGGCTTCATGACTATAGTCAGTGGATATTACACCCAAGAAGAACAAGCTCTCAGACAGGCTTGGTGGTTTTCAGGGACTGGTTGGTTTACAATCATTGGCAGCGCCCTGAATTACGGATTCGGTCAGATCACATCGGGATCTTTGAAAAGATGGCAGTATATCTATATCCTTGCTGGTGCTCTTACCTTCTTATTTGGCCTGTGGTGTTGCACTATGCCGAACTCTCCAGTCTCGGCTTGGTTCTTGACCCCAGAAGAACGAATGGTTGCCGTGGAAAGATTGCGAAAGGGACAAACCGGTGTGAGGTGTCAGAAGATAAAGCTCGACCAGATCAAAGAATGTTTGACCGATGTCAAGATCTATCTAGTGGCTATCATGATGGCAGCGGCGTGAGTTTTTCCCTCTTGGTAGTTTTGCTACCAAATGGAGCATGTATTTATTCTAATGATGATCTCTGCAGGTATACTATCAACGGTGCCATCTCTGGGTTTGGGCCCTTGATTGTGTCAACCTTCGGCTACGACACTCTTGATTCGATCCTGTTCCAGTTTCCCGTTGGAGGCGTTTGTGTCATTTTCATTCCGCTCTGTGGCTACATTTCTACTATCGTGCCCAACGTTCGCATACCTATGCTTATTGCCTGCTGCTTGCCTGTTATTGCCGGTTGTGTGATGATCTGGAAATCCCAATGGGGATACCGTCCCGTCACGCCGGTTGTTGGTTATGCATTGACTGGCTTCTTTGGACCAGTGGTTAGCCTGATCATTACAACTGGAGCTTGCAACGTTGCGGGTGCTACAAAGAAGACCGTCATGGCGGCAACTGTGTTTGTGGCGTACACTGTCGGCAACATTATCGGGCCTCAGTTGGTGAAAAGCGACACCAAGGCACAGCATTATCCGGAATTGTGGACGGGTATGATCATTTGGTAAGCTTCTGTTTGCCTTTGTTTTATGATTCATCTTCTAATAAAGCATACCTAGTTACTGCATTACAATAGCCGCTGCAGTTGTGCTGTATCTGGTGCTTCGCCGAGAAAATCGAATCAGGGGAGAATTGGACTTGGATGAGGTGCAGCGAGACAAGATTGCGTTTGATGATCTTACCGACAAACAGAACCCCTTCTTCCGCTATGCTTTATAGTGGGTTAGGGAGCTGACCTTTTTCTGTTTATACAAAGATTCGGTCAACGCTTCCGACACGGAATCTTGAAGATTCCGTCAAGTGGAACCCCGCAACCGCATATATTAGTAAATACATCTATGCTCGCCCTGGAAAACGGGTTTATATTTCTGTTCCAATTCATAATGGAAGATCCTAAGCAGTCTCCTGCCGTCGCACTCTTTGGTGATGATGCTATATTTAGGGATCCCCGGTATGAAGTAACTTGGGAAGCTGGCGATTCTGAAAACCCACGGACATGGTCGGTGTGGTATCGTGGATTTATTGTGGCATCTATGTCATTTTCAACTACTATTGTGTGAGTCTTGTCATTAGATCCCTGACTCACTTCACCCTTGTCTTGAATATCTTGGTTAACCTCGGTTTCGCAGAGTGATATACACGACCATGTACACCTCAGGTGTCGAAGGCATACAAAAAGAATTCAACATCTCATCAAAACTTGTTGTACTCCTTGGTCTAACCACCAATCTTTTTGGTTTGGCATTAGGATCGGTTGTTCTTTCGTCCTTGTCAGAAATCTATGGCCGACGTCCTGTTTATCTCGTGTCTGTTCTCTTATTTGGTCTATTGACACTGCCTGTCGCGTTGGCAAATAACATAGAAGCCATTTTGATCAGTCGCTTTTTTGGAGGATTCTTCGGCGGAACTATGATTGCCAGCGCGCCAGGCAGTGTCACTGATGTGACGGATGATCAGTATCGTGCTCTGGCACTGAGCTGCTGGAGCTTAGGTACCATGAATGGACCTGTCCTTGGTTAGTGTCTCTTTTAATATTTGATTCGTTTCATTTCCTAATTTCTCTTGGGTATAACAGGTCCTATCATTGGTGGCTTTGTCTACCAATATCTTGGCTGGCGATGGCTCAATTGGCTTGTTTTGATATGCAGCGGAATCTCACTCTGTCTAATGTTTCTCGTGAAAGAGACTTATTCACCTGCTCTTCTTCGACGAAAGACCATAAAGAGAAAGAAGATGACTGGAGACCGTCGATGGTGGTGCCGCTTCGACCATGAGGAGACCGGTTTGCAAGTGTTGAAGACTAATTTGATTCGACCCCTACGCATGGCAGTTCTTGAGCCAATTTGGTAAGTAAAATTCGGCATATATCAATTCTTAATATGGAAAATGCTGATTGGAATAATCAAAAGCATTTTCTGGAATTTATACGTTGGGGTTGTCTATTCCGTGCTGTTTCTATGCTTCGTTGCATACCCGATTGTCTTCGAAGGAGCGCGAGGCTGGACCCCAGGCTTAGCTGGACTGAGTTACTGCGGCATAGGCACAGGCACAGCCATCGCTGTCGGTCTAGAGCCCTTGATCCGAAAAATCATTGCTTTGCACCCTCAGGATCCGATTACCAGCCGGCCAGCTCCAGAGGCAGCAGTGATCGCCGTCTGCATTGGCAGCGTACTGATACCGATTGGAGAGTTCTGGTTTTCTTGGACCGCACAACCATCGGTGCACTGGATTCTTCCCATTTTGGCCGGTATTCCTTTTGGATTGGGAAATGGGTTGGTATTCATCTACGCAACAAATTACATGGCCGGGAGCTATACCGTCTACGCTGCGTCCGCCCTAGCAGGGAATTCGATTGTGCGATATGGTCTTGCAGGTGTTTTGCCACTTGCGGGTGAAAAAAATGTACAGCACTCTTGGAGCAAATTGGGCTGGGACGATGTTGGCACTGATCGAGGTTATACTTATTCCGATCCCGTTTATCTTTTATAAATATGGCCACCATATCCGGTTACGAAGCCCGATGATCGTCAAGAGGGATATGGATGGCTCATGATATATTTATACTCTTTTCCAAGAGCGATGGTGGACAGTTCATAATAACCAAAGTGATTGGATCCATTTCACCTGTGGCTGCTCATGGCCAAGGGCCAAATTCTAGTCTTGAGTTCCAATTCCTCTTGCTATGCACAAAAAATCTTCGATTCATAATAAAAAGGCATTGGCCTGCATAGCCAACTACCAATTCCAAGCCGATGGAACATGTGAATCCAAATCGCTCACAAATAATTCCTGTAGCCACTCTATTCCACCATCTATCATTTCCCCAGGCAACCAGACATTCTGATCTGAGCCTATTATATCCATCCCTGCGATAGGTAATGAAGTTGAAAGGACCCCCGTGTTAGGATCTGTATCACCTGGAAGACAAGGCTCCATTCCCGCTGTTTGTACACCACCAGAGTGCAGTTCATGAGGATGATGTCTTGGCGGATGGTGACCGGATGTATGGGCTGGTGTGTGTCTCTCTTCAAAAGGAAAATCGTTTGGCACAAAAGGACTCTCGTCTAGATCCATGTGTCCCGCGACTGGTGGGTCTCGATCAATGGCTTGACGAATTTGTGTTTGCCGAGAGGACGAAGGCGACGTTGAAGCTGCTTCAAGGCAATTCAAGCCCGATAGGGTAAATTGCGCTTCCCGCTGCGTTGCATTATCGCAAGTCTTTGGTGATTCATGAGATAAATGATTCGATGAAATCATGGGTCGTGATGAAGACGACTGTCGATCGTTGCTCACCAAGTTTTCGGTTAGACGAGTCCCTGGATTCATGATTGCTTCAGCCATTTGGTTCAGCTTCCAGACAGCCCGGGCCATTCTGCCTGAGACCCAGGTCTTGCGGCAGTGTTTCTTCAGTGATCGCGCAGCTTCCAACGTCAATTCCCCGTAGGTATGTTTGAAAGAACTTTGTTTGATGATCAACCCGAGCGCGATGATAGTAGCACTGGTTAGGTAGTGCAGAAAGGGAAACGTATACTTTGGATGATCTTCTGCCACGTTGCTGAAGTCTTCAATTATGCTCTGGGCTAGGCGCATACAAATCACTTCGTTTTCAATGGCTTCTGGTACTGGCAAAGATGAAGCTCCTTTACGCTGAAGCATTGGCTTTCTGATTAGAAGGTAAAGTGACGACCATCGCTGTTCGACAGTTAGTTCAAATCATTTCAAGGAGGGTCCGCCCCAGGGATAACGAAAGGCCGTACAATCCGCATCATCAACTGTTGCTTGATCTGCCACCACGCTAATCCTCTTGCTTTGTAGCTTCCCGGCCGTTGCGGGTCGTAGGAAAACTCTGGTTGAAGATCACTTTGGGATTGTGTTATGAGGAGTTCCAAATATTCTTTGAGAAATGGACTTGGGGTTGAGTCCGACGTTGAAGCACCGTACAGAGCTTCCCAGACTTTGCCTACCACCTTCGAGTAGCTAGCCATAGCAATGAGGTATGGTACGGTAGTAGGAGAGTTTCCAGTACCAGTATCCTCGGGCTGCAGCGGATGAGAGGTCCCTCGGTGTTTGCTAAGCCACTCATCACTCATACTTCGAGGAAGGCCAATGTCAACGTTCAAGTCCTGAATGAGGAATGGACGACCAGTCTCAATCGCTAATCTTCTGTCCATGAGATATATACACCACCACAGACGACGAGCCATTTCACTTTCAAAAGGGTTCATTGCTTCCACCACCTGACGACGTTGCAGTCCGATGTGGTGCGAATGGGATATTGAAAGGGCTAAGAGCTTTTCCGCTGGTCCATGGGAATCAAGTCGAAACAGATAGATAACCTACATGTCATGATATTGTGTTTAGCAAAATGAATCTGCAGCAGAGAGACCCATTCCCGAACTTACCATCAATAGAATATTTTGTAGCAGGAGTATCTGATCGGTACACTCACCGAAAACATCTAAGAGGTCTCCAATTACGTCCCTCGCCGCTCGGTACAGGCTCCAACCGGCGGAGTACTGCCCTTGTTGGCCATCTACGCGTGAAGACTCAACGCATGTGCCATTAGCAAGGCACAGCAGCACACACGCAAAAGTAAACCTCCACTCGCCACGTGAGTAATGACTTGCGCTGGGGACGAGGAAGCTTTCCCAGAGTCTTTCATATGCTTCCCACACTGAAGGCAAGTGTAAAAAGGGAACCAGAATATGAACTTCATCACAAAAGGTCTTCATAGCACGGTCCCATTGTACGCGATCTGGTACTATCTTATGGGAGTCTAGAGCTTGATATACATAGCTCTTGGTCTGTTGTCGGTGATTTCCCTTTGGCGATGCTTGCGGAGACGGTGTTAACTGGGAGGAAAAAGAGTGATTGGGCGATTCAGATCGAAGTCTGGCATATCTCACGCCCATCTGCTCTAGCCTGCCTTCCACAACGGTTATGTTGTGTGCTAGAGATGTCTCACCGGAGAATGGTGTTATACTCTCATCTGGCAATCCTTTATGCCCATTTTGGTCTTCAGAGACATCTTCTTGGTGACTTCTAGTGTGCAATACTGGCGGCCTTGAGGTGTTCTGGTCACTCTTATCTTGGGGTTCTCTGGATCTTGACTTTCCTTGTCTGCATAATCGTCAGCACACCTTGTGATAGCATGAGATAATAACTGGTTCAAATCAAACCTTTCTGCAAAATCACGACCTGTCTTCCGCCATCTTCCTCTCATGTCGGTTCCATTTTGCTGGCAATCTCGTCTTTTTGAAATGCAGGCTCTGCAGGGAACATTTCCATCGCACTGTCCAGGAGTACAAGTACAATAGTCAGCATTGTCCATTATCACGTCTTTTATTAAACAAATCCCGCACGACTTACTTTGATTTTCCGGCGCTTACACTGACCACTACATTTGAAATGGGCTCTTTAGTATTGCCGGAAGTTTCAATCGTAATCTTGGAATGCCCACCATGCTTTGGACGCATATTTTGCTCGTTTTGGATGTTTCCCACGCTCACTGAATGGAATGGCAGATTCCACCATCTTTATAACGGAAATACTTGGGGTATGTTAGGGAACGGAATCATCGAGTGGAGAAATCAGGGGCCGGAATCTTCGGGATTTTAGTTCTTGGCATATGAGGAGTAAGATTGCAGCAGTTTCGAGATATGAAATTGCAATCAGATAAATCCAAATCCCTAGTGCTCCTATCGTTTGGTATTTTGGGAATGTCAAGGTGTTACAAACCCTGCTGCTATATTGTGAATATGGTGGAATATTGGCTGTTGGAGAATCCCCCCCGATGGGATGATTCTTTATGTCATGCAGACTCAGCCTTTGCTAGTTTGCTAGTTTATTTGTCCCGAGCCACAAATCGTCCGAGTGCGTCTCTGTTTCTTTCAGATCGGTGATGGGGGAACGCGAAGGTCTTTCTAAGCTTGGCTGAGGTCCCTCGTCCCGAGCCACGAACTGTCCGAGGGCATATCTGTTTCTTTCGTGTCGGGCACGGGGGGGAATGAGAAGATCCTCTTGATCTTTGGCTGGGGTAACTCCTGTAGCCTCACGTTTTCCTCATCCCTTTGCCTGCTTCTATATCTCTTGTTAGTCTCGACGTTATAACAATTAGCTATATTCTCCACACACCGTAAAGGTAAGGCCAGGGTCCTCCTGATCCAATGGTCGATAAACTTGCCTAGGCCAGTGAGGAAACGTCCAGAAACCAGTCCCGGGTTTGATGTTGAGAGCATAGCATACCGCTTTTTTGGGCCTCTTGTCTTCGAAGGCGACGCAAATGTGATAGAAGGGCTAGGTAAGGAGGAGTGAAGAAAGACGGTGATGCATTCCGAGCGAAGCCCTCGCTAAGAGAGAGAAGAAGAGAGAAAGAAGAGAGAGAGAAAACTACCTAGGTAGCTATCTGGCTGGTCCTGTCACCCATGGTGGCCCCAGGCATCCAACAAAATGTGCATGACAAAATTCAATCGCTCACATCGTGCACATCGCGACAGGATATGGCTTGGCTCTTGAGGGAGCCTGCACTTGACCTTTCGCTTCCGACGGGTGTCATATGCTAGGGTCGAGAGATCTGCGCGGAGCGAGTGATGGAATGTTGACATCCGGGATGGCCACACAGATGGATCTAACATAAAACAACAGAGTATACAAATGCAAGAGGCCGATCTGGGTAAGTTGGGAAAAACGGGTCGAAAGGCCCCCCACCTTTTTTCAATGCCGAAAACTTCTTCAAAACCAAAGGCCTCAAGGCTTCTGGGCTTCGTAACAAAGTCACCAATTCGATTGTCAAACATTCGTGGAAGGGCAACTCCAGGGCTATAAACCGGCGTGACATAAACAGGGGGTATATAAAGAATAGCTGCGAGGAACCACCGGGAAATCGGAGTGTACACAACACTGTATCGATGTGCCTGCAAATCCCCACTGGATACCTATTGAAATTCTTGAATTCTTGTCATTTTAGAGAGTTATATAGCACTAAAAGGGGTACATAACTACCTGTAGGCGTAAGGTGCAATTCAACACGAAAAAGGGGCAAGGCGGTCTACAGACACCCGTAGTGACTCCTAGTCCTAACCTCATACTCATACCCGTTGCACCTCACGTTCAATATAACCAGTTGTACATATTCTTAAGTCTGTCTAACATGATAGGCAGCTTCCGAGCCTACGTGGATTGGATTTTCCGATCCTTCAAGACTCTGGAGTTGAGAATCCTGTTGGTGGGAGACGATGATTCTGGAAAGACCACTTTGCTACACCAATGGTACCACCAGAAATTTGTTGATCTGCCTCCAAACTATATGGGTGGATTCGAGGTTCAGACTGTCGAATATCCGCAAAAATGTCGCTGGACCATCTGGGATATCACACGTAAGTGGCTAACCTCCCATCCTCCTTTTCATTTATTTCCAGCAATGCGCCTAAAGCAAAAGCCCAGTCGGTTCGGATCCGATCAGAAAGCTGCTATATCACTACTTCCAGAACACAGCAGCTGTTCTATATGTTCATGACTGTGATCGGCACTTGGATGATGCTATCTCCTCCGTTCATTATTACATCGGGGTTATGCTCGAGAGAGAATGTAGTTTACTTTACATTGTCCCAAATAAACAGGATAAGCTACCCTCGGAAAAATCCCAAGGGCTTGCCCACGACCTGCGCGAGGCGTATAAGAAGGAGCTAGCCAGATACGAGGGTCAGATCTGTTGGAAAGTCCTGGACTTTAAGATCAGTGCCAAAACTGGAGAGGGTGTTTGGGAAATACTTGACGAAATTTATGGCGAGCTTTGAGTGCAGCCCAACTTGTTTGTGCATATCTCCAAGTCCTACAATTTGTTATCCAGTGCAGTCCACCAACACCGGGTGGTGTTGTTGGGGGCCGATTATTTTGCGCTTCGGAGCTTGAATATCGCGATTACCGCTAGGATTTGCGCTTGGACCTCGGTACGGCAGTCTCTAGTAAATCTTCCGATGTTTCGAATCGCTGGCTAAACCGGGAATCCCGAAAAGCTTCAATATTACTATTCGATGCTGTTGCCTCGATAATGGATTTAAAAGGGAGTTGGCAGACGGTGTCTTATTCCACCACCCGAGAACCCGTCAAACCATCCATGGATCCATACATGAACTTGTGTCATGTCTCGCAGGAACCTCGATGCATCCAGGCTGTTGTGCCATCCGCAGTTTCTTGGCATCGAGGACCTTGAGAGGACAGGGCTGGCTTGGCGAGACTTGGCACGGCTTGGCAATCACTCACGAAGGATTCACTAGGCGATATATTTTCCATCCAATCGCTTTTTTTCTTTCTCCAATTCTGACACTATGCTGCGTGAGGTATTCTCCATATTCACATGTGTGGCATGGGTGGGATTTGCCATTTATCTCTCGCCATGGATGAAGGTCAGATCAATATCTTGAAACTGACACTATCCACTCAGCACTAACGTCCTGTAGGATATCTCCCATGAAGTTGAAGCTTACAATGCTACTACATTCCAATACCCAGTGCCATTGTCTACACACAATGAAGAGCACACACGTCTAATGCAGAATCTTCAGCGATCCAGTGGGAAATGGGACTCTAACCATCCTCGACATCGATTGTTAACTGCCCTGTATGGATATACATCCTACAAAGACAAAAACCTAGCTGAGGTGAACCGCTGGAGGAATCTTTATAAAAACGTCCCGAAGCAGCAGCGAACGGTATGTATTTCTTTCGCTCTTTCTTGTCTTTTCTCTTTGCTGTTAAGCAGGTTTCACTGACTAGCTTAGTTGCTTGAATCAACCGTCCACTACACGCGTAAACTCAACACAATCGAACATTTGCTCGATACAAACAATGAACTCGCCAAATCTATTGTTGATCACGGTCTTTGGTTCTACAATATCAGCCAATCTGAGCTAGACGAATTCATCAAAGAGAGTGAGAGTCAAAAACGGTCCGCTGATAAGACTAGCGTCTCTCAAGGAATGAAGCATTTTGTGCGTGACTGGGCAGACGAAGGCCATGAAGAGCGTGAACAATCCTTTGGATGTATTCTGAAGTCGCTCGCCCAGACACCACGGACGACAGATAGACCCTTGCGAGTGCTGTTGCCTGGGGCTGGATTGGGAAGACTGGCCCATGAGGTTGACAATCTTGGAGGTGAGTACATGGTTTGCTATCTGGAAACTTTCATTGATTGATTCAAATTAGGCTTTGATGTGACGATGAACGAATGGTCAACATACATGAACCTGGCATACCGTTATGTATCCAGTCGCTCCATCCCCAACAGTGTACCATTTTACCCGTACATTGACTGGTGGTCTCACCACGCCACGACGGAAGATCTCCAGCGCTCCATTACATTCCCAAACCAAGTTATTCGCCCATCATCTGTCTTACTCATAGAGGGAGATTTCACTACGGTATTCGCAGAACACACTGGTCAATACGATATACTCGTGACCTTGTTTTTCATCGATACTGCGCGGAACTTAGTCACATACCTTGAGACCATCCACAGACTACTTCGTCCTGGTGGCCGTTGGGTGAATCTTGGTCCTTTACTGTATGGCACCGCGCCATTTGTGCAGTTATCACTGGACGAGATTGTGGCGCTAAGTGAGAGCATGGGATTTGAGTTCCAGGAGACAGATCCCTCAGTTGGGGATATAACAGTGCCTGGCTTGCAAGTGCGAGGGTTGGATGTGGCATATGGTCGAAATGCGCGTGGGTTGAATAAGAACGCATATCAGGCGCAGTATTGGGAGGCTGTTAAGCGCTAGAACAGGAACAAAATAGAAATAATATTCTGCTTCCTTTTTAGTAGGATTCAAGCAAAGTAGCTGTTTGTCACTAGAATATTATCCGAATTCGACTTCTAGACCGGGAGAGATGAGGCGGGATAGGGCAACAAGCTATCCGCGACTTGCGTCTTTCGTGAAACACAATATATCTCACATAATACCCACCTAATTTAACTACCGAACAGCAATTCATTTCCCGTAAGCAATATAATGACGCACCTTCGCCCCGGCCCCCATTGACTAGCTAGCACGGTCAGGGTCTCGGGTACAACCTCAGGACCTTGGAAGTTTCCGATTCCGGGCCCATAACCCAACAACATCGACCGATAGTAAAGGATAGCTATAATAAGCGAATATAGAAGAATTGAGTTTCTCCCGGCCTCGAAATTTACACAAAAAGGGCATCGTATCGCTCGGATAATAAAGCCTCAACCCTCTTGGCAGGTTGGGATCGGCAGGGACTGACATTGGTCCATGATGGCCAAGATATATCCAAGAGAAGCACAGCTCTCATTAATCAAACATTCTTATCCACACACGAGACCATCTAGTCGAAGACCAATGATATGCCGGATATAATGAGACACCCCCTCCGGTGCCAAGGCCATTTGAGAACCTTTGGGGCACCAAGACTTTCTCTTTTCTTGGCCTCGCAAACCCTACTATGGCGGCGGAGCAGCAGGTATAAAGTCCTGCGTGGACCCTGTGCGACAGATTCGTGATTTTGGAACATTCATTGTGATTATACTCTCCACAACCTCCAAAATAATCCCGCCAAAATGAAATTGTCCATCTTCCTCATTGCATTGATGACCTCGGTCTCATCCGCGGCAACCACTCAGGATCCCGGCCCATCTCCTACTGCTTCTGTCGGCTGTGAGCCACACGGAGACCACTGGTTCGTTCGATCCCGTCGTATGCTATGTCTATCACCCGGTGTTTATTAACATTTCTATACAGGCACTGTGACGGCCCAGCCTCAACAGATGTCTCCTCAGTTACATCGACAAGCGAGGCCGAAGTGAGCACCACTGCTTCTCCCACTATGCCTAGCCCTACCGAGTCCATTGGCTGTGAGCCGCACGGTGACCACTGGCACTGTGACGGACCCGCCGAGACCGGTACTGAGGCCGAAGCGAGCACCACCTCTGCCACTGCTTCTCCCACTATGCCCAGTCCTACTGAGTCTGTTGGCTGTGAGCCTCACGGCGACCACTGGCACTGCGATGGACCGGCTGAGACTGGCAGTGCCTCCGCGAGTGCTTCCGCGAGTGCCTCTACCAGCTCTGGAGATGAGGAAGGCGCTGCTGGCTCAATTGGTGTGCAGCTTTCCCTGCTTGCTGGTTTGTCCCTTGTCGCTGCTGGTCTGAACCTTTGAGACTGTTGATCATCTCAGAGACATGAGACTGTCTTGTGTGTGTACATATGTGTTGCTATATCGAGGCGACCATCTCGAAGTACAGTAATTAGGGATCAATGTATTCACCCCGTGTACCTACCTAGCTAGAAATGTCAAAAGCAATTATATAAGCTGTGTATCTACCTACCTAGGTAGGTAGCCCTGGAAGGTTACCTCCAGTCTAACCCGTTGTGAGGCCTGAGGCCATCAAACAATTAAGTCTGTCCACGGCCAAAAAATAAAAAATAAAAAATAAAAAATAAAAAAAACAAAAAGAAATGTCAACGGCGCAAAACGAACGGTTAAGGACAGAAGCAAAAAGGGAAATGGCCGTCGGATAGGAACCTAGCAGTACATTATCCTGCACTAACAGTATGCTACTGCAGAGCAGTATACCGGTAGGATCCAGTCCGCCAGCCATCCCATTTAGGACATCCTAACAGTGATTCTTCTACTACCTTGGAAGAATATTATGTCTGAACTGTTCAACACTGGACAATGTCTATCAGCAGAGAATCTATATGCATATTACCCCACTTTTTATTTGCTCAATCTCATCTCTGCTCTACATGCACCTAGATATATCCCTTTACGAGTCTAATTGGTCGTATAAGCTGCCTTTGTATCTCATACAGGCATATGGCCTAATCAGGGCAAAGATGTGAATTTGGAAACAGATAAATACTAACATCGAAAAGCACCGGAGTGGATTCACTGGCTCATTGAGGGTTCAAATTGGCATATCAATTACGATTGACACTGATGTCTTGGAAAAACATTGGCTCAGTATCTTCCAGATTGATCCACATATCATGGCCAAGGCGTTAATGTCCTCCACAACAAGTGAGGTTACGACCTTCCCCTACAAGCTAGGTTCGCACGACACTACCTAGGTATGCAACAGAAATGGAGTAAAGCACGACCACAACAAATGACCCAAAGATCAGTCACTGATATCAAAGAACTGATTGTGGTTTTAGCAGTGTGAAGAAGAGAAAAAGCAAGTGAAAGATTTGGATAAAGTCCGATGATCTCTTTTCTTTTCGAGATGGAATATTGAGTACAGAACGAGTGTGAGAAGATCCAGGATGGGTATGTATAGCCAGTTCGAGGGAAATGCAGACAAGACGGAAAAGGAAATGCGGAACTGGGTTCTCCCTTAACATGAAGGAGAACAAGAACAAAGACATCGGAATAGAAGAGGAACAGAATGGACTTAGCCTCCCTAATGTTCCAACCCTAGATCCTATCCTAATCCTGTGATCCAGAAAATCAGAAATTGAAAATCGGTTTGGTTGGCTTGTAAGTAAAAAACAAAAAACGAGAGCTTCGTGAGTAGTGGGTTACATGTAACAAAGAACACCAGGAATCCAGAACAGGAGAGGGAATAAATCCTGCATTGCACGCTGCTGCAGGAGGGGAAGAGGGAGGGAGATCCAGGTACAGTAGAGGCAGAGTAGAGGTAACAGCAACAGACTCTCTATTCCTGTCCAAAGCCAAGCGTTTCCTCCACCGCGATAGACATTTTGTGCTCGAGGGCATCGTGCGTCTTGTAAGGAGGAAGATCAAGACGGTTGAAGCTGTGTTGGGAAAAAGGTTAGCCATCATACAGCAGATACAAGAACCAGCTCGGATACTTACCAAGTATGCGACTTGGGAAGCGCAGCAGGATCACCAGACTTCTCAATGGTAAACCGTCTGGGGCCATCAGATCCCTGCAGATCCTTGAATCCGTTGACGGGAATACGTGAGGTACCAGTAGTGAACTGGAGAAGACGCGACTTCTGCTCAGCATCCCAGGTGCGGACGATCTTCCAGAAGTTCTGGATAACCTCGTCCTGCTCCTGGTAGCCGCGGTAGTCGGTGTGCTTCTTCCAGTCTTCGACATCAATGTCGGCAATACCACCAATGAGCAACTCAAGTTCGCGCTCGTCAAAGACATTGACGAGGTCGGGCGGGATAAGCTCGTTGAAGCCGGACATGAAGGCGTCGAACTGCTCCTCAACTCGCTTCATGATCTTCCATTCCGTAACCAACCTGCGATACGATTAGCGGGTTTAATCAGGCTATAGAATAGCTGGTTTCACTCACTCAATGTACTGTGGCTTGTTCTCGTTGGTGACGGGAATATCCCGGCCACCGGGTATCAAATCAATAGTGCGACGCTCGCCAAACTTCTCATCGTCAACCGAAAATGTGAGTTCCACAATTCCGTCAATGTCATTATCCCTGCAATTTATTTAGTGACACCATCCTAAAAATGAGACTGGATGTATCAAACTTACAGTGTCCATGCCAAGTTGCGGTGCAAATCCTCATCCACGCCCTCCATATCTTGGAGACTGACCTTCTTCCGCAACATCATCTTGTAGAAGGCTCCGATGAAGAAGGAATCCAGGAAACGACGGTGGAAGATAGCCAGACCAACCACCCGGCCGATGAACTTGAAGTAATTGAGATGCTCGGGGTTCACTCCCGAGTGAGGATTAATCTGCAAGGTATAATTATCGTGGGCAGAGTATTCGAAGAGACAGTAGAAAGGATTGAACATTTCGTGTGAGAGGAGGAAGAAGAATTCACTGAAAGAGTTAGCAACTTTAGATTACCACCGGGAAAAAAAGAAGAACAGAACATACCGTGAAAGACCACCGTAGTCAAGACCATCTTCGCCATCGAACTTGATCATTAGGCGCTTCTTAAGATCGGATGCGCTCTGGCGCATAATCTCGGCATATGAATCCTCGAAGATGTTATTACGACGGACTTTAACGTGGCACTGTCCGGACATAATGCGCAACGCGGGTTGGGACCGGAAGTAGATCAGCTTGCGGCGGAAGTCACGCTTATACTGGGGCACGCCCTGATCCAAAGAGGACGGGAGGCGCGGATCATCCCAAGTAGTCGTCTTGGTGTTGTGGTCGACGAAATATACTCGAGCAGTGTTGGTAAGACGCATCTCCCAGCCGCTGGGGAGAGGACCCAATTGGGATACAGGCTGCTGTTGAATGGTGGTGTTGTTCGCGCCACCTGTGGTCTGGCCCTGGCCGTACATGCGGATATACTGCTGCCGACGAGGATCGACCCATGTCGTCGTGCGTGTGTTGTGGTCCACGAAATAGGGCCGCCCCTCGGGCGTCACTCGTCGTTCCCAGCCTGGTGGAAGCTCCCCTGTGCCTGCAGTGGTGGCTCCCGTCGCCATCATGGAGATCGCGGCGGCGTTGGACCCGGCTGGAGCTCCAGATGCGAGAGAAGTTCCTGCGTTAGGCCCGGGCGGTGGTGTAGGTATCTGCTGGGCATCTGGCAGGTTGGGTGAATTGGCGCCAGTCCGATCTTCCGGAAGCATTCGGCTCTGGTGGGCCCGACGTTCAAGCTGCATGTTGGCTTCGCGCTGCGAGCGCTGGGCATGCTCGTTGTAGTTGGCCGATGGTCGTGACCATGTTGTGGTGCGCGTATTGTGGTCCACATAATATGTCCGTCCCAGATTGTCTTCACGTCGTTCGTATCCAGCAGGGAGTCTACCTTGGCTGTCCTCAAATGAGCTGAGATTAGCGCGGGACGGGACACCGGGTCCAGGGGGGGTTGGTCGGGGCCCCATTCAACGAGGGAGGGGCACCGGCCGGTGGAGCGGTGGTCGGAGTGCGCTGGGTCAATGATGAACTTGATGCTGCCGCAGGGGACGTATCGATATTGCTTGGGCCAGCTTGTGACTGGGATGTTGGTGCTGCAACCTGGGGCACAAGGCCGCTGGAAGTCGATGTCTGGGCCTGTTGACGTTGGAGTCCATTCTGGTTCGGATGCGGGGTGGTGAGGTTTGAAGATAGGTTGATGATCAATTTTCCGTGGACCACGAGGTTATCGTTCGATTTTTTCAGATCCCGAGTAAGCATTTCTGTGGGGGGGCACATGGCCGTCAGGTCAGTCCACGTTTCTATGACTCTGCGATCGGCGTTCTTCAGACGTACCATCACCACCCATCGACAAGTCAATGACATCGCCGATGCGGACATTGATGACTCCGAGGAAACCCTGGTCCTTCTTCTTGAATTTCTTCTGGTCGAAGATCTGAATCGCAAGAATGCTGTCCTCGTTGACTCTCCTGCAAAGATTCGTGGTTAATAACGTTCGCCCTTTTCCCCGACAGCGGCGGACTTTTCACATACAAATCGAATGGCTCATTCCAATAGGGATTCAGAGTCTTCTTGATCACAGAAGTTGTATGGGTTTGTTCTCCTCCAACAGTAGCCACGGCGAATGGATCGGGGAATCCTAGAAAGAGGTGGTCAGTTCAACCCCGCAGCACTTGATCGACCGATCTGAAGGAGACAACATACGGAAGACATCGCGTTTGTACAAGCCATCAGCCGCGATAACTATATAGCCAGATATGTTAGCCTTGAACGGATGCGGAACCCCGCAGAGTCCCACGACGATTCGATGGAATGGCGGTCTTACTCGTGACCCGGAGATTTGGCTGGCTGCAATTCAAGTCAGCGATGATCTGAAAATCCAAATCGGAATAGTGCCAGAGAGGAATCGAACTTACGCTGGGAGATTTGACGCCATGATGCTTTACAAGCGCCGATCAATCACGCCCAAGAACAGCGCGGGCGCGCACATTCACGAGGGGAGAAGGGCCAAACCGAGTTCGCCCAGGGTCAAAGCCTGGAAAGAGTGGATAGGTTGGTAAATTGCAGGTTTGTTGATGGTTGTAGTGTTGAGAGAGGAGGAGGAAGAGAAAGGGAAGGGTTAGGCGTGAGGTGCGCCCGTTGTATGGTGCAGGTACTCGGACTACGTATTCACTATGTACGAGATACACGGTCAGTACTTCATGGGGCTGAGCACGGGGAGATTTATAACGAATGATCATTTCATTCTATTTACTACATATGTATATTATAGAGTATTGCATAGCCATAAAAAGGTACGAATATCTAATTCTTTTCAAGTTTCTTTAAGTATACGTAATAGAGGAAATTCAGCGGGTGTGGGCGGGAAGAGTGGCAATTTGATATTAATAGGGAAATTAATAGCCCTGGAGGATGGTAAGAAATATCTCAGAAGCTATTCCAGGCAACCATATTCATATCAATGTATACATATGTTGTATGTAGTTATTCTATGCTCTTTTTATACAATTATGTAGTACTCTAGTATGTACTCTCAACCATATCTAATACATCCAATACATAATCTTCTATATCAGCTAGTACATTAAATACAACGCCAATAGCCAAATCTTATCTCTTATTGTTTTTGTTTGCTAATTCTCCCGGAAATTATTGTACAGCACAGTTCCCACAACTCCAAACCCATAGAGAAATTGAGGAGAGGATCAGTTCAGTCTTAGAATCAGACACCAGACCCGGGATTTCCAGAAGCACCTTCAAATACACTCAGTAGGGCGAGAATCCACGTCCTCGGCCCCGGTAGGGAGCACCACCACGATATCCACCACCACGGGGGAAACCACGACCACGACCGCGACCAAACCCACGGCCACGGCCACGGTGCATACCAGGCAGGTTGGTACGCTTGGGAACGACCTGTTATTTCGATATCAGCGAGTGTAGAGAGACTAGTATCAGCAATTATAAACTGACCTTCAAGTTGCGACCGCGGAAGACACTCTCATTCAACACCAGAGCCTGGGCAACCAAGCTGGGTTCCGCAAATTCAACATAGGCATAACTACAGCGTCTTGTCAGCACACATCCACCTTGTACTATTTTCTCTTCGTCTGTTCAGATCTCACCCTTTGGGCTGGCCAGAGAACTTGTCCAGCAAGATGGTAACCCGGTTGATGGAACCACAGCTCTGGAAATGAGCCTGGATCTCCTCCGGCGAAGCGCCGTAGTCGACATTGCCGACGAAAATGCTACGCGCATCGATGTCTTCCTTGTTCTCTTGGAGACTCTCAGTTTGCTGGTCGAGGTCGGCTTGCATTTCACGCAGCTTGGCAGCCTCGGATTCCATCTCGGCCACTCGTCGCTTCATAGCCTCAATCTCTTCCTATACGGATCAATCATGTCAGCGGGGTATGCCTTGTATATGAGGGAATGTATGCGACGTGGGTATGAAAGAAATGACTCAAAGATCTCGAACAAAGAGGCGGAATTGCTTTCAGTGCAGCGGAGCAACCCCGATCACACCTACCTCGTCATCTACACCATCTTCCTGAGCTGGAACCTTCTCCCCCTTGATCTCCTCTGGGATCTCCTGGCCTTCAGCAGCCATCTTGTCGACAAAAAGAAAGAAAAAGTGTCGGGTTGGGGTTATTCGAAGGGTCGGTGAAAGCGCCGGGGGTACCGATGAGGGGAGCGAGTCAGAGCTCTCCGAAGGTCGGTTTGGTCTTTGCGCGTCAAATCTAGTATATGAAAACGAAAGGATTGAGTTTCTTGAAAGTGGGAACTGCCCAGATGATTTGTACGAGATAACAGAACCCTCTGTCCAAGATCTCTAGGCGGTAGAGAATTGAAGTTCTGGGATTTGGCAATGACAGTCTGTCTATTTTGGGAATAGCGTCTTTTCCGGCTACGGTATACTGCCGGGCGGTGTATAATATCTTTCCAGCCTCACTTGACGATGGGGTTTGTCTCAAACTATCTACTTATATTCTATATGGCACGCCGATAGAAGAATTAGGCAGGCAAAATCTTATGGTTTGTCTCTACTACAAGATAGTTTATATAGGAAAATAAGTCTATATTGCAGCTACCAGCAGTTACATAGAAAGCCTAATTTCGTTCTATATATTCAACTTGAAAAAAAAAAGGCCTAGCTATCTTAGTATCAAATCAATCAAGGTAGACTTACATTATACATTGGGACTCTTGGTTGTTTTCTTTAGCTAGTTCAAGGGCGCGGAAAGTTCAGATTACTGAAAAATCATGTCTATGTACCTGCTGCATGGCCATACTATATAGTAATACAGATCTCATGAATCTACAACATACATGTAGGAGCTATGGCTCCTTGGCATGAATGCAAGGTATTTTGAATCAAAATTGACACGATTTGCTTCTCATTACCGTATATGAAAGCCAGCCCAAATGTGACTAGATAAATACATAGACCTCACGGTCCGAGAGAGGGGCAAGCAAAACACAAGACGATCAGAAAATAATGGATAAATTTGATTCTATCGGTAAACATGGTTTTGAGGGAAATCAAGGAAATCAAACCGAGCGATCAGCCCGTAGGAATAGATAGCAGTGTACTATGTAGACAATGATGAGGAAATGACTCGATTCAAGGTATCATGTATCAAATTGAAAGAAAAAACAAAGCATGGAATCTGCAACAAGGCGGAGGGAAGGCGAAGAACACATGGTCAGACGAACACCAAGGCAATTATTTACAGGAGGAAGGAAGGAAGGGCGGTAGACATACGGACAGCATCACGAAGCTGGGGGGATGGTTCTTGCGGAAGGAGACCTTCTCAACAGCCACATTTTCCACCCCATTGGCATCGGTCTTCAGCTGGTAGACGTACAACACAAGGACATCACCTTGAATCTGTTCAGGGTCAGCATGTACACTATCTTCCAAACCCGTCAGGGCAACTCACATCCATCAGGCAGAAACTCGGTGTAGGCTCCTCGCCATCTGGCCAGAAGCCCGAGCTCATGGCACCTGTTGCGCTTCCCGGGTTGATGAAGAACCGACCCTCCATCTCGAATGCCTCAAAGCGGTGGGTACCACCCCACAGTAGGACATCGACATCCATTTGGCGGGCCGCGATAAGCAGTGCGTCGGCGTCGGCGGGTGGCACGATGGTGTGGCCATGGGTGAAACCAATTCGTAGACTGCCATGGTTCACGATCCTAGAGAGGGGGAGATTGGGGGAGTCGACATCGTAATCGCCCTTGACCATCTGTAGGTCCGGGCTACCTCGCGGAGGAAATCATAGGTCTCGCGATCAGTCAAGTTGCCCAGACAAAGGGTCTGGCCGATCTTGCCGGGGGTCAGGAGTTTGCGGAACTGGAGTGGACGAGCATCATCAGCAGGCTGGAGTAAGTTGTGACGTAGTAGAGAGACGGACCTTGGCTGGAAGATCCTAGATTATGTGTTAGCGGAGATAGGGAAGCTGAGCTGAGGACAGCTTACAGGAGCTCGGTCAGGGATGAACAGGTCACCAATGACCAAGACCAAACGGGCGGTCATCCTGGATGGTGTGTGTGGGGTAAATGGAGGTCAATGGTCCATCCACGGAGATCGGAAATCGGAGCAAGCCAGAAAGAAACAACGCCTGTTGGCTTCAGCCTGATGGAGCTTCGCGGGGAAGAGCAACTAAGCTATGCCCTGAAGCCCTATTCTATATCCAAATGCGGCTAGCGCTATCTGTCCTATAAAGCCATCCCGATCTTTGTTTTGTTTCGCATTGGCTCATCAGGCCGAATGTCTCGTCCGAATGCTTTTCGGTTTGATGAGTCCAATCCATATCTACTCCGTATTTGTCGAAGGTTTCCTAACTCTTTGCGGAGGTCACCGGAGGTTATGAGAGCATACTACATTGGGGATGAAGGGTCGAATGGAGTAGCAATTGTCGGGCAGACCACGGCATTGAGATTGATATAGTACAATATGTATATGAGCACTCCGTATAAATGATATTATATATGCATTCAAATTCAATGCAGAGAGCAAGTACATGTAATATCGGAATACTCCTATCCCCAACATATGTGTAGTAAACAGTAAAACATAGACATGCAATCCTCTAGAATTGCTAATAGAATGATATAAAAATGACTCAACACCCCGTAGAATACCCCAGATATTCGCATGATATCCCACAAATCCTTTATAGAACAATACGTACAGCGTAGGACGTAGACTGTTGGGGAGTCAATCGGTAGGGTCCGCCCGGCCTTCCCTTCTCCGACATCAAATCCCCAAAGGAAAACAAACTCCTTCGGAGAAGAGAGCGCGGCTCAATTCATAAATAAACCCTTAAATAACCCATCAAAATCTCATTCTCACATGCCCTCGGTGCCTTCATCCGAACGAACAAATCATCGAATTCCAATCGGTATCTCGGCCAATCCACTCGGCGATCCCCGAACTTCTCCAAAGTTACCCTCGGGAACTGCTCCAATCCCCTTTCACGCGAAAAGTACCCCGCGGCTCGCCGCAATCGGATGGCGTCCAAATCGACTAAGGAACGCCTGAGCCTGATTTCCAGACACCTGGACCAGCGCCTCCCGTTGCCTGACCTTAATACTCCCTTCTCGACCGAGAGAGATTCGCTATTCTCTGACGACGTCGAATATAAACCCATCGATCGCTCCATTCTTCCTTCCCCTCCTCCAGAATCAAATCCCACCATGTCTGCTCAAGCCCCTCACAACACCCTCCTGATCCCAGGACCCATCGAATTCGACGATGCCGTCCTCCAATCCATGTCCCACTATGCGTGAGTTGCCCATGTCATACATTATTACAGTAAATAACCAACTAACTCCCTTAGTGAGAGCCACGTCGCTCCCGGCTTCGTCAAGGTCTTCGGCGAGACCTTGACTCTCGTCCGCAAGCTCTTCCAATCCACCAACCCCACCGCGCAGCCCTTCATCATTGCCGGAAGCGGCACACTGGGCTGGGATCTCGTCTCCGCCAACCTGATCGAGCGCGGCGAGAACGCCCTCGTCCTCAACACCGGCTACTTCGGCGACTCCTTCGGCCAGTGTCTCGAGACATACGGTGCCAACGTGACGCACCTCAAGGCGCCCATCGGCGATCGCACCCCGCTCGAGCAAGTGGAGCAAGCCCTGAAGGAAAAGCCTTACAAGCTCATCACCCTCACACACGTCGACACGTCGACAGGTGTGCTCGGGGACGTCAAGGGCGTCGCCCAATTGGTGCGCCGCGTCAGCCCGAACACCCTCGTGGTCGTGGACGGCGTGTGCAGCGTGGGCTCAGAGGAGATCGCCTTCGACGAGTGGGACCTCGACGCCGTCGTCACGGCTTCGCAGAAGGCCATCGGCTGCCCGCCCGGTCTCAGCATCGTCATGACATCCGGCCGCGCCATCCAGGCTGCCCAGTCGCGCAAGACCCCGCCCGGCGCTTACTACGCCTCCATCGCCAACTGGCTTCCCATCATGCAGAACTACGAGAACAACAAGCCCTCTTACTTCGCCACGCCGCCCACCCAGCTCATCCACGCTCTGCACACCACCCTCACCCAGATCACCGCTGATGTCCCCGGCCGCTTCGCTATCCACAGCGAGGTCTCGGATAAGGTTAAGGCTGCTGCTGCCGAGCTTGGTCTCAAGCAGGTCGCTTCTCGCCCTGAATGCCAGGCTCATGGTATGACTGCCATGTACCTGCCTGAGGGTCTGGTCCCGGCTGATGTCCTGCCTGGTCTGCTTAAGCGTGGTGTTATCTTTGCAGCTGGCCTGCACAAGGAGATTGCTACTAAGTACATCCGGTTCGGCCACATGGGTGTCACTGTCACTGATCCCAAGCGTGGTGATGTCGACAAGGCCCTGGCGGCGCTTAAGGAGGCTCTCGCCGAGGCCAAGCAGGCCAAGGGTCTGTGAGGGCTGTACTCATGTATGTTTGATGTAAATAGAATCACTTGGACTTGCACAGAGTAAGCCTTATGGGTTATATTCAGTAAGACTACTGCAATGAATTATTGATTAGATGATATTATTTTGTAAACTACCCTGTTGGTAGGATAGTAACGCGGCCTCACTTAATAAGTTAATGTGCCTTTACTCTCCTACCAATACCATTTGATCCTAGACTATATCACTGTTTCCAACTACCTAAACTACCTACTGTCCTAAACCAGAAAGCATAATAATCTGCACGTACCCGCCGATCCTCCGCATTCTGGAATCCTCCCTATTGGCGCATTTACCCAGACCGAAGATCGGAGTCGAAGAGATACACCAGACACGTTAGGATGGACATTGAACGGCGAGTCGCAGTCAAGAATGTAATATTATACCAGGAATTACTCCAGACAATTCGGTGATATTTCCCCTATCAGCTCCTAGCTGCTGCCAAGCAAGCCGCAAGTATGTCAAAGTCCCCCTGCCACACCCCTACACAGCAACAACCATCTCTTGCATAGACACGGCTGGTCTTCAATATTTCGAGGACACTACGGTGTAGATAGACATAGCCAAGGATATTTCCTACATCAGTAGCCGATCTGGGGACTATATTTCCCCATTGAATCTCATGTGGTTTTCGATAGAGTTTCGCCAGGGCTGAAGATTGTAGGAATGGAATGTTTTGTCTTTGATAGAAATGTAGCAGGGGACTTCATTTTGTTTATTCGTATGCCCATCCATCCTGTGGAGGTCTCTTCCTTCTGTTATCCTACTTCCATAAACTAGTAAGGCTTCCCAACTGCGTGACTATATCTCAATATAGAATATCTCCGACATGCATTACTTGAACTCGCTTCCATTCCTCATAGCAGCCGCTACTTTCACCTTGGCGGACACAACAGCAAAAGCAACCACATTAGCAGACAATGCAGTGAATACTACATGTGCCTCAGAAAAGTAGGTCGTGTCCATCCACGTATACACGTGCATGCATGCGTGGATGCTTATATGCAGTTCAAGCCGAGCCCGAATACTAACTATTCAACCCAGCAGCATCCTACGGCAATGCATCCAATCCCTGCGACCTAACCTGGGGAACTGCGCACCCGACGATTGGGACTGCCGCTGTACTAATAGCATGAATGTGGTGGAGTAAGTCCGGTCTAACACCTAGTCAACCACATCCACCCATCCGAATAACATATTGACATTAATAACCCAGATGCTATACCAATTGTCCCGAAGACCCATCCAAAAATGACGCCGAGACAACTCGCCAGCGGAATTGCGCTAATGCCAAAGCACACGCACTGATATCAGTAGCTGCATCTACTGTAAGCTCTAGTAGAGCTGCGGCTACGAGCACTGATATTGATGATGGAACGGATATTTCTGACTCCGAAGTTGAGAATGATTTCGAGGGGGGAGATTCGATAAAGTCGTATAGTGGATTGGAGGCTAATCTGTTTGCCCGTCCAGAAGAGGGAGCTGCTTCTGGTTTGAGGATAGGGGGTTGGTTAGGTTTTCTAGGGCTTACACTGGGGTTTCTCTTTTAGTTTTTGGTTTTGGGTTGAGGTTCTAGTGTCTCTGATATCACTGTATGTATACCCATATACCATATAAAGATCGTCCTAGGGAGTGGCTCCATCAAGTAGCATTATCTCCTAACGCCAGAACCAGTAAATAAACTCAGTAAGAAACCCTTGCGCCGAAACTGCGTAGTCGTAAAAGAAGAGAAAAATCTTGCCAAATCCTTTGGCCATGTCCTGTATCCCGCGCTATTCCTCTTGCTCAATCACTTTCACAACTTCAGTTCCATTTTTCGTATCCCCGACTGGTTCTCCTGTCATCCAGCACAGGATGGTAACCCAGTCATCCAAGTTATTCTGCACACCATCCTTGAAGTCCATGATCCGTGATGAACGGATTTGGAGGGCTTTGGGGTTCTGCTTGTCGTGCCAGATTTGAAGGATGCGGACGGTAAAATCCGACACGGAAAACATGGTGATAGGGATGTATCGGTGATCGTTATATCCCTCCTGGAGTCGGCGCTTGGCGATCAAACCATAGGCAAGAGATACCTCACCTGAGTTGAGGCGGCCAACACGGTGGGGCTGCGAATCGGCTACGAAGGCATTGATATGGGGCTGAGATGTATCCTTCGCGGTTGTCCAGCCTTCGAGGTACCATTGGCCTTGCATCGGATACACAGAGCCGAGCTCGTTACTATCAGGTAAGAATGGTTAGAAACTAGAGTGCTGTAGATAGGATGGATTCTCAGTGACTTACTCCTCATCAGCTATTCGATACGGCGCATCGTAACCCCAAAAATTGTTCAGAGTACCGTGTAAAACCCCAATCACGTGTACCGCGTTATTCCACCGCCGGTATTTGTACAACTTTGGAATATCGAGGATATTGAGACTATGGATGTCCCGTTCATCCCAAGGCTGTTCACGCTCCACGTATTCTCTCATTTTATCATGGGAAAATGGCTCCACAAAGCGTGGGCCATAGTCTGGGGAACCACCGGAGGACAAGTCTAGGCCAGCGGTGGTGAGGTTCAATTTCTTCTCGTTGGAGCAAGAGAGGAGGCAGACAAGGAGCTTCCTAGTAGCGTTGTGGCAGGCTTTGACGTAAATCTGGCCTTCATCCCACTTTGTCGTTTTGGGCTCATGGTCTGATGTGGTGGGCTCCATACTTGTGCGCTAGATGGTCACAATAGCGAGGTAATTTGAAGTTTGGAGAGTTGCCTTGCTGGAAACAAGACGGAAAGGGAGAAAGCTCTGGGTTTTACAGATTTTATGACTGAGCCAGCCCTGTTTCAGACCTATTATTAGTCGCCTCAATACGCGCCTTGGTGTAATTGGTGTTTGGTTGGTGTTGTTGGTTGGTGTTGACGGGATGGCACGTCAGACCAAAGAAGTTGATTGGTTTAGGGTTGAGCAGTTGGCCTTTTGACCTGGCAGAAAATCATGAAGTATACTCCAATATTCGATACTTCAAGAAAGCAACCCACACATGTATATCTATATCGCATTATATATTGGAAAATGATATGTGAAAACTTTGCCCTTCATCCTGAGCCTATGGTAAGAACATCCACTCTGAAAATACCTGAAAACAATTACTACTGTGGTAGAAGCGGGGAGTGACATAAGAGAAGCGTCCAGGAAGCCACAGACAAAGAGGTAGAGCGATGTATACAGAATGTATCATGTTCCTTAGAGGAGAAAGGGGAAAACTGGAACAGAAAACTCCACTCCCTAATGAATCTACGGTGTCAATAACAACCAACTGACAATGTCATAGTAAGTTGCCGAGTATCAGGTGGACACTATATACATCGAATTTTAGCTTAGATTATAAGTCACCCGCAGTCCTAAGCAATACATATCTCAGGCAAGAACACTGCGTAGAGCCGATAGCTCAGCCTAGTTCTACACATCGTCAAATCCAATGACTGGCCATTGGCGTTGCAAGGCCAATCTTATGTTTGGCAGGCCCAAAATGTCAACCTTCAGGGCCATAGAGCCGGCATGATATTCACAATGCTGATCAAATACTAAATATTTCCTTATTTGCCTCGGCCCACCCCTCCAAGCTGGTGACCAGACCAGCGTACTTCCGAAGGTTGGCAGCTGCCTTCTCGTATGCCTCTCCTTCAAACGGGCCAAGACCCTCGTCTTTGTACCACGCTCTCATCGACTCTATTAGCGGCCCCACCGCAAACTCCGGCACACCATTCTTCAACATGTTTTCCACCCCGTCCTTCTCATCCAGCTCGGTGACCTTGACGTCTCTACCAACCGCCCTGCCAAATATACCCACGGCGTCTCTCTGAGATACAAGCTTCGGTCCACAGAGGGGGATAGAGTTACGCTGTTCAGCGCCATCCGTGGCATGTATCCCTTGGACAAGCAGCGTTCCAGCTACCTTGCCAATATCTTCGGGCGAGATCCAGTCAAACTTAGCGTCCGGATACGCAATCTTAACCTCCCCTTCACGGATCATACCCGCCCACCAGCCCGCGTTGGTGTTAAAGTATGCCGGTCGAATTGCGATATAGCCATCGGTGCCAAAGACCTCGTCAAGGTTGACCTCAACCCGTGCATGAGCATATGGTATGGCGAGTGTGGATGGGATCTCCCTAATGTCGCCTTCGACACTAATGCTGCTCAGGAAGACGACAAACTCAATACCCCCTGCCTTTAGTGCCTCAATGGTACTTCTCATGTGGTCCGTCGTGCCGTGCGCGAGATATATGAAGGCATGCTTAGCTCCAGTCGTACGCACAGCAGGTCCGATGGTTTCCGGCTTGATGAGGTCGGCCTGGACCCGTTCGAAGTCTCCCTCCTTCTCTTGGTCGGGACTGAGGCCTTTGATGGGTTTTTGAGGATCACGCATGGCGAGAACCACCTTTGTGCCAAGTTGTTGAGCGGTGTAGGCAGCGGCAGAACCGACGTGGCCTGTGGGGCCGAAGATGATAGTAGTAGGAAGAGGCATTGTGGAAGGTTTGTTAAGCTGCACGAAACTAAGTTGGAGAGGTTATATACACTACAACCTTCTTAGCCGAGTTGAAGTTGTTGAGATACTTATACTCCCACTTCTGCTACAGTCTGGTAGACCAACATCGGCAGTCGGACTTCGAAACGCCCGAACCTAGAGCCGGTAAACCTTATTAACGCGTATGATTAAAAATCGAAGTCGGTTTCCAAGGGCTTATCATTACTGTAATGGCCGATGGATTATTCAGATTTCCTTGGAATAATAGAGTTTCGGACAAGTATACACCGCTCCGTAGATGGCCCTACTAGATATAAAAGGATAATTTTCCAAGTAAACCGACTTGTTCATCCATCCAGTCCGGCAATTTTACGATATCGTGGTTAGCAAGTCAACGCGATGGCAAGCCATCAATCTCTTCCGGTTGTTCTCTGCGGGCGACTTGAAAAAGTGGGCTCCCTTATTATCGAAGGGCTGAAACCTGAATACGAAGGTATGTCAGCAGTAATCTACGACGTCTTATGCTGTAGTCTGGCTTGATAGCTTACGAAATATAAGTCATTCATTTCATAACGAGTATGGAGGACGGTATACACAACCTTCCTCCTATCCTATCTGGGTCCTTGCCATTATCAAACGAAAGTGGCTTAGGTTCCAAGAGTTATTCTCGACCGCCCAAGGCAGTCATTCTTGGTGGTGGATATGATGATGAAGCTATCGCTCGGCTTCGTCAAGCAGTTATCAGCTTGCAGGGACAATCGAAGTACCTTGGATAAAAGCAGATCCCAAGAAGACAGAGGCCGGCCCTACTCCCGGGACGGATGAATACTGCAATTCTGCAGCGTCTCGGATAAAAGAGGCGCTCAGAGTTTTGCAGGAGGGAGGGAAGCTTGATAGAACAGGGGATGGACTTTTCATGTGGTGATAAATGGATTTGGGAATGTGATTGTATTGATTTTATGTTGTCCAGTTGCTACAGAGCAGGTACGAAGATATCATCACGACGGAAGAGATAGAATCAGACGCCGTGTCCGAGTGTACTTTATCACTGACAAAGCCAGGAGAGAAGTGCCCGAAGTGTGCTGCTACGGATGAGGAGGAGCTGTATGATTGAGAGCTACTCGTTCTTATTACCTTATTAGCTATCTTTTGATAGAATAACTGGATTTTGGAAATGAACGAGCAAATATACCATTTTGTAACTAAGCATGCGCTAAGCTTCGAGTCTTTCAGTTCATAAGTAAAGAACCTTCAGGTACGGTATAGGAATTAGTAAGAAAATAGTAAAAAAGAACAAAAACAAATAAGAGGTTTTTATAGAGGGAGATATGGAGGTTATATTAGCTAGCCAGTCCTAAAAGGGAGTATTAGAGCAGTCATAGGACTAGCATGTGATCTATCATATGATAGCCCTGACTAGGACTTCTAGTTAGTTTAAATAGCTTCCTCTCTCTTCTCTTTTCCTCTAAGAGAGTCTAATACATACAGTTTCTATATCATTCTTATTCCTACACAGCCTTCTGTTTCGCTGACAAATATCATTGAGTACAATGGAGTATGATCATATTACAGACAAGAGCCTAAGAACCAGAGATATTCCAATTTATGAGGCTTGATTGACATGGATATAAACATTACACCACAACGCTAATTGACGGTAAACCGGCTGCCCAAAATGGCCACTTTGAACGCCGGTTTAAGCTCCCTTTTTAACAAAATCTTCATCATCGCCACGCCACGTGCGCATAGTATACCTTTGATCACTGAACAGTCAGGGCTACTTAGTGCCATAAGCTGGCGGAGCATGGGCGGCTTCTGGGGTAGGCTTCAATGCTGGCAAACACAGAGATGACTCTCAATTAGTCCCCGAGGAAAGATTAGCCCGATCCCTCCACTGTCGCTCTAGATCGCGCCCCGTCCATGAAGTGCGCCATCCAAGATTCTTCTCAACACGAGACAGGAAACGCAGTGCTCCTTGTTGCTCAGCCGGTTGCTGCAAGCAATATCCAACTGATATACTGTCAGAAAGTCTCGAGGTTCTATCAGATCACGGACTTACATACAGCGTTGGAGCAAGTGCGAGGCGATAAAATAGCTATTTTGAACACTGTCATTCGATAAAGACAGACCGATGGCCATCACGACATGGCCCGCAATCGTTTTCTATCTCGGATATCAGCGAACAAACATACCAAGGAGGGTGCCTGGAATAGACCTCTGCGATGAGTCGCGCTTGCGACGTTTCGTAGTCCGTCATCCGCAGCGACGGCGCATCCGACAGTGTGAGAAATATCTTGGAGGCGTGATAATATTGCAAACCGACCACTGGGAAAGAACTCGTGAGCTTTACATCGCATCAAGTGGAGAACAAGCGAGACCAACCAGCAGGGGGTGACATGAGCCATAGTTCAGGAAACGGTTGATCCGCAGACAAAACAGGGGCCTGATATCGAAGTGGTTGCCAGCTCCTCGGCTTATTGCAGTGCCACTCCTCCACACAGTCTGCCAGGCGCTGCCAGCTTTTCCGGTCAATGGCGTACCCTGGCACAGCGCAGCATAGCTGAAGTATGCATGCGCAGAAAAAGATTATGGCATTCGCACGGGCGGCATCGTCATCGCGATGGAAGACCGAGGAACGCTCGTAATTTTGCAGATCCAGTTGTATTGGCTCGTACTGGGCTATAGATGAGTAAATAGCTTGGCGCAAGAATTGCCAGCTCACTGCTTCGGCTAATCCTCCGGACGATGCTGACCGAGACATGAGATTGAGTAGGCGGTTGGACCCGAGAAGGTGGCATTTCCTGTCGGCTGTCCTCTCCAGCTCTTCGTAGAAACGAAGGACAACCACCGTGGTGAGAAGATTGTCGTCATAGTTCTCCTCCGGCTGGTTTAGGGCAACGATGAGCAGCTGTAGACACTCTCCGTGAAAGGTTGACGCTTCACACTCGCTCCCATTTGTCAATATGGCATCATGTCGGGCAGCAAGTGCTAGGAGGGCTTTCAGCAGCATTGGCTCTTCGAGTGCTCGGCGTGGAACTTCGGTACTGAAGTAAGCCTGGGGTTCGCATACATCTGCCTGTGTCCATTAGCCCTCTTTCTTTATCAGACTTGCAACCAATAGAAGCCCTACCACTGCCGCGATCTTCTGGATGTAGGAGCGGATCAGGTATGCCTCCCGCGGGGACGGTGTTGAGACATCATTTGTTCCGCAAATTGAGGAGTTATTCGAGGAGGTGTCGGCCGGATATTCAATCGGATCTGGAAGCGTGAGCTGGCTTTGACCTGGCGGAGAATATGACTGCTCGAGGTCGTGGTCCCTGTCATCCGGCTCAAATTGCTCACGCGTGAAGTCGCTGGTCTCGTGCACAAAGGTCACTAAAGCAGCTTCTTGTTACTAGGCAAGCTATAGGATGGCACCAGAGAGGGGACCCACCTGGCCTTGAGACCCCTACCCAGACCTGCTGCTCATCCCAGACTAGGTCGAAGCGGGCTGGAGCATTATCACACTGCTGGTATATATGGCGCACAGGCTTGAAGTGGAAGCGCGGCTCAAGATGACATGGCCGGCCCAGACGCGCACAGCGCGAGCATGACGAGGCACCGACCGGGATCACGCAGCGGGCGTGGCGATGTCGACAGCGAGCACAGCCCTTAGTCACGCGCATATCGCAGTAGAAGATGATCGCTTGGAGGAATTCGTGCACAGCGAAAGTGTGGAGAAGGTTTGGTTAACGTACGGAGTAATCAACCGTTCTTGGAAGGCTCCAACTTCCGACAGTAGCGCCACGTCTCTATAGCTAACCTTGGAAGTGTAAGTACGATTTCCGGTGTCTGAAAGGACCGATCTGCATTGGCATTTTGTGCTACTGTAGTTTCTCATTGGGCTATTTCAGTCCCTTATCGCTTATCCTCCCATGAAAGGCTACAAGATAAAACCTGCACGCTGATAGGCTGATAGCTATCTTAATATCAAAGTTCGACTTTTAACCATGGAAAGAGTCTGGAGTGCGGGGTAACCCCACACTTTGATGGGTCCGGTCACGGAGTCCGCAGCGGACATTGGAACACTTCCCTAGCTAACAATATTCTGACCGGGGCATCTAGGGCGTGCCTTAAGGCAATAGTCCGCGCCTCAATTTCCATTGCCCTCGTCCAAATTTGACATATCCCATCAGATCTATCCCCCTCCTTCTCTCAAAAAACCTAACCTAAGGTTCGCTTCCGCCCAGGCAGTCGGCCAAACGAGTATGGTGCTGATCAGCATGGCGGTAGCAACACCCATGTTGCTCATGGGAATCCATCCCAGCAAAGAGCCGGGAATACTCAAGTCCAAGGTGTCAATCACAAGTCGATTTAAGAGAACAACAGTGGATGGAGCCGGCTTTGGTGGTGAATGGCCCGATGCTTCTGTTTTCTCTTTCTCGCCAATGGAGCCGTTTTGAGTACTGAGTGCCGGTGGGCCATGGAATAGATCCGAGGCGGTTCTAACAATTGCTATGCAGATACCATAGAACCAGAACTTGTAGGCTTCAAGCAGAATGGGCGTATACCACGAAACCAAGAAAACGTCCATGTCATGAAGCTGGGCTGGATGGTTAATAATGTGCTAATCGCGGATGGGTTGAAGCTGTGGCGCTCACCATGGTCGTGCCCTCCAGAGCAAGATACATCCCCAAACAGCCAGATTCGACCATCTCCATTACCGCTATCCTGCTGAAGGGGTACCCTGCGGCCAGAATATCTTGTACATTTTGGAAACAATCAAGAAAAGAGAAGAAGCGAAGATAGCGCCTTCCTGAGGGCAATTCAGTACTGGAATCCCACGGAAGAAATCACAACGAACCTACCGAGGCCTATCTGTGATGCTGCAACCGAGCATCTCAGAACAGTCTCATTACTGAACTTAAGTTCAGTCCCGATAAGGGCCAAGCTATGGAGCAGACGGAGGGTCAAATCCAGGCCGGCCGTGGAGTTGGTGAAATTGGCCAGTCGTCTTGCGAGCGATGTCCTTGGAAGGGCGGGAGATAGTTGAGGCATTGGGCAGAGCTTCACATTCCAATGCAATGAATATCTCAATGTAAGATAATATACTTGATCAGACGAGTGATTATTACATTGGGCTGTCGGCGTCCACTTAAAAGAACCTACAATAGAACGCTTCGGCAGTCCTAGTTTAGCAAGAACTATCAGGCCTAAATCATGACCTGGGGCACTCGGACGCACGTTTCCCGCGCTAAAGCTTAGCGCTAAAGCTAATACCGGAAATACGAAATATCTTGATGTAGCTCCTGTATTGATGATACTGTTCTGTCACCCTGTTAGGTTAGACCTGTATCTATAATACAACCTTCTATCTCACACTTGTTACATATCTGACCCTATCTGGCACCCCCCTATTGTGGCGTATTGTGGTAGTGGGATGCAGGAAGGAGACGAACCGGGAAACTTGCTCCTAGGCTCTTTCATGGAGTTAATTTAGTCCTCAATTTCTATCCAATTTGGATCTTCACTAATATTATATAAGCTCCTCTCCGTTCTGATTCTTTTTCCCAATTATTACCTCCCTTCAAATTGTTGTCTTGTTCCTTGAATCTTGGACATCAGACACTCCAACTATCATGGAGACCGCCACACATCCTCCAGAGGGGGTTGACTACAAGCATTCTCCCGATGCAATGAAGGAAGTTGGCCAAAGCCTACGTGAAAAGCACGACAGCGAGGAGGCCTTGACCTCTGAGCTCATCTCCGCTGGCTCGGAGCACCTCCAGCGGAAGCTAGGTGGGAAGGAAATCCAACTGTTGGCAGTGGGAGGCGCTATTGGAACGTGTTAGTGAGCCTTGTGTAGACCAAGATTAACAGATTGAGCTGACTCCCTTCCCTAGCCTTGTTCGTTCAGATGGGTGCAAGTCTGCCAAAGGGTGGCCCTGCAAGCCTCTTTTTGGGCTTTGTGGTTTATGGAACCGTCATCTTGTGTGTCAATCAATGCTTCGGTAAGTCCTACAAACTCCTATCATCCAGCACAGTGCATATTGATAAGGTTGCTTTGTGCAGCTGAAATGGTAACTTATCTTCCGATCGCTTCCCCTTTATCCGTCTGGGTGGGTTTTGGGTGGACGACGCATGGGGCTTTGCGATGGGCTGGAACTACTTCTTCCTTATGGGTGAATGCTGGCCCCTTACTCTATTGTATTTATACCCGCTGACTGAGTTCATTACATCAAGCCTTCGCAATCCCATATGAAATAACAGCAATCAATGTCCTTCTTACATACTGGACCGACAAGGTTCCCGTGGTCGCGGTTGTGATGGTATGCTTGGTAATATATGCGTAAGTTTCCCTACCCCAATCGCAACCTACCGGCAAATGGTCTTACCTCGGCGTTATAGTGCTCTCAATGGACTCGCAGTTCGGTACTTTGGAATAGCCGAGTTTTATTTGGCCATCTTCAAGGTCTTCCTCATGATGGGACTCATTTGCTACACCTTCGTCACCATGGTTGGTGGCAATCCATGGCACTGGGCCTATGGATTTACCTATTGGAAAAATCCAGTATGTTAGAGCCAAGCCGTTTTATTCTGCCTTGCTAATTACTACGCTCTAAGGGCGCATTCGTCGAGTACCTCGTTCCCGGAGACACGGGACGCTTCCTCGGGTTCCTTTCATGCATTATTCAGGGTTCCTTCACGTCAGTATCCGCCACATGTCCCACGTTCATTACAGTATGGCTGATTATAGCACGCAGTATGGTCGGTCCCGAGTTCATCGCCATGACAGCTGGCGAGTCCGAGAATCCTCGTAGACTGATGCATCGGGCCTTCTCTTCTTTCGTCTGGCGTCTCCTTCTTTTCTTCCTTGGCGGCGCTCTCTGCGTTGGTATTGTCATTCCCTATAATGACGAACTCTTGCTCAAATACATCGATGGAACTGAGGGTGGTACTGGAGCTGCGTAAGTCGCACTCGTCATATTACAAGCTCTGAATGCGCAGCTTACGCATACTACAGCTCTCCCTACGTCATTTCAATGGTTAAATTTGGAATTAAAGGTCTTCCCTCTTTGGTCAACGCTCTGATCATGACGTCCGTTCTTTCTTGCGGGAACAACGTTGTCTACTCGTCTATTCGCACACTTCACGGCTTAGCTGCGGATGGCAAGGCGCCGGCGATCTTTGCGAAGTGTAACAAATTCGGTGTTCCGGTCTACTCAGTCATCGCGGCGTTGGCGTTCTGCCTCCTTTCCTTGCTGCAACTTGGGAATACCTCTGCCACTATTCTCAACTGGTTGGTCGGAATCTGCACTGCTTCTTACATGATCAACTACTTCGCCACGGTCGTGACGTATCTGCATTTTTACGCCGCCCTCAAGCGTCAGGGCATCGACAGAAAGACTCTTCCATATCGTGGATACTTCCAGCCCTATGCAGCGTACTACGCCGCGGTGATGACACTGGTTGTAGCCTTGATTCTCGGGTACACTGTATTCATTGATGGCCATTGGGACGTTACAACATTCTGCACCTCTTACCTTATGATCGGATTTTTTATCGTAGCTTTGGTGTTTTGGAAGCTTTTCAAGCGGACACACTATGTCCGACCAGGAGAGGCTGATCTTCAGCTTGGAGGCATCAAGGCCCAGATTGACCTTTATGAGGCGTTGTATGAACCGCCGAGGAGAGGCAAGATTTCGGGTTGGTTCAATAGCTGGTTCGAGTAGTTTTGGGTGTCATTTGTTCGGGAACTAGGTTGGCCTGGAGTGGCTATCTGTGTTGCTATATTCACTTTTGGTATTCTGAATACAACGAGTGTTATAAAGTTCCCGTACTCAGATTGAGTTGGTTAGGACTGGTTGGAAGGTTGGTTTCGCCCAAGCCGTGCCTCCAGGAAGCTTGACACCTTATATCCAATCAAAACAATCAGCGTACTAACGCTACTATGCAGCATGAGGGGAGAACAGAGAAAGGTTGCGAACGACGATTTGAATACTCGTGGGGGGTACTGCGGTAGCAGGCATCGAGCATCTACACATGAAATGAAAAAGGGTGTTGTAGAGAGGCGCGACCCATTCTGTACCGCAAACGATGTTCTACATAAACACACTTTACAGCGAGCACTGAATTGGTATTGATTTCTCTTTTTTTGTGAAGTTGTTCAAGATACGCTTGATATCTCGTACTTTCACTAGCCCACAATATCATCGGCGTTCAAAATCAGACTCGCGAAAATTAGAGGCTCTCGTACAAATTCATCGGCCCGAATAAACTCATCAGTTGTATGCGCCCGGTTGAGATTTTCTACTAGATTCACAGGCGTAAATCTATAGATGTTCTTGGTCAAAGCCCAAAAGAACTTGGAGTCGGTGTTGGCTGTCATTAAATATGGCGTGACGATAAGGCTGTCTTCCGCGGCCAGTGGCTTGAGAACATTTTTGATGGTGCCAGACAAGATGCGGTAGGGTTCGGCATCAACAGGAGAAACGGGAGCCGGCTCTAAGGCGTCGACTCCAAACATACAGATCTTCCGTTTGTCTGTAAGGCTACATGGCGAATGAAATCCTCCAAATGCCATTCCGTGCTTTTTCGCAATCGGACTGACAAGGGACTCGTAGTGCGACACAACCTGAGCAATGGAGGTTTCGACGGCTAGGCGCAGGTTGACCATTGTGGATGCTGTTTCGGGAATGGCATTGATCTTGACTCCTCCGTTGATCTTTCCAACAGACTGGCTTGTTTGGAAGTAATATCTCATATCATCCAGTGTCTGGGCCAATTGTTCCTGGCTGGAACTGTCGTTTTGGGCAGCCAGTCCCAGCAAGCGGCGAACTGCCATGGGGAAGCTTGACTCGGGAGCATGGACGGCGCCACACTCTAGGAAGCGAAACATTGGATTCTTCGGTGTGACTTTCCCAGGAAATGGGTGATTTTCAATTGCCACCACAATTTCTGATAAGATGCCAATGGCATTATGATCCGGCGGGTTACTGGCATGACCGCCCGTCGACGAGACATTGATCCCAATGTCCAAATATCCCTTTTCTGCGACGCTGACCATGGCAAAAGTCTGATCGAATTCTCTCTGGATACCTGTGGAACCCTCATCCATGATCAGGTAGATCCCGTCGTCGCCGTATTTCTCATGGAGGAAATCCGAAATGGGCCTTCCGCAATTCTCACCACTTATCTCTTCATCACAGCCGAAGGCCAGGATAACCGTTCGTTTCGGTGCAAATCCGCTTTTGATCAAAAGGTCCAAACTTTCAATGATGGATATCAAGTAGCCTTTGTCATCAGTGGCACCACGGCCCCAGATAGTCTCACCGTCGTAGTGACCATTATAAGGCGGATACGTCCAATCCTTGACGTTCTCCGCAAGCACCGGTACGACGTCTTGATGCGCGAGCATGAGGATCGGCTTAGCCTCCGATGGTGGGACGCTGCCTTCCCATGTCAGGATCAATCCGTGTGTGTTGGCGTGATCCAGCGTCACGCTCTGGAACACCGTAGGATAGTTGACTTTGATGTAGTTCTCCACTTCGAAAAATACATTCCACCTGTCGTCTTCGCCGATGGGGCCTAAGTCGTCATAGCTCTCAGATGGGATACGAATGATCGCAGATAGCTTGTTGATGATTTCTCGTTGGTATTCCTCGGAGTCGACTTTCTCACGAACATACTGTTCAACTTGCTTGTTCCTTGGAGACAGCTTCGGCACTTGTGGGCATATCCCAGAATCTGTTCCCGGGATGTACTTATCCAACTCAGGTGAGCTAGACGACTGGGAAGATTTGATACAGACTGCGATAAATGCTGAAATGAGGCCAATCACGAATGTCCCGTGCAACCAAGAGCTGATTCCAGAACTCTTGTCTCGCCGATGGTTGATGTGTTCTGCCATTGTCAGAAGCGTTGATAGTTCAAAGACTGGGGCAGTTGAATGTATTATAAGTTCCGGCCGCTGGTGAGACGTAAGGATATATTCCGTATGAACTGGGCTTCTTGATCTAGTCTCCTAGACGTGGTCCTCCACTGTCAAACTATTATCGGTCCCATACTATCGGTCGCATCGGTATGTACTCCGATCCTGTATCACACTCATGTCGTTTTTCCAATAACATGCACGGTGCGGAGAAAGTTTTAAGTTAAACTCGTATCGATGCAACCTTCCACCTGCGCACTAAAAGCGGGCACATTAGAGTTACCTATTCCAGCATCTTACAGCGCGTAATTAAACCTCCAAGTATCTTACTCCGCTCTACGGACCCAGGATGTTTACTCCGCCTGTCACGGTCCTACACATCCTCGACAATATCTTACCCCTCATAGATAAGAATAAGGATGGTGAACTCCTACGGGAAGCCTATTTTGTTTTCCGTGGGAATGATTCAATTTGGTCTTTCTTACGAGGCCTTTCCACAGTCCATTTTGGTCTCCTAATAATGAGACTCGCAACGGGGTGGCTCGAAGCATCTGTGTAAACAGTCAGTGATTCATGCTTCCGCAGGAGCTCATCTCGTGATCAACCTTCATCAACTCTTTGAAAATCGGCCACACATATTTACCTAATAACGGTGCCATACTGCTTTCAACTGCCACAATGTTGAACAAGTCATCGTCATCACCAGCCGAAAATGAATTCCGCAGCGACACGTTCACCACACCGACGCCGTCCATGTTGGCTGCCATGACCAACGCATCATTCGGAGACGACGTGTATCAAGAAGACCCCATCACGATCAAATTTCAGAACGAAATCGCACGATTAACTGGAATGGAAGATGCACTTTTCATGCTCTCTGGGACAATGGGCAACCAAATCGGAGTCCGGGTCCACCTCAATCAACCTCCACACTCTGTGCTGTGCGACTACCGCGCTCACGTCTACGCCGAAGAAGGGTCTGGGTTGGCGGTGCTGTCTCAAGCCATGGTGACCCCCGTCCATCCGGCGAACGGTATTTACTTGACTTTGGACGACGTCAAGAACTGGACCATCCTGGGAGACGATATCCATACAGCGCCAACGAAAGTCATCAGCCTCGAGGTGACCATAGGTGGAGTTGTGACTCCCATGGAAGAGATCAAAAAGATTTCCGAGTTTGCGCGTGCCCATGATATCAAGGTTCATTGCGACGGTGCTCGCTTGTGGAATGCCTCTGCAGCTACTGGTTATTCTTTGGCCGATTACTGCCAGCATTTTGACACCGTGTCGATGTGTGTCTCGAAAGGACTGGGGGCACCGGTTGGTGGAGTCCTTGCCAGCACTAATTCTAGCATCAAGCGGGCTAGATGGTTGAGGAAGCAGCAGGGGGGCGGCATTCGACAAGCCGGGGTGCTTACGGCTCCAGCCCTGGTGGCTCTGGAGGAAGTCTGGCCGACCATGGAACAGACCCACGAGAAGACCAAGAGATTAGAGAGAGACTTGGAGGCACTCGGTGTTGTTCCTCAAATTCCGGTTCATACTAATTTCTTTTTCATCGACGCCGAGAAGTCGAATGTGAATATGGGGATTTTGTTGGAGCAATGTGACAGGTTCAACGTGAAGCTCATGGATGAACGAATTGCTCTGCATCATCAAATTAGCGAGGAAGCAATTGATAACCTCAAAGCTGCCATTGCTGAAACGGTGAAATTAACCAAAGCCTTGCCACCAGGTCATGTAACCAAGGTCCCGGCGGGTGGGTATGGGAGCACCTCGAAGATGAATGAGTACAGCTAGTTGGTGGTTTGAGAAAACTCTTGCTCAAATTGATGTTTTTCTGCGGTGCAGTTGGAGAAGTTTGTAGAGTTGACTCTTTAATCCTCGTGACTGGCCAACCGAGGCAATTGTTTAAAAGGGGGCATACTTATGGACACGTGCATTGAATTCAACGATTTGTATGTACAGCGATGAGAGGATTGTTCCAAATAAGTCTCCAAATTCCATAGAAGTACGGTACGCAAGGTCGCCAACTTGCAAAGATGACACTATTCTGGTCAAACAACGTAATGGGCATTTAGTAAACCTTAGGAGATGTTAAAGCTCCTATAGAAAAGAGCAATCATCAGAAGGAAATATAATACCAATAATTTTATGGAAGACTAAAACAGAACGGCGACAACTGATTAACACGGTTAAATGACAGCAGGTGAAGAGCGCAATACTACGGACAATAAAACCTCACCGTAGAAGATCCTCTCAGTTGTTGGATGTCTGAGGCATCACCATGTGATAGAACCTACATAGGTTGATAGCTCTCTCTCCTTCCTTCTCTTCCTTCTCTCCCCGTGCGAGACAGTCAATCCACACAGTGTTTTCTCCATCTGTATCGCATCTCCATTATCAGTCTCCACTGACATCGCTCTGATAGTTAAGCACTCTGCGTCGGGTCACCCAGCACAGCTGCCGGCTTATACTCGCTGAAATCGTATTCAACATCATAATCCTCCTCGTCGACGTCTTCATCGCTAAGTTCAACATCTTGGAGATTCTCCCCAACGTCGATCTCATCAGCGGTGAACCCATAATCCTCTTTCCGTGTCTTTTTCCACGCGGCAATGGTTTGTCTTCGGGTAAGACAGAAAGGCAGTTTGGACAGCGCAACACATCCATCCTGAGTCACTTCTACGGTCTGACCGATAGAGCTGGCAGTATCGGTGGCCTTATCCATCAGGATGATATGGATAAAGAACACCATTCCCGGCTTTGCCACCACGTTCTGACCACGCACAAACATGGGGAAATCCATCCATGTAGGCGAAAATGTTGCGCCCAAGCTATAGCCGCAACTGTTAAAACGCTGGTCCCGGAAGCCGTTTTCGTCCGCAACACGGGCATAAGCCTCGAACACGTCCCCGATCACTCGGCCTGGTTTGAGGGCTTCCATAGCTGCTTCCATTTGAAGGATATTAACCCGGTGCATCTCTCGCGCCAGTTTAGTGATTCCGCCGATAGGGATCGTGCGCATCAGACACGCATGATAGTGCTTATAGGCCGCGGCATGCTCGAGCGTGAGCTGTCGATCGATCTTATCCTTGCCGGTAGAGTAACGAGTGAGAACGGCTTTGTTACCCGATACGAGGATATTCTCATTGGCTGGATCATCACCGCCGCCCTCGTAGACGGTGCCGACAATCTCCCTCCACAAGTCACCTTCATATGCACCGGGCTTAGCTAGCTTAAGGGTGCGGACGAGGGCGAAGTCGGCGAGATAAGCGGCCTTTCGAACCTTAAGCATCTCGGCTTCCGACTTGATTATGCGAAGCTCCTGGGTGAACAGATCGCTATGATCCACAAGCGTACAAAGACCATCCACGGCTTCTTCTAGTGCCTTTCCCAGTCGGTGCGTCAAGGAGCAGGAGTCCGGTTCATAGCCAATCCGCTTTGATGACGAGTTGATTCCAAAGTCCTTCAGGACCTTCGGAACTAGAGACACGGGGTTGCTTCCGGCGTCGTCGGATCGAATGAGAATATCTTTCTGCTCCAGAATCGAAGTGTAGAGAGCCTGGCGTAGATCCGGGATTCGAGTGATCAATCGCATAGAGCCATCGTTGTGGAAGTACATGGCTTGAAAGAAGACATAACCGAAGGTATCGAAGCCGGTCAAGTAGTAGAGGGACTCTTGCTTTGTCATGAGAAAGCCATCGAGGTTCTCTCGCTTCATGAGCTCCAGAGCCCGCTGTTGACGCTCTTTGAACTCAGCTTCTGAGAAATATAGAGCTTTTTTGAAGGGTTGGGCTTTCTTGATTTGCGCCATTTTGATTGTGAGTAGGGTGAGAAGAAGAACTTGTAGTTACTGGGCTGTTTGGATGTCTCCAGGGTACAAGAGCACATTATGCTCTTATACCCATCTATGCCTGCCCGGCTGCCCCTCATGTTGACTGGACCATCATAGGAAGTTAATCCGCTGGTCTGGATTAGGAGTTTTGTCCCGCGCGTCCCTGATAAGCATGCATAACAGCAGCCCTGGCATTTGATCAGCGGGGTCAAAGCTTAAACACAAACGGCTTTCATGCCGACTGATAGAGAAACAGCCTTTCCGAGGGAAACGCATGCTAATTCACTAAAAGCAGGAAGTTAGACCTCGTTGGCACGCCTTGGTTTATCATGGTTCATGCACAATAAAACAGAAGCTCCATGTACAAGCTGGGAACCAGGGCTAGATGAAAACATAGAAGAATAACCTTTTGAGAACATTTAAAATCAAAACTGCAGTTCTTCCACGATGTCTCTCTTCGTCCCTAACGCGATCATGACTTTACCAGTCGCCGTAGCGACCGTTGGTGCTATTTTAATTTACACCGTCTGCCGGGTCTTGTTCGGCCCCCTTGCAAAACTCCCAGGGCCCAAGCTATACTCGTTGACTGGCCTGATACTCAGCAAAGAAGGCTTCCAAGGTACACGGACACGGGCAATCCACCGCCTCCATCAACAATATGGCCCAGTCGTGCGCGTGGGTCCCAACGAGGTCTCTTTCAATTCCCTGACAGCCTTGCGCCAGATCTATGGAGCCAGTAGTTCCTTTGGACGTCCGCCAGCGTTTTACCGCATATTCCATGTGTACGGGCAGGTACACCTCTTTACATTCTTTTCATCAGCCGAGCATGCAGCTCGAAAAAAGACCATGAGCCAAATGTACTCTAAGTCAACCGTTTTGAAAAGCCCGGTCGCCGACTCTATTCAGTCCAAGGCCAAGCAATTCACAGATTTGATCGAGTCAGATCCGCACATGGCGTCGGATCTGACAAAGAGCTTGCATTTCTTCTCTCTGGACAACATTACGTGGATGATATTCGGGGATCGTGGAGGTACGGCCGCTCTGGCAGGCAAAGTGGCGGACAGGCAGATCCTGAGTGACATTGATGAGCCTACGGCGCGCAGATATTCATGGTTTCAAATTCACCTGCCACGTTATACTCAGTTTGTCATGTCCTGCGGCTCGCGTCTGAGATCGATCTTCGATACCTTCGGCTTTCTCCCAGGAAACAGACCGCTTGCGTACAGCGGGCTTCAAGAATATGCCTTGGCAACGTTTCACACCCTTCGAGATGGCCCGTCCTCGACGGCAGCGAGCAATGTTAATCTCTTGATGAGGTTGTTACACGAAAAGAATAGCAATTCTGGGAAAACACCGCTTTCTGACTTGGAGATCGCCGCAGAATGTGCGGACCATCTTGATGCCGGGCTCAAGACAACAAGCGACACATTGATGTTTGCTCTGTGGACGCTATCGCTCCCAGGACATCAACAGTACCAACAGCGTCTTATGAACGAAGTGAAGGACGCGGCATCCTCTCGGCCCCGCAGCGGCATGGGTTTGCCAGCAGATATATGCGACCGACTACCGTTCCTCGATGCTGTGATCAAAGAAACGTTACGTCTATATGCGCCTATACCGGCATCTCAACACCGGATTAGCACGCGGGATAATACAATTGATGGCTATCACATCCCTGCAGGGACAATAGTCAGCTGCCAAGCTTTCTCTCTTCACCGGAATCCCAAGGTCTTTCCGGACCCCAACACATTCAATCCCGAGCGATGGCTTGCCGACGACGCGGAGACTGCAGAGATGAAACGCTGGTGGTGGCCGTTTTCTAGCGGGGCACGGATGTGTCTTGGGACGCAGTAAGTTCTCGCCATCCTCCTCGACTGCTATTCTCACCCGTTCATTACCTCGTTCAGCTTGGCGCTCGCAGAAATGAAAACGTTGCTTGCGGCCATATACCAGGCATACTCGACAACACTGGACCCGGAATTCGAGAAATTGTCACCGAAAGCGACAAGCCGGTTTGAATTGGTTTACGATGACTCGTTTCCTAGCTGTGAGGTTCGTTCAAACGCCCTTGGCGCATGTAGCCGATACAAATGGCTTACCCATGATTAGGGCGAGGAATTCCGTATCATATTCGACAGACGATGAATGTACCTCGCCTATTACGCGACTTACACTGTAGGTCGATACTAATTATAAGGGGGAAAGGCATCTACAAGAGACATCCAAAGATATTGTAGTGTCTACATTTATCTATCATATACAGAGCGAGCGTAGAAGTTAAATAGAGCGTGAAGTTCTACAATATACTCCGCTGTCAGGGTGGAATACCATTAAGTATAGTGGACTATGATCATATTACAGAGAGGAGCCTAAGGATTAGAGATGTTTCAATTTATGAAGCTTGACTGACATGGATATAAACATTACACAAGAAATACTGCACAAGGCTGAGATGAGAGGACACGAACATAGTATCGTCAGACAAAAATGGGCGATTTAACACACTGTCCAAGCTTGACATGAGAAAAAAAAACCCCATTGAAACCAAACAAAAGTTTAGAATAGAACAGGACTTGAACGACCTCGAAGTGAAAGTGAATATACCGGTCCACATTCTATATCTATCTTTTCGACAATTTCTATCTCTTATCGTACGATCTCTATATAGGACGACCCCTCGCACGACTAACTCTATTGCCGATATTCCACCTGCCAGGTGCAAGATTTTCGTAGGCTTTGGTTGGCCGATAGCGGCCCTAAAAAGGTGGGTCAGGGACATTAGATGTGTTGAAGCTTCGCTAGACCAAGGTCCCGAAATGATCTTTGATGTAGAGGGATGCAGGGCTTCGCACTTACCCCTATGCGAGATGCACACTAAGCGTTAAAATGCACTGTCCGAGGCTATTGACTGATGGTGAGATCAGACTAATAGAGAGTCCCCGGGCTCATAACGTAATAAGATCTATAGCGTAAGAGAGATCATGAAAAGGCAGTGCAATGTATGTATTGTAGTGAGTGTGTTGGACTATGTAAAGATGGAAAGGAAGGATAGTACTAGACTACATGTATGGGAAGAACCGTCATGTGACACTTGGGAGATTCAACAAGTTCCTGGGCATGTCCGGGTCGTCGTCCCCTGAGAATTCAACGATGAATTTTTTGGCTGGGCTCAGGCGTCACCGAAGTGGTAGACGTAGCTGAAGTCGACAGCGTCTTGGATTTGCATGTCTGGAGATCAGGATAGGGGAAGACCTTGCTACTGGTTTAAAAATCTTGAGAGGCGTCCAAACAAGCTCTCGCGGATTAGAGTATTCATCGTTGCAAACCTTTGACAAGAGGTGAGTTAAGAATAGAACTTTCCAAGTCTGGTGGAGTGGCTAAGAGATGGAAGGAAAATGAATAACTAGTCAGCCTTTTAAGTCGAAGTCTTTTATTGTCCACTCTTCTTCAGATATTCGGAACTCCGAAACAACATTGCGACTTAGATGGATCCTAATTCCTGGATTCCGAAAATGAATCAAAGGCATCTTACTCGGTGAGTTTTTAATACGGGGAAGAAATGCTCAAAAGTCATCGAAACGTGGGAACTTGTCACCAAGTGTGTTTTGACTGGCAGGATGGTATTTGGGTTGTTAGAGGTCCCTTTGGGAGGAGATGGGTACGGAGGTTCTCCCTCCAAGTGCTCGAGTGCAATTCTTGACGTGCATAAGTGACTTCCGATATGGTCTATATTGTTATACGATATTAAGTATATTAGTAACCGGTGTATTACAGCGGACCATGGAAGACATGTACAGCGGTTGGCAGGTTACTGAACTACATATCAGTGTCGTTTACGCTTATTTCCAACAGAATTTCCCTGAATATGTATGCAATAGTCCCACGCATCTTCATCATGCCCTCCAGCCCATAGCGATTCCTCCAACGGCCCTTGTTTTGAAAACTGAAGGAATTGAGTTCCAGGCGTGGAAAGAGCATTTTTGTGTGGCAACGTGTATGTCCTAATGCGGGTCGGGTGACAGACTCGGAGTTCCGTTGCGAGCGCGGGGTTCCGACTATCTTCATAACCATGTCCACACCATGAATTCTGAATCAACCATGAAAATTAGAAAACAAGTTCCACCGCGCAAAAAGGCCTGTCAGAGATGCACGGACTCCAAGGTTCGATGTGGGCTCGAGAAGCCGACTTGCTCGCGATGCAGGGCTCGTGGCAAGCAGTGTCGGTATCCCGCGGGTTCGGGCGACGTACATCAATCAAGCCCTGTGGTTTCAAGTGAACAAATCTCAGCAGATGAGAGCCTAAGTTTTGGGTCGTCACTTGCAAATTTTTCCACTACCTCGACCGTAGCAGCGTTTTCGAGTCCTGTGTCTGGCCATCCATCGGATATACCGCGCATCTACTCTCAGAACGAATCCACATCCACACAGACGGTGGACACCGATTTGACTTTTGATCACATTGACCTTGTGCCGATGATAGACGCCGAGAAGATCCGTGATCGCTGGCTGCAACCTTACCTTCTCACTGCGACGGAGCAGGTCCCGAAGCTGTTCAATCCGTTTACCGTGCAGTTCGTCACCTGCGTGCTTCGCTCATACCCCAACCATCTTCTTGATGAGAAAAGCCTCCCTCCATTCATTCATCCGCTGCAACTCAACAGCAAAGCGATGCCGCGAACAATAGCAAACTGCTTTTCTCTGGTGCGCATGTGGATGAACAGAGTTGCTGGAAGTGAGGCAATTGTCTTATTAACCGTCAGACAGGAGATGGAGAGACTATCCCGGGAGGTACGATTTGTTTCCGCCCATCGAAAATACTCTTTTAACCATAGATCAGGACGCGACAAGTGATTTCGACACATTATGTTCCTTCCAAGTATACCTCATCTACCTACTAACAGCTTACTTCTTCCCAATCGAAAACGCCTCCCTAGTAGACGACATGAGTATGATAACTCTCCAAGACCTCGCCTTCCGTGTCGCAAAAACAGGTCTCACCTGCAAAGCCGAGCTTTCGCAAACACGGCCGACTTGGGAATCCTGGATCATCGCCTCTGCCAAACGACGCACGCTGTTCACAATGTACATCTTCTCGAATGTGTACAACTCCGACAAGGGTCTTCCAAATTTCCTGTCTGCTGAGTTAGGGGGTATTCTTGTTCCTGAGAGTAAGGCGCTGTGGGAGGCTTCTGATCGAGACTCTTGGACGAGAGAGTATAATCGGCACCTGTCGAAATGGGAAGATGGGATGCTGCAAATTTCGGAGCTGTGGAGATCGTCGGAGACGGGTTCGGAGCCGAGGAGGAAGCGGATTGAGCGGTGGGTGCAGTCGGCAGATGAGTTTGGGATGATGCTTTTTGCAGTTTGTGCGCATATCCATGGGTGCTAACCATATCATGCGGTTTGCGACAAGATAGCTTGCTTAAGGTATATTGACATCCTTCTGTGTAATACTTGCAGGGGTTAATCCTGTACACTCCTAAGCCAACTAGCAGGATTAAGTCACAAGCCTGTTGTATCGTCGGATACATTCGATGCAAGCTCCTTACCACTTTCTTGGATAGCTACGTCCTTGAACCCGGGATTTCTCGATGGGCCCGAATTATTGAACCCTATGTGCAATTCAGTAGGATGGAACTGGAAAGTATTGGTATAGATAGTTGGATACAGTGTTCTGCCCTCAATAATCACGCGGAGTGATGCTCACCCTATATCCCAATCAACATTCATTCCATGCAAGTCATGGCCATGCAACTCCATGACTTGCATTGTATCATTCCTTCCCATCTGTAAACTGATACATACGACCATAGGGTGTGGAAAATAGGGCTTCCCGTCCGCTCTGCCGTACTCAAGCCTAGTATACCACGCGGCCAATACTCAATGCGCCCTTAGCACCCAAGCGGCACTCCAATATGAGTGGGGGTGATATGGGTGAGGGGTCTCAGAGACTAAGCTGAGAGAGGTGAGGACGGGGTGACAATTCTCACCCAGGGGTGATAAGGGCCAGCTCATTTAGCTCGTCCTAAGCAAAATATAAGCTCCGGGCCCTTATTTTGCTCTGCTGTAATTCAATTTGATTTACTCTTACTTACTTTACTTTCAAAATTATGTTCACCTAGAAAGATCTCTAGAAAAAACTCACGGAGCGCCATATTGCTATAATTCCTAGGTCGATAACTGGTCACTATCAGCGGGTTGAAATTGATTATTTACAAACATCAGAAGTCAAAGTCGCAGATCATATGAATCAGCATGAGGATCCATCGGGTCGTAGGCCACTACTAGCGTTTTGTAGCATCTTCATTATTCCCTCATGGTTTTGATAAGATGCCAACTCAAGAGCGCTACCATGAATTCCACCTGAAGCTTGGACATCTGCCTTGGCGTTCAGCAGTATTTCTACCACCGTCTCAAGGCCCTGGGACGATGCAGCTTGGAGTGCAGAGCCATATTCTCCACCAGCGGCATTAACGTCGGCACCTTTTTCCAGCAACAGCTGCACTAATGGACCACGGTCTGTAAGTGATGCATCCAGAAATGGATCACGCTTCCCAGGATCCATAGTAGAAAATGCGTTAGGTAATTTTGATAGAACCATTTCGCTAAGCTTTTCAAGCGTTTTTTCATCCCATCTGTATGCATCCGAGGATGCAACCTGTAGTGCATTGCTGTTCTGCGGAAGAATTGGCACACCTCGTGAAAGCATATCCTTCAAAACATGTTGTATACTTTGTGCCATAGAATCATGAGTGCCAAATGATGCGGCCTGAAGAGCGTTGCCAAATCTCCCACCGGAAGCGTTGACCTTGGCCCCTTCATCGAGCAAATATTTAACTAGGTCGATATGTCCCCCGAGAGAAGCAGCCTGAAGTGCATTACCAAATCTTCCACTAGAAGCATTGATTTTAGCACCGTAATTGACCAATATCTGAACTGCTGACATGTGGCCCCGGAAGCAAGCACTGCCAAGTGCAGTGCCGTATATACCATCTTCAGCATTGATGTCGGCTCCGAAATTCAGAAGGTCCTGCAGAATATTTGTATGACCACCAAATGAGGCAGCATGAAAGGCATTGCCGAATAATTCACTCCGGGAATAGCTGATCGCGTTTTTGTCTAGTGAAAGTAGTGTCTGCACTATTTCGCTATGGCCCGCATTGGATGCTGCAATCAAGGCATTGCCATACCGCCCACCGCAAGCAGAAGCATTGAAGTGGGCCTTCTTTTCTAGCAACAGTTGCACCACTCTTTTGTGACCTCTGAGTGATGCTGCAGCCAATGCATTGCCATACTGGCCCACCTGATCGTTGACATTTGACCCTTTGCGTAGCAGCATCAATACTAGCTCAACATTGCCATTGTAGCATGCTGCAATCAGGGAAGTGCCATACTCTCCACCACGGGCATTGACATCGATAGAAATGTTCGGTTTCGGCAACGTCTGTATTTTTGTTACCTGCCGCTCAGACAAGTTTGCCGGCTCTGTGCTCTTCAAGTTTTCTCCGCCAGAGTCAACACTAAGGTTTCCATCTAGAAGATTGCGCACAACTTCGATGTGGCCTTGGGATATCGCTGCTTGTAATGCGTTCCCATACCGCCCGCCCGGTGCATTCACATTGTAGATAGTGACCAGCTTAGCTACAATATCGGCAAGCCCTAGCAAACATGCATGGTACAAAGGTGTTGCACTGCTATCTGTAGCATCCGTGAGATCTGCAGCTGCCTTCCACGAGGAGCCCAGATCACGAAGTTCAATCCATGTATTGAAGCAACCGCTTTGGTCCGTGAAAAGCTTGACCACTAGTTCCTGGACAACGGAGCTTGGAGTATCCGAACGTGTATAGTGGTAGAGCCATTCCTTGGCAGCGTATGAAGCAAATGGAAAGCTTATGAGCTTATCCTGGGTGTGTGCTCCCTGAGAAATCTTAGGGTCCAAAATATAAAGAAGGCACGTTTGCGCAATCTCCATATGCGTAGAGCCATGCTCTATCGCGAACATAGAAACCGTTGATTGCTGGCGGATTTTGTCGGACCTCAGGTACTCTCGCACAGAGGTGTGAGCTATCTGAATTGTGATGCATCCTTGAATGAATAGACCCTTTTCCCAGGTACACTCAATCAAACAACCAAGCAAGTTGCGGAGCTCGTTGATGTGAAATAGTCTCTCAATATCAAGACATTTTTTCTGGCCAAGATCCACCGCAAGCGCATGAACCAGCTCATCCACAGTTAGGGGTCGATTTGAGAGGCAAAGAATCCTCAAAATGCGTCCTGCATAATTCGAGTGTACCTTCGGTATCTTGCTCAGAATATCCTCGTATGCAGCATCTAGAGAGCTAGGCAACGAAGACATCAATTCATCTAAATGAGATAGGCCTGCGGCACTACCGATATGACTAAACAAGGAGAAAGCATAGCGGAATCTAGAGACAAGACGGCTTAGTAGTCTTCAAAATTCACGTTCCAATAGTACTTACGCGCACTGGGAACGTTCTGAAATGAGATTCCGAATCTCCCGGTGGCGTTCTTCATATCTGTAGAGGACAGTATGGTCCTGAAGTTCGTCCCCAATATAGTTCGCAATGTCCTGCTGAACTGCAGCATTTTTCATAACCACTATCTGTCCTCGATGAGGATCCAAAGACTTCCGAATGCCCTCGAGATCACGACTTGTGACTAGAAGATGAAGACTAGGTAGGTTCCAATTTCGAATAATTCTGATGGTTTTTAGTATCGTAAGCATAGGGCTTTCATCCAAAGCGTCTATTAGAACGAAGACTTTCGAAAATTCTCTCATAATGTTGTGAAGGCAATTTAAAAGTTTATCCCTTGTGAAACTTGGTTTCGAAGCGTGAAACTCTCGAAGCTGTTTATGCTTATTATCCAACCCTTCAGAAAGTTGCCACAGTAGAGAACGTAGCATATCACAGTCACAGTCATCATGCTGCGATGATTGATCGATGAAGAAGAAAAAGGCGACTCCTATCTTCAGCTTAACGTACTCTTTCTGCCGCAAGTGATAATCCCGCAAATGATTAATAATAGTAGCACACATGTGTGTCTTACCACATCCTATAAATCCATTGATCCAAAGGAAGGAAGGGCCCTTTTCCACCCAAAGATGAAATCTTTCGTCATTGATGAACCATTGGCCCGTTTGTCCATGATTCTTGTTCCACACCTTGGCATAAATAGAATCAGCATCAGGCGGCTGAAGCCATTGGCGTAAGTCTTTTCCGGAGACTGTACTCGTATTCTTCTGGATGTTGTTGGATTGTAGAGTTTGAAGCTCGAATTCTTGTATAGTGATATCAACAACTGAGGCTACATGTGGACGACGCAAAACGGGAACTCATACCGATTCTGCCCCGGGGATCCTTTTCGATTTTTTTTTTCCATCTATTGAGCACTCCAAGTAGCCTCACAAATCCATTATCCTCTGCGGAAACAAACTTGACCATATCGCGGTGGTTGGCATGTAAGCTAATCCAATCGTAGCTTTCGAAAGTGGCTGACTTTTTGGTTACGACGGGCCCCCATCCGGGCAAAGGTAGTGCTTCAAAGAAGCATATAACCTCCAGAGGCTTGCCAGCTTTTTCTGAGTTCCGTATCAAAGTCAAAAATCCTTCCTGGATAGCCTCGAGGAACTGGTTATCCGTCTGCAAGATCTCCAATAACGACTTGCTGGTGGACTTTCCTATTCCAAGTGCCGACACTGGTATGCCCGCCCAGTCAGCCATCCAAGATCCCTGATGGGGTGTTCCCATAAAGATGATGCCCTTGGTGTGATTGAAAATACCCCGAAGATGATGATCCTGGGTCCTATCCCGCGAGAGCAGAATAGCCTCCTTGCAGACAAGGCCACCCAGGCTGTGGGCGACGAAAATGAGAGAGCGATTTGACGCATCGTGGGAATCTCTGTTTGTTGTCAAGTCGTTCAAGAAGTCTGAAGCGTGGTCGATGAGCCGATTTCCGCTTGCAACTGATCCTCGCATGATGTACGCGTCATAGCCGTAAGTAAGGATGCGGGCTCCGCGGAGTTTAGGAGGAAGGAGCGATTTTGGCCAAGGTGTGGATTGTCCGTGGGCAGTCCAAGTACTATTTCGATCGCCAGTTAAGCCATGGATAAAGCAGACATCAACTACGGCATCCGGACAATCGTGCCACACTTGTATTCCCTCGGGGAAGAGACAGGGTGGGGGACTCTCCGGCAGATTTCCGTTGCTAGTGGTTCGAGGCATCTTTTGCGATCCAAATATCGCGTTTCCGAGGAATCTCTTCATAGTTTAAGGTATTCAAGACTGGCCCCTAGAGGTGCCAAGGAAAAGAGATATAGACAACAGCAGCCGTGGTTAAGGAATGTGAGCTTGATGTAAGGACTCAATTGCGTAGTGAATTAAAATAGATAGGCGGAGGCAGGGGCATTTACGGCAAGTAAAATACACCCTAAAGTCTCGCCATATGAACCCCACATTCTACTCTTAAGAAGCGAATGATATACGATCGTAACGTTCCATAATAGGCTGTATACAGATGCCAAGAGACTGGCTGTCTCAGATAGGGGCTCGTAGCCCAATTATGTTCTACCATCGCTCAGCTGGCGGGGTCAGTGCGGCGTCGCGCCGGCCCGCAGGACCCTCGCCCGGTTCTCACCGCTACCTATTACGCACTCACCTTCCTAACCCCTGGTCCCGCGATGCTAAAGCGGCACTCACCCATTTCTCACCTGGCTGACACCAACTAACTATTGACCGCGTATAAGCCACACGCCGGTGAGTTAGTAGTTGGGTGGGTGACCACCAGCGAATCCTCACTGTTGTATGTTTTTGCATTCTTTTTTGTTTTTGCATCTCTCAGCGGCGCTCTGGAGTGAGTGTGATATGGATGTGAATTCTGGAGACCGAGATGATAGAGGTGAGAACGGGGTGAAAAGGGGTGACAAGATGATGGATGTCCGCTCTAACCGAGCAATGAGCGACGGATGTGATTAAATGGTCTGCTACCAGCTTCTGTACAGGAGACAAGCATACAGTGTCCATTTCACCCTAATAGCCAGAATGCCATCATGTTTATAGTATTCATAGTAGGCGGAATTGGCGATAGACCACTGTAATTCAGACCCACGTAGCTTATTTCAATTCTGACTTTCATATTCTTGGCTACCGTATTCTCGTATTCTCGCATTCTCGCATTCTCGTATTCTCGCATTTACAGTGGCGTTTCATGAGTATTTTGCACCAACAACTGACCGCGCTGTTATACCGCCTGCCTATTCCTACTAGTATAGACGCGCGCGCATCGCGTAGTAGTATACTACAATATCTCCGTAGTATTTATAAAGGTTACTACCCCCTTTTCCCCAATTTCCACCTTTCCAATTCTTTCCCTATACTCTTTACTGCCATGGCCCGCGGCCTGGAGCTTCCACCGTACGTTCGTGAGCGTATATGTGAGCTAAAACGCTCAATAAAGTGGGGTGTTAACGCATTCAAAAGCATGTATACAGGTGATACATACTTTGCATATCCATGGATGGGTGGCGGACCCTCGTAAGCGAGGGTCGGTACCTAATTCTTGTCAAAGATTTACAGGGGCCAGTTATTTTTGGCCTATGCCGTCACGTGAGAGAGTAGCGCTCCTATCTTTGGGGATCCGCTCGACATCACTCATCCCTCAGAGATATGCCATGGCAGGCACTGGAGGTTGGAAGGTTGTCTCGAGTATTATTAATAATTCATTATAATGGTTGGCGTTCCCTATAGCAAGGGCTGTTTGCTCTGTCGCGAACGACGCATCGCGGTTAGTTATGTCGTTACCCCTATATTCTGACACGGAAACTCACGTTGTAATGTATTAGTGTGATCAGACTCATCCGCAGTGTATGCAATGTTGCAGATACGGCGTTGAATGCCCTGGTTACAAGCGTTCCTGGCAATTCAAGGATGAGGGACCCCGTCTCCAGAAGCGGTATCAAAAGAAGTGTTCAAACGTTAGGACCCGTTCCGAGGCTATCAACAGCAATGGAATCTTTACAAAGTTTTCGATCGATGAGCGTGTTCATCCGGCTTTGGTCCGTCAATCCTTTATCAGCCAGCAGCCACAGGTGTTCAAAGAGTTTATCTGCGCTGCCTTCCCAACGATGTTTTGGCATAATGAATTCCGCTTTGGTACCGGCTTTAACTTCGCAGAGTGCGTTGTGAAGCACTTTGGTTTCAAGCAATATCACGATGCAGCAGTCTCGTGTCTTTCAGCAGAATACCTCGGCCATCTCACCGGGGACCCCAGACTCCACCAATTCAGCCGACAGGAGTATTCAAAGGCTTTAGGGGCAATCAGGCGAGCACTAAATTCGGATGAGGCATTGTCGGATTCTCTGCTTCTTGCGGTTATTCTTCTCGCTATCTACGAGATGAATACGCGGACTACTCGAGACGCTTGGGTCTACCACTCGAGGGCGGTAAAGCAACTATTCCTGAGGCGTGGGATGAGTTTCTGTCTATCTGGGGTTGGACGCGTCTGCCATTTTGCGTACAGGCCATTTCTTATCGCCGCTGCACTCTACGAAGGTGAGCCATGTTTTCTTGCCGACGATAACTGGCAGAACCTCGCAGCTCTCCTCCGAATGGAAGACTCCCAGAAGCAGAGCGAGTGGGCGTTCTACATCAACGTCTACGAAACGATTTTCATGGAGCTGGTCAAATGTCCTGGATACATTAAAGAGGCACGGGAAATCGTCTCCGTGACCTCTCCCAAGGCCAGGCTTCTAGCACAGCGGATTTATATAGCCAGCAACCGGCTTCGGGCATTAAGTGACGAGTTACGATCACTACTTGCGTCCCACAACCAGCGGAAGGAAGGAATCATTTTCCGTAGTTTTGTCGGGCCGGAGCCAAACGCTTTTCCCGAAACCAGCCCGTCACTTCTTCTCCGTGCCGCTGTCACTGCTACCAGCATCCTCGAAGAACTCTTCATCCGATTAACTACGCCTGCTTATGTCAAGGAAGAGTCTGTATCCAGTCGTGGCACGCCATCTTCCTTGTCAACTCCGCAAAGTGTCAGCGTGGCTGCTGGTGGCGGTCCGCTTCTTGATTTTCGTTTCACCTTCGAACTTGGAGGGGGCACTAAAAAGGATAACCCGTGCGCCTTTACCTGGCTTGACCGGGTCGCGGGGTCAATGGGGCTCTTGGGAGCAGAGATTACTTACGAGGATGCAGTTGATGTGGAGTAGGCTTTCATCTTTACCTCGATGTCGAAGGTATTTTGATGCTAGGAGCGTGCAAGTTCTATAGCTCTGCTGTAACGGTCAATTAAATGAAGAAACGATAGCCTGTTCAATTTATGGTAGATACTATGGTCGCCCCGGGAATCGGACGGCCGTTCGACGCTATCCCGTGGGTCGAAACTCAGGCGATCACTCGCGCCATCGCCGAGGCTGAGGCGGAGACTGAATTGACTATTGTACGCCTTTGTGACGTATTGTGAAGATCAGATCCACTGCCACAGCCTGCCAAAGGACCATCCTTTCTGGTCCTGTCGACGAAAAAGTAGGCCGCGAGACCCGGCGAAAACACCAGAGCAGCCTCCACAACCGAAAGCCGATTCTAGCTCGACACCCGATGGCTCACACAAACCCACATATCGTGAGGGTATGTACGGAAATTGGCCTCTTCTTCATCTCGCGTACCGGACCACTAACCAAAGAGGTTTTACTTTGGGATTGAATCTAATCAAGCAAGGTTCCAATTTGAAAAGCTTAAGTCATCACCTAACCTTTCAGGCGTCGGAGGATAACCTGATATCACTATATATGAATTTTCATTAGACCAAGCACAACCCATCGAGAAACATTTTTCATCCTACTTTCAAATATCAGAGATGCCGTTTTCTTCCCATCATGAAAGAAACCCGAGCCGCGATCGAGCACACAGAAAAGCGTTCGGGCCTATGAGAGGCGATAAGGACTCTTGGGAGCTCGATCTCGAACGATCTGGGGAAATAAATATTCTCCAGAGATACCGCTTAGGTCAATACCTCCGCCAAGCCACAAAAGACAATAGTGGGCCTCTTATCTCGCATAGGCTTCACTTTATAGAGGAAGACCTTCGAGAAGTTGTTCAAGAAGAGATATCTATCAAAGGGGGACTCGATGTATTAGACAAATGCGGGAAAGGGAAAGAGAGACTCGATGTCTTAAATACCAAATACTGGCTCCTAGAACAACAGTGGTGGCATTATCATTCCTGTCTAGAAGATGGGTATGAACGAAGAGGGTTTGAGCTATGGCGGTCCCATCCTAAATGGTATATGCACCGCGTGCTTATTAAAGATTGTGCTAGCCGACAAGGATGCTGTGCTCGTGAATGTGGCTGTTGTCTTAACCGTAAGATCGAACCTACACGTGCGCTTGGAGTTGGACATTGTACTTTTGAGTGTGTATGTTGTCGGAGAGCTCGAGGCTTTGAAATCTCCGAAGGAGATAAGGTATTGCTAAAAGAAAAGTGTCGTGAAGAAATAGGCAATCTTCTTACACACCGTATTGTACAAGTCGCAATATGGGGGCTTGTCGGTGATAGCTATGCCAGCCCGTTTGACATGATTGATACGCCACCAAGTTAGGATACTAAAGGCAAGGGTCCTACAAAAAGAGAAGGATAAGACTGGCTGATTGCTTTCGATATATTGATATTGCTACATCTTGCTCGCTACATGTAAGTCTTGTACTGTTTCTGTTTCTCGAGGAATGTGCCCGATTAAGCTCTTACATCACATTGTAGGCTCGTACCTTCCCTACAAGCCATTGCTTCCGTCTACAAAACAATTTCGTAGCCCACATACGAACTTCAAGATCACATCATTCTGCAAGTATACGTATACATCCACAAAATGTCTTTTGTGACTGCGCTCTGACCTGTAAGTTTGATCTCTTTGGTGTCTTTTCAGACGTCTTTTTTGGCCTGTTTCCCTGTTTCTGACACATCTTTTTAGCCCCAGTGCCCCTTCACCCCCGCAACGAGGATTCTGTGATCCTCGAACTCCTTCGCCTGGCCGACAACCGGGGGCCAATACTTGCCCTCCAAGTGGGCGGCGTTGTGATCTTAATCCTGGTCCTGAAGAGGGCACTATGCCTCATTGCTTGGTATATCCGGCTGAAGATCCTACTGTATGTCACTTGGCGATGTTGGATCTGTAGCGACCGTGCTGACCGTTGATTCTAAGGTACAGTCACCGTGACTCCGACGTCAATCCAGGGGAGGCAGACTGAGCGGAGAAAGGTGCTGTTGTGGGGGGTGGGCAAAGAAAAGGAGAGGGCCCCCGGTATAATTATGATATGAGTATATGTGGGTGGGGAGGGCTGGCCTCCAATTGTATATAGCCCGGCCATTTGCGCATAACCAGCCGGCCCAAAACTTCCATCTCGCCCATATGTGTATTACAATACAGTGAAATTACAAAACAAGTAAAAATACAAAAACACTCCCGATGTCGCGAGGTCGCGTTATCATAAGCTTAGCTTTATCAGCTCGCGATAACAGCTATGATCTCCACTCAAGGGAACCTTCAACATCCATAGATCCTTCCAACGTTCCCTCGGCAAGTATGGTCAAGGAAACAAAAACAAGGACACTAAATGTCCAGCCTGAAAAAAGCCAAGGAGAGGATGACAACAAACATGTATCATTCCATCCGCACCATATCACCCTCGAGACCTTCCGCAACCTGCTATCCCACTACCCTTCAACGGTAGAGCGAGTTCACCGCAGCAAGCTGATGTTAAAGCTGCAGTCGAAGACGGGAAAGGGACCAAAACGAAAGGCCGAGACGAAGACCAGTGCAGCTTCGACCACAAAAGCAGAGCTCGATTCGTCGGAAGAGAAGCATATTCTCGAAGAGACGGATAAATTCCTCCAGCTTGACCGGTGGCGATATGAAGACCTGCCGAAGATTATCGCGGAGCGGACGAATGGAAGTACGGAGAGGAGCGCACTTGGTTAAGGAGGAGCTAGTTGATATCATGGAATGGAAGACGTGAGTAACAATTTGCTATAGTCATGGTACAGCTCAGGATTTATCTGACCTACTTCTAGGAAACACGGAGTCTCCCGTCCCATGCTAATGGGAATGGTGAAAAGCAACCCAGCCACAACAATCACAAAGTCTACATCCACGGCTTTCGCCGCTCTCCCAGATGCGGATCCTTTGGTTGCTCCGAACGATGCATTCCCTAAAACCAGTCTGGATGCCCTTACTGCGCCTATCCGTGGCGTTGGCCCGGCTACCGCATCTCTGATTTTGTCTATCGCCACGGTCTTCGGCGACGCTAAGAAACAAGTCCCGTTTTACAGCGACGATGTGTACCTTTGGCTGTGTCTAATGGATTTTCCCGAGGGTCCGGATGCCACGGAGCAGAAGCCTTCTAAGCATAAGAAGCCCAATGGGGAGTTGATTGTCAAGTACAATATGAATGAGTATCGAGAGCTGTGGAGTGCTTCGCAGGAGCTGCGCGCACGGCTGAACAATTCCGCTGGGGAGAAGTCTGGGGATGGACCTGTCTCGTTTATCGACATCGAGAGGGCTGCTTATGTGCTCCGCAATATCGCTGTCTCGGATTACTTTGTCAGTCAAGAACCAGAGGCTGGTTTAAATGTTGTGAAAGATATGGAGTCGGCGAATAACCCGCTACCAAATGAATCAGAGAAGGATTCTAGTGAGCCTGGCACGAGGCGTAGTAAGAGGACGAAGAAAGAAGCATGAAATGTCTGTGTTAAAATCCCTATCTACGCCTTGGCACCCTCGGACTAGGTACTTGTATAGTTGGCATGACGCATTTACCATTCATATACCTCTCCTTCATGACCCGATCTCTTGTAGACATAGAAGCACAAGTATCAAATTGTCAGATGAGAATCCTGACTGAACATAATTCAGTAAACAACTAACCCAAAATACAAATTATCCCTAGTCCTCCCTAGACTCCCCAAAAACCGGCTCCCTCCCCCCAATCCTAAAAACCAAATATGGCGTCCCCACCTCCTCCCTATGCAAATAATGCAGCATCTTAACTTCATTCATAACCCTCACATCCACAGCAAAAGCTCGATAAAACCTCCACCGAAGCCTCCTCCCCACCTTCAGCACATAAACCGGAAATACGAAAGTCTGTTTATGGGCGGTCTTGAAATCGTATCTATGGTTGTTGATCTCGATTGCTGCATACGCGTGTCGGTGCTGTATTTCCACTGCTAGGAGGTTTACTTTGTTTTGCATTTTCCAGTGCGAGAGGAAGGGGTTTATTGTTGTCGTTATGGAGGTTATGGGGTTCGACCAGTCGACTAGATGTGGCGGGATGTCGACTATTAGGCGGTTTGTGGGGGGTTTCTTTTATTGCTGTTTGGAATTTTTTGTTGATGCGGGATTGGGTTGGGGCGGTCTAGTGGTATGGGTGGTGGTGGGGTTAGGTTGTGGTAGGTTGGGTTGTTGGTGGTTGTGGTTGTGGTTGTGGTTGTTGGTACTGGTGTTGATGTTGGCGGGTTGGGACGATCTCCTTTGGCAGTGTCTCCGACAGACTCGCTAGAAGAGACCACAGAAGACTCTGCACAGCACATATTGCTGATGACTTCGGTATCCTTCGCCTCAAGACCAGTATCAAAAGCAGGCCGAACCTGCCGCGAGTGCTCGTGCTCGTGCTCGTGCTCGTGCTCGTGCTCGTTCACCACGCCTTGGCTTTCGGTGCAGTCTTCCTCCAGGTTGCCATGACTGTCAATTGGTACATCAACTGCCTCGTTGTGTGAGATAACCCCGCCCATGTTACCTATAGACTCGATTGTCTGCATTGATGTTGGGTGCTCATCGACGAGGGAAAGTATATCCTCCATATTGACAGGGAGGAAGGGAAAAACAGAAGCGCGGAGGCGTTGCTTCTTTCAATTCCCATTGACGGTGAGGAGAAGAGAAACAGATGCGGGAAAAGCGAGAGGAACAAGAAGTCAACACTGCACTTATACCAACCTTGGAAGATCACAGTTCTTATAGCACTCAATCCCAGCAATCACCTGATGTTTTGATTTTTTGTTCGACAGGAACAAACATGCGACCAGATTAGGTTATAGGTGCCTAATAAGTTACTTTTAAAGCTACAAGTACTTGCATGCCTGGTTGAGGCTCATCGCGGCTGGAGCCTAGTGGGGACAATTTAAGGACGGGATAGTGCAGATCTGGCCTCAGATCGGTGTGGAGTCTGGACTACATTCCATACTAGTTAGTACGAAGTACGAAGTACATACCTTGCATGACTGGGGACTGTGAGAGTCCAGATAATTATACATGTGCTTAGCATCAAGTACACCGTTGTAGCCGACACAAGACCTGCCTCTGGACTACAGTAGTTATGATATATCTACTACGGAGTACACATTCAAGTCTATGCAGGTATTCAGAACCACATCTATGCCAAACCAGTCGCATTTTTTTTTCAATCTCATCGCTATGTACAAAGTCACGGCCGTCAAGTCTTGATTAAAAGCAGATACAGATACACGAGAGACGCATGCATCAAGAATAAGAATGGGTGTAGGGAAAAACAGAAGAAAGTCGTCAGATCATCATGCAATCCATGCATCACGGGCCATCATCAAGATGGCCGGTTTCTCCAGTGAATTGTGCTTCGACATGACGGAGAGGGGTAGGAGAAGTAGAGGTAATGGCGAGTGGCGAGAAAGAAGTAGGAGGGGGGGAGGAGACGCAATGTCTACCGTTGAAGGGAGAACTGGGGAAGAGATGAGAGGTCGGAACGGTAAGGGCACTGGATAACCAGTCTCGCAGTACAGATCGGATTGAGGCGCGTGAAATGATAGCAGGTATTGTACCCGGAATTTTTTTTTGTTAGGTTTTGTGATATAGCGAATAGAGATTCGCGATATTACCGCTTGGACGGGTTGGGCTTGCGCTTGGCAGCACGCTTGGCCTTGGCAGCATTGTCCGCGGAAGGAGAATGGATATAGCCCACATGCTGATCATCATTGTCACTGAACGGGACGATAGATGAGATCTTCTTGGAGCGACTGCGCTTCAATGGCTGGGACAGAGGTGGCCCAGATTGCGGCGCAGGACTCGCGAGGGAAGGTCCCGGCTTGGCTTCAGCGGTAGCTGACGGGGCAGCAGCGCGCTCGTCGTCCTCGACGTGGATGTGGCGGAACTCCTGCTCCGGCTCATCTGCTTCCGATGATGCAGGACTGTCGGAGTCGGAGGCTGCCTCATAGTCATCTTCATCATCACTGACCAAGCTGGGAGCTTGGTTGGATTCGATGGCGTGAGGGCTGAGGGTTTGATGATCCAAGCTGTCCGATTCCCGAGACTGGGACTGGCCAGCGAGCGAAAGGTCCAAAAATGACTGGGGACGCGACGGGGTCGCGCGCTCGGTGGGCGGGTTGTGTCCGCGGTCGAGGGCCTTTCGGCTCTCAGACTCTCCAGCGGTTTGACTAGCAGGCATACGCATCGGCTGGCGACCGGCGCGAGCACCAAGGGAGGTATGGCTGGCCCCCGATGGTCGAGAGTCATCTGTTTCCGAGTCATCGTCGAAAAGAGCACCAAGATCAACAGGCTTTCGGGATTCTTCCACCAACTTGTCCATGTTTAGACCAGCACCACGTGATTTCATGAGGGCAGACAGATGAGGGGTTGCGGGAGAAGCCAAAAACTGTGGGTTGGGAGGCTGTCGGACGGGCTCGGACCGTCGTCGGTAGGCTGGTTCAGCAGTGGAGGGAGGAGTGGCAACAGCAGATGTGGTAGCCGCAGCCGGTGTGCGGGGGGTGACGGAGTCCTCAGCGGGCGTACGAAGAGATTTCCAAGGAGTTGTAGCAACGTGGGTAGAGCGGATCAGAGGATGCACGTAGCCTGGGGTGGTGGGATTAGCAGTGGGCTCGGCAGAGCCACCGACCACAGTCCCGGCGTCGTCGACCTGAACAGATTGACCACAGGCCATGGCAGCAGCGTCGTGGCTGGCAAAGTTGCGGTTGTGGGCGATCCGACAGTGGTTAATGAATCCCTGAGTGCTGGAGAAGTTATCGCGCCGGCAGTCCAGACAGACCAGCTTGACCAGAACACCATCCGACTTGCGCCGGATGAGCATGGGCCCGGACTTCTCCTTGACCACAGGGTAACCAGACGACAGTGCGGTATGCTTGGTGGCAGTTGAGCCTCGCTGGGGACGTGTCTTGCCCGCCAGCATGCCCATCTCACCGGGGTTCCCACGCGTCGACCGACCCTCCACTAGTGAATTTGGCATGCCGGAGTCGACTTCACCACCGTCGAAGCGAGGGTCGGGAAGCAACCACCGGGCGTAGTGGCGGGCGTACGGGCCTTCGGTCACTCCCCATGGAGCAGGCGACATCGGCGCCGGACCATTTCCAGGTGCCAGCACTGACGCGCCCGTTCCCAAGCTCACATCCGGCGAGACACCCGTAACACGGGATCCGGGATAAGGGATTTCGCCACAGCGTCGCAGCTGTTCCAGAGCGACTTGACACTTGGCGATCTCCTGGTCGATGAGACGAAGTTCGTTGTGCTTGAGTAACACCTCCAAGCTCAGCTGGGCGGTGATGGTTTCCCGAAGTCGGGTCACACTAGGTCTGGCGACGGCGTCCTGCGCCGGCGGGCGCGCGGACGCGACCGGGGAGTTTGACGAGGTGGTTGGAGTAGAGGGGGGTGGGAGCGATCGAATCAGCGATCAGGGTCGGAGTTGGGCGCGAAGAAACGGAATCCGCGCAGACTTTCGTCGGGGCGGGCGCATCGGTCGCGTCGGAGTCGGAGTCTGAACGTTTGCGCTTGAGCTGGGGCAGCGACAGTGTGTTGATACCTGTGCAGTTTGGAGCCAGCATTTTGACATCTTCCATCACCTTATTCCCTCCTATAGTTGAGGGCCAGGGAAGCAGGCGAAACATGCCATGTGAGTGCATAGAGATGGTTTTGGATTATGTTGTAGGTGGCAGATGGTCCATGCGTTCCAAGTTTATTACGGAAAAAGGAATGGACGTTGCGCGACCGGAGGTTGATTACGGAAGGCAGCAAAGAATCTATTAATAAGATGGAGGAGAATACAAAAAAAGAAGAAAAGGGGAATGGGAGAAAGGAGAATGGGGGAAAGAATAATGGGAATCAATAGGAAAAAGGGAAAGGGAAAGGGAGAAAGGGAGAAAGGGGGATAGAGAGAGAGCAGAAGACAAAAGAATGGGAAATGGGGGAAAAGTGCCTGGGAAGGCCTGGGAAGTTGGGAAAGGGGAGTGGAGTTATTGGGGGATACTTGTTGTTGCCATACTAATTATATGGGCAGATCATGTACCTTTGGATATTATTGGATCAGTCTCAAATATCTGCGACACGTCATACATTTATTTGTTTACAATATATGTGTATGTTGTATGTTGTATGTGTATCTATTATATATCTTTCTACTCTGTTACTCTCTTACTCTATTATAATGCTGATACATTATCTATTCATGTCTGCCTATTCCCCCATTCAAGTGCTATTAACTATTCGCAATCGGATGTCGACGGCCCAATATAATGACTCTCTTGCCAAGCCGATAACGGTCTGGGCCTTGCCCTGTTTCTGCCTAAGCCAGCTGGATCTACGATCTATTCAGCAAATCACATACAATATAGATAAATTTCGCAAGGGGGCAAACCGGGTATAAACAGGTTCTGACTGCGCCTCAATTGGCATGTGCGAACCAAAAGTACAAATCATATTCCCATCCATATTCCATACAGGTCAGATGTGGCTGATGGAAAGTTGTGGAACGTTGTCGAACCGGGAGAGAACAGGAGAGAACAGGGGGCGATTCGGCTTTCCCCAGGTTCTCAGGGAACTCTACATCGGAGCCACTCTCTATATTACCCCTATTTATAGCGTAAATTATTACTCCATCTGGAGTACAATCTAGCCATTTCAAGTTTCTATTGAAGATCAGACTTTCTACTATAACTATAACTATTCTGAGACCAACCCACCAATTTGGAAACTCCGAAACCGAGTCAGAACTCTGATCACAGTACGGAGTACATCTGTACTCGTAACCCTAACTAGCATATCTCCATACCCTTTCACTTCATTTGCCGAGGTACACTTGCTCCGCTTATCCCTGGCTATCATATCATCATTATGTATCATTATGTATCACTATCATGGAGTCTGCCAATTTACACGTAACCCAGACCAAGATGTACACCGTCAATTTTAGAATGACAGAGGCTGCACAAGTGACCAACTATCGTGCTATATTGTATATCTCTGTTATATATCGTATTGGGTCATTAATGCAGCCAACAGTACGGATAAATATACCTCCCATCTCTCTCCAACATTTCCAACGTAACTCATAGAGTAGAGTAGAAATACAGACTTCATTTACTATCAGGGAAACTCAAATCGGACTCCTGCACTCCGCATTGGGGATATGATCAGATCCCAATTCTAGCCAGCACATCGCTTGGACTAGGTTGGAAATTCGGCTGTTATATTGTAATCCATCGACATGTTACCTACGGAGTAGATACTGTCTACATTGTTGTATGTGTATAGGCGGATGAAAATCCCTTGAGCGAGACCGTTATCCGTCCCCAGGTCTAATATTCCAATCAAAACAATATCCCTTGTCTCTCCTAACCCCAAAGTACAACATAGATAGCTTAGCTTATCGTCAACTTTCTCTCCTCTCTGAAAGCTGATAGGCGCTCTACCACGAACCTCCCAACACCAACGCTCTTTAGCGCCCTACGCACTAGCTAGAATATATAGCAACCGCGTCACCAATCCCTGACCAATCAAATCCCAAAATGAATATATTTACCAGCGCATTTTATCTAGCCATAATATAAACAAAGTCAGGCTCGAATGAGAACCAATCGACACAGTCTGGTGCTTGGGCACGCTTGGGCATTTTCGAGCCGGGAAGGGATATCGTTTGATACGGATTACCATCCGCGCTGATGAGAGGGTCAAAGGTGGATGGGAAGGTTCCTACGTTTTGTTGGTTGACTATTGGCCTTGGGAGGCTGGGAATAGCAACTAACATGCTGGGATGTGGCGGTGTTTGCTTTTGGATATTATGCTTTGGACAAGGTTCTCCAGTGATGTCACTCGCTGGTAAAGGGTTCAGCAGGGTTGTTGCAACTCTGCTGAGTTTATCCAGTATGTTGACGGGGGGATTGTTGATAATTGCCCATGAGATTGAGAGTATACACAGATGAATGAGATTCAATTCGAGTCCAATCTCATTCTTTTTTCGCTTGTCAGACAAGCACAATCCGCAAAAACGCCAGTTGCAACAAAAAAGACAGACGCTCGACTGGACCACATGAACGTGAAAGGCATTCTGGCCCCATAAGCATAAATCAGACCAACATACGCCAAATGAATACATAAAACAGACACGGCTGTCAAAATCAACAATGAAACGAACGAGAATGGACCAACGTAATCAATGGTATAATATTCAGATGGGCCAAATGGGACTCAGATCTCCAATCCAACATCGCCATCCAAAAACAAAAGCAATCGTATGCACTCCAGGGCTCATCCTAGTTCATCTGCCCGCCCTTAATCCGCAGGATGAAGTTAACAACGACGGCGGCGAGGAGGGCAATGGCCAGGATGGTAGGACCGAATCGGTCATCGATACCGCTCTGTCCGCGTCGACGGATACTCTGCGCGCGCCAGTGGAATGTCACCAAAGCGTAAATCATTGCGCCCATGGCGATGATGGTGAAGAGGGCTGCGGAGATGCGACCGATGCGATCGCCGAAATTGAGGAGGCCGACCGCTAGGCCGCCCAGTATGACGGTGAAGTTAAGCCATGAGAGGAAGGTGCGCTCGTTGGCGAAGAAGACCTTGGGTTCGACTCGGGTTGGGAGGGCGATTCGCTTGCCTGGTTGATGTTAGCTGGGCTCGGGCTGGAGATTGGAGGGTTGATGGTTGTAGTGTGGGTCGGATGAGAAGTGCGGTCATTCTGCTTCTCTTGGGGGTGTGGACGTCACCGCGGTGTTCGACATCCACAGCTTAAGAGAAGGAGAATTATCGCGCCAACCAGACCAAAGTGAGGGGAGGGCATCCATAGGGAATTGTCTCTTGCGTTGAACTGTTTGCTGGGATTGGTGTCGGACTTACCCGGAGCGGTTTGGAGGAGAGGTTGGCTAGACATTGTCGGATGTGAAGAGGTGAGGATGGAAGAGGTTAGGAAATATCGGAAGAAAAATCCAAACTCAATTGAGAAAGGAAAAAAGCAATTTAAAGAAGCGAGTAGCTTCAAAGTTCAAGATGTCGCCCCCCCTCTGGTCTTCCGGGCTGGGACTAGCGGGAGACAGCTCTGTCGCACGTGCTCCCACGATTTGATGAGAGGATCAGGTGACTAGCGTGGTTTCTTATGGATCTCAGCCCTGGAGTATTCGGTTTATATTATTATTCATGTACAACATATAAAGAGCTTGGCCAAAATCTCTACAGAAAATGCTTGGAAATTTGATAGAAACTATACAGCTCTTCATTGATACTTGCATACAATGTTGGACCCGAAAAAGGTCCGAAGACTCTGAAAAAAGGGAGGGAAAAAAATACTACATATGTCTCCGTACAATTGTTTCACCTCTCTCTCTCTCTCTTACGTCTTGCCCTATATAGGAAAGGTCAATGCGCCGAGAAATGGGGCAGGCACGCCATTTCAAGCTTTAGGCCCTTAACTACCTAGGTATTAACCGATGAACTGCCATTAGCGCACATACATGTCATCCGGATATCCTCCGAGGAAATTTAACAGGTAAAATGTACATATATTATACAACCCAACCTTACTCCGTACATCGATGCCCAGATCATTGTATCCTATGGGATATCTTCCCCGATATCGCCCCAGGAAAAATGGGTCGGAACGGAGGAGACTCTAAAGAGCTCCGGGCCGACTTGGACAAGGCCCGAGAATTCTAAGTCTAGAATAGCTAGGCCCACTTTTAGTGTGATAGGTGCCACATCTGAGCTGGCATGGACTGTGCATACGGAGTACTGACTGCGGGAAACATGGGATTTGGGGTCTCGTGCTACATCTGTCTAGGTATATTCAGAGCATGGTGAACTGGATGATATATATACAATACTTATGTGTAGCAGGGAAAAAGACTAACTACATAAACTTAGAATCCTTCGAGATCCTTGTAACCCCACAACTTATCCTTGATACCGAAACATAATAACGTACCTCACGCGACCTCCTTGATTGAAGCGTTTAGGCTTACTTAGATTGTGAGAGATCAACGTTTGATATCTTTAACCGTGCCAAGCATCTAACGCCCGGTAGATGCCTTGGACGCTTGGCACATTAGTGCTTCGGAAGTGGGCTTGGCGATGTTGGAGCTAGTCACTCGGGGATTGGGGTCGGTTTAATATTCAATGCAGGTCTGGATATTTTATATTGCGGATTGGCGTGGAATCGTTTGAGTATCTTTGTAAGAGAACGGTGTGGAGGATTCACTTTCAAGATTAAGCTAATTACTGTATGAATCATTCACGAAATATATATATTTTTGTCATTCAAATATAACACGCGAGGGCTAAACTGAAGTCGTCATTGCTTGAAATAAACCAAAAAAAGAAAAGAAAAGAAAAGAAAAAGCCTACGCGATAGTCTCCTTCGCAGCGCTAAAATCCCAATCCTCCCGAATCAGGTCCGCCGCCTTCTCCGCAATAGCGTAAACAGTACTGACAATATTTCCAGAAACATTATTCGGCAACACCGACGCATCCACAACACGCAGTCCCTCAACGCCCTTCACTCTCAATCTAGCATCCAACGCAGCTCCCATAGCAACAGACCCGCTGATATGATACTCACCTACAACGAGGTTATGCACTGCTTCTCGGGCGGCATCCATGTCCTGCAAGTTGACATTGGGATCCGGAAAAGCACGCCGTAGGAATGAAGATTTCACGCGTTCTGATTCCGTGACTTTATCACACCAGCGCAGGAACGCGGCCAGGAGGGAGATGTCTGCTGGATGGCCGCCGTAGTTTGGGTTGACGATAGGGTGTTTGGTTGGGTCTGCATTTAATAGTAAGTCGATTGGACCTAGAAGGGTTTTGTCTTTGGCTGTAACTCACCTGCGCTCTCAATATGGATAGACCCTCTAGACACGGGGTATTGCAGACAAGCCGCCAAGGTCACACCACCCGGCTGATCAGCCGAGCGCGGTAGAATTATATTGCCCTGATGGCCTATGGCGTCCGGGTTCATGGAACCTGGCACGGTAACGAATTGCATATTGGCGGAGTGGCCATCCTTGAGGTTCGCGATAGTCTGTTCCAGCTGTTTCGCGTGGAACGCGCTATTCGGCTTGATATCACGAATACTCTGGATGATCTCTGCCAGCTCTGTCTCGGAGAGGATTGCCTTTGCCGGGAAGAACCCCTGCATGCTGGAGACGGCGGTCAGTGGCCCGCTGCCAGTTTCGGCATACTGTTTTTGGGCAGCTGCCATTGCCTCGGGCACTTGGGACAGGGTGTCTCAGTGTCATGATGCCGGGTTGGACCTCCATCACGATGAAGCTGAGGGCGTGGTCTATGACATTTCCGCCGACAGCGCTGTTGGCGACCTTGCACTCGACGCCGGCGGCTTTGAGGACCTCCGGGTCACCGATTCCCGATAGCTCGAGGATCTGGGGGCTTTGGATTGTCCCGCCGCTGACGATTACTTCGCGCCGTGCTGAGACTTGGTACTCGACTCCCTCGTGTGTGAGGCTTACGCCGGTGGCCTTGTTACCGTCTAGTACGACGCGGTTGACGAGGGCCTCGCAGAGGACTTTGAGGTTTGGGCGAGTGGCGCGGTTCTCTTCATAGTATCCTCGTGCAGCATAGCTGCGCTTACCCTTGTTCGGGCCGGTTCGAATGACTGCGCCGAGGGTATGGTAGAAGCCGATGTGGTCGCCGCTCCATGGGTCATGGGGCTTGTTTGTGATGCCGGTTACGTCCTCGCAGGCTTTGATGATATCATTCTCCACTGGCAAGATTGAATCATTGAAGCCGGTGCGAATGGGTCCGCTCGTGCCGTGGAACTCGCCTACAAGTGGCATCGTGGAGCGATCGGTGATGGACGGGTCGATTGGCTCGAGGGTCTGTTCATTTGGTCAGTTTTTCGACTGGAAAAGCACCAGATCGGACAATGTAAACAATAGGATCGTACCTGATGTTTTCGCATATAGTGCTGCATATGTTCCCGGTCCACCCATCGTCCTCTACCAGCTCCGCCCAGTTGTCATAATCCTTAGTCGATCCCCTCACGTACATCATATAGTTGATGCCGCTGGATCCACCGAGGAGCTTTCCCCGCGGGATATGGTGAGCCACGCCGCGGTTGCCTTCCTATAACCACAGGAAATAAGCTGACGAATTGAGAGCAGATGGATGCAGTGAATAAGATTACCTGTGGCACCGAATATACACACCAATCATACTCCGGATTCTCGAACATCTGTGGGAAGGCCGCAGGAGTATCTACCAGCGGATCTCCAATGCGATACTTGCCAGCCTCAATGACGCCGACGGTTACAGCGGGGTTTTCGCTGAGGCGTACTGCGAGAGAGAGTCCTGCAGTTCCGCCGCCGCAGATGACGTAGTCGAATGTGGTGCGGGTGAACTCTTCGATTGCGCAGGTTGGATTTTCGGCCATTGTGTGAGTGTTTAGATTGCTTTAGATTGGAAGAGTGGAATTGGGGAGATCTACAACTTAAATAACATTGGAAGCACAAGAGGGGTAATGCATACATCAATAGGTACCAACCTTGGAAACTCGGGTTGGACCAGCTGCGGGGGTTCGGTCTTATACCAAGACGGCCTAAAACATACTAAAATATAACAAAACATACTAAAAGAGACTATAAGGCGTCCATCTAGTCAGACCTAATGAGGCTTAGAGGCGGACCTCGGAGGAATGTCAACATTGATTGCGGGGAAGAGCCCTATATTGTACTTGTATTGTCCTTAAATATTCGACACCATTCCCATCGCCGTCCTCAAACTCCTTTTTTTCTTGATTGAACTGGACAAGTATACTCCACAACATCTACGACAGCCGGGAAGATAAATGAGAAAATTCCTAAGGTCCGTTGCCAGCCGCATACAGCTGCATGGAGACGCCCGCTATTGCCCGCTAGAGCCCCTTTCATTTCACCGTGCATATATTGTAGGATCAGCGGCCACCGCGTGGGTCGCAACACTGCAGATCATTCCCACCGGTAACTCCTTCGGCTTTCTGAATTGAGTTGTTGATCCCGTCAAAGTGGAACATACCGCTAGGCATACTTTTATAGATGTGAAGTTGCTGCCCCCCCCACCCCACCCACCAAGTATATCGTTGGTAGATGCCATTTTAATGTTGGTGTTACAGCTGACGAAGCCTTGGAAGCCCCAATCGCGCCGTGCCGTTTGCAATATCGAACCCGCCTTGTTGCGGTTCATACACATGGTCTAGTCGTAACCTGGTATGGAGAACCCGCTGGCCTAAGAACATCTTGGCCATCTGAACGACATTGGCCTAGCTAAGGATGCCCGTTAGCGGCTATTCCCAGTCCGACCAGCCGAGAAGAAAGGAGTCGTGTACAATGTTGTATTTGTGTAAATCGCTTCAGAATGCTATATGTACAATGTGTTAGTCCCAAGTGGCCTGACCGACCCTACCACGGGTCTTGCATGCGCAGGTATGTTCCATATTCAAAGATAATCCAGTCAAAACCCCAATACTCAAAGCCCCATCTTCCTCTGCACCCAACCGAGAGCACTCTGCCACCTCGGATCCCCTAACCTCAAAGCATTAAACAGCTCCGAGACTAGCACTCTACCCGCATCCCGCGCCCACCACCGCAGCCCATCAAGCTCCCTCAACAACACCCCCCAGTACATAAGAATTAACAACGAAAACGGCTGCCGACACCGGAGGCTATCAACAAAGCCCTTCTCGACCGCCGCAAGCCAAGCAAAAGCCGGCGCCGGATCTGCCGAGCGTGCAAACTTGGCATAACAATGCCTCAGATGAGCAATAACAGTTTTATTAATGCGATGCTGCTCCGAGTAGACCCCTACCATAACCTGATCATTCAAGTCTGACAGGTGCGTCAGCGCAGCCTCCGTATCCGGATCAAGCTCGGCAGGCGTGTTCTTCCAAAACTCGCCCTGCGAGAATAACTCTAGCTTAATCCAGGACTTGCTGACTTGCAGGATCTTCTTAACACCCTGTAGTAGCTCGAATAGTACCACAATGTTCTCTGTGGTACTGGCGCGCTCATCTTTCATTCCCGTTAGTTGGGGCGACGCGATACCGATCGCGATCATGACGATCGAGTGCGCGAATACCGCGTCGCAGTTGTGCGGCGTGATACTATCGATCGCGTTGCGGAATGGCGTCAGGCTGCGGTTGTAGTACTGTAGCCCTGCTTCGTAGTACATGAGTGCTACTTCTGATGGCTCGCAGGATGTTGCAATGTGCATTGAGGCTAGCGCCAAGATCCCGTTCATCAGGTAGTCATGCTTGAAGGCAAGTGTCGGGACGGTTATTTGCCAAATTTGTATTTCTGAATCGCTGATGCAGAGACTTTTGTATGTCTCTGTTGCAAACTTATGCATTAGTTCTAGGTTGTTGATGCCGAATGAGTTTGTTTCGGCCGGTGCCGGGACTGGGATTGTTGCAACGGCTGGACCGGGCACCGCTGCTACGGGCGAGCCATGGCCATCTAGAGACCGCGGTACGTCGGACTTTGAGCTGGGTGGGGTAATATGGGTCGCAGCGCGACGGGCGGCGACTTTCAAATATGTGCATTTTAACTCGCGGGTTGTGCAGTTCGAACATGGTGGGCCCATCTCGTCACATTTGACCCGCCTGGTTCTGCATTGGTCGCACCCGTTGCGGGATTTGGTATGTGCGCGAAGAGGAGGCATGTGCAAAGTTAATTGACATATTGCGGAGCCTAATCATGAAGATGGTACGACAGAAATGATCTGAGATGTTGACATGGATGTTCTCCCGTATCATGTGACTCGGTTCTAGAACAATCTTGGAAGTATGTGTCGAGTTGAGCCTTCACATGATATGTCGGAAATCTAGGTATGTTGGCCAAAATTGGCATTGTATTATGTGCATGGCGCATGTGTTCATGGGGAAAGCAACAATATATCTATCCATAGGTTTAGACATTATTGCCAACGTACTAGCAGACGGGGACAATCCCCCCAGGTTAAATACTACTAAGGTTGGATTATCATGTGACGTCAGGCAAAACTGTCTACACTGTAGGCCTCGATGGATTCTATATCTTTTCCGTATATGTGCACAATAATTTTCGGAACGGCCAGTTGAACGTCAATACCAAAAATAATGGGGAACTCATCTGCACAGGTTTCTTCACGTGCAGTGGGAAATTTGACTCGGATTTAGCAACTCTTCTTTTCTTTCAACAGTTGCTCGTTAGTGATTAGTAGTCAGTAATGAGCCAGTGACTACTATGATTTCTGCAGGCGTACGCGCCTTTCATCCAACCCCAGAAGAAGACCCTGAGCGCGAGCGAATCCGCGATTTGTCAAGGTTTGTTAACGGCCAGTATCCCTGCTTCACTCATCACCACTGATCATTGCCATAACATATACTGCTTTACAGTGGCAAGACCATTCCCATCACCTGGTGCGACGCCTTCGGATGAAGATACGCCCGTAGGGTGCGAGCTAGCAAAGGACATTACCCTCAACGCACTCGCCCAGCTCGGTGTCTTCCGCTTCAATGCCAATCGCAGCTTTGTGTCCATAATTGACGGCGATATTCAGTGCCCAGATGACGGGCATGACGGGCTCAGTATCGCTACGAGACAAGAACTGTCACAAACCAGGAGATGGTATCTATCCTGGAGCACGGTCGCTGGACCTGATCTGGGGCGTATGTCCCCATACCGTCCGCTTGTTCACAGGCCGGGGAACGGAAGGCATCAATACCAGCAATGTGACCGCCAATCGAACACGCTATATTATCCGAGATCTCACCCTGGAGGATAGCTTCATGGACCGACTTTATGTCCGAGAGTGGCCGCACATGCGCTTCTACGCAGAGGTGCCTCTGTTCAGCGCATCTGGATACGTTCTGGGCTCTTATTGCATTATCGATGACAAACCTTGGACGTACTTTGGAGGCGACCAGGTCAATGACCTCCAGGAAGTGGCGGATGCTATCGGACTGCATCTGGAGAACGTACGCATGATAAAGACCATGCAGACTTTGATCCTAAAGAGGCCTCTAATCATGGCCGTCTTTAGTCTAGTGTCCATGCAGCAAATCACCTACCACATGAAAGTGCGGCCACCACTGCGGACGCTGACGACTCAGTCACCACCCCGGATCTTGATGTGCCATTGGGTCACGCTGTTCAATGCGTTTCTCCCGAATCACCACCATCGTCTTCCTCGACGGTCGCCGGGGGAGAATCTGTGTTTTTCTTGCAGGATCAACACTGCATGACCGAGTCTTCATCACTGAACTCGGGTTACTCAGATCGACCAGTGGTGCTGAGCCCTGGCGAAGGAAAGTCGATGGGCGAAGTACTCAAGTCAGGAGACACCGGTGCACCCCGGGGTATTGATCAGGGCTTCTCGAAGTTATCGTTGACCGAGATCATGCCCATATATGAACGCATTGCATCGATCTATTCGCGTGCAAGTGCGTTGCTCCGGGATTCCATGGATCTAGACGGGAGTTGCATTTCTCGATGCTTGTCCAACTGATTTTGCCTTGTGGGTGCGTCGATCAAACGGAGACTTGGATGATTCAGTCCCTTCCAGGTGCCTGGAGAAGAATCGTGATGAACTTCTCGGCAATGCGGGAAGTGGACCACAGCTGGCTTCATCGAAATAGCGTTATCAGAGGCCAGGGACCGATCGGACTCCCAACCACCCATTGTGCACCTCTCCATCACTGATACCGGCTGTGGGATCGCGCCCGATTTCATCACTGTTTGCCTCATTCTCTCAGGAAGATCCGCTCTCTGAGGGCGTCGGGCTGGGCCTGAGCATGGTACAGCAATTGGTGATGTCGCTCGGGGGGGGGGGGGCATATCAACGTGAGGAGCGAGATAGGTATTGGGACTCAGGCTGACGTCTATATCCCGGTTCAATACCTGCCGGCTAGTCGTGATCCAGCGGATAGCGCGGCCCAGGCAACTACCCAGCCAGGAACCACCCCAATGCATGCCTGCCTGGTAGGCTTCAATGGTTATCCTGACCTCACAGAGGTACACACTGTCGAAGGCAAGCGAAATCTTTCCATTCAAAGTTCACTCGCAAACATCTTCATGACAAAGATGAAGTGGAATATCTCTCTGGCTGCCTCCATCGAGAAGGCTCATGGTCAAGTCATTGCCATTGAGGAAGAACTCCTCAGACGAACTATGGATGAAAGCGATCAACTTGTCTCCGAAATGGCGGCTCAGAATGGCTTTGACTTCTTCATCGTGCTGAGCGGCAATGTCCCAATCATACTCGACAGCCTCTCTGTCAATATCATCCGCATTGCCCAGCCGTAGGTTACAATTTATTAACATTTTGGTATACAAACTAATAATTTGCAGATTCGGACCACAGAATATTTACGAAGCCGTCGAAAAGATCATGAAGTGGCGCGAGGGCCAAATACAACCCGTATCCCCTGCGCCCGACGCTACTTTCTCACTCGTGTCTCCGCAGACACAAACAGAAAGCAGTCCAGACTACTCAGGCTCGGATCTGTATGATAGAGGGAAGCCCGCGGATTCAAACGAAGCAATGAGCTCACCGGAAGGATCAACAGCTCCACCCCGACCATCCAGCAAGCAAGCACTGGCTCATGTGCTCATCGTGGACGATAATGAGATTAATGTCAAGCTACTGTCCTAGGCCGCTTAACAAGCCCGGTTCGAACCCACTAACATAAATCCTAGATTATGACCACCTTCATGCGCAAAATAAACTGCAGCTACGACAGAACCCACAACGGCCTCGTCGCACTGGAGAAATACAAATCTTCCAACCTTCGCTACGATTTCGTGCTGATGGATGTTTCAATGCCAGTTATGGACGGCCTCGTCTCAACAAGCAAGATCCGCGAATTCGAACGCGAACATAACATCAGACCTTCTTGCATCATGGCTGTGACTGAAGTCTCCTCCGCAGGTTGGATTCTCTTCGGGTTTGATGTGTATATAGAACGAATAGAACATAAACATTGCGTTTGACCTCCTGGCTCAAATTCATATTTTGACTGGACTCTGCTCGAGTAACCTCGGCCCTCAACCACGTAAATGTATAACGTAAGTTTGATGAATGTGAGGTGAGACACGCCAAGGACCCCAATCCCCGGATTTCACAAGTTCAATGATCCCTGGAGTGCTGAATGCGAATCATATGCCGCGGATCTCTCTGCTCCGTCTTGGCCTTGCCAATGCTTACCCCGCGCCCATCGTTGATCATGCATGTTCCAGATGTTGTACATTATTGGAAAAAGCTCAAAATGCACTACATACTTGCTGCTTCGACAGCAGGTTCATGAAGTGGGATGCATAAAGTGGAGTATAAACGTACACCGGCGAGGGTTACCCCCGAGTATCACGATCTCGTCTCATTTAGCGCGTTAGGATTTATAATTTAAATATAGTTCTAAAAATGACAAGCTGTCTCACGTCGCTCAAGTCGAGTGCATCCGGAGCCTATCGCAGTGTTGCATTGGGGTTGGGGTGTTGAGATCCCATCTTTGTATGTCGCATTGGAGGAGTTGAAGTCCAATCAATATGTGTTGCAAGGGCTGTGAGTCGCTCGGGCTTTTCGTCGCGATTGGCATGGGTCGAGTTCAGTGGCGATCGATCTTCTCTAGAATGAGCAACACTGCCTTGTCGCCGTGTCCCTTTACATAGTCTATAAGCTCATCGTTGACTACCTTCACCAGACCCTCCGCCACCAATTTCTCAACCTCAGCTTTGAACCCTCCGGGCACCCAGATCTCTTCCAGAATCGTGGAGACAACGACACCCTTGTGCTTAGTGACGCGCACAAGTTCACGCAGGGCAGGGTCTGGTCCAACGTGGCCAAGTGTGAAAGTACCCACGCAGGACACGAGGTCGTATGTTCCGTCCGTCTTGTCGATCGGTCGGTTCATGTCTGCCACTGTGAGATCTCGGTAGATGCCGGTCTTTCTTGCGATGGAAAGCATGGCGGGAGATAGGTCGATGCCATCGATTGCTTTGGCCTGGGCCATTGCAAGAGCCACTCCCACCAGCCCGGTCCCGCAACCGGCATCCAGTATCACGCTGTTTGTGGCGCCGTTGGAGAGCCCGTATTTGATGGCGGCTTGAGCGACAAGCATGGGTGCAACGTACTCTTGAGCACTGTCTCCAACCTCGTCGTCATATGAGGCGGCCCATTTGTCGTACAAGGCCATGCAGTCTTCAGTGCTGCCGCTGGCACGGGCTTGACTGAGGTATAGTTCGGTAGCCGAGCTTGAGGCCTTGGCTTGGATGGGAGCTGGGGCCAACATCGTATGGAGTTGAGGTTGGTTTCTGAAGAAGGGGCTTTGTTAAATATCTAGGAAGTCGGGATATTGCGTGTTCTCGCGCGGTATTCTTGGTTATTTCTGACCTAGGAGATTAGAATCGGGCGAGTGGGAATCCATTTCCCATCTGCCGACGCCCTTCTTATAGGAATTGTGAGCTGCCGATCATTGCAGACATTGGCTGGACATAGGCCGGGATTAATGGCGTGATGCGGGGTTATTGATGAATGGACCTAAAAGAGTGAACTTTGGCCGATCGATGATGTCGGTGGAACATAGTTTCGAGTATGTTGAGCCTGGGCCTGAGCATGATGCATGTTCCTGCGCTAAGTATGTACCCCTCCAGGCTGTTGCCTGGCTCCCGAGGTGAATAAAAACACCTCTATTTTATCCAATTCATCCGGCAGATCGGAAATAAAAACACGAATTCAAGTAGCGAGCATCACTATCGACTTGACGTTCTGACTTGAGTCGTACGGAAAGACTGGAGAATCAATTGAGCGAATTGGATGTCCACGTCTCACGGACCTTTGTTTTCTCCCTGGAGCACAATTCCCCGCCAGTGAGCCCATGCCAAGGCGGTTTTTGCTTGGCCAATCATCAGATCTGGTCTGAACATGCAACCTGTTCTCATCCAGATGTCCCCCATCAATCAAGATTAGATTGACTTGGATGAGCCCCACCGGGCTTACCACTAAAGTGCCGATCCATTTCCTAGATAGGGTTGGATCCATCTTAGCCTCAATTTATTCCCAGGTCGGGGTACGGAGAAATGGGGCAGGGAGCTGTAGAGTGATCAACCTCATCTTTCTCGTCTGTGCTCTTTGTGTGCCCCGATGCATAATTGCAAGGTGGTGATTGGGTATTGCTTTTCCCAGTAGGTTTCGATGCCAGCATTACATCCCATTCGATCCAATAGCAGTGTAGTGCCGGGTCGGAAGTGAGAGTGAGAATAATAATTTGCCGCGGTAGCCAGCGAAGATGCACTGATGGTCAGTGACAAATTCCACTCTCTCGGACTCCGCTGTGCATTGCATGTGCAGATCACGTGGATAGTTATCGTCTTTCCCTTGTCGCCTTGATCCTAAGGCTTCCAAGGTTCATGGCACCTTCCCTTTTTGGGGATTTAGCTACTCTCCAGGTGGAGTTGGGATTCAGAGAAAATTAACTCCAGGGCTATATGTTCAGGTTATGTAAATGTACATATGGCAGAGTATGTGACTGAATATTGAAACAGAGGTAATCGACGACCAGCAACTTTTCAAGCTGGAAAACACGTAGCAGTTGACAGGTCATGGGTGTGGTGGGTGTAGATGGCTATAGTCAGTTAACGTATTCGGTAAGCGAGCCGCCACTGTAAGCGAGCCGCCACCCAACAACCATAGATAGTTTTTAAATGCATTTATCTCAACCAAAACGCCATTAAATTAAATTTAAAAAAATCATCATCTATCTGGACATGCATCTCTCCTATGACCCTGATTTTTACATAGCCCGCATGTTGGTAATACTCTCGTTCGTGGCTGTAAAGGTGGCGAAGGCCTTCTTAGCCGGGGGGGGATAGGTGTTTCAACTGCTTCCACCGGCTGCATAATTAATACAGATGCTTCTTAAACTAAGAGGCCTTCTATAGCTAGTATCTGCTTCCTAGATCTAGCACGCTTTTACTTTTTCTTCTCATTTTTAGCGCGTAAATCGCTCACTTCTTTTCTCTAGTAGTGCGGCGGATTATATCGTGATCTAGCAGGCTTTTAAAACCTAGTTTATAGCGGAATTGAGCGGGCTCGGGGGGCTTCTTAATCTTATACGAAGTAATACTTTGATTAACGAAGCTTATTTTTGTAATTATATATAGTTCGAGGGCGTTTTCGGATCCTAATCACTACCCCGGCTAGAGGGGGGTAGGGGTAGTAAGCCGGATATTAAGCTTCGAAATCACTTTCTCCGGTATAAAAAGAATTAAACTAGCAGATTGAAAGCTATTTTTAATAGTCCTAGATTTAAAAGCTTCCATTCGTATAATAGGATATACTTCGAGAAAATCCAATTTATTAATATAATTTAATCCGTACCGCATTTTTATTTTAACCATCCGGCCGTACGAGCGTTTTAATACTGTAAAACAGCCTATATCTAAAGGCTATAAAAGGTAAGAAGAATATAGAGGCATACTAATCGGTATGATTTTATTTTCTTTATAGATTTTATCGAACTTCGGGGTTAAATGACTTCTATAGCCGTCGAGTATTAAAAGCCGATACCCCCCCTTTATACGCGAAGAAGTAGTAGGAATAAAGAGCTTTTTAAGCTAGCGAAGTCCAATTTTATTAGAGGTCCATCTATTAGGACTAACCTTAAATCGCTAATCCTCTAGGAGGCTATCGAACTAGGATTTAATAAAGACTTTACCTTTAAAAATCATATATAGAGGGAGGACCTAACTAGTAGCATTCGTACACTTAATAACCGTCACCTATTCTCGATTTCTAGGTTATAAAAGTGCTCGCCGACTATAGTATTTACTTCTCGAAATTACTCTTATAGTAGCAGTTAAGCCTATAGTAAAACCGGTCTTATCAAAGTTATAAATATCGTCCGGGTCGATCCCAAATTAAAGGATAGTTTTTTAAATAAGATCAAACCACTCTCTAATAACCTTCGGGTCTTCGCATTTCGCACGCTTATAGTTATACCGTTTTAAAAACCGAGAGGATAGGAGAGGACGTCTTTTTATAAAATTATATACCTATTTTTTACCGATAGAAAGAACCGGGGTAGTTCCGCGCTTTTCGAGAAGAAGATTCGCTATTTCTCGTACTATAGAGGGCCAGGGAGCTAATCCTCGAGCATCTATAGAGAGAATCCATTTTTAAAGAGATTCCTCTTCAATTTCTATCAATTTACACGAATTTGCGCGTGTAATTCCTCGTTAAGTATGGCTATTAAGGCGGTCGCGTAATATTAAACGCGGGACTTTATAAATGCGAGCAGCGGAAGCAACAGATATGATATCTCCATTTTTTAAAGCCTAGATAGCTAACAAGATACTACCCTCTTACTCTACTAAATTTACAGAGGATTGAGAGCGAATTGGTGGCATAGTGGGTGGTTGAATTAACTAAGTGCTAGTTCATGGACGCGTTTTGGATGGGGTGGCGGCTCGCTTACAGTGGCGGCTCGCTTACCGAATACGTTAGACTGTGAAGACTTAATGCCTTGAAGTTTAGGCCACCTAGGAATTACACTTTGAGTTTAACTAGCTTGCCCTCCAGTATAATGATTCTCTTCTCCTCTCAATACAATCCTGAAATATTCCGCCCATGAGACCCTGTCACGTCGCGAAAATTATGCCCGGGCAAACCCATGCCAAATGCCGTACGGACTGCATTTCCCCAATCCATTCGTCTCATTTCATCGGATTTGTGCGAAATATGATGACAGCGTCTCAAGCTATGGTCTATTGACTGTCCTGTTAGTGGTACCATCTCTAATGCCTTCTTCAGGGGCATGACCAAAAGATCTTTCTCATGTCTTTCTTGACACCCCTATGAACCGATCAACAGCAATGAGAATTTGATGGGTCCAAACAACTCGAGGAAAAGTCTCGCTAATGAGACAAGACCTTTCCATCGGTCAGATTTCATCTCCGCTATGGCGACTATATGGGGAAATGCCTCGAATTTTCTTGCCGCCTTGTCGCAAGTCCTTGGTCCTTGCGCCGCCATTATTGCCGTTTCAAATGCTCTTCCAGTTCACAAGTCGAGAATACACACGGGAAATTAGAACACGCAATATTGTTCTGCTTTTGTACAGGACCTTCGAGGTTACGATGGGTTCCTCCAACCGATCTCAGCATAAGCGACGGCATCAAGGTTCGAAATCCAAAATTGTCGACCCCTTCATATCCGATACCGCTTTCTTTAAACTCGAAGTTTCGATTAGGCATGGGTAGTAACTGCGCTCCTGGAGGTATCAAGCAGTCTTGGCGATGAAACACAACTATGGCAAGGGGTACCATTCCTGGTGTACGCAGGGAGTACAACCGAGCACTCGTTATTCGGGCAAAAAGAACTGCATTTTCGTATCAAGATCTACCGATCACGTTTGACTAGTACCCGAGGTCCAATATTCTGCGCACCAGAAGGCAGTACACTTCCCCGACAAGTGCTCCCTCAAGTAGATTAGGGAAATCATAGCTAGGACGGGTTAATGGTCCGAAGCTATACTCTCAGGTTCTATACTCGCTCTACCAGGTGGACAGGAATGCCTTTCTGCCTAATGAACCACGAGTTTGTGAGCTGCCACTCATGGTCGTGACTGGGGAGCGCCATCTGTGTTGCCAATTAGCCAATATGCTGTTAACCCGAAATCCGTGGATACAATTTTAACTTACGTCGAATGTGTTGAAAAGTGTCGCAATCAGCTTGAAGCTTTCCAGCTGCGAGAGATAGCGTCCCAAGCAGGCGCGCGATCCAGCGCCGAATGTGAAATCGGTGCTTTTCATCTTAGAAAAGCGCGCCTGGTATGCCTCTTCCGTTTCCCCTAGGTTCTGAAGCCAACGCTCCGGGATAAATTCATGTGTGTTGGCACCAAAGACCGTCTCGTTCCTGTTGATCACCCATGGATTCATGCCCACAGTAGTCCCTTCAGGCACGAAGCGTCCGTCCGGTAGAGTGAGACCACCTTTCGGGACAATACGCTCGAGCATAAGGCCGACTCCGGGATTAATGCGCATTGATTCACGCATCACCGCTTCAAGGTATTTCAGTGCTTTAATTTCTTTCCACTGAGCGGGAAAGGAGAGATTAGCACCGCGGAGTTCCTCGCAAAGTTTCTGGCACACGCCGGGGTTCTTCAGGACATAGTAAATGGTCGCGCACATGGTGCCTGCTGTCGAGTCACTACCTGCAAGCACATTGGAAAGTAGCCAGAGGATTACAGTGTTGTCATCGACAAGTTCTGGGTTCTTCTGCTTGAGTTGGAGGAACTTAGAAAGGAAATCGCCGCCGTGGTTGCCTTCTTGATAACGTCTGTGGAGTTGTTCAAGACTGAAGATATTGGCCCAGACAAAAGTCGGCGGTCCAATGCGCATGATCGGGTTCTTGTCAAATAGATAGTCCAGAAGAGGGATTTGGCAGATCTGCAGAAGCGTTAGTGTGGATCTTTTTGGTCAACAACCATTTCACCGACTGGAGCAAAGTAATCGAGCGTCTGAGTGGACCTTCTAAGGAAACCCTTGTAGTCACTGCCAGCTTCGAGAATACCAAGGTCTTTCGAGAACGTGACTTGGCTCATAGTATCCCACGCAACTAGGTTGCCAGTCGGTAAGTTTCTATCCCCTTCCGATCGAATGCGAATACTTACAGAAGTTGATCCAATCAGACATCTCGCAGGTCTTACCCGGGCGGACAAACCGCGCTCGGAGCTTCTCACAAAGGAGCTTGATAGTAATGTCTATATTGGTCTCGGCGTCTTGAACCTTGCTCATAGAATATAAGTTCTTGACTGGGCGGATATAAGTCGAGTGCCAACTCTCATTCTGATTCGAAAACAGATTTTTCAATCGGACACCACCGACGACAACGTCATTAACATTGTACATGTTGCTCTATAACATAAATATTAAAACTTCATGTTTTTCCTTTTATTGGAGTGGACTTACCTTAAGCCACGGATTCTTGGTATTATAAACAAGGCTGATCAAGTCGGGATCGGAGAGGCTAAGGACATTTGGACCCATACGAACAGCAGGCCCGTATCTGCGGTGCAGGTTGTTATGTGTAATATCACAACGGCCTTTGGCTACATCTCGCATGCGCCATATGTTTGTGAAACTCGCCAGAGTAGGACCGGGAAAAGAATTCAGCGGGGACCGAAGATAATTCCATAAGAAACGAGAGGCGAAGAGAATCGTCACAAATAGAGCGAGGTTGGTTGTAAGTTCTAGAAGGGTATTCATGATTGTTTGATGCTGTCTGCAAAGAGTGCATAAAATTATCAAGAGGAGGTTGTCAATATCTAGGGCCTTTCTTTTCCCACGCTGACCCTTCAACGAGCTACTAACCGAAGACTCCACATGGGGCCCATCTTTCCCTCATATAAGCCACACAATAGCTCAAGGAGAGAAACCACTAAAAGTGCGGAACGGGGAGAATTGCACAGATAAAATAGTGGACCGAGTGGTGAATGACCCAATTACCAGACCGCAAGGTGCATTAGTGCGCAAACAGTCAGACGGGAAGTTCCGCAGTATGATATGACAGCTGTCACTTGAGACATAGCGCACCTTAGTCTTCAAGTGATCAGCAATGCTGGCCTATCAATCTGAGTAGTTTCGTGTGGGGAAGCCAAAGCGGGGGTGTCTCTTAATTATACCAGTTTTTGTTCGACAGTGAGACACACCTAAATGATTGAAATCAAGATAGATTAATGTGTGTTCAGGCCTATCAACTTCCCTCATCAATAAACCTTTGAAGGTTCCAAGGTTGAACTGGACGTGGGGAGTGTGGAAACCTTGCAAGGCATTTAAGACCCGCACGGGCCGTAGCCGCAGCTGGCCCACCCACGGAACCAATCAACGGTAAGGTTATCTGTAACATTGTGATACGTTGTGATACGGTAAAAATACCTGCGGACCTCCTGATTGTTTAGATACTTACTTCTATATAACACTGCATACATACCTAGGTAGGTACACATCATGACACAAGCTAGTGACAATTTACTACTAGTAGGTACGACTGCCTGAATGCCTAAGGCTTACCGCTCCTGTGTTTGTCGAGACTTGCTTCCTTCGTATATTCTCTTCTCTTTCAATCATCTATGAATTATCCTTCCAAGGTTTCAACTCCCCGTGGCTTTGGCATCACACGCTCACCGTTTTCTCCCCCGATTCTTGATGCAGTTATAACAGTAACCAACCGGAGCGCAAGATGAACGACTCATTCCACTACTTTCCCAAGCTGCCTCTAGAACTACGCCGTCTCATCTGGAAGCACTGTTTACCGCATCGTATAGCAGAAGAAGATGTCCCCTACTTTCTTCTTGACGGCAACGAAGGCAATCAATCCTGCCACGCCCAGCAAATAACCCTCGAAAACGCTCAGCCGCCGGCCATCGCATTCGTCAATAGCGAGGCTCGGCAAGTTGCCTTGGAACAGGGACGCAGGCTAGAACCGCAAGAGACGACTAGCCTGGAGTCAATATGGGTGCAGCCGCGCCGGGATATACTGCATCTTAACTGGGCCCGATTACTCTACAATACCTGGGGAAATGCTGGCGACCCTGACAGTCCAATCACCATGTTCCTGTGGCGGGCGGCGGATCTTGGAATGCAGCCTTCTGTCGTGGCAGATGTTATTCACCCTTTCAACTTCGAGGGACTGTTAACCGGTTCTGATGGTGCTAATGCGTCCGATGACCCGTGGCTTCTCTATCACGACACAAAAAATAAGGACGCGGCCGCCATTGCGTATTGTGGCTTGAGTCAAAGCTGTCTACATGTGACTATGGCTGCGGTTTCCGTGCATATCACTAGGGAAGTGGCCCTGCAGTCTGGCATGGTTGGTTTGTTGGGCGATGCGCCTGTTCAGATGGTTGATGTTGGCGATGAGGCTCGGTTGAGGGAATTTCAAGGATTATTCAAAGAACACGCATTAGAAAGGGAACCAGCCGTGCAAACGCTCTTCGAGACGTTTTCAAGTTGTCGATTCCAAATAGCCGTGGAAAAATGGAAAAGAGAAGCTGAATGGACCATCTTCGCATACATGTGGCAGTCGGCACGAAGGGAAAACCTCGACATTCTTGGAACGAACCCGGGCTCCGCTTGGCTACCTCGCCTGACGGAGCGAGAGTTCATCCGTATGTCTCAGTATTCGCCGAATAAAAAGCATCCGTGGGTTAAACAAGCTAGGCAAAGCGTGCCCAAGCTGAAGCCGCGTATCATGGTGCAATATTGTACCAATCAGTGTTACATAAAGGGGCGACTTCCTGAATATTTCGGGACTTATTAAATGCTGAGTTGCCCTCTTATCACTGCAGGTCTGCTGATAACAGCCCTAGTCTGTGTGCTGATGCCGGTCCTAGTCCAGGCAACTGGACCCACATCCACCATCTGCGCAATCTCGAGAACTGTGATCAAACTGTTTTCTTTAGTTTAAGCATCCAAAACTCCATCTCCGAGAGCAACATGCTCACCATCCGGGCCTGCACGGCCAGCCAAGGTCAGACGTACCAGGCTGTCGTCTCCCCAAGTGTGCCACAGCAGCAAAGCCAACACAACCTCGTTGTTGCTGAAGGTTGCGGCGCCAAGGAGATCAAGGCAGCTTTCACTCCCCAAGTAGCCCATTCGATGCTTAGCAAGGCGTCCGGCGCGACTCCGCATTCTGCTCATGCGACGGAGGCTATTCGTCAACTTGGATTGTTCGTCGGCAGAAGTGCCGAGTGTGGCACCACCATCTTGTTTGCCAAACATAAGTCTGGTGTACTGGCCCTGTATTCGGTCGCACAAATCATCAAGCATACTGCGCGAGACTTTCTTGGTTATTTTGCGGAAAAGCGAGGATCTATCCTGCAGGCTTGCCAGCCTGGTGCTGCAGCTCTGACTGTTGGAGTGGTCTCTGTTGGGTTTGTTGATCTGCCAGCGGCTCAAGATACCATCAAAAGCTGGAACAATGGTTTCTGCCTTGATAAGACCATTCCCACTACTGCCATCAGCTTGGACGTCCTCGTATCTACAGTGGATAAGAGGTCCAACGCCACTGTATCTTCCATGCCAATACGAGCGCCAGACAGCCACGAGCCTTTCTCCCAAGAGGAGATTGAAGAACGGAGGAAGTCCATGCAGGTGACAGTTGCCCCTCACTGGCCACCCGCTGCGGCATTTTAGAACGACGGCAACTACTCTATCGTCAAGTCGTACATTGACAAAGAGTCCGACTCCACTATCATCATGTACGGTAATCCCGGAGCGGTCGATTGGGTGGCCTACATGGACGGCGATCTCCAACCGAATCAACAGGATCAAGGGCCTCAGCTTTGGTGGTTCGACTGACTGGGCTATTGACCTTCACGAGTATTCCCACAATGAGGATGGGGATGACAGCGACGATAAAGCCGGCGAGGACAATCTCACCTGCCGGTCGGATACTAACCCGGGGACCCTGGATGGGCTCATTGATAAAGCGGACTCTCTGGACGCAGGTTGTGTCCATCTCTTTGCGATGGATATTCTATACGAGCAGCTTCTCGACAGCTTGTCTTTGTTCAAAGCCAACTCGAAAGATTACGATGACAAGTTCCGCTGGTATGAGGAGTGGACCAAGGACCAGATCCAACCACGCCTCGACGACTTCATGAAGCCCGGTGATGACAAAGGTCTTCAGTATTTCGACTGTTACTGGTCGTATACTGGCAGGTACGAAAACAAAGACTCGTGCGGGCGGCATGCCCCGCATCTGGAACGCAAGCTTGGGGTGGACCATCCGCTACGACCTCGTGGACAGAAAGGGCTTCTTTGACGCCCTTGGGGCTGAGACTGGCATCGACGAGTAGTGGGTGGCATTTGGCAATAAAACCTTGGATCACATGTGTGCGCTTCCTGGAGATATACGACCAGGCGGCCACGACTTGCCTTGCCGTCCGCTCCTTTGCGAAAAGCTTAATTACCCTCAGAAGGGCCGCGATGAGGATATCCATGTCGGTAATCCCAAGAAGCTCATCGAGGCATCCATGGATAATGTCACAGCTCTAAGGAACTCGCTTTTCTCGTCGTACCTCAGCGTCGGACTGTCCTTCTATGACGACGGACCAAATGATTCCTCAGCCACGGACGCCGTAGTCGCCTACTCCATGCCGGTATTGCAACTCGCCGAAGCCATTGACAGCATGAAGCAGATCAAAAAGATCCGCCAAAATGCCATGGACGCCCACAAGAAGGGACTCATCACGGACATCCTCACCGTCGTCTTCATGGTCATTCCCTTTATTGGCGAGGCTCTTGGCCCCTTGGTCGGCAGTGCAACGTCAATGGCTCGCATTGCGCTTCTGGTAGGCGAAATGGGCAACGGGGGGCTGACAGTGGCGGAGATTGTTGAAGACCCGACATCTGCGCCGTTCGCCATACTGGGTCTGATTGCGGGTGTTGGCAGCGGCACCGGCAAGCTGTCCAGGGCGAGGCCCTGGTAGAGGCTTCTAAGGCGAGGGGCCTATTGAAGGCGAGCGACTTGGCCAAGTTTCCTGAGGGATTTAGGAACAAGGATGCTTTGGTTCAAGCGGTCATAAAGGGGCTGTGTGGGAGGAAGTAGGCGCGGGATGGAGACCAGGCTTTTAAGCACTTTCATTTCGATGAGCATCGCACAATGCTGGTTATTGTCCAAATTGTCTGTAGATTCTGGCCAGGCCTGTAATATATATTGTACAATCCGACTGTCACACAGAATGACACCTCAAAACCTGTTCGTTGCTTTCCTAGGAACTCTTCTGAGTAGATCAAATGGAAACACATGAAGATAAATTTCTTAGGTTACATATTTATCAACCAACATGAGGAATCAATGGAACAGACAGATTCCGGTCACAGACTGAGGTGTGATCAGGTCCAAACTAGGCGCAATATCGCGATCTGCCTATGTGAACAAGAGACCTAACTGTCCATTTCAAGGTTACGTTTGGTGGCCTACGTATAAAGTGACTAGTTCCGGTATTTGAAAAGGAAAAGCGTTACAGAGATGGGATCAAGGCACCTGATGTATATTTAACTTCTTCGTTCCGATTTTCTTTGTTGCTTACCGATAACCCATGTAATCGGAGCATTCCAAGGTTATAGGTACGAAAACGTAAGAAGCTAGACTGATACATCATCGTGATATAGACGATTCAGGTCTCTACACAAGGAATACCGTACGTTTTCCCCTTCCACTGTTCAACACGCCTGACCAACGGCACTAGCCTGTGAACTAGTTATTCTTTACAATTTTAATAAAAAGGTGAAAAGGCTAAGATACTATATTTATGAGTGAAGAGATCATCCTATCCTAGATGTATGCCTTGTTTTGGTAGCAGAATGAGAGCTTGTTGACGCTAGGGTTGTGGTCTCTCTAATAGATGAAGAATTCGGAAATAAAGCAGCATTCACTGTGCGAATTTAATTCTAGGTTTTATCAGCAAGTTTAGCCCTTCGTTGGCCTTTAATCGAGAAGTAATATCTACATATACAGTAACCGTTTCCCAGATGTCATATATACGTAGTGACTACGGACATCAATTCCAGAGAAATTTTCTTCTACCTTCTGCCTTTCAACTATTCTTCCTCTTAATGGTCGACAAAGGCTTCAGGAAACATCTACATACAGAATCAATACAACAATGCCTTTCTGGGACGCGGTTCCTCAGCTCTGTGCAGCTGTGGTAGTTTTGGCAACTGGTCATGTCCTCGGTGAATTCTACCTCGATTGGTGGTATCGTTCCAAAAGTAATGATGCCCCCTCAACCGATTCACTACCGTCTTCACAAAATTTTGGAAATCAAGATCAAACAGACACCAAGAGAGCTCAAGGCTTGGACGTCTAATGGCCGCGCCTAAAGTTACTTCCACTCTCGAATACCACACAGCTACGGCTACGAAAAGTTTCTAATGAAAGAACGATCAGGTCCTTTTTTCAAGTCAAGTGATAGGTGGTGGACCGTAGAGCCGGATTTGTGTCAACCACTTGCATTTGGGGGAAAGGTTCCTGATACTCCAGGGGAACCGAGGCAAAAGAGCGGCGCTAGGGTTTGGTTGACTCCTTGGTGTGGATTTGCAATCCCCAGATAAACCGTACGGGGTAGCGACATAAATTATTTTCTCGGATGTTATCATGTGCCATTATCCATTATTATCTGGAAGCGCTCAAAGCACAATTTCTCGTCTTACAATAACCAGCAACACGTAGGCGAGTGCTTTCAGTCTCCATTGTGGAACAGCATAGATGGGTGTTCTAGAAATGTCCCATTAACTGATGCAACCGTGGACAAAATTGCCAATGCATTAGAGAAGGGATGTCTTATTCCGGACTACTCGCTTCAAGTAGGGCTGCGCTCGGCCCCGGCTGATTCCACGAGGCAGATGAAAATGGAAATTGATGTCTTGGTGTATTTCGCGTAGTTCGCTCGTTTGACCGACGACACGTTGCACTTGGGGCGTGGGGAGGGATCCTTTGGCCTCCAGGCGAGTCAGGACCTACATACTCCGGTGGGCCAAGGCGTCCTTTACGGAGTCAAAAAGGCCATTGTGATCGATGACGTAGCTTTAGCGTGGAGCGCATCCCCAACATCGGAGATTATCTGGAGAGAGTAGCTCGGCGAGGGCTGAAAGGGCCGCTAAGAGGCGCCCTGTCCCCGCAGGGAGCGCCCCACGGAGTTCGATTGGATCTGGACATCGGAAGAGGTGGGCCACGATGTGTGGGAGTGCAACCTATCTGGCCGTCGGCATTGGGGCCAGCGTCAACAGGGCCGAGGCTAAGTCGGGGGATGAAGGGGGCAACTAAGGCGAGTTTCATGTCAGATTCAACAGTATGATTCGCCCCAGGCTCCAAGGGTCCCTTCATTCACAAAGGTTTTACCATAGGGGATGGTGCACGCTCAGTGGCTCATCTAGGGCAAAGGAAGACCTTCTAGTCCCCTTGGCCCACCGGCCTCTCCCGGTTTTTCCCCGTGGAGGCCGTGGAGGCAGTGGAGGGTCGGGCGAGATTCCTCTTGCGGCAGCCTAATAAGTGATCCACACCTATGAGGCAATCAGTGTAGGATTAGACAGTAATCCTAGACAGTAATTAATTATTTTTTGTTGCTTTTTAGTATTCTATTCGAATTAATTTGATCCATTTGACTAATCATCAGTCAATTCCACTAATCCCGTTAGGATGATTTCTTTGAACCCATGTAAAGCAGAACAAATCTAACTTACCATCGTCTACCCCGGATCTCCCTCGATTTTCCATCCCCAGCCCTACCATCCGCGAACGGGTGGCGCATTCTCCTTGGCGAGAGCTTCTTCGCACTTGGCAACGGGCCAATCCGCGGCTGCTGAAACCGAAAAACCTTAAGCCGCTAAGATGACTCCATTCACATGAATGTATGCCGCTAGTCCACTCATAAGGCCCCCGGCCCCCACGGTCGCGACACTTGCCTACGGTATCCAAGCCGCCGTCATGTTTATACTCCACCTCCTCTTACCTAGCGGGACCAACCGATTGAGACCAGTGGATCCCGGGGCCCCTGCTGCCCGCAGACGCAGGAAGCAGACACACACATCTGAAAAGGGTACAAAAGCGTCGCCCACCCCGACAGTCCGTGTCTATTCTTTCTTCGATTTCAGTACCTCCTTATCCTCCCTCGCTTCAGTACCTCGTTACCCTCCCTCGTTTAGTTAGGTAGAGGCAAGCAGCATCTCGATATGTGGACAACCAACTCCGGCCTCCGGGGCAAAAAGCTCCGCTGGGCCATCACCTTCACCTGCGTCGTGGGTTTCTCCTTGTTCGGTTATGACCAGGGTCTGATGTCCGGTATTCTGCAAGGTACATCCTTCGTCGGCGAATTCCCTGTCCTCGATAAAAACCTTCCTGGCAACGATGGGGCACATGTCTCCGTCCTACAAGGCGCTGTCAACTCCTGCTACGAACTGGGCTGTTTCTTCGGTGCTATCTTCACTCTCTGCTTCGGTCAGCGCACTGGCCGTACCCCTTTGTTAGTCACTGGTGGTGCTCTTATGGTGGTCGGTACTGTCCTCTCGACTGCTGCCTTTGGCGAGTCCTGGGGTCTGGGTCAATTCGTGATCGGTCGTGTGATCTCCGGCCTTGGAAACGGTATGGATACCGCCACTATCCCCGTCTGGCAGTCTGAGTGTTCTAAGGCACACAACCGTGGTTTTCTCGTTTGCTTCGAGGGTGCTATTATTGCTGTTGGCACGTTTATTGCCTACTGGGTCGATTTCGGGTTTTCCTACACCGAATCTTCAGTCCAATGGCGATTCCCTGTCGCCTTCCAGATCCTATTCGCTATCTTAGTTATTATCGGCGCTCTTATGCTACCCGAGTCCCCCCGTTGGTTTATCATGCAGGGCATGGATAACGAGGCTCTCCAGGTTATGGCACAGCTTAATGATAGCACCGAGAATGCAGAGGATGTCCTTCGCGATTTTAACCTGATGAAGGCCGACATGAAAGCCACCGAGGCCCAGGAATCCAAATCCAGCGGTAGCTGGAAGACTATCTTCACCTTCGGCAAAACACAAGAGTTCCAGCGTATGATAATAGGTTGCTCCGGCCAGTTCTTCCAGCAATTCACTGGTTGTAACGCAGCTATCTATTATTCTACCCTCCTTTTCGAGAATAACCTTCACATGGAACACAAGATGGCTATGATTGTCGGTGGGGTTTTCTCTACTGTCTACGCCCTTGCTACCATTCCTTCCTTCGTTATGGTTGAGAGGGTTGGTCGTCGTAACCTGTTCCTAATTGGCTTCCTCGGTCAAGGTCTTTCTTTTATTATAACTATGGGTTGCTTGATTGATGAAACCACCGAGAACGCTAAGGGTGCCGCCGTCGGTATCTTCCTATTTATCTGCTTCTTCGCCTTCACTACGCTACCTCTGCCTTGGATCTACCCTCCCGAGATCAATCCTCTTCGCACACGTACTATAGCTGCTTCCGCTTCTACTTGCACCAACTGGATTAACAACTTCGCCGTTGTGATGTTCACCCCCGTCTTCTCTAATCAGAGCTCCTGGGGTCTCTATCTGTTCTTCGCCTTGGTCAACTTCTCCGCTATTCCCTTCGCCTACTTCTTCTACGTTGAGACTGCCGGTCGTGACTTGGAAGAGGTTGACGTCATCTTCGCCAAGGCCCACATTGAAAAGAAGTGGCCTTTCCAGATTGCCCAGCAGCTGCCTAAACTCACTATTGAGCAGATCGGCCAGATGCAGGTCGAGCTTGGCTTGACTACCACCGACCACCATGCCAGTGAGTCCGAGAAGGTAGAGATGGCTACTAGCAGCGGCGAGCACGAGGATAAGCATGCTTCAGATTAGTTTGTTTATGGGTGAAAGGTGATACTAGAAATAGTTCATTGGCTGAAACATAATGGTTTAATGATATCATTGTAGTAAGTGTTGGGCCATTCTATAGATGCTTGTTTGCTGCCAGACTGAGCCTATCTTCATATGATTTTTACCGGGTATATAAACCCGGGATTGCAACTTCTAAAGATCACGATTCTTCCTTCTTGCCTCTCCCCCCCCTAGCCTGTAGTAGCCCAAGAGTAAGGACTTCATCAAAAGGCCCAGCTAATGTCATTTTCTAAACCTGTTGCTGGATGGGTCGGCAGCGCCTGCGGCCAGGACTGAGGAGGTTGTGAGAAGAATATGAATTATTGTTTAAGCTAGCAGCGCGAACTTGTATGGGAATCTAACAGGTATCCATGGATATGTTGTGATGGAACCATGGTTATAATTTGTGGAACCGTGGGATCTTTGACTTTTAAGCCGCTTCTTTTTTCTTCTACATCATTCAAACAGGGATATCATTTAGAATGCAAGGTGTGCAATAAATATCGTTCACAAATAACAAAGCACAATGTAGACAGTCTCTGGTCATCTAGAAGATTTATACACGGTTCAACTCCAGCGGTAGATAACATCTCTATACCCAAGTGTGTCTAGAAAGAGGGAGTCACGGGAGGACCATCAAGCTTGAAGTAACCAGGCTGGAGAGTCTGGTAAACCTCCCTGGGGTCGTACTTCTTTGCAATCTTCTTCAGCTGTGCCTTGTTAGCAGCGCCATATCCAGCGACAGCATCCTGGAATATGCTGGCATAGTTCATATAGACATATTCATTGAAGACGCCGACACTCTTAGCCTCAGCAATGACCTTCTCCATGAACTTGTTGACGAACGCGTAGACAGTTTTGTCATCAGACTCGTTCTTCCACCAGCAGGAGATGTGCAGAAGGTGAACAGGGCCAGGGGGAGCCAGCGAGTCCGAGAGGGTTGCCACCGTGGTTTTTCATGTTGTTCAATATCGGGCTCGGTGATGCCCTGGTAAATGAGTACGGGCTGAACACCGGCAACATTGGCAACATCGGGGATCATCGAATAGAAGAGATTCACCACCCAGTTAGCGAATTTCTCGTCAAGAGCCGCGCTGATGGGCCAATACACCTCGCGAAGGCCGTATGGGTTCTCGGTCTCGAGGTACTTCACATATTCGACAAGGGTCTTGGCACTGGAGTTGTCGGAAATGGCCGAAATATTTCTGTATTGCTTGAAGATTTCAGGGTTGGGGTCGTTCTTAACGTAGGTCAGTTCGGCGGAGGCAAGGTTCATTCCTTGGGTCTGAAGAAAGGCGACATATTGCTGGGCATTGCCGTCAACGGTGGCATTATTGATCACGTTGATCCAAGCGTTGATAACCTGGGGAAACTCGGTCTCGAGGAAGGTCCTAGCACCGCCATACATCTTTGGAGAGGGGATTGTGTACATATTGTACTTGGTGACAAGACCAAAGTTGTTGCCACCACCGCGGAGAGCCCAGTATAGGTCAGGGTAGGAATTTGCACTCGCAGTCACAATCAGACCACTAGCGGCAACGACCTACATGTGATTGTTAATATGCATTTGCCGGTGTGTATGACAGATCGCTAATCTTACCTCGAAGCTCTCAACATTGTCGCAAGACCAGCCGTACAGGTTGGAGTGGTAGGAGATTCCACCACCCAAAACGAAACCGCCAACACCAATGCTAGAAGCACGACCTCCGATAACAGCCAAGCCATAGGGCTCGAGGGCAGCATAAGTAGTGAGCCAATTGTTTCCAGGTTCAATAGATGCGACCGTCTTGTCTGGGTTAAGGGTGACGGCGCTCATATCCTTGAACCAGATACTGATCCCGCCAGGGGCGCTAGAGGCACCGGTAAAGGCAGCATGACCGCCACTGCGAGCAGCAAACTCGCAACCAGTCAAACGGGAAAGCAAAACTGCAGTGCTGACTTCCGTGTTCTTGGTAGGACGGAAAACGCAATGAGGCTGCACCTCTTCTTGCTGCACCGACCAGAACGAGCTAGTGAAGTTGTTGTACCCAGTAGTCTCTTGATCAGAGACTTTAGAGCCAAAAAGGAAGCTCAAACTTGCGCACTAAGGGAAATTTGAAATTAGCAATTACTCAATTCCTGGCCAGATTGCTATTGATGCCGGTTTTTGACTTACAGCAGCTGCACAGGCTTTATCGGTTGACCGTGTCTCAATGGCAGCGAACGACTTCAATGCCGGAATTTGCGACACATCCACACCGAGATCTTGCAACGCGCCAGGGATACTAAAATCGTCGGCTTCAATAACCGGGCTGGTGACGGTGGCCTGGGCCAGGCTCAGTCCGCCAATCGCGGATAACCCGCCAATGAGGGATGAAATCTGCATGTTCCAAAAGCTATCTAAGCAAACCAAAACAGAGCAAACAAACGCGGGATCCAGAAATTGCAAGGACCTGGGAAGGGGAAAAAAGAGAACAAATCCAAGTGGAGGAAACTTATTGTCCTTTATGTTCCTTAGAGGTTAGCTGATCAAAGGCCCTAATCCGATGAGGTCCCCGGAATGGTCCCTAGTATAGGGGTTCTGAGGTGTAATTAAGTAATTAAGGGAGGGGTTCGTGTGATTGGAGCATATTATGACTAGACATTCCAAGGCTGTGTTCGTTTTCGTTAACGAGCACAGCAATTTCGCTTCCAAATGTAAGCGAAGCGGCGCAGCCCGAATGGTTAAGCTAGCCGGAAGCTCATAACAATGGAATTGTGGCTTTTCCTTCTCAGCTCAGCGGCACCGGCGCTTGTTTAGCCGTGCATATCACCGTGGCATACAGAGTAAAGTGATTCCTATCGGCCACAAACTCTTCTTTTCCTTGACTCAGAAGCCAGGCATCTTGAAAAATGCAGTTATGATGAATTTCCTAAGCGAGCGCGACGAAGAACGCCACCGAGACCCCGTGAGTCCGGGGCTTATGCACGCAGCGGTCTAGTTTGAGACAAGGATACGCCCAAACTCAATTCGCAGTCTTAGCCTTCCACGATTGACCAGAATCGGGCGCTTTTTTTTTTCCTTTGAAGATCATATGCAGATAATTCCCGACATTGTTATGCTAGACTACCCCTTAACCCTACCCAAGAAAAATATGCTTCCTTTTCTAAGGCTCCTCCATGTGTGCCACGGCCCGTTATCGGATCCGTGGCCATTCCGGGCCGTTTGGGGGCCGTTTGGGGGCCAATTGGGGCGCAAGGGCCCGGGCTGAGGGGCGGGCCATTCACCCCACCGGTGGCACCGGTGCTATATATTTCTTCTGCGATTGGCCCAGGGCCGGTGGGGCATGCATCTTCAATAATTCCTGCATTGACATTCGAAACAAATGCGTATATTGCTCCTCGTGGAAGTTTTACAATCCCTGTTCAGTCTAAATCTCACACACCTCGAAGGATCTGTGCATGGTGGCTGCAGATGGTGCGCAGCTGTGAATCTTAAACCCAATATTATAGCTGACATGTGCTTATTGAACTCCTGATGGAATGGCTTTATGTATATGGATGGCAGTGGCCCCACGCGGTCCCTGGCGTGGTTTTCTAAAATCCAGTCTCACAAGGGATGGGAGAGGCGATTGCCGGCACATTTGGGAGCAGTACCATTAAAGGTACTGGCATTGCCTTGATTGTACTGACCTCGCTGGTTGTCGGCACTCGTTTTGCTGGTCTTATTCGAAGCCTCAATGACCTCAAGGCTGAAGACTACCTTCTGATTGTCTCTTACATATTCTTCTTGGAGCTGAGCATTCTTTACATCTATATTGCCCCGACTATCTTTCGAATAGCAGCAGTCAGTGCCGGAACGATTCCCCCCTATGCCACCATTTCGGAAGATGGGCTCCGATTACAGACTGTCTTCTTCGTCACGACATCTTCGTTATGGCTTTGCTTGTGGATGGTAAAGTTCTCGCTTATGGCGATGTATAAAAGGCTGTTGGTCGGGAAGAAATATATAATCGCCTGGTGGGTTATCATGGGGTTTTGTGTCCTGGTATGAATTCCCTGTCTCAGCGCGAGTATTTGAATCACTGACGGGATTCTTCTCAGTTTATTATTGGCTGCATTCTCTCTTCGTGGCTATCGTGCTCCAGCTTCCATGCCTGGTTTACTGCTGGCCAATGCGACACACCGCGCGACCATCGGGCGGCTGTTATCAGCTTATATTACGCATACGGGGTGGATATAGTCACTGACCTCGCAAGTAAGTATTGTCCTCCGTGGTCCTTGGAAATCTGTGATCTAATACCTCGCCCAGTCATGATCCTTCCCATCCGCCTCATCTGGAACCTACAGATGAAAACGCGCCAGAAGCTGAGCATCGGCGGGTTATTCTGCTTTGGCTGGATTTGCATAATTGTTTCCACCATCCGAGTCGTCCAGCTAGGTGAAACCGAGAACGGAGTCCCCGCTCCATCATGGCTAGCGCTATGGGGTACCATCGAGGCCTCAATCGGTATGGTTATATTTCCCACTTCTTGCACTTCCACGTTGAATCATTTTACTCACTGTCATTACCCTAGCTGTCATGATCGGTTGTTGTCCCGGCCTCTATCGCGTCCTTAAAAATGCTATCTCGCCCTCCAAGACGTCCTACCCGTATGACTCGTACAACTTGCGGGGCCGGGAAGGCAGTGGTATGCCATCGACCCGCTCCGGTGCATTTGGACGAACCGATATTCCTTTGAATAGCTTTAGAGGGAAGGAAGAATCGTACCAGTCAGCGAGTGCCTACCGCTCTACCAGTCCGTCAAGTAGTCAGGAGAAATTGGCCGATCCTAATGACAGGAGGAATATAATGGTGAACTACGGAGTTGCTGTGACGGTAGAGGATCGGCCGAGTGATTATGGCCAGGCGGCACGGTTTGTGTAACGAGGCATATTTTAAACAAAGTCTACAAAGAATTAATAATTGACAGTTCACATGATGAGTTTATGTCCAGTGCTGTTGCTAGCTACAGATAATTCTCACAATGCTCCATGTTGGTTCAAAACAGTAAATAGGGGGATTGTTTAGGTCCGCATCATCCTCCATCTTGGTATACACACTGTACTTGAGGACAGAGGATCTAGATGAGTACTGAGCAACCAAGAAACTACCGACCTGGGGCATTCTGGTCCAATACCAGATAGGGGATGTATCTTGGTACAACATAGGCATGCCCAATGGGCGGCCAAAATAGTCAGCCCCGGAGCTTGAAAGACAATTGCATTTTGGTGAAGAGCCCCAGTCGCGAGAATGCGCCATATATAGAGAGGAATGCATAGAACGGTATGATTTTGAGCCATGCTCGACCTGGGATATGGCATGGTGGCTTAGAGTGAGGATAGTCTGGTGAGAAGGGTGCGAGATTGAAAGAGTTGATTGGGAAACATTTAATGTATCACAGTCTATTGGGGGGTGATCAACGAGCAGGAACTTCAACTGCACCGCTACCCCAGGATTCTGGGTTCGTGCAATTGGGTCCACTCAAAGCGAGCACCTGTTGCAGGTAGACAGGTAGACATTGGAAGGCGGAAGCCTTGTAGTCATTGTCTGGCCTTTTTGAGGAGGCCATTCAAGCCGAGGTTGCGCATTGGCATCCAGCCTTCCTTTTTATAGAAGGAACTCCTCCTTTCCAATGTTGAGCCCGAACCCACTTTTCGTATTGCTGATTGGGATGTACTGTGTTGCCCGAAAGACTGACTGCCTGTTGCCGTCGTTCCTAAGTCTATGAAACTTTCGCGGAAAATCTAGGTTGGTGGGATCGTGACTAACTAAGGCTAGGTCGCTTATCCTAATAGTCCTAAAAATCCCTATTTAGCGAAGAATAAGGGATTATCTTTATAGGAGTATAGCCAATCGGGCTTAAGATATAACTAAGGGGGTAAAGCGCTTTCCTTTATTAAAGGCTAATAGTGATATCTAGATAGAGGGCTAAGATCTTCTCCGATAGTATACTTTAAGGTCTAAAATATAGCGGGAGGAAACTTTCACTTATAAATTAGGTCTAGACTATAACCTATATTTTAGGGTTCCTTATAGTTATAGCTAGATCTAAAAGAGTGGGGGCAATAGGTATTTAGATCGTTACCTTATTCCCTTCGTTAAATATCTTAGTATCTTATAGAAGTCCTTCTAGTTGATCTCTTACTAAATAAGATATATCGCTAGTAGTTCTTATCTAGTAATAAGAATATAGCTACGAACTAACTAAAAGGGCCTATAGTCGCGTAGGTAAGAGCTATATTTATTATCCTAGATATAACCTATAACGTATATTATAGCTAACTCGATATTTACTATATCGTTTCCTATCGTCCTATACGCCCGGAGGGCAGTCTAATACGATAGTCTTATATATATAGTACGGAGTAGCGGCTTATATAGAGGCCTTTCTATGGACAATACGCGCTTAAGTATAGTCTTCGAGTGACGAGCTTCTCGAGCTCTACCCTATAGGGCTTTCCTAATATATTCTACCTATAGACCTAGAGGGCATTCGTCAGTTCCTAAGGACTGTTGCGGGATACGAAGCTAGCGCAATAACTTACTAGTAATTTCCGGGGCCGGGATCGTAACTGTTAGGATTGTTAACCTTGCCCTAGATAAAGGAGCGAGAGCCAGGTGGAATTCTTCCTAGTTTCCCGAAGACATCTCTGATATCTCTGATATATGCATGGGATGAAAGAACAGGAAGATGAGTAGAGAATGAAGTCTCACACGTCCGGGAGGATAGATGAGGAGTGTTAGAGGTGGAAGCGAAGTGAAAGAAGAGGTAAAGTGAAGTGAAGCAAGAAAGGATGGAAGGCAAAGGGAAGACTCCATGGGCCAACTTGCTCATCGGGCCTAGAAGCTATCATGCAAACAACACAAACAAAGTCGAAAGTAAAGGCGAGATTACTGAACGAATAGGATCTAACAAGTCGTCAAGTCCCTGATGACCTCCTCTCCAACACTGTCCTCGGCTTCGGGAACAGCACGGCGCTTAGCAGCTCCCATTTGGTCATGTTCCCCAGAAGCTATACGGCTGTTCACCGTAGGCGCAGCGATAGCCAAGGTGTCGAAGATTAATGGCCATGGGAAGCTTCATATCGGCGAGGATAACTTAAGGAAAGGCTTAGACTAACGCATGTAAATAACATCAAAGCCTAGAGGTTGTTCTTGCATTTCATTTAAGATACTAAGCACAGAGGGGGACTCTGATCCAAACAATGCAAACAGGGTGTTGTATAGGGCGGTCACACACGGTAGAATCCAGGACCGTCAAGGTCATCGTGAGACAGCCTCTGTTCAGCAGCCGCCCGAAGCCATGGTTGCCGCTCCAAGAGCCCCAGCTTTAGAATTCGCCAATCTCCTCCTTCTGTTATCCTTGTCCATGTAGTTCTCTAACTTCTGTTCATACCGGGCATAGTCTCGCTGGTACTTCTTCTCGTTTTTATATTTTTCTCGACGAGGCGGAGTCGGCATTATGCCATCGAAGAAGCCAGAGCCGAAACACATTTTGGTTCGAGTCAGTTTGTGGTTGGTGGAAGAGTTGGTGTTGGTGGGTTCAATCTTTGCTCGGTACATATGTATACACTGGAGTGGATGAAGGAAAATGGTCTTTGTACCTCTTCAATTTTACTAGGGGTGATCAATTTATATGAATTTGACTAATACCGCCTGCTGTTGCACGAGTCTTCCGTCATAGGGGGCCAAATCATGGCTTTAATACTTTAGGGGCACATGCACTTCGGGTAGCGCCCCAGTTTGAGGCATCAAACATGTCGATCAGGTGGGACTGGAAAACTGGTCATATTAGGGCCGTGGGTAGTAAAGATGCTGTAGAGGCCCTTGATGGTCCCCACTAGACCTCGCAAGGGCCCATGAGCTGTACAAAGAGCAAACATAGAAATACCTATGACTTGCATAACTTGCACGACTTCGCACAGGACTCTTCCTATAAACGTCGGACCTGAAAATTGCCATTTCAAGTTAGCTTTACCCTTTTACGCTTAGCGTCCCAATACGCCGTCACGTAACCTCCCTTCAATGGCCTCCGGGCTTCACGACCGAAAATGCGGAGAATGATTGTGCAGGTTATGTGAAAGTTACAAATCATTGACGCATGAGAGTGAGTGTATTTCGTTTGATATGAGAATTTCGAGGTGGTTGGCCATAAAATCAATGTTCTTCTAATTTCGGACAACTCAGGCGCATATATCCAGCTGATATAGTACTGTCCAAGTATGTGAATGGCCATTGTGTTTACCTACTTACCTACAAAAACGCTAGCAAACACTGCGTTCTAGGTCGAGATCAGAAGTGTTCAATTCCGCGGCTAAACTAGTCCGAGAGCGAAAATATTTGTCTGCGTCGTGTAAACGGGCACCAAGACAAGCTATTCTTTATATATCAAGCTTTTGTGTTCGTAAAACGGACATATATCCCATTTACCTCGTTCCGACCTATATGAACACCACAAGAGCCCCGAGACATATCAAACTGGTCATCCAACCAACCGAGACAACACGCAAGCCAGAATTCGGGACCCACGCAACCAGCGGCTGACCAGGCTGTCGCAGACTCAGCTTTTCCGTGGAATTGTCACTGTCAAACACTCCGGAGAAGGTCACGCGAAACTCAGCAGTCAATTCACGCTTCCCACTACTTGTCACCGCCTCTGCCTTGCCACTCCCCGAAAGCGTCAAGTCGAACGTTGTATTCGTAAAGGAGCCATTCATCGCCAGTCGTTCGGGGGGGGAGTTTCGAACGAGTAACTCAGATCATTCGAACATGACCCCTCAGGAAACCTCAGAAGCCATCGGGGGTCATGATCAAGTCTATCCGGCATTGTCGCGTTAAACCGGACCCTGCCCTGGTCCTGGTCCTGGTCCCCTTGAGCGGGAGCCGGGGCCTCGGAGATAGTCATATTCATCACATCGCTAGCCTCGTTCACCCGCGCATCCCAATTAGCCCATCCATGGGTTGTCGTAATTCTGAACAGGTCCGGGTAACCGGGGCAAGCAATCTGGTTCTTGTCCCACTGGATATAGCTATACGAGTCCGCAATTTCGTCCAGCGGCCTGCGCGATTCCCATGCCTTGAATCCGATTATTATCGGGTTGGTTGGGCCGACAGGGTACGGTGCCTGCGGGCCAATCCAGAGATACCCGAGCATCTGTATAGTATACTCGGTGTCGCGCATGTGCCGGTAACACCTCTCACCCTCGGTGTTTGTGTAGTGGAGGGAGGCTTCGCCCTTGAAGAATGACCCGTCGTAGCTTGTGTCTTCGCCCGAGACACCGCGGGAGGTGTAATTGTTTGCATTACTGGGGATCAGATCCCATTTCCAAATTGTTGGATGTTTTGGCGTGGCGCAGGAATCGGTGCTGCTGCTGCTGCCGCCGCTATTGTCGCCGGAGTAGGAGTCGTCTGAATCTCCGCCTCCGCCACCTCGTTTTGCTTGGACGCCTGATATGCATGTGGAGAACTGGAAAAGGAGGTACGGTAGAAATGAAATCCAAGAGTGCATGGCGATAAGTATCTTACTATACCTCGTCTCTTCTCCTTTTGGTAGTCCTAGTGAACGTCGTTAAAGAAATGGAGAAAGATAAAATCACAGGAACTAAAGAAAGTAGCATCTTGTCAAGAACAGCAACCCTCTCCGTGTTGTATGCCCAGCGAAGAGACCGCTTGCTCACTGCCAAGGCGTTAGCGCAGCAAGAATGCTCTTGATTCTCGTATTCGCGAGATGAAGCCCCGTGGTTTGTTCTGAACCCTCGGCGAATTGGGTGCTGTAGGTAGAGCATGCTTTGCAGCTTGTCGCTTGTATTCAATATAATTATCCCTGTCCGGGAAGTACAAAGCAAAAACAAAACAAAACATACAACAGTGAGGATTCGCTGGTGGTCACCCACCCAACTACTAACTGTTGAATGCCTGAGGCATCACTATGTGATAGATCCTGCATGTTTGATAGCTCTCTCTCCTTTCCTTCTCTTCCTCCTCTCCTCGTGCGAGACAGTCAATCCACACAGTGTTTTCTCCATCGATTCTCTCTCTGTATCGCATCTCTATCACTAACTCACCGGCGTGTGGCTTATATGCGGCCAATAGTTGGGTGGGTGTGGCCTGGGTGAGAAATGGGTGAGCGCCGCTTTACGGTCGCGCGACCGCGGGTGATAAGGGTGAGTGCGCTATAGACTAGGTGAGAAGCTGGGTGAGAAGCGGGTGAGAATCACTCGAGGTAGCGTGACGCCTATACTGACCTCCTTAAGTGATATAGAGCGCGATATGATTGGATTACTAGTTGAACCTAAAACGCCTCGGCCCTTAGCATCTACACATAGCTCCAAAATAAGATATATCTTTAGTTCAATTCGTCGTTATAGCTTTATTACCTTATATAGACTCGCTACGGCCCTTCTAATATATCCATACTAACATATATATCCTAGTGCAAATAGCATATATCAATCAAACTAATTAAATAGGCGAAACACACAAAGCAACTAGTACACCAAAATCTCCTCATCTTTTTCTCCCCCGTCCCTCCATTTTTCAAGCACCTTCTTCATATCCGCCGTGATGATCTGAGCATAGTCAGGCCCGGCGGCCCCGGTAGGCAAATCCGCTGGGTTCCCCTCACCCAAGCAACAGGTTCTTTAGCAATACCCGCGAATTTCTTCTTAAGCTCTTCAACCTGCTGAGGCCCATAGCCGCGACCGAAGATTACCGCGCGAGGAGGCCGGCTGTAATCGTGGGTTCCGATCTCATTAGGGCTTTGAGACTGAGGCTCGCGACCTGCAAGCAGATACGGGAGCTCAGCCTCTGCAGCCTCATATGACAGCATGAAGTGGATGACTAAGGAGCATTAGCACCTTACTTTGTTCATTTCAGGAAGGTATATTAAGAACCTTCATATTCAGGCAGCAGGTGCTGGGAGATTGATTTCCCCATCGCGGGTATTTTGCCGCAGGCAACTACTGGTATCGGCTGGGTGAATGAAGACATATTGCGAGAGCTATACGCTGTACGCTGTACGCTGCGGATGAAGGTATTTCGGAGCTTTGGAGAAGGAGAATTATGGAGTAAGCTGAGGTCGATGATTCGATTTATATTCCTCATTGCGGCGCGCTCGGTCTTGATGAAGAGTTAATGACGTCCGGACGGAGCATGAGAGCCTGTTATCTCCGACTCCAGCCCATTTCAAAACCTTAAACTTTGGGCGTAGTTCGGGCCAACCGTGGCGACCCACCTATTTTTTTGATTAATCAACAGTCCCGACGCCCCAACCCCGATGAGTAAACCAACCCGTCATCACGCGGTACCGGCTATAGTTCTCCTTCTCCTCCTTCTTACACGCTTTGATAGCCGCGGCGCTACACTCTAGGCCATAGGTATTATACCTAAAGCTTGCGAATAAGAGCACGTCGACTCCACGTCCATAGCCCGGCACTAGGGCCTTCCGCCTCTTACCGTCCTAGGCGATAGGCCCGCTAATAGTGCTAGCTCGCTAGACCAGGGTGTCTTCTAGCGCGGGGTTCGGGAAGCCACAATCCTAGGGCAGATTATCACCTTTGTCCTAGAGGGAGGCCCAGCCCTCAACATACTTGTCGCCCTGATATTTGGCAAAATATGCTTAAACATCCTTGGGACTGGTAGGAGTCGTTATGGCTATGGAGTGGTGATGGAGTCGGGGGAAGTTAAGAGGTGCTCGCTCTGGCGTGACAGTGATAAACAGGGTAAAAGATTAGGAATAGTACAGAGTGACCAGAAAATATAGACTGCACAGGGAAGTAAATGATACTGGGTGCACGGCGTCTGTTCTACTTATGCCTCTCGTCACCCGTAATTAAGTATCTTTACGCTGTGATTAGAAGTAATGTTCGATGGGATAACCTCAAGCTCCCACCGCGAACCAATAGTCAGGTGTTGGGTCGAAAATTAATTAGTCTTTACCTGTTTATTCATCATACCAGAGGGAGAGCTGTGGAGAAAAGTGGGGGTTTCTACTACGGTGGCATGGGATTGGCCCAGGCGGAAATCTTGGGCCCCACCGTCCAATTATGCTGCTCTCCATTTGTAGTCACCATTCTTTCCCGACATTGTTTCCCTGAAGGCTTAACTGTCATTGGGGCTGACTACAGCAACCCACACTCACTCAAACCTGCCATGCAAAGTCAGAACGTTATGAGTAGTGGAGACGCAGCCGGGGACCAAAAAGATAAGGTTTTATTTAACTGATGACATCAAAGTTAATGCTGCGCCACCCGAAAATATATCTAAAAATTTCGATGCAAAGGTCTAATGCCAGGGAGTGGTAGTTAGTGGCGGTGGCAAATTGATAATCAAGCCGACAGTTTAGTTAATAGCTTAACTTGAGATCAGACAAAGAAATTCCCATGGAAGAAAGATGAGTATGACCATTGAGGATAAGTGGGTTTAGTCGATCTTCATTAACGCACTGAATTGATTTTTAGTCGTTCGATCATCGTAGCTCGAATGTGATTGATTAGTCCGATCAACTGTCGATCCACGGGACTAGGCATTATAAGGTTAGATCCGCCCAAATGGGGCAGGGGCTCCAGCAATCAAGCCTGGCTAGTCATTGCATCTAGTCCGTAATGAGTTAGTCAGTTAGTTAACTTAACTAGAGCTAGGAATGTATATTAATCAATATTAATCACTCCGAGCGGACATGCCTGATGATTCAACGAAGACGGTTGAACTGACTGTTAGGAAAATCTTAATATACGAGATGTTCAATAATCACCCCATCCGTCAAAAAATGTGCCATGCTCTTCGTTCAACACATTGACAAGGGATGAGACAGAGGGCTTCTTTGGGCTCCGGGCCTTGAGTCGGATTATTAATCGGAAGTTAAGTTATGGTCATATATCTCATTACTTTATTGTTCTTATATCTTGTGCGTGATGTTGCTACTCTACCACCTGCAACTCCAGTCGTCTGATCTCCAACATTTTTTCCCGTCGAAGTTCTTCTGCTGTTAAAGTCTGGCAGATTAGCCAATCCGAAGAACTACAACATGGAGATCAATCGCGACCCCGAGAAAGCGATGTACCAGACGAGTTCGCTCGGAAAGCCCTCCGGACGATCTCCCTCTCCAATGGCGGACCCTATCGTCAACTCCAGCACGGAGCAGTCAGACGACGAATCCGGCCAAAAGCCAGACCCCCGCGACATCTCACAATGGCCCATCACTCCAGATATACTACAAATACGACAACGTAACGAGACCAATGGTGGGAAATCGAAGAAGCTGGGTGTGACATGGCGGAACCTCACAGTAAAGGGCATCAGCAGTGATGCGCTTTACAACGAAAATGTTCTCTCTCAATTCAACCCATTCGGGAAGGGCAGTAAGAGCCCACCCCTGAAGACTATTATTGACAACTCTTCTGGATCCGTCAAACCCGGTGAGATGTTGCTTGTTCTTGGAAATCCAGGAGCCGGGTGCACAACACTGCTTAACGTTCTATCAAACCACAGAAATGGCTTTGCAGAGGTTACTGGCGACGTCTCGTTCGGTTCCATGACCAGTCAAGAAGCCAAACAATATCGTGGTCAGATCATCATGAACACAGAAGAGGAGATCTTCTTCCCAGCTCTTTCAGTTGGTGACACCATCGACTTCGCCACACGTTTGAAGGTGCCCTTCCACCTGCCACCGGATATCAAGAACGAGGAGGAGTACGCCCAAATATACAAAGAATTTCTCTTGAAGTCTCTCGGTATCACACACACAATGGATACCAAGGTCGGAGATGAGTTCATTCGTGGTGTTTCGGGTGGCGAGCGTAAGCGAGTGTCCATTCTCGAATGCCTTGCGACTAGAGGCAGCGTCTTCTCCTGGGATAACTCCACTCGTGGTCTCGACGCGAGCACTGCGCTAGATTGGACGAAAGCCATACGCGCCATGACAGATATTCTTGGTCTCACTACAATTGCCAGTCTGTACCAAGCTGGTAATGGCATCTACGAGCAGTTCGACAAGATTCTGGTTCTCGACAACGGCAAGCAGATCTTTTACGGACCTCGAGATGAAGCTGTGCCATATATGGAGGATCTTGGCTTCCTATGCGACCCTGCAGCTAATAAGTCGGATTTTCTCACAAGCGTATCGGTGGCTGCCGTACGCACAATTGCCCCAGGCTTTAAGGACCGGTTTCCTCGATCAACAGATGAGCTGCTCGCTGCTTATAACAATTCGCCTATCAAACCAAGGATGATGGCCGAGCTCGACTACCCCAATAGCCCCGAAGCTCAGCAGAATACGGCGGACTTCAAAGAACAGGAGACTCAAGACAAGCATAAGAACCTCCCAAAGAAAGCCGCGGAGTCCGCAGGATATTTCCATCAGGTGCAGACTGCTACTATACGCCAATTTCAGATCATCTGGGGCGACAAGCAAACGCTGTTCATCAAGCAAGCCACAACTGTCGTTCAGGCGTTGATCGGTGGCTCACTGTTCTATAATGCTCCGGATAACACGGCGGGCTTGTTTATCAAGGGAGGCTCACTCTTCTTTCTCTCTACTATACCCTACCTTCATCGCTCTCGCCGAGGTTACGGATTCATTCGTTGGCCGACCCGTCTTAGCCAAACACCGAGACTTCGCTCTCCACCATCCATCTGCCTTTGTCTTCGCCCAGGTTATTACCGACATCCCGATCATGCTCTTCCAAATCTCGCACTTTGGAATTGTGCTGTACTTCATGACTGGATTCCAGTACACCGCCCAGGCTTTCTTCATCTTCTGGCTCATCAACTTGATCTCGGCCCTGGCTATGACACAGCTGTTCAGGTTCATCGGTGCCGCTTTCCCGAATTTCGACGCAGCAACTAAAGCTTCTGGATTCACCATCGTCGCTGCCTTCACATATGCAGGATACATGATTCCCAAGCCCGACATGCACCCTTGGTTCGTGTGGTTCTTCTGGATCGACCCCATGGCCTACGCGTTCGAAGCATTGCTCGCGAACGAGTTCCACGACCAGGTGATTCCTTGTGTGGGCCCATTCCTGGTTCCAAATGGCGAAGGATACAGCCCCGAAACAGGGGGCGGACAAGCATGTACCGGCGTCCGTGGTGCGCCTCCTGGAGCAACCAGCGTTACTGGTGACCAATACCTGGCTTCTATGTCCTTGAGCCACAGCAACCTTTGGCGCAACTTTGGCATTCTCTGCGCCTGGTACATTTTCTTCGTGGCAATGACCGTCTTCTTCACTTCCAGGTGGAAGCAGATGGGCGAAGGTGGTCGCGGCCTCCTCATTCCCCGTGAGAAGCAGAAGAAGGTACCTAAGGCCGAGTTTGCGGATGAGGAATCCCAGGTTGTCGAGAAGCGATCCGAGAACTCCAGCTCCGATTTTGAGAAGTCTGACGCAACCATCGACAACCAACTCGTCAACAATACATCGGTCTTTACCTGGAAGAACCTGACTTACACCGTCAAGACGCCGCATGGCGATCGTCTTCTTCTCGACAACGTTCAAGGATTTGTCAAGCCCGGTACGCTCGGTGCTCTTATGGGATCTTCAGGTGTAAGTGCACTAGCAATGCGATTGACAGATGGATATATGCTAACATTTTTACTCAGGCCGGAAAGACTACACTGCTCGACGTTCTAGCTCAACGCAAGACTGACGGTACCATTCATGGCTCCGTTCTAGTCGATGGTCGCCCACTCCCTGTGTCCTTCCAACGATCTGCTGGCTACGTCGAACAGATGGATGTCCACGAGTCATTGTCCACGGTGCGCGAGGCGTTGGAATTCTCTGCTCTTCTTCGTCAGAATCGTGAAACTCCCCGCGAGGAGAAGCTCCGCTATGTGGACGCGATCGTCAAGCTTCTACAGTTGGAAGATCTCGAGCACACCCTCATCGGTCGACCTGGTGCCGGTCTTTCTGTTGAACAGCGCAAGCGTAAGTCTGAATCTGTCGAACAGAGTTGAGACAGACACTAACAACTTATCAGGTCTCACAATTGGTGTTGAGCTTGTAGCTAAGCCCAGTATTTTGATCTTCCTCGACGAACCTACTTCTGGTCTCGATGGCCAAGCTGCAAACAACACGGTACGCTTCTTGCGCAAACTCGCGGAAGTCGGACAGGCTGTCCTCGTCACGATTCATCAGCCATCGGCCGACCTCTTTGCCCGATTCGACACCCTCCTCCTACTGGCGAAGGGTGGCAAGACCGTATACTTTGGCGATATCGGCCATGATGCAAGGACCGTCAAGAAATACTTCGCTGATCATGGCGCACCGTGCCCCCGAGAGGCCAACCCTGCTGAGCACATGATTGAAGTCGTATCAGGAGGTCTTTCTAAGGGTAAGGACTGGAACCAAGTCTGGCTTAACTCGCCAGAACACAAGAAGATCACTCAAGAGCTTGACACTCTTGTCGCCGATGCTTCCGCCAAACCGCCTGGAACTGTCGACGATGGCCATCAATTTGCAGCACCTATGTGGGAGCAGGTAAAGCTTGTCACGCACCGCATGAACATCTCCTTGTTCCGCAACACCGAGTATATCAATAACAAGTTCATCTTGCATATACTTCTATCTCTTTACAACGGCTTTTCGTTCTGGTCGATTGGTAACAGCGTCAGCGATCTCCAGCAACGCCTCTTCACGGTCTTCAGTTTCCTATTTGTCGCCCCCGGTCTCATCTCCCAGCTTCAGCCTATCTTCATCGATCGTCGCAACGTGTATGAGACGCGCGAGAAGAAGAGTAAGACCTACCACTGGGTGCCATTCGTCACTGGCTTGATTGTTTCTGAGCTGCCCTACCTGGTCGTCTGCGGTACGTTGTACTTTGTGTGTTGGTACTGGACTGCTGGATTGCCAAATGATACCAAGTGGGCAGGCAGCACATTCTTCGTCGCAGTAAGTTCTCTCTTCTTTGGTTGGCTCCTCGCTCCAAACTAACAAACCGTCTAGCTGTTTTACGAGTTTTTGTATACCGGTATTGGACAATCGATCGCCGCGTACGCTCCCAATGCAACCTTTGCATCTCTCGTCAACCCGCTGGTAATCACCACCCTCGTATCATTCTGCGGTGTCTTCGTTCCTTACGCACAGATCACGGCGTTCTGGAGATACTGGTAAGCCTCGTACGACAATCAACACCCACGAGATCAATGCTAACATCACATTTTAGGCTCTACTACCTCGATCCCTTCAACTACCTCTTCGGCGCCTTCCTCACCTTCACCACCTTCTCCATCGATATCACTTGCGAGCGGGGCGAGCTTGCGATCTTCGATCCTCCTGCGAACGAGACTTGTGGCGACTATCTCTCCACATATCAGCAGGGCATGGGACGTGGCACGAACCTTCTGAACCCAGGCGCTACGGAGAACTGCGAGGTGTGCCGATACACTACTGGACAAGACTACTTGAGAACACTCAACTTGAACGAAGAGTACTACGGCTGGAGGGATGCGGGGCTGGTTGTATTGTTCGCTGTAGTGTTCTACGCCTTGGTGTTCTTGATGATGAAGTTGCGAACCAAGGCGACGAAGAGGGCGTCTGCGTAGACGAATGGTGGTTGTTGGAAGAGTGAAAGATTGCCAAGAGACCCTACTCGAAGAAGAGTAAAGACGGAGTGCGAAGTTGAGCGCGGACGTGGTACCTTGGGTGTGGTATCGAGGCTGTATAAAGGAAGATTCAGCTCCTAGATCGATTTGCTTTTAAGTTTAGAATGCCCCTATATCGTTAAATAATATTTTAGTAATTGAATTCGGACTAAGAGACGAACCTAAGTAATATCTTTCGCGTTATATCTAGGGTTCGTTATCCTCTATAATAGGGTAGCACCTTAAAACGGTGTAAAGATATACAGTCTGTAGGTGTATGGCCTGTCAACCGGGTAAGATACAATGGCTCTGGGAGGGATCAATGTATTGTCTCTATATGCTAAGACTAATTCTTGTCAGAATTTAGGGGGGGTTCTAGGGGCCTCTAGGATTATAGAATAGATAGTAGGGCCACGAAATAGGGCCGATCATATAACGAACCCCGCTCGCTTCGGCCACACCGTATATCTGACGCACCCATATCAGCTAACCCCGTTTCACAGTTGAAAGGATCTTTATCCTTTACACTATTATAATAAAATATCAAATGGTTAGCTTTTAGAGACTAAGTACGCTATTATTAGTTTATAGGAACTACGAGACAAAAATGATATCGAACCCTAGTCTCACGAATGGATGCCGTGGTTGATAAGAGGAGGGGCGGGGTCGGCCGCTAGTGAGGCTGAGGCAAGCACATCCGATGGAGCGGCTGAAATTGAGGGGCAACGTCACCCGCATGAGGGCTTAATCGCACCAACACCCATTAGGGCAAGGCCTTCTGCCTGGCCTACAAATAATCTTATATTTTTCGATAATTTTCCTCTCGTTAAAAGTATATTGTTCCCCTGCCCCGTGCACTAGGGTCGGGACGGCGCTATGGACCCCCTCACGGCCATCAGCCTTGCCGGGAACATTCTTACATTCATTGACTTTTCTTATAAAATCATTTCCGGAGTAAATAATGTCCTTTCTACTCCGAATGGCATGACCCCGGATAACGAACGTCTGAGTGTTTTGGTGGAAGGTTTGAATGCTGTCACGCAGAACTTGGTCACGGACATCCCCGCCCGGACCGAAAACGAAAAGCAGCTCTGCGCCTTGGCTACCAACTGCCATTCCTTGTCCGGAGAGCTCTATCAAATCCTCGGACGTTTGAAAGTGGGAGATAAGAAATCGAAATGGGAGGGCCTAAGGGTGAAGTGGCATAATATGCGGAAGGAGAAGGAGATTGATTCGATTGAGCGACGACTGAATGGGTATCAATCTCAGATTTTGATCCGATTACAAGTCATGTTCAGGTAGGCTTTTAGATGGAATGGTCAAGGGCGCGGGGATACTGAGATAAACATGGTGAGAAAACCGATGAGCAGAACTCTTTAGTCAATCGCCAACTGGAGGCCCTTCGAAGTGAGGGTAAAGCTCTTCAAAATCAGACGATATCCCAGCTAGATGAGCTATACCAGACTATTTCGACTCTGGTGGATTCCCTTCGGTCGGCTCCAGGACAGGATAAATCATATGGGTCAAAACAGGGACCTCTGGCAAAATTGGGCACTTCTTTGTTCGAATTCCAGACTGTGACGACTTCGATCTCTCGAGAAAACAAGATCCTAAAGCATCTGGCATTTACATCCATGTACAGTCGCGAGGACAGCATTGAAAATGCTGAGAGTGGGACTTTCGAATGAATGGTCGACGAAAAGTCCGAATCAGTAGATGATTGGAGAGACCCTTCTCTCGAGCCCGAAGAAAGGTATGGCGAGGGGTGGGGAAGAGGTGGCGGTATGAGGAAGAGAAGAAAAAGCAGGAGTCCCTGCGAAAGTGGGCTCGAGAGAAGTTTCTCGCCTGGCTCGACTCTGGCCGCCACATCTTCCATATATCGGGCAAGGCAGGTTCTGGGAAATCTACTTTGATGAAGTTTCTTTCCAAGTCGTCTCGGGTCAAGAAGGGATTAGAAAGCTGGGCTGGGGGTCGGCCCTTGATCTTTGCCCAATTCTTTTTCTGGAATTCGGGAGATGAGACACAGATGTCTCTCGAGGGCCTATATCGAAGTCTGCTATTTGAAACGTGCAGGCAAATGCCCAGTTTGATTCCCCGTCTTTTCCCCAAGTTCTGGGCAACTTCAAATTTCGACGTGGCCCCAATTCGCTTTGATGAAGTTAGGGATGCATTCACTAGCCTGATCAAGGAAGCAAGCTCTTCGGAAAGTAATTTCTGTTTTTTCATTGACGGACTGGACGAGTTTGAGGGTGATGAGGTCGATCACTGGAGGCTTTCTCGAGATCTTCTGTCTTGGACAGCACAAGCAAAGAATATCAAATTTTGTGTCAGCAGTCGCCCTCATATTCCTTTTGTTCAGTCCTTCGCGAATGACTTGAATCGTCAAATTAGTATCCACGAGCTCACCCGAGAGGATATTTTCAAGTTTAGTGTGGCCAGGTTTGAAAAGGACCCCAACTTTCACCGCATCAAGGACTCATATGAAGACTTGGTCATTGAGATTGTGAATGCCTCGGATGGAGTATTTCTCTGGGCGCGTCTGGTTGTGCGCTCTCTCTTGAAGAGTATAGGATATCAGGGCAGCGAGAAAGACTTGAAAAGAAAGCTTCGCTTGATGCCCAAAGGACTGGATGAGCTATTCGATGGGATCCTTAGCTCTATAGATCCGGACGATCAGCTGCTCTCGGACCGATTATTCCTCTTGACGACTCCCCATTTCTGCCGGTCGCAGCCAATCATACTGAATGCGATAGCATACTCATGGCTCGAGGACCTCGAGGATCCGGGGTTTCCTTACGAAGTACCGATGAGACCCTGTACAGTGAGTGAGATCAATGAGCGAATTGATCGCGTCCCGTGTGTGTTGGATCGCCTTTCTCGTGGCCTGCTAGAGATGTCCACAACTGGCAGCCGTGAAATACGCGGACATGATTATTTCACCTATCGAGTGCAGTTTCTCCACCGCAGTGCCCGCGACTACATTGTGAATACCCGGGAAGCGCAAATGCGAGCCCGTATACCTGACTTTGATGTCTACTCCGGGATATTTCGATTGTTACTGGCAGAATTCAAATTTGCGCTATTCACAAGAGAGGATATGCAACCGGCACATTGGGAAAAAGACGGCCCTTTAAGAATGGCTCTCGATACGCTTTTTAGTGTGATGTGTGCTGCTCATGCACATTGCGGATACAACGTGCCGTCACGTTTCCTCGAGGAGGCCAACCGCATTGTTCAGCATCATACCCAAACGGTAGTATCAAGAAGAAAAGTTCTCCCCGGAAACGAGATCCCAGAGCCTGAAGGTCACATCTTTGGGCGGAAATTTGAACGCATTGGTCGTCAATGGCTCACATTAAAATCATCGAATCATTCCCCCGATTATCTATGCGAGGTTGTTCAGCGCGGTCTAGAGCAGTTTCTCTCGCCTGATCTGATGAGCCTCTTGAAACACCAGAACTCAATCTCGGGTCCGAATTTACTCCTTGCTGCTGCTGCTATGAAAGTTACAAGCGTGGAATTTGTACGGGAGCTCCTACGTGAAGGACGGACCCCTCGAGAGATGGTGACCATGGAGCCAATCCACGCGATTGACAGAGCAGAGCCAATACCAGCCACCCAAGCTACCGTTTCTGTGTGGTTGATGTTTCTATATTGCGTCGTCGAGCATTACCTCTTGGCTCGTTCTATAACTGACGCAGAAAATGGATGTCTTGAGGAGTTCTTGCAGTACGATGTTGATCGCGACGTGCTGTTTGTCGTGAGAATATTTGCCTCGTCCGACAAACCAAACGAACCGGCGGATGATGACCAGGCGCCCGAGAGGAAAAGCGGCGAATTGGACGAAATCGTGGCATTTGACTTGCTGGAATTCCTAGAGTTGGTGGAACCATCCAAGATGAAGAGCCTGCGCATGAAACTTTCGAGCAACGGAACCCGATCAGACCGACACGAAGTGATGCCCATTTCCGGGCCTCCAATTGCGTATCGAAGAGGCTCTCTATCGAAGGCGCTTAGATCAATTGTTGCTCCAGACAATAGCATTGTTGACCTTGGGTTTTTATCACATCTCTGCCTTGAAAGTGTTATCACCCCTTCCGAGCGGTTGGACGTGCCCTTCGCTTTCCGGATCAGCTAAACCGTGACTGGACCTTTATATGATTTATTAGATATAATATAGCAACAATGATAACACTTCTACCTCGTATATGCTCTGATGTGCTCCCTAGGGCTTTTTTATTTTTTAAATTGCTTTGGCGCTAGTAGAAGTCGCCCGCCACGAGGGTAGCCTCAGAACGGAAACGTTAACTAGAAAGACAAATGTGCCAACCGTCGTGGCGATGCGGCCAAAAAGTCCTTGTCCTCTGATTGGCGATTTTGGGGCTGAGTTGAAAGAGAAAATGCTTGTTCGAGACAAGAGGCGACAATTGTAGGTCGACGGGTTGGTGAGATGGGAATAGTGGAAACGGGAGGAGATATCACTCCCGAAATGAGGATTCTGGAGGAAGAGCGGGCCGTCCGTCTGCCCTTCGACAGTGTGTAGCTCAGATAAGGAGAAGAATCCTGCTGGCGACATGATCAACGTGGAAACGTCCTGATTGAACGCACGGACAGGGCTATTGGGGAGATGCGGGGGTCCTCCCAGGTCCCCACCAAGCCGGGGAGTCTCCGCCGTCAGCGCGTCGCTGGGTATCTCGGCATGTCGGGGGCTCGGAGAAATAGTGTCCAGAGGTCCATTGAAGCATGAGTTCGACGTAAAAAGATCGAAGCGGTGGGATGCACAGGTACTTATATGTAGTCGCTGCATGGTCTGCTTCTGTTCGCTCTGTATAGAGGTTACAGGCATAGATTTCTTTCTTCATTGCCGTTGTTGCTTTTAAGTATTCATTATGCCGCAAACATTCGATGTAGAGCATGTTCTAGCAAACATCAGCGAGCAGGACAAGATCGCTCTTTTATCAGGTAAGACAGAGGCGATGATATTTGGGAACGTCATCCGCTAACAAAAGCAGGAATTGACTTCTGGCACACACATCCTATCCCCGAATTCGACGTCCCTTCGATTCGCGCAACCGACGGTCCCAATGGTATCCGGGCACGAAATTCTTTGCCGGCATCCCCGCCGCATGTTTACCCTGCGGCACAGCTCTGGGCGCCACCTGGGACCGAGATCTGATATACCAAGCGGGGGAGCTGTTGGGTGACGAGTGTATTGCGAAAGGGGCGCATTGTTGGCTGGGCCCGACAATCAACATGCAGCGCGCTCCCCTCGGTGGCCGTGGGTTCGAGTCGTTTGCGGAAGATCCGCATCTCTCCGGCATTCTGGCCAAATCCATCATCCTCGGATGCGAAAGCAAAGGGGTCATTTCCACGGTGAAGCATTTCGTGGGCAACGACCAGGAACATGAACGACGGGCGGTGGACGTCCTCGTCACCCAGCGAGCCTTGCGCGAGATCTACCTACGACCCTTCCAGATTGTGGCAAGAGATGCAAAGCCCGGTGCGCTCATGACCTCGTATAATAAGATCAACGGGAAGCATGTGGTGGAAGATGAGCGCATGCTCAATCTGATCCGCGAGGAGTGGATGTGGAATCCCCTGGTTATGAGCGACTGGTACGGGACCTACACAACCATCGACTCCATGAATGCGGGCCTTGACCTTGAAATGCCGGGGGTGTCCAGATACCGGGGAAAGTTTATCGACTCCGCCGTGCAGGCTCGACTGATCAAGCAATCAACTATCGATGCACGAGCGCGAAAGGTGTTGGAATTCGTGAAGCAAGCGAGTCAGGTCCAAGTGTCCGAAGTGGAGCGAGGACGGGATTTCCAAGAGGATAGAGCGTTGAATCGCAAACTCTGTGCGAACAGCATCGTCCTCCTCAAGAACGAAGGCATCCTGCCCCTTCCAAGGGAGATCAAAAAGATCGCCCTAATCGGATCTCACATGAAGACTCCCGCAATATCGGGTGGTGGCAGCGCGTCACTTGAGCCATATTACTCTGTCTCGTTATACGACGCCTGTAGGGAAGCACTTCCCAACGCCGAGGTGCTCTATAAAGTGGGTGCATACGCCCATAAGATGCTGCCCGTGATAGACCGTCTCTTGAGCAATGCTATCATTCAATTCTACAACGAGCCGATGGGCAAGGAACGACATTTAATCAGCACTGAGCCTGTATCGACGACGGCTTTCCAGTTCATGGACTACTATGCTCCCGGTCTCAACCGAGCGCTCTTCTGGGCCACACTGGTTGGTGACTTCATGCCCGACACCTCCGGGCTTTGGGACTTTGGCCTGAGTGTCTTTGGTACCGCAAACCTCTACATTGACGACGAGCTCGTGATCGATAACACTACGAGCCAGACACGCGGGACGGCTTTCTTCGGCAAAGGCACAGTTGAGGTGCTGGGATCGAAGGAATTACTTGCTGGCACTACATACAAAATCCGGATCGAGTTCGGCTCTGCCAATACTACCACAATGAAAACGGTGGGGATGGTGAATTTCGGTGGCGGCGCCGCAAGTCTGGGGGCCTGTCTAAGGATGAACCGGGATGAGATGATCGAGAATGCCGTGCAAGCCGCCACAGAGGCCGACTACACCATTCTTTGCACCGGGCTCAATAAGGACTGGGAATCTGAAGGGTTCGATCGCACGCATATGGATCTGCCACCGGGAGTCGACCAGTTGATCTCGAAGGTGTTGAAAGCCGCCGCAGACAAGACCGTCATCGTCAATCAGTCCGGTACACCAGTTACCATGCCGTGGGCCGATCAGGCCCGGTGCATTGTGCAGGGCTGGTACGGAGGTAACGAGACCGGTCATGGAATTGCCGATGTCCTCTTCGGAGAGGTCAATCCATGCGCAAAGCTGCCCTTGTCCTGGCCGGTGGATGTGAAACACAACCCGGCCTACCTGAACTACGCCAGTGTAGGTGGCCGAGTGCTGTACGGGGAGGACATCTACGGGGGTTATCGGTTTTATGAGAAGACCGGACGAGAGGTGCTCTTTCCATTTGGGTGAGTTGGTTCCTTCGTCTCTTAGGCTCATCTAACCGTATCTCATCTAACCGAATTCTAGTCATGGCCTGTCATACACGACCTTCAATGTTTCACCGAATGCTACCGTCGCCCCGGAGATCTTCACCATGGACGTTCCTACGGTCGCTACCGTACAAATCAAAAACACGGGAAAACTGGCGGGCGCCCAGGTTCTCCAACTGTACATCTCCGCTCCGAATCCTCAACCCCGCGCCCAAGCAAGGAACTACACGGTTTCGAAAAAGTATTCCTGCAGCCCGGGGAAGAAAAAACGATTAACATCCAGCTGGACCGATATGCGACCAGCTTCTGGGACGAGATCGAGGACATGTGGAAAAGTGAGCAGGGGACGTATGAAGTGTTGATTGGGACCTCTAGCCAGGAAGTGGTAGCCCGGGGGAAATTCCAAGTGGATCGCACCTCGTATTGGCGGGGACTCTAAGTAATTCCTTCGGCCTTGTTTGGATGGTTCGGGTGAATTTCTCGGCTAAATGAGGCCATCTTGCCTTGATTGGAGGGATGATTCAGCCATCGTTCGCCGAGCCCATCACCAATCACCATCGTTTTTTTCTTGGCCTTTTAGGAATATGTTTCTCTGAGTACCCCGTGTCCGACTGCACGAAGCCCCACCAGGAAAAATGGACCCTTCGTCGACTGCGCGACCTCGCAGGAATACTCGGGTACTCACCGCGTGCGATGCCTGTCGTCTCAGCAAGACTCGGTGCGATTCGGCACGGCCAGTGTGTGCCAAATGTGTCCAGCGGGGTGTAGCTTGCGAGTATCCGGAGACGGATGCAATCTCAGTGTCGGTTCCCATAGAGCTTTTCCATTAGCCGAGACATCTAATGACGACCAATTCTACCTAAAGACTAGATACATGGGGCGCAAGAATCCTAGACGCAGTAGAACGTCAAGAGCGGCTTCTGTCCGAGAGCCTCTCTTTGAACCGGGGGCCTCCTTTTTTTCGCAACAGGCGTCACCATCTCCAGTGGATGAAGTAGATCCCGAGTCAATCTCCCGCAATGATGCGCTCAAGACGCCGATTACCGGGTCGGACATGATTCTCAGCTGGCCTATTTTTCCGAAAGAGAAATCGGTGTCGACTTTTCCAATGACAGCGTATTCCGAGAAGCCAGATCGCTTTCAAACGGGTATGGCCTTCTGGACGCATCATATCCCAGAATCCGATACTAATGGGCGGTTACAGCTCTACCAAGCTTAGATCCCCAAAGGCTCCTCGAACTGCGCGAGATTTTCATGACCAAGATCTGGACCAAGAACCCGATCGTTGACCCGGACCAGCTGGACTTTTATATCGCTCGAGTGCTGGAAAATGGCATTGATTGGTCCGCCTCCTCGTGCTTGGTGCTACTTGTCTTTGCACTTGCGGCCATCTGGGGGAATTATCCGGACGACGAAACGCGCGAGGTCTCGTACAATGAACCGTCATTCAGCCCACCAGTCACTTATGTGACGATATCGGTTCCGGAGCACCGAATGAAAGAATCGTTGACCTTCCTCTCCATGGCGCGTAAGCGCATCTCCACTGCGTATCTCGACGATACATTACTGGGAGTGCAGTGTCTCTGTTTATTCGGGTGAGCTCCTTCCTCTCAACTGCTTCGAAATACTAAAGTCTAACTCCCGCGTAGAATTTGGTATCAGTATAACATCGAGCCGATTCCAGGCTGGAAAATGTTCCGCACAGCATCCATGCTATGGCAAACGTATCGTTTGAAGCACCGCGAGGGAAAGACGATTAGAAGTGCGCAGGAAGAGAGTGCGTGATTTAATCTCTCTATTGCGGATATGTCTAACTCCCCCAGGTCTGGAGCAGCAGCTCTACTGGACATGCTTAAAGTCTGAATGGTATAACGTACACCACAGACCTCACATCCTCCCACAATTGGCTGACAACAAATAGCGAGGTTCGATATGAACTGATGGATCTCCCGCCCTGTGACCTCAGCCTCTCCGACTTTCCATATTCTCTCCCGAGCTTCCCCACGAGACAACCATCTAACGACACCGCTGGGTGGGTGTTTTCCAATCCCTCGTCCACAGACCTCGAAGCAGCATCTTCCTACTATTATCTGGCCGAGATCTTCTTGCGCAGGCTTCTCAACCGGGCCCGCAATGCGGTCCGTGTGCTCTCCCCAGATATCGACCCGCCGACCATCAAGACTCTGGCGGAAACTCTGACTCAGCTGGAAGGCCAACTCCAGCAGTGGGTAGACTGTCTCCCACATACACTCCGGTTCAACATGCCTCTGGAATCCGCCCCCGGACCGAAGGAGGGTGAGCTGATGAAGCTAAGCCGTGAGCGATACGTCGAGGTGCGCGAACTGCTCTGCCGCGCGTATCTATACCTGTGCATACATGTACCACTCGACCCAGGGATGGCGGCGCTGTATGGGGTCAAAGCGAGCGAGGCACTACATTTGGCAGTTTATCGCATCCAGACTGAGGTGCCATTCTTCCGGCATCCGGGGTCATGGGGAGCTTGTCGAGTCCGGTTCAACCATGCGCTTTGTCTGATTGCGGGATTTCGCGCAAAGCTGACGCAGCGCCCCTCGGCTGGATATGTGACCATTCCTTCTGACTGGGCGGACTGTGTGCGGGTAGTGATTGAGCGGTTGAAAATCTGGGGCGAGGAGGGCGGCGGGATCAAGGAGTTAAGTGTGCTGCTGGAGTGGTTGATGCATGGAAATTTGGAATTGTAGAACAAAAGACAAGACGTAAATTGTTTTTGGTAACGGATCGAAGGACCTATGTACATACCAGTACTGAACCAATTGAACGAGTTGATTGAAGAACTACCCTAGAGATCGCTGTTGAGGGCGTCTCATGGCCTGTGAGTATTGTATTCCGAGATGACCCAATTGATATTACATGTATGGAGGACATCAGCACTGGGTAGTGGCTGAATCACCAAGTTCTTAATGGCAAAATACCTTATGGCTCAGCCAAATTACCCCATACAGGAGAGCTGCTACAGCCCCGTTTCTCTTCCAGTATCTATCCGCAACGCGTCTCCACAAGGGAACGGCGAACGTCGTCCCACTCTTGGCCCGAGGCTCTCGGGGAGACTCCGCGAAGTCCTTGCAGCCTTCTTTAGGCTAATATGAACTGCCAAGACTCTTGTGGAATTGGCGTCGAGCTACCACATCCATAAGCTCGCTTACCCCGCACGCCTCCAGCTACCCCGTGGGGGGATGAAACTATATTTCCACCAGCGGGGATCGTACCCGGATTTTCTTCATCGATACGATAGAATCAAGTCATCCAGCTCGTCTGTGCACAAATTGATGGGTCAGACAGACCATGGCTGTTTGGGACTGGGCCAAGGTGCCGGGCCAGAGGTGTCACGCTGGCTAAAGAGCGTTGAACGGGCAGGATATATAATCATTACTCAGTCCCGGCGAGTCTTCATGGATCTACAGATCAGCACTGCAGTGAGCATCCGAACATCAGCCTTTCAACATGGTCGTAGTAGGAAAACAGCGCGAGGAGAATCTTGCCGAGCCTGTGCTGGCTAACCTGCTGACCGATGACCGTACACCTTGGTACAAGAAGCCGAATCTGAGACGACTCTATTTCATCTTGTTTCCGGCATGTATGGGTATCGAGATCACGTCGGGATTCGACTCGCAGATTATCAACACGGTCCAGATTGTGTATACTTGGAACAAGTGTATGTCTTCTTGATTCAGGATGGGCTCTGCAGGAGACTAACGGTGCGATATAGATTTTGGTCATGCAACCGGGGAGATCGTGGATGGACGCCCCAAGTACGCGATTGAAGAGAACCTCAAGGGCTTTCTGGGTGCTGCATATTCCTTAGGAGCTATTCTCTCCCTACCCTTTGTCCCATACGTCAACCAGCGAGTCGGACGACGATGGACGATCATGTTCGGTTCATGCGTGAGCTTGGTCGGGGCGCTCATTCAGGGGTTCTCCAATGGAGGTATTCCCTCCTTTCCTTATCCTTTCCGTGACATCTCTGATGGTTCCCAGTGGCCATGTACATAGTCGCGCGTATCATTCTAGGATTCGGAATCCCCTTCTGCATCGTCGCAGGGTCGTCTTTGCTGGGAGAGCTAGGTTACCCCAAGGAACGGCCGATTCTCACCTCGCTGTTTAACTCCTCCTACTTCATCGGCCAGATCACTGCGGCAGCCGTGGGCCTGGGAACGGTGACCATAGCGTCCGACTGGGCATGGCGGATCCCATCTCTGCTTCAGATTGCGCCCGCCATGGTCCAGATCGCGACGGTGATGTAGGACGCTCCCCGCCGCTATCCTGAGTCCCACTAACACACACCCAGGTTCCTCCCCGAAAGTCCCCGATACCTGATCAGCAAAGACCGCTACGATGACGCCTTCGAAATCCTTACCAAGTACCACGCGGAGGGTGACCGCAGCTCTATCATTGTCAAGGCCGAACTGGCGCAGATCGAGCGCACCATCAAGATGGAGCTCGAAGAGTCAAAACAAAACAGGTGGGACATGTTCCGCACGGCCGGTATGCGCCGTCGACTGTTTATCTCCGCTTTCCTGGGTCTCTTCACGCAATGGTCCGGCAACACGCTCATTTCGTAAGCATCCGCCCGTGGCATCTGCCCTATATATGTCTATCGCCTCCGCTGATCCATGTAATAGGTACTATCTCAGCGACCTCCTGAACATGGTCGGAATCACCGACGGCGTAATCAAGTCCAAGATCAACATCGGCATCGCCTGCTGGGGTCTCGTCTGTGGCACTGCACTGGCGCTGACGGCCCCGCGCTTCAAGCGCCGGCCGATGTACCTGACCTGCGCAAGCTGCCTGCTGTGTGTGTACATCGCATGGACCATCTCCATGGAGCGCTTCATGACCACAAAGGCTCAATCTGCAGCCATTGCGACCATCTTCTTCATTTTCGCCTATTCGCCCGCCTACAACCTCGGCTATAATGCCCTAACCTACAGTGGGTGTCCCTTCCGTTTCATCGCATGTGTATGTACTAATATGAAAAAGCGTATCTGGTCGAGCTGTTCCCTTACATGGGCCGCTCACGCGGTCTCTCCTGGTTCCAGTTCTATGGCCGCGGTGCATCCTTCTTCGCCACGTACGTGAACCCCGTCGGTTTGGCGCGCATCGCCTGGAAGTGGCTCCTGGTATACTGCTGCTGGCTGCTATTCGAGCTGGTGTTTATCTACTTCTTCTTCCCCGAAACTGCGGGCCGCACTCTTGAGGAGCTGTCGTTCTGTGAGTGTTCGTCCTACTCTACTGCAAGAGACAGAGCTAACGTAAACAGTGTTCGAGGACAATGAGAAGGCCAATGAGGTTGCCGCAGCCGTTCACAAACAGCTCGATGAAGACGACGAGAAGAAAACGGCCACGGCACATGTGGAGGTCCAAGAGACTAAGAATGCTGTTTGATAGTGCTATGATGGCTGTTATATAAGGATGGTAGGGTGAACATGTGGAACAAAGTTATCTGCTAGGTAGTATATGTTAATTCTACGTCTTTTTCCATGTTTCTTTCAGCCGTCTTTTTCAGTAGACTTCTTAGGTAGTCTTTTTAGATCTCTAGTCTTATAGATATCTTCTCCATTTTCATTTAGTAGGTGGTAGGAAAGGGCGAAAAAGACTTCATTTGTGGAAGGCCACTTGCCTATATATAACCTTTCATATCTCAATCTCTACGGTGTCAATTTCTACACCATTAATTTCTATCAACCTCTATAGCCAATAAAATACGCATATAGTAGGCATATGAAATGCTCTTCTAGCAAAATATAATATGGCACAGTGGCTAAATTTCAAGAAATGATGGGTTACTGTCCTCTCTGAAAGGCCGCTATCACTTCCCTGTTTCCCAAATTTTCAGCACACTCCTCGGCAATACGCCCATCGGCATCTGTAATTCTCGGGTCCGCCCCTTTACTGATCAAATATCGGACCACATCCGCTTTTCCAAGCTCAGCTGCTTTGTGTAGGGCTGTGCCTAGGCCCATAAAATAGAACAGTCTCCAAGAAGAATAATCGTCCTGGTACATGATTGTGTTGATGTTGGCGCCTCTCTCGATGAGGAGTTGTAGAACCTTGGTAACATCCGACTCTCGATCAATTGCATGATGAAGAAGCTGCCCTTTCTGAACGTCGCCGCCGCAGCTTAGCATAAGCTTGATCGTAGATATCGGGGCGCGTTCAGCTGCATATGAGAGTGGAGTGAGGTCAATCGCACACCGTTGATTCGGATCTGCTCCACGATGAAGAAGCCACGCGGTCATGTCTTCATCTTCAATGGCATAACTGGAAGAGGTAAACAAAATCAATGAGCTGGGACGTTTGAGAAATTCCGAGATCCTCAAAGTTTGGGAATCACCCGAGAACTGGGGGGCTTAAGCTCACTAATCGGTTGATTTATGTCCCATCCATTGTCAAGGAAAACCTGGAGTGTATTCTTGGCCTTCATCTCTGTTGCACGCAACGCGTAAAGCTGATCCATAGGTAAGTGGTGACGGAAAAGTTCTTTGACAAACTGTATCTCATCGCGTTCGATAGCTTCAATCATGATCTCATAGAGGTCACATATATCGAAACTTGTCGACCTATTGCTTGAGAGCTGTGATTGCAACATCCCCTGGAATGCAAAGATATTCCCGTTCTCGTAAAAGGCGCGCAACTTTTCCAAGATTTCTTTTGACGTCCGGGTTGGAATTCGAGGATATTCATTTAAACTGAGAGGGGGGAATTCTGGGGAAGGTTTGACATCCATGCTGGATAACGGCAAAGAAATGTGTTCAACAGACATCGCGATACCGGAGGGATCTTGGGATAGAGCAGGAGAAGAGACGATTGAGCTGTGGTTAGGAAGGGGTGGGCATTTTCCAAGTCACGAGACCAATCTCAGCATGAGTTTGAATTTTCACCGTTTCAAGGTTGTGGGAAGCTTGTATAGTCCCGGACCACCTCAGATCCATCCTAATTCTGATAAAAATTAGTCTTAGTATTTAGGGATATATTGATTCCTCTCCCCCTATGCCATTATGTCTTACCCGGTTGCTAGGCCATCCACATAGAAATAATATATCTTTATACTTCGGGTGCAGTATACATTGGCTCAAATATTAACCAACGGGCAAGCCTCCATTCCTGCTCTAGCTCTACCACATGTATAGTGTGCCTTTTTCTTCCCTCCCTAGATACCAGTTCCTGTCCTTCGAGATCTAATCAATCCACCTGAAATATCACATCTTGGAGCTTGCCAGGTCCTCAACGTCAAACTCTGTTGAACATAACAAGAACGTATCACGAAGTGCCTAAGTAGTCATTACTCCACTCTACGAACTCAATCGAAATGAAGGTGAGAAGAGCATTTAATGCACTTACCGACAACCGATACCTCTCGTTGATAGCCTGATAATCCTCCCCAGCAAGCATATCACAAAAATGTCGAATGGAAGGATAATGCACGATAGAAATCTCATTCCACCAATCCTGCTGCGACCGATTCTGCGACCCCCGCGAATCACTCTTCTCCGACGTTGGCGGTACCACATTGCCCACCAACTTGGCACTGCCGCCGCGTTTCCCTGCGACAGGAATGAAGGCCTGGCCGTACTGGTAGTAGTTCTTCTTTCCATCAGGATGGTGGAAATGTAGTAGGTTTAGCATGGTCACGGGTCCCTTATGTATCTTCCAAAGTTCATCCATGAATCTCAGGAGCTCGGGCGAGACTTCCAGGTTCTGCGATCCCTCTTTGCTGCCCTCGCGGACGACCTTGTCTAGAGAACCTGTGAGGGGTATGGATGAGGCATCGTTCTTGAGTCGGTAGTCTCTGGCCTGATAGTCGGAGAGGAGTTTCGAGGGAATTCCGGTGGTTATTATGTATTCGTTCGTGATTAACCGGCGTAAGGCGTTTGGGATTGGGTCTTGTTCGTTTGGCTGGGTGGTTTGGAGGAGCACTAGCAAGTCCCATGAGTTCGAGGCGAGAGGGTGATTGTCTAATATATTTGGATGGATTACGACATGGCGTGGACGCGAGGCGACGATGACTCGAGTGCTGGGCGATTGCCTGAGTTGCTGGAGGAATGATTGCGCATCTGTGGACTTGGTAAGGGTAAGGAGGTGGAGGGTAGCGACAGGCATGGTGCAAAAGCGTCGTTGCTATGTAAATTGGGGGTGAGGAGGAACATAAAATACTGAATGAAACTCGGCAAAATGACGATATATGATCGCAACAAGGTGCGGGGAAAGCTGTTGATCGGCATTGCCGAGGTACATATATTGGCCCGATCGGTTGCGACACATCAAACTTCCATTGATCGCGTATTTATTTTGTAGGGACTCAAGAGCCTATATATCCAAAGTGAAGTTCAAGTTGGTTTTCAACCAACTAGTTCTTCACATAGAGGGTGCAATGCATCATTTCGGATGCAGCAGCTTGGTTCCTAATTTATATAGATTCCTAGTGTAGGCCGCCGGTAGAGTGCTATCAATTTCTCGTACTTTCTTAGTTAAGTGGTATAGTACGAAAGGGCGAAGAAGACTTTATTTGTGATAGGCCGGTTTTCTATATCTACCCTTTGATGTTCTAGTTTATTATACTTTATAGGTCACTAACGTCATCATATCGAAGTTTTTGTCTGAATCTCTTCATGATCTTGAACCTACTCTCAGTTTGATATTTGGTACCAACGCTGATAGGGGAAATAGTATAGAAAATATTGGTCAACATCTGACTAGCACATATATTTGCACACCCGTACCGTGACTATCCACCTTCAAAAGTGATATGGTGCACAAATTCGCGAGACCACTTTCAGTTCTCCATCAGAAAGGCGAATAATAAACACTCACGTAGGGCTTGGAATTGCGATATGAGAACGAAATCCCTGAGTGCACATAATTGGTCTTCGTGAGGTCAAGTTCGGGGCTGTCAACTGTATGAGCGTTCTCCTGTTCATTGCCATATGCGACGGTATCAACTTACTAGTACGATGTCACTTTGTCCCTATACGTTCTGGCGAGGTCCGTCCAGCCAACCATTTCGTAGAACGTAATGAGCGCGTCCATCACCACAGCATCATTCATGCCAAAGGTCAGGAAGTAAATCTGGGGGTCCGGGAATTTCTTGGTGGGAGATAGCGTCCAGTTCGCCATCATGACGGCTCGGTAGTCCGGGCTCGGGGGTGTGCCAAAGGCCAGGTCCGGCCAGACGTTTCCACGATGGCCTTCAGGGATCATGAGGAGGTCCCATAGCTTTCTAAGTAGGGTCAGACCATTGCCACATTGAGGATCTTCCAGACGACTCCCGCGAAGAGTCCACATGTCCGCCACACGATCCCATGTAACCATCAGGTCGGTCACGTAGAATTTCATCCGACTCTGGTCGGGGACGCACAGGTCGCAACCGAGAAGTACGACAGTAACATCCTTATCGGCAGGAATTCCGTCGTCATTCAGGCCCAGGAATTCGCGGAGGTGATGGACTGGTTCCTTCAATCCCGGGAGACCAAGCTTCTCAATTGAGTCAAGGTATAGCTTCCCCGGTGCGATTCCTGTCGCCAGCGACTTCATGTGCGGAAAGAAGTATGCCTTGGCATTGATGCCGCTCTTCCAAAGTTCGACGGCCAGGGCATATTGGCCTCGCCCAGCCATCGGTAAGGGGGCTTTGCCTTGGAGTATCCGACTTTCTTCATCTGGGGTCGCAACAAGTTCCTGTTGAAAGTGGCGGAACCGGGCCAAATCGACGTTTTTATCTAGAAAGGCAAGTTGGGATATGCATTCATCTGTCGCTATTTTGTTGAAAGAGTCGACACCCTCTTCTGCCAAGTGTGAAATTGGTTCGAAGCCAATCCTTACAATGTTATGCAGAAGATTCCAGCTTAGCTCGAATGGGACACCATAGGTGGTAACCTGGCTCCACCAACGCTGAGTGTGCTCTGTCCGGGGACCGGGAAGACACCAAGATATGGGACAAGACGTTGCTGCATCAGATACAGGTAGGTGAGCTGGTCCTTCTGTGGATATTGAGCATCGCACAAAAGTTTCAGCAACTTGGGGCCAGTATGTTCCCACCAGCGCCGCTGGTGATCATTGGCAAACCAGGAAAATCTGTCGAGGAGCTGGAAAGCCTCTTCTTGGGAGGCCAGAGTCTCATTTCCAATAGCCATTTGTACGACCGGAATGAGGGTGTTAGGGTTATGTAAAAGAAAGGTAATGCAATAATTGCAGAGAGGATGGGCGTTCAGCTGCAGCCTAGCAGGATGTCTGTGTAGGGCGTGAGAACTTTTGCTGCTAGGGACTCATCAGGGCCGTGTGTGATATGCGCCTTTTAACCATTTGAGTACGGACACAAAAGTTGTCTTCAAACACGGTCATGGGGACAAAAGCCAGCGTCGCAAAGCAGATTGAAACACCCTGCAGAGTGACATTCTCGCGAATCAACCAGTGACGCTACTGTGAAATTATTGTTTTGCTGTGCATATATCATATTGTGATAGTTCTATGTTGTATGCGTCTTGAAGGATCACCTGCAAAGAGACTATCGGGGAAACAATAATAATAATAATAATAATTAGTTATTACCAAAAGCGTGGGAGCTGGCTGAAATGCAGGATTTCCCCAGGTGGGAAGCAGATATTTGTTCCACTTAGCTCAGTTTCTCTCTTTCTCTATATTTTCGCCCCGAATTGATTCCTTTATTTCTAGAGATCTGCATTCTTCTGCACGGAGTATGCAGTATCTCTATCAAAAAAGCTAGACAGAATAGGCAATAGCTAATAGCCTCAGCTACTACTAAAGCCTTGCTTCACGGTGCATATGTCAAATTGTGACAGTGTTGTGTTGGCGAGTCCGGCCTGGGTAAGCGGCTTGACCTGAATCATCTGCAAGAACACCGCCTGTTGACTGATCGTGCATTCCACAGCCTACATGACTTTTGTCTGCCTGTTATTCAATCCTGGAGCACTGGCCTCCGCCTGACCAACCCTAGCCTGACCTAGAATATACTATAAATCGATTGGGCACCCACTCGAGAGTCAAACAAAAGCAAAGGGACAATGGAAACCTTCAATACAATTCAGCTGTCTCACCCAGGGGGTAGTCTATGCGAGTTTGCTCTTCATCCTGGGAGCCATATTTTTCTTCCCCTCTGACCAAGGGAACTTCATATGCATAAATCAACACTCATGGGACATCTTTCACAGAAAGGCCAAGGAAAATTTTGAATACAATGCATTTGCTCTAGTGAAACAGGGGCTTGAAAAGGTGAGCTAAAAGATCCTGGCTAGGCTGATTAAGTGGTTGACATATACAGGGCCGCTCGGCGTTCCGACTGGTCACTAATATGGGTACCTATTTGGTCCTGAAAGACCGATATTCGGAGGAGATCAAAAACGACGATAGATTCAGTGCTTTTGATGCAGTCGACGCTGTATGTCGGGCCTCTCACTAAGCAAGGACTTCACAGAACTATCTGGTTCTAATTCATTGCATAGGTGTTACTCGTGGAAATACCTGGTTTTGAGAGCATGTTCCAAGGATCGCTGCATAATCATGCGTCTCCATTCGCAGTTCGTGCGTTTAACAGGGAGCTTGGTAATTCTTCGAACTCCTTTTGCCTTTCAGGAATGCATACTGATTCCAAGGTTGCTGAATATAGTAAACTTGACTCACTCCCTCTCGGAGGAAACTAGGCAGCGTCTGCAGACCACCTGGACTGACTCGACTGGTACGTATCAAGCAACGCCCCCATCCCAAAAACTAAGTTCATCGTACACTGTGATAAAATGCGAAAATCCCTATTCGCACAACATCTAGCAAATGTCTCTAACTCCACAACGCTAAACTATTGCAGATTGGCATAACGTCTCAATCCACGAAACAGTCCTGGACTTAGTTGCACGTATGATGACAAGAGCATTTCTTGGGTCTGAGCTTTGTCGCAACGCCGAATGGCTTGACATTGCGAAAAGTTTCACAACGAATCGCTTTGCAGCCGTCGCCGCTATCCAATCCTGGCCAAAGGTCCTTCAACCTGTGATTCATTGGTTCCTTCCCCCTTGCAAAGTGGTTCGCCGCCAAATTCAGCGCGCGCGGAATATCCTTATGCCAGTTCTAGAGCGTGAAAGGCGTGCTAATCGTGAAGATCAGTCAACTAAGCGGGAATTCTCTAATTTGGCTTTTATCGACCAGTATGCCAAGGGGGCTCGCTATGATGTTACTATGTCCCAGATGCGACTTATTGCAGTCGCCTTTCAGACTACAAGTGATATGGTGGAAAAGGTGGTGGTAAGACTTTGCAAGCACCCAGACCTAATCCAACCATTACGTGACGAGGTGATTTCGGTACTTGGGAAGGATGGCATACATCACAAGTCTTTGAATAAGCTTACTCTAATGGAGAGTGTGATGAAGGAAAGCCAGCGGCTTGAACCTGCTGTTCTCAGTATGTTATCATCGAATATTGTCGCCCTTCTTTTTCCTATCATCATTATCCCGGATCGGTCTAAATCTCAGACGATCTAAGCACCAGACCCAAAACAATTGTTCTTTGACTATCTTTCTAACCTAGGTTCCTAATTTAGTATCTATGTTCCGCGTATGCAAACAAAACGTGACTTTACAGGATGGTACAGTCGTTCCTAAAGGTACTAGCGTCGCATTTGCAAATGACCTCCGCTTCGATCCGACACTATACCCTGAGCCCGAAACATTTGACGGCTACCGATTTCAGAAGATGAGGGAGGACCCTGAGAAAAGCGATCTTGCGCCATTTACCAAAACCAGAATGAGTCACCTAGCTTTTGGCCATGGGAAGCATGCATGCCCAGGTCGCTTTCTTGCCTGTGATCAAGGAAAGCTTATTTTGTCTCATATTCTCCTTAATTATGAGATTCGGGCAGTAGAGGGATCCCCCCCAGATCTGCAGGTTCGTGGAATGTTTGTTCAAATGGATCCTAGTGCGATGATGTCGATAAAATGTCGGGAGAAGGGAATTACACTTCAAGCGTGAGCTATCATGGTGGATAATGATTGTATACAAAGATCTGCTGAGCCCGGGGGAATTTGTTTATCGATGCACCTTTTGGTTGCCTCCCAATCAGGATCACGCATTATTGAACTACAGATTGAACTACTGCTTTTCTGCATCAGACTAGTATCTCTAGTATCCGAGGTCGAAGAGCTTGCATGGCTTACCCGGAATCGGGGATGTCGCGTTTGCTGCATCACCGATAACCAAGGCATACACCCCCCCCTAAGATTCCCAAGTCGGCAAAGGGCCACAGAAAAAGATTACCTAGGTACAATGCCTGGACAGCACCTGGGCAATGTAACATTTTTATGCATGCGCCTCACTCGCTAGCGCGCTGTACTGCATCGTAGGATGCGTATTTTGGGAGAAAATGGATCAATTATTAACGCCTTTTTTAGACTTTATCAGATAGACTATATCATCCAAAACATTATAAAAGAAGGAAATTTGACTATTGGATGGTGCTGACAACACCTGCATCAACATGCGCGACACGGCTTGGGAATCATCGAGCTAGTGGTGAAGCATTTGAACCTTGTGACACGTTCAATGGTCGTGCTTTCTGGCGTGGCGTCAGCGTAAACATGCGTACACTTCTTGTGCGTAAAGAGTTGTGAAGGTGCGTCCGTGGTCGAAATTACGCTAGTAGCTAGAACATGCCTCTCGTCTCACCCGGTCCTTACCTACAATGCGATCGGGCTGTGGTATCTGGACTTAATCAATAAAAGGCAGCTAGTATTGTACAAGGGTGCATGTTCCGGCACTGCCGATAAACATATGATTGGGAAAGGTTGAAGACGATCCCATCTGCAAAGGCTTGGGGGCGGATGACCTGTTGATAAGACAGCAGGGCTGAAAATCTTGGCTGCAGGAACGTTGGAATGGGAGACGCTTGTGTCGTAGTAACTTTACCTACATAAGGAGGGGGAAGCAGTTTCGATTGATATTTTAGGAACTGGGCGGGTTTCCGTTATGCTATTTTTGCTTTTTTTTTTCATTCTTTTCTTTTTCCTTTCCATTCTTTTTTTTTCCTTTTTTTGGGGGGTGGCGTTACAGGGACCACAATTCTGGATAATAATGGAATGCGCGCACTTAATTAATTTATTGCTACCTGCAGCTGGGGGACACTCTGCCTGGGGGCGTCCAAGCAAAAGGAAGACAAACATACTGCCCGCCTATCGGATTTGGAAGGATGTGGTGTTTGAAGAGAGGGAAATTAGGACCGGGTAAGAGGGGGTATCTACGGTGGGTATTGAGGGATATACCGGGATTACATTGTGAGCTGTACAAATGAGGTAGTAGGATGCACTTGAAAGCTGGAGGCGTCAATCAGTGAACGGGAATTCAGCTCCACCAAACCGTTTTTCGCACCCTCTACAAGTCTTGGCATGAGTTAGCGGCAGGGCCTATTGACAACCCATGAAAATGTAGGCAGATTTTACCCCGGAATTGGCTTGTGTATCCTCTTTTAGATATAGAGGCCATGATTCAAAAAGTCTGATCAACTTAGTGGTGATACTGGGGACGGGAATCATCGTGCACGGTCTACTGAACAGGACCTTGTAAATCAATGTAATTCATTCTAGCTAGCATCTTAAACGCACAAGAATACTCTCAAAAGCGATCACAGTTCGGATGCAGTACATTCAGGTACCGAGGATGATGGGGGCATAAAAGGAAAAAGCAGAATTGGAGCAATAGAGACTACTGGTTGGACTTCAACTGCAGCACCTTTTCAAGTCGCTTGTCGTCCGTAATATTGATGCCCACGATATTGGGATCAGCAGGCTTCATAGTCCACCAGCCGAGCATCCTCTGCGCGAGAGGGGTCATAGATTCAACCATCTCAAGAGGCATTGTCCTGTATGTCTCGAATGGCGTTAACTGGCAGCTATTGAAGTATGCGAGAACCACCCGTCGTGGGTCTTCATCTGTTGTATTGTTCGGGCCGCCGGCGTGGACTACGCGCTGTCGCAGCACGAGAATATCGCCTGGATCCATGGTTGCCAGCACAGCCTGATCGTGTGAAGGCGTGCCGACCTCGTCCCACCGATGGCTGCCGAGGATGATCTCCGTCGCGCCGTTCTCTTCAGTGAACTTTGTCAGGGGAAATATGACGCTGAGAGAAATTGGGGGTGCATCCATAGGTTGGTAATGCATCAGAGGGTGGGTGGCATCGTCCCGATGCCAACCCTGTGCGGGCATTCCTGCATCGATTGACCTCATAAAGGCGGTGCTGAGCCAGTAATCCCCGGTATGCTCGAAGTAGGCCTCACAAATGGCGTGAAGGACCGGATTGTTAAGAATGACATTGCGGAACGTCCCGCATGTCGTTGGGAGGTTCGGGACGTACTTGAAGTGTGGTGGGTATGCGTTGGCGAGGAGTCTCTCTCCCTTAGTCGGTGGGATTGCCATCTGCACGTCAAGTTCGCGGTTGAAGCTTTCAACTATGTCAAGTGAAAGTGCGCTCTTCAAAATAAAAGCCCCATCCTCCTCAAGCAGTTTGCACATAAGGGGGACGTCTGCATCTACAGATAATCGCTGGAGTTGAGGCTTGGAAATAGTCATCATGGAGACAAACAAGGGGTACTTGTTATTGAGATCAATCAGAATGAAGTCGAAGTGATAGGAGCGTTGGCTTTGGCTTGACTTTGGCTTTCATCAAATAATGAACGGCAACACAAACTGATTTATCTTCACTGCTGGAGCAAGGCTGCCGGGGTATGCCTCGCTCCTCTGTTCGGACCAGCGCCTTTGGGATGGTTGCATATTAATTGAGTTAATCACGCGTCCATTTGTTTGGTTAACGTGCTTCCTCTTGCAGCAGATATATTTGCAGGTAGTCCGATAGAAGCCACATACACCTGCAGATATAGCGATGCACACCTCACAGAATATGTATTTGACCTTGTATGCTGTTTTATAGTTTCCTTTAATTGTTTTCTTTTTTGGCTTGCATCCAGTGTCACCCTAGGAGCTGCAGTTAAGTTCCAAGTGCACAATGTACGCTGGGAATTTTCCAACGCTCTTTGGCGAGAGAAGGGGGCAGGAGAGGAGAACCAATTATTGAGATCTACAATGGAGATTAGACAATGAAGGCTGTACAATATGAGATTGTATTGAGTGACGATAGTTGTGGAGAACTATGTATGGAAGAGAGGAAAGGGTAGATCTACTACATGGGGAAAAGTCATATGACATCAGAGATAATTCAACCCGATGCTAAGTAGAACACTGTCAGGCTCGCCGTGTGTGTCGTCGAAAGCACCGGCCATTGGGCTTTACTGCCCGCAGGTTCAGCACATGCGCCAGAAGTTCGAACTACACTTCTGATGATGCCGTAGTGGGTTCTGCCACAGTTTGATGGTATCGGTCGAAAGGCCTGGGTGGTGGTGGTCACACGGCATAAGGCCGGCATGGGGTTGTCCAAACCTGATTGGAGATATGTGAGAGAGACACCAATTGCAGCTGCAGTGAGGTTCTTATTATTAAACGCCTAAAGCGGGGACAAGTTGAAAGGTCGGCTAGAAGTGTTCGAATTTTGATCGTACATGGCAGCCGTCTTTTAGGGTTCAATATAAGGTAGGTGGGGCCCATTTCGGACGCCCTGGCCCGATTCATTTTAGGCCCCCTTATTCTGTACAGGGAACGCAGCATTAGCTGTCATGCAATGCACGAGGAACGACCAAAATGCTTTATGATGCATCACTTGAGGCATTAAACAAGTAGCGGCAAGGAACGAAAGCGTGCAGCAAATGCCGTGTAACTCTGGCGTTGATTCTGGACTCGTCTGGAGACGATCAGCCGCGACCTCAAGGACATCAGCACAATTTGTACAGCCTGTATACCAGACAAACCCCGTTTCCCATTAAAGCACACGCACCTTTGAATAAGCCTTCTAGCCTGACGAAGGAGATTGTTGTGGAAGTCGGCTGAAGTGCAGGATTTCCCCAGGTGGGAAGTAGAGAGTTGTTCCACTTAGCTCAGTTTCTCGGTTTCTCTCTTTTCTCCTCGAATCGATCTGTATTTTCAGAGATCCTGTATTCTTCTGCATCCAGTATCTCGATCAGAGACCAACAACCATAAATAATTGATCAACGAAGAGACAAAACCGGTAGTCCACGCTGTCATGGATCGATTTCCGATATCTCCTGCTGTCCTCGTGCTAGCGATTACCCTCCCCATTCTATGCTTCTGCTTGATACACATATTGCCAACCACCCAAAATCGAAAGCAGCTGCCCCTACCTCCGGGACCGACAAAGCTACCCATCATCGGCAATCTCCACCAAGTACCTCGGCGTTTGCCATGGAAGGGGTACAAAAGGTGGGCAGATATATACGGTCCGATTATGACCTTTCACCTTGCAGGGACCCCAACCGTGGTCTTCTCCTCGTGGGATCTCATCAAGAATCACGTCGAACGCAGAAACACTATCTACAGCAGCCGACCCTCCGTACCATTCTTCCTACATGCGACGGGCGGTCTCAGCGCGGCAATCCTGCCCTACGGACCAGAATGGAAGCTGCAGCGGAACATTCGCAGCTCTGTCCTCAAACCATCGATGACGATCAAGTACCGTGAAGTCCAGGATCTGCAGACCACGCAACTCATGCATGAGCTGCTTTCGACAAACGATTTCTCCCTATGCCTACGACGGTGCATTGCAAGTGTCTTCTTGACCGTGGCGTATGGGGAGCGATGCAGGGATAATGCGGGACTGGGAGCGATTGACCAGCTCGAGGACCTCAACCGCGCCATTGCCATGCATGCTGAGTCCCTTTTCTCGGGGACTGCTGCCATTTTCATGCAGCTTATTTGCCCCCGTGTACTGGCGGATAGGCTTACACCTCAGTGGAAGAAGGACGCCGATATATTGCACGACAAGCTGACTGCGGACCTTGTAGGGCGTGCGAGGGCCGCGCTACGCCGACCCGGATGGAACTGGGTCAAGGAATTCCAAGCAAAAGAGGGAATAGAAGCAGGGGAAGGGAATGAGAGCGATTTTGAGTTCAAGCGGCTCGCATATATGGTCGGCTCGCTTTACGAAGCATCCATGGCTGCTTCGCAGGCGCTCCGAATCATTATTCTGGCTGGCATCCTGCACCCGGAAGCCGTGAGTCAAATGCAAGAAGAGCTGGACTCTGTGGTCGGAAGGGGCCGCCTCCCAGACTTCAACGATGCCTCCCAATTACCCTGGACACAGGCATTCATCAGAGAGGCCATGCGTTGGCGCTCGCTGACTCCAATGGGATCACCACGCGCCACAGCCGACGAGGACGAATGCAGAGGCTACCGTATCCCCCGTGAGGCCACCATCCTAGTGAACGTGTGGGCGATGAACCACGACGAGACGGTCTTTCCAGATCCTTTTGCATTCAAGCCTGAGAGATGGATCGACAACCCAAATTTGCCCCAAATGTTGTACGGGATTGGGCAGCGAGCTTGTCCGGGGCGCCACATGGGGCAGGATTCCTTATTCTTGGGCACAGCTCGCCTGTTTTGGGCTCTCGACATGGTCCAGCCTCCTGGTGCCGAGGAGATAGATCAGGAGCGGTTCCTAGATAGTGGAACAACGCTCGCATCATTTGTACCGGAGTTTGAGGTTCACTTCTCATCGAGGTCTAGGCAACATCGGCGAGTCATCGAGGAAAGACGGACATTATTTCCGAAAGACAACCTGACGGTGTCACAGGATACTGTGCCAGTCGCACTGCTCAATTAGGTAGCTCACTTGTTGGAAAGATTATAGCTAAGGAATGCATATGGAATACTCTACAATCAAAAACTCCGGCAACAGGTCGTTTCACTGCTATATTGGTGGACTGGTAAATCGAGTCCGAACCGATAGGGGCCTAATGTATCGCCCCTGTCTATTTACGAATATCTCAAATTTCCAGGCGGCTCATAGCTCATAGTCGCACCATGTGATGTTGTGTTCGATACCAGGAAGCACTTATACTAATTGACAATGAGAAGCAAACGCAGGAGGAAAGCAAACGTGCGTCAATTAGGAACCTTCAGGGACGAAACGGGATTGAAACTGTGGTTGTAGAGAGTCACATAGGCACCGCCATTCTTGTAGGAAAACGAGACATACGCGCATAGATGAGCTGCCTGGTTAAAGTCCTCGCCGGGGCTGCCATAGAGATCGCGTTAGTATTCTGCCACAACGGGATTTCAGGAACTCACTAATTAGCAAGAAAATTCGACTTATAGTGTGTCGCCATGTCCTCCCAGCCAACACGACGGTAAAAGGTGGTCAGTCCATCGACTAGGTCGCGTGAGTTCATGCCAAAGACGCAGACATACATCTGGGGCTCGGGAAATGGGGAAGAGCTCCCGTCAAGGTGGAAGTGGAACATCATTGGTGCCTCGAAGCCAGCTGAGGGCTTACCCAGCTCGCAGAAGTCAAGCGGCATGGTATACCAGCCCTCTCGCATGTGGATGTCGGACCAGAAGTGCCTGAGCATTTCCAGGCCCGCGAGTGCGTCCGGATCGGTTCGGGCTCCCCCAAAGGTCCAGATATCTTCGACCATCTTCAGATCCACCTGCCGCTCGCTCACGTAGATTTTCACACGCGATTTGCCGGGTTCCACAAGGTCCGTGGCAAGGAAGTGAGGGAAGAAAGAACATTTGTCAAAGACCTCATCTGCGTCTGTGGTCCGGGAGGGCCTGTTCGCCCTGACTGGTCCGTGGCCCTGGCGACGCCGGTCCAGGTATTGTTCAAGGTTGGCCAGCTGGGTCTCGAAGCGCGACTCCCGATCAACCTTTCGAATTGCGTTGACCAGAAGCTCCTCGGTAGAACGACCGGTCACCGCCGATTTTGGCTGCGGGTAGAAATACGCCTTGGCCATCACGGCCCCGGATTTTTTTAAATCCATTGCGGTGATTATTTGGGACTTCCAGGGGCTCTTGAACATGTCCGGGTTGGACTTGAGGACTGCTTCCTCTTCCTTTGTGATCACCAACTCCTTCTCGAAATCGTAAAAACGTTCGAGGTCCACCCCCGGCAGCAGACGTGAGGCCGCCTCCAGATAGCCCTTCGGCGCAGTTGTGTTAAATGGGTCTTGCGCTGTGCCAGATTCAGGAGTGACGGGATCGACACCAATGCGAATCAACGCCTGCGCTATGTTGTTACTGAATTCGATGGGCAACCCTGTGAGGACCATTCCACTGCGCCATTGCGTCGCGATTATCCCCTTTTCCTTGTCACGCTTTGGGTAGGGGCCGAGGGCCGGGAGTACTAGGTGCCGATACAGGGACAAGTATTTGTATTGAACATGGATATCATAATTGGAGGATATGAGTAACTTCGAGAGGATGGGGCGGTACTATGCCACCAGTTCTCCTCGTCTGGACTGCTAAAGAGTATGGTTTCACTCAGTGCCAAGTAGGGAAGGGGTTGCGCAGGTGAAGGCTTCTGGTCCGGTGGTGCTGGAGGCATCTTTGCTTGTTGAGGCCTGATAATTCCGACTGAGTACCGCACCTGGCGATTCTTCCTTTTTATAAGATGCTCTCGCAGAAGACTAAATTCTATTCGATTTCGCAGACATAGGCTTGCTGTCTATTTACGGCAGTCGATTGCGGCAAACCTGCCAATGGTAATTCTGCCGGTTTTGGATGAGTCTTTTTGTGATTAATATAATCTCGTACAACTCATCTAACAACTTGCTTGGGCTCACTATAGTAGGGCCATGGTAATATTACATACAGTTTACCATACCAATAGACTAGGCCCATCCACTAGGCCTATCCAATTGCATATGCAATTCACTATACCGATAGACCAGGCTGTCGGCGAGGCCGTCTAGGCCTATGCAACTCCATATACAGTGCACCTGACTAATGGACCAGTCTGTCAGCCAGGCCCATGCAGTTGCAATTGCATATGCAATTTACTATACCAATAAACCATGCAGTCAGGTAAACCCATGCAGTTGCAATTGCATATGCATCTCACTATACGAATAGACCATGCCGTCAGCCAGGCCCATGTAGAGACTAGTCACATACCTATATGAGGGGTCATTTATGTTGCATCGCATGAATGGACACAGGAAGCCACACATGTAGACCGCCAACAGGAGAAGAGGACGATAGACCAGGTGCCGTTCGAACTAGGCTTTGACAAAACACACGATGGGCTGAAGGTCTCGACGAAAATCCCATTTTCGATCCATTTTCAACCCATTATTTTGTATAATATTCCCGATTAGGAAGGAAGATAGCCATATTAAGAGATTTTATGACTATATGCAAAATTATGGGTGGAAAGTTCGGTTTTCTCATAGACTAATTCCAAATCCCTCTAACCCTCCCAAGTTCGTATGCTACGAAAAAGGCAAGCGAGCTGAGGTGTCGCATGTACAATCCCTGTCTTTTACACTTGACTTGCTTGTAATGGACCTGGCCAGTCTCCAACTTCTCGAGCAGCAGCTGAATGCCCTCGAATTGTGATAGCTCGCAAACTTTGCGGTAGCGCGGCCATTCCATTACAGTCAGCCTTCGCGGATCCTGTATACGAAGGGATTCAAGTCAAAACATGGGCTATGTAGGACGACTGCAAGTTATATGGTACCTGTTCGGTAGATCCTGTGGCGTAGCTCAGTCTACTATAGGTTCAAGATATGGAATGAACCGCTTAATCCTCGGGCAGATCGTCTTATAGCTAGTTAAACAGTATATATTTCCAAAGAGTGGGTGTAACGACCCGGTAATTCCAAGCTCTGCTGTAACCTGCAGTTATAATACTAGGAAAAGCAATGCGGTAATTACTCGCAGATCCAACTCATCATACTGACATGACTACCAGGCGGGGTATACACTTTCTCAAACCGTAGCCGACCATCACAATCTTCAACCAGGCGGCGTATCTGGGCCAGGCTTCTCTCTTTGGCGGAGAACAGCGTATACATTCCTATATCACTCCGGCGTAACTGCCTCTCACTCTGCAGAGAGCCTTCGCCCGGCTCTGGCAGGACGGCGTCCATAATGAGCAGCCGGGCCCGAGGCCGTATAGCCGAAGAGATCTGGCGGATGATGCGAGTACAGTCCGCATCGTTCCAGTCGTGGAGAATGAGTCGAAGGAAGTAACCATCCGCGATGCGTGGTTGGGGGGTGAAAAAGTCGTGCTCTTCGAAGGCGACTTGTGGGTTCTGGTCTACTCGTTGGCGAGCCCGGTGGATTATTTCCGGTCGGTCTTGCACGGTGATATGGATGTGACTAAAAGCTTTCGCAATAACAGTCGCAACGTGACCTTCCGATCCACCGATCTAGAAGAAGGAAAAAGTAGCACACTGTCAGTACATCACTCGACTGAGTCGGTAAACCCTTCCCCTCCAGAGAGCGAAAGAGAGAGAGAGAGGTGAAGGCAAAACGCCACTGAGTCAATAGCAACTTACATCTACCAACGATTTCACGGTGTTCCAGTCGTAGGCATGAGCAACATGGCGTACCATGGAGTCATTATGGACAGCCATCCCGTCGTGCCATCGTTTCCGGTTAATCTGATCCTTCTCCAAGACCTCAAAGAAGGTCGGGCCCTCGCAAGCCCCCGGTTCCCTAGCCATCAGGGCCAATGGCCCCTGGCGCGGAGTTTCCCCGTTCGGGTCCAGATTTATGGACTCGTATATGAACGAGCAGGGTCGAATGCCAAAGTCCGCCATAAATTTAGCCAGACCTGCACTGTCCTGGTCACGCACAAACGTGGCAGACATGGGAGTATGTTTCACGGCACCAGTTTCATCTTCATCGAGGAAGCCATCCAATCGGGCGAAGCGAATCAGGCGCTGGAGCAAGTTTGGCTCTACTGGCGTTTTCAGTTTCTTTACGAGCATGTCGTATGTGACGGATCCGGTTGATGGGACATGATCTGGAACTTCGAGCCGGATCAAAGTCTGAATTGTGCCGACGTCGACAGCCTATGCCGTTCATGAAAATGTCAGTTACAAGAATAAAATTGTAGGAACAGGAGAGGAATACCGATTCCAACAAACTAATCAATGCCGGTGCAGGGCCCCGAGCTTGTTGGAGGAGCTTCTCAGCCGTAATGATGATCTCGTCTCTGACTGCGAGCTCTGTGAAGCTAAGGAGACTTAATTTGGCATCATCTGGCTGGGATCCTGCCTTGTCGAGCGCTTCTTCATAAAGCTCAACATTTTTGCAGAGCTTGTTAGCGAGCTCGCGGAGACTGGACATCTTAACGAGAGCGGCCTTCTTGTGCTTTTCAATGATGTATCGTACCCAGTAAGTAGTCAGGCCAGCTTTTTCCTTTTATATTTGCGTAAATATATAAATGCGAAATGCGAAATGCGAAATGCGAAATGCGAAATAGCTCAACGTAACTGGGCAACAACGCGCTTCTAGACCGCTGTTCTGGGGACCGTGAAGTAAGGGCAAAATAGGACAATCAGAATCTGGTCATCCATATGGCTATACAGAATCGCATCAATATATGCAAATATATGCAAGGTAGGTGTCATGGTTCTTGCATGCATGGTATGTATGTAAGACGGCATTGATGCCCTACCCTGAGAGATGCATAGGTCTGCCTACAGATTCATGCATCGCATTTACTGGCTCTAGTCCCTACTCGGATAACGTTGGGTCGGATGTTTCGCTCCTTCCGATTTCTTCATTTTCGCTCTTTTTTTGGTTTTTCCTTTCTTCGTTGTGCTGAGCAATTTTTCAGTGAACCCGTGCCAACTATCTGATCGTTCCTTTCTCAACTTCACTCCAATCCCCTCAACGACTTGCTGGGCTTAGTGGATCCGAATCCCCAGAACTATAGGCATCATGGATTCGCGGTATCTGGAGACTGCTGGCCTAATTGGCGTTTTTACCCATCTCTGGTACTTCCGGCGAGGAGAACACCATCTTTATCCTTGGCGATATGTGCGATTTCACGTCTGTCTGACCATGGCGGTGGCAGCATTGTTATACTCCAAAGAGTCACCGCAATACAATCAATCTGCCGCTGAAATATGCAAACAGACTTGTGCGCTCATGCTCACATACCTCGTCGGGCTGTTCACTTCGCTCTTCCTCTACCGAACGTTATTCCATCCCCTCCGTCATTTTCCCGGCCCGCGGCTCGCCAGAATATCCTCGTTCTGGTTATCTTTCCGTCTAAGATCTGGGCCGTCCTTCCGCATACTTCACGAATTGCATGAGGAATATGGACCTATCATGAGGGTGGGGCCGTCTGAGGTGTCGATCATCCACCCTGAAGCTGTCGGGATTATCTACGGGCCAGCCTCGCGGTGTTCAAAGAACGCCTTCTACGACAACGGCCATCCTATGATGTCGCTACATTCATATCGAGACCAAAAAGCCCACGACCAGCGCCGCCGGGTCTGGAGCGTTGCGTTCGGAGACCGGGCTTTGCGCGGTTACGAGAAGCGCATCCGGGTCTATCGTCAGAAACTCTTCCAGCGGCTTGGCGAGAGGGCAGGTTCGGGCTCGACGATTAATGTCAGCAACTGGTTCAATTTCTACAGCTACGATACCATGGGCGACCTGGCCTTTGCTCGCAGCTTTGATATGCTTGACGGAACCCGAAACCATTGGGCGGTTGACCTGCTCATGCATGGAATGACTGGGTACAGGTATCTGTTTCCGAGCTGGTTCTTTCGGCTACTCGCTACCATGCCCTCGCTCTCGAAGGACTGGCACAGGTTTATTCAGTTTGCGACAGACACCGTGCTGCATCGCTTGAGCGTGTGTCGTTCTCCCCAATTCATCTCCCCTGTTTTGTATTGACGTTGGCTACCACAGGAGCAAGTGGGAATTTCGGATATTTTCGCATCCTTAATTGCGCCACTGAATGGTCGACGACCCACCGATGATGAGCAGAACATGCTCATGGGAGATGCTATGCTCGTAATCACAGCTGGAAGGTTGGTGATCTCGCAAGCTATCAAGATCATGAAATTGATTGACTGACCATATCCAATGAACTTTGATATCAATAGTGATACCACGGCAACAAGCTTGACGGGCATCGTGTACGAACTCGCCCGACATCCGGAGGAGGTCGAAAAGTTACGGGCTGAGCTGGAGCATATTGAAGTTGATAGTGACGGTGAGTACCAGCACGACAACATCGCCAAACTGCCGCATCTCAATGGCTTTATCAACGAGACTTTCCGGCTGCACCCTCCCATTCCCGGTGTCATTCCGCGAAAGACGCCACCAGAGGGAATCCAGGTTATGGACATCCGCATTCCAGGGAATATGACGGTCTACAGTCCCCAATGGAGCATGGGTCGATGTATGGATACCGTTCTGCTTTGAATTTGTGGGATTTTATATCTGACTCCGCATTGTCGTTACCTTAGCCCAAGCCGCGTATGTTGATCCCTTGTCCTTCAAGCCGGAACGGTGGTACAAGTACGGAGATCTTGTAAAGGACAAGTCTGCCTTTGCCCCATTCTCCGTTGGTAAGTACGAGCGCTTCGTTCTTGCTGGTAGAATACGATCGTGACTCGCTGAAATCTCTTGGATCTATAGGGTCTTATTCCTGTATCGGAAAGCCACTCGCCATGATGAACATTCGCACGACCGTGGCGCGTCTAATCATGACCTTTGATGTGAAGTTCCCAGCGGGTGAGGATGGGACCCAGTGGATGGACGCTGCGGACGAGCACTTTTCCATGGGCATTGATCACATGCCTGTAGTTTTGGAGAGACGTCCGTAGTTGTATATCTCACAAGCTTTGGCGGTGACTCTACTTACAACCAGTGCTCAACTTAGGATTGTTGTCCTGGCCACGATCTGTAAGCATGATTGAGTCCTTCAAATGGCAGTTTGCTGTGCTCCACGGGTTGGGCGCTTATCCCCACCCTTGCTTTGGCTCTATGCCTTCTAAACAGGGCATATCCTACTTGTTTCGACCTAAACTGCGTTGTTCTCAATCCCATTTCCCCATCAATAACAAACAGATACCGTCAAATGCAGAACTTGACTTGTTGCGCTTTCCAACTATCTATTCCTTTGATCCGCAGAATGACAACAAGCTTTATCTATAAGCCGAACACTCTGCTTTGAGCGAACAAACAGGATGTAGAGGGGCTTTCCTGTAGTAAGGAATGGAGTAACACATTGACGCACCCCGCGCACCGCAAGAGTCAGGTGTCGGTACTTGTTCTTCCTGTTGTAGGAACTTTATTGCAGCTTCAAGACAGATAGGGCTACTTCTACTTCTCCCTTCTCCATCGCAGTGTTTTTGTGTCGGGTATCGAGGATATTGTCAGTCACACTTGCGAGAGTTCGGCTGTGCATTCGAGTAAAAGCAATCACTTCAACTGGTCTATGAAGCACATTTATTTCTTCCAAAGCGGTACGGCAGTGGACGGGCTCATTGGTTCCCCCGAATTTTCTAAGTCAATGTCCTCGCTCGGGGCAATGTGAAAAACCCCCCCACGAGCGAGCTATGTCCAAAAGTCCAAACCATGTCCGCTCCTAATATCTCATGAGCAATCTCCTGCTGCTGGTCCACTGGACTCTAGACCCTGTTCAAGGAGAAATATTCCAAGTAGCCAATCTGTTCAGGATCTTTACTTTTCTTTTTCCTTCTTTCTTTTTTTTTGTTTGCTTTTTCTACTTATCAATAGTTGCTAGGAGCTTGCATTTGCAGGTTCTTTGGTGTGAACTCTATAATATACGTATGTATCAGCTAGTCAGGGTATTTCTATGCACTAAGGCAGTAGCATATTAAAGCCAAAAACTTGCTCTTGAGTGCATTAGAACTGCGCATGCACTGTTCAATATATTGGGCCTCCGTGCGTTTCCAGCTGAGCCACAAGAATCTGTAGTGTCATACGCACCTCGTGCATGCATAAAGCTTCTTAGCTTGATTAGATATAGACTAGTGCATGCGGGTTCTGTACCGGCGTTGGACTTTAGGGTTGAAGACTATGCTATAATTATAACTGCTATCAATGCATTCAAAACTCTATATGTACCAGGAGGGGGCGATCCTACAGAGTTCAGGGAAGAGTAACACAATAGAATCTCAGAATACCTTCATTGACGGCGATTCACAATTGTTGGTATGTACCAGTCTATTCGGTGTTTCATCTGACAATGGGCCAACTAGAAAGCTTGTCATGCTCCAAGTTCTTCCACGCATGTCTCAACCCTCGGGTGTTGGTGATATAGTTGACAAAGAGGCACCGCAATGGTCAAACCCTATCGTCGGCGTATCGGATGTATACAGTATGAATTTCCATTCTTGAAGCATTGCTTCAAAGGCTTTTTGGCTTATATGTCTCACCTAGAAATTTCGGCAGCTCTCACACCCTGGAGAACATGCGTCCATCATGTTATTAAGGAACGCGCTGAAGAATCCCCAGACGACACGGCGGTTTTGGCATGGGACGGGTCATTCAGTTATGCAGAGCTCGAAAGGATCTCTTCAAATATTGCAGTTGTCTTAATGATGCTGGGAGTTCAGCCAGAAACCATTGTGGCAATCTATATGGATAAAACTCGTTGGACTACGGTTGCTATCCTCGCAGTCATGAAGAGCGGGGCCGCATTTACTCTACTCGATCCTTCACACCCTCAGTCGAGACTTCACGCAATCTGCCAAGAGATCAATAGTAAGTTTATTCTTACGTGCGAGGAAAGGAGTGAGCAATCCTCTCACTTGGCTCCTTCTCTTGTCGTCGAACACTTGGCCGACGTCTGTCGATCTGCATCTGGTCAATCTCGAGTGTTTCGTGGCCACCCTGACCGTGCACTGTATGTTGCGTTCACATCAGGGTCAACTGGAAAGCCCAAGGGCGTTGTGATCGAGCATCAGTCGTATTGTTCCGGTGCGCGACATCATCTCAAGGCTTTTGGAATCCGCCGAGATTCACGCGTTCTTCAGTTCGCGTCGTATGCCTTTGATGTTAGCCTCATGGAGACTCTGAGCACACTGATGGCGGGAGCTTGTCTGTGTGTAATGGGCAGCGATCAGAGAACAGACCCGGTGCTTTTTCGTCAGGTCTTTGATAGTTTCCGGATCAGCCACGCCTTCCTGACTCCTTCCTTTGCAAGAACGATAGCTTGGACCAGTGGCCGCCCGGGCACCACACTCATTTTGGGCGGCGAGACAATGCGTACATCCGACGTTTTATTCTACAACAAGCTGGGCATTTCCTTGATGAATGCGTATGGTCCAGCAGAATGCTCTGTCAACTCCACAGTTCTATCTGCTGTTATGCCGACAGGAAGACCCAATAACATTGGCTTTTGCACTGGCGCAGTCGCATGGATCGTCAGTCCAGATGACCCTGAGCAGCAAATGCCCCATGGAGAAGTTGGAGAACTCCTCATAGAGGGTCCTATTGTCGGGAGGGGCTACCTGAACAACCCAGAAGCGACCCGTGAGGTATTCATTCGACCCCCATTGTGGCTCAGGAGAACGCGTGCCGGCATACCAGGCACCATTCGAACCTACCTCACTGGTGATCTTGCATCGATCGGTATCAACTCAGGTGAAATCCTCATTCACGGCCGAAAGGACCGTCAAGTCAAAATCCGTGGCCAACGAGTTGAGCTGGGTGAGATTGAAAACCATCTTTGTGAATGTCTTTCTACGATAATCACAGAGATTTTCGTCGAGAGAATCGTGCCCCAGAACAACGAGCAAGAGAAGCTTGTTGCTTTTGTCGTATTACCTGCACCGTACAAGGGCACCCGAATCTATGAAGATTTATTTTACGCTCCGCAATGCGCTACGACGGAGCTTTTCCGCACAAGCCAACAACGACTGAGGGAACGCCTCCCCGACTACATGGTACCAAATACATTCATCCCGCTCGCCACGGTCCCAAAAGTCCCTTCAGGAAAGATTGATCGAAACCTTCTACGAGCCACTGCCCTCAGGATGTCTGGAGATCAGATGCAGGAGTTTAACTTGGGGTCAGTTGGCACTGAAGCCACCAAGGAGCCCCCAGCAACTCAAACGGAGGCGCTGCTCAGACGTCTCTATTCAGAGATACTGTGTCTCTCACCTGAGCTAATTGGAATTCGTGACACTTTCCTGCAGCTTGGTGGTGATTCCCTCCTTGCCATCCGTCTTGCAGGCGCAGCCCGAAAGACTGGCCTCATAATCTCGATGCAAGACATCCTTTCCTCAAAAATCACAGTATCAGACCAAGCTGAGCGTGCGATAGAGTGCACTCCCCTTGTGGGCTTGGATATGCATGGTACGCCTGCATTTATGAACAGGGATTCTCGTGATGAGGTTATGCAAGTCCTGGAAAATCAACACGGGATTTGCCCTCAAGAAGTCGAAGACGTTTATCCCTGCACTTCACTACAAGAAGGAATGTTCGCAACATCTATCAAGGAACCGGGCATGTATATGGGTGATATTGTCTTTCAGGTTCAGGATGGCGTGGATCCTGTCCTGTTGAAGTCTGCTTTCAAGGCCATTACAACTGCGAACCCCATTCTTCGTACTCGTATTGTTCCAACTAAAAAGTGCTTTATGCAAGTGGTTTTGCTGGACGATTTTGCTTGGGAAGAGTCCATGTGCGTGGAACAGGGTCAGGGCCATATCCAGGAAGGTGGTCTCAGCACAAAGGGATGCCTTGTGAAATTTAAATATAGCCGTCCGACTCGAGAGCTGACGGTGACCATTCATCATTCTATCTGGGATGGCTGGTCACTCCACCTTGTCCAGAGCCAATTCCAGGACGCGTACGAAGGGAGGAGCGTGGCAAAATCTCCATTCTCGCCTTTCGTTTATTACACTCAACACCTACAGAACGTTGAAGAATTCTGGGCCTGTGAGTTCTCAGGATTAGATGCTCCAGTCTTTCCAGCCCTGCCATCCAGCAACTATTGCCCCTCCCCAACAGGGGCACTCAACCATGTGATCAGAAACCTGGATACCACAGGTAGTACTGAACATACAGTGGCAACATATATCCATTTGGCCTGGACTCTACTCATAGCTCACTATACAGAATCTGCCGAAGTTCTCTATGGGATCACCGTGAGTGGACGCAATGCACCAGTGCCCGGTATCGAAACGATTGTTGGACCAACGATCGCAACCATTCCTCTACGTGTGAAGGTCAACCGCGACGCGTCTTTTAAATCTGCGCTGGATGGCATTCAGGATGTTCTCACACGGGTTATTCCCCATGAGCAAGCCGGTCTGCCACGAATTTCCAGATGTTCCTCGGATGCTGCAAGGGCCTGTAATTTTCAGACTCAACTTGTTATTGAGGCCGCCTCCGGTGTTGAAGGCGAAAGCGACTCTGGACTTCTTGCTGTATCCAGTGGTTCTACGTCTACCGGCATGAGCTATTCCCGCTTTACCGATCGTGCACTGATGATCGTGTTCCACCCCAGCCTCGACAGAGGAACCATATCAATAAATGTGACTTTCGATACTGACATCCTTTCTTCAACCGAGGTCACTCGGATGATGAGTCAATATGAAAATATTCTCCGCCGAATCTACGAGACATCCTCCCCGACCCCTGGAGATATACAGATGGCTAGCCCGAGTGATCTCCTTCAACTTCAACGTTGGAACCGGGACATGCCACTGGCAGATGCGCGATGTCTGCCACAACTGGTTCTTGCCCAATCCACCTGCCGGATTCACGAGGTTGCAGTCTGCTCCTGGGATGGATCTTGGACATACGATGAACTTGTCTCACACTCGCTGCGTCTTTCTCGTCATTTAAAAAAGTTGCAAGTCCACTCCGGCTCTTTTGTGTCAATCTGCCTGGAGAGAAGTAAGTGGAGCATTGCCGCTATTATTGCAGTCCATTGGTCTGGTGGAACGTGTATTCTACTCGATCCAGACCATCCCAAGCAGCGACTACAGCAGATTACAAAACACGCTGGCAGCTTTGTGATGATCAACAGTGAAGCTACCAGGGCCTCGTCAGGTGATCTTTGTCCCATCGAAGTACGCTTGACAGCGCCATTCCTCAACAGCCTTGAGGAGAACGGCGATAGATCTTTCAAAGGTTCTCCAGAAGACCCGGCCTTCATCATGTTCACGTCGGGTAGCACTGGACAGCCGAAGGGGATTGTCATCTCACACCGTGCATTGAGCTCCAGCATCTACCATAACAGCAATGCTATGAAGTTCCATTCAGGTACTCGGGCACTCCACTTTTCGTCCTATGCATTTGATGTCAGCATCTATGAGATCTTTACCACATTGGCTGCAGGGGGGACTGTGTGTGTCCCTTCTGAGTTTGAGCGCAAAAATTGTCTTGCAGAAGTCATCGGGCGCATGAATGTCAACTGGGCCTTCTTGACACCGACCACCGTGCAAACAATGTCTCCATCCGAGGTCCCATCTTTGACAACCCTTGTTCTTGGGGGCGAGACTGTTACACGCGACAATGCGGATACTTGGGCGCATGGTCGGTCTCTAATCAACGGGTATGGCCCCGCCGAGGCAACAATTTGTGGCGTTGGACCTATATTGGAAGGTCGTTGGAAGTCCGGTGTCATCGGTCACATTGTTGGTGGCTTGGGATGGGTCACTGAACCGACAAATCCCCAGCGACTGGCTGCAATTGGCGCGGTTGGGGAGCTTCTGTTGGAGGGTCCTTTCTTGGCCCACGGCTATCTTAACCTACCAGATGTTACCAGGAGATCTTTCATCAAATGTCCTGCCTGGAGATCTCAAATTCGTTCAGACGCCCCGTCGGTTATTTATCGAACGGGAGATCTAGTAAAGTACCAACCAGATGGCACCATTCAATACATGGGACGCAAGGACACACGTATTAAGCTTCGAGGTCAGCTCATAGACCTGAGTGAGGTTGAAACTGCGGTCTTGCGCATTTTCCCCAACGCCGTCGAGGTAGTCGCTGAAGTGATGAAAATGACTGCGAGCACTACAGCGACTATGCTCGTTGCTTGGATCAAGCTCGGTACCGTCAACGTGCCAGAAGATATGAAAAACAGTGATACATGTATTGCACCTGCGGATTCTGAGTTCAGAAATGCATCGTCCTTTGTTCAGACACGCCTCCGGAAACTGGTCCCCTCCTACATGGTCCCAACAATGCTTCTTCCGGTATGGCGCATTCCGCACACTCTCACAGGCAAGGCCAATCGACGTTGTCTTCGGCAGGAGGTGCAAGACTTGCTGCCATCGGAAATACAAAGCTTCATGGTGGCACCGCACGAAAAAGAACACATGCAAAATAAGTCTGAGGAACTCTTGCGAGATATTTGGGCGGATCTTCTGGATATTATACCTGACGAAATAGGACGTCGAGATGGCTTCCTTTCAGTCGGTGGTGATTCTATTACAGCTATGAAAATGATGGCCGTTGCTCGACGCGCCGGGTTTGGCTTCACAGTCATGGATGTCTTGAACAGCTCCTCACTGTCAGAACTCGCTGCCACTCGACGAGATATCACTTCCCCCGACGAACCCTCAGTGCTCGACCCGAACTCTGCCACACCGGAACCCAAGCAGGAAGTGACTGTTTCTTCGGACGCAAACTCCGCCGCCCCTTTTCTGGTCACAGGCGCGCAAGACTTTCTCACCAAACGCTATCCATGGTCGCATTTCCGGTTTTCCTTCAATGGCAGAATTGATCAGGATCGTTTAAGATCGGCATGTGACTTGATTCTGCGCAATCACAGTATCCTTCGCACTGCCTTTGTGGAAGACAATGGCCAACTTAAGCAATCAGTTCGGGACTGCACAAATCACGTCCCTTTCCGTATAATTGTAACAGATGATACAGATGATTCTCTGGAAGCCTTTGCTGCGAAGCTTTGTGATGCTGAGCAACTTGTCCCTGTTCTTTCAGTCGATCACCCGACTTTGTTCACGCTGGTTTCCAATAAGGGTCTCGTCAAGCATCAATTCATAATGCGACTAGCACACGCTCAATATGACGCGGTTTCTCTTCCAAGAGTACTGAGCGATTTTGAGACGATTTTCAAAGGAACTCGGCCCGTCGCTTCTAGTGACTTCCGTCAATATCTCGCCCTCCTCTCTCAGCAAGATTTTAGCAAAGCTTACGAGTTTTGGAGAACCTATTTGCAGGACTCTGTGATTACTCTTTTACCTTCGAGCTTCAAGTCTCCCCCCTCAGGCCCCTTCCATCGGGCGGACCCTATAACAGTTGTTGGGACTTACAGCCTTCCACTGCCACCAATTCCGTCAGAGATTACGCCGGCCACAGTTGTAAAAGCTGCCTCTTGCCTTGTACTGGCACACTTCACTGACAAAAATGACATTGTTCTGGGACAAACTGTGAGCGGTCGCAGTTTGATTTCTGATGAATTCGATGATATCGTTGGACCATGCACCAACTACATTCCTTACCGCGTGGTTCTAAATCCGTCAATGACGGCAATTGACTACTTGACTCATGCCCAAGCACAGCACACTCGGTGTTTGAATTATGAGTCAATTGAACTCTCCCAGATCGTCAAGAATTGTACCGAATGGGCCCACACGACCCAGTTCACATTTATTGTTCAACATCAACTTGCCAATACTCACCTCGATCTCACCCTTGATGGAAACAAGTCCACTGCATTTTCCCTGTCAGGTCGGCTCCTTCCCTCATCAGAAATCTGGATATGCTCTACCTCTTCATTCGCTGGGATAAAAATCGAAGTATTCGGATCGAGTTCAAGCATTGGGCAGGAGAATGTGGAGCTTTTGGCGTTTGAAATTTCTACTGCGGTCCATAGTTTGTTGACTGGTGTACACGATCCGCTTTTCTCTGTTTACGAACGCAATGTGTGATTTCCTGTTGCCCTACCACCGTTATGTGAGGCAATAATTAGAATTCTCCTCTCGGCTTGTTTTTTATACTTGGCTATTTGCAATATAAGACTATCATCGTACAATTAATCTTTATGACTGAACGCTACTCTAACGCGTGCCCATAGTATATATAGTGTTAGGAACTTCCACAAAAATTTCTAACTACTAGTAGTTATCTAATGATGTGATATTATACATAATACTTATTCATAACGACACTAGAAAAAATGTCGAAAAATGCTTTGGGGAGAGAGACATTGATCAAAAATAGAAAATATAGGTCGGAACAAAAACATACAACAGTGAGGATTCGCTGGTGGTCACCCACCCAACTACTAACTCACCGGCGTGTGGCTTGAGTACGGCTGAGCGGACGGGAAGCCCTATTTTCCACACCCTATGGTCGTATGTACTAAGTTATGAGTAAAGGGATCTGATATAATGAAGTGGGCTAGGGTGAATTGGTGAAATAGACCATAAAAAAAGAAAGATATGAGTGCGCGATAGACGAGGGGAGAATTAGGGAACCGAGAATCCTGGCCAATGGAAGACTGGAATATATGGATGTAAAAATCTATACAGCATATATATTGAGACAAAATAATACTATAAAAAAAATACAAGAAATAAGAATTCCAAGCTCGTATACTGTAGCAAGTAAAGAGAAATGTAATTGTCTAATCTATTTCATCCATGGAAAGAAGCACATATGTGCTTCTTCTTCGTATTCCTTCCAGTATGATAGACCAAAAGAATCGGTAGGAAACAGTGAGAATCAACAACAAGAAGCAAAAACTGACTGCAAGCAGGCTGAATTAAAAACATCGAGTCGCCGATGCAGTGTGATAGCCGGTTGTATGCTGGCGACAACACGAGTATGATCAAACCGCATACAGCCAAGGACACTAGTCTTCCTTTGGCAGGAGTCAAAGCTCAGATTCTCCATACCTGAGATCTGCATAGTGCACCCCTGATTAGAAAATTAGAGTTGAATCCTGGAAATAGCTGGGATTCTCAACAGACGTCCGGGGGGGAGCTCCCGGTCCGTGTGACCCTTTTGGTGTGTGCTAATACAATGTTGAGGTGGTCGCCATGTCAGGACTAGTCTTATGGCCGCCGCTCATATGGTTTGATGTGGAAATCTTAAAATTAATATCAGCTAGATGATGGGTATTAGAAGACTATTGACGGGTGATTTAATCACAATGATCTCTCTTACAGATAACTAATGGCCACGGCTAAGCTAAAGTAATATAACGAATATGGGGTATCTTGATAAACATGAAATTGAAACAAATCATAGTACAGAAATATCTCTCAAGCGGGCTTGACCCGATGGTCGAACGAAACCCAAGAGGGATCTGATCTTATAGGTGATATTTGGACCCCGTCATCACTTTGATCGGACTGTCCTGGATCGCCGAGAAAAACGGCAGTATTGTTGGAGTTTTTCCCACTCCATCCTGTGTCGATGTGAAGATCATCATGTAGTTGTTCGACGTCTTCAATAGCCGATGGATTTGTGCGGATCACAAGAAGCAAACTGTTGAGTACTGTGAACTCTAGCATCAACTTGATACTGTAGACGACTGGCTTGAGGGTAGTCTGCACGTCAAAATGGTTTGTATACTCTGTCGCCAGGAGGGCTGCATCCAATAAAACTGCGAAAGTGTTGACGACAAGTAGATTGATAACAACTTTCTGACCCCGACGGCCCTTCATCGCCAAAACGGGTCTCAAGCTGGTCATAGTTTCCCAGATGTATAACCCACTGATAATCGTCTCCTGGGCGGCGAATCCAGCCAGTTGAACACGCTCGTATATATCAAACGGACGGATAAAGCTTTTGACGCCAAGATTGATCCCGAGGAAGAGCACAGTGGTGGGAATATGCAAGGCGCAGAAGTTGAAGATGATCATGCCCAGCACCCAGCGGGAGTAGGAATCATAGTTCGTAACCAGATGCAGCCGTGAGTACAGCACCACAGACTGTCCAGTGACCATAGAATACCAGCTGATGCAGATCAAAACGCACATGGGAAAATTCGGAGCGAGAGCGAAGTAGCGAAGGAATGTCGAAAGAGCGTGAACAAGAATTCCCAAGGTGGCGATCACCATGCTCCAGAAGTAAAGGCCGCGACGGCGCTTGAAGGTATTGAAAATGGAAACGAGGATTTGGAGGACGTTCCAACACGCCAGGGTGAGGAGACCTGCAATCACCATTGCAATCGGCCGAGACACCTCGACAGGACCCGATTCACCTGCCATATTGGTGAATGGTGAAGATCAAGCCAGCGATGAGTGTAGGAGAAAGATGCTGGAATTGATGAGCTATGCTGCGGGCCGAAGCCGTTCATAGGAAAGTGGACATGGTGGGGAGTTGAAGTTGGAGTGAATCTGAACTGAATCTTGAAGACAATGGATCTCGGGAGGCAGGGGCACGACAAAGGGTGAAATTTGAACGGTCGATCGTTGTGGAGGTGGGTTTGAAGCTAAATCCCGATGGGGTAATTAGCATATTCCAATAGAGTTGAGACATTGGCTCCACTCGGGCAGCCATCATTGGGCCATGACACTGCTGATATCATGACAAACCTTGTCTAATCCTTCACCTTCCGCATTTGGCTTGGTTTCATATAGACTTGTTTTTAATCCATGCTCTTAATCGAAGCTAGTATGTGATTACCTCAGATCTTCAACAGGAGATTCCCAAAATCAAAGCGGAGAACGGTTCCAAGGGTCCAAAATACGAGAACAAGACCTCGAATAACTCTATCCTTACCACATCAGAACCACTGCTAAGCCCCGACGCGAATGAAAACCGAGCTAACCGCTGCTGCTGATATATAAATTGGTGATAGGCACAACAACTCCGCGCGCATCCGTGGTGCTTGTCATCGTTGTCACCAGTGGACCGGTGATGACCGTACATATTGCGAAACGTGAGAGATTCGCCGGCACCTATCTTTAAGCTCGTGCCATAGGTCGCGCAGCCCCGCGATGTGCACACTGGCGTGGGGACATTGGGAAACCAAAAATGGTGTGGTAGGTCTCGACTTGGCGACATGACCATTCACGATCGTCTCGAACCCTTGGCCCCCACCTCGAGGCGGGCTTCAGTAGCGCACTGTCTCACCGCCCCATCGATGTGGGGCTATCACAAGGGGTTAATGTCTGCCTAATTGGTTTGGCAAACTTGAAAAGGGAATTGGGATACTAAATATCAGCCAATTAGACATTCCAGACCTGTCTAGCTTTCAAGGGGGGAGCTCAGTTCTGTCAGATAGTTATTCCTACATGTCTGCCTCCATACTCCATCGGTTGCTTTTGAGACTGATGAACAACTTAATCAGTCCACGAATTGAACTCCTGGGATGATCCGGAGACGTTCTGGAGACTGTACCCCAGTCTCTGCCTCAAATTGGCTATATCCTGCAGGAAATATGTCTCTTCCTGTTGCCACTCCAGGATTCTTCGGTTCATACGAATGACCAAAATGTCTATATGCAGATCTCCCCTGGTGCATATTTATTATTGTCAGCTACCTCGACCGCCATAATGTTAAGGATACCTCAACGAGGTCGGCTCATGTCCTCTTGTGTGTTCTATCTGTACTTGCCATATCTATTAATCTTCTGCTAACGGTGTTAATATAATACATGCTTGCTATTAAAAGCCTGTCTATCGATTCTCATCATGATCATCATCATCATTTACTCCCGGACCAGAACACCGCGGTATCTCATCTTGCCATCACGCAGAGTCTGCATAGCAGTTTCGACACCATCCTTGGTCAAGGGGAAGGTCATGGTAGTCGGGGTAATCTTCTTATCGGCAGCGAACTTAACCAATGTGCGCAGACTGTTGCGCGATGCCACAAGGGAACCCTGGATACGAATACCCTTGATGTTCATGAAGAGAAGGGGAACGGGCGAAGGAGCAAAGTCGACAGTCAAGGGGTAGATTGAGCCATGCACATCCATGAGCGGGATAAGGCTGGGGTAGTCGACGTTGGCGCTACCACAGAGCAGCAGGTGGTTCACGGGCTTGAAGTCCTTCATTTCCTCGCCCTTACGGAAGACGTGGTACTCGGACGCGCCGAACCCGAAGGCCTCCTCACGCTTCGCCTCTGAGCTGGACAAAACAACAACATGGCAGCCCATCGCCGAGGCGAGCTTAATGGCCAGGTGACCCAGACCACCGATACCCATAATAGCCACCCGGTCCGTCGGCTTGACACCGTACTCTGTCAGACAGGTCCAGACTGTCGCGCCGGCGCACATCAAGGGCGCAGCATCGGCGGAGTCATAGCCATCCGGGATGGGGACGACGCATCCGGCGTCCCAAACGGTGCCGCCGCTGAACGAGCCCAGGTCGTGGTCGTGTGAGCCGTATTCCTTCTTATTCTCGCAGTATTGGTCCCAGCCTGATTTGATTGACTACTATTAGCATGTTGTTAATCTTGCTTTGGGGTTGGAATTCGTACCCGTCAAGCACTTGTCACAGTTTCCACACACGTAGTGTGTGTATCCATATCCGACACGCGCTCCAACCTTTACGTTGGTGACGTCCCGGCCGACCTGGCGAACGATACCGACGCCCTCGTGGCCGAGAGCCATGCCGGAAGAGAGGTAGTGCTCATCTGTGCCACATAGACCGGAGTGTGTTGTCTCGATATAGACCTCGTTGGGCTGTAGGGTGCGGGTGGTCTTGTCGGCCACGATCTTGCCCTCCTTGGAGCCGCGGAAAACCTCGAAAGTGACGCTCATTATGATGGTGTGTGAATGATATCTTGCGGGAGAATGGGGTTGTGTAGGTGGGATAATGGCACTAAGAGGGCAAGACGGATGGCACTCCTTTTAAATCAAATGCTTCTCCAACTTCCAGGTTCTACATGTCTTGGATGTATCGGCATCTGGTCCCTAGCTAGGTAAGCGTGCCGTTTTCCACCAGTTCTCAACACGACAGAGCCAACGAAATCTCTGCTAGGTGTGGATCAAAAGACGATCAACCACGTTAAAGTTGTTCTAGAGAATTCTGCACGTTATGCCGATCGACCAGTAGCTATTGAGCCCAATCACTGCCATTGCCGAGCCATCCGTCTTCTAGAAGATCTGTGGAACTCGTTGCGGATTTGATGTCAAGCTAAACCACAGAGGGCGAACCTCCGAGCAAAACTCCACAAATCAGATATTCGGCATGTCGCAACGGGTGCAATTCCTCCGAAGTCAAAGCTTGTCGGAGACTTTTGACCCTGGGTCGGGTTTAACTCGGGATAGATATAATAATCATTGTATTCAATAAGTGGGCTGATAACTAATACCTTGGTGGAATGATAGGGAATTTTCGCTAACCTTAAAATTAAAATTGTCCCGAGTCTACGGAAAAGTCGGCGCTGAACTTAAATTCTTCAGTGATGTCATAGGTATACGTTCAAGTACATTGTGGCAACATGGTCTTCACAGTACGTGCTATTACAGGCATAGCTGATTGGGTACTTGAATCTGTTTTTGTCCCTTTTCCTCTTTTTTATCTTTTCTTCCCTTTTTTTCTTCTTTTTTTCCAGCTACTATATAACAAAAAGTTGTTTGGGGCTTTGTAAGGTCGCTGGGAGCCTTCCAAGGCTGAAACCTTACGAACATGCCATGCTTAAAGTCAGACATATGTAAATGCTGAATATTCCTCAGACACGCTAGTAGATTGGGACCCTCTTTTGTCTACAAATAAATCATATGATCCTCCGGTGATGGCCCTTGGTGGATGGTTTCCCGTTGTTAGCAGAGGGTCAAAAGGGTGTATTTGGGCTTGTCGTATCATTAACAATAGATCTGCTACGTTATCACAGCGTCAAATTTCTATTGGGGATAGAACGTAATCCTCTGGGAGCGAGAGGAAAGAAGATTGACCGCTAAGGTCTTCAAGAAAGCAGACTATCAGTGCCTGAATGGGCGAATACACACTCCAATATTTCAAAACAACGTGTTACTATTTCCATGCTCCAGTGCAAGACAACACACTCGAAATGAAGGTAGCATTACAACTCCCGACCCAGTTGCTGCAGGACAGATACAAATAGATGATCACAGCGGATAAAGCCGGACCTGTTCTTAGGGCACATAAGCATTTGAACAGCACCAAAAAGGTTCGCCTGCAAAGCTCGCTGATGAGGTTGATGAACGTCTATATGACTGACAACATGAAATACGGATTGATAGTATGCAGTTGGAACTTCACGAGAACAACCGACTTGTTGGGATCTACATTATGTAGGGACTAAAGCAGAAGGGAGAGAGTTGTATTAGGAAGAGAGACAAGCGAGCTCCTTAACAACTATCTAATCTAGCGAACGCGACCTGTCTGAGGTATGAAGCAGGCACCGAGGCATCTACCACCACACGACTAGTGGCTACGATGACAGCATTGTGTTTAGTTCTCTATGTACGGGCACTCTAAATATTATGGTGATCTGGTCTTGCGTGGTCAAATAAGTCAAACGTGCTTTCCAGAACCGTTGAAGTTGGCCCTTTACTCCGCAGCTAACGTCTCCAAATAGTGCGATCAGAAGAATACCTTTGGGTGTCTAGAGCGCCTAGAGATTCTGAGGTCCGACCACAAGTCAGAAATCCAGTAGTCTACGCATGCGAATTAAATGCCATTGACTCGACTCGACTTGCTTATACACCGGATACGTGCCTTAGGCGGGGTAGCTTACCCGTTCCCACTATTTTCCAGGTTACCGGACCAACCAGAGGAGCTGCGGGGAGATCAACGTAATGACCCCGGTAAATCGGAGAGACAATATTCTCTTTCAAGGTTTGACCGTGATTATTAGCGGGAGTCCACTTGACGCAGGTGCAAAAATTGGCGGTCCTCGTTAATTCAAACGAGGGGTAAGCGACCTTGCTATTTTATCACGCATCTCGCTCGCCGAGGTAACCTCTTGGTGAAGAAAAAGGTGCCCAATTGGAGTCCTGTCATTTAGCAGTCCGTGATAACAACATGGGCCCATACGTCGCATCGGTCTTTGAAGGGACGGCCCATGTCAGAGGCAAGGCTTCTGGAACACTTATTGCAAGTGGCCTAGAGCTAAGCTTCTGGGGCGGTGTCAATTCTCAGACAGGAGAGGTTATTGACCGCCATCATGACTTGAGCGGCCATCATCTCCACGATACTGTCCTTGCCATTCCCGGTGGCCGAGGTTCATGCTCTGGGAGTGGGGTTATGCTGGAACTCCTCCTCAACAACAAAGGACCGAAGGCCATTCTATTCGAGAGACAAGATGACATTCTCGCTCTCGGCGTGATGGTTGCGGAAGAGATTTTCGGCAAAGCCATACCAGTGGTCACGATGAAGCCGGACGATTTCCGGGCGATTTTGGGCATGAGAGGAAAGACCATCTACATTGATTCCGACCGCGTTTCTGATGCAGCCTTTCATGATACACACGGTGACCACACACAAGAGCCAACCAAAAATTACTTCATCGACGGTATGCAGCTGTCAGACTTCGATAAAGAATTGCTCCAAGGACTTCATGGGGAGGCCTCTTCTACTGCGATCCGCATCATTTTGCGAATGGCAAGTCTACTAGGAGCCACGGAATTAATGAATGTGACCCAGGTCCACGTGGACTGCTGTCTTTATACAGGGCCAGGATCTCTTCTGTTTGCAGAAAAGCTCCGGGACTGGGGGGGGCAAGGTCCGAGTTCCAACAACACTGAATTCCATCTCTATCGATCAGAATCGTTGGCGTGAACAAGGTGTCGACAACTCATTTGGAGAAGCAGCCACACAATTAGCGAAAGCCTACACCGACATGGGCGCTACGCCAACCTTTACCTGTGCGCCATACCAGCTTAAGACAGCACCAAGACAAGGAGAACAAGTGGCTTGGGCGGAATCAAATGCGGTCGTCTACGCTAATAGCGTACTTGGGGCTCGAACCATGAAATATCCAGATTTCCTGGATATATGTGTCGCCCTCACTGGGCGAGCTCCCAGAGGAGGAGCGCATTTGGACATAAACAGATTGGCGTCGCTTATTTTGAGAGTTGATCTTCCGGAGGTGGATACTATTGACGATTCCTTCTACCCCATACTGGGCTACGAAGTTGGTAGCCTTGCTGCAAATCGGATCCCCGTGATTGTTGGGCTACAGGCACTGGCACCGTCGAGAGACGATTTGAAGGCCTTTGGCGCTGCGTTTGCAACTGTTTCTAGTGCGCCCATGTTCCATATGCTGGGCGTCACCCCGGAGGCAACTTCACTTAGTGCCGTCGTGGACGAAGCGCGTCAAATACCATCTGTCGATATCAAAATGGAACATCTGATTGACGACTGGCAGAGGCTCAATAGTGCATCCGAGCAACAGCCCGTCGATCTGGTCTCCCTCGGCAACCCACACTTTTCATTCAAAGAAATGAAAAGGCTGGCTCACCTCTGCGAAGGCCGAACCAAGGCACAAGAGGTTTCAGTCATAGTGACATGTGGCCGGTCTTCTTATGGCTTAGCCTCCCAGGCAGGGGTGGTAGAAGTACTGGAGAATTTCGGCGTTAAATTTATGACCGATACTTGCTGGTGCATGATCACGGAGCCGATAGTTCCGACAACTACGAATGCTATCATGACAAATTCTGCGAAGTATGCTCATTACGGGCCGGGTCTGACGGGACGGAAGTTCTTTTTGGGAAGCCTCATGCAATGTGTGGAGGCTGCATGCCAAGGCAGCTATACCAAGGAGATACCTCAATACCTGCTGAATACAGATGGTTAATGATTTGGGGTGCCCACTTCGTTTTGACCTTGAACGCCAACTGAAAGGAATTGAATCCCTTATTTGCGACCTGCGTTGCAGATAAATAGATTCCGTCCAACAAAAGGAGGAGCAGTGGGCGGCCCGACAGCTTGAGGCGAAGCCTCGTCGTCTTCTCCGGATGATCTCTATTAGACTCTGTGGAAGTGGGTGCAGACTACAAGTGATGTTGCATCTGGAGGGCGAAGACCCAGGCCAATCTCTACAGTGGACTGCACAGGCAATCTATGTTTCACTTGGTTAATTTATTTATTAGTCATTTCCTGATCCCTAGGAAAGAAATGCCGACATCGCTAGCAGATTGATCATAGTAATGGGCTCTGGTGGAGAGATAAATATACTAGTGAACTATTGGGACATTTCTAATATTGCGACATGATGGCGTGTTGCCAATAACGTGCTACTAGGTAAATATTACTCTAAGCCACCTATTTCCCCGCAGCTATAAGATCTAACAGTAGTCCCATTTTCTCCGCTCATTGTCAGAAACACAATGGGAAGCATAGCAGCAACACCTTTTCGAAGTCCGTTTCAGGACGTCCCGGCGGGCCGAACAGGTAAATAATACAATTGACACATACATGAACCCGAATTAAGAAAGCATGACTAGATGGCCTCGCAGCTCTCGTTGGACAGTTTCGAGAGGATACCGATCCCAGCAGAACTGATCTTCTTGTGGGCGTGTATAAAACGGAAGAAGGGAAGGCGTACGTGCTACCAAGTGTGAAAGAGGTATATATAACGACCCAAAATTTACCATTCTACGCCCCTGGCACATCACTAAATCTTCGATGTTTACATCGCAGGCAAAGAACAGGATATTCAATGACCCAGACTGGCATCATGAATATCGCCCTTCCGCTCTGGGTTCCCAGATTTATAGGGATTTAAGTGCCAATTTGCTATTTGGGCGAGATCATCGTCTTTTGCGGGAGAAAAGGTAAAAGAACGCTGATCTCCTCTATTACGAATTCTCTACATATCTGACTTTATTTCTTAGAATAGTTTCAACACAGACGCTCGGCGCAAGTGGCGGCTGCCATGTGGGCGCAGTTATATTGAAAAACCATTATGGGCCGTGGAAGGAAAGTGGGAACCCCGAGATTTTCCTTCCGAGCGACTCCTGGTGTAAGTCCTCGCTTTACTCGTACATCCGAAAGCAATCATAACAAGATCCTAGTGAATCACCCTTTCGTATTCGCGTCTGCTGGAATTAAGACCAGCCTTCTACCTTATTTTAGCAGCAAGACAAACACATTCGATTTTGAGAGCTTTTCGGAAGCTATAAAATTATTGCCCGCTCAATCCGTCATTCTTCTTCAATCTGGAGCCCAGAACCCAACTGGATGTGATCCATCGCTAGACCAATGGCGAGAGCTGGCCTCGATCTTCTCTCAACGTGGTCATTTGGCATTCTTCGATGCTGCATATCCCGGGTTTGCCTCAGGAGACATTGACACAGATCTCCAAGGTGTTCGTTTGTTTGCTGAGAAGGAAATCCCGCTTGTTTTTGTCTCAACATACGGGAAATCCTTCGGGCTTTACAGCGAACGCGTTGGAATTCTCTCAATTCTTGTTCCGAACGAGGAAGTGGGAAAGAATATAGAAACGCAATTGAGACTACTCGCAAGAGCAGAGTCGGGCGCGCCGCCCGACTTTGGGTCCAAGATTATCGAGACGGTCCTATCAGATCAGGTATTGGAGCGCCAGTGGCGACAGGAAGTGCGCGATATGGCGAACCAACTCAAACACCGTCGAATTGCGCTGAGGGAAGGATTGGAGAAGTTGGAAACACCGGGTGACTGGCGCCATATCACTGATCAGAATGGAATGTTTTCGTACGTTTTACCAAGATCAAGCTCGGGGAGATTCGCCATACTGACTTTCTATAGATATGTTGGATTGTCCGTGGAACAAGTCACTCTGCTCCGGAACAAGTACCATGTTTATCTTCAGGACTCTGGGAGAATATCTATCGCGTATGGTTGATACACATATCTTGGGAATAACGGTTAAGCTGACATATTTCTTTACCTAGTGGGCTGAACAAATTCAATATCGACTACACTGCTCGCAGTATCAGTGCTGTCATCAAAGCTACAGCCTGAAGAACTTGCAAGGATTTGCGCAACCGGTCATACAATAGACTGACTGGGACAGGATATGTAGGTCAAGATAGAGAGGGTTTATGATATATATCAGTAGTCCCCACAAGCTCTGCTGCAAATAAGAATGAAAATTTGCACAAAATCTTTGTTCAGCCAAGACAATAGCACCATATTCTCAATAAAATAAATAAAATAAAATTAGCCAAAATATCGAAAAGCAAGACTTGGTTATGGTGTGGAAGGTGAGAGGAGTGAAAAATATCTGCTGTTGCCTTTATTTTTCGGAAGTGCTTCTCAATACATTCATGGCGAACATCCACCAATCAACTGGGCTTGTGGTTTAGTGGTATAATACTCCCTTAGCATGGGAGTGGTCCGGGGTTCGATTCCCCGCGAGTCCACGTCTTTTTGCTTTTTTTCCCCTCCGAGATCGTCGCCAAGACATGCACGTCGTGCCAAGACATAATGGCCCGAGCCGTGTGTTACCCGCATGCGGTCGGGCAGCAAATACCATCTCAATGTCCATGCTGACCACCAAGTGTACGTAACAAAAACACCGATACTATACTTCCTATTTTCATGTAAAGAAACACCCATGGGCAGGACTATATCACAGGGCGTGGTATGCGAGAGGAGTCAATTCTTGCTGAAACTAACTTTTGACGGAGCTATCCAATTCAACCACCTCCCCATGAACAAGAATTGCGAAAAGCACCCAGGAAACGAAGATCCTAGATGGTGAAGATGCCGTTCTACTTGGCAGGCGGGTCTTGAGTGACTGTACGTTGAGCGGGAACCGTAGCCGGAGCCGAAGCCGGTTTATCCAAAGGGGCGTGGTTCGCTGGGTTGCGGAAGCAGTTCTCACTGGAATGACCAGCCTGACGTTGATGAAACTCGCAAAAGAAAGGGAGATGTTTACCCTTATTCAAGCTAAAAGAGTGAGCCTGATTGAGAGCGTTGAGGCGACGATCCTCGGAAACAACGAAGTCCGCAAAGGTTGCTTCGATAGTTGTATCGGTGGAGACCTTCGAATTGAGAAAGCCGTCAAGCCATGAGCGCGCAGCCGGGTTGGCGCTGACAGCATGCAGGAAATGATAAAAGATGAGAAGAGGCGTGAGCTTGGTGGAGTTGCACTCTTGGAGCTCAGCGAGGGCGGCGCGCCACTCGTTGACGAAAGCCTGAGGCTGGTTTGAAGTGTATGTGGTGTTGATGAATTTGAGGAAATTGGCGAAGCCAGCTTCGTACGACCGGGCTGCGAAGGCGCGGTGGAGGTTGGCGTATGCAGTACGTGCATTATTCGCGTCGAGAATGTAGAACTTGGCCGTCTGATGAACCGTGGCGTTCAGTAGCGGAAGGAGGTATCGACTGGCAGTATCCCACTGGGCATGAGCCTCGACTTCAGTGGACGTAGGCTGTGTGGGATCGACTGCACTGGGTTCGCTCCACACGCCGGTAAGAAGTCGGTAATATCGAATGTCGCGCGAATCGAGGGTCCACTTCAGTGCAGTATTCCATTCTGTGAAATTGGACTCGCCGACGAGCGTTGGGACGAGGTCGAGAAGGGTCGGCTCGGCAAAGCCACTGAAAGCCATTGTAGCGATGAAATTGATAAAAGAATGGTTGAGAGTGGCTGGATGGAGATGGGGTATTGATAGAAAAGGAACGAAGATTTTGCTTGGTGGAGTTGCCTGTGGGCGTCGTCGCACTTGGGGAGTAGTGGAAGTTTTGTGCTGGTGCGACAGCTTCTGGGAGATGAAGAAAATTTCTGGGCTCCCGGGACCAAAAAAAAAGAAGATCATGATAGAGAAGGAGCGACGAATGTCTCATAGGCTATCAAGTTCAGATCTACTAGAAGGGAAACCCCAAATTGTGTAGCGACTTCCTTACCATTGAAGCTAAGATGGGAGGGAATACCGACTCCTATTGCACCCATGTTCTATAGGTGGGTTATTACAGCATCGACTTGGTCATGTCTTTTAAGAGGCCTTTTAAGAAGTTCTCGTAATGTCTTTCGATGTCTTCGTTTTGAATAGGATGATTGACGACCTCGACGATCGATGTTCCCATGCAAAGTGTAGGGATATGGAATGGACCAAATTTGGAACGTCGCCTGGCATTTGAGGCCCTAAATACGGGAGCTGACTTTGCTCTACTTGGTCTATACACACCCGACATGATCCGGACTCTAGTTGGCATGTTAAGCATCACCTGGGACTCTGCCATATCAATTTGACGTGAAATGTAAGGCGATTTTCTCTTGCCGAGGCTGGACCGCAACCTTGGAACCTTGGAATTGGTAGGGGGTTATTGACAATGAGGAGGAGGCCCTTCCTGATTGGAAGCCTGAGGCAGCTTTGTCATTAGATTGATAGGTCTCTCCTTTCTCAGATATCTTCTGTGGATTCATACATATGCACGTGTCTGCTTCTGTTAGTAAATCGTATTATATCTTTTAAAACTACTCCGGAGTTAGGAGTAGTCTATTGCCAAGTGGATGTCCCATTCCCACAGCAAGGAAGTAACTACAAAGCTCTATAACTAGGAAAAGCAACATTTCCCAATCCCATCCAGTGTACTTTGTACTAACTTCAGCTTCAAATACGGAATACTCCGTAGTTACGTAGTATATGCCAGGATCCACCGGCCCGCTAATCTCCGACGATCCCAGCAGCTGCATGAACAAGTCACATCTAGGCAAACTTGCATAGGCCCGATCAACTTTCAGCTCCCCCACATTAGTGGATCGTGAGTACGCCGTGCATCTTATGTGATATACAAAATGGGTATAGTTAGAAAACAGTGCATTTGTTTGCTTGCTACGTGTGGAAAACCGGAGATTTCTTGCAGCCATAACACCAAAAAAGGGATTCTTGAATTACTTCATCGGACATTGATAATTCATTGACATTCTCCACAATATCGCTCGCTGCTGTTCTAGGTGTGTCGATATGTCCAACCTCCTTCTATTTCAAGACTTGCATACAGCGTCAGCTCTCCAATCCGTGAGTGCTGTGGACGAGGTTACATCGATTGCCTAATTTTCAGCTATGGCTTCTAGCAAGGATGTTATTGGGGTCTCCGGGGACTATGGCCATGCTAATACATAAATAGGGAGCTGTTTCTGCTCGAAGGAAGACCAGAATCGCATCACAACTCCCAAGACTCATCGAAAGAGAGACGACAGCAATACAGCAGCTATGCATTACTTGAGCACCCTCGGGGTGTTTGCCTTCCTTCCCTTTGCGTTATCTGCATCTAGCACTCCACCTGAGCAGATAGTAAGTGTCACACTTGAATGTCCCAGTTCGACTGTACTGACTTGTTTCAGACGGAGATTTGCAAGCAAAGAGGCCAGGTCCCTCAGCGAACAGAGAGTGGCTGGAATTGCGCTCAGACGTCTCCCATATGCGACTCCGACCAGGATCAAAGTACCTTGCACGAGGATTCCAAGACCGGAAACTGGATCTGTTGCCCGAAGGGACAAGAACTGGTCGATGGCTCTTGCACAGGTGGAAAGGGTAAGTCAAAGAAAAGGAGCAGGTATTACCTTTGCACTTAAACTAATAACCCACAGACCCAGTTGTTCCTACTCCCAAGCCAGTACCAGGATCCTGCGGCATCCACCTGAAGGACGCAAAACTTGAAAGCCTTCTTCGGGCCCTTCTGGTTCAATGCTTCCCCCACGAACACGCATCGTTGGATGTCTTTATCCAGTACTATATCACCGTCCTCCACGAGGGTATCAACCTGATCGAAGTCATCTACAAGAACGGTTGCGATGCACCCGACCCTAGCCCTGGGCCTACCCCCAGCCCCGCTCCGGTTCACCCGTGGTGGCAATGCCCGGCAGACAACTCGACCCCATGCAAATGGCTTCCTTTGGAAAACAACAAAGCCCGAAAGAGCCTAGCGGCAACCTCCGACCACAAGGTCCTGCCGAATCCCAACTTGCCTGTTGCAAACTACAAGTATCCCTTCGATACGCTAGTGACCAAGTTCCCGGATGATGACCTGGATATCTATGTCAAAGACCAGAAGCTCCAGGCACAAGGCTATGGAACGAGCTATCTCATTCCCGCCGGTAAGTGATAACACAATATAGAAATGCGCATACGAAGGGACTAATTGGTTAGGCACATCGGGCGATGATGTATACTATAAATCCCCCAAGGGAGCCCAAGTCCAGTTCTATGGAGCTTGTTCAAAGGATACACCATGCATTGGCAACGAAGTGGTGGCCTGGCAAGGCAAGTTGCTCACAACCGCTGCTCCTGATATGGAGATCGATTTCAGTGGTTACGACTACGATGTTGTTTTCACTTTGACGGATACCAGCGTGACCACCGAACAATACGTGGTGCGCGCAGATGGCAAGGAGATTGGCAGAACACACGGTCGGTTGACTCTTGGGGATGATAAATACAATACGAAGCACATCGCCAAGACTACCAATGTTGGTGTTGACGCTCTGGGGGCCCTGAAGAGTATCGCGAATGATGGGTTCTGGGGTTCATTCCGCATTCCTAAAGGTGAGTGACTCGAAGCTTTGGGTGGATGAGATCCTAACACAGTGTTAGATACCAAGACAGTGACTGTTCATCTCGACCATTATTCTCCAGTATATCCAAACTTTATCTTCGAGTATCGGATTGATAAGCTCTGTCAATGCTAAACAAGGCCTGATGGAGCTTGCAGTGTCCGTTGTGGCTCCAGCATTGACACCAGAGGTTATTATGATGGGTGGAAGGGCGAGAATTATCATTTTAACATTGGTAATACTTGGCTGAGGAAGTTGAAGAGACAATTGCTATTTCAACAATAGCGGGTTGTTGATTATGAGTAGTTGGTCTACATTGTCAACCTTGAGCATCTGAACATAACAGAATGCTTTAGAACCAGCAGTGTCTATTCACAACCTTGGAAATGAAGCACCAAATTACTAAGAAAATTTATTACCTATCCATATGTAACACGGCATGAGAGCTTATATCAAAGACTCCATGGCCTCCTGGTGGATCTCAGGTCTTTACCCAAGGATGGATTATTGGTGGTATTATCATATGCCTTGACACTGATGACAGTCACTACTTTTGGGGTATAGGTGGGCTATTGATTCTGAAAGCGAGTCATATATCGTTTGTGAGATAAATAGCCAAGTCTGCCTGCGTGAATACCTGGCCACCTCACTTTAGTCGATGGATGATGGACGAAATGGATAAATATGATACTATTTAGACAGGAGTAGTGATTTGTTTGTTCTCAGATGGCGCTCGTCAATTGACTTTCCTTTGTATCCCCATTCCCAGTCCTTCCACGGAATCCTAGCCCTGTACAAGCCATATAACCTTCAGCTAGCAATTCCACTAATAATCTCTTCAATACCTGGCGTGGACAGGTTGGAAGAACTCGGGCGCCGGAGATACCCTTGGTCCTCGTGACTCTGACCCTTCCTAGAAGTTGAATATTGTTGCCAATCTCGCTCCAATAAAATGAAGAGCCAAATCAGCACAAAGCTAGAGACTAAGCCAATGGAAAGATGTACTGTATTCAGCCGTAAATAAGAACAACATTCTTCCCTTGATAAGAAGATGTTTTACATGCTATAATTCGCCTCAAATTATATCCTGCCTCATGTCTCCGCCCCCGAATAGTAGGTGTCCCAAGAGAACCAGTCAAATCCGCTTCCCTGACTAGGTCTCTTATTACCAAGGCGAGAAGACATGTCTGGTCGATTGGTGTCAAATATCGGCCATGCGGATCCCATATCTGCAGGCAACCATTCGAGATAGTTGGAGACGTCTAATTCTCCAAGATCCAAATCCATCAGGTCTTCAGGATGCTGGCCATAGGTGTAGGTGGGCTGAGTGGGCGGCGGTTGGAATGGATTTGCAGGCTTTTCGTATGTCTGGGTCAGGACACGACCCGAAACATGAGTCCGAGCTAGTTGTAGGAAGACAGATGCAGTATGCTGCAACCTGGAACATACAGTGGCTAGTAAGCGCATCTGCGATCTCATTGCCACGAAATAGTCTACCGTGGCAGATAAAAGGCTCAGATCTTGCTCGACTGTAGCTATCTGGGGGCTGTCGTTGTTGACTATGTTTCCGAATATGACAAAGAAAGGGGTAAACGGACAATACAGAAGTTGCCTTATTGAATTATATTAGCGATATGAGCTACGAAAGTGGGTGTAAGGATTTGGGTGCATACCATACTACTCCATTGTATACCGAGCTCCAATTTGACACCATGAAGCTCAGTGTAGAGATGGCCTCGCGGGCAGACGAAAGGCGTAAATTCGACGAAGAGTCATCCCCCTTCAGTAGCAGAATGAGGGAGTTTAAATACTGGAACTTCATAGTGCTGATTCCCAAGTTCATTTCGCGCATTTGGCTGGCACTTGCCGAGGCACTTTCGGCATGGGCGATGGCTGTGAGGGACTGTTCTCCAATATTAGAAAGCTCAAGCTTTAGCCAATTGAAAGGGTGTAAGATACCTGATTGGTGTCCAAGTACCAAGTCTCGAGGCTTGATCGAATCTCTTGCTTTCGATGTATTGAGCCATCCGTTGCGAGAAGATCCACAACTGACCCTGCGAGCTTTGCCCACTGAATATAATGTGTGAAAAACTCAGAACCATAGCGCGAGCCATATACAGATGGCTGCCCATTCACAAACCACGCACGCTCATGCGGTTTGAATTTGAGCAAAAAGGACCGGTCTGGTAACGGGACGTTGTGGTAGAACGCTGTGGGAAGAAACGCCGGTCTGCTAAATGAGAGGGAGCAAGATTTGTCTATTAGGAAGAGGAGCCAAAAGAGACAAAGCCGTTGCTGTCGCGAGTCAGTGTCCTGGTGGGTCGGTGAATGTAATCCCAGAGCTTGGGCCTGTCTACATGCATGTCCTAGCAGCATCCAGGATAGATTTGGCGCAGCATAATCCTCGCCATGCATTGCTAGGAAGCACAAAGCCTGCACATTGACGAGACATGGTTCGAGGAAGATGCTGCTATCGTTCAGCGCGAGTTGCACGTTTCGCCGGAAGTTCTTCGTCTCGCTATTTTCTCCATTCTCATTGGAGACGATGCAAAGCATCGTATAATTGAAGTAGGCGATCCATCCCCGTTCCCGGACTTTGTGAGGTTCAAATACCACTTGCCGTACGACGTCGTCCGACGGAAATGAGAAGAATGGTTCACCTAGTTCACCATCCTCCAAGAATCCTAATTTGGCGTTGGGAGGTCAGTAGTTATCTGCATTCTCGAAGAGAGGAGATCTTACTGCCGATCAGCCGGTAGCCGATTGCCTTCGAAGGTATATAGAATGTGGCGGAATCCTGTGCAACTTGTTGCTCAACTTCCGTCGTGGTCAACCGGCCGGAGAGATATTGAAGCTCCGAATGCGCATTCTGGCTAGTAGTATTTCCTGATGACTGGCGGATTGCATCAATGTTGGCCGATGCCTCATCGAGGAAGGAGCAAGAATGTGAGAGGCCAGTGTGGAGCCTGGACTCAGAACCGACATTTTTTGTAGGGATGGTGCGACAAACCGGGCCCGATATCCCGGTATCCGTCTGAGGTGATGCCGATGTAATCGTTTGTAAGGCTCGATTGACAGAGTCTGTCAACTGCCGGACTGCGTGCTCAAGTCGCTCCAGTCTACTTTCGACATCGATTTCTGCTGCCGAGTCACTTGTTCTGCGAATGTCAGTCCCATGTTCGTATAAAGATGTTTGGCGTTCTCACATGTGATTTGGAGTCGGAGTTGGGTGGGTAGTGGGGGGGTTTGTCTCGCGAGTATTCACAGCCACTGGGCCACGGCTTGCAGTTACTGCATTTTGGGAGTTCCCGCGAGCACCTTCAACAATTTAGCGACCTCATCAAGAAAAACTTGACTTATAGCTGGGTGCGGAATACTTGAGTTTCTTCTGCCGGCAGAATGTGCACTGAGAACGTCAGTTGCGATCAAGGTGTTGGTGATATCGTGGTGCCTACCGCGAATCGAGCGAATTTGACTTCCATAAGCGGAAGTCACGAGTGGTCCCTATTGTTGTCTCAATCTCACGTCCAATACAATTCAGCCAAGAGATGAAGAGGACGGGGGATGCTTGGCCCGGCCGCCAGGACTGTAGTCCGAGAATAATGCCGTTGATTGGCTGGATTCGGACAATCCCGTTTTGGACCAATCGGAATGGTTCATTCCGGGATTTTCGGCATCACGGCCTCCGGTGTCCGAGACGAGGCCTTGATGCAGATCCAGGAATTTGTTGGGATTAGAAACAGTATATGGGACTCCCACTAAAAATGACAAGCTTTATCCAATCGTTGCTTGTTCGGCCAGATATGCTTCGTGCCGGCTTGTCCGTCTGGGCGTTCGTTGAACGGCATCCCGAGAGTCTTGGCGAAGGGGCTTTCAAGTATAAAAACACCCATGTGCCGAAGTACATCGGTGTCTCTAATCCCCCATTATATCCAGTCATTTGAGCATATCTCACATTTCATCCGCAACTATACCACGACAACAACAATGGAAGTACCTCCATCAATCGCAATCATCGGTGGTGGACCAAGCGGTCTAACCCTTGCTCGACTATTGGAAGTGAATGAAATCACTGACTACGTTGTCTTTGAGCGGGATCAGTCCTCAACGCCAGGTCCGAACAGACAAGGTGGAACACTGGACCTGCAAAGAGACTCTGGTCAAGAAGCCCTCAAGCGAGCTGGCTTGTTCGAAAAGTTCAGCAACGAACTAGCACGCTGGGACGCTGCCTATTTCCACCTTCTCGACTCAGCCGGGAAGACAATTGCCAACTTCAATAATACACTTGAGGACCGTCCTGAGATCGATCGCTTGCAACTTCGCGATCTTTTGCTCGAATCGATTCCCCAGCACAAGATTCGCTGGGGACATGGTGTCAAATTCGTCGAGAGGAAAGCTGGTGATGAAAACACTGTTGGTGACAATGGGTGCATCATCCATTTCACGAACGGTTCCTCTGCCACCGGGTTCCGACTTGTTGTAGGCGCCGATGGTGCATGGAGCAAAGTCCGTCCTTTGGTAAGTCTGCATCCGAGAACCGATATTAGTTCAAATTCTAACGTCGATTTTCCAGGTCACGTCCGCATGGCCAGAATACTCTGGTAAATTTTACATCGAGGGGAAAATTTCGCACAACAATCCGAGCTACCCTGTTGCGCATGAGTTGGTGGGGCCTGGAAACATGCTCGTGCTAGGCGACCAGAAGATGATAGCAGTGCAGCAGCTATCGGATGGTCATTACCGCGTTTACTTTGCCCTGAACGTGCCTGAAGATTTCTACAAACGCGTGACCTCCGTTCACGCTGATGCCAGCAAGGCCACCGAAGAGATGCGTTCACACCTTCTTTCCACCAATGAGTTCTTCGCGAATTGGACACCGAATTTAAAGGCTTTTATCGAAAATGCGGAAGGTCCATTCCGCCCCTGGCCTTTGTATTTCATTGACCCCGAAACAGTTGGCTGGGATCGTGACGTGGCCCCTGGCGTGACCCTGATGGGGGATGCTGCTCATGCTTCTACTCCCTTCATTGGCGAAGGGGTTAATTGTAGTATGCATGATGCAGTTATGTTGGCGGAGTGTCTCATCCGTCACTGCGGCAGCAACACCACGTTCGCTCATGTGGAGGAGGTAAAGCTGGAAGCTGCACTGGCCGCATACGAAAAGAATATGTTCAAGCGTGGACAGGATTTAATTCGACGCAGCTGTGAAAGTGGCAGAAGGTTGTTTTCGGATAACGCTGGTCCTCTTGTTCTCCAGATGTTTAGTGGTGATGCTGACAGTGAACCTGTCGAATCTGCTAATCTCTAGAAGGAAGAGAAAGATGGGAAGTTAGCGAGCTGAACGTTAATGTCTTACATAGATATGGAGAAGGTTTTAGATAGATTTATCGTTTCGTCTTCAGATTTTGGAAGTCTGCAAAATAGTTCACTATGCTAGGCAATGCAGCGACAGGGAAGAAGCCCATCCTTGTATTCCGTGCCTGTCCTAATAGATTTGACCTCACTATGTTCGGAGTGAGGATGGTTCGGGTCTTTGGAACTGGAATCCCACGAAGATCATCTGTCCGAATTGTATGCTCGTCCCGCTCGCAGTAGCCAACCAGACCCACATTTTTCATCCAATGTTTGCCTAGGAACAGAGTATAGATTGGGGCCTTTGGACCATCCACCACCACTGCTGCAATGACGCGGGTGGTCTCGGCTACCACTACTGTGATCTAACCAAGGTCGTCTGTCTTAACTGTGCTAGAGTCTGCCACTTCCATCCCAGCGTTGTTCAATGGGGCAGTACGACGATTCAACTTCGACACAGCACCTCTCGGAATCATGTTCCCAGTAGCCATCGACAAGGACCCGGGACAGCTTGCTCTGGGTAGTGACGTTGTCCTTGATGGCAAACACATCAGTCTCGTAAACAAGAGGATAGTATTACTATCTATGGGCCGAATCATCGTGCGAGCAACCAGGGACTTTTGTCGATCCATCCTCACTCGGTATCCACATAACTTTCCTCACTTTCGGCAAATAGTGCCTGGAACCATGCAAGTGCGACATCCTGGCCACCCTGGCTGATACGGCCAGGAGGACACCGAGCCACCATAACACCATGCTTGCGGATGTGAGAGCGGAGGACGCTGGTGGTTGAAAGTGGGACCTGTAATGAATCCATTAGCAGTCAGTCGGTACAATGCATGGTTGGGCAGAGGTGTTAGTGAACTCACGCGGCGGTATTCGCAATTGGTCATGCGGCAAAAGACTTCGCCATGATGCACGATAACATCTCCACTGGTCGTCTGTTCCGCTGTTGGTTTCATAGATCAGCAATTATTCGATTGGTGCAAATAATGCCTCAAATGGTTGCCCAAGGTTATATTAAACATGCACTAACCTGCTGGTACGGCGGGAGACTCAGATCTCCAGCGGCTACCTCTTGGATGTAGCGATGGTAGACCGCACAGGAGTGCAAAAACACGGGCCCGATAGGGCTGAACATGTTGAGTTCAGCTGCGAGACTCGACAAGATGATTCAAATGTTGTGAAGAAGAAAGGTTGCCGGGATGACGGTCGTCGGGGAAAAAGGAAAGAGAGCGAATGGGTTAAAAGCAACGGAGGTGGCCAGCTGGTTCCCCAGTTTGGCTAGCAAGTCCTGATAGATGCTCTTCACCTCTCACCGTTACTTTTTAGAATAGCTGCTTAGGATCTTCGTAAGCCCTTTTTGGTACTTGTGAAGAAGTCTACTTTCACTTCCAGATATGGATTTAGCAGACCAAATACCCACCGGCCTTGAAATAGGTAGATAGGCAAATTGACAGGTTTTTATTCTTTGCGGAGGATTGGACATTCTCACTCCACATTATGAATTCCCTGACTGTAGACTTCCATTTCCCTCACTTTGGATCTACTTCTTAGTTCAATTGTTATTGATACCACCAGTAAACGCTAATCCACAACAGGAATCACTGGTGGCACGAGCGAGGAGAACCATGCTGGGGTGGGCTAAACTGTGAACCTTGGAACCTTTCATACTTCTTATCCCTGTTGTGAGTAAAGAATTGGTGGGCTCGTGGCATCGAAACAAAGGTGCGTGGGGGGGACAATAGCGCCAAGTGCGAAGGCTGCAGTGGTGTCACGGATGACGGCGTCGTTGTTGACACGTAGGTTCCCTAGCTTGTCCGCTTAGTGCGCATTATCCTCTTTGCCGATATCCTGATCATCTTCATCGTCTTGATCCCGATCCCCTTCCTCCCGATCAACGAAAAGAGACTGATATCACGCAATAGCAGCGTCCATGGTGCGCTGGCTGACTCGCCTAGAATGCATCGGGGCGACTATCACCCTATGGATATGGAGGTGCATGTGCAAAGTTTCTCGTGTTGGCGAACGGGGTCTGCGACGAACGGATTAGCAATCATTTGCTATAGTAGACCTAGAGTCAGCAATGCTTCTTAGTAGGTAAACCCACACGGCGTTGTTCGCAGTTAGTTACCCGGCAGAATACCTCGCCACAGTGCACAACGATCTCTCCAGTGGAGGTCTGTTCCAATGTTAGTTTGGTCAAGTAACTTGCTTAATTGGTTGAAGATCTCCAAAGTTTTTAGGGTTGAGTCAAGTGTCATAATTCAGATGTACTCACATGCTCATATTGCGGGAGACTCAGCTCCCCAGAGGCTACATCCCGAAGGTAGGGGCCGTGGGCTGCGCTTGCGCGCAAAACGCGCTGTCTTGGTGCTAAAGTTGTCTGACAGCACATATATGACCTTCTTATCAACCGCAGATTTCTGGTCAATGCAAATGAACTCGCAATCATTTGCCAAAAATAACTCGGACTCGACTTTCTGAGCAATTTCCCACATGTCCTGGACAGTACCGTCTAGCTCGCCAGCTTTCCCGGATTTCCATGGCATAAATCCACAGCTCTTAGCTCCTGTATTGTAATAATTATCCAGTCCACCGTCATAGCCTTTGGTCTCGGCTCGAATCTCCCGGTCTTGGTCTTTGGAAAGGTTATTTGTGAGATAGAATGCGGGTAACCATGAACCTCGATAGCTTGATGCTGTTTGCCACTCACGGAAGCTGTAGCAGAATGGTTGAACTGCATGGCATAGGTTCTCCTTCTCAATAACCGGGTCAGGCTTGTAAAACTGTGGTCGTCTCCCCGTCCCCGGCTTGATGAGTCTGTCTAGCGTGGTTCGTGATGCGACCCTTGTTAGAGGAAACCTCCACAAAAGACGGGGCTAAAACGTCTGTAATAGGCTGAAGTAGCAAATGCAAAGCTGGAATCCCTGCCGAGAATAGTGAGACATGGGGACGATAATAAGATGACCAGAATGTCATCAAGTCTCGGCGAGATCTGATGGCATGTTTATCCCATGGTATTAGCTCAAAGGTCATCCTTGGCTCATAAAGATCACTTTCAAAGTCGCTCTCGCCGGGTTCGGTCGATTTTAACTTCGCAGTTTCCTTTCTCACAGCCTCCTGAATAAATGAGGCCGTCTCGCGGATTTGGTCAGGGGTCGCGGGAAAGAGGAGAAATATGACCAGATGCTCATCACAGGGGACGTTTTTCCATGAAGAACTTTGAATAGATCGTGCATCTCCTATTCGGGAAACAACGTCGGTTGCTAATTCAACTGGGAGTCTGGAAAGAGCTGCAACCATAGCCTCCAATTAGGATTCGCATCCGAGCGTGGCTTTCAAATCAGTTGAAAGAACTGGGCGATCAGGGTCATGGAGCTCAAGTCCTGGGTTTTCCCAAATCTCTTCTTTCCAACACCTCTTCATGATAGTCGGACTTTGTTTTATCTGCGACTGAGTTCGATTTCCAGGTGTCGTCAAATTTTGCAAACATCTGCGCGATCTGCTGACCCCTACAGTTCTCTCGCCGCGCCCAAACGGAAATACCGTCTACAGTGGATGGCTTTTCGTTGACTGAGATCAAGATCACCGACAAGCATGTCCCTTCACCCGGGCGGAGGTTCCCGGTCAGTTGTCTTTTGGAAAGTTCATCTGCAACCATCAATTTGGAGTGGCCTGACTGGTACGCCAGGACAGCGAGTGCATACAAGTTGGCTTGGCTCTCCCGATGCGAGCCTTGCCGGGCCATGGATGCAAGTAGGGATACGGATGGTGTGAATGTTTGAACATCATTTCCTCGACTTGAAGTATTGGCTTGCGTTTGACATTACCCTCTCGTTGAAGAGTGTTTATCTTCTTGGGCATTGGGGCGCAATCGCTGCACGAGCTTGTCTCTGCTCGCGTCGTCCAATTCCGCCAAGATGACGAGCGGCCATGTCTGGTCATCCATATTTCTGATGAACTTCACCCTGTCGGCGAGTGTCAAATTCTGATCAGTACCGTTAGCCATTTTCAATGACTGAGTCCGATATAGGCTATCAAAACGAAGTTAAAAAGCTCAGATGCGGAGGATTCTTCCATCCCACAGGCCGCCCCTGAGCGTCCCGACGCTATCCCAAGGTTAGGAGATTTCCCCGGACACGCTTTGGTCCTTTTGCCTTGCCCATTTTCCAATCAAACATTATGCTAAGCCAAATATAAATATATTAAACCATAATGTAGAATAGCATGGAAGGAACCCCGAGCGGTAAATTGGTGTGTTCAATAAAACCCTGTTGCCCAGCGTGCCGCTCATAAATATGTCGGTCATGAGAGGCAATTGCTGGCTCTAATCGATACTGGTGCTTTATTTAGTTTACTGCTCTTTCGCCCTTTGGATGCTTTTTCTTTATTTTTCGCAGGGCTTATTGTTCACATTAGCTTTGTGCCCATTCTTTGATTAGACCTTAAACAATGGTATTGCTGCACCTCCTTTGCTCTCACTTCGTGATATCTGGCATGCTTAAAACTAGGCACTGGACAACAGCTTTCAGACCCGTCAACTTCAAGGGCTGGTGAGTATGATTAGACCTTTCTATTACCTCACCTAACCCAGCTCTTCAGCCCCTGATCCGCAATGTCTAGGTATTCTCCATGGGAAGAAAAAGGACGAAGCTTACAGAGATGGATGGAATGCGAACCTGAACCGGGGTGTCCATACCCTAGATCTACATTTTCAGGAACGTGCAACCCCCAACCCCCGGAGTACTTCGTCACCCACGAAACTGTATGGTTGGATTCAATATGGGCCACCTGGATATACCCTCTTGATCTACCGGATGAGCTTAACAAGGTAGAGATCTGGAATCGACAAGGTCCACCTGTGGGCTGGGAGGGGCGCACTGGACGAGGGGTAGTGTTTCTTGATTGGATCCGTCGATCAAGGCGAAGCACTGCTCCACACATGTCTGAATTTACCAAGGCTGCCTATGAAATGGATTTTCCACTTAACAGCCTCAGATATGTATTTGTGACTGACATCTCTGAAACTGACACAGTGCAATGTATTCGGGATGAGGTGTACAGATCTGGAGGGCTCCCGTATCCTTCTAACGAACAGGTGATCTGGGGTCCTTCGAGCGAGTTTGATGCCCTACTGGGTACTACAATTGGTAGGATTATTGCGTCTTTTATTCTGTGCGCGTGGGGACAAGGTAGAAAACGAATTACAAGGATTGTTTCTTTTCACGATGGTGAGCACCTTCAACACCTGAACATGCGTTTTGATATTGAAGATATTTGAGGAAAGATTTAGGTATCCCTTGGCTTATCTTGGTACGTAGGTTATTACTTACAGTTTCTATTTGATATAGTGTTGCTAGCCATATGATTGAATGTTCCTCAACCTTAGATTGGTGTCAGTTGGTAGTGTCAACCAGATTGACAATTTCACAGTGGTCCCTTGAGAGCAGATTTAAAACTGGCTGGCCTGGGAAAGTTGATGGAATCAAGCGATATGCTGTCCCTATAGATTCAAGTCTCAGTTCCATCCAAACATCTTAGCATAACTTGTTCGGTCTAGTCTTACTGACACATAAAACATAATGGTCATGGTCTAAGTTATCCCTTTTAGGTAGGAATGCCGAGGAAAGTCCGGTTGTTATGACGTCACGGCTCAAAGTTAATCTAAATTATGTAAACACCCGTGGACCCGTCCGGGTGGGCATCAAACAACCTTGAACCTTGGTAGAAATCAGGGGCTCCCAGTGTTGGCATCCCACCTTATATCCCACCTTGTACCCGAGTCGGATTGCAATATCATCCTAATCGAAATGGTCTATCGCCGGGTCCTGAAGCCGTATGCGGCCGAATTTCTCGGCACTGCTCTGCTAATCGTCATCGGGGATGGAGTGGTCGCCCAATGCCTGTTGTCCGACTACAATTACGGCACCTGGTTGTCCATCAATGTCGCCTGGGCTGCTGCCGTCTCCCTCTCCAGCTACTTGTCTGATCCCAGCCCCACCATCAACCCAGCAGCGACTCTTTGCCTTGCTCTTGTGCGTCCATATGAAGGGCAGTGGAAACAAGTCCCCGGCAAGCTGGCTGCGCAGTTCCTGGGCGGGTTTGTCGGCGCTGCCATCGTATATATCAACTACCGTTCTGCCATCAAAGCTTGGGACCCCGAATACACCATTCCCGGCGGATCGATCCTGAGCCCGGTCGGTCACCATTCGGCGGGTATCTTCTCGACCTACCCAGCTGCCTTCTTCGAGTCGAACTGGGAGGCTGCATTTTCTGAGATGCTGGGCTCGGCTGTGCTGATGTTTGGCTGTCTCAGCATCTCCGACCCGAGAAATGCTCATCGATTGCCTGCTCCACAGATCGCTCTCTTTCTGCTACTGCTTATGATTGGAGCGGCTTTGGGCTGGCAGACCGGCTACGTATGTTCATCAGCTTATCACGTTAGGAAGTCGTACTAATGAAACTAGGCCATTAACCCAGCTAGAGACTTTGGGCCGAGATTGTTCTCTGCTATCATCTACGGCCGAGAGGTGTTTACGGCAGCCAATTACTATTTCGTTGTTCCCCTCTTCGCCCCTATTGTTGGCTGTGTTTTGGGTGCTGCGACTTACGATGGGATGCTTTTTGAGGGAGAGGGATCGCGCATTGCCGATGCGCTGGACGAAGTCGAGAATCACGGGTCTCTTCGACTGCAGTGATATTTGGGCTTTGAAGACTCAAGATAAACTTGCTAGCATGGGGTTAACCTGGGTTATCATTATTAGACATAGACTGACGTTAAGTGGGAACAAGAGGATGAGATTGGAAACTAGATCCCTTTCGAAATTGTACCTCATACTGTGGTTTCAATACCCTCCATCGTTGATGGGAGAGTAGGTAATTCATGACCTTCCGCAAGGTTTTTCACACATCAATTTCCGTAGGCTTTCATCGCCAACCATTGGCAAGCTTCTGGCGGTAATCCGAGATAATTTCAGGGGAAACATCATTTCCTCCACATACAATGATAACAACTCGACTATCCGGTGTGAGTTCTGGCATGACTTCCCTTAGCCTATCTAACCCAACTTGGACACTTATTCCGCAAGCCAGCTCGACCTCCAACCGCAGCTCATCACACAAACGCACAACTCCCTTCGCAGCATCAGCATCGGTGCCCACAATACTAGTGACTTCCACACCAGGCGGAGGAGATTGCGCGTTTTTCAGCGTCTGCTGTGCCACGCAGAGTGCCCCCAGGGTGATTGCCTGCGATGTGATGGCAGGTAGAGTGTGCAGATAACCCTTGCGTACCGAGTGCGCCAGCGAGTCCGCCCCAGCTGTTTCAGCAGCGAGAACTCGAACGTTCTTCACCTCTTTGTTAGGAAGCGTTGTCGGTTGATAGGCCGGCAAGTGCCTCTCAAGGCCCTCAATAATCCCGTTTAAAAGACCGCCACCACCAACGCTGCAAACGATTGCATCTGCCGGGAAAGAATGATCGGTATCGGGTTCGCCGTAGTGCCTTGGAGGTAACTGCTTAACTATCTCATCAATCAGAGTCCCTGCACCTCGCCAGATGTCGTGATGATCAAATGGTGGGACATAAATGTTCCTGACCAAAGGATCCAACTTGGTGTCTTCATTTTCGATGAAATTCTCCCGCAGATATGCGTCTGCTTCAAACCAACTGGCACCATGGCGGACAACATCCGAAGCCCCTGCAGCGCGAATTTTTTGGATCATCGTAGGCTTCGCGCTAAGGGGAACAACAACAGTACAGGGACAACCGAGATCCCGGGCGGCTATGACTGCTGCCATCCCCGCATTGCCTGCTGAGGAGCTGAAAAAATGCAGGGCTCTGCCATTGTTTGATGGATCAGAAAGAGATGTGAGGATTAAGTTTCCAATGCCTCTAAACCAGTCAAGTCTGTATCAGAACACGGACCTCTTTTGACCCGCCGCCATGTGGAATACCGCACTCACCGCGATTTGAATGAGCCGGACGGTTGGAGCGACTCTAATTTGAGAAAAATTCTACTATACTTGCTGTTCAGTGTCCGGAACTTCGATTAATGAGAATAAAAGCCCGATCTTACCATCCGGCAGCCTTTGAAAGTGTCGCCGACTCGATCAAAGGTGTGTCAATCCAGGGTTTCTTCAATTCGTATTTTGTATCGAAATGGCCCATTTTCGAGGCGAAAATATAGGAACAATAAAATATGCTCGTCTAGAAAATCCGAGACGTGTTTAAACCTGGAATTTATATTGGAGACATAAGGCTTCGGTGTCATCAGAACCAGTCTTGCCGACGCCCTTCATTTGACATTTGGCTCCTTGCAGGGAGTGGGTCTGCAATCTGGCAAGTCCAAGGAAATAGTAGCAGCTGTAGCAGTAGGTGCCCCGATTTCGGCAGCAGACCCGCTAAGCTAGAGAAGAAAACTAAAAGGTGAATTAAGAAAATAATGAGGAGGTATGACGGAAATCCGAGAGGAAAGAGACCGAGAAGAGAAATAGATTCTGAATCTACACTGATGCCTGATTGGCGCCTGTAGTATCAGGCATAAACTGTATGCCTGTACAGAATCCATTTCCAGCGAATTATGTCCACAACACTTGCTGTTCCGAGTCCGAAGAATAATCATCCAAGACCTGAGCTGAAGAACGTTCACCACGATCCAGAGCAACCCCCGGTAGCCTATATATGCTAGTCTGCTGATCCATCGGCAACGGAAGTCGTGTCGTGCAGTCAGTGTAGACAAAGATCGTTTCTCCGTCGACAGTGCCATCGGGATATCGTCGTAGATCATCTACGCAGTAATCTATGCTGGTGTGCATATCACCCATGCAGCGGTGCGCTTCGGTTTGTTGGTAGGACATTGTCCCACTGAGACACGAGTTAGTTGTCTCCATCATTTCTTCGTCTACCAAGCGAATAACAAAGATGCTCGACTTACCACACAGTTTTCTTGGTAGGGATCCAGCTCCAGTACCCGCACTGTCCATCCTTCAAAGGCATCTCGTAAGACATACCCTGAGCTCCCACATCAGCCGTGGTCTTTGACTGCCACCCTCCACTGATTCCATCATTCAAGCCCTTCTCGAATTGAGGCTTTATATCTACAGACCGAGTCATGGTCTTCGTAAAATCGGCAATTATACAAGGAGGCCCATTGCACCAAACGTCCAAGGGAAACTCCTTCCCATAAACAAAGCGAGTTCTGAGTTGGCAGAACGCCACGCACGAATTCGACTGGTAGTCCATATGGTCGCAAATGCCCTCCGAGTTGTTCAGATACTTTGGTGGGCATACTTCACTTAGATAATCGTGGTAGAGCACTGGCATGCTGTTCATCCCATCGCAAACATCCCTACGGAGGAGCGCACGGTCATGGTCCTGAGGCGCCCCAGTCACATGCACAGAGAGGAAAAGAGATATCAGAGAAAAAGCTTGATACATAGTGGGAGTGTCAAATGGCGGCAAAATGGTGCGGATGGTAAATTGCGGGGATTACAGAGGTGTTTTGGCCCCCAGATAGCGCATCACGCGGACAAAGACGGGACACATCAGGGCACTGTTATTGGGCTATGTATTATTCCTCATTTCGAACATAAGCACAGAGTTTGGATATTTTGACAGAAGTACTTGCAAAACCAAGCGAGTCCAATGACCAATTCGCCCTGGCACCATACAGCAGACCACTAGGCTTAATACTAAGCCTGTTACCCATATCCATGGATGGATAAAGTATCGAAATGAAGAAGCGAATATAATTAAATTTTGACGTAAATAGCTACGCTTTTAGCACATTATCCGTATTCCTGGCCCCTTTTATATATCTTGCAACAAGCTCATTAGGTCCATACTAAAATAGCTTAAAATACCGGGCGGGCGTTTATTGGGTAGACATACATGGTCTCCGTAGCTGTAGCCGAGTAAATTAATTCTAAAACTTCAGCTGGGCCAAAATAACTGTATCTCCTCTCGGAGCAAGCTCGTCTCGAAGTAACGCTCCTGAGTACAATATGCCCAGTCATAAATAATTGTCTTCACCCCCAGACATTGTATGTAACAGACTGGAACTAGCATATTGTTCTGGATCCCATTTTTCTCGGATTGGAGACCGACAACGTTAGTCTGTTTCAAGTCAGCTCATTTGAAACAACTAAATTCAATCGTGCCTTCCATGCCTTAAATGCACGTCCCAATTCTAACCCTATGGGGTGGAGAAATTATACAATGGAGAAATTACCAAACGGAGAAATTATAGGTTGGTGGAGTGTATAGGTGGAATGATCCGCTTCATGTTTCCCCTTAACTGGGTCATCGCCAATTCTTCACCCTTATATTTAACATTCTATCATATAAAGCCGCTGTTCTCGTCGGTAATTTGATCCTTCGACATCGGACCAACTTAGTATACTCCGATTCATCATGTCTATCAGAAACCTCGCCCTCCTCGCCCTCCTCGGCCTTGTCAACGCCCAAGACAAGATCGGATTTGGTCCACACTTCTTCCCTCGGCCCTACCTCGTCATGGATCCGTGAGGCGAAGACAACCCTTGTCCTCCCCGAGGCCCCGAGCCCACAGAAAGACCGTCTTGCTCTCTGGCCCGGTATGGGAACAAGCGGTGGTGATCTGATCCAGGCTCTTGCCGTTTCTTTCTCCGACCCTGCCGCGTGAGTAATGGAAGAACAAATGCAAGTGCACATAATTGATAAGTGACTCTGGCAGCAACTGTGGCGCAACAGCTGGGCAATGGTGCACATGGGCTAGTACCCTTCAAGGCACCCAGCTGGGCGGCAAGCAGGTCCCTGCCAATGCTGGTGATGAGGTCACAATGCATTGTAAGCTCTGGTTTACTGGGACTTATGAACGAGGTCTAATTATTCCATAGACAAGTACAATGACGACACCAGCAAGTTTGACCAGACTGTCTCCATTAATGGAGAGGTCGTGTCGACTCTTTCAACCAGTAAGTCCTCGGTATTCATAATCTCAGTCTCCAACTAACAATTTTTCTAGGCTCCGGCCAGGCACAGGGTTGGGGTACCGCTGTCGAATGCCAGGATGATGCCTGCAAGGGTACTGCTGCAGCACACGGTGAGTTTGCGTTTATCTTTCCCAGTAATTAAACGGATGCTAATTGTTATAGAATACACCGACACTACAATCATCCTGGATGCCGCCGATTCTTCCTTCGGCGACACTCTGGCTATCAACGAGGCCACTTCTTCTGGTCTCAAGACCACCGACAACGGAAAGACTTGGACCGTGTCTACTATCAATGTTCAGGCTCACACCTACAACCTGTAAGCAATAGTTCTCAGTCCATGTATGTACTCTAGAGAGAAATTTGTGCAGGCCACACTTTAGAGTGCTTTTCAACAAGCAATACAAGTGCCATTTAACAGTCAATGAAAGCGCAATTAAACTGCTAGCGTTACTCCCCAGTTAAGGGACCCACTAGTAGCACCAGGGGGAAATTCGGGTCATCAATTTTGTGATTTCTCAATTGTAAAGCGAGGTGTCAATAACCACCTTAGAAGCTTCTATAGATTCTCTTCCTACGCCCGCATTTGCTCCGTGTTTGTGCAGCTCAGGAATTCATACGATTTCTCTATCGGTGCGGTTCTGCAAGACTATTCCCATGGCCTAAGAGGATCGAAGCTCCAGTTCAGCATGTGTTCATTGTCAGAGGGCCACTAAGGCTGTTAGACTAAAGCCTTTATTCCCGATTATAAGAATCATATACGGAGGCTAATAACATGTCACCTAAAACTGAAGTCTGCTCATATAAGGCTACGCACAAGGGCTCGGTGACACCGACCCGAGGGCGGTAGACATAGAGCGAGAGACCCAGCAGATTCCAGGACTGCGTTCTCTTATGCATGCACCACCCTGCAATGAAATAAACATATTTCTAAATTTGGGTCCTAGAGAGACTACCGCACGTTGTCTAAACACAGAGGACGAACTCCATAAGTAATTAAGGAAAATTATGGCCTAAATAATTGATCATTTGTTACAAACGTGAACGGCCTATGAATTGCCTGTTTGCACCGATACGTCATTAAAGTAACATCCTCTTCGTTTTCCGTTTTCTTCCACTCTCCTCCCTCATTCCCTCTATCTTACACCTATCGCTGTGTCACTTCAATTTTGCCTACCAATTTACCGGTCACAAACTGCAGCTGAATCCTGGTTGCCTCCAATCTTGCAGCTCTCGGATCAGGCTCATCTGGCCTCTATGCAGGTGGCGATTTCAGGAGAATGGCCGGGCTTTTGAGTTTGCTTTTGAGCGACGCGATACATCGATCTCACAGAACCCGAACAATAGGAATCCCGAACACACTCGGCCTCAGCCGGTCAGGTGTTCAGAAGCTCTGGGGACCATAAAACAGAGTTCAGAACCCCGATCGGTGAAAATCCAATGTCAGATGAGACTTAGCATACGAATTTAAGTTCATGATCAGCCGCAGTATGTACAACAGTTTTTATCTCTCAAAGCCTAGGCCAGGTAGATGTACAGAGTAGCCCCTCCAAACACGGCATCTCCTGCAGGGTACATGGCCAGTTACTTAGCGCCGGACTCACGGGATCCATTTACTTACAGGCTGGCTCAGCCCTTGCCAAGAGTTGAACGTCCAGCGAGGTCGTTGTAACTGCAGCCAAGCATTTCATCGCTTATTATTTCCAGCCCTAACTATGATTGATTTTCTTAGAATCTTGCATTGATTGGCTATATGCATAAGGAATATCATGAATACGGGAATGGGACCATAAAATTGCTTTCTTTGGTCAGGCCTAGCTTGGGAAATTGTTGCCATATCTTGTTTACTCATAGTTGTTTAAAATTCTACCAGAGTGGCTTGGGCTTTAATCATTTGCAATTGCTCTACTCACAGTATCGAACCATATTCGCTTTCAATTAGATAGGAGTACATCGAACAGCAAGATCACTGAAAAGCCACAAAATGCTGGTGTAACAGTCAGTGGAAACAGTGCCATCGGACAATAAGTATGAACCCGTGTTCAGCTTTTAAAGTGCAGCGGATAAGTCCGATAAAGTGACAACTCTACGACTTCAGAGTTTTTGATTACTGCCACAATACTGATCCAAGGCTTGGTCTTTCCTTTCCAGGGAAAATACATGCCAGAAAGAGGTTGACACAGTCAGAGTGGTGGCTTGGTGGCTTCAAGCACAAATCATAGTAATGCGGTCGACATGAAGCGGCATCGTAGTATCGAACCGAGGAACAGGAGCGAATTATCAATGGAGTCTGGATATTCATTTTCAGCTCGGCGCAGAAGGGGAAACTTCTTCAAACCACCATAAGACATCAAAGAGGACTATATAATTCTCCTTCTCCGTGTCTCTTTTAATGATTTCGAAAGAGACATCTCATCGCAGCATCTCAATACCTATTCACATTTGTGACTTGGACTTACAAGGCAAAAATCAGGTTTTATCAACAATTTTTACTCCCAAACTCATCATGTCAGCGTATCCATTTGAGGTGCTGGTCAACTCCGGCAGCATCGGCGGCAATGGTGGAGGCGAGGTCGGGATTCTCGCAAAAACGGGTGGCCTCGTGGAGAAAGTTGGTGTTTGGGCGTCTGGCAGAGACATCATAGGTGTTTCCGTCCAATTCACCAACGACGAGGAGAAACAGCAGATGGGGTCCGGGAAATGGGGCGACTATTCCGAATTCATCTTCGAGGCAGCTGAGACTGTCAAATCCCTTAGCCTGTGGGGCAACGGAAAAGGCACAAACCTCGGACGGATCAAGTTCACCACTTCGACTGGACGTTCCTTCGATTGCGGTGGTCATAACGGCAAAGATGAATTTCCCCAGGATGTCGGCTCTGGACTTTGGGTCGGCATCAAGGGAAGATGCGGAGGAACAGTCGATATGTTGGGTGTGTACTTTCTGAAGAAGGTCGCTTCCATGTCGATGAAGGATGTCAAGTTCAAGAACGACCCCACCGGCACCAGCAACGGTATCAAGTCGAAGTCGGTCAAGTCATCGCAGTTTCCATGGCAAGGAAAGCCGTACGACTACAAATTCGACATGCCCCGACTTGAGAAAGAGTCCCATACCGTTACCGAGACCAGCTCGCAAAAAACTTCTTTGGCCCTCGGCTTTCGAGAGCAGTGGAGCGGTGAGGTGAATCTGTACATCACAAAAACGACATTGGAGCTTGAATCCTCTCAAACGATCGAGCACTCATGGACCAAAGAAAAGTCAACGGCGGACACTATTGAGACCACGGAGGGTGTGACATCCGGGGCAAGTGGCCATATTGCAGGACCCGGAGACGGAGTGATTGTTGAAGCTGTAACGTACGCTGGCCAACTCGACCTCGAATACACGGCGACCATTGTGGTGAAAATGGCAAGCGGGGCCACCTATAATATTCCAACAACAGGAACCATGAAGAAGGTTGCCTATTCGAAGGTCTATATGAGTGTTAGACCCATCAGTGAGGATTCAACTCTTCCTCCCGGGGAGTCCGAGAGCAGATCTGCGGATGATCAGCAGTTCGACAGCAGTCATGAAGAGAGAGCTGCTGATAAGACTCAGGATGAAGAAACCGCCTGGTCTCCCCGAGATGAAGAGGATAATGGATACAACCAGTACAACACCAACCCAAATGGGAACCGGGATGATGAGCCATTTGAGAACCCAGACCAAAGTCGGGACCAGGAAGATGAAGGTCAAGAATCTTCTGACTGGCAACAGGGTCTGGAGTACAACCAACTCGAGGAAGAAGACGAAAACGGCGGTTGGCAAGGGCAAGAAAACAACGACCGCAAGAACGATAGTGAAAACGAAGAGAGGTCGTACGGCAGAAGAAACCATGACGCCGAGGTCCAAACGCTCGAGGATGAACAACAGGGGTATCAGACATCGGACCGATGGAGCAACGATCGCAACAAGGAAGATAATATTGAGGAGCGGTCATACACCAAAAGAGATCAGGAAAACGAAGAACGAATCCAAAACGAGCAGGGTGATCTTAGCTCGGAGCGATGGAACCAAGACCAAGAATACGACAACCGCGATAGCCAGAACGAGAGAGAAGAGATAGCATACAACCAAAGAGACCAAGAAGACGAGCAGCCGGCCCAAGACGAGCAGGAGAATCTGAGCTCAGAGCAATGGGGTCGAGATCATGAATACAACGTCCGCAGCGATGAGAATGAAGAAGAGAGCCCATACAACAGAAGAACCGAAACCAACGAAGACGAGGAAGAAAATAATCGTCAAGCGTCACAATGGAACCAAGATCAACCCGACGAGAATCAGGCCTATGGCTTTGACGGCACGAAAGAAGAAAATTCCAACCAGAGTCGTTTCCAAAACGAACAAGTCGGAGATTACACCACTTCTCGCGGTCAGGATGAGAGATATGGCGAAGAACAAGAGTACGGTCGTGGCTACGGGTTTGCTCAGGACGAAAGCCAGACACGTTACAATGAGTTCTCCGCCAGAGGGTGATGGGGACTTTGAGGGTTATGGATATAAACCGGGGTATCAGCAGCAGGGCCGCGGAAGGGGATATGGCAATGAGACCGTCTATTAGACTGGGTTGGCTGATGGGGGTTTGAAACTTTGTTTTTGTTTCTGTTTTATGTTGAACTTTTCGATATTTACTTTTGTGGTTTTAGTTTTGTTCAAATGTTCTAAATATTATTGTCTTCAATGTTGGCATCCGTGATGTACAGTGTTGTAACATAGTACTCCGTACATACAGGATAACTTCTGCCAGGTGGGTCCAGGGTAAATCATGTCTTTCATGGGGAGAGCCGCAGACTGCGCAAGGAGAACGAGGATATGAAGTTCCACCTCAAACAACTCCAGCGTGTATAACATGTAGAGCCTGGAGAGTAGTCTTTGCCAACTGGTTTCCGTGTTTGTTCCGTGATGGTGTTCTGTGTCATGGTGTTCGCCCGTTCGTTCCATCATGGTTGGGTCTTGCATATTGTTAACCATGTCGTGCTATATTTTTACGCAAAATGTATTTAATCAGTATGAAGGGGCCTATCATTCATGTATGCACTATATGTATATTATATAATTTATACTAATTATCATATGGCCTGTCATATTGGAACCTCGAACATGGCCGATGTTTATACTCCCACACCGCCGTGGCAGAACCAAGCTCGCGCCAAACTCCTTTGGGCCAAGCGCCCCAGTGATTGCCAAACATCCAAACAATCCACGTAGATTGCAAGGAGCAGTCCTACAAGCATCCCACGTTCATAATCCTATCTACTATCCAGATCCAATAAAGGTATGCGAATACATTTATCCTGTTTCACAGAGGCTATCTGTGCTGAAATTCCCCGTCAATTGCGCCTCTTCTCCCCGCATTGCTCCGGGCCGCGCGCATACCCCGTGGTATTTTAGACATGATGTCAACCCAATGGAGTCTACACGCGTTAAAGTTTGAGTGAATCTACTCGTATACTAACAAAATCCTCTATGCAGCATTCTTAGGCACTCCCAAAACCACCGCATTCCATTTATTCACAATGTCTGCCGAAGGCGCCTCTGCATCGGTACGTTGATCGCGAGTGACACCGCGGCTGCGCTATACCAATCCGCAGTTATGTCACACGAATACTTGCACTACCATTGTGTTGTCATAAACGGTCCTAACAACCCTCCAGCCCATCCCCATTGAGGATCTCACCAAGATCACCAACGAGGTATGCCTTCCCCAAAATGCCCCGTTATTAACCCCGCGCTAACATTTCACCGCAGGCCTGCGAGAATGCCCTTGCGACCAGCAAGGGCTACGACCACGACAATGTCGGAGACTGGAACTCCCAGATTATCGTAAGCGTCACCGCCCAACACCCACAACCAATTAATCACCACCATCCGATTGCGCAATGCCAATACTAACAATCCCCCGCACAGAACTCCATCCTCAAGGCCCTGATCACCGCTACCGCACCCACCGATGCCTCCAAGCCCCCTTCCTACCGCTTCACCGTGAACAGCACAATCGTGCAGCAGGGCGTGATTGACCCGTCCGTTGCTGCGGATGGCGCACTTAGCAATGCCGGCAAGCGTGGTATGCACTCTGCCTCTGGGGCGTTCTGGGATGTCAGCCGCGACGGCATGTGGACATACAAGTACACTGGTGCTGAGGAGCGGGGGATGGATATTGTTGTTTGTGTGACATGGTTTGCCGTCGTATAAGGAGCTGGTTCTTTGTTGGTTTGTTCTATCATGAAGATATCCATGGATGGCATAGAAATCCATAAGCGGAAGTAGTGGCTTTGTCTGTGAGCGGTTATCGGAATTGTGTCATGGGCTTTACCTTTCCTTTTTCATGTACTTGAACATTTGTTTTTAGTCCTATGGGTATGTTCAGATCTGTTCTTTCTCTTTTTCGTGTGATTTGATTCCAGTCCAGTTTGAGCGTGGTGTTATGTTTTCTTTTAGTTTATGGAGACTTGCCTGCGTTGTCCGCGGAATTCAATAACCTTGTAAACACTTTTTAGACATGTCCAGGAGTATGTAGTGTAGAGAAGAAGAATACTTGAAATAAACATATTGGTATTGTCAGTGGTATCTCGACACTATGCAGTATCCTCCGTGGGATGGAAATGGAACAAGCAAAAAGTCTGCAAAATAATTCAAAGGTCTCCATTGACCAACCGAAATGCGCCGTAGAACCAGAAAAATCTGGAAGACACCCATCATTACGTGCGCCATGCCATGTGTAGATTACCCAGAATAAGATCAACGCCAATCGAGACCCATTAACTCATGAAAGCAGAATGCGGGTTAGCCGTGGCAACTCAGCTTTGCATCTTGCCCCTAGCGAGGCTCAGAGTAGTCGTTCAAAGCAACACAAACGGCGCCTCGATGATGGCCGCTGTACTGGCGGATGATATTGCCAGTGCCGAGCTCCCACAAGCGAGCGTAGTGATCACTGGAGACTGTTACGAGATATGCACTGTCTGCGGAGAAGGCACAGTCCCAGACCCAGCGCTGGTGATTGGCGAGCGTGGTCTCCAGGAACAGTGTGTGGTTGATTGGATCCATAGGAGGCCCGTCGGGGGATGAGGTGAATGTCTGTTGTGGTGTCTCTTGGCGAGGAGGGTTATCGGTAATACGGAGGAGATCACGGTCTTGGATGGGTGCATCGAAAATGCGGAGCAGATCCCGAGACTGGGCGGGAGCTTCGACAGGTGTTACCGGAGCTTCGACCGGAGTTTCAACTGGAGGGTTCAATGCCTCTTTCTCTTTCCATTGTTTCAATGCCAGTTTGGCAGGCGGAAATTCCGAGTCAAGGTTCCAAACCTTGGCGGTATGATCCGCAGAGCAGGTTGCAAGGTGCTTGACATCAGGAGAGAGGAGAACACGAGTGAGGTAGTCCTTGTGAGCTTGGAAGGTACAGACGGGGATGATGCGGGTGGTGTCGTCGGTTTGGACCATGCGCCACAAGTAGACATTGCCCTGTCGACATATTAGTAAAGAACCTTACAATGCTCCATGAATTCAAAATCACGCACCTTCTTATTTCCAGCGCAAAGCAACGATCCGTCACTGGCGACGCTAACACTGAGAACCGCAGTGTCCTCCTCCGGGATCAATTGATGAGTACAGACGCTCTCGCCCAAGTCCCAGACACGGACCATACCGGCGTGGTCACCACTAATGAGCTCGCCCTGATTGGGATGAATGACCACATCATTGACTGCAGCCCGGTGGACGTAGTTCCGCTGCAAGCTGCCGGTACGAGTATCCCAGACCTTCACAGTTCCATCCTCGGAGCTGGTAACCATCCATTTCCCCTCACAGTGGAATGCCACGCCGGTGATGTTGTTTGTGTGACCTTCAAATGTAATCACGGGATTAGGATTGGTTGACTTGATATCAAACAGCTTGACATTGTTGTGGCCCGCGGCAGCCAAAAACCTCTTATCCGGTGTGATGCACAGACGATTGACTTGCGAGTCAGGATGCTGGATTGTACGTGAACAGATACCCGAGAGCGCTTCCCAAAAGCTAGCAGATATATAGTCAGCAAGAGTTCTGGTATAAATTGCCACTCTGCGGGTCCTATATAAACGCCGCGCGCGGCTAGTTGAGCCTCAACTTACCGAATGGTATGGTCGTACCCCGCTAAAATATGCAACCAAGGTAATTAGTCCAATGCCTGGAAGAATGCGGGGAGCTCCTTGTGATATCGCACGTACCGGTGCATAGAATGACACTCATATTCGCCAGGGCTGAGGCCAAAGGGGTGTAGTGGGAGAAATAACCAGTCTTCGTGATATCCTCGTTCTCGGTACCACTGGAGTCCCTTGACGCTTTAGGGGAGCTGTCAAGGCAAGGCGGCCCAGACCGAACTTCGGATGGAGTCCCGTTTTCTGCCATGGCTACCACGTGATTACAGGTCCACGTGAGTAGAGCGGTGTTGCTGTATGACGTTGAGTCGATAAGGAGAGGGCGGTGGGAAGATAAGGCACCTAAATGGGAGGCGGTCAAATGGGTAGAGAGAATCGACCTTGGAAGGTGTCAAGGTTGGGGTATTTTTTGTCTAACAAGGCCCATTCATAGTTTGCAGATAGGGGTAACTATAACCAGGTAATTGCTTGATATTTCTACATCTTTTCTAGCAGGATTACGGGAGAATTCTTTGTGCTGTCAAACTTCCTTAATGTCGAGTCTTAGGCTGGGCGGTGTATAAGGCGGTGAGACATAACCTAAAACATGACGTATGATTGGCCTTGATTAGCCTACATATCTTCAAACTGGCAAAATAATTAATTGTCCGGCAGAAAAAAAAAAACAATATCAATGCAGTCAAACGAGTACATCATGCGTTTGTCGCCTCTGATGATCGCTATTGGTCCCTATTGACTCATACGGATTTTTATTGATCGATCTAATACAATAGAAATGTCACTTTCTTTGTTCTTGTTTGCTCTCATTGTTCCTGTCTATGAACCCTAGTTCCTTCCTCGACGGTTATTACCATCTCTCCTCGACACTCTTCCTTCGATCTCTTCTTCCTTTTCACCCCATCTTCTTCTCTTACCAATTTTCTCCAATACCTTTAATCTTAATACTCATTCCTCACCAACATGGCTCCGATTGACCCCAACCACGCTGCCTTTGGGCTTGACCAGCCTGCTTTCGACGACCAGGCCTTTCTCAATGGTCTTGCCAATCTTGATGTCGATGGACCTTTCAATGCTTCCAATGGCTTTAACTATGAAGAAAACCCCGACCTTATGAAAAGCTTCGACGAGTACTTCGCCAGTATCCCTCTCGATAACCTTGATATGCCTGGCCTTGACCAGCCCATTTCAGCCACACCTGCCAACTGCTCTGCTCAGCCAGTGTCCAACAATATCCCTGCCCATGCACCACACATGCAGATGACCTACGACCCTTCGATTGGTGTTGCATACACCCCGGAAGACACAGACGCCGACAAGATCCGCAAGTGGGAGAACCTCATCGCCCAGGCCAATTTGGCGGATGCTGGCGTGCCACCCTCCGCTCCTGAACCCATTGCAGGAGAGACAGTTGAACAAGGCACCCAGGTTGCGGACTCGCCCAACTCGCTGTTTGACTCTCCTCGCTCGCCGTCCGTCGAGATGATTGGGACTCCCAGCCCCACTCCACCGACTCCCTCCCCTCCCCAACCTCCTGCAGCTACTATGGCAACTTCCAACGCCGCACCGAATGTGACTGTAAGTCCCTTCTCATGTCTGACGAATTTGTATTGGGAAAATGTGCTAACTTGGTTTAACAGGCAAACACCACTCACTCCGTGCAGCTTCCGAGAGCGTTGACGAACCAGAAAGGCTATGTGCAGCACGTCTCCCCATTTGCTCCCGTTGCAACAATTGCTCCTCCTACCTCATCTACCGCAAATTCTCGTGAGCTTGAGAACGCTAGATTGCGGATCCAGAGTCTTGCGAAGGAGCGTAGCTTCTACCAACGCAACCTACGCAAGGCAACCGCCATCGACCCCAAGACGGGAAAGACAAGCCTACAGAAGTTGCAGGCAGAGAATTTGAGCCTCCGCCGAACCAACGCCAACCAGGCGCGGAAGCTGCAGGATATGAACGAGGAAGTAAACAAGGAAAAGTCGAAGTTTGCTGCGCTTGGAGCACAGTACAATGAGGTAGCGAAGCGCCTGCACAAGGCTATGGTTGAGCTTCGTGAATTGAAGGGTCAGTAGACAGGAGGCTCACCGAGGGCATTATTTGATCAAAACATTTTAGCCAGAGCGATACGACTTTAATGATTCTTCAACATTCATTTTCAGTGTTAATATTGCGAATGGATGCGTAGTCGGATCCAGATGGCAATCCATAGTCACTAACCTGCTTATATGTCCCCGTGCATCCAAGTATGCGACTTCAGACTTGTCCTTTCTCCGGAATTATTCCAAGGATGTGGATGTAATCCCCAATCCGCCCGGTTGAAGACACCAATAGTCGATTTAAACTAGTTGGGGTGAGGATAGAGCCGTAAAATCCCGGGAGGAACTTAACCATCAGATAATTTGAAACACTATACGCTCGTATCAATATATTCATGATGCGTGCAAATCACACCGAGAGTAGTATAATTTGCGGCAGATGAGCATGCAGCTTACTTTTTCCTTCAAATATGTTGAGACTCTGTGCACGTAGTACCTTGCTTCTTCCTGCTTGATCATCTTCAAGATCGTACGACACATTTCCTAGTCAGCCTAAAGAGGATATTCCCCATGGCAGGTCCACCTGGGCATGTTAAATATACTACCAACGTTGTACGAGCCCTATTGAGACCTTTCTCACTTACCTCTCTCACTTACCTCTCTGACATAACTCTCTCACTTAACTCTCTCACTTACCTAGGTACTCTTCTCTACCGTCCAATCTGTGCACTCCCTGCTCTCCGTTCCTTTCTTCTACCCCCAACCCACCTGATCGCCGGTCCTCTCCTCATGCTCCCAACCCTTTATCACAACGATGACTCCTACTAATAAAGTGAGTATGAGTTCGTACCAATCGACTGATTGGTACCAGAAGACTGGAGACTGATTCACCGAGCTGGGAAGGGAGATACTGCGCATTCACGGTCGACCTCATCGTGGCCAGCAAGTCTTCGGTTGGCATGCCTCGGACGATTGACCGCCAACTGTTTACGCACCTAGGTACTTTACCTGATCCCGTATCCGGAGCCTTGCCAAGGAGCGCAACTTCTACCGGCCTAGTCTGAATAAGACGGCTGCCATTGACCCAAAGTCGAGTAAGACCAGCCCGCAAATGATACAGACTGGGAATGCAAGCCTTCGCCGTGTTAATGCTACACAATCTCAGAAATTGCATAATCTTGAGGACGTTGTCAAGGCGGCAAGCATGAGCATGGTGTCCTTGTTGGTTCAACAAGCTGGTGAAGGAGCTACACAAGGCTCAGCCCGAGCTGCACCAACTGAAGAAGTAGGGTCGACTTTGAGTGCCACCTGGCTCTATTAAGTCCTGGATTCCATGCATCAGGTTCATGGGAAATTCTGATAGACCTACCAAAAAGCAGAGAAAATCGGAAGAAGAGGGGCAGAATCCAAATGATGCAGAGGAACAGAATCGAAAGGATTCAGCGAGGAAAGATCAATTAATTCTCTACACGGATGGGCAATTAGTCAACCCCCAGGACCCTCGGCACATTCATTCTATCGTGCAGGTAGATTGGCGTCCAACCGAGATGTCGACGGTCATCCATACTCGGGCGGTTTTGGGGCAGTTGATTGGTCATGAGGCTCCGGTCGGAGAGGAGTGTGAACAGTGTGCAAAGGGCAATGGGCCGTTCATGTCTTGTCTGATCGTTTACCTTCCCACCCAGGGGTTTCAGTGGACGTTGGCCTGCGCTTGTTTCCAGTGGTCTATATAGGTCCACGTCCACAAGTATACGTATGTACATAGGGCCTTGGTTCCGAACAGCCCTCTCTACATACATTTTATCTATCCCACAATTGAGGTTTCTCCCGAGCACTTCGTCATCAGATAGTTCTTCCAAATACCTCCTAGTCTTTTTCAACTCTCCAACGAACTTCGAGACCACCATAAATTTTGACGTTCCCTTCTTGTCCGCCTCTATTGACATTCTTACTTAGGTATCTTGTTTCGATGTTTCTCACTTCACCTTCACTTCCCAAGGATCTGCCAATTTCGCCTTAGAATCATCTTGAGCGCTCCCAGAGACTAGCCTGAAGATGACAATCCCTACGCAAAGCCTTCATTTACCTTGTCCTTCTCCTTCTTCTTCTTCCCCAACCACTTTTCGCTCCTCTGTCACTTCAGCAGATCCTCCTTAAACTCCTGCTAGGTGTGATGGCCAAATTCTCAATCCAAAAGCCTTACCTCCAACTTCACAGTCTTGACAAAACCCGAGCATAAAGCTTCATAGATACAATCCATAGACAGTCACCATTGGTAATGAGTCACTTGCCGTGTATGCTTTATAGCTTACTACAGACACTCCAAGGACATTTTTACATGGACCAGTAGTTTGATCAATTAAGCTTCTGTGGTACAGAGTACGATGAGGGCATTGTATAAAACCAGCATCAAAGGTTATACATAGGAAAGTTGCTTTCGCAAATTAAGCCTTTTTATTGTCCTTTTCTGCTTTCTGCCCAACGAACTAAGAAGGGGAGGAAATGTCTATATAACTAGACATCTAAAAAGACTACCAAAAAGAGCACCAAGAAGACTACGGCCGCTTAAGCGGCCGAATACAAAAGTCCCAGTGCGGACATAAAAGTGGGGCTTGCCCTAGAAAACTCTGTTTCCACTGATAATACACTTCTATGCCGAATAGAACATAGCAGGCCGGCTGGCCCAATGGCAAGGCGCTTGACTACGAATCAAGAGATTGCAGGTTCGATCCCTGCGTCGGTCAGTTTTTTTGCTTTTCTCTCATTCAGTGATCTGGTAATCAGCCTACGCCATCGTGGAATATGTAGAGCTTCTGGCTTTTGTGCCATTCCAGTTGGATCGGACTGTTTCCAGCATGTATTGGTTGTCTGAAGAGATATGTCTTTTTTATATGCCTTAGAGTTTTGCTTTGCTAGATAGAGTACGAGGGATGTAACGTGGTTGATTAAGCTCCAAAAAATATCAGACCTAATATCTTGCGGCCTGGAATGATTATGCTATAAATCCATAAAACCGAAACGGACGTGTGTCGGACATATTCTCGCTTTGATCGGTACATTAAGAATCCGACTTGAACCGAGCAAACCAAACAGCCTTAAAATGACGCCACCAGTGCAAAGTTTGAAGGCACCAGTGGAGGAACTTCGGGAATACCAAAACAAGGCACAGGCTGGCTAGATCTGGTTCGTTCAAAAAGGGATATAAAACTGGGACTAGTAACCGGAAGTCATATGTCAGTGGCGCTATTAAAAAGATTTTAAAAATAATTAAGCACCATAAAATCACATCAAGTGGATCCTGAGTAGCAGTGGATGCAAGTGGGTGCCAATCAACGTTCGCCCTTGCGACCGGGTACCCGATGTGGATGTCGGATCTTGACTTTCGGCATGCCGACTTACATACTTCGTACTCGGTTTTCGGAGTTAGGTATTTTCCACCAGGGCAAGCCCTGGATGTTCCAAGGTTCCATAATAATTATGCAAGGGCATCTGTCGCCGATTGTTCCGATTGTCGTTCCTTTTTATCCCCTGCCTTGCCTTTTTTGCTCCTTTCAACAGGTTTGACACTCCAACCCGTTGAGGAAAGGAAGCTATAGCAGTTTGCTCGTCATGGCGGATCAAGACGAGATCCGTGGAAATTCGGTCTATGAGGCTGAACAGCTTGTCACCGAAACGCCCTCGCCGGTTGAGAAGCCTGTTTCTCCGAAGGAACAGAAGAAATCCGGCCTGATGGCTAAGTCAGTATCCCCATCCCTCATCGCCCATGTTTCTACGCGGCGTAGAACAAGGCGAAACTGTTGTACTAACACCCTAACAGAATCGGGAGAATGCTGAACCAAGATGTCAGCGAGGAAATGCCCGCATACAAGGATATCCAAATCCACACCTGGGACGGGCCCGATGATCCCGAGAATCCCTTCAACTGGAGCCTCAGATACAAATGGCTGCTCACGATCACCGTATGCTTCATGTAAGAAATGCCATCTCAACACACTAAACTGAACAAACGTGTAACTAACCAACAACCCACTAGCTCTATCCTGACCGGTCTCCCCGCAGGAACCTACGGTTCCGGCAACGACTGGATGGGGAAAGAATTCAACGTCCAGAACGAGCCCTTCCCGAACCTGTACTGGGCCACCACGTCCTGGAATATGGGCGCTGCGTTCTGGCCACTGATCTTCGTCCCTCTGACCGAGGCCTCCGGCCGTATGCCAGGATACTTCGTGGCATATGTGATCCTCGTCATTTCGCTCTTCCCCTCCGCGTTCGCAAAGAACTTCGCAACACTCGTGGTAACTCGGTTCTTCGGTGGTGGTGCTTCTTCCGTCTCGATCAATATCGTCGGTGGAAGTATCTCCGATGTGTGGTTCGGTGATCACGCTCGCAGTCTCCCGATGTCTATATTCGGCTTTACCAGTGTTGTGGGTATTGCACTTGGTCCCTTTATTGGGTCTGCCATTGTCCAGATTCAAAAATCGGAGCCGTGGCGTTGGTAAGTTACAACCCCCATGTTCCCCGATATTTGTATCTCAAATATTCAAGAAACAAAAGTAAAGCACCACCATACTAACAACCTCCGCACAGGATCTTCTACGTCCAAATCATCTACAACGCAGCCCTAATCCCAGTCTTCTGGCTAATCCTCAACGAAACCCGCCCAGACGTGATCCTCAAGAAACGCGCACGCAAGATCCGCAAAGAAACCAACCTGCCCGTCTACGCCGCCGCCGAAATAGACGCACCAAGCAAACTCCGTCTCCTGAAAATCTCCTTCCAACGGCCAACAAGCATGCTCCTAACCGAGCCGGTCGTAACCTTCTTCACCTTATGGATAAGTTTCGCCTGGGGAATCCTCTATCTCTTCTTCTCCAGCGTGGTACAAACCTACTCAACAAACTACGGCTGGGGCACGCTGTCCACAGGCCTAGTCCAGCTCGCCATCTCGGTAGGCGCGATCATCGGGACAATGATCAACCCACTACAAGACTGGTACTATCTCCGCTCTTCGCGACGCAACAAAGAGAAACCCGGTAAACCTATCCCCGAGGCGAGACTGTACACTTCCATCCCGGGTAGTTTGCTCTTTGCGGCGGGTCTGTTCTGGTATGGATGGGCTAGTCAGCCGGATATTCATTGGATTGTGCCGACGATTGGTATCACGGCTGCGGGAATTGGGATTTATTCGATTTATATGGCTGTTGTTAATTATCTGACTGATGCTTATGAGCGGTATGCGGCGTCGGCTTTGTCGGCTGCTTCGCTTGGGAGGAATGCTTTTGGGGCGTTTTTGCCGCTTGCTTCGCCTCAGTTGTTTTCGAATCTTGGGTTTGGATGGGCTGGGACTTTGCTTGGGTTTATTGGAGTTGCGTTGTCGGTTGTTCCTGTTATTTTGGTTTGGAAGGGCCCGCAGATTCGGGAGAGGAGTAAGTTTATGAGAGAGGCTATGTGGGAGCCTGAGGAGAAGGTTGAGGTTGATCGGTCTGGGAAGGAGGACTTGGGGCCTTCTGCTGAGGGAGTTGCATGAGGTTGTGCATCTTGAGGGTGTTCCTTTGCGCTGCCTTGCATGGAGTATTGTTCAACTCCTTGTCTTCAATTTGGGCAGATAAATATGTACAAAGATTTACATACTGATAGAAATAGACTAAACACATGAATTTATTGTTTTATTTTGTTTTTATGTCCATCTACTGGCCGTTCTCTATGTAATACCAAGAGGGTAGTATCGAAAGACAAGAAACCAAAAACCACAACTTCCTCCACATGTTCTATCAACTCTGAATCCAAGGTGGAAAAGGATAGTGGAAGAGGGTATCGGGGCAAAGGGGTCAGGGTCAGAGGCGAATGGCCGCTCACATGGATGTTGCTTTTGGGAAACACTTTCGCTATCAATCATTCAACCACAAGCGTGGAAACGAAAATGAAAATTTTAGTTTCCATCGCGCATCTTGCGGAAGAAATCCATGACACCAGTGTAAACAACAAGCAGGATACCACCGCCAGGGCCGAGACGCAGAACCTTAGGCGTGAAACCCTTGTACAGGGCAGAGAAGCCCTCCTCCTTCATCACGGTGCCGAGAGCAGGCCAGGCCCAGTTGTACTTGGCGACCTGACCAGGAACCTTGGTGGTGTTCTGGATGCGGGACTTGACAACGTCCATGGGGGTGTTGAGGATAGTACCGGTGGTACCACCGATAGAACCGGCGATCAGGTCGTTGAGGGTCTGCTGGTTCTTGTTGCCGGGCTCCACGGCAGGCAGCTGTGCGCGGACCTGGAAGATACAACCGAAGTAACCAGCGTTCCACAGGACGTGGCGCCACATGGTCGACTCAAGGCCATTGTACATTGCGAGCGGGCCCTCTGCGGCCACGATCTTCTTCACCACGTCGAACATGCCGTTGTACTTGTGGGCCTGGGCCTTATCCTGCAGACGAATCTTCACGAGCTCGAACGGAACCACCACGAAGGCTTCAGTCGCACCGGCTGTGGCTCCAGTCAAAGTGGCCAGGCTTTGGGTCTGCTTGTCCACACCGAACAGGTTGCGATAGAAACTTCCCCAGCTGTCGTTGGCGGCGAACTTGGTCGCACGCTTCGGTGCCTCCATCAGGATGGGCGCGGAGATACCACGGTATAGACGGGAGGCACTGCATTCATTGTCGCATGTTAGACAGAGAGCCGTGGTTGGTTCGCAGGGCGATGACATACCCCTCGTTCTTAACAATCTTGCGGAAGCAGTCGAACATGCCATTGTAGTGATCGACACCAGGAACAGGGGCTCCAGTCTGAAGCTGACTGTAAGAGGATATCGTTAGCTCATGCCATATGAGGTCAGTGCTCATTGCGACCGGTGGTTTGCTTACATTCGGGTCTTGAGGACGTCCAGAGGGTACCTGCGAGTCATCCATCGTCAATTGAGTCCAATTTTCACAATATACCAAGCATATCTCCAACAGAAGTAGTTATGCGACCAAAGAAGGGGCGGGGACAGCCGTACATGACCAGGATCTGCTCGTGCGGGGAGAGACGCGTTAGTCAATAGAGCACCTCGTGGGGGTTCCAACTCGACTAATCAAGTCGGAATCGCTTCTCAAAGCAAAAGCAAGAGACACATACCTCTGAAACACCAGCCACCGCACCGGCGGCGAACTGGTAGACGAAGGGGAGCGGCTTCTGGGCAGTCTCGGACATGATGGCGGCTTGAGCTGTGGGATTGTCAGTATGGGTCCATAATTGGACAATATTGGGATCGCAAAGCCATCGAAAACCACAGCTTTGCGATCAAATGAGATCAACCTAGATATTCACTCACAAGACCAAAAATGAAGGGTTGGGAGAGAAAGAAGAAGTGAGAAAAGAGGAGGTTGCCGGTGTCGGCGAGATTCGGTGATCAGGTCCGAGTGCAGCAGCCGGTAAGTCTTCGTACCTAAACGTTTAGCCCCGATTACTAAACCCCCGTGGGGAGAGCTTCTATAAAATTCACATTGGCTGTTTGCAGGTTTATTGTGATTTATTGTCATCAATTCATATCAATTCATCTGTATCATGTCTTCTGTGTTTTTCATAATATCCAAACTCCCACATTCATTCCAATCATCATTCCCAACATCATTTTGCTAACCCGATGCACCACACCATCTCCACTACTCGCCGTCGCTTGTTCCTTGGCGACAGTCGTCGCAAACGCGGTGTCCCTTGCAGTACAGCTGGAACCACATGCGAATCCCATAGGACAGCATCCTCCGCCCACGGTGTCAGCACAGTGAAACCAGCCCTGGGCGCACCGGTTCCCGCCAGTGTGCTCCGCTGCCGTCGTGGTCGCGGCGGGCGCTACAATAGTCACACCGTCTGATACGACGGTTGTCGAAGGTATGTTCGGGCATGAAGTCGTATCACAATCTCGTCCGGTGCGGCAGCAGCCACCGTGGTAGACAGCAGAGCAAGCATAGAAACCAGTCGGGCAGACGTCGTCGCCGCGGGTAGCACTGGTTACTGTTGACAGGTTCGTAGGCCGTGCCGGCGGCGCCAAGCCATCGTTTGTTGTGGTCTTGCTGCTAAGAGAAGAGGTCGTCGAGGAAGAGAAGGAAGCCGAAGTGGAAGTAGTATCCTGCGGTTTGGTCGAGTAGGTCACAGTAGACAACATCACGGTCGAATGAAGAGTCACCGTAATAACAGTGATGTATGCACCTACTCGGACAATTAGTAAATGCTCATATTCCCAAATCCCATTAACAATCTGGCCACGAGCAAAGGAAAACGGGAAAACACTCACATCCCCTTTCCACGCAGTCATATCCCGGAATACAACATCCACCCCCCAGAGCCTGTGAGCAAGCCGTATACCCACTCTGACACGACCCAATCTTCCCAGAGCACGTCTTCCAGGTAGGACAGCAGCCCACATCGCCGTGCCCCGTATCGGCGACGATCTCGCACGTCTCCCCGGACCCACAGCAGCGATCGGATCGACCGATGGATGTGCACGCCAATGTCCCAGTCGGACACTTGAAGTCTCGTTTCTCGAGCAGATTGTTTGCACTGTGACTGTTCCCCGGTGGAAGGAATTGACTGCCCCCATCTGTGCCCAAGGAGTAAGATGGCCCGAACGGGTATGATTGGGCCACAAAGCGCGCTGGGGAAAATCCGTCGTCGGAGAGGTGTCCCTCAGATATGTTACCTGAAGAAGAGACATCCCCGAAACTCCAGTAGTCGAGGAAGAATTTCTCGCCTTCGTCGTCGCTCATTTTCTTCACGCCGAGGGCTGGTCCTGCTGCGAGTTGGGATGCTATAGCGGCATTGCGCTGTAGGATAAGGTTTGCTGGTAGTGGTGTCTCAGCCTCTTTGGATTCTTGATCACCTGAAGGATTTATCTTTTCTGCTGAAACCAGCGTTGCAAACTGTGGTAGTGAGCAGAACACGGTGAGGGCGTGGAGGATCTGCATGCTGCCGCCGAGCATCGCGACCAGGATAGATCTCGAGTTTGTTTAGGTTGAGACTAGTGGAAATAGTCGGGTTGGAGGCTAACTCGTAGTTGGATAGTTGTTTCAGAAGTGTGTTTCACTAACAAAGGCTGTGGATGAGCTGGTTGAGAATGAAATTTCGAGTTAAGTTGGTGGGCCCAATAGTGCAAATATATAGTCTTGTGCCCCTTCAACGTGTAATCCAGTCGAGCCTGACAGGTTTGAGGAAAGATGTTTGTCGATCTAGGAATAAATTAAGGGCGCATTGGGCTTTCTATAAATCTGCATGCAAAGGTGGCTGGGGGGTGCAGGAGGCGCACACCGCTATGCATTAGCTTGCAGGACAGACAGGTCAAGGCAGCAGTAGTAGTTAGTGGGAGCATTCCTATTAGTTGGTTAGAGCATTGGGCATGATTCTCTATCTCTATATTAGTCTACGTAGTACAATATCAACAGACTACTTCCAATTATTACCACTCCAGACTGAACAGGAACATCCAAGACTAACTTCAGATGTGCTCATATCATTCGCAAAATCAAAAACTAAATGCTACTAGCACACCACAAAGTATGGCAGGGTATCGTCAGTAAATGACATGAGGGGCTCTCGCACAGGAAACACGCCAAAAGGTATCAACGGAAATAAAACGACCAAAACCAAGGCCCTAATGCGAGGTCAAATGCAGTAAAACAAAAAATATGATAAAATAAACGTGTGAATCCAATTTCACTTGCGCTTGGTAATGAGAATTTCCGCATGAAGCTTCGTAGGGTCAGGGATGATCAGACTCAGGATGGGATGGAGGATGAATGAACAGGATCAGGCAGAGGGCTGTTCGGAGGCACCGTTGTCTTCCTCCGGCGATTTGGGGAGTGGCTTTGCCGCGTCGGAAGATGGCGACTTGGGCTCTTCTGCCTTCTCTGCCTTCTCTGCCTCGTCTCCATCCTCCGGGGTCGCCTCCGTTTCGCCTTCTTGCTGGTCGTTATCACCCTCACCCTCCTTGTTTTGCTCCGCTGCCTGCGCAGCAGCAGCTTCCGCCTCTGCCTTCGCCATCTCGGCATTGCGGGCCTGCTGTCTATCCCAAACTTCTTTGCGGATGCGGTCATCCTTCGCAGTACGGAGACGCTCAGTCTCTTCAAAACCACCGCTCTTCTTCAACTTGCCTTCTTCGACAAATGCACCGAGTTCCTTCTGGAAAAGACCGATTCGCCGAGTCTCAAGCTCCTTCTTTCGTGCTTTCTCGGCTCGCTCAATGGCCTCGAGTCGGCTTTCATGGTTGGGTTGCAAAGCACGGACCTCGCCTAGGACACCGTCCTTGGCTTTCATGGGATCAATGGTTGGGTCGATTCCAAGAGTCCTGGATGGAGCGCGGACCGCGGTGCCACCAGTTGCATTTGTCAAGACCTGCTCCTTCGTGGCTTGCTCGACCAAGGCGAAAGTCTGGGTTGCCTTCTCGAGGTCGTCTTGCAAGTCGGCAGCAAGGTCCTCCTGCATGGTAAGCTGGTCTCGTTCTTCGCAAACCAGCTGTAGCTCCTTCTCCCAGATCTTAGTCCAGATGGGCTTCTCGCGACCCAGGAAGTCCTGCATTTTCTTAATTTCTTTCATGACCATGCTAATGTCGCGGCTGACACCCTCCAATTGTCTTGGGAGAGGACGAACACCGCGAGTCACAACATCCTTCCGAAGATCCTCAACCAAATCTTGGAGATCATCGACGCGAGCGACCAGGCGCTCAGATTCAGCTGCAAGTTCCTTCTTGCCAGTGTTAACCCGTGCACGACCAGCGTCACCTTCATAAGAGGGGGTAGCGACGTCATCGGCGGCAGTCTTGACCTTGCTTGCCTTGGCGCGGACTGCACTCATAGAACCGGTGATGTCTGCAGTAAAGTTGGAGTAGGTCTGTCGCAGGACAGCCAAGTCACGGCGCAAGCTCTGAAGCTCCGCAATTTGAGATCCGCTTCCGGCAATCGATGCTTTTGAATTCCCTCCAATGGCAGCCGGACCAGAGTTTGCTGGAGGAGAAGCAGCTAAGCGAGCGATTTCTTTGGCAGCTTCAAGCTGGCGATCCGAAACCCGCTGGATGATATTTCCTTGGCCGGAAAGCGTCTCTTTGACGCCTTCGACCAGGAGGCGCACGCTTCCGAGGCTATCATCGAAATGTTTCTTGACCTCATCGAGGTTGTCAACATTAAGCACCAAGACAGACCGATCTTTGACATCGGCAAGATCTTCTAGTTCATGTCGGATGCCTGAAATCGGGTCTTGGATATAAATTTCCGGCAAATCAACGCCATTATCGTGGGTATTCCAGGCAAACTTTTCAATAAAAGCGAGCTGCAGGCGCCCAATGGTGAGTTCTGCAATGCCATCCGGGAGCACATACTTCTTAATTTTGCTTTTGTATTGCAGAAACAGCGTCAGCTCTTTGCCTGGTGAGGGTTGCTCAGTAGCAAATTGAATGGCTGATAGAGGTGTTCCGACCTCGGCGGACGGTCCGAAAAGAGTCCCCCTTCGGGGTTTGGGGTGTTGGTTTTGCGGGCTCGAAAGCGTCTTCGAGCGTTGGTTTCTCTTGGGGCGCGGGAATGATGGGAGGAGGAACGATTGTAGCTTCCACTGTATCGGCTTTTTCGCCAGGAGCATGCGCTTCGCTGGGCGCCTCGGATGGTGCGGTATCGATCCCTTGTGGTCCTAATGGAGGTGCGGCAGCTGGAGGGGTGCGTTCTTCTTCCACGACATCCGGAATATTTGCGGGTGGAGGGGCTTGCGCACTCTTGGCGGCTTCCTGTAAGCGGTTGTTGGATCGTTGTCTGGTATGGGCAAATGAGCCCCGCAGACGAACTGCGTTTAAGGATTCGCGGACATCACGACCGCGATTGGGAATGGGAGAGTTCTGAGTAGGCAGGACAGGAACCCCGTTGGTCGATGTGCCCAAATGCTTTTGAATCTGATAAGCAGAGAATCGACGCGAGGCACGCCGCTCAAGCTCCCCACTTCTTTGCAAAGCACCCAATGCGTCATCTTCTTTAGGCGGAGGTGGAGGCGGAGGTGCAGAGAACCCTGTGGGTGTAATATATGTTGAAGGCGAAGTATTGTTGGGTGCGTTGGCTCGAGGGGTTGTATCATTATCGAAGGGGGTGGGTTGAGACAGCATTTGCTGGGCCTCTCGCCGCGAGGTTTCTCTTTCGGCGTAGTTTGCGCGCGGTTCGGTTGTCGAAGGTGCCGAGGAGGTTCGAGCAATGGCGGGTTGATCCTCCAGTGATCCACCGCTGCCATACCGTCGGTTCGATCTTCTGGGGGACTGGGATGTCGACTGGGCTGTCGATGGCATGGTGGATGCTGCAGCCTCATCATACAACTGACCAATCGCCTGCCCACTAGCGATGCTTCCTGCACTGGCTTGCCGTCCTGGTGCGGGCCGGCCATCTTCGCGCTGGTGCCGGGACCTTAAGCGAGCTTGCTTCTTCTTCAGCCCTTTTAACAAGTTGATGATTATATCTCGGATTCGGGGAAGGTATCTATCGAGGCTCTGGGAAGATGCATCTTGACTAAGAGTGTCTTCAAGTATCGTGCGGAGCAGGTCTGGTACGGGACCGAGATCTGAGGTGTCGACTCCGATGGCACTGAAGGCCCGACAAGCCAAGTTAAATTCATAGCCCAATCGAACGTACACATCCGACACATCATTCTCCGACGCTTGCTTGCGAGACCATTGCGTCAAGGTTTCGAGGAGTTGTTTTGTCGCGACCAAGAGGTGCGTCACGCTCTTTTCGATCTGGGATATTTGCTTATCGGGCTGTGCGGTGGGGGGAAACACAGGTTCATTAGCCGTCGAAATGTAGGCAATTGCCAGGCAGCCAGAGACTTACCTGATTCTTGGTGGACTGGGATCGAGACGAGGCGGAGGAACTGCGGCCGGACTGTTGGGAAGCCATGGATGTGTCGGCACTGCCAGACCCCGAGGGTCGCTCTGGGGATGTTTGTTGATCCAACTGTTCAGGGTAGGGGAACTGGGTTCTTGAAACGCCTGGGGACTGCATGAGTATGATAGGCCAAGTCACCGAGGGAGTGAGGACAGAAAGTGAGAAATAGGGCAGAAGCGAGTGAGGGTGCCAAGCATGTGTGAAGATGATGCCCAGCCTCCTGTCACTTGGCGCCTTACCGCACCGGAACCGATGATCAAAAGCGGATTACCCTCCAAATACCATAAATACCATATATTACTGTATAACCCTGTAACGATGTACAATGGACCGGGGCAACGTGTTACTCGAGTGTTCAGGCCGCAGTAACGAGTACATATATGTATTTATGTACTTAAGATCCATTGATCATTGGGAATTGACCTCCAATTCCATGCCATACAATCACATGGTTATATATGTATACTACCTGTGGTTTATGAATATGGGAATCATAATACATAGGACATACAAATATAACACAGCCATAAAAAGGATTCATCCCTCACACTGATAAGTACCCGATTGATAAGGCCCTTGCCTCTGTCCCCTTTCCACTTCAGCTCCACTCTCTATTTATATTCCTACATAGGTACACTTTGTGTTGTAGGACAATGGGTCATTTCTATTATCCATGGATTGTATTCCTGCGCTCGTTCAGGTCTTCCATGCACAATTTGTTAGTCTCTCCGGGGCTTCTCTATAGGGGATGGGCATCAGGCCCACTAAGCACAGCACGAACAACCCTGCTACCCCCAAAATACGGCAGCCCAACCAACGTGACGCCTAACTTTATCACCGCCTCGAACAACCTACAGAAAGAGACTTCAGCAATACCGTTGAAGACCTAAGAAGGCCCAAGGACTGAGATAACTGTGGTCTGGAGTTACTAGGCCATATTGCTCGTAGTTAGAGCCTTACTATGAGATGGCCAGCATTCAGGTACAAAGAGTGGCAGGAGTAGAGCGACTAGTGTTGGAGCTGAAGGCTGGAACCAATGTGAAAATGTTGTTAGAAGGGCGGAGGAAATAGCCGGCCCGACAGAGACAGCGGCCAGACTGGCGAATACCATGAGACAGAATGCTGATGCTCTTTTCATATGCATAGATATCACATTATTTCACAAGACAGGTGTCTATCATAGCATATCCGTCTGATTCATTTACCAAATCCAAGGGCGCTAACCAACATTCAAACGCAACGCTGATTGGAAATCGAATATACCAAGAAGTATTAATGAGATTCAGTCAAGATCCATGGTAGCTACCACTTAAACCAAACAATACGATCAGACAGGCTGCTGTCTCGAGCCATTGTATTCGGTATAAACGTGGGCAGTCGGGCTTTTATACATTGTCCTTTCACAGCCACAAGCAATCCATGATCTGGTCTTGCTCACTCTCTGTAAATCTCACAAGGGGCAGTGGAAATTATATAAAATTTGCAGAGGAATATACATCGAGCTATGGCCACTTGATAGTGTTGTTCTTAAATATATATAATGGCAATCTGAGTTGTGCGGCTGAACACCATTCTTGATCCAATGCATAGACTGTTTCATGCCAGGCACCAGGCGGCTCTCAATGTTGTCTCTACAATGATTGTAAGAAATTTATTAAGGTTGGAATGAAGGCCGCAAACTATCAGCCCATGCCTCCAGCCCCAGAGGGCTGCATCGGTTGATTACATAAGGCAATTTTACCACCCCAATGCCTGCAAGATCATCACATCATTTGAGAATGTCTAATTATCGCTACAGCGGTATATATTTACCCTAAGGGGTGTCGGAGACTACACTGAGTCACTAGGATCTACTGAGCGGGCCCAATAAGCGTTAGAAAGACGGCAGCTAAAATAGGAAAGCCCCACCTGACAGAGGAAGTTCCCATGGAACCAGATATTGTTGTAGTTGACCTATGACCTCAGATATGACATCTGAAGGTAGTGTCTACATACACATGTAAATTATCTATTGACCCTAACTAGAGATAACTAAGAGCAGGATACCAAGTAACGTACTACCTAGTATGTATGCATGATCTGAACAATGACACAAGCCCTTTGGGACGGCGTGAATGGCTGATAATGCAGTTGATCGTACAAGATGATGTATTATACATATGTACCTGTACCAATGAGGATTCGCTTGTTTCCATTGGTAGTTCTATTAGCTGCTTTATGCATCGGAAGTAAATATATGTTAATGGATGGGTTCCGACCCTATATCGCACAAATACATTCTAGATTCTGGTCAATATAGTTTCAAAACTCTATGAGGGGTCAATAGATGTGTGGATGTGGGAGCTACCTCAGCCTGACCCGTACTCTGTCAGTACATATGTATGTAACATTGTCAATTGGCCTATCCTAGGGTTGGCGGCCTAAGACCACAGAATACCTAAAATAACAATACATTATTATTGATTTATTGATTTGTGGAATCAACAATAATATTCCCATTGGTACATTTGAAGTCACCAACAAAAAAGAAAGAAGAAAAAGAAGAAACAGAAAGGTAAAAAGAAAAAAGAAAAAGGGTGTAACACACAAATACAATACCATACGCGTGACTTCGAGAGTTCCCCCCCCATCAACTTGCGACAAGCCCATCTCTCCTTCCTCTTATTTTTCTATCCGTTCTTTCCCTTCCATTCCTCCTTCCTTATTTTCCTGCCATTGACATTCCGATATCTCCGCAGTGTGGTGGTTGCTTATCCCCCCCCCTCACTTCCCCCCCCAGTCCTGTTTGTGCAGGCGGTGTGTTGTGGCATCGTGCCTCATCCTCGCGGCTTTCCGCCGTGCGACGTTCCACGACGCAAGCTTGCCCTGACTGACACCAAAGTCAATCAATGGCTTCCGCTCTCAACTCTGTGGCGGCCAACAACGCGTCTGGCAATGCCAGCGCGGGCGCCCCCAACCCTGGTCGATCTACCCTGAGATCCAGTAACAGCACGAAGGGGTCCGACAACCGACGACAGTCGGGTAGCCCCATCGATGGCGGACAACGGTATGTTCGGCCCTTCCTTCTAGACAGCATGTTAAATCAAATTCTTGTGTATTTTCATTTCCTCCGGACTTGGGAAATTTCCCTTTGTTTTTATCGTGCCCTTCTCTTGTCCTATTGGTGATTGCGTTGGTGAGCTCTGTTGCAGGCTTGCATCGAGTTGTGCGCCAGCAAGAGCCAATTGAAGCTGTCGGATTCGATGACAGAAATGCTTCGTGGTTCTCTGTTTCGTGACCAGTGACCGCTAACGCAAGCATGTTCTACTGCATAGGCGCACAAACTCCCACAAGGCCTGGACCCAAGGGACCAACCCCATCACTCAACGATCTTCATACACTTCATCGAACGGCAACATGACCCACCAGAAACAGTCTGGGTCCTCGAGACTCAACCAGAAGGAGTCAAACACCCCTGATAGCCATGCCCACGACCGCCTTGTCTTCCTATTCGCCAGCTTCACGGTAAGCCCAGTCGCACCACCATACCCGTCGATTAATTCTAAACTGCTACCTAGGGCCTACACACTACCATTACCACCAAGTCCGGAGAGAAGTTTACCGGTATCTTCTCTTCCTCGACCATGGAGCCTAACGAACTTTCCTTCCTGCTCAAGATGGTCCAGCGAACCTCGCAAGAGGGCCAACCCCGAGCAAATGGCATCAGCGATGTCGCAACTCCGTACATAGGCTCCGCGCCCGAGCACATCATGTCGTTCGATATCAAGGATGTCGTCGACATTTCCGTTCCAAACGTTACCACAGCTGAAGTTTCAGCCAAGGAACCAAACGGTACGTGTTGCATTGTTTAGTCGGATTCGTTTGTGTATATACTAATCTAGACCACAGGTGCTTCCCAGGGTTTCAGGACAGACAGTGATATCTCCGGAAACCTAGCCATGCGAGAGCGCACCTTGCAGCGCTGGGAACCGGCTGAGACTGACATTGATATGTCACTCGAAACGAGCAATACTTCTGCGGGATGGGACCAGTTTGAGGCAAACGAGCGTCTTTTCGGCGCCAAGACCAACTATGATGAGAACATCTACACTACTCGCCTGGACCGTTCGGATCCCAACTACAAACAGAAGCAGCAGGAGGCAGCTCGGATCGCCCGTGAGATTGAGGGACAAGATGTGGACAACTCCCCACATGCGCGAGGAGCGTGGCCTTGTAGCACCCGATACCGGCGACCAAGACGAAGAAGACAAGTACAGTGGTGTTCGCCGCGAAGACAAAGCCTTCCCTCCACTGCTTTCCGGCCAGCCAAACAAGTACATGCCCCCCGGACGCCGACAGGCAGCCCCACAGTCTACTGCGACTCCCAGTGCATCCACCAAACAGCCTGTTGCTTCTCCAGTCCCCACCGCTCCTATCCCCATCCCCTCTCAGGCCGTGGCGAAGGAAGCTGCACCGGCAGACCAGCAAACTGAGCTGGTCGCATCTCTGCAACCCACAACAGACACCGAGCAGAAGAGTGCCTTAGGCAAGGGTGTTACACCCCCAGTATCTACTGCATCTCCCGCACCGGCTGGAAAGCGGACCGCACCTGAAAATGCGACCGCAAACGTGGAGGTGGAGGTGCTTGATCACTTCCGGCAGTTCGCAAATAGCGAGAAAATCAAGATGCAGGAGCGCCGTCGCAACCAGGCCTCGTATGACCGGACCATGAAACTCAACGAGCTGATGAAGTTTTCCAAGAGCTTCAAACTCTCCACTCCGGTGCCGAAAGACCTTGTTCCTATCCTAGCCAAGGACCGGCTAAAGCAAGAAGAAATCATGCAACGAGCACTGCAACAGGGGGACGACAAGGCTACGCCGAAGGTCACTACACCTCCCACAGAGCAACAGCCACCTACTCGTGGTGCCGGGCCTACTGGAGCTGTGCCCCCATCTGCACCCGCTGATCGTCAAAACTACAACCGCACTCGTCAGGGTTATCCTCCAACTGGTCCGCTCGCTGGCGCTGGTGGGAGATTCCCCCAGCAAGTTGTTCCGCCGGGACGTCCTGGTGTTGGCATGCTCAGTCATCGACTAGCGGACAATCTACAGCAACGAAAGGGCGCGGGTATGGGACCTGTTCCCACTCCTCTTCCCATTCAAGATGCCCGTGGACCCCCAACTGGTCCTGCCAGCGATCAGCAGAGAATCACCAGCCCTGCCAAGTCGCAGGCCGGGTCTTCTGCGGCAACTAAGTTCAATGTTAAAGCTATGGAGTTCAAGCCAAACCCCGCAGCGAGCACTTTCACCCCTGGTACCTCGGGAGCTGCTGCAAGCCCACGGCCTTTCTCTCGCAACCGCTCCGTGTCACGCGCCACAACTCCGACTGCATTCTTTGGCCCAAGGAAGCCACTGCCTGTCACCGAACGACCCTCGATCAGTGACCAATTCAATCCCATCAAGCGCATGAAGAAGGAGAACGCAGAGACCGCTGAGAGGTTGATTATGCTGAATGGAGGTATCCCCCCCACCCTACAAGACTTTGCCGACTTGGGACATCGCGGACGGCAGCGAAGAGAAGACGTACGATCAGATGTTCAAACAGCCCGTCGCTGTTCCCACAGTATCGCCCCAGGGTCGGTCCGCCTCTAACAACACCAATATTCCCCAGCAACATCAGGTGCCCTTCCACTTCCAGCAAGGTAACCCAGCCATGCCACCATCTTCTGGCCCTACGAATGGACCTCATGGTCTTCATTCTCAGGGTCCCCATGGCCCCTCCCATGTGGATGATCATCACCGCATGCAGTTGTCCGCGTCGAACTCCCAGGTTTTCCCGTCCCCGCGGATGCAACATGGATACCCGTCTCCTATGGCTCCCCATGCCCAGCTTTCCTTCCCACAACCGGTCCCGCAGTTTTACGGCGGGCCCCAACCCGCCCATATCAGGCCTTTCCAGGCTGGTGGTCCTCAGTTTGTGAATGGCGCTCCTATGATGGTGCAGCAGGCCTCGAATGGACCCTACATGGGAGTCCCGCAAGGCATGACTCCCTATAACACACAAATACCCATGTACTCCGCGAACCCAGGCCACGCCTATCCCCAACATACACCCCAGCCTCATAGTGGGTACCCAAGCCCGAGCCGCGGTGCGCCCATGATGATGCACCAGAACTCGCAATCTGGACAGCCTCCGCAATCAATGATGTTTATGCCCGGCCAACCCGGTTACCCTCAGCAGTCGGGACACAGTGAGTGTGGCTACAGTCCCCCATCCAGCGTCTCCAGTTTTTAACCAACCCAGTGCCTCCCAACCGTGGCAACTACCCACAGCAGCCTCACTTTTCCTCAAGTCCCCATCAATCGCATCATTTCCCACCTAACCAGCATCGGACACCCAGCAACGGTTTCAACCAAATGCCTCAAATGCCACCCCAGATGTCTGCCACTACCCCAGCAACAACCCCTGTAGTTTCTCACCCGGCTGAGGCAACGGATGAAGGAAAATGAACTACACGAATCATGAAGCCGTGAGCGGTTCCCTCGAATGACGCTACATATTATCGCTTAGCTGTGACTTGCCCGCGCTCTGCATTATTGGCAATCGCCAACTCAAATACCCCGGTTACTCTTCCATGACCGCGTCTTCATCTGTTTCCCCGTCACTGACGCGGTCCTCAAAACATTTGAATTCTGCGTCGAACTTCATGTCGTCTCAAGGCTTGCTCGGTGAGTGAACAGCTTCGTGGTGTTGAGCAACATCCGCTGACTCTGTGACCAGACATGACAGATCAATCTACTAGTTGTGCCTATTTATTTCCAGATCTCGATCTGGTGGTGTGCGTGGAAACTCAATTTCTAGGCGACGAGCCCATTGAAATCGAGCACTTGATATCCAACCTAGCGCATCGTCGTATGCCTACCTAGTGCACAACATGTCCACATGCGTCATCATCGAGCTGAAGTCTTGAAGATTGCTCTTTATTTGAGATGTTCTCTTCCTTCTGGTTTTCTCTTATCCTGTTTTTCTTTGTCTTCGTTTATCGCTTCTCTTCTCAGTTGTTGGTTGGAGGGTTTGTGTGTTCCCTTGATGGGATCACTGGACTTTGCACCTTCCATGGAGGGAAATGAGGTCTGCAATGGGTTGCGTCTCGGTGTGGAGACGATGGTTGGTCGGATGGTGATGTGGATGAAGGTGATTCGTCTGGGTGAGCAAGCGGAGCAGTGAGGTGTGGTTGAAGATGCGTGAACTTGACAGTACAGATAGCTCCAACGGACCTATGGCCGCCTGGCAATGAAATGGTTATAACATGAAAATCTCCTGTATTCTGCGTATATATACTATAGAAACATCCACAGTCACCACCTGTATCCATACTGAAGATCTAGATCCCGAGGTATAAATCCCATAATGAATCCTAACCAAATACCGTCGATATCGACAATGCTAGATAACTGTTGCAGATGTCAGCAGCTGCGAACCACCCCTTTCGGATGAATGATGAGTCAAGTGCATTTGGGGGATCTCCTCAGGTCAAATTTCAACAGTATCATCATCCAAGCCACAGACACCAGACATCAACCCACCGCGGTGCTTCGTCCCATTGCAGACTCCTCTGCCCACACTCCAGCCATAAACAAGCCCCAGAACAAACCCCCAAAACACCACCAAGCATCACAAAAACCAAACACCTCCAGCCCACACCCCAACCAACACACCTCTCCGTCTCCCAACTCCCAGCCCCCCACAACAACATGCCCGCACCACTCTTCACAGCAGATGAAAAAGGGAAAAAGAAGAGGAGAGAGAAGAGCAGCCAGGAATGCCACCCCAAGGAGTCAGAGAGAAGACAATAGAGAAGCCCGTATTCCGCATAGCCAACAGAACGCCGCCAGCAAGAATACGTCCAACCCCAAGCCCCCCAAAGAACACCATAAGAGTGTCCCCCAACCACCCATACCTTCTCCTCCCCTAGACCCCAAACCCTCGTACCCTTTACGCCACAGCCATTGGTCGCCGACCAGTCCTCATGGAAGTGAAGCGGACATGGCAACCCCAGATAGCGGCGCCACTTCCCCTTTCCCATACTTTCTCGCGCCATAGACCCAGCACCGTGCACGCTATCACCGAAACACCCTAAGGATACAATCCCGAGGTGGACCTCAGCTATGCAACACCGCAATATGCAAGGATATTACAGTAATCGAAAGCGAGATCTCAGCGATGAGCGCGCACGTACCAAGCCCAGTTGCGGTACTAGTTCAGGACGGACAGAAGCGTAAATGTACACAACGTCTCCTATGATCCAGGACCAACGCCGCTTTGTCCAGCGTGGCCACGAGCCATGGGTTTACTGACTAGGATCCCGCTGCAGCGTGCCAGCGTTCCGAGGGGAGACGTTTGTGTTCTGCTGGAAGAGTGGGGAGAATGGTGTTATGTGAAGTTGGTCGACGAGAGTGTGACCGGAGGAGGATGTTGTCGTGGTCCGAGCACAGCTCCGTGATGGTGTGGCATCATCAGAGCTGCTCCATTAGACGGAAGCCTATTGGAAAGAAATGTGGTTCGTGCGCGCGAGTAGTAGCTCTTGAAGTTCGCTCCGGGTCCGGTTTGTGGTGTTTTGCATGGGTTTTGGTGCTTGCGGGAGTACCATCGGTTTTGCTGGGTGAGTCTTCTTTTGTGGTGTTGTGGTCATGGTCTGACCTTTTACCAGAGTTCGCATCATTGGAGAGGGCGACTTGCGTCGCTGGTTGGATTGAAACGCGTGGGAAAGCAAATGGGCACTTACTGTGTACATTAGAACTGTGGACTGTCGACTGGTGTGAGTGAGTGTTGACTGGAAGAAGATAAGTGCAGTAGCATAATTATCGTGAGTTTCAGTGTCAGTTGGCGACAAAATTAGACGCGTGGGACGGTGGCATGGAGGCGAAGAAAAGGAAGATAAGGAGCTTTATTTATAGTTATGAGCACGTGGTGGCCTCAGGCAGCGCTGTTTATCACGATAAGGCGGGGTGAAAGGAGTTCGGCGTTTAATGTGTCTGGCTATTTCTTAGAAGAACACTGTGTCTGGGACTTGATTATCTTCAGTCACTAACTCGACCTATTGATCTCATCCTGACAACCGGCCGCATATTGAACCCTTGGCCATTGGCCGCCCCGACTCGCGCACCCCGGACACCCCAAACAATCCCCGACCTGCCACATCGGCCACACCACGGCCATGGATTTCCTGAAATCAGCCATCGGATCTGCCATCGCGAAGGGCGGGGGGGCTCCCGTTCTCCCTCGGCGACAGAGTCGATATCGGTGATTCAGTCTGGGCACTGCACAACGGTACGAAACGGGTACGGTGGCTTTCGGTTCCTTTTTCCCATGCGGAACGAGCTTCAATGGCTGACAATATCGCGGGACATATAGGATGACGGTTCCGCTTGCAGTGTCTTTGCATTTGACATCAATGCGAACAAGTCGCGCCTCCCTCTTGCGAAAAATGCCGTGCGCAAGTCTAGGACGTTGCGGCATCCTGGTGTTATTAAGGTTTTGGATACGATTGAGGTATACTTGGCCCCCCGACCTCTGGTTTGACATGAGATCATGATGCAGCAGCTTACGGCTTTACAGACGGAGCACAATCTTTATATTGTCACCGAACGAGTCGTGCCACTGAGCTGGCCGGTGAAGCGGAGGAGCTTGAGCGAGGAGACGGCCAAGTGGGGGTTGTATACTGTGGCGGTACGATATTCTTGGGAGCCTAATATTGTCGCATTGCTGACGGGGATTGCTCGGGACAGTCTACTCTCAAATTCATCAACGACGATGCTTCCTCGGTTCATGGCGCCGTGCGCGCATCCTCGGTGTTCACAAGCGAGAGCGGCGAATGGAAGCTAGGTGGATTCGACATTCTGAGCTCTATGAAGGAAGATGATGCGATTATATATGTGGGTTATCCTGGCTCGGGTTTATCCAGGAACTGCCTGAATGATGCCTTATACTGACTCCATGCATAGACGTACGGAAGTAGTGTGCCTGATGCCGCTCGATACACGCCACCGGAGGTTGTTAAAACAGGATGGGATACCATCAAGCGCAATCCTCTGGCAGCAGTCGATGCCTACGGGCTGGGTATTTTAATCTTCGAGGTTTTCAATGGGGGCTTCTCGGGCGGCGATCAAGCTGGCAAGACGACGAACATTCCTCCCAGCATGCAGCAAAGCTATAAACGTCTTTGCACCGCCAACCCGAAGCTACGACTGAGCCCGGGACATTTCGTGGAGCAGGGAAAGAAACAAGGTGGATTCTTCCAGACACCACTCATTCGAATGACTGAAGACATCGACAGCTTGGGGCTCAAGAATGACGCCGAGCGTGAAGAATTCATTAAGTGCGTATATTCCCAACGTCATGCCCAATGCTCTTTTCCCGGCTAACGTGCCGTCACTTACAGTGAGCTTGATAATCTTTCTGGAGACTTCCCGGAGGAATTCTTCAAGATGAAAGTGCTCCCCGAGCTACTGAAGTCCGTCGAGTTTGGCGGTGGTGGACCGAAAGTTCTGGGAGCTACCCTAAAGATTGGAGCAAAGCTGTCAGCAGATGAATTCAACGCTAAGCTGACTCCTGTTATTGTCCGCTTATTTGGCAACCCTGATCGAGCACTGCGGGTCTGCCTCTTGGATAACCTTCCGTCAATGATCGATAACCTTCCCCAGAGGGTTGTCAACGACAAAATATTCCCGCAAATGGTAAGCAATTCGAATCTCCCGGCAATGCACGTTGTACTAACACGTCATAGACTTCTGGCTTCACCGATGTTGCCCCGGTGGTTCGAGAACAGACGGTCAAGGCTGTTTTGACCATCGTCAACAAACTCAATGATAGGATTGTCAATGGAGAACTCTTGAAGTTCTTGGCTCGCACTGCTAATGATGAGCAACCTGGCATTCGGACAAACACCACAATTTGTCTTGGCCGGATTGCTAAGAACCTAAGTCAAAGTGTAGGTGATTTATCCTTAATACTGGAACATGCCACTGACATTACATGCAGACTCGCTCCAAGGTGCTTATTGCGGCATTCACGAGATCTATCAGAGACCCATTTGTCCACGCCCGGAACGCAGGACTTTTGGCTCTGTCTGCGACTATCGATGTATTTAGCGAGGAAGATTGTGCTGTTAGGATCCTACCTGCCATTTGCCCTGGACTTTTGGACAAGGAAAAGTGAGTAATGCGCTCAGTCCCTAATGCTGGCCCCATCCTTACCGTTGAACAGATTAATCCGCGACCAAGCAAACAAGACACTTGACTTGTATGTCCAGCGGACACGGAAATATGCCAGCACGATGCCAGACACTGTCCTACCCCCTGCCGCATCCGCAGAAGTCAACAAACCCGATGCTCGTGTTGGAACCCCCAGTGATAACTCCTGGGCCGGCTGGGCCATTTCATCATTCACGAACAAAATCGCAACAGCTAACGGCGAGATTGAACCAACTGCCAACACTAACAAGACTCTTGACCCTGATACTGCCCGCTCAGCATCGGTTCCTCGTCCCGCCAAACCAACACCCCCAACCGAACTAACCAAACAAGTACTCCGTCCCACAGCTCAGCCCTTGAACCGGTCAATGTCAGACCGCCCGGCCCCGGTCGTCCACGACGAGGAACCTGAAGAAGAGGGCGATGACGTCTTCGATGCGTGGGGTGCTATGGACGACGACGAAAAAGACGACGACCCGTTCACTGCCGCTGTAGCTACCCCCAAGCCCACATCTCCTGTTCCCTCATCGACCAAAGCCCCCGTGGTGCCGTACGATGATGGCGGCGAACCTGATTTCGCCGGCTGGCTGGCCGCGAAGTCTCAGACCAAGGCTAAGAATCCCCTACCCAAGGGTTTGACCAAGGCTGCTTCGACCAACGCCGTTACCACACGGTCGACGATAAGCTCCGCTAAACCTCGGACTGTCGTTGCACCTAAGAAGATCGATACTAAACCCAAAGACGAGGAGGCCGATGATTGGGGAGATGCATGGGACTAGTGTGGAAATACACCTTGCTCTCTTTTTCTGGTTGTTCGTGTCCATATCTCGTGTAATGCAAGTCTAGCGTGTCAATATCTGGCAACCTTGGCATCGAAGGGTGTTTTGGAGTCTGTATCACACTGCCCTGGTGTATTGATGATATCCCCTGTACTCCTAATAGATCTATCAATACTACCAAATCGTTCTTTTCCCCTTATCTGGTTCGATGATGTTGATTGCTATTATACAAGTGATGCCAACCTTTTCCCCCCATATGCTAGCTCTTCAATCTTCTATTTCCTTTTCCCTTGCCTTCTTTCGCATATACAACCTGTACGCAGTCTGAGCTACCTTTAACCCCTCAGGATCAACCGATATCTCAACATCCGTAGTCTCCCTCTCGTCTAACATCTCCTGCAACGCTGATTCCACGTTCTTCGGCTTGTTCGCCCTCGCCCTCCGTCGTTCCAGCTCCTCCCTCCTCTGGGTCTTCTTCTGCTTCTGCCTCTCCTGCTCCCTCTCCTGCTCCTCTTCCATTCTCTTCTGTTCCTCCCTCTCCAGTCGCAATTTTTGCTCTGCCATTTCTTTTCTCTTCTTCTCCCTTTTCTCCTTCAGGATTCTATCCCTCTCCTGCTTTTCCCTTTTCTTCCTTTCCGCTTCTTCTTTCTTCTTCGCCATCTCTTCCATATACTCGGCCTCAACTCGTTCTTTTATCGGTACACCTCTCTCATATTCTTTCATCCAAGAACGACCCCAGAATTTGGGATTCTGTTCCTTATCTCTCACAATCGCTTCGTCGATCCGCTTGTTAAGTTGCCTCGATTGCCGTACCGGTAACTGATCCCGGATTGAAGTAGGCGGGCGGGGATGTTCGCTCTCAGGATTCGATGATCTCTCTGTGTCTGATGATCTTTCAAGCTCGGGCAATGGCTGCGGATCTGACGAGCCCGCAATATCGAGCAATAATGGCTCAAGATCTATCTGTGCCTCAGGCTCTGACGACTGCTCCGGCTCTGATGACTCCTCGGGTTCCAGAGATGACTCTCGCTCTGTCAACTCTGTCTCTGGCGAGTCTCCAGATGACCATAATCTACGCCGTTTAGCTTCCGGAGGCTCAAAGTCTCCTGGAAGCTCGAAATCGGAATCATCACCTGAGTTATCCTCAAACCTGAACTCGGGATTCCCGTGAGCATCAGGCGGAAATTCGGCGGAAAGGTGTGGATATCTCATGCTGTCTATCAGGAGAGGCTCGTCGGTGAAATATATCTCACATGTAGGCCGGAGACGCGAGGTCCAGACGGTTTTGCTTAATGATGATTTTTGGTCTGGCCGTCCGAGTCGCGATAACCAGCGCTGAGGTGAGGGAAGTCGAGAACGAACTCGAGACCGCACTCGTGAGATAGTTGGAGGTACGGGTGGAGACGACGCTAGTGTTATTTGGGTTGGACTCGGGGACGCATATCGAGACTCAGCTTCAGATTCCGGTGGTTGGAATTCTGATATGGGTACGAATATCGACGGACTCGAGGGTCCTATCACTTTAGACAAGTCTGATCGGGATGGTAATGGCGGTTCTTTTGGTTCGCAGGCTTTGCGCCAATGATCACGCCTGAAGTTCCGTAACGCTGACTCTGAACATGTGAGACTATCCATTGATGGCAACGTAGGTTCGGATTCAACTTCAGGCAGACAGTCCAGTGACGAAGGAGCAGGTAATGGCGCTGCCTTGCGCCGGGACGCATGGTGGGTGTTTGATCTCTTCCGTTTTAGGGCTGTCTTATTGCATGGTGAGGACGATGACAAGGACGATTCCGGGCCATGGCCCGGTTCTGCTTCAGATGCAGTTTCAGGCTCATTGTCAATATCTGATGCCGATGGTTCACGGGTTCGATGCCCATAGTCAGGATAGGAAGCTGGTGTAGCTTCTTCGTGGCCCACGACTCTTTCCAGCGATGCTCCTGGTGACTGGGATGGTTCCCGTTCCGGTTCAGGTGTAAACACTGGCTGTGATTCTGATGTTGGGTTTGACAACGATGTCCCACGAGACGTGCGCTGGCGGTCGTGATTAGAGACTGGCGTGGTATTTTCGACTAGGGCCCTTTGCGGTGAGGGAAGTGATGGCGATGGTGAGGCTGGTTCGCGTTCCCTTTCAGACTCTGAGTCTGCATCTGCCGATGTCTCACGGACATCGCTGCCGCGCTCATTCCCAGAAACTGTTGTGGTCTTTTTGAGACCCACTACCTTTTGTGGTGATGATGGAGGTGATCGCAAAGCCACTCGCGGCTTCAATTGAGCCTGGGCCTTGTTTATATACTTGAACTCAAACTCAGAATCAGATTCATATACTCTTTTGGCTTTAGGCGCACGCTGCAATGGTGTCGTCGAACGTTTGGGTGATGATCTTTGCTCCTGAACCTTGACTTGAGAGTTATGAACGGATCGTGGGTTTTTTCGCTCTTGGTCTGTGGGCGGATGATTGGATGACACGGCCTGTGGTGATTCTGAGTTTAATCCATCTTTTCTATACACTTGTGAAGACGATGGTGGCCGCTTTTTGGCCTTGTGGTGATAACGCTTCCGCTTCCGCTGCCGGCCTGGCTCCGTCACTGGAGTTGGCAACGAGGGTGCTGGTGACTGGGTTTGCTGGACGGCCTTTGAATGGCGGCGGCGGCGTTTTCCTCTCGACATGGCTTTTTGGCAACTGGGCTTCAGGGGCTGATATGTAGATGTTGGTGGGGGTTTTCGAATTTATATAGTTCTACTTGCTCCCTATTAGCGTGACGCCAACCGGGACGTTCACCCGGCAATCAGAGCAATCAGAGGAAGGGGAAAAGTTAGACGTCCTTTATTTAGAAGGAAATTAGTGAAAAGAATAACATGCTGCCGGATACGGTAAGTAGAGTGAATTTCCTAGAGTGGGCCATATGCAGAAGACTGGAGTCGATCCGGACTGATACATTTGACAGCAACTTTATGCTCGAGATAGTTTTGACCTAACAGAGAAAAGCCGCACTGAGCTTCTTACTATATTCTCCTCTAGCCTTGAGCTACTGCATCTAATCCCCAAGGTTGGAGAATACTCGTTCTCTTCATTGCCCGAGCTAAGGTGAAAGTGGGGATACTAAACTCTGCCTCGATGGGGCTCCTAGACATCAGCCAAAAGATGGCCAAAAAATAGCCAGAAGATGACATTGCTTTACTAAAAGCATTGTTTAGAATGTAGCTTGCTCTTGAACATAACCAGTCAAGTCTCAAAATAGCAGTGGCAGCCCAGAGAGTGAAATATAAAATTCTAATTTTCTCGCAGTTTTGCAACCTCATATCCACCAGGAAAAGCCCCTTAATCAAAGACCCCCATTCACCAATTCTCCAGTATCTCCCCAGCAACCCTTTCCCCCGAACTAATAGCCCCATCTATATACCCAATCCACCTTAGCGAAGTCTCCGTTCCAGCAAAATGGATCCTCCCAACCGGAGCACGTAAATAAGACCCATACTGCGTCAAAACCCCCGGCGGCATGAAAGCACTAGGACCGCCACGGGAGAACTCCTCAAGATCCCACCTCTGAATGAGGACATCAGTAGCATTGTCCACACGCGGACCAAAAAGATTAGCAAAACTCTGCTTGACCTGACGCTTGACCTCGTCTTTACTCGCAGTATCCAGCTTCCGCATCTCATCCGCCTCAATGAACCCCATTATCGCCCCGAATGATCCATCCGCCGGCGAGTTGTCATAGGTCACTCGGATCGCTCCGGTATCACTCACGCCTTCCCCGTTAAGCCCCTCGTCCCGCCACCAGGCGCTCGGGTAGATCGCAATGGCTTTGCCAAGTGCCCCCATGGGCATGCGCTGGTTTAACTGGTCCCGTCCGGCAGGTAGCGGGGGATCGAATGTAATGCGGGTTGCTACAGACGGGGACATGGCGATGACGACATGTCGGGCTGAGACGGTGATTTCATCTGACAAGACTAGATAGCGGGATTCCTTGAGCTGGACTTTGCGCACGGGTGTGCTTAGATAGATGTTTTTCAAACCGAGTCTCTCGGCCAGTAACGTCGCCAGTAACTGTGTTCCACCACTCACTCGACTGTCCTGTGCACCGCCGTCGACTCCAATGAGACGGTTGATGGTCCCAGGCCCCGTTTCATCTCCGGCAGCGGCTATACACCACAATGAATACAGCAGAGATGGCTCTCTCATTTCGGTAGATAGGATGGCTGGGATGGCGACGTCGAGGAGAACGCGGGAGTCAGCGGTGGATAGTTTAGACTTGACGTATGTTTCTAGAGTCATTGAATCCAGCGCCGTGGCATTCGGCGTATTCCATGGTTCTTCCAGGTCGACCGTGCTCGCTAGATTATTGATATCGGTCATGAAGACTGCAAGTTCAACGAGGGTGTCGAGTCCCACGGGAGGAATGCCGCCTAGGCTATCTTTATAATGGCGTGCCGTGCCGTTTCGGTAGAAGGTTGAGTTCCCCTCTGTGTATGTTTTGTAGGTTGGTAGGCCGAGTTCGGCTGCGAGAGCCAGCACGCGGTTTTGCGTTGGTCCGATGTATTCGCCGCCTAGTTCTTGGACGTCCTTTCCGGCGAGGTTGGCATTGAGGACGCGACCACCGACTCGGTCTCGTGCTTCTAGGACGACGAAGGATTTGTTGGCTGCGGCGAGCTCTTTGGCGGCGGAGAGTCCTGATAGGCCACCACCGATTATGGCGACGTCGACTTTGGGGATGGAGGGTTCTGCAACTAGTGCATGGCAAAGGGGGATTGCTATCAGGAACTGGTGCATTGCACTGAAGGAGGATCTGGAGAGAATTAGTCGCATGTTGATCGGTGAACGGTTTGATGATAGTATCACTGTGGCAAGTTCCGATTGTCTTTATTTGTACGGCTTCCATAGGACGGATACTAATTATCATGCCGACTACTACCCAAGGTCAAAAAGTACAATATGCAATTAAACCGATTCAGTGGGCCTAGAAGCAACATCTTATTATTAGAGTAGTACAAGCAACATAAGGGGATAGGACAGATGATATAGCCCTGTAGGTGTAGCTATTCAAGCAAAATAGATGCCAGCAACCTTCAAAATATCTCCGCATTACATTACTGTTGCTGGCATGGATCCTTGTGCCTTTGTTTCATTTTTTTTTTCTCACTTTTAATCCCCCGAGACCACCCAACGAGCACGAGCAAGCTGATAATGACACAAGAGGAGCAGTTGATATCTCGCTCTATGTCTCCATCTCCGAACCTTCCGAGGATTCGTCTTATGATGAGGAGGAGGATTCACCACTTGTTATTTCAATCGGTTCTTCAGGCCTTTCTTCGCGTCTTTTGGGCTCTGCTTTTGCTGCCGGCTGTTTCTTTGGTCCTTCGGGTTCGTCCTCTGACTCTTCTTCCGATGATTCATCTTCTGATGACGAATTGGATGACTCGTCATTTGATAGCTGAATGGGTTCTTTTGAATTGTGTGTATGTCCCTTTGGTGGCTGTTCTTTCGTTGTCGGTTGCTGTTTTGGTTCCTCTTGTCGGTTGCTGTTTTGGTTCCTCTTGTTCGTCATCTGACTCTTCGGAGGAGGATTCGTCTTCCGATGAAGATGAGGATGAGCCGGACGCATCAATATCTTCCTCTAGTAGGATAGGTTCCCCTTGAAAAAATGCTTCTGGGGTGGCCAGATGCTTCTCTATTTGCTCTTCAAGTTCGGCCTCTCCAAGTTCGTCCGAGGATTCATCTTCTGCTGACGAGTCGGAAGATTTATCGTCTGATAACTGAATCGGTTCTTTCGAATTGTATGTGGGTCCCTTTGGCAAGTCTCCCTTTGTTGTCTGTTGCTGTCTCGGCTCTGCTTCGTCATCAGAGTCTCCTTCTGAAGAGTCGTCTGCTGAGGATTCGTCTTCCGACGAACACGACGATGGTTCACTGTTCTCGTCTTGTAGTCGAATCGTTGCTTTCGCTTTCACGTTGCGTTCCGCTTGTGACACTTCTTTTGTTGGATTTTGCACCCCTTCTTCCTCTTCTTCGGAAGAGTAGTCATCGTCATCCTCTTCTGATGATGACTGTTCCGAGGACTGTTTCTGCGTGAAAGACGAGGATCCATCATTTTCTTCCTCTGGATGTATCATGCCTTCTTGTGTCATTCTATGCACAACTGGAACCTGATCCGAAATTTTGATAGGCGACCTTTCTTGCGTATTCAGTTGCGCTTTGATTTGTGTCACTTCCTCTTCTTCTTCTTCCAATGACGAAGAAGATACCGACGATGACGAAGACTCCCCATCTTCTGGGACATCTTCTTGTAGCAAATCCTGCGTCCGCTGCCGTTTGGCCACAGGTTGGTGCTCATCACTACCTCGATAGACTCGCTTTGAACCGACCTGCTGCTGCGGTAGGTCCGCAGTTGGGGATGGTAAAGATATTCCGCGCAGCTCGGCTGCCTCACGGAATGCATCCGCAAAGCGCTGTCTTTCTATCGGGCCAACCCCATTTTGTATTGTGAGGTAAACACCCGCCTTCATCTTGCGATGCAATATCTTCCCTATCTCGTCTGCTGGAATCTGTTCTTTCTTAGCGTCATATACCTTTTATGGCCTATAGCGCAACTTACCATATCACAGGGAATTTGCCTGCTAATACAATATTCGCATGCCTCCTCCCATACAACAGAATGACAAGGCGGGAACGGGCTTTCGTCTCGCCAGCGCGAATAGCACACGTAGCAGGTTCTGAAAGATTGCTGTATGGACCCAGCTGCTGCTTCCATGACATTAAAGAACTGTAGATGTGCTGACTCTGGTGGCGCGATTCTTTCATGCATGACATCTGACACCCCATCGTCCATTGCCTCGGACGAGGGATGACTATGGGAGTGTATTGCCAGGTAATCACTGTCCTGAGAAACGGGCGTTCTATCTCGAAGTCGATCAACCGTTTGCACATCCTGCATGCCCTCGGGCTGGGGATCGGATGTCTCCACTGCATCCGGCTGGGTCTGCGGTCCCCATATCTTTTTGATGCTCTCTGCAAAGTCGAATGTTCCAACGGCAAATGTTTGGACAGCTTCTGCAACAGCTTGCACCGTCCGCTGGAATCTCTGATCGCTGGCCATATTGAAATGACTAGAGATAACCTGTAACCTGTGCTGGTCAATGTGATGTAGGTGTTTTGAGTTCGGTTTCCGGCTGAGCTTATTCTCCGGGTATCCACTTTGGCATCAAACGAACTTTATTTTTTGACGGGACCTGGGGACCCTCAAGGAGCTTCTGAGAATTAAAAAGATGCTCGATCCTGCCTTCACCGTCAACCTTGACTTTCTCACTCCATACTAGGCCCAGTGTTTCAACCACCCATCCTTTTCTTTAGCGGGGGGATTGGCTGAGAGTATACATGGGACTGAGAGGGTATGTGGAGAATTCAGCTACCTATTTATTATAATGTCAAATAATGTCAAGTCTGGCAAGAAATATAGCAACATAGTTTGGTCCCAGAAGCTGCCATTGCCCTGCCGACCTCCTTCAGAATCAAAATCTTCCACGGTCTACAGGATGGGTATGAGGATCCGGCAGACTTCATCGAGGATATTGAAGCCTCGGTGGAAAGAGCCCCTGCTCGCGAGGTCTCGGCGTTGAGTATCCTTGGTCAAGGACATCTTCGAGCTAGTGCATGATAATCACGGCCACGGCGCTTCGACACTTGCAGACGGAAGATGGAAGGTTCACGGTAACAATGATACCGACCACAAACCTCTTGCAACTCGCCTTGCGATAAAAGGGGTTATCTTGGACCTTACACCACCTAGCTAGACACAATGTATGTTGTACGTGATAATGAATTAAGCCCCCGGGGGCCCTGTAAGCCATGGGACATGCCAAGAGCGGGACTGAATGAGACTGTAAACAATACAAACATCAAAAGTCCTGCAGATTCCAATGGCATCATACGCTTGTCACATATGGTTTTCCCAGGTTACATGCTCTAACTTGATTCGGACCCCGCCAACTTGAATGACTGCCAAGAAGACCCTTTCCATTGCTTGGCATCGCCTCGATCCTGTAACGCCAAGGCAGTGACATTCCTGTCCGAATAGGGTTTCCTAGTTCCGTACTGTGGTACCCACGTGCTTTGTGGTCTGATCTTTGATTGGTTGTTTCGACTTTAGTGCAATGGCGGAGCTTACCTAAACATCTTGGCTTCCATCCGTTCCACCCACGGATCCCGCGCATCAGGTATTTAACCTACTCCGTAGAAGGCACGACGATCAAGGTTTATAGAAGCACTACTCACGTTTGAGAGGATATTATCCTCCTTATCTATCTTATTGTTTGTACTTGAACGATCTATCGGCGCAGCTGTGAAGGAGCAGTATGCCACTCGCCCCCTTTTCTCAGGCCCTCTCTTCTCTCGCCCGGCTGAATGAAAAACGGGTAAGCCGGCTTTCAAGTGAAAATGAGGGACCTGTAAAACCACTTCCGAGTCGCTTGTTGGATGTTTTCCTGCGTACATGGGATCTAGGCTTTACAGCCTTCGGAGGACCACCGGTACACTTCCAGATTCTACATAGCAGGTTCGTGGAGGGAAAAGGCGATAAGGAAAAATGGGTAGATGAGCAGACTGTACGATTCCCCCTTACTCTCATGGCACATCCGATGCCGGAGGGCCTCCTAACAAATTTCATAGTATCAAGAACTCTTTGCTATTTGCCAGGGCCTTCCGGGTCCGGGTAGCACGAAGATGGTTTTCTGCCTAGCCCTATTACATGCAGGTTTTATTCCTGCCATGCTTGTGTTTTTTATTTGGGCGTGAGTCATACCCTTTTTCAGCGGAGCCCGCTGTCTGTTGATTTTAACTAACGGTTTCAGCCTTCCTGGCGCAATTGGCATGTATGCCCTCTCACTTGGGGTGCAAAGCATGAGTGAAACTCTTCCCGAGCCTGCCTACGCCTTACTATCTGGCCTCAACGCCTCTACAGTAGGTATCGTTGCACTTGCGGCCGTTCAGTTGGCTGAAAAAGCTATTCGCGATAAAATATCCCGTATCCTTGTGATATTTGGCGCATGTGCTGGCCTCTGTTACAATGCGCTCTGGTACTTCCCCGTGCTGATGGTTATCGGTGGCTTCGCGACGACCATCTGGGATGGATGGTTGTATCAACAATTTCTGAGAGCAAAACTAGCGTGGAAGAACAGACATCATCGTCCCCAACAAGCGGACGAGACAAACGGGGACTCCATAGCCATGGACGATACAGCCCTAGCAGAGAACGGAGTGCAAAGGGGTGAGACGCCGCGATCGCGAAGGGCAGATCGTAGAGTCGAAGGCCTACCACAGAACACAGGTGATACTACAAGCCCAACGCCGTCCGTTGAAGTTGCTCTACAGCAGCACATTATTCGGATTCGGGTCGGAATTCTGATTATGTGCCTCTTTTTCGGTATGCACCCCATCCTAACAAATACCTGAGAGTCGACACTAATATGGTTAGCTTCCTTCATCGCAATTCTTGTTGCCAGAGGCCAGCTCGCCGCACCCCCACTGGTCCTCGACCTCTTTGCCAATATGTACCTTGCTGGCACTGTCATCTTTGGTGGAGGTCCTGTTGTTATTCCCCTCCTACGCTCCTATGTCGTCGATCCCGGTTGGGTCTCTAGTAGAGACTTCCTGATCGGGCTCGCCATCATCCAAGCCTTCCCCGGTCCCAACTTCAACTTCGCTGTCTTCTTGGGGGCACTGGCACTGCAGCGCTCGCAATTCCCGACCGTCTTCGGTGCTTTCCTGGGCGGTTTGGGAATCTTCCTTCCGGGAATCACGCTGGCCGTTGCAATCCAAAGCTTCTGGCGCGTGTTGCGGAAGAAGAAGTATGTGGTCGACTTCCTCAGAGGAGTGAATGCCACTGCAGTCGGGCTGGTCTTTACAGCTGTGTACCGCTTGTGGGAGATTGGATACCTGACTTCTGAAAGAAGCAACGGACAGAGTCTGGGTAAGGAGCCATGGTGGGTGGTTGTTGCGGCGGTGACATATTCAGGGAGTGCATGGTTCAAAGTGCCCCCACCTGTGGCAATTGTGATGGGTGCTATCTTAGGGTTATGCTGGTATGGAGCCGTGGGGCGATAGCGTACTCTGGCAGCCATCGTTCAGCCTATGTGCGATATGGCGAAAAGCGACGGATCAAATTTGTAAAACTACTGATTTCTTTTATATACTAATTAATCGCTCAAAAGTCAGATCGGGCTGCCGCCCGGCCGGGGAGACATAACAGCGCTTATGAGGCACTACACCTTTTCGCGCTCTTCGTTCCACGCTCTTCTCTCGAGTTGCAATCTCACTGCCAAGGCGCTAGCTCGAACATTGGGCGCATTTAAGTACGGGAATTTTTTCGTACTTCACGTGACTGTGGATCGCCCTCATATAGCCCCCTCATCACCAACCCCTAATCCAGAGTAAGCTGGAGTACGGAGCCCTGCCGACGCTGGTGGTCGGCCGATTCCTGAGCAGGATGTTGTTTTTCGGTCTACTTTTTTTCATAGGTCGATCCATGGCCGCTTCTAACTCAACAGCTCTAGTCAGCTGGCAGTTAGAGGACAACAGCCGCTCCACATTTGCTCTGGTATGGTCCTGTTTGTCGACGATATTTGCCTGTACCTGGACAGTCCTACACCCAAACCTCCCTCGACGAAACTCACCCACCGTGCGAATAATTATTGCGAATCTCGGATACTGGCTCCTCGCTATCTTTTTTCCCGAGTATGTGTTCGTAAACGCCTCAGTAATGCGTTACCGAGCAATGCGATTGAAGAAGGTGTGCAATGAAGCACAGAAAACCCGATATCTTGAATCGGTGGATCCGAATGCTTGGTTGACTAAACGGACTAAGCCACTAGAGCAAGTGCAAAACCAACACTCTGCTAATTCCCCTCAATTCCGCACGGAGTGGACCCTTCGAAAATGTTTCTGTATTCTTGCTGGTGGACTTGCCTTGCAGACGCAGGATGGGTGGATATACGTCCTCCGAGCAAGCGATATGAAACCGTTCATTGAGGCTAGCATAGTCGAAGACATAGACTTTCACGACCGTGATGTTGAAGACCATGCCAAAGCAGATTCTTTGGGGAAAACATTCACTGTCGTTCAAACTAGCTGGTTCCTTGTTGACACGATAGCAAGATGGGCAAGTTCTCTGCCGGTTTCACCACTCGAACTAGCCACAGTTGCTTATATTGCCTGTGGTGTACTGCTGTATGCCATGTGGTGGTACAATCCTAAGGATATGACCACACCTATCATGATTTATGTCAAATGCGATCGTAATGATTTACCGACTCACCTTGTCGACCGCACGGCGACAAATCCTCATGGTTGGGTCCACCGTCACGCACACATAAGGGATCAAACCGTTTTGTCTGTTTTTGCGCAGGCTGCTCGATGGCTTAATGACGCAGCCACGGTACCTTTCGATCCAGCAGAAGAGGGCTACTGTGCTCTTTTCGAAAAGCCATCTCATGCATGCATTGTGTGCGCTATTAATACCTTTGTTGCTTTTCTTTACTGTGGTATTCATCTTGCTGGGTAAATACTAGTCTACTCTTAATTATATAGATTGTTGCTATTGGTTTACTAACACATTGGTCTTTTTCTTTATAGATGGAACTTCCCCTTCCCTACTGAAGCTGAACGAATTATTTGGCTTGCCTCATCGTTTGCTTGCGTTGCCATCGTTGGTATTTACAGCGTAGCCAGTACCATACATATGTATGTGGCTTGGTTTGAGTCAAGAGGGCTGTTCCCATTCCTTACTAAGGCATTCAATGCTCGAAAGCTCTTTTGGTATTGGACAGTCATATTCACTGAGTTTTTTTGCTTCATCGTATACGCAATCTTACGTCTGGTGATCATGGCTCTAGCCTTTAGTTCGTTGAGAGCTCTTCCCGTCCGCTCCTATACGACTGTCGAATGGGTGACAAGCATTCCGCATGTTTAAACTGGATGTGTAAATTAGATTCTAGGGGGTTTTTTGGGTGAATAAGATGTTGAGTCTACTAGACGATATATATGCCAGCGGAGGAGAGTTTGTTGGCATCTGATTGTTAGTGCCTGATTCTTTTGATCTTTTAGGCTAGGTCATGCTCGTCTCTTCTTGTTTCTTCCCCAGTTCCTTGTTAGCTTACCATACGATCGGGTAACTGGCTTCTTCTCGCCGATGAGGTTATAAGCCCTCGATCTACTTTCGAAGGCTCTATTAGATTATCATTATCACTTAATAGAATTCGATAGTGACGACGACTGTAGGTATATACCCTATCGTATCTATATCTCCGGATTTTAAGCTGTATTTGCTACGTGAAATAGCATTACTTTAACCATTTACCGGATTATCGACTAGACCCTCTATTTCTATATCTATATCTAGCCGTCCTACTTCGCCGTGTATTATTTCCGTCTTCTAGACAGTCCTGGTGCCCTAGAGGAGTACGTATATCCACATACCTTGCACAAGAGTTGGCCACCCATGATGCCTCTGTTATTGACGATGGGAGGCTTTACTGATGTGACCTATTTGCCCCAAGTGTGGTATTAGAGATGTTATATGTAGGAACCCTCCGATGTGCATATCGGGTATCGCTTTTAGATATTCTTTTAGGTGTATATGAAGGTAGTAAAACTGTATGGAGGACTTTTCTATGTCTAACCAGGGATATAACCAGCAATTAATAGAATTAAAGCCATCACAAGCAAAATGGTCAATAATAGGTCGTTGTATTCTCGTGTCTCACAAATTCAAGCAAACGCCCTACATGTTTGTCTCTTTTGTCGTAGTTCTCACCTCTGTCCTCTCTGTCTTGTTTGGATTTATCTTTTAAAATTCCTCTTCCTCATCCAAAAGCTCATCTCAGCCTTTTCCTTATTATCCAGCTACCTTACTGTCACGGACCTTATTCTGTCGCGGTTCAGGCCCACTCAAGCCACTCTTTCTCAAGATCAACCTTAGAATCCAACAGTTGCTTACATCTCAGACGATCATCATCATGGGTCGATGGGGCTGGCGTGAGTATCACAGTCACTGATCCCTTTTACTCTATCTAACGTCCATCTTAGGTTTGTTCGAAGGTGACCAGGACCTTGATGTCGCTTGCGGCTTGGTCGACGGTCTCGGCGTCAATACCGATTCCTGGGAGCACAGTTTGAGTGCGATGGTCCATCAAACCGACATGCTCGCACCACCTGAGGCTGTTGCCTTCTACATCACCCCTGAATACGCCGACAAGCTAGCCAACGAAACCATCCCGTGGGTCCGCCAGAAGCTCGACACTGACAACCTCGGAGACCGGCTGTTTGCTACGAGTCGTGCCCAGGAAGCAGACCCGGACGACTTCTTCCGAGAAAACAAGTACCGCACTATCATCCTGGGTGCTCTCATGATCCGTGCTGGTGCTCGTATCAAGGCAGCGGATCTGCAACATCTACGTGATCTAGTGCCCCAGATCAACTGCACCTCCCGCCGAATGATGTTAGGGGACCATGGTTTCAGAACTCCAGGAAAAGTTCAGTTCCTGGCTGCCTTGGATCACTACCAGCCCGGTGTTCCACGTAGCTTCCAGGAGCCTAGGTGAGTCCTACCTTGCCAGATTGGCGAATGCACACACTTTCCGCTGACGACCTTAATAGCTGCTTCATGTGCGGAAAGATCGAGGATGATATCGGTCACAGGCCTCTGCAATGCAAGAAGTGCAAAGTCGCAACCTACTGCAGCAAGGTAAGCAGGAATTCTTTTGCTAGATTCCTAATTGTGCTCACGGATATTGACTCTTTATAGGAATGCCAACGTGACCAGTGGCGCGAACACCGAGTGAGCTGCATTCCCCGGGCCAACGCCGAATGCTGAATGTCTAATCGCACGTCTTGATGGAGTCCAATAACACTGGGGTTGGCAGGGACAGGATTCTGATGTACCTGGCTGCGTTGTATCTGCGTGTTTAGTTCCATGTCTGCAATATCGGAGACCCAGTGTTGCTTGACATATTGATCGACTCACTTATTCTTACGAGGACTGCTATGTGCTTTTCTAGGTATTGATTCAATCAATGAACTTCCAAATTTAATCTAAACACTGGCGTCATCCTATGCGTGGGGGAACAAGGTTATGGGTATTCTCATTCGAATTGTCACACTAAGTTGTAGCTGAGCAACTCAAAGGTTCCTCTCATTGACCTGAAGGAAAAGAGACATTAACATACATTAAGAACATATAAATCTGGAAAATCGGCTCCTGGCCCAAACTCTGAGCTGCCAAACTCCCAGAGACCTTCAAAACCATATCCTTAAATCCTTAATCTATCTTCATCACCAGAATTACTGCGCTAGCCTTCTATAATAGTGGTAATCTCTTTAGTGAGGCTCCAAATATGTTGCCTCTGCGAGCCGCACGCTCCGCAGCCTGCGAGAATTTTCCGGTGCTCGGAGGTTAATTTGCTAATTGCAACTATCGTTTGGGCCTCATATTCTTCTCACTGCGCTCTTTCGAGAATATAAACTGACATTTACTAGGCGGAAGGTGCCGCTCCTCGACGTGCCAAGGACGCATCGTTCCTCTTGGAGCTCGTATTCAGCTGTCAAGCAACCTATGAGATGCTGATCTTGCGCCGATCAATTCAGCCCATCTAAGCGAGGATTCTAAAGGGGTCTGTTCTGTTACCAGTGGCTGCTGGACAAACGCACTAGTTAATGCGCATCTAAGGGATGGCCGAACTCGTTGTCATTAGCACCGGGGGTGAATTTTGCACCCAAAACCTTAAACGATGCGGTCGTCCTGAGCGCGCGATACTCGGCTCAGGTCCTCAGACTTACTGTCTTCTGAAATCCTTGTTAAAGGGGCTTACCTCTCCCGGACATTCTCTAGCGCTGTCCTCTACTGTATCGCAAATATGACGCGTCTAGCAACCATTTTCACAACGCTATGCACACTCTACTCTCTCCCACTAATCTCCGCCTGGACCTTCGTCTGGAGAAACGCTACCGACAACCCCACCCTCGAAAAGGGCACCGACGCACAGAGCTGCAAGGCTATCGACCACCCAAAGGGGAAATATTTTAAGTTCGACGCCGAAGACAGTCTCTTTCGCATCTACATGTACGGCTCACCCAATTGTACAGACGATAATATCGAGAGCGCCGAGGACTATCTCGCGAAGAACTCGACTGCTCCGCTTCGGGCGTTCGCAGTTATTGATCTAAGAGGGGCGAATACGAGCACTGGTGGAGAACTCACGCCGTTTCCTGGAGCCGAATGGTTCAAGTCATCCCCCAACAGCCCCATCGTGACTGCCATGGGAGAGAGACTGGTGGCAGAGGACTGTGGAAAGTACCGCGTGGGACCGGGGCCGCAGTGGTCCGAGGTAGACCGCGAGTCCTACCAGTGTTGGCAGGAGAAGCTTGGATATACCGGTACGGATGCCAATGGCTGGCCAGGGAAGATAACTTGGGATCAACTCAAGGTGTCTCTGGCGGACGAGAACGACGGAGGAGGATCTTCTAAGACCACGGAGACGCCGTCCAGTACGATCATGAGTACCGGGACGGGAACGCCGACAAGTACGTTAGTTCCGGATACAGATACCTCCTCGGGGTCGCCACTCGGCGGAGGGGAGATTGCTGGGGTCGTTGTAGGCTCTGTGGCCGGGTTGGGACTTATTGGGGCCACGTTCTATCTCTCGCGGCGGATATTCCGGCACCGTGCTCCAGCGTCTGGAGATGGAGAGGCAGAGCCAGATCCAGAGGGTGGTGCTGTGGCAGCAGGAGAATCGAAAAAGTCGGCGAGGGAGAAGCCGCCTTCAGAGGTTGAGTCGAACCCTGCAAAGAGTCGAAAGAAGTATGTTTCTGAGCTTCCGGGAGACACGGCGGCAGCGGAGTTGAGTGATAGTCGGAGGATCCTTGAGATTGGAGACAGTCGGACATAGGATAAATCTTCTTATGTTGTAGTGAGCCTAAGCCTAAGGACCCTTATAAAAGCGGCCGCAGATCAAATAGAAAAGCCTCCACCCGCTAGGGAAATTCCGATACGTATAGTTACATATAGAATATAAGGTTACGTTACTCAACTGTACCCTCTAGAAATGTTTATGTTCACCATCGGTAGACCAAACGTGGCTAATTGACAGTGGGCATATCACAACAACTTTTGTTGATGTGCCTACAAACAGTGCGATCTTCTGTTTGAGGGTTTAATTAGTAGAACACCAAATCTACATTATCAAATTACAGCGGGAGGATATCGATGAGCCTCACAAGTATAATTGTCCATCTTATCAATTTCCAGGGCAACCAGCCGGGCCTGTGTCCCACGTGCACTTTGGTCGTGGTCACCAGCACGCGGCCAAGCAAGCAGGTGGAAGGCTGGTACCATTATCCCAACGAGAAGATCATTGCGCAACTGCTCGACGTCCTGGATGATGTGAAGCGCAAGGGGCGGCAGGGCAATGCCACGATTGTCATGTCTTTCTCCTACGACTGGCCGCACCGCATTTCACCCATGGTTTCCATCGCCTTCCGTGAGTGGCCGCCAGTGGCATGCCATCTGACCCTCCCCCCATTGTGTAGTGCTGACCCCAGCGTGGGACGACAGGGAACCTCCTTCAGAAGCTGGACGAGCTCGACGTCGTGCTGGTGGCCTCCGCCAACAACCACGCCGTGGACGACCCAGCATACCGGGGGGCGCCCCCCCGCGAGGGGATGCCCGTGCGACGATATCCGGCCAAGTTCGCGGACCCCAACGATCAGTATGGCGGCCTACCCAATATAATCATGGTTGCAGCGACCGACATGAACGCGCTGCGAGTTGAGGAGTCTAACTTCTCCCCGTTTGTCGCCGCGTTTGCCCCTGGGGCAGGCCTCCACTGCCCCGCTGGCCCTTCCTCTGGCATGGAAGAGTGTGGTGGCACTTTTCTTTGTAAGCCCCCCTCGTCGAACATGCGTATCGGCCTCCCATCGTTACTAACCTCGTGATAGCTGTCCCGCAGGTCGCTGCGCTGGCCAACTACTTCCGCTCGGTGCCCTCTCGCTGGCAGTCCTGAGCTGGACAAGCTCAGCAATGTGAAGAATCTCATCCAGCTCTATGCGCGTTACTTCAGGGCAATGGGCAGCAACGTAGACGCCAAAAAGCTGCGCCCGGTCATCTGGAATGGTCAGATCCGCGAGCACAGCTGTATCCGCGAGGCCGGGTCCACGGAAGACTGGGCCAAGACGTGTCCCAATACCCAGGACAACCTCGAGGACGAGTCGACCAATCCAGATGAGCGCCGACAATCTGGCAGCAGTCGCAGCTGCCCCAACTTCCCGGGGACAAGGGCCCTGGGAAGCAGATGAACTGGGAAGAGGGCCCCTCGGAGCCTGAATGTACGGACGATGACCACTGTGGTGGCGAGCTCTGCAAGGGGTACTAGTGCGATCCGAAGCCGAAGATTGCCCATCCCTCTAATTACTATGACCCGAAGGACCCGGACAACCCTCACGGCCAGCCCCCGGCGCCCCCCCCCAAGCCCTCATCGACCACAACCACAGCCCGCCCAACGCAGACGTCAGCGCCTAAAGAAACCTTGGACTTGTGTATTGGTCGCACAGTCACACCCACGGGGCAACTCACGATGAACTCATATAGTACCTATACGCCGGGTGAGTCTCCCCCTATCCCCCTGTCATCGATATGCTAACCCCCCTCCAGATGCTATCTGCAACGGTATCTTCATCGTCGACGGCGTGATTGGGTCCTCCCCGGATATCTGCGAGGCACCTGAGACTAACTTCTCCATCGATCAATGCGGAACGGACATGACCTTTATCGATGAAGGGCCGGAATTCTTCGACAAGTGTGGCTTCCAACTGGAGATTGCGGGCAAGAAGTAAACCCCACGCAAGCTTGACGCCTCGGATGATGATAACCCGTGTTCAGAGCACTGTGTTTGTCATTTCCTACGGGGGTGTTGCTCTTCGGGAGTCGGAGGTCCCGTTTTGCTGATTGATCGGTTCACTCTGTGGGGAAGGGGGTTGGAGATAAATATATATCTTCTGTCCGTGATATTGTCTACTACATTGCTGTATTTGCAGACCCGATTGTTTACGGGAGGGATTTCAAATCAATGTAATATAAAATGGTTCTTTTGCGCGAGACATATGCTGCACGTATAGTATAAAAGACTAAGACATCCCCCCGGACTTAGTTTTACAGTTCTTGCACGTTTACACGTCCGCAACGCTTTCTTGGGAAATAACCACAAGATTCCAACTCGGCAATATTAGGATGGAGCTTAAAAGGGATAGTCGGTCATTAAATCACCGTAACCGGCCGAGTAAAGTAAGGGCCAAGCTCTCCGCCATAACGCGGACCTTGCTGCAGGGTTCTTCCGTCTCGACCTCTTCCACCCCGATTTGTGCCTCCAAGAGCTCCTGCTCTAGCCGCTGTTGCTCCACAACCTCGTCGTGCTCGTCCGTTTCCTCCCCCTGTTGGCTCCGTTCTAAGAGCCGTCGGACCCACGTATTCACAGACGCGTGAGTCGATGATGACACGCTGGACGGAGTTGTCTCGAATGAAGCGGTAGATACATCGCTCTCGACCACCACCAGCCGTGTCTCCCATGTGGATATGTCCGTGTCTGGCACGGTGATCCGTAGGAAGTCGGTCAGCCCGCCAACTACTTGAAGGGAGTTTAGGGGTTCTTCTTCTTTTTGTTGGTTTTGCTGTTGTTGATGGGGTTGCTGTTCCCCTTCCTCGGGTGCCATCTCGACGGGAGCGCTATGAATGCGCACGAAAGAGTATTGTAGGAAGGGCTTGTCCTCGCCCCATTCACTTTTAGGATCTCGTCGATCTACAAGAACCACCCAACCCCCGCGTGGAACCTCTCCCAACCGGACACTGGAGGGGCTGTTGAGATCCGGCTCGGGGTCGAAGAAGCCCAGGGGAATGGGACGTACGCCCAATTCATCTGCCGTTGATGATGACGTTTTAATGGACCGGGGTGGCCTGTGGGGGCTCCCGTCACGGATGGGAGGGAACAACCACAGCCCCCAGTTATAGGCGAATCGTAAGATCGCCTTGTCAGGTTGCATTTCTGGGCCCAGGGCTCGGAGGTATCCGAGGAATCGGATGGCGAAGTCCCCCGCGGTTAACATTGTATTTTCCATACAGTAGTAGCTCGTATATCCAGTGCTAGAACCGTTCGTGCTGTCAAACATGAAGAGGTGTATCGTAGGAAAGACCGTCGGAGTGGAGGAGGTGTGACTGGAACTAATCGTCGGGGACGAAGGAAGATATTCGCGACTGTGTAAACCAGTTAGGAAGGCGGAGGTGGAATAGATAGGTTTCGACTTCATGGTGTGGTTGGAGTCACTCTCCCATTGTTTTAGTATATGTGAGTGGAAACGAGCTGATATATCGTCGCTTATATGGTCCGGCCGATGTACAAGGCAGACTTGTTTAAGGGATGTCAACTGCGCCAGGGCTGCTGCAAGATCACCGAGGCCCGACTCTACGAATCGGGGCTGGTCAACACAGATACTCAGTGCAGACGCAGCCTGAAACTCATCTGATCTTATAGCGGTGGTAATGATATGAGGTGATAGGTTAAATACCACCCAGTTAAGGTGCTGACACGCCGCATATGCAACACGCAGGACCTGGCTGGAGAACATAAAGGGACCAAGCCTATAGGGTTCCTCTTCAAGTCTCTGCTGCAGTCTCCAACGGAACTGAGAAATGAGTTGAATGTTGACCACAGGCTTTTCTCTCTTCTGGAGGGGTCCGGGGGTGGGTTCCTGGGTGAGATCGAGCAGATCGTCAATCGCACGGTCGATGTCTGCTGGGACTGGTGGTGGTGGCTCAGTCAATGTGGTCCTGCTGGAGGATGGTGTTGACGCCTCTTTTGTATCAGGCGGCCGGTCGTCGGTTATAGTGTAGCCGACCATATAGTCTGGCGGTCTGATGGTAGACTTAGGAGGTCGAATGTCTGCCAGGGCGATTAGCAGATGCGATGGATGGGAGGGAGTCACTGACAGTTCCGGATGCTCGAGAGAACTCGTTTAGAAAGAGACGGACCAGGAGGAACCACCTCTGGCGGGACTAACTCTGATGGCCAGATATCTATCATTGCCCCGTTAGCACAGGTAACATTGTGCGGATTCCCCTGAGGTATGTACAATCCAAGGAGGTCGCATCCGCCAGCGGCCTCAACTCCAGTTGTTCAACAATGTGTAGCGACTTCAGATCCGACCAGTGGTAATACTCCCCTATCCACTGAACAATCGATAGCAGCTCTCGAGGCCGCGGAAGGTCCAGGACCACATCCGGCTCCTGGGCTGGTGGAGGGTCTTCGACAGGATCCCAGCCCCCCGTGTCGCTGTGCCACGAAAGCTGGGCCATGTAGCGCATGCTAAACGCCGCAATGCCATACTTAACACCGCTATTTAGATCAGAGATATCTAGCACGATGAGACCATACTCTTTGCAGTCGCCCCGGAATACCGTTGACAGCGGCTGGAACTGGACGTCGCCGATGCGGGTCCAGTATCTGTGGTTGCCCCGTAGCAACGCCAGTAGTACGCACGTCGCAGTGAAGGGAAACGTGCGGACTGCCTCATCCTGCCATGGCAGTGCTGGCAGTGGTTCCACAAGCAGCCGACGCTTGCTCGGGGGCACATAAAGGGGTTGCGGGCGATCAGGCACACTGGGTCGTTCATTAACAGGAGGCTCGTGAGAGCGACGATACCAGTCCTCCGCGATCGCCTTCTCCGCCTCAAGCGGGGTGCGGTTGGCAGGATCTGAGAGAATCGCGATCAGCGCGAGGGTGTCGGCCACCATGTGCTCCACTCGTGTCCCTGATCCACTTGCGTTGTATTTCTCAGGGTGCTGGCGGTAGGCCACGGAGAGGGTGCGACTGACGCCGCCGGGGCCGACATTGGCGACCACTGCAAAGAGGTAGGAACGCTGGATCTTGTAGTCAACACTGATATAGCCCGACCTCATTGTGTTGGAGCCGTTGGGGATGAGGAAATGGTGTCCGTCCGGGGGCGAAGAGCAAAAGAGGGGCTGGTCTTGGCCAACGAACTGGCGACAACCAAGTTTTTATATTGGCCACTGTCAGGAGAAAATACACTGAAGATCCAGTGCATGTGGCGGGGGAATCTATTGCGCTTAGGCGTGGTGACCTTCTAGTACTGAAGCGGTCACTGAGGAGGCTCTCGCGAGCCTAATCGAATGGAAGGCCAACCCTGCAAATCGCATGCTAACTTTCTAGCCCATTCGCGAACTCTGTAGTTCCATCTTCTGCTGAGTCATTTCGGCGTAGCGTTACCTACGTACATGCTTAAGGGTCTTGCAGAGAGCTTGGAAATCAAAGTGGATATATCGAGACCCGCGTTCAAGTTCATCACGATTCAACCATCTTCCGCTCGTGTATGAGAATGGGTCATCCCTGCCAATCAGATGTCAATAACCTGCTCAGTGGGTGAGACAAATTGGTACAACTTACGGGGTATTTTGTCTGTGGAGTACCCTCTTGAAACTGGCTTGACAGCATGCTGTGAGGTTTGCTTCCCAGATTGTAGGGAAGTCGGCATGTTGGCGAGTAGGCAGTGGCCTCCAAAATACTCGCTTCATATTTGCTTGCTGCCTATGATACACACAGTCAGGTACAATTCAGGGGCCGAGTCTAAGAGGACCAGGAACACGGGTGTCGCGTCTGGTGAGTTGCTGTTTAGACAGGGGTTGAATGTGAGTGCCTGAGACACGCACAGCATGCGTTAGTCATGTATTCATTCGGGCCTTAGGGGATTGCATCTAAGCGGGACTTGAAGAAAGAACTCTCTGTAGAGTGTAAAAACGCCGTAGAAATGCCAATAAGGATAGTGGATGTATGAATCTGTAGATATCTGCATAACAATTATGCATACCCACTTATGTCGAATTATGCAGCGGCACCTTAAATCCGCCGATCCCGTCTTTCCACGACATCAAAGCATCAAACCCGATGTCTTCCAATGAGAAAAAGCGCCTTCGAGATCGTCGCTCACAGCAGACTCTCCGCGAAAAGAAGCTGCGACATACGGCCCAGCTTGAAGAGCAGGTGGCGCACTGCCAGCAGCATCACAGCAACCAAGGCGTGCAACGCCTTCTCCAAGTAATCGAAGGGCTCCGCAAACAAAATGAAGCTCTTCTCACGCGCCAAAAAAGCTTGAAGTCCCTCGTCAACTCCTGGGAGACAGATCTGGATGAACCAACTGCCACCGATGACTCCAGCCATGACTTGTCATCTATGTATAAGGAGACGAGCAACCGAGAAGCCCAATTCTCCCTCCAAACGAACTTCAACGAACCAATACCCCAACACGGGATAAGCAGCCTTCTCAACGCCCCTATATCTGCCATATCAACACCGCGAATTCAATCCCCATCTCTAGCACCTCTTTCCGCCGAAACCGCGCCTCTATGGAACCAAATCCCGCCACACACTGATGACTTCAGCACACGCACTACGATCTCCTGTCCGTGGTTCGTCTACCCAGAACTGATAATCCCATGTCCAGACATCCCCAGTTCCCCTCTTGACTTCATCTATGGCACAAAAACGAACCCGCTAGCAGACATGATCCACACGGCCCTGCAACGCCGCCCAGTCCGCGCTCCGGAGCGACTGGGTACTGGCTGGCTGACCTACCACTTCTCGAGATGGGTCCTCGCACCCAGCCCGGAGACTTATGGTCGGCTTCCTGTGTTTCTCAGACCCGTGCAGGGCCAGATGGCAGTTCCGCATCCGCTCGTGTTAGATTTCTTGCCGTGGCCAAGGTTGAGGATGAATCTAATTCGGCGGTGGCATCTGTATAGCAAAGACCGGGATGACCTGTTCGGGTTCATGGCTTGTTGTGTGAAGATTCGATGGCCTTGGAATGAGACGATTCTCGAACGGAATGAGCAGAACGAGTTGTGTATCAAAAAGGCGTTTTATGATATGTTTATGAGTGAAAGTGGGTGGGGGCTTACGCCAGAGTTTATTAGACGGTATCCTGATCTTGTGGAGGGGATGGATATCAATCAAATTGTAATTGAGCTTTTATAAGGGATGGAACATTTACATGCTGGGATTCATATTCTATTAAATTCTATTACATTAATTGTGTATATGCGAGTTCTATATGCGGGTCGTTATACATCATCCCCGGTCATGGAAACAGACGAGGTCTATGTGGAGGGAGTAGGATGCCCTGGAAGATGGTAGCAGCTCAAGCCTTTTTGCCATCGAGATCCACAGGCCACTTCTCCCGAATCACCTTGCCGTACTTGATGAAGAGAATAGGAATCGGGATGAATGCCAAAGCCAGGAATCCAAGCAACGAGTTGCCCCACCCGAGACCAAGGGTATCGAACATCTTCGGCCCAGCAAGTGGAAGCAGAGCTCCAACCAGTGAACGAGTAGCTGTCAAAGTGGCATTGGCAGACGCTGCATATTTGGGATAGCAATCGATGATGTATGTCTGGATGGGCATATACACGCCCATCATGCCGACGCCGAAGGGGAACATGCCAATGATAGGAACTATCCAAAACACATGCTTATCGGCTGTCCAGCCGTACCAGAAGAAGCTGATTGGAAGGATGCAGGCGAAGATGATCATCGTTGGGAGGCGCATCTCAGGTTCGAACTTGCCGCCGTTCTTTGCTGTAGCTGCCATGACCAACCGGTCGTTTGTGAAGGCGATCATTGCGAGACCGCCGATGAAACCGAAGCCAATACCGAGGTATGCAAGTCCTGATAGGCCAACGGAGAAGCCGTATTTCTGAGTGAAGACGCCGGGGATGGTGGTGAAGAAGAGGTAGAGCAGGCCGTAGATGAAAGACTACAGAGATAATGTCAGTAAACCCAGTTATGGAAAGGATGTTCGTATATCAGGGCCGAATTCAGACTCACCATATAAACACACAGAAGGAAAACAATCGGCGACTTGACGAACAGCAAAACCGGCCTCTTGAAACTCTGCACCAAGGTCTGTGTCAAACCAACAGACTCCTTATCTGCGTCATAAGCACTCCGCAAATCAGTTCTACCCGTTTCCTTCGCGAGTTTCTCGGTCTTCCACCGAATAAGAACATCGGCATAAGTCTCTTTGTTCAGAACCTCAACACCGAACGACACGACACCACCAACAATAAGAAGTAGCCAAAACACCCAGCGCCAGCCGGCTTCCTGTCCGAGGAATCCACCCGCGATAGGGCCAACAACAGGTCCAATCAGTGGGCCCATAGCCCAGACTGAGGTTGCCATGCCGCGCTGCTCCCGAGGGAACAGATCTGCGATCACACCTGCGCCGAGTGTTAGACATCCCGAACCGCCGATTCCAGCGAAGAGGCGGCAGATGATGAGGGTCTCGATGTTGTTTGCAAGAGCGCAGCCAATTTGCCAGACTACGAAGAACCAGTTTGCGCCGCTGAGGACGACGCGGCGGCCGTAGACTTCACTCAGAGGGGCAAGTAGAAGGGGGCCGAACTATATCCGTGATATTAGATGGGTTGGATTGCATAGATGATGAAGGTGGGGTAAACTCACAGCATATCCGAGGATATAGATGCTGACACTGAATGACAAAATTGTCTGATCCATTACTCCGAATTCCATTGCCACGTATGAAATGGCGGGTGAGAACATGCTCGAGGCAAGCGGGGGAGATCAGAGTCATGACACTGATTAGGGCGAGCAAAGACCATTTTTTGTTGGCCGGGAAGTTCTGGGGATTGTTTGGATCATCTTGTCCATCCCAGCCTACTAATCCAAGGCTGAGGTCTGTTTCTGGGAATAGTTCTTTGCTTGGTGCTGATGTCTCGGCGGTTTGCCTTGTTGATTGTTTTTCGAGGTCTGGGGTTTGGTTTCTGACGCTGTCTCCTTCGTTTAGGGTTGGCTGAGTTGAAATAGACTCTTTTTGGAGAGCATCCATGGTGGGCGACAAGTATTTATGGAAATATAGACAGCGATGGGTGTCCTTGAGGTGTGGGAGTAGTATAGAGGCAAACGAAATAGACGGGTGTGTAGGGAGAAGCAAAGTTGAATAGTCTTAAACGAGTGTAGAAAGAGGAAGATTCGATCTTATATAAAAGTAAAAATTTTAAGAAACACAGTAGATCAGGCTATGATCAGCAAGGCGATGTCCGAGGGATCTTGTATAAATTCCCGGAAGTTATCCAATATATCCACAATTAGCGTTACTACTGGCCTATATTGAGTCATAAATGCGATTATGTTTGTAAAAGTGGTTCATAAATCGAGAAAACTCGGGTAAGCCGACGAAGTATTCAACTTCGGACCGCCATGCATCGACAACGTGATGGACATACTTCCGAGCGATGATTCAGTGCTCCACTATGTCTGTTCGTTGACCAATTATAAGCGCTCAAACCAGCGAACCGCGAGGCGCTGAATCATTGCTGGGTGGTGCCGTGGTCTCAGTGTGGGGCCACTTTCATATCGCATGGAACTTTATGTTTATTTTAATGCGCATAATTCATTGGGTTCAGCCTTGTGACCTTGGGAAAGGAGTTGTGATTATCAAACTTGAGAGATGTCATTTGATGGAAACTACAAGTAATTGATGTCATGGGCCTCGACCACACAGTTTGTCCTCTCGGACCAATCCACTGTTCGAAACAACCTCTGGAAAACACCCTCCATATCATGTTCATTCTCCCCTTTGCAACGTCTTCGAACACATTCCATATCATCTTCATGGCAGAGTAAAGCTCTCCTTTGTAGGGCCATTGGTTACCCCACGACGAAGGCTAGCCATGTTCTTCCGATGCTCTTGTTGCACGCTCAGACTTCCATCGTCATCAAACACAGTCATTCGGTCAATGGAGGAAATACATCGCCAGTTGTCTCAGCCATCGAATCAAGGTACTCCAACACGTCAAAGTAAACGTTTTCAAAGTATGCCTTGGTAACATCCTGGGCGGGGTTGTGCATATTCTCCAGCTGGTCATATCTCAGGTTGACAAATTCTGTTCCCACATCACCCTCAATTTCCGACAACAGAATCAGCAGCGGGACAAATGGCTGAATTCCCATTTTCATATTCACAGTGAGAGTGTAATACTCCATAAGACGGTGAACAAACCACCTGGCACTAGAAAAGTCACGACGCTTGCACCCAATGAGCTTAAACAAACCGGCGGAGATATCCTCGTAGTCCTCTGCAGGACTACGAGTAAACTGCCGAAGAATCGTCTCAGCCCCCATCATGAACTCGTCTGCCAGTTCAGCTCGAGGCTGTTCCTTCACAATCATGCGCACAAGGATTGGATTCATGTTCCACGCGATCCAGTTGCGGACCTCGATCGACATCTGTTGCCATCTCCTAGCATTGGGCGAGTCCTTATAAGGGCGAGGGATGCCAGAGTCAATGAGCCGATGGAGTTTGTGGATTTTGAGGATCTGACAGATCTCAGTGCGCCAGGTGGCATAGTCCTTGGGGTGTTTTAGAACACAGGGAAACTGGTACAGAGTGAAGCAGCCGATTTGTGGCAACTCAAATGCCTGGTCAATTTCTCCGGTCGGCTTCTCAACTGGAAGTAGGGTGGACCAATCGCGAGTGTGCTCTGCAGACATCTTGGCGTGTCGTTGTAGAAACCTGTCGACTGGGTGCCCGTCGTTGTAAAGTGAGAGGATACGCCGTCTGGGACTATACGAACACCAACCATGTTAGTTCGTAATTTTTTAATAGATCTCACAGTAAACATTTGACGACTTACCGAATTGATTGGTCGAATGAAATATTTTCCTACGCCACGGGGGCGTGTATCTGTGGTGTGGATGCCTCTTGTTGTCTTTCAGTCGACAACCGAAGATCAGAGGATAGTAGATTCCTTACCACAATTGAGATAACCGAGCAGCCTTGTGGACTAAGAAAGATTTTCAAGCTGCTAACAGGAAATCGTATTTGACTGCAGCTTTGTAAAAAGGAATGAAGGTGTACGGGAGAAAGGAGAAGAGATGAGAGAATGAAAGTCGATGAAGGGTTCGGGCGGACAGTATCTACAATATAGCCTCACTTACAAGCACTCACACATAATGGCATATGAGGCATAGTCTACCGCCCACAGGCAATATGTATACTCTTCCCAGAATCAAACTGCTGCCACTAGCAGTGTGCGCATCGTGGCCGAAGTAAAAGCACCAATCTGTGGACTGCAAATGTCTGCCATCTATCTAGTATACCTTAAACCATAAATGTGAGATAAAACAATATGGACTTCGACATAGTACAGTGCCGCTTGTTGCATCCTTCCAACGATGGGAGCTATATGCTAGTTTGCCTAATGGGTTCTCTGATTTCTAACAACAATGCCAGTTACAAACATACATAAGTAAGGTTCGAAGGTGTATTTTCAAGCCAAGCAGAACTTGGGCAATGTGTCGAAAAATCGATATCGGAAATCTTTGTAATGAATTTATAGTTCCTCAGCTTCAGACGCATATAAGTTCAAAGCACCATTCACACCATAGCCTCTCGGTGTGAAAATGGCTATGTCAATAGCCACTAATGGATCACCTTTGGCATTCCGCATTCAATCCTCCTAACATGAGTCTGTTCAATCTTGCAAACATATGTATCTTCCCAACATTGGAGGTTTGCGCCTGAAAGTTGTCTTGGCACTTGGGCAATCGATAGGGAGATACGTTATCTTATCGTCTCCGCCAATATCCCAATGTCACTTTCTTCGCTCCTCCCGAGATCCACCTTCTTCCTCGTCTCCCCTTCATCAGGGTCTCAGTGTACCTTTTGTCCTTGCGAGTCACTCGTCCGTTCTCCCAGGTAGGATGCAACTTCCCTCGAAAAATGATGCGCCAAGTATTTTACGCTGATATGACCCCATCTACAGTAATCCTGCTGCCTTCCAACACCCCTCAGGTCCTCGTTATCTTATCACAGGATGGGGATTCAGGTTTGACAAAAGACCTATAGCGCTTCCTAGGCCACTAAATTCTTGCCGCCCTTTGCTCTTCCCTGGCCGACCGTAACCGCCTTCTCAAAATGGACCAAGAGGAGGCTCCACCACCCCCGTACTCGGCCGTCGACCCATTACTCGCACCGAACAGCCGGAACAACACTTCCTCTCAGACAATTGCTCCTGGTGTGAGTCTCCCCGACGGAGGATGCAAGTAGTTCTCGTGTCCCGACACAGCCGACGGTTGTGCCGGCGCATTTCAGATCCGCCGCTGCGTACTTTGAGGAACGGCTTCCCTCGGTCATAGACGAAAGCCGGGGTCTTCTACCACATCATATGACCATCTACCCTCGGAGCCAAGCCAAGGATTTCCCACGACGGCCGCGCTGCTGGGCCTCGCGGTTCAATGAGATTACCCAACAGGACTGGGACACCTTCTTGAAGTACTTGTTTCCTCCGCAATTAGGGCTGGCTGCGTCCTCTCAGCATCTTCCACGGCAATTACGAGCGGAAATTAGACGTGACCGCAAGGATCGCCCACAGGAGACTGATGAGCAACGGAAGGCTCGAGTCGCTGCCGTTGTTGCCGAATGGAACGAATGCTTTTTCGGTCTCCGCGCTACTCATGTTGTCTTTGTCTATGTGGGCGAACCTGATTCTGCGCCGTCGTCCGCTTTATGTCCTCGATGCTATCCAGCGGCAACGGGTTCAGTAGAAGGTCAGCCTATTCGAAATTCAAATGCCCCGTCGCCTGTGCCTGGGCAACACGTTCCTTCGCCGAACCCTTGGTCCATGCCCCCTCCTGGGTTCCCCAACCCCCACGTACATGTGCCCCCATCTCCATATGGAGTATATGGCGTTCCTCCATACCCTCCTCCCATATCCCCTAACCAGCCACCTCAATATTACCCCCATCCACCTCAAGGCGCATGGCAATGGAACAATTGGAACTATCCGCAGCAGCAACCGCAGTATCCCAACAACAGCACCAAGAGTGGGACCCGTGGGTGGATCTCACAGATCGCATCACAAGCGCAGAAATATGGAGAGCGGTTCAGCGAACAGGCACTACAATATGGAGACCAAATCAGTGCACAGGCACAGCATTATGGACGGCAGGTTGAGGAGCAGGCTCTTGCACATGGCCGCTGGATTGAAGAACAGGCAAGGCTTCATAGCCGGAAAGCACCAATTACAGGACCTCCATATGGTGGTGGCTACTACCCCGGCCGGCCTGGGATAATTCGCCTCGTCCCATCGCCAATAGCCCAACTAGCCCAACGACACCCATTCAAAGCCCCAGCCCTACAAGTCCTAACCCGACGAGTCGGCCTGAGACAATCAGCCAGGTCAATAGCAACAAACCTAAGCCTTCAGCAGAACAGCTTCTGATAGAGCCTCCCGCGACCGAACGCACCAGACGAGTATCAGTGAGCTCCGTCTCATCCGAGTCCTCCTTCAGCTCAATTGACTCTCTATCGACAACATCGGACCTAGACGTATCAGACCTTGCCACAGTGCGCACTCAGTTGGAACTCCTGGACGATCGTCACGATCGAGTATTATATGACGCCGCCGTCGATCTCCGCCGGCAACTCTCAGTCCTGCAAGAATCCCGCCGAGAAGCCAAATTCTCCGGTAAAAATAACTGGCGAGCTGGTTTCAGCCAAAGCCAACAAAACAACCAGCAATCCAGCGACACCGACTGGGGTCGCTGGGACTCACCCGAACAGCAGCAGCGCAACTCGGTCGATAGACGCGCCATGAAAGAAGAAATGCGTGCCACCAAGAAAGCGTTCCGGGACACGCTGCGCCGAGCACGAGACGAGCAGCGCGAACGCAGACGCATTCGACGCCGCCAGGTTCGACAAGCTCGCGCTAATGAGGGCGATAAGGCGAAACATATGCATGACCAGCCGCTAGATCAGCAGCTTGGGATGCTGCGGCTGGAAGATTCTCAGCAACCCAAGCCGCCTATGCCTCCACGTCCGGTCAGCACACAAACCCAGTCTAGTCCGGTTTCTACACCGAATAGCGCGAGTGTTGGCTTTGGATTTGCTTCCAATCCCCCTTCCCTGCTATCTCACGGCCAAGCACGCAGGACTTACCACCTACTGGGGACTCTGCCTCTGGGAAGAAAGTGAAACCGACTGACACGTCTAGTCGGTTAAAGGACATGCTGTTGCCGCGCAAGGTGAAAAAGCAACAGTCAAAAGAGGATGATTCGGGAAGTAAATGATCTGGCATAGCTGGATATTGTTGATCTTCCATTTTCTTTAATTCTGTTTTCAGCTTGGAGTTCAATATTTCCTTGGGAGGACGGCAAAAAATGGTTTGCTTCTCAATGTATAGTTCAAATCTCGACCACATCCAAGTCGACGAAGTCACGATTCACATTGATACATAGGACATTCGCGAAACCTTTGCAATTCGCATCTTTATCTACACAAAGTCCAAATATACTGAAATGAAACTTTTTTCAAAATATCTCTATACATACAAAGAGCATTCATCACCATTTGCATCTATATTCACATCCATATCTTCAAGCCTTGGACTCATTCTTCTCCACCAAATCACCAACCCCAAGTCCCCTCCCAACCTTAACCCGAATCATCTTCTCTGCATCCTTCTTCCCAAGATCCCCAACCTCCTCCCCTTCATCCTCATTCCCCTCCTCCCCATTCTTCTCCTTATTATTCTCCGCATCCCGCTTCTCAATAGCCTTCCAATCAAGCCACATGTTCTGCAGATTCAAGCGCATAGCATACGCATCCTCACCATCGGCATAGTACCCATCCTCGACCTTCTCGACCTCAAAGCCAAGCGTATCACGGTACAATCGCAGCGCAGCAACGTTCGACATACGCACATGCAGGGAGACGAAATGCGCGCGGTGCGACTCGGCCATTGCGCGTTCTGTAAGAATAGATATTAGCTCGGAACTGTAATGGAATATGAATATCCAGGCTATCCCGCTTTGGCCATTTCAAACATAATGCAAACACAGAACCCAGAAATGTATGTAAAATCAAGAAAGCATGCAAAACCAAGAAACGCTGCAAAATCAAAAAAAGCAAAGTGCCACTCACGACTCATCCGCATCAACCTCTCCGCAATCCCCAACCTCCGATGCGTCCGCATAACACTCAGACTGGTAATATGACCATGCTGCAAGCCATCCGTGGGCTCCTCCTCCATCTTCGCAAGCACGTATCCCACGACCTTGGGATACTCGCCTGCGACATTGCCGGCGATGCCTGCGGGGGTGGACTTGTATCCGCCGCGCGGACGCACGACCGCGACGAAGCTTAGCTGCGGCCAGGTCAGGGCGTGGTACAGGTAGTATTTTAGGAAGTAGTTCTCGGGTAGGTTTGTTATGTTGCAGGTTTGGATTGAGGGGAGGAGGTCGATGTAGGAGGGGTAGCTGCTTAGAGGGACGATGTCGACCATTTTGGCGGTTTTGTGAGAGCTTGCGGTGAGGGGTGAGGTTTGGGTGTGAGGGTGATAGGGTGGTGGAGTTGGTTTGCGGTGCGGTGGGGAGGGGTCATGTGATATCGGGAGCTGGGGGGGTGGATATGCTTTAGATCTGCTTTGTATGTTGGAAAGAAGTTGAGGTATTCTTTGAGAATCTTTATTTTCATTTGTTCGAGTTCCTGTCAATTGCGTTTGTCTGCTTGTTGACTGCTTATGTATAGACCAATAACTAAAATAACTACATTGTAAGTACTATATCAAATTCATATCCAGTACAAAGTAATATGTATGGCCAGAAGGTAAAAAAAAAGAAACCTAGCGCCGACGACCAATCCGGTCATGCATCCAAAATACAAGTCATAGATATCGTGGAAATCAGAACGCAGACATCACCATCTGCACTCCCACTGCCACCAGAAGCACAGTCGACATGCCGGCGACAGAAACCTCGCGCAGAGCACCAGACGTCTTGCCACAGCAGTTACGGTCATAAGTGACATTGTTCATCTGGGCAGCGACCTCGAAGACCGAGCCGTTGAAATTGCCGTAATTATAGTAGTCCACCAAAAGGAAGTTAGGCGGACGGCCCCAGGTTGCTGTCAGAGTTAGCAATGCACATCAAAATCAAATACAGTCTCAACTCACTGTTACATTCCTGGGCCATTTCACCCAGACTGCCACTGCCATTCACGGCATTGGTTTCATCAAGCTGAGCAGTATTGGGGATCAACATGCTCAGAGACCCGAGGTTCAACTGCAGGTTCAGATTGTGATTGGCCATGTACATGCGGTCCTTGGCGTCTGCCTCGGACAGACCGGGTGGGCGTTGCTGTGTGCAGGGGAAGGCAGGGTTGGTGGGCGAGAAGGGCGTCTCCCACACCTGCGAGAATTGATCCATCAGCCATGGGTGCGCGGTCTGATTGGCTTGGTAGTCCATGAAGAAGACTGCGCGCTTCTGCCTCAGGATCATCTCTGAGAGTGTGGGCCAGTCGTTCAGGGCCATTGGGACCTTGGTGGGGGTGTAGATCAGGTCCTTCAGGCCGGAGTTGTAGATGGGGGTGGTGAAGTTCTCAGGCGAGACATAATCGAAGTTGCCGATGATGAAGGTCACCACGTCGTATGGGTTCTTCCGCATCCACTTGTTGACGTCGGTCAGGTATTCTTCGAGGGTGCCGGCGTCGAGCAATTGGCAGGTTGTGTGGCACAGATACATAGTGCCATTGACATAATGAGTTTGGAATTGCACTAGTCCACAGGTTAGTCAGGGTTTATTTCTAGAAAGGCAAGCTCCACTTACGAGTGCGAACTCCGTCATTGAGTTGTGTCGTCACATCCAGCGCCTGGTTGGCGGCGACGCTGTTCTTGCGCACGAACGGGCTGTTGTGCGCTGCGACCATGGTAATGTTGGAGTACTTCCTAGTACAGAACTCGGGGTAATTGTTACAGGGCCTGGTGTTGACGACAGGTGTGTTCGTAGCTGTGCCAGTCGTGGTCGCAGTCGCGTTCATGCTATTGTTCCCGATCACTGTCGTTCCTCCGCCTCCACCGCCCACCAGCAAAGTCAACGAGTCGGAAGTCGTGGTGACTGCGGTCTGGTTGGAGGCAGTCATTGTGCCATTGTAACGAGTGGTCGATGCAATGACCGACTCATCGCCGTCACTCAGTGTGATTGTTGTGCTGAATTCTTGGTAGGTACCTGAAGGAATGGCCACGGGAGTTGTGACGGACACAACTGTGCTATCGGTGGTCGTCCCGGATTCGGAGGATTCGGTTGATGAGTCCTGGGCCAGGGCAACGGCGAGGAGGCCGAGAAGAACTGTAGGCCACCTCATAGTGTGTGATATGGAATAACAATGTGCCCAAGACAAGACAGGAGAAGACCTGGGAAGACCTTGGGGAAATACTTCAACTTACCTAATCAAGTGGAGATTTTAACAAATGACGTCGATCATCAATAAAGGAGAACGACGGGCCAATGAGATTTTTAAATTTTTTTAATATTTTTTATATTCTTAGGGGGCGAAGTGGTCAGGCAGTGATCTCCAGCCTCTTGGCTCTTTTGCCGATTGCTGCCTGTTACATATTTAGTTCGACCTAGACTTAGTCTACTACTCCGTATAGTCTCACCCTATTAATACACATATATGCTTCTACCTAAACTGCCCAATCTATCCATTGGTATATTTCCATTCTCTTGCATTTTAACATGTTCTTCATGTCCTTTACTGTACTAAAATAAGTCTAAATGATCATCATAGGCCAGGGGGCCATCACTAGTGTCCAGCCACTGACGATCTTAAGACACGACGATCTGATGAAATTTAAATTTGAACATTTTGAATCCAATAGACCCCAATCGAGCCCAATATAGACCCGGTAAATATATCCACTTAGCTAAAAAAACACCTGGACATCTTTTTCCCTGGGAGATACTCTAACGTCATCTCGGCGAACCCTAAATTTCTAAATTTCTCTTTCTTCTCTTCGCGGGTTCTTTGGATATTCTCTCCTTTTCCTTAATCCATATTATTCTACCATGCATGAGACAGACAATGGCAAGCGGAAGCTTCCCTTCTTCAAATCCACAAGTCCAATCGACCGCCAGCGAAAGTCCACCGTCCACTGGCATCGCATATTACGGTCGCTGTTGTATTTGATCGCTTGGATCTTTTTGGTGCTGGTAGTCATTGGCAATGTCTCCGATAAACCAGTTCTACGCAGTACATACTTCCTCTACCTCGATCTTGCCAATATTATCCCAATCTCCATCCCCAATGCCGTCCTTATCAACTCCATCGCCCAAACAATCGGTCTGCACGACTTCTACCAGGTCGGCCTATGGAACTTTTGTGAAGGGTACAATGGACAGGGAATCACCCACTGCTCCAAGCCAGAGACTCTCTATGCCTTCAACCCCGTTGAGATCATCTTAAATGAGCTGCTGGCCGGTGCAACAAGTACGTTTATACAAATATCCCCGCAAGGACTCCCCTGGAATGTAAAGACCTAACAACCCCACGCAGTCGCTCTCCCGGCCGACATTGAAGGCCCATTGAATTTAGCCCGCACCGCCTCCCACTGGATGTTCGGACTCCTCCTCGCCGCAGCGGTCCTGAATTTTGTTTTGATCTTCGTCGCCCCGCTCGCCGTGTCCTCTCGACACCCCCGGAACATCAAAGCCTGGGCAGCAGGGTACAATGACGGCCACCCGCCCGCGGGGAATCCACCTCACCGCCGCCGGACCTTCGTCTGGCTGCGCGCGCTGCCCATGTTGATTCTGACATTTTTCACCGCGCTGGTGACGGTCGTCGGGTCTGCTGTGGCGACGGTGATGTTCGTGATCTTCGCCAACGTCTTCTCAAACGCCGACCCGAGAATCAACATCCAGGCACACGTCGGCACCCAGATGATGGTCTTTATGTGGATTGCTTCGGCGTTCAGTTTGATCGCCTTTATCCTTCAAATCGGCTCTTGCTGTGCGGCTTGTTGTCGTGGTCGCAAGGCTCGTAAGGAGCTCAAGTCGCAGGGTGTTAATTGGCGAGAGAAGGGGTCTGCCCCCACTGCGACCGAAGATCGTGAACCCCATGCCATCTCCAACTGATTTTCCTTTCTGGCCATATCTCTTCGGGTTTATTTTATCATCGTCATATTTGTGGGGTTTGTCTCGATATCCACCCCTTCTGCTTATAGTGCTCCCATTTCTGGACATTTACCCATATTTTATCTATCATCTACCTCATGATTTTACGATTGACTGTAAAGAAGGGCATTTCTGTTTTAGAATATTTATCTCAAAGTGAATCTTGAATATATAAATTATATATATTTGTATAATATATATAATTTATATAAATTCCGCTCAATTTCCAGGTCTTTTGGCCAAGCCTTTTGGATACGTCACAGACCTGTAAGCTCAAGATCTTTGCCACAATTCCTCCGATCTAATCCTCTTGTCCAGGAATATCCCATTGATAGTCCCTCCACTGTTCCTATCACACAGATCATTATACACCAAACGCTATTGACCAGCTCTGACAACCAAGACCAACATTCCAAGAGGCTAATGGTTCGGATCCATTAGATCTATAAGACACAATAAACCCCATACTCCGTGAGCTATAAAAAAAAAGGCAGACCTTCAAGCTGGTTCTTGATCATTAGCTGAATCTGGATATCATATATAATATAACATCCATGGATACCCCGGATAGCCTAGATCTTCGTATGCAACCTTAACCATCATCCTCGGTACCTCCAATAGCCATATCCAAGGCACAACCCACCCCAGAAAAACAAGAAACATTCTCTTGTGTCCCTTCAATTTCTGCTGTTCACGCGACCCAATGCCCAGGACCATCATGAATGTATGAAAAACTATAAAGGCCCTCCACTGCTTCCGTGATTAAGGTCCATCGGACTTCACATCTTCACCTTCTATTTACTTTAATATCCCAACAGCCATATAATTACAAACATCCTAATCACCATCCAATGTCATCCATAATCGATCTCCCCACCTCAGTCCCAACCAACCCCATCCTAAACCAGACCCTCCCCGACTTCAACCTCACAAACAAAGTAATCCTAATCTCAGGCGCCGCCCGCGGTCTAGGCCTGACCTTAGCAGAGGCTCTCTTAGAAGCGGGCGCCAGAGTCTACGCTCTAGACCATCTCCCAGAGCCGGTATGTGTTACTTTCCAAGGTGGTCATTGTACTACAATCTCCAACCTCAACTCCTAAAATAACTCCGGACAAAACTTACTCCTAAAGACACCAGAATTCATCGAAATCCAGCAACGCGCCAAGACATGGCACACCGAGCTGCAGTACCGCTGCATCGACGTGCGCGACACAATCTGCCTCAATGCCGTCGTCGAGGATATCGCCAATCACGAGGGTCGTGTAGACGGCCTCATCGCTGCAGCTGCTATCCAGCAGGAGACCCCCGCGCTGGAATACTCCGCGAAGGATAGTAATGCTCTGCTGGAGGTTAATGTTACCGGCGTGTTCATGACGGCTCAGGCTGTTGCGAGGCAGATGGTTCGGTTTGGGAATGGGGGGAGTATTGTGTTAGTTGCTAGTATGAGTGGGACTGTTGTTAATAGGGTATGTTGGTTTCTTTTTCTTTTTTCCTTTCTTTCTTTCTTTCTTTTGTTTCGGTTTCTTATCGAAAGTCCATATTTCTTCTCTCTCTATACCATCATCCATATCTAACGGATATCACTAATGCAAACAGGGTTTAATCTGTCCCGTCTACAACGCCAGCAAAGCAGCCGTGATCCAACTATCCCGCAATCTCGCCGCCGAATGGGGCCCGTACAATATCCGCGTCAACACCCTCTCCCCCGGCTACATTCTCGCCCCGATGTTGGAGATGATGTTCGTCGAGTATCCCGAGCGTCGCGTCGAATTCGCCAAAGAGAATATGCTAGGTCGGTTATCCCGTCCGCGGGAGTATCGCGGTGCTGCTGTTTTCCTGCTTTCGGATGCGAGCAGTTTCATGACTGGTAGTGATCTCCGTATTGACGGTGGTCATGCTGCTTGGTGAATAGTTTTTGTTGTCAGGCGATGTTGGCTAATGGGTTGTTATTTTGGTAGTTGTTTTTGGCTTTGTGGTTCGGATAGTGGGTCTATATATTTTGTATCTGAGTGCTTACTTTCCTCCTTGTTTCTGCTTGTAGATCCTATGTAGATGTAGTATATTATGGAATAGGGGTGATACCTAACTGATCACATCCGTTGTAGTGTTTAAAATGGGAGAGATATACCATTGTGGTGTGATGACCTAGTATATTTGATTGGAGAATCGTTCTCTATTATCCCCTACTAGCATTGCCTTCTACAACTACTGCTACATACATGCCCTCAAAACTCATATGCTGTGAAACTACAGACCATAAATTGATTGACAGATACTCGGCATCAGGACAAGCAAAGGGGGTATTAGGGAAGATGCAATCATCCGTGGACGTTATTGTGCAACAGATGCCCAAGCACACAGAATCAGAGAATAGAAAGATCAAATTTCAAAGTTCAAGTATGAATTCAGGACACAAATAGGTAAAAAGACATGCATAGAACTGAAAACCATGGACGCTATCCAAAGACGGGGTCAATGGCGTAGCTCAAGTCGACAAAAAGATCAAGGAAATAAACGGGGTATCGATATGGAATAAGAATAAAGCAAGGTAAAACCGAAATAAGCACAAGCCCCAGGGAAGATTCAGCAAAGCAAGGCAAGAAGAGAAAAAGAAGAGAACTACTCGTACTGACATGTACTCGTACTGACATGGATGCATTAATCACAACGCAAGAAAGAAAAAAGAGAAAAAGAAGAAATCATAAGCCCGTCGTCTTTCACTCCTGGTACGCCGACTGATCGGTCCCCGTATTAATACGCCGTGTATGCAAAGGTCAACTCAAATGACCAAAAGAAAGGCACGAACGAGCCATTTACATCTCCATGCCGTACTCGTCCTCCTCCTTGAAGCTCATAGCAGCATGGCCAGCACTGTTCCAGTACTGGGGTTGACCGGCGCCGTTGGCGCTGCTGGTGCCGCTGTGGAACGAAGGACTCAGGCTGGGAGGAGTCAAACCGGACATGTCGCCGCCCTGCACGGCATCGCCGGCGATGTTGGTGTGCTTGGGGACGCGCAGACCGCTACCCGGTCCGCGGGTGTAACTGAAGGAAGTTGGATCATTCCGCTCCAGTGCATCGAGGATCTCGCTGCGCATGCGCTTCTCCTCTTCGGTTTGCTCGAAGGGCCAGGTTCCACCCAGACTGCCGATCAACTCCGCGAGTTCCGCTTCTTGCTGGTATTTGACGTGCAGGGCCCACATCAGATCGCGAGTCCAGCTGACGGCACCGTTGAGGATGTCGCCCTTGTTAGGACCCTTCTCCTTTTCTTCGATGGGGAGACCCATTGTGATGTTACCCGCTGTCGCACGGCGGCCGTTGCCTCCAGCAAGAAGAGATGTGGCGGCATTCCCACCTCCGCCGGCCATGGAGAGAGCGCTGCTGTTCACAAGTTGCTTTCGGACCTTGTCGTCTTCGAGTCGGTGCTGAGGGACTAGGTGGGAGAGATCCTGAATGCGTTCATTGATGTTGTCGCGTCGGCGGCGTTCGACTAGGTTGTGCGAAGCACGGCGACGTCGGCGCTTGGCTTCCTGGGATTCGAGATCTCCGCCGCCGCCAGGGAGATGAGTGTCAACTTTAGCGGGCAGGGAGGCGTGCTTCCCAGACTTGAGAATCTCGGAGATTCCAGCGTGGTGCGATTGGTTAGGAGGAGATGAGATGGGAGATGACTCGACGTACGACTGTCCGCTGCCAGGAGTTCCATCCCACTGGTTGGACAGGGTCTTCTGGTGGCGAGCTTGCAGTCCGGTCCGGATAGGCTGAGACGGGAAGCTGCCAGACTCAGGGGTACCCAATGTCAAGGAACCCAGTGCCGGTGTCTTTGGAGTCATGGGGCTGCGGCCGTCAGATGAAGGACGGTCCATGCCTTGCAAGCTCTGGCGCTTGGTGCCGAGGTAATTCTGGTCGAAGGAGCTGGCATTGTGCATGTGGGGATTTTGCTGGTTCATGCGGTACTGTTCATAGTTGAAGCTGTTCTGGACGAATGGGCTGGCCATGGGGGCATTATCCGGAGTGTTGGAGTACATATGCGACATCTGGCTTTGGTGACTCATCGCGATACCACCAGCAGACTGGTCCTGGAGATAGTTCACGTTATCGCGCTGATGACCGTTTTGACCGCTGATCTCGAGATCCAACAACTCGTCTGTGTCGATGCCGGAGTTTCCGAAGTTGAAGCTTGATGACATGTTCTGTTGCGAACCATAAGAGTAAGGCATGAAACCATTCTGCTGCTGCATGGTCAAGTCAGATGGGTCGACCCCATCGGTGGGGAATTGATTACCCATCGAGTAACCGGAGTGCGACATGATGAAAGGGGTGTAGTCGTCGGTTTCGTGTTTGATGAAGAGACTCGCTTCAGCCATCGGTGAAACAATCTTGGGGGGGGGGTTTGGGATGGGGCGCAGATCGGCGAGGGGCTAGGGAGGAGTCGTAGTGCCGATCCTACTGACTCTCCGTGACAGTTGTCAAAAGTTAGATCCGAGACGCCGGATAAGAGGATGGAAGATGTGTCGGGATGTGAGAATGTCACGATCTGTATGGAAAAGATGTTAGTCAAGACTCGACCCCGCCCGGCGATTTGAAGATGTGGCCTCCGTGCGCAAGGCAAAACAGGCAACCCAATAAAATGCAAGATAGACCAGAAAAGGAATGCAAATAATTACCCTTGAAACAATAAGGACTGGAGGAATGAAGTCCGGGGAGATTGTGAGACGAGCCAATAAGCCGGGGAAATTTCCTCTTTAAAGCCGGGATGAGTCGACAATCGAGGGGGGCCGTGTAGATACCACAAACGTGTCGTGGGGCAATCGCAAGGCACAAGGCGCAAAGAGAACCTTGGAAAAGTTCTAAAGAACTGTGTAAGCGATGAAAGAAGAAATAAAGTCGAGTGGTGCGCAAATGCGAGAAATGAAAGAAGACGAATATTCAGAGAGATGAAAAGAGACCGAAAGACCAGAAACGAGCAGGAAATAAAGCCCGAATCAGGCAATCCCAGTTTGATCCCGGTTGATCCCAGTTAAGCCCAGTTGAGCCCAGTTGATCCGAGTTGCAGTTGAATGTCAGTTTGACGCAAAACAAGAATCCGGAGAAGAGTGGGGGAACAAGCGGTGGGAGGGCGGTGAGATGTGGCGATCCGAGTTTCGAGAACGTCCTTGTATAGTATATAGCAATGTAGTTTCGCCTTCATATTCACCTTTGTATATTTGAGATTCGATGTCTCTTGCGCCTTGACCCCTAGGCTGTTCGCTCGGGGTTTGATGCCCACGCTCGGATTGCAATCGGAATACGAGTTGACGCAAGCCCTTACTCCCCCAATAACAAAAGAAAAGAACATGTTGGGCTTGGTATTAATGAAATGTTGTACCTACCAGAAGAGATGTATATGCAGTTGGTATAAGTATACTTAAGTGTAAGTATACCTAGGTATAGACCTGTGTTGCTGTGTGGGTGTTAACAAGAGATCCAGAGTATACATCCCGGAGACCAAGGCATCTCCATAAGCATGCAGGTCAAGACATGTATAACATATGAGCAGAGCCCCATCCACACGTGGGGACAAGGCATAGATCACGGACGCAGGAACAAAGGGAATATGTCATATATAAAGACCTGACACGTACCTTGATATACTAAAGCGGTTCAGGTATAAAGTCTTTGCGAATGAAAAGTTCGAGAATAGAAGTATGCAGTGACAACTCAGAGAAAAAGCACTTGCAGGTTTCGCAGACCGAGGGGATGGAGACTTTATGAACTCAAGCGGCGCTCTTCTGCATCTCTCATTTGATATATTACAACATCGGTCATGCAGCCCGTCGATCGGTGGGAATCGATGAGATTCACCTACGCCATCGGACATTGAATTTTATTTTTATTTTAATATTTAAGTTGACTACTACCATCTGGATCAGAAGGGAAAAAGGGTGTAAATGGATGTGAGTGGATTTTGGGTGAAGGAGGGGTGGCAACGGTAAAACCCCCGAGCCTCTTTCTTTTCGTACTATACATAGATAATAATAATAAAAGGAAATACAAATACTACATGACTAAAGAGAGAAAAAGATATAATCATATTCCAAAATAAAAAACAAACTTGGACAAAGGGGGGAAGGGTGATACAGCCGGATCAAGTAAAACGGCGGCCATCCCATGATACACATCGGGATATTTGTCACCTGTTACTACAGATCATGACTCACGGGTGTCTTGAATAGACCAAGAATGTATCAGATGAGGTCTTGGGGTTACAAGCATACCGAAACCCATCTGCTAGGAAACCCTAATCTATCAGAGTGGAAGTCTGCAGAACATATTCAAGATCCCCAAATGAGACCATGTGGACATGGTTGATTTCATCAACTATGCAGAGCACTAGTATTTGAGATACCAGAAATGGTAGAGATCGACTAGCATGCGAAGATAACTACTAATCGCAAATATCATCCGGAGAACATAAGATGCATAATCCCATTACCTTGGCAATACCAGAGGTAGATGAGATTGGACAAGATCCTAGTATATATGTAAGAGAAAAACAGAAAACAGAAAATAGAAAACCAAAAAAGGGAAAAATAATAGCACACAGACCACATCCATAAGCATCAACTCTGCAAGAGGATCAGTGCGGTCTTCTTCATGTGGGATGTCGTGCAGAGAGGAGACCTGGAAGGACGATCATATCTCGCTGTGATCTTCAAGGGAGCTTGGACCTTCCTATTGCTCCGCTCTAACTGCACACTTAGTCTTGAGTCTGGGATTATTTTTGTTCTACGTAAGGGAGGGATTGATCGAGGATACGGCGGCAAAGGAAATAATGTCATAGTTTAATATATTTGGAACCTTTAGAAGGTTCAAATGTTCAACCTAGTTGATTCGGATTTCGGATTTAACCGTTCGGTCTTGATCCGAATCAGAAAATAGAAAATAGAATAGAATGTGGTGGAGAGAGACAATTGGAGGGGTTGGAATGTGTCTTCAGACATCTCCACCAATAGTGAATGAAAGCAATACACCTCACTTTGGTATGACTGTGCTAAGCCACATCGCCAAACTTTCCCCTCTTTGTGAGCCACTCCGGTTTAGGAGATGGTTTTCCTAGGATCGACGGATGGAGACTGTTACCATTTTGGAGGGGGAAATGGATCTGACGTCCCGTCCCGTCAAGGTTCGGCCATAGTATCCACGGTTGACGCAAGGGAGTTATATTCCATGTACTTTGATAGTATTCAATCCACTTACAACATAGGACGTTGAGACTAACCCGTGCACAGGACCCTGATATGACGACATCGTACGTGGTTAGGGTCGCACTCCATTCCGGGGGGGGGGTCACGGATATACCGACTCGTGCGTCGGACATTCTACAGAGTACCAATACAAAAGTAAAGTAGATGTTAAAAGGCAAGGGAAAAACAAGGAAACAGAAAAAGTAAAAGCAGAAACAATGAGGCTAGTGCCAATGTTACCCACGGTGCAGTCCGGAGTGCATATTAGCGCCCTTATGGTTATCGGATAATTCCCCTAGGTGGTACACGGGTAGCTACATAAATACAGCCAAAAGGTTATATAATGGGTATGCAACCTTGGAACATCTCCACGGAGTACTTCCGATACGGCTGCCGGCAACTATAGCCGTTATAAATGCTTCTACAGGGCTGTCCAATATAAGAACTTTGCACTCTACTGTTACAGTTACGGCCGATCGCCACAGGGTGTGCATCAGCCATGGAGGATCGACAGTGGGCCAATGATTTGAAATTTGCAGAAAGAGGGGGTCAATTATGGTCATGAGTCCATATCGAGTATAGTAAAGAACAGACTATTATATTGGAAATCAATATTATAGCAATGTAAGTTACACAGAAACTCCATTTAAAGTAAGTCGATTTGATTCAAATATGCAACAAGTATCTATAGGAAAGTATAGTTCTGCATATTAAGGGTCTTGATAAAATTCCAGCGGTTATAGCGCGAAGGAAATAAATATGTACAATAGCAGATATGTACCTATGTATATTATAGCATCATAATAACTTAGAATACTTAAAAATATAAAATGATATGGAATGATTTGAAATAATATGTGAAGTTGCTTATAGGTGGGTGATATACTTCCAGGGTATACTTGATACATATTTGGCGCTATACCCTATTAGGCACTAGTCTCCTTTCCCCAACTTCATTGCTGAACTGCCCTTTGCCATACAACTTAACCTCTTACCACTTACCTAGGTAGGCAACATTCCCACCCTGGTAAGTGACATGTATTTCTTTCATTCCTCTGGTAATCTCTTCTATGAGGATAATCCTGGTCTATAACCCCACAGGGCTCGGTCCGAGAGCTTTGTACCCCAACACTGGAATCCATCATCTGACAGCTTCAGCACTTAACGCCGATCGGGTTGGTCGCATCGGTAGCTTCACGCCATCTCGTCATTTTGCTTGGTTCCCCTCGTCTTCCTACCCTCCTTTATCGATAGCGCAGCGCTTCCTTGTCCAATCAGCGACCGTCGACCTCCCTCCGCCGTGTTCGGTTCCCATCCCTTCTCGGATTGTGCCCGTAAGGTTCAACGCTTCCCACCTATCTTCCGCTTGGTTGGCTTTATCTCGCCGCATTATTGCACGGCCTATAGTCGATTACGATCCTCTTGCGCCGCGCCGGAGGACTCCCAAGCTACCCCTGTAGTCGTCACCGACTCCGCAGAGATAGCTGCAGATCCGTTGGGCTGACGCCTTTCCACGGTGTAATAGGCAGCCCTTTTTTTTTGGTCGGGGAGGCTGTCCATAAAGTTTTTCTATCAGCCTGCCATATTCCATAACTTTTGATCTTTCGATCTTGGCCGCATATCTTCGAGTTGGAGAACTTTCCTCGAAAGTGGCCCCCATTCGAACCGAGTCACGGCGTGTCCCAGCCTCATCGGAAGCCGAATCAACCTTCGACACAGTCGTCATCTGCCCCTCTGTTGGCTTTACTAGGTCCCCACCTCTAGCCAATCCTTGAGGATCATCCACCACACGGCGCAGATCATCTGCACTCCATCTCGCATAGTCCCTGCAGACCGTTCTCTTGGTCTTGACTTGCTCGACCACGGGCCTTCTCTGCAGACGCAGCGGCGCACGCTCCTCCACTCGTTTCATTTGTCATCTAAAACTTGACTAAGACCTGACTCTTAGAACTAGTCTCAAACATGGCGAATAACTCGTTCCGAGACTCTGTCAACTCACTAGGGTGGTCGCGTAGAGACCCGGATCTCCCCGTGCACACTGGCGCGTCATCAAACACCCCATTCCTGTCTCGTCTACGGTCTTATAATCCATTCGGCGAAGGCGGCTATGTTCAACTGCCCACTCATAATGAAGGCCCTGGAGCCCCGTTGCCCGCAGCCACTCGAAGGGAAGAAGAAGAGGGCTTCTTTGCTTGTGAGTTTTTTTTTTTTAACCCCCTCTGTCTTGTGACCATCCGATCCTCAGATCTTCCCGCAAACCGTTGTGTGTGATCCAGGTGATGAGACTGCAGTTCCTGCGCCGGGAGGATTATTACCATGCTTGTTTATGTGGTTGCAAGCCGATAGAAGAGAAGAAACACACTAACACGCACTGCGTATAGTGAGTCGATGGGACCGCATGCTCATATTTGCTGCATGTAATTTGGGCGCCGCCGTCTGTTTCATGCTCTGCTTTTTCTTATTCCCCGTCTTGACACTCAAGCCCCGCAAATTCGCGGTCTTGTAAGTTGCCTCCCCGATGGTCCACATTAATGTGGGCTATGTTCCCCGGCTTTCTATGGCCATGTTTTGTTTTTCTTTTTGATCTTTTCCTATTATCTCATACCCTCGGACGGCCGGGCAAATCCCGAGCTGCCATAGACCAGGTCATCGGCCAAGCCTGGTTGGGGCCATGTGCGCCTTTGTACTTCACACTGCAAGCTGATTGGTTCTGACCTCGACCTATATCTGCGTCTCATGCCAAGAACATTCGTCTCTAGACTTGGATATCTCTTGCTAACAGGTTTCTCTACTAGATGGTCCGTCGGCTCAGTCTTGTTTTTGGTCTCATGGGCGGTCCTCATGGGACCGTGGACGTACGCTAAGCATTTGATCTCGGGAACACGGTTGCCATTCACAGCGGCCTATTTCGGATCGATCGCCCTCACCCTCTACTTCGCCATCGGGGTAAGTAAAATTGATTTCCTTTTTCTTTCGCTTTCGTTTCCGGTTTTGGATTTTCGTGTCTGGTCTTTACGCTTCATCCCGTTGCACGCCGACGATCCCTCCCCCTCATGATACTCCCCTCTACATTTCCCTGTTTGTCGCACACTCGTTCCCCCTCACTCTACCCGAGTCCGTATGGTCGCACTGCGCAACCGGGAAAAGGGGAATCTTGCAGCCTTCACATCCATCGCGCAGTACAACCTGAAACCACGGCTTGTGCTCCTTCGAATCCATCCCACCCTGCACTAGGCCGGTCTCTCTGCTCTGAATCTTGCGTCTGTACCACGTCCCACCACGGCGCGGGACTTGGATGCCCTTTCCCTTACTACACCTTGTCCGACACATCCCGGTGTCACAGAGCGCGGAGTCCAGAGCCATCGAGATCAATCTATGTCTTACCGTTCCTGACTACTCGGACCTCTTGTTCTACCTGCGTATCACAACTACACACCATCCACTTGCTACATTTGGCAACACATCCTCTTCTAGAAACTCTTGCTGACTGACTTCTCTTTTTTGGTGCGCTGTAGCTTCAGAGCCTCTTCCTCACTCTCATCTCCTCCATCTTCCAGCTCGCTGCCCTCGTCTGGTACCTCGTCAGCTATTTCCCCATGGGCAGCACCGGCCTGCAGTACGTGGGCCGGTTTGGAGCGTCGCGTGTTACCTCTTGGATTAATGGTTGATTTTGTTGATTTGCTTGTGTTTGATACCTACCTTTTTTTGGTCCTCACATATATCGCACGGTGTGCTTGTGGTTCCTTTGGTATCGGGCGCGGTTTGGGCTTTTTGTGGCTCTTTGTTGTGTATACTCATGTACATACCGGATTCCTATGCCATTTCTTGGCTTTCCCTTTCCATCTTCGTTCTCAGTCCGCCCTTTTTGGCTGAGCGAGTAAGCTATCCACTCACTGAACCTGAGCGAATCCATGTACGTAAACCCCCTCAATATATTGCGACAGGCTAGCCCTTACTATCCTACAGCCTTGGTGGTTACAGCACTGGGGATATCTTTTCTACATAGAATTTGATGAAGATGAAAGGACCATTCCAAGGTTATTGGGGACATCGGATTTTCTAACCGGACATATGTATACGGCGGAAGGACGGGAAGCTGTCCCGCCTTCTCAACTTCAAAGGCCAAAGGTTCTATACATCAGGAAGTCCCATTTCAGACTGCGCCTTTTGGCCTTTTCTGATGTCTACCCGATTGAGAAGGGGCGCAGAATATCAATATAACCAGACATCTAAAAAAAAAAACTACCTGAGAAGACCACCAGACTACGGCTGCACAAGTAGCCGACTATTCATACTGACTGGTCCATCCATACGAGGGCCTGCCTACCTTCCACTGGCATCGGATAAGTCTTCCCCATCAACTTCTCACCATGCCACCACCAGACCGGTGCCCATGGCGTAATGTCCACTTCTATAACGCGTCCAACAAACAACTCCTAGGAGGATTCTATCAAGCCGGTTCCCTAACGGAAGCAAATCTGCTCTGGATTCTGGGAAATGTGCTCCTTCCCAACCCTTTCACAATAAGGCACAGAGCATCCGGTCGAGATATCACGCCGTCGAACAATTCCGTTACGCTTGGCGATTACGACATTTTCAGTGACGATGGTAGGACTTCCTTCATACGCACTATAGGGACGTTATACTCACAGACCAAGTAGGAGCTATTACGGTAACGAACGAAGAATGGGTTCCTCGTGTGCGTAGTCATTCTCCGTCGGATCGAGAAGACTCCTTTCGAGACGGGATCCGTCAGAGAGACGGGAAATGCGTTATTTCTGGCAATGTCAATGAGCTAGCGCAGTGGGATTGGTGGGCTGGATTCGAAACTGCACATGTGGTCGCTCCGGACAAGGAGAATCTGTGGATCGAGGGAGAATCGAAGATCAACTCCCCCAAAACGGATTGCTTATGGAGGCGGCTCTACACATTCTTTTTTATCAGTATTTCTTCTCTATTAACCCAGATGTACGTATTCTCAGACCAGCTCTGTCGCAGGTTTACTAACAGCATAGGACGGGTACAAAATCATCACGTTTGTGCCGAATCACTAGCAGATCGATGGGAGAGTCCTTGATCCGGTTTGTCGGAGGCCAAATAATCCGAATCATGTCGCGGATGACTTTCTGAGATGGCACTTTCGGCAAAGCGTGCTTGCTAATGTGCGAGGGGCTGGGGAGCCAACTTTCGAGACGGATTTTCCACCTGGGACGGACAAGATGGCGACGTTGCGAGATGAACCGTACGGTAAGGAGAGATTTGAGATGGAGCTCGAGCGTAGGCTTGGATCTATGGCCAGGGAAGAAGAGTAGAGGTCCAGCTAGGGACCACAATGACCATAGCTTGCGCCGGATGTATTACTAGCTTGATATTCAATAAGAACCGCTTATGCAGCCGTAGTCTGATCGTCTTCTTGGTTAGTCTTTTTATATGTCTTTTTTGACAGTCTCCTCAGATAGTCTTTTACCTGATTATATAGACATTTTGTCCTCCTCAGTTTGTTGGGTAGACAACAGCAAAGGGCCAAAAAGGTCTTTTCTAAGTTTACACAGCCCCTGCTGAGCGATGAACATAGTTTCCTAAGGATGAATCGTAACAGTCCATTCGATATCCAAGCTAGCCGACTGAAAAGAAAGAGGACTCGCAGACATAGGATCTGCAATATAATGCAAACAGCACCAAAAAAATGCAATGCAGTAAAGTCATAGTAATAGTCAAAACCGGATTTCAACAACCCATTCCATTCCACTTCTCAATCATTCACATCGAAAACTCACTACTTTCCCCGGCTCATAACCAACCCAACAACACCACCAACGACCTTAACACCCTCAACCTCCGCCTCAAAAATGCCAGTATCCCCACCAGACCCAACCTCAACCCACCGCTGCAGCAAATCATTGCTCTCCTTCGGCTTAACTTCCGGCGCCGCCGTGCCAACCGTGATATGCGGAATAGCATTCGCGCATGGCCACTCAGCTACACCGGACTCTGTCTCGACACCCTCGGCGGGCAGGATGCGCGCAACAAAGGCCATGATGCGGTTATCCCAGACCAGACGCTCGATGCGCACGCGCGCGGAGCCCAGGGTTGGCGGGTTCTGGATTGGATTTTGGACTGGGTTTTTGGTCTGCGTCTCGATAAAGCGGGTTGCTAGATTTTCCCAGATCTCTGGTTTGTCTTTCTTCGAGGCGCGGTGGATGAGAGTTACGTGGAAGGTTGGTTGGAGGCGGCGGGAGTTTACGAGTTGGTTGTAGAGACGGGCTTTTTCGGGGGATGTTATTGGTGGGAAGAGGGAGTGGAGGAGTGTGGTAATTTCGGCTGCTGGGATGGAGATGTTGAAGTATTCGATCTTTTTGGCGAGGGCTTCTGGGGAGAAGGGGGAGTCCGTTGGTTCAGGGACGATGGGGCCGTTATGTTGGTTGTTTTTGTTTTTGTTCTTTTGCTTCTGTGAAGTGCCGTAGCTGTAGCTCAGATCTTTTGTCACGGTGTAGTCGTTTAGAGCGGCGGCAATGGCTTCGTCGAGTTCTGTTTCTGTTGGCATGGTTGGCACTAGGCGCGGGTACGCCGCGTGTAGGGCTTTGACGACTGTTTCGAGGTTCTCGCGAGACCCCGCGCATACGTCGAGGTCAATGACGTGGTCGAAGCCCTGGTCTGGGCTGCGGGTAGTGTCGACGCCTTCGAAGCGGCCGAGGAATCCCTCCATGATTCCGACGGTCTCATCCTGAGCGTTGGTGCCAGCTCGGATGGACTGGTGGTTATCGCCACGCTCTAGCACACGCTTTCGAGTGATTTCTCGAATGGCAGGGAGCATGTCTGCCTTGGGCTCGTGGACGTAATGCAGAGCGACGAACTGCGCATCCGGGAGCACAGGGTAGATATCATCCATGAGCTGCTTACGTTCGCGCCGCTGGTGGTTGTTGCGATCGGCGATGACAGCACTGTGCTCTCCCAGAGCATGGCTGACCTCGAAAGCGAACTTCTTCGGCTTGTTCTTCTGTTTGGGGATGTTGTCGTTCTGAACATGACCCCATCCGAAGAGCTTAACCAGAGCCAAGGCGACTGTCGTCTTTCCACATCCAAGCGAGGCAATAGGTTCGAGGATGACATTTTTGTCGATCTTCTGCGATTCGGTCTGCTTCTTTTCCTCTAGAGCGATGATCTCGGATCCATTTCAATCCTCGTTCCCTGAGGAACTCGTCCCGCAAACCGATGATACCGTGGTTATTCATGTAATCAGTTGCCCTCTTAGAGTCCTTCATCAGAACCCGTCGAGCAAACTGCAAGTACTCTTCGGTGATCTGCTCATGCTTCCTGATCTTTGGATGTTTCCCTCCGATGACGGCTTTGGTGCATTCACGCCACTGGCGGTACATCAAGTACGGCTCTTCGAACTTGTACTTGAAGAACCAATTCCGGTAGGGCTCAGTTCCGTTGTCGCTCAGGTTGCATCGGATGACGAAACCCTCGGTCTCACGTCCAGCCCATGTTCCTGTCTCGGCGCATCCTTCCAGGAAGCTCTGCACTCTGAAGATGTCATCAAAGACCTCGAACTTGGCCTTCTTGAAGCCCCAATCATCAGCGAACTTGTGCACATCTTCACAAGACATCGTATGGAAGTACGGCTGGTTGTAGTTGAGACCGTGGAGGTAAATGCCGGAAGAAGCTTCATCGTATGCCAGCACATGCTCCTCGAAACTGTCGTCACAGAGTTCTCCAACGGCTGTAACATTCATCTTACGCAAAGTGCGGGCAAGGTCCTTGACGGACCGATTCACAGACGAGACATGGCGTTCCACCCAGCGTTCTCCTGCCTGTGCGTGGCTGACTGGTGTATCCTCGCGAGCTCCAGTCGAGTGCTTGCTGCAGACTAGCAAGTTGTCACCCTCCAAAGCAGATATGAATATAATGCATCCATTCTCCTTCACACTCAGCTCATAAGGACCCCTTGTGTTTTTCTCGATGTTGCGCCACTCTGTCGCCTTTGTCTCGCCTACATTGAAGAACTTGTCATATCCGCGCGTCGCAATTTCGGGAGTGCCATCCTTCCGTTTCGTGGTGAAAATACCTCGTGCATATGTCGGCAGGCCGTCACGCTTGTAGTCCCAGTCCTGGAACTTCCACGAGTCCACGGGTATATTATTGGCCACCGTAAAGGACCCCTTCTTGCAGGTGAACCTTGTCTCGCCCTTTTTGGCCTTGCTGGCAGTCTCCAGGGTCTTCACCAGCTGCGATATGACGTGGGGATCTTGAGTCGCCATGTCGTGTGTGTTGGGTATATCAAAGTGGGAGCTCGGCGGTTGATGACGGAGAGGAGGGGCAGATGAGGGGGGAAAGAGCGGGATATTTTTCCTGACCTCCTGCCTGAGGTATTCCAGGGGTATTTGTAGAGTAATGAAACAGAATAAAGAAAAGCAAAAAAGACAAACTGAGACAAAAGCACAAAAGACCAAAAGACCTGCAGAAGAGTCAGACCGACCAGTGTCGCAGTGCGGGGAGCCAAAAGGGAAAGGCGGATATTTTTTTTCTGCTGAGTTGACTTTCTTTAACAACCACGAAGCTGCGTTTGACTCACTTCATTTACGAGTTTCATTTCAATTAATACCCCTGACTCATAATGGCCCAAAATCCCTACCTCCTGGCCTGCGACAACCCAAAGGCCCTTCTGGACCTGCTGCGCTCCAACCCCGCGATCGCATCGAGCCAAGATGAGTCCGGCTACTCATTGCTGCACGCCGCAGCCTCCTACGGCCATGCCGATCTCCTACGCGCTCTAGTGAAAGAATTCAACGTGGATGTGAACCTCCTTGATGAAGATGGCGAGACATGTCTATTTGTGGTCGAGGACAGCGATATCGCGCGCTGTTTAGTCGAGGAACTAGGCGTGGACGCCAATAAGAAGAACGCCGAAGACCTTACAGCTGTGGAAAAGTTCGAGGCCGAGAATGAGTTCCCACATGTTGCTGCCTACCTCCGCGAAATCGTCGGGGGTGCTCCTGCTCCGACGCACGCCCAAGCCGCCGAAGTTTTGAATTCTCCCGGACCCATCCCTGGCAGCGATATGAGGGTTAACGTTGGCACAATGACGGAGGAAGAGGCTGCTGCTGGTGGCGAGCCGGATCCAGAGTTCAAGAGGCGCATCGAGGAACTTGCTACCCGTGAGGATTATTACAGCGAGGAGGTGCAAAATGAGGTGCGCGAGTTGGTCAAGGATGCCATGGCTGGCTCGAATATTGAAGCTATGGAGCGGGAGATTCGGAGGAGAACCGAATAAGCAGGAGAATTGCCACTGTTGAAGCAATTTGTCATGCCGGAGTTCTGTCTGTACGTGAGACCACCGTCGCATTTAAAGATGCGGAGAAATTCATCCAAGCATTTGCAGTCAGAGTCCCGGAGTCGCTGGGTATCGAGCGCGGACGGGTACTCTACCATTTTCTTGGGAAACTTTGGTCGGGCTTGAAGTTCTGATTCTCGCCATGAAGCTCGCTGTTAGACTCGCTTTTAGAGTGCCTGTTGGGGTCCGAGTGATTCGCCGGCCCGAAGAAAAGCTTCTATACGATCTTGTACCTAGCATTAAATCACGAAATATCACGATATATCCATTGAACTAATATATAGTAATATACTTGGCTATTACCTAGAGATCCTACTATCATACCATGATGCAACTGCGTAGATCACCGGTCTAGCCCCCGCCAAGCTCGAGCCCATCCCGCATCTCCGACATAACAACATAGCTACCACCTACACCCCCCCCCCCAACAGCCATATCATGTCTCAACCACCCTCCCCATTCCCCCCTCAATCGCAGTTCTACTCATCCCAAATCATGAACCCCGTCAACCCCGACACACCTCCTCCACCACCCCCAAAACCCAACAGCCACGAGACCAGTCGACGCGGCACCCCGCAAAACACCTCTGCACAGGCCTGGCAACTAGACAACCAGCCAGGCGCACACCAGGGCACATACGCCAATACTCCTCAACAGCCATATATCCCCGATCCCCCAACAATCGAAGAGGGCTGGCTCCCAGACCTGGTATCCGACAAATCGTGAGTCCCCTCAAACCCCCAAATCAACGATAACAGCGCCTCTAAATCACAAAATCCCAGAACAACCGACCTCCAAACAATCCTCAAAGATCCATCCCTTATATCGGCACTCTCAAGCCAACACCCCTCCTACATAGCCCGCCAGCAACATCTCGAGAACCTAATCCAAACAAACAAAGACCTCGCAACCCGCATCCTGGAGATGCAGAACCACCTCGCCGAAGTCCGGGCCTCCACCGAAACAATGCTGATTACACATCAGTCGCTTGAGGTCTCCTGGCGCAAAAAGCAAGCAGAGATGGACGCCGCCCTAGCGCCGTGGTCGCCGAAGGCGTTATATCAGCGGTTCAGCGCAGCGATCACGGAGCAGGAGGCTGTCTGCCATGCCGTTGAGGAGAGTTTCCTCGATGAGGATCATCATGGCCGGGCCACAGAGAAAGAGATTGCAGATTGGGTGCGGCGCGTACGGGCCGAGGCATCTAAATTGGCGGCTCGGAAGGAGGCCAAGGCACGGTGGGATGAGGGACGTGTTGGTGGTTGGCGATGAGGTCTAAAAGCAACCTCAAAATACAGGTCAACATCTGACTGCCTTTACGATACCATGCTGCCTCCGATTCATGATCTGTCCACTATGCAGTATATAATACAAAATCCACATTGTACCTTCCATGTCCTGCTGCGAACCGCGCTCAAACCAAGCCCCAGGAAATGCAGCACCCATTTACGCCTCAAGCCTAAACAACCTGACCCCCACTACTCTCCGGCTTAATATGTCCCTGTGTCTGTGCATGTCGCTGTTCCAGATCCCTAAACATCTTCTCCCTTATCGCAGCCGCAACCTCAGCATCCACCTCCTCAACCCTTTCACCAGCCCATCCATCCGTCCCCAGCGAACTAGGGAAACCAACCAACCGCCCGAAAGCGCGTCTCTGACTGCGCGCGCCCCAAGCCCAGCCCGCGCCACGCCGAATCGGAAGATGGTACATGTAAAATCCGATATAAGCGAAGAAAATCCCGATCGCCGCGCCGAAGAGAATATCAAAGCCGTGGTGTCTGTAGTTGAACCAGCGCGACGCAGAAATAAAGCACGCCGTGGCAGTCGGCACGAACGCAATTAGCATCATGTAAACGGGCGGGGCGGCGCCGCGTTTCCGCACGGAGGAATTGTCATCGGTGTGGCTCTGGTCTTCGACCGGGTAGCGCGGGAGATAGGGGAATGCGACGGAGAATTTGGAGCAGAGCCAGAGGGTTAGGTAGATTAGGCCGGCGAAGGAGACTGGATTGTGTTAGCTGCTGAATTCATGTGTGCACGTAGTAATATCCTAAGCGTGTTTGTATCACATCGGAGATGGAATTCATAGACACGCTTATATGATTGTAGGATATACGATATGGACTTACAAGAAGAATGCCCACTCGGAAAACTTGCAAACCCATCAATGCGCAACGAGTCACTCTTAACCCGACAGATCTCCCACGAAACCAGCGTCGCCGCACCATCCACCGACTCCCCAAGTCCTCCAACCGTGAACTCCGCCACACGCGCAATGTCCGGATCGCAGCGCGCGAGAAGATCAGGCCTCGGCTTGCCGATTAGTGTCTTCAATCCCTGTGTAGCTGTCCAGGCGCTTGCGAGGGCGAGCGCAAGCCCCATCCAGCCGACGTTCCATTCCCAGAACTTGCGGCGGATGTATTGCGCAGCGGGGGGTTTGGGGGAGCCGGAGTTAGATCTGGAGGTGGCGTTGGCTGGGACGAGAAGCCATGAGAGTAGGAGGACTATAACGGCTGGGGCGAAGAGGCTGACTAGGATGAGGGTTTTGTTTGATACGGTTTCTTTGGTGAGGGGGTAGCTGATGTTTGGGTCGGTTAGGCTGAAGGGGTGGTGGTTTGGGGATTGTCTGTAGAAGCCGTAGCCGATTAGGGCGATGCCGCTTGGGATTGTTAGTTGGATTGTTTGGATGGGTTAGATAGGGTTCGCGTACATGATGAATATCCAGTCGATTATGTAGGATAGGACTAGGAGCTTGGAGATGGCTGCGAGGCGCGTGACCGTCTCTTTGACGGGGATGGGCATGGTGCGATGCAATTAGGTATTAGGAGTATGATGGAATTGAGACTGAGAGATAAAGATGAGAATGTAAATGTAGATGCTAATATTAATGATATTGAACATGGACTCCGAATGTACAATGACGTGAAGTTCAGGAAGGGAGAGGAACAGGGATGACGAAGAATTGTGGCGGAGTGGAAAGTTTACCCAAGTCGATCTTGAAGATCTATTCGAACTCACTTATGTGCAGATATTATACAGTAACAACCATGCTGAAAGAATATCCTATGACCTATGAACTATAGGAGTACTAAAAATATAGTATTCACGTCATTGATTCCATCGACTCCACTTTCCTAAATGTTGTTGAGCTGATCTATATCCCTCTGATGTTGTACCTAGTATAAGTACCTACATCCCTCGAAATTGACTCGATACTATCGATATTAGAAATATGAGAATGAGAATTGTGTGATTCTCATCAATTTCCACATCGTCAACACTAAGCCCATTTAAGCCGGGGAAGCCCTCCGGGAGCCGCTCACCTGCCCTGCAGTTGGGAACTGCATATGCATGAACCCGATGGATTCGACCACCTCCATTAGGCCATGTTACATTCTAATCCAGGCTGCATTAGCGTGAAAAGAGCGCTTGGATTACAAAAAGAATTGGGTCAGTAATTTCTGTGGCAGGGACTGGAAGTAGGCTGGATTGAAATGTAACCCAATGCCAAGTCTTTTTGCATGTATAGAAGCAAACTGCATATATAGTGCTTAGCTTGCATGCCGTGCGCGGATAGCCTCGATCGGTCATGACGGGCTTGCGGTCCACTCAGATAGTGAAAGTCTTGATAATGAGCATCTAGAGTATTGGTTTGACTTTAGAGATAGAAAGCGAGGTAAAGCCAAACAAAAGACTTGTATAACCAGCCAGCTAGTTATACGTAGGGCCCTCACGGTTGACAAATTCAATAATATCGAGCGAGCGGCTACATCACCGCAAACAAATAGCCAAAGAAAAAAGAACTAGAATCCAGTAATCATCCGGCGGCCCATCATAGCATCATTCAACTGTTTGTGAACCTGCTGAACTCCCTCGAACCGAATGAATCCGCACGATTCACTCTCCAGGTGGTTAAACAGACCAGCCAGGGAGTGGAACTCCTTCGGACAGCCGCGCTTGAGGCAGTGATAGACCTTCTCCTTGTGCACGGGCGAGTTGACATGTGACTCTAACGCTTTCTTCGAGTTGAACCCCTTCTTGCACAGGTAACACACCCAATAGCTACCATTATAGGCACTTCCGGTGACCTCATAAGTCGAATTCTCTTCATCGTACCACGCAATCTGCTTCTTGCAGACATAGCCATTTGGATCAAGCTGTCGAATAGCGCGATGGATGCGATCGCGGTTCAAGCCTTTTGCCTGAGGACAGGATCCACTCTCAAGATGGTGGGAAACACCGCTAGCAGTGACGACGCCAGTCTGACAGAATGGACACGCAATGGTGGTACCGCGATGGATTTTCGAGATTAGGTGCTGTGAGATGAAAGGGTGAGTCGAACGGGTCCCACGTTTCAGCTATAGTCAGCTCGCCTACCAGGCGCAAACAGTTCTCGTTCATAAAGCGACGATTGCATTGTTGGCAATAGTTCTTGTAATGTCCCTTGGCTCTCATATGATTCTCCACGGCCTGCTGTGTGTGGAATTTTGTCGGACACGTCTCGCACGGCACGGTCGGGAGCCAATGATTCTTCGCGTTCATGTGCTGGTTGGCGGCGTGTTGGGAATGGAAGGTACTAGTACATGTTTCGCATTCGGAGGTCGGCGCCCAGTGGTCTACAGCGTTCATATGCTGATTGCAAGCGATTTGGGTGCGGAATACTCGATTACATGTTTGACACTCAATCCAGTGACCATATCATTCATGTGCTCCTCGCAGTCCTCCTGCCAATAGAATACGTCGTCACAGGTGCTGCATTCGAACATGGTGGAAGAGTGTAACAGAGACTACAACATAAGGGGGAAAAGAAGGGATAGATATATAAATCGAAAAAATCGACGCACCACATCCCTGAACCTTGGAACCCGGGGCTTATCGGCCTTAACTGTGGAGCAACGCGTGAGGGGCCCACCCGTCCATGTATAGGGTAGTTGATTATCGTAGAAATCTATACATATCTTGAGACGATAATACTATAACGAGTACTATGAATAAGGATTCCAATTGTATACTGAAGCAAGTAAAGGAAATTGAACTGTCTAATCTTCTTCATACATGGAAAGAAGCCGGTAATTATGTGCTTCTTTTTCGTATTTCTCCAATATGATAGATCAGAATAGAAATAGTGAGAATCAACAATAAGAAGCAAAAAATGACTAAAAGCAGGCTGAATTAAAACGCCGAGACGTCGATATAGTGTGATAGCTAGTTATATACTGGCGACAACACGAGTATGATCAAACTATAGACAAAAGATTGCTTCCCGAGGTCGTTCCACCTTTAGGCCTTAACTCCACCTCGGCGGAATTAAGCTATATTAAGAACAGTCTCGGAGTCGGAGGCCCATTGACTGTACCTGGACTAGTTCTTCGAGTTATCGAGAAACCACAAAATATCCACACGTTTCTCAGTCAACCTTAGTTCATATGAGATAACTATATCATTCACAATGAGTTCCATATCTCAAACTCTCGGTGAACCGACACAGAAGCGCCGAAAGATCCGGAAAGGCACCTTCAGCTGCTGGGAATGTAAGAATCGTAAGATTCGCTGCCAATTCACCTCGTCTTCGGCAACAGTCTGTGCCTTTTGCCAGCGTAAGGGACTCTCGTGCATCAGCCAGGAGTGCCCTAGCCCTCAAGATGCAGGTTATCAAGCGGTAGAACGGCGCATTACCCACGTTGAGGGTCTGGTGGCGCAACTGGTACAGCAACAAGGGGCCCATTCACCGTCCCAAATATCACCAGTTAGCCAGGAAGTGAAGAAGGATTTGTTTGTCGATACCATAGACCCCAGGGTGTTACACCTCCCTAAAGCAGGCAACGATGCCACTCTCAAGAGTGGTCCAATGTCACCCGGCTCCCTGAGCTATGTTCAGTCATTACTTCCGTCTGCTGCCATTCTCAAGCAGATTCTGGATCGCAGCCCGCTCTGTGTTCGACCATTTCATTTGTTGGTCTGCTCAACTGCACCAGCCCAGGTCGACCACCAGTCCTCATCGGAGTCCAATCATCCAGTGCATCTCGCGCAGAGGATCATCCAACTTGCCCTATGTTTACAGCAGTCCACGCAGAAAGTGCCAGAGCTCCGGTTTGACCAGCCTAATTACCAGATGGCACGTTATTTTGTCGGCGTCGCGTCCCGCTATGTCACTTCCCAGGACTTACTCGTCGACTCTCTCGATGGCGTGGAGACTCTTATCCTGGAGGCTCACTATCATATCCGCATAGGCAGTCTCCGGGACGCCTGGATTCTCTTCCGTCGAGCGTTGGAGATCGCCCGCTTACTGGGCCTCTCATGTCGGAAGCATGAGGATGACAACCGTGCGGAATCCCTATGGTTCCGTTTAGTCTACAGTGATCGGTTCCTATCCCTCATGCTAGGACTTCCTTTTGTCGATGTGGACTGTCAGCTCATCGGTACACGGCAGCTTGCGGCGGACAGGTGGTCCGATCGATTGGAGCGCATCCATGTCGTGGTCGTAGGCAGGATCATTGCCAGGAACCTTCGCATGCAGGAACGCCATGGGCGCCAACACGAGATACACGAAGCCGCTGTCAATGACTACCAAGAGACACAGGATATTGATCTTCAGCTAAAAAGGGCCGGTCGCATACCCCCCGTGCGTTGGTGGGTTTCACCGTTGCTAGGAAATGGTATACCAGACGTGAGCGCGCCGGAACAGTTCGTTCGGATTCTGACGCGGATGCATCAGTTCCATCTGGTGGTTGTCCTTCATCAGCCGTATCTCATAGAGCATCTCCGCTTGGAATCAACGACTCGTCGTCAAATGCTCGCCCGTCCGTCGCCCAACCACACGTACAGTAAAATGGCCGTTCTCTGCGCAAGTCGCGAGGTCCTTGCTCACTTTCGCATGTTCCGTAACGCCCTCCAGACGATTCCATACCTTGGCCTCGTGGAGAAGGCTTTTACTTCTGCAATGTGTCTCCTTCTAATACATATGCATGGGCATGGGCTCAAGACGGAAAATGTGTTTGAGCACCAGCGTCCCGGGGACTTGGCAGTTATTGATGATGTGATTCATACTATGGAGGAAGTGTCTAGCGTCCATGAAGACAGCCTGACCCAGTCCCGTGTGAAAATCCTATCTACATTGGTCCGCATGGAAAACTATGCGGCGAACGGGGCCAAATATCTTACATGCCTGGAGCCTGAAACCTCCGAGGACAACAACACTCAGGCCACCATCGAGGACCAGAGGATAAGCTTCTCATTGCCGTATTTTGGCAGGTTCTATATCTCACATGAAATGCCCCCAAACCCCCTGAATCGCCACTAGGATGAGAATCAACGCCGCAAGTATTCATTAATCTGTATTCATTGGCTGCTTAAGAATGCCGCACCGAGACGTTGAACCATCGTTATTGCAGCGATACAATCGCTCAAAACATACGTCTCACAGTGCTGGGGTATCTGCAAAAGCATAACCAGTCATTCCCTGGAATCGAGCACCCACAACAGCGTCCGCTATCTCCCGCAACGCTTTTTCCTCATCCGCCGACACGGAAACGTGCACACTCTCCAGATTCTCAACCAACCGGTGTGCCTTGGTTGTTCCAGGAATGGGAAAGATGTCATCCCCCTGCGCAAGCAACCACGCCAAAGCCAACTGCGCAGATGAAACCCCCTTCAACGCAGCGATGCTCGCGATCTTCTCAACAACAGCCACATTCTGCTCCAAATTCCCCTCCTTCAGCCAAGGCAGATGCACCCGTGAATCCCCCGGCTTCACATCCTCTCTGGCGCGGATTGTATTGGTGAGCAAGCCGTTGCCGAGAGGACTGTAGCATACAATAGCGACGCCCAGTTCACGGGCTGTCTCGAGAAGACGAATCTGCGGCGCCTCGATAGCGCGACAGAAAAGACTGTATTCGACCTGGACGGCCGTGATGGGGTGGACTGCGTATGCGCGTCGGAGGGATTCAGCGCTGCATTCGCTCAAGCCCAGGTGTTTGATTTTCCCTGCGTTCTTGAGTTCGACCATGGCTTCCATGGTCTTTTCGATCGGGGTGACCTTGTCCAGGCGGTGGATGTAGTAAATGTCGACATAGGACAGATTGAGACGGTGGAGTGAGGCTTCTATGGCTTCCCGGCAGTACTCGGGGGTGGAATCGACCTTGAATGGCGGGCTCTGGCCGGGATTTAATATTATGCCGAACTTGCTGGACAAGAAGATATGTTCGCGCTTGTCCGGGTTGGCGGCGAACCATTTGCCCAGCACGTCCTCGGACGCGCCGTATTTGTCGGCTGCAGGGGGGGCTCATTAGCATTTTATTCGCTTTCTTTCTCTGTAGGATTGCACCTACCAGTGTCCCAGAACGTTTCTCCTCGGTTGTAGGCTTCATCCAGGAAAGCAAGATGGTCAACCTCCGACAGGGGGGAATTGTAAATGCCGCTCGCACTCATCAATCCCAAGCCCAGTCGAGGGACAAAAGGGCCATTGCGGCCTAGCTGGCGCAAGGGTAGTTTACTCAAGGCTGCCATTTCGTTGGTTTCCAAGTAAAAGTCAATGGGAGTGTTGGCGAAGATAAATAGAACTGTCTGTTCTCACAGTAAGAAGGCTGCGAGATGGACTCTTAAATAGGCACTGAATAATCGTATATTCCACCGTCAACTCCGTCTGTCACAGAGGGCCGGCCACCGAAATCTGTTAATCCCGCCGCTATCTCCGCCACTACTAGCTTGAAGAGGAACGTCGCTTCCTACAAAACTCACATGCCTGGTGGGGGATAATGCAGAAAAGAGCGACCTGCGATGGGATAAGAACCATGATTAAAATTGTTGAAAGAGCCACTCATTATCGTGGTATGTCTTGGCTCCGTGTAGCGAAGCAGGTATGGTTCGAAGAGCTCACTGATAGTCTAGGAAGCTGATAATTCAACAAAAGGTAGCCGCTATTTGTCGCAATCTGGGACCCAGTCTAGCTAGGCCACGAAAAGCCTTTTCACAAAAGAAAGGTGTCGCTCGGTAACATCCCGAGTTTACTCATAGGAGGGTTTGACAGCTCCCAGGATCGCGAGTCAGCTTCCCAGGAGTATACGGTTTGTCTCTGGGAACATGGACTATGCAATCTTGTAAATATATACAATCCAGAAATATGTAAGCTAGAACTAGCCCTCAACCTCACGTTTCCGAGCTTTCTGACTCTTCCCAAGGACGACTGTACTTAGGTCGCCCACTGGTAGCGCGATGGGGAAATCTACCGCATCGAGTATCTGCGCAATGAAAATATGCCAAATCGGAATGCACAGTGCGAAGTTGAACGCACCAGCCGCCTGTTGGTACCTAAATCAGTACCGATTCAATCTGGAATGGGATATTTGCAACATACCTTTTGTAATTTCGCTGCCAGAACCAGGTTTCCCAGCGCCGTTTGGAAATATGTGCCTGCAAATAACCCAAACGTAATCACCAGCAGGAAGAGCGCGAGGAAGAGACAGACGTTGGTGCGGAGGGAGCAAATCATGTACACGAAGGTCAGGAGTGCGAGCGTGACATAGTAGAAGCCTGTAATGTATTACATTAGGACTTGCACATATGCATAATCAGTGTAGTAGAAAGAACTCACCGACAGTGGCGCTGTATTCAGCCGTCTCCATGCCTTCCAGTGTGTTACCATCAGGTGAGTACATTGTTCCAACGGCAAAGAACGGCATGAGCGATGTTCCCTGGACGAGCCAGAATGTGCCTGTGAACCGTGATTCTGATTAGCAAATGCATGGATGCATCCATGGTCCATGACCAATTGCACATACCATATGTAAAGAATAATGCACAGGAAAATGTATTCCCTAGAATCCATTCACCGATTGCTCCAAATATTTGTACCATTGCTCCGAAGAAGATATAGACCGGTCTAGCAGACAGAAGTGTTAGTATTGCTTGTGGCATCACATCGGCGTTGTCTCTCTTACATGATAGCACCACCATTCCCCCCTGCTCCTCTCCAGCCCATAGTAAGCATTGCGGTGGGTGTGGCAGCTAACAAGAAACCCATCAATGAGATCGGCGTAGGATTGCCGAATGTGGAACGCAGTTTTCCTGCATTTGGTGTCTTGGGGCTGAGGTATAGCTTTTCAAAGATATCTCGTGGTATAGGGAGCATAACACTTTCGGCGGTTTGGTAGCGACGGAGCATCTCCGCAGTAGAGGTCTCATGCTTGTCGCTGATGTTGTCGTCGGACATTTTGGGATTGAAGGGACGGATTCTCTTTCTTTAAAAAGAAACCTAGCAAATCAAGTCAGACGGCGGCTCAATGGTGCTGATCATGAACTGGAAAATAGCTTGGAAAAGAAAAGACATAAACCAGACCACGGTCAATAGTCCCCTTTATGCTCTTTCATCCAGTCCATGATCCGGCTGTATATCTTACCACCTTCTTGTTTGGACCAAACCTCCGCATTATGCCCCCACAAGCCCCACAACCCCGGATTTGTTCTCTCGGCCGGAACCTTGGAAGCCAATAGGTCGGCAACCCCTGATCTCAGACCATAGCATGAAGTTCAACCTGTGCGGTTTGCCTTGCGGAGGTCACAATTGCGTAGTATGATTGGCCGGTCAAACCACGGTAGAGCTGGGATGGCTTGGAACAACCACTTACCCTCTCCAGATCCGCATCGGCGTGGGGTAGACAGTGGAGTTTGTATGGCGGCTGGACCCGCTTCCCCTGGTTCGGCTGTATTTCCCCGCAATGCTGTTAAGAGCCGAGGTTGTCGATCTGTAAGTCGGTTGCTTAGTAGTTGCATAATTGCCTTGCGACAATGGTAATTGAGGTATAAAAGGCTGCACTCACTGAACATAGACTCGCCAAGACCCGGCTATACTTTCTTGGCTGACTGGTGGCGCCCATAGAAAGTGCTTTCGGTAAAGCTTGCTTCGGACAGGCGATCTTGGCAGCCTCGGCAGTTGGGCTGGCGGACGGTTCCCCGGGACGGGGTCCCCCGGGGGGCATTCCCCCGAAGCCAGGAATATCATCTAGCCAAGTTTCGGCTGAGACCATATCCCGACATATGGATTGTGTGAATCTGGACAAAACCTGGCACTTTAGTGGAGCCCAAGGAGGGTGATCTGTGAAGTTGGGAACAAAGGATTATCGTAGTTAACCGAACAATCCACCTCAAGAAGTGGGATTGTGTGATTGTACAATATTGTATACCGCCATCGTCACCGCCATTGCTGCCACCGCCAGGTCCCTTAGGCAAGTCAAGAGACTTATTCGGGAAGTGCAACATGCGGATTCTTGGCCATCAGACCGTGCTACAAGATGTAGAGCCTTTTCCTCCTTGGAAGAAGAATGGTTTACGATGCAAGAAATAGATCTAGACAGCTGCACTTCATACACACTAAGAGCCAAATCTAAAGGCAGTAGACGCGCTTGGATGATGTAAACAATCTAGAGTCTCCTCCAAAAGCGCGAAGAAGCCGAGCAGGTATTGGAAGTGGTCGTCGAATCCTTGGTGCGCGTAACAAGACATGTACAAGGGCGCTGGGGGCGTCAAGCAATACAGGGTAAAATATGATAGCACACGTCTTCTCCAAGCGCCCGGTCAAGCCGAACAGTTGATGAAAAGGTGAAAGGGGTTTGTGTTCAAAAATTGCGCAGTCGGGTACGGTGCCCAACTGCGACGTTTGCTGGTTGAAAACTAGAGCCTGACTGGAGAAGAGAAGAGAAGAAAGGAAAGAGGTTTTGGGGGGGCTGGCCCGTTTTATACCTCAGCATCAAACCTCGGAGTTCAATTCTTCCGTAGGCAATCCGGTGATCACTCGTTTGCACAGGTGGTGAGATATTGAGACGCGTTCAGGATACCACGTGAATGTGGTCAGCGAGTGCGAAGGGGCATAGCGGCCAGGGTCAAATGCCTTGTTTTTCAGGTGTTGGTGCCTGATTTATGCCTGATTTGGCCTGATTCTGCCTGATTTTAAACTGGCAGAAATTAAGATACCTGAATTACTATGACAGGGTCTTAATAAGCAAGGTACCCATATTCGACACCTTTGAAAATAAGCAGGTAAAATGAAGCTATTCCCACCCATACAAATCTCTATTTTTAAAGCTATTCCCACTATCTAAAAGCCTATCTTTATCCATGTCTCCATCCCTATACCCTTCGTATCCTCCTCCGCTGGCTCCGGCGTGTTGGTTCTATAGTCTTAGATCGGGATCGAGCTCGCCTCCGCCGTCTTCTTATATTTGCTAGCTGCACTGGGGATCTCTACACTAGAGATCCTAAAACCACCGGCTCTAGAGATACTAAAACTACTAGCTCTAGAGAGCCTATCTTAAGCCTCGGTGGCGAGCTCGATAGCGGCCTCGGTAAAAATATAGCTTTATCTTTATACCGCTTAATAACGATATGTAGCCTTAGTTGACTGGGGATCTTTTCGACCAATTGCTTCATCGTCCTATTAAAATCTCCGTTGATTCCTAAGATCCACCGAGGAATAAGCTTCTTTCTAGCCTTTATTATCGTATCGGCTAGATAGAATTTATCCGTCGGTAGCGGCGTAAAATTAACGATCCTAGGTAATCTAGAGAGCAGCTTATTCCTTATAAACCAGTCAATATTGCCGATATATTAGGGAGGACGGAACCGAATCGAAATTGAAGCTATTCAAATCTATAGATTAGCTATTAATCTTAGTGATATAGGGGGTACTATAGTATACCGTTAGGAATCGAATTTGTCTCTCCTAGTCTCTCTTAGAGATAAAACGTTATGTTACCAGCCAGATCTTTAATCAAAAAGAGTGCATTTAACGAGAATACTAAGTACAGAGAAGTAAAGGAAAAGAAAGAAAGGATCCTTAAGATCAGAGATCCTTTATGCGTAGGGTCCTATCACATGTAAACAACAACTAAGGCGGAAACCTTTAGTAGAAACCTTCTTAGATCGTTATATAACCCCCGGCTAAAATTGCATTTAGTCTCTAAATACTAGTTTGTCGTTATTAGTATAATCCTCGAGTATGATTTTATCTCTCGCTATATTAACCTAATTCTATAAACGTATAAGAGGACTAGGCTTTAAAGGGTACTAGTAGTGGAAATCTTAGATCTTTTATAGAGTATACTTAAAGTTCCTTATAGGATACTATTATAGATCGAGATTATAACCGAGCCACTAGATATAATACTATAGCTTCCGATAATATATTCTTAAATCTAGGATCTTATTAACCTCCTATTTATCTTCTTTAGAAATCTTAATCGGTAGTAGCGGATTTTATCTTTAAAAGGGTTCTAATATCGTTACCTTTCGAAGTTTACTTAGATTAAATACCGGATATATTTAGATCGAATCGGGTAGGTCGATCCGGTATATATTTCTAACCTTCTTAAGAATCTTATATAAACTACTAGTAAAATATAAAAGCTTTCGGCTAGACCGATCTAATATCTAATCCTTTATCGTTATAAAAATGTAATCTCCGATATTAAAATCTTCTTCCTACTATCGCTTATTTACCTATTAAATCATTTTCTATTAGGAATCGGTAATCTACTACTTTATCTTATTCTAGATATTATAAAGCTAGGTTAATATATTAACGGCTTCTCGTTTATTCTATATTATAATTCTTTAGTCTCTTTAGTTAAATAATATAGAAGGTTTATATCCTTATTTAATAAAGAAAGGTAACTTCTTTATTATCTTCTATAGGAGAATCGACGCTATAAAATCAACTATTAGTAAACACTCTAACTATTTATTTTAGTTAAATTCTATATATAGCCTTAATCTTTATACTATATACTAATTTATAATCTTACTCTAACTATTAGTCTAAAGATAATAAGCTATAGAAAGCTTTCTTTTAATTCCTAGGATTCGGTAGAACTCCGCCTAGAACTTAGAAATAAACTAACTACCTCAGTCTAAAATAATATTATTAAATATACCTATACTCTAAAGTATATAATCGATAAAGAGTCTCGCTATTTATTTCGCTATTATCTCCTTATAATATAGGACTAAGATTAGTCTTTTACTAAAACGATCTACTACTATATAAACTATATTATAGCTATAATAATCTCTAAAGAAAGAACGAAAATCTATTATAATATACTACTAAGGTCTTTTAGAGATCGGGAGTAGATATAGAAGTCCTAGAGTCCGATTATACTAAAGCTTAATTCGTTTATATATTAGATAGTTATAAATATATCTTTCTATATCCTTTACTAATTTAGGCTAATAATATTATATAGTAGTTATCTTCTTTAGTTTCTTAATACTAGGGTAGGCTATTATCGGCTAATAGTATATATTATTAAGTAATCTAATCTATAGATTATCTTTATTAGGAACTTTAAGTCGTCCTTCGAAAAGGAGGAGTCTATCTTATAATATCTAATAATTATTATCTCCGTTTTTGGTAATTTGCGGAACTCTACTAGTTCTATACTCTATCTATTAGTATACTTTACCCTTTCTATAATCCTCTAGCGTTAAATATCCTCTAGATCGATAGGACTAACCTCGACTTTTAATTATATATTTTCTTCTAGATATTCTATAAATAGAAGCGTAATTTATTAGCTATTATCGGTATATAGTATTTCTTTCTATAATAAAATATCTATAATAATATTCTTTTTACTAGGTTAGTACTTAATTAGGAAATAGAACTAAGAGAGAAATTCACTCTATTTTATCTATCGTTAATTTATTTATTAGGTGGTTATAAAATACTCTAAAGACTAATAATCTATAAGGATCTTAAAGCGATCCTTTTAAAAGAGTCCTTTAAATTTAGGTAGCTATTCTTATAGTATATAGATAATCGCTAAAAGCTCCTTATTATATATTTTATAGTTTATCTTTATAGATTATATTATTTTCGAAAAAAAATGCTACTAGATACTAGAAATTATTATCTTTATAATACTAAAAGAGAACTATACCGAATACTCTATTTAAAGTATCTATTTCTACTTAGGTCCGATAGGTAGGATTATAATAATAAAGAATAGATATACTTATTAGTTTCTCTTTTAGAAGCTAGAAAGCTACTTTATTAAATAGAGACTAATTATAGAAAATATCTTATTAGGTTAGATAGTATAAAGGCTTCGAAATAGCGCTATATCCTTAAATAAATTATTAGTAGAAATTGTAAAAACCTAGGAATAACTATACTCCTTTTACTATTAATAGAGGTTTTTATAACTAGATTATACTAATCTTCTCTAGGTCGACTATAATACTATTAGTACTTATAATAAAACTAAGAAACTTTATTTTAGTAATAGTAAATTTATACTTTAATAGTACTATCTAGAGACCTACTTTCTATAGATAGGAAAGTATTTCTCTAACCTACTATCTATATTCTTTAAGAGTCTTACTATAGATTAAGATATCGTCTATAAATATAACTATATAATCGTCTAAATATTCTTTTAAAATACTATTTATAAATCGTTAGAAGGTAGCGGGACTATTAGTTAGACCGAAAGGTATAACCTTATATTTAAAAGATCTATATCTTATATAGAAAGTTATAAGATCTTCTACTTCTAGTATTAGATAAATCCGATAGAAACCTTATCGAATATCTAACTTTATAAAGAACTTAGCCTTATTAGTTTACTATAGAACTTTATTAATTAAGGATAAAGGGTAGTAGTCCTTCTTTATAATAGTATTTAGCTTCCGGAAATCTATATAAAAATAGAGACTACTACTAGACTTCTTTACTATAAGAATTAGTGAAATATATAGTATAGTATTTAGAACGATAAATCCTTTATTAAGATTTTTAATAATATACTACTTTATAGCTTTTAATTTATTAAAAGAAAGCTTATAGAAAGGATAGTATCCTAGTTAGGCTTCGGCTTTAAGAATAATATTATAATCTATACCTAGCCGATATAGAGATAGTTTATCTAATTTCTTCTTCGAGAACACTTTAGTAAGGTTATAGTATTCCTTTAGTAACGTCCTTTTAATTTTATCGAGCTTAAGATCTTTTTTAATAGATGATTTTATAAAAAGAATTCGATCGATCTTATAAAGTAAGATTATAAAAATCTCGACTCCGCTCTCTAGATCTCTTTTTATCTTTAATTATAGTCTATTAAATCCGGCTCTACTAATAGCACTAATATCGATAGGAGGTAGTAGTAGTTCTAAATCTTCTTCCTTTTTAAAAAAGATTAGAATATTAGGGATTTTATTATTAATATTCTAAACTATCTTTCTCTATTCCTTTATCTACTAATAGCTATATTATCGTTTATAGATATAAGGATAGATACTATTCTAAGGTTAGTTAGTTTACTAAGACTACTCTAGGAGGCGATCTCGACGATCTATATCTTTCTAATAGACTTTACTTTATAGAGATCTTTATAAAATAGCTTTTAGTATTAGGATAGAGATTTTACTTACTACTTTATCGAATAACATTCTTTTATCTAGCTAGATTATATAGTATTATTAGTAGTTAAGAAGAACGTCGTACTCTATAAACTATATCTATCCTAAGATTATATTATATTATCTAAAGTCTATAATTAGTATAGGAATCTATTATTATATTCTTCTATTAATATAGATTATAAAAATAGCGATATAGCGTATTAGTTCTACTAGCTTATTATTAAATCTTTATATTAGATATTTATAGCTTAGTTATTCTACTCTAATTCCAAAACGTTTACCTAATAATAGGATCGTTACTAAATTAATAAAAATATATCTATCTACTCTAATATTACTAAATATTAAAATAGAAAATAAGTGTCTATTATATATTAGCTAAATATTAAAAACTAAACTATCTTTAGAACCTTTAATTAACTTTTATAAATCTAGCGAAAATAGTAATACTATTCTTCCGCCTAGGAAGGAGACTTCGCCTAGGTATAGGCTTTTCCTAAATTAATATCGATATTAGCTTTAAATTCTATAATCTTATTAATATAGGGTATAGGAGTAGTAGGAATAGTAGCTATAGCTATAAAAGTCGGTTTCTTTTTTAAATATTTATAAGTTATATATCCCTACTCCTTATAATAGAAGTATTATCCTTCTTTTATTAAAGTCTCTCTTTTAGTAGGCGATATCCTAGTATTATTAGTACTTCCTTTACACTTTATACGAAAAGTATATACCTAATTTACTATTATTAAAGATATACCGCTATTTCCTTCTAAGATAGCTACTATAGATCGTATATAAGAAATAGACTTTATTTCTTATTATAGACTAATCTTATAGGATATACTCTAGTAATTCTAGATAAAAGTATCGAATAAGATAGATTCCTAATTAACTACCTATATAACTTAGCTTTAAAGTAGGTAGGGGAGCTTAAAGTATAAGTCTCGCTTCCGGTTTTCGATTATAATAGTAGCCTCTTTAGTAAGCTATATAAATTCTATAAGGAAATTAGTAAAACTATCCTTTAGCTTTATTTTAAACTTATAGTATATAGTATAAGCTTTAATATATCGATTCGGGTTTATAAAGATAGTCTTTAGATAAAGGATAATATTATCGGCGTCTTTATAGGGAGTACTAGCGTCGGCACTTATCTAGGAAGTAATATATAATTAGGCTTTACCTTTATAATAACTCTAAATATAAAGCTTATAATAAATAGGTAGAGGATAATAGTTAGTATTAGCTTCGAGTTTCTAGCGAATTATAGTTTCTTAGATTTTAAAATAGACCTCTTTCCTATCGTTTAATATTAGAGTATTAAGTATCTTTATAGTCTTATAAATAGTAGCGGCCTCTATAATCGGTACGCCGGAACTAATCTAATTCTAGATATTTATAAAGCGAAAGGTAAGATTACTATACTTATAAATTATAATATCCTAATAAGTAGTGGCTTTATTACGCTCCTAAATAAGTGTTTTAATTAGAATCTCGGTTTTAATTTTTTCGGTATAGAGGATAGTCACTTTATCTTTAAGTTACTAGATCTTATCTTTTAATTTCTTATAATCGCGAGCGAGTTTATAGAACCGCTTTTTATTTAAGGTCTAGTATAGATATTTATAGATCGGGGATTTATCTTCTTTATTATATTTATTAGTATTAACTAGTCTCTATAGATCGGGAGTTAGGGTATTCGGATCGAGAGTAGCGACTATCTTTTACTTATAACTTTTATTATTTTTAGGTATAATAGTAGGCTACTTACCTCTATTCGTCGGTAGGTTTCTTTTCGATCCGGCTATTTTAATTAGTCGGAGACTTCGGTTTAGGATTAGGATTGAGATCTTAGCTATATAATACTAAGGAACGAAAGTAGAGAGGTAATAGGGCCGAGACTAATTATAATAATAGTCTATACGGATATACTATTAAAGAAATAAGAGTGGTACTTAGTATTATATTACTAGCTAGATCTTCAATTAAAAAGAGTACATTTAACGAGAATACTAAGTATAGAGAAGTAAAGGAAAAGAAAGAAAGGATCCTTAAGATCAGAGATCCTTTATGCGTGGGGTCCTGTCACATGCAAACAACAACCAAGGCGGAAACCTTTGGCAGAAACCTTCTCAGATCGTCACACGTTATAGCAATTGGTATATCTCGCTCCGCTTCCTAGTTACCTCGCTGGTATATAAGGCGGGTACTGCTAACTGTACCGCGGAGTCCTGAGAACGGAGTGCTTATTAGCTAGCTTAGGGTTGCGGTATATAGAGGTAGCGGCGCTATCGCTGTCGCTGTCGCTAGCGCTAGTGATAGCGTTATTGAACTTGCTTCCCGGAGAGCGGTAAGAAATGCATTTAGGAAGTCAGTGTTAGGTATAGCCATACTAAAGATAATTAAAGATAAGATATCAATTAAAGATAAGGAGTCAATTGAAGATAAGAAGTTAATTGAATTTAAAATGAAGATAAAAAACTCTACATTTTAATAATAACTATATCTGTCTCTTAATCCCGAGATATAATTTATATACCCTCTATACCCCCTAAGACATCTAGGTTTTACTCGCTAATTAGCTGCGCTACGCCCGGCTAATTAGCTATACCCTACTAATTAACTATACTAAGCGGCTTTATATAAACGTCGAGAATTGGATCTTAGCTAGAGTCCTAGTACGTAAATGCTCGCTCCTATAGTGCTTTATACACCGCTCTATATAGCTCCCGAGGCTCTCCACAAAGCGCTAGATTCGGATTGTTAGGGTTAAATAGTATACCCACTAGCTATTATCTAATTTTAGCAAGCTACTAGTGACACTAGGTAAGTGTAGATAGTAGGAGATATTTATTAGGATCCTAGTCCTATATATCTTAGCGTAACCTCTAGAGAAGTAGCCACTATTTAGAAGTAGGATCCTGGTTTATAGGATAGTGTAGGTCTGGTATATCGGCGTATTTCTAATTTATTATTAGCTTCCCCTTTATAATATGGGGTCGGTAAGGCTAGCTTTGAATGCGATAAAGATTCTATTAGTTAGTGTATGCTTCGACTCGGTATCGAATAAGCGGTATATAGATAGTAAGAAGAGAGACTTACTCCGGTATATAGTCTTTTATAAAGAGGTTTTCGCGTTAGAGGCATTTAAAATACTCCTAATAAGATAGATAATATTAGTATATAGATCTAGTAAACTATTATATTATCTATAGATATCACCTATATAGAAGAGACTAGTTGTTACCCTTAAAAGGAGACCCTACTATCCTTCAATTCGCTAGTTATTAACACTCCGGCTATAGAGGTAGTAATCCCGGATCTATACTAAGGGATCTCCTAGTTTCCGAAGCTCGTATTATATATTAGTAATAAGTATAGTCTCCGTACCTCGATTAGAGCGGATCTTTCTATATAGAATTAGTATAGACCAAACCAATATAGGGTAGATAATATACCTAGGTTAAAACTTATACTCTATAAAGGCCTCGAGATATTGGCGTTAAATACTAACTGTAGTACGAGCGCTCACTCTAACGTATAGCTAGAGAATATACCGAGAGTATCCGTTAATTATAATATATATCTTAATACTAAACGGTTCTAGCTTTATATACCCGTTAATATACTATATATCGTTCGGCCCTAGCGAGATATAATTAACCCTTTTATAACGTCGGCTAGATAGCCGGCCCTCGATAGTATTAAGACGGAGGAGGTGATAAATAGTCTCGATTTAGGCCCTAAGTTAAAAGGATTAGTACTTAATTTTAAAAGGAGAAAGGAGCGTATACTTAGTATAGTATAGTCCTATTGCCTAAAGATAACGATAAAGAGCACGTCGCCTAAAGTCCTTAATATCACTAATAATAAACTCACTAATTAGGATAGCCTCGATATTAGAGAGCTGCTACTCCCGCTCCTTAGGAGTAAGCCAGGAGTTTAATACTAAGATCTCCCCGGATCCTACGGATAGTACGCTCTAATAAAGGCGTACTATCTATAGTAAGGATCTTAAGAATTTTACTAGTATTATAGAGAGGTAAGAGTTCTTTAATACGAGCCTAGATATTAGTTTTTTTAGTAGTAGTGGTAGGGACTATAAGCTACCACTCTCGAAGGCGATTTTTTAGGCCCGATCGGCTGATAGAAATATAGTATTTATCTTATAGGAGGTCCCGGATAGCTTTATATATGGTATTTTCAGAGAGAAGATCAACGATCTCGCCTTTATAAGGCTTAAGATCAATATAAGGAGGTATATAATCGTGATCGACGAAGGGGGTTTAGGGGGTGGAAAATAGGAGGATTTGTATGGCGGGAATTGCTTTAAAAACGGGAGAATCGGACGGTAGAAGGCTTCAACGCCTAGGATTTGACAAATGGGAGGATTTGTATGGCGGGAATTGCTTCGAAAACGGGAGAATCGGACAGTGGTAGGCTTTAACGCCTAGGATTTGACAAATGGGAGGATTTGTATGGCGGGAATTACTTCAAAAACGGGAGAATCGGATAGTGGAAGGCTTCAACGCCTAGGATTTGACAAATGGGAGGATTTGTATGGCGGAAATAGCTTCAATTTTAGAATATGGAGATTTGTGCGGTGCGAATAGCCTCAATTTATAATACACTGTATAGAGCGGTGTCAAAAGCGGTCTAAAATCAGGCATAAATCAGGCACCAACACCTGAAAAACAAGGCATTTGACCCTGGCCGCTATGCCCCTTCGCACAGCGAGCCAATCAGCGGCCGTAAAACCCTAATTTATGCACGTGCACAGCACGTGCGCGGCCCGCTAGTAGCCACCCGCGTGCTGTGGAGTCAAAGTCCTGCAGCCCTACAGGTCCTACTCTGTGTTGGTGGGCCCCACTGTATCCCATTTTCTCACTGAAAGCTGGTCTCTCGCCAGAAGTAAGCTCCAGATGTATTGCATTGTGGTGCGCCTGTTTCATCCCTGACCGTGAATACTGATTCCCCCATTAGATGATCTACATTATGCTCAATGAGATGACATCTCACGTCGGCTGAAATGGGATCAACGTAGAAGACTCTTGGAGTATCGTCTCCCTAGTATATATCCCATTTGCCAACGAGCAGGGCCTGGTTGGGTGGCTTGACCACACAGTGTGTGTGGGAAGATAATCCCTTCCAATAGCGATTGGTCACCATTGCCAGCAGCTTCAACTCTGAACCCCTAGATACCATTTCGAATCATCAAATTACGTGGCCCAAGATCTTTGTGACCTGGTGGACTAGGTAATGAACTTCGATTCAATGAGTAGGATCACTGTGAGGCAAGCACTTGAGCACCACTGGTTCGGACAAGCTCCTCAATATATTTATGACTTTGAGAGACAGACCCGGAAATATTTCCTCATTCAGGACTGTAGGGCAATAAAAGTATGGTCAGGCAAGCTTTAATAAAGGTCTGGCAGGCTAAGAAAAAAAATATTATGTATTGTGTTGGCAGACCAGGTGAAGGGGATCCTAGGCGGCTGGATATAATAGCACTCATTGTAATGCCTGGTCAACCGCCAGACATTTGTGCTTGAATGCAGTATATATTGAATTCAAGCTATTGGATTTGACAGTGGCACAATATCCTATGAATTCGAACCCATCTGCCGGTCACTCACAATTCCCGAATGGCACCAGCAAGGTCATCCATATTCTCCAAAAAGACGTCAAACTCAGTCTTGACCACCTCCATATCTTCATCAATATCATCAGTCCAGCGATGAACATAGACAGTCCTTAGTCCGCACTTCTGCGCGCCCCGCAAATCATACGCATGCGCCGCAACCAAAACCACCTCCTCGGGCCGAAGCTTCACAAGCTCCAACCCCTTCTGATAAGCCTCCGGGCGAGGCTTGTAAGCACCCAGCAACTGGCTAGAAAACAGCATGTCAAACTCCAATCCGGAAGACCGAGTCAAGTCTAACTGGAGCCGTGTTGTACCATTCGCATGGACGAAGACTTCCAGACCGAGATCTTGTTGAAGACTCTTGATTGCATGTGAAACTTCGGGCCATGCTTTCTGCGAGTGCCATGCTTCGATAACTTGATTTCTAGTCTCGGCGTCAAAATGCGGTTTGTGGTCGGGTGACTGGTCGAGAAGGGCGTCCAGGGTGCGGGCAAGGGTGATATCGATGTCTTCTGGGTGGAGGTTTTCGCTGACGCGCTTGCTGTTTTCCAAGAAATATTGCCTGCGCCATTCCAGGGCAAATTTTGATGCTTCGTCTTTCGGGATTGCAGTGGGTAGTGCTTGCATTACGCTACTATGCCAGTCGAGGCATGTTCCCATGAAGTCGAAAAAGACTGCTTTGATTTTCGATTGGGACATCAGTGTAGCTGGTGCTTGGTATAACGGCTAACAGGGATTGTGCTGGTATATTATGGAAAGAGTCGATGAGGGTGGAATCAATAATTATGAAGAAACCTGGGAATTTGAGTAAGCTGACATGTAGATCCGATCTTGGCGGGGAAGGTTTTCGATTAGAAATCCAAATGCTTCACCTGGGCAGCCCCATCGAGACTACCGAGCTAGTTCTCCTCTTCTATATTCTCTATACTCGAAAGCTCCAATTAACTCTCTAATTTAGCAATGCACTCTCTAATTTAGCGTTCGGAAAGACAAATGACGAGGACGTTCGAGAAATTCACTTCAAATATCACAAGGTCTATTATCGAATCTCAGGCGGGGCACGGATCAGTTACAGGCCGAAAGCACGCTTGACGGCAATAGGATATACTGGGATTTATCCCGAGTTAACGACGAGGACAACGTATGGGTGCCGTACAGCTATTTTGCTGTGCCCACTAATCATCTAGATTGTAAACGTCGAAGTTGTCTAGCTGGAGACTACCGGTGCTTAGATGAATATGTCTTACCGACAGATGACTACGCGACGACAGCCTGTTCCTCGGATTTTATCATTAGTCTACACCTTTGTGCTACACCCAATAGTTTCATGACCTCTTTTTCCATCATTTTTCCACCAGCTTTCCCACCAGTTCCCCTTGTCTTGCCCAAGTTTCGATAACTGACTACTGGCTACTGTTGTCGGAGTAGATGCACTGGCATACCGGTATACCGGAGGATCCATTGATCCTATGCATTTTGTAATTTTAGATTAGTAATCGGCGGTCCATATAAGCAAGGCTCAACTGTAAGGCTTTGTCTCGGAATCCCCACCATTGCTTATCATCATGTTGCGGTTTCGGATCTTATAGATGTTGATGATGAATTTGTACGAAGTGGAGGCTTCAAAACAAAGACTGTAGATAGGAAAAGAAGAATCCTGGAGAACCCAAGGCGATGTTGATGATGAATTTGTACGAAGTGGAGGCTGCAAGACAAAGGCGGCTGATGGAAAAGGAAAAATCCTAGAGAAGCCAGGAATAGGTTCATGATGAAGTTGTACGAAGTTAATATATTCAAAATGAATTTGTACGAAGTTTACCTATTAATTTAAAGTGGTTAGATTAACTTGTCCCACCCCCATAGGATAAAGTGGCCACGGTTGGAGTTTTTTACAAGACACCCGTACACCGTGGCCCGTGGACGGAGCGAAGTGGATGCAGCAGCGGTTACGACGGGAGCCTCAGCTGGCGAAGCAGTTTTTCGAGCACGGAGCACCCCGGATGGCCAAGATCGACTTGTTTATGCGACGAGTCGCGGCATTCCGTCGCAAGCAAAGCCTTGCTATCTATACGCAAATTTTCAGACTCTTTCTTATAGATGTACATTATCGGGCCTCATACATAGCTCACCTAGCACCGGCGGAGTTCAGCGTACTATATTTGCAGGACTCTTTTCTTTGTCCATGGCATATTGCTTAATTAACTTCTTTTTAAAGGAGCACAAGGAGTTTAAAACAACAACTTTCGATGCAACCGTCGTCTGCCGACAAGCGCAATTAGACTGTGGTAGTATACACGCTAGACATCATCAAACAAAATGTGGAGTCATATGATCAAGGAGCTCTATACACCGGGAGCCATCTTCGAAGCTTCTGGTTTTGACAGAAACGATTTTTGAAGTCGAAGGGAGGCTGGCAAAAATAGACTGTCTGTCCTCTATCTTGGTCGATGACATGGCAACTGTCCTGTGATATTTCCGTACCTGTTGTACCCATGATCTAAACTCACGAACAATGCCTGATTCAGACACAAAATATGGCGCGATGCTGACGCTAGTGCACAAAAAATTCGGAGATTCTCGTTCGCAGCTAGCACATACTGTCATGCTGATAAGGTAGGATTTTCGGTCATTATTTGCCGAATTGTTCCAGCTGCTGCAGAAGCAAGCACTTTCGCAAGAAATACAGAAAATCAGTCTGTAGATATCCCGTGCGTCGGTCATAATTATCTTTTCGAAATGCGAAGCAGATGCTTCTCGGTGGGCGTGCCGTCCTGTCCTTAAAGCCTGCGTCAGCAACTAGTAACTGGAAAGTATGGCAACACTTACTTGACCTGGCCTCACAATAAAACCTAGATGGGGATGAAGCTCAGAAGGTATTGTGCATGAGATTACATATAACGATAGTTCCTTGTTGCTGTCATTCCAGGTGAGAGGGCCGGAATGTAAATTTCACCAAGATTGCAATTTTGTTAGAATGATTGTTTAATGACTGGTTCGCCCCGATCTCCCCCGCCCACTGCTGGAATGTGGTTCTCTGCTCGCCGATTAGTGGAAAGTTGTGTCGCTATGACCCCAGCAACAGCGATCTACCTGAGGGGCCCTTGGATCAACAATCATTTCAGTGTTAATAAAAACCACGGATCATCGATACTGACCAGAGATACTGCAGCAAAGAAAGATTTAATAATTCGGGAACAGCTATCGCTGTGCGTTTTCTTTTTTACCGCCCATTCGACTAGTAATTCATTTTCGCTAACCAAACTTGGAAGGTTTACGGTCAGTCAGCGCCATTCATCACAAGGATGATCACGTTCCAGGATTTTCAAAGCTGCAAGGGCTGATTAGTCACGATCGGCGTTCCAGCAGGGAGTCCTTGGGAGTTGGGGAGGTCCTCGTCTAGAAGGTTCAAGTCGTCATGGTAGCCACTATCCACATCTGACGATGCATCCTGGTCTTGACGTGCGCCAGCATCCTCTTCGTCGTCTTGTTGTGCACCCTCAAGTCCCTTTTTACTCTCTTCCTTGGACTCTCACTTGGAACTTTTAATCGCCGAGGCTGGAAGCCTCAGATGAATAACGCTCCACGGCACTATCAAGAAAGTTCTGTCCACTGGGAGGAATTGCATAGTCAGATTGTTGAACGGCGATAGTAGTGAGGAGTAGAGGCCGAATCTAAGAGATTGTGTCCCCATCATGGCGAGGAAACTATGAGGTGAAAGGGAAAAGGGATTAGGCTGCTTACTCTTCATGCGCAGGGAGTTGACCCAGGTCAAATCGATATTTGAGGGGAGCAAAGGGCGCGCGGTATACTGACGCTGGGGCCACTACTCGTCCTGGATCTAAATCCTGGCTGGAGTGTGGCTCTGAGGGAGAATGTCTACATTGCATTCCGTGATATTCAGCTGGGCGTTGTCCGCGGAGTATTGTGCCGAAATACCTGGGATAATTCATCCAGCTCTTGAGAGGGTAAAGAGGAGCTCTGAGACTGAGGTCCACGAGATCCCCCAATAGCGTTCTGGGAGATTTTCCCGTTTGCACTGGTCTCCCTATGATGAAGCCAACATGAAGACTGCATTTCATTTTCATTTTCTGTATTTACATAGCCCTTTTTTTTTTCTCAATTTTTGACCTAAATTATATTTATTCCTTAGTCTATTTCTTTTTTCTTTACTTCTTGCTGAAGAAGTCATTGGTAGAGAAAAATCAGATAATCGGGTCGGACAGAGACATGTTCTATGTTCAGCATAGATTCTGATTTTAATTATAATCATATATGTATATTTTCATTTAAATAACCATCCCTACCTAATCGATATTTACCTCCTTATCTATTCACATACTAACGGGTTACGTAGACGAAGTCCACGGATACTCTCGGCTAAGTATGCGCCGTTCCAATCAGCCACCGGAAGTTCGTCATCGAGCGCAGCAAATCCAACGTAGTTAGGTGCAAGCCCTGCTGCTCTCCGGCCCTGAGTGGCTACACGGCTTTATGTTTTGGCGGTGCCAATATTTTGAGCTCGCATTTATTGAGATCCCCAACCGACAAGAGTGTATACATCTTCTCGAGGAAGGGTGAGGAAAAAAGAGTTACCATCTGCTGAGTCCATTTAGTCTTTTAATGGCATCAAACTCTGCTCCACTCAACTCAGCGCTCAAGGCCAGAGAGATTGATCCCGAAAGAGCTGAAAATTCTTCCATCGCATCTTTTAGGCTTGCTTGGCGCCTCAGCTGCCTCGGCCACTCCTCGATGATGGAGTTAGGCGATTTAATGTGAACTCCTTGTGCCAACCCGATTTCAGCGAACTTGTGGACTACCATATATCTATACAAAACGTTGAAGGGATATCATTGGGGCCGAAATATAAACCCCCTCTCGCGCACAAATGCGCACAGAGCCTGCTATCAGACTTGTTAACAGATCTCTTCAAATCGGCGAGTTAATAGGAAATGTGACACTATAGGGATCAATGTTATAAGCTAGCGGTCAAGCTCTGAGTGTTTGTTACAACTTCAAGGCGTGTCACAAACCATTTAATGGAGCCACTACATTGGATGCTGCGGCCGAGTCTGCAGTGGACGCTGCATGTATTCTGTAAGACGATCTAGGCTATTTGATTTCTACTGTAGATTTATAAATGATATGTAATATCATGTAGGTCCAGGAGGTAGGACTCTAATTTTGCAGAGGAATTCGCCATAAGTATTAGGGCGTATTGGAGCACGTCATTGTGCCTATGGAGAGCGATATGCATGCGTGGACCCCGATATGCATGCGTGGACCCGATCGCCAGCTTCTGGATCTTAGTCAATGGCTAAGACAGTCTTATGATGTAAACAATATGAGTTCGGTCTTGGCGACAATCCTTGTACATCGACGAGGAAGTACCCGGAGGAAGAACCAGGAATCTAAAATAAAAACACCATGAGAAGATATTTAAACAAGCCTATCTTTGATATACAAAGTCTAGTTACGTGGGAGATGGCTATAAGGCAAGATGCCAAATCTAGTACAATGAACAGTCAAGACTTGTCGCTTCGTTCCAAGAACATGGTTGATTTGGTTAAAGGCCTAGCTCCGTCCCCAAGCACACATGTCAATGCAATCCCTTCAAAACCCAAGCTACGCACTAGAACCAATGCTCAGCGCCACTCAAATCGAGAACCTGACTACCAGCCACAAGAAACAGACATCATTTCATGTGGCAATTCGATAGGTAATCTGTTCCGCTTCGCTTGAGGCTCAGAAAAACCATTCAAGATCCTCGTCGAGACCGTTGGGGCACAGTGTCTTTTCAGTGGCGGGGGAAATTTTGATATCATCTTGAGGGCTTATAGGATTGGATATTCGTTTTCGGGGGCGTATACGAACCGGAAGTATGAAATGCGAGGTTCAGAGCTTGCGGGCATGAAGGCTTTGATTAGGGTTGAAGGACACGACTTTCGGCCAGAGACCTTGTCGGAGGAGGATACTACACACTCGCATACTAGAGAACAGTCTCTGCACAACGAAGCTAGTACCAGCGCAACTGCTTCTCGCAAAGCTGTCAACACGACGGAGCCAGATCCTCGCTCGCCAGGGAAAAGCATTCCGGCTAAATCTTCATGCAGAGAGCTCTTTCTCGAGGGAACGTGTTCATCACCAGGGAAATCAACTTGGGGAGCTCCGCGTGAAATATCCCGACTCGATAACCCTCAGGGCTGGCTTTCCAAATTGCTATGAGCACCTCGACTCCAGTATGGTCGAAGAGCGGGTCGCCAACAGTCTCGGGCGGCCGGATCAGCGTAGGATTATAGTGATCTTCTATCACTTAGGGTTAGCCAAGGGCGGCCAGGTCGAGCAGTTATCCGCGGTCTCCTCCCATACAGAGCGCTTCTCATCCGTTATCCGAACGACTGTTAGGGCGAACACGAGCCCGACCTTAGGAGCAATTCCGCCGGAGGTATACAACGTGTTGGCCGAGGACCCTAAGGAAGTGATGATAAGTTTTTGCCGGTTTATCCGCAGAACACACTCAATAAACCGAGAGGGAGACACGGAGATGAGGAACATTATACTCATAGCACACGCCGGGTATTGTAAAGATTATGTCCATTTACTTAGGACCATGATAGGCTGTGGGATCACGCCGCCCGATTTTAGGTTCGCGGATTCCCTTCTACTCTTTATGATATATAAGGGTTCCGACGAAAACGCGGATATTGCCTCGCTAATGGCCAAACACGCGGCGCGGTTACAGTACAAACCTAACGATGTGGACTGCGAGGCGCAGGTGCTAAGAGTGCTCGTCATGGCCGAGTTTCGGGCCACGGAGGCAGCTTGCTACGCTTTTAGCATCAGCCTCGAAGAATGTATGAAGAGGACAGGCTTGAGCATGCACCGTATTCAAGACTTGAGCTTCTGTCCTCCAGTTTGGTCCGGAGCTAGAATCTGCGAGGAAAGTGGGAACATAATCCGTCCTTGATTGACAAGCCGGTATATGCACGGCATCATCCTATTGTCACCGGCACTGATCTTAAACGTCTATTGGGGCCACGATCGACCATGTGGATGAACTATCTTTCTCATAAAAATTTTGTTGGTATACAGTCAAGACGTTTTCTTTTTCAAGTGCCAGAATGGAAAGGGATCCCGCGGACGGTCGTATCTAACGAGCACCTACACCCAGGTGAGGATATCATTATGATAACTCGTAGCTGGGTTGTAACTCACGCCATCGGAGAGGGCATAGAGATGTCAGGTGTATTGGACTTGCAGGCGAATACATCCCTGACGTTACCTGTAACCTACGTCCGAGGAAATACACACGCAACGGCCGGAAGAACTCCCAATATAGACTAGCGTGTCTTGGCGTAAGAAGCAGGAAAGTCAATCGAAGAGTGTAGTAGTTGCACCGGTTTCGCCTGAAGCGGCCGAGGAACAGAGAGAGTTCAGAACGAACAGGATTGCGGTTCTCTCCGCCCTCGGAGCCATACCGGGCATCATAATCCAGGGCCATCGATTGCATTTGGTACTATCGACCTATAAGAATGGGAAGACAAAGTTGTGGTCGGATCATCAGTTCGGGACGACTCAGAGCTGTTTGGAAATTTATGATGTTGTGGCTAGAATGCGACAGCTTACGGGCTGCGCGCGAGATGTTTACCTGCCTTGGTTCAAAGCCAGCATATTGGATTGAAGTCTGTTTACGGTTTGGAGTTCAACAGCAGGGAATGACAGCTCGTGTCTTAACTGCGGACATGATACCCTTGGAGTTTCTTTTTTTGTTACTGTCATATGACTTTTCTCGAATCGTTTTTATGAAACCCCGGCCATTTAGGAACTAATACTGGTAGCATAGAGATCGTGTGACCGTCAACATTGGCTCGCAGTCGCTGAGATCTATACTTATAAATGTCCATGAGCAGGTTCGCCAAATGTTCCCCTACATACTCCGCATAAAGTCATAGCCACGAGCTGTTAGATGCAATCCATCATCAAAGATCTCCTCCCTGAAGTCCTCTGAGGCAGTAGGGTACGGGATCTTGCTCTGGAAATTAAAGACATGTCTATGTCAATTTAGTATATCTTCCTGCGATTTTAAGTTCGAAATTCGAGACTCACATTCGCTCAGACCGATGTACCAGTATGTACAAATTCAGCGTGTCTCGTCTTGTATCTAGGTTCTGAGGTTTGGCCATACATTCGGGGATGGTCAAGACGAGCACTTTCGCGCCAGTAAAGAGAGCTACGTTCCAAAAGTCTTGCAGAGCAGAGTATATCTTTTCGGGCTGGTTCCCGTATCCTAAGTCACTCAAGAAAGATAAACATTTTAGCAAACAAGCGCAGTAATCCAGTGAAAAGAAGCAAGTGAAGTATACTTGGTTCCACCGAGGAAGGCAACTCAGTCGTACCATCGCTTGGCGCATTTCTCTCGTATCTGAGATAAAGAAATCCCGGAGGGGAATCGCCAGATCACCTGGCATTCCATCCACATCAACTGTGATTTCAGTGTTAGAGAATGCTGCCTCAAGACTCTCCTTGACTTTTCCGGCGTACGGGTGGTGCTCGAGCCCGTAACATAACTACACAACCAAGAATTCCCGTTGCCAACTTGGGCCTTAACGAGTTCTTGGGACTGATGTAAAGCAGCTTCACCAGGCCTGCTTGTTCAGGCCACTGCCCTGGTTTTCAGCACGCGCATTTTTCGGAGGACATCCTCCAGATATTGAGGCCCCGGTCAAAACCTCTCACCCCATGTGTCTCCAAGTTTGCTCCTTAAGCATGCATCATCAGCATTTCAGCTAGAACGACATCACCTCCATCGCCCAGCTGCAGGTTCTCAGTGCGAGTGAGATAGTAAAGACAGGTCGGACCTGCCCACTAGGACGACACCACTTTGGCTGGCAGATTTCAGGTCCTCAGTGCGAGTGAGGTAGCTGTTCTGTCTATTTGCACACTGGCACGCGCGTCCGTTCTCTCGGGTCGCATAGACAGTCTCGTCGGGTCCTCTCGACCCGTTCGTCACTGCCATTATGTGCCACGCCCCACAGGGAGAAGACTCTCTACTTCGCGTTACCGGCCGAGATCTCTCTCTGCCGGCAGACCGTGTCTCACAAAGGTGGCCAGGAGTATCCTGCCAGGAGTATCCTCATTGACCTTGTAGGATACCCCAGCTGTCCTTCACTAACCAAGCTTGTGTCCCTGGTCTTGCAGCCCTCTCGAGCACCCGTGGCTGTGCCTTAACGAGTTCGTCGAGGGTCGTCGCCAGACTGTGCACCCCGCTGGGGAGAAGCCACCAGGTGTCCTGGTCAGAGTTGCCCGTAGCTTTGCTTTAACGAGGTTCCGACCCAGTGTATTCCATGGAGCTCCCGAGCGGCGTACTCAACCTCCTGCGCCACCAGTTGTTTTCCCCCTCGCTGCTGAACGCCATCTAATATATTTCCATTTATCGCGTGCTGTCTTCGATATTTTCCTCATTCAAGTTCCTTGGCGTCTCGCGATCTCAGAAGGTGTTTAAGCTCAGAGGCGTCCTGTCTCCTACCTAGGCGATATCACAACCACTGGAGAACAAGTCCAGCTTCGGTCTCGACTACGAGTCGAGTAGGCGGTCGTCGGATGGTTTTCATAATCCGTTTTCCTATGGTTTTGTGGGGTGGAATTGGTGTCGTCAACCACGGAAAACTCTGCGGCCCGACCCCTATTCACCCCACGCGGATTCTTTTGGCTTCACCTCCACAGAGACGGTACTGACACCGGACACTACGAGAAGGTAAAAAACGATCGTCCTAATTGCTTGACAAAAGCAGTTACCTGACATGCTCGCCAGGGACTTGCTGGCGTACATTTTTAATGAAGATTGGTGTTGACTGCCTTGACCCCACCTTTGATTTGGAGATCGATGCTGACGGCCCCACCTACGGCCCACCAACAACCAGTGGAATATGTACGGCTCCTGATCAATGTTTTATAACAAATGTGTTATTACCTGCCAAACAGACTGCCGATCCAGCCTTTATTTGGTAGTTAAGACAAGTCAATCTCTATATTTCCGAAATGGGATGATCGCCAAGTTGCGGTGAAAGGTCTGCAGTCTTGCATATGTACCAGGACATGGGTGTTTGTGGGCTGTTGAATGATACCAATCAACGGTTTATAGTCGATAGAGTGAGCAGAGCAGTCCTTCGGATTGTACTTTCAAAGGTAGGAGTGGTTTGAGGTCAACGCGTTATCGATTCGTCAATAAGTGGAAACCTGACTTGAACATTGACCGATCGTTTCGTGTTCTTACTGATCTAGAAGGCCAAAACTTGCCGCGAGATCAATGTTCACATTGAGCTCACTTATTCTGCGAAATGTCGGTGAAGGAGATATTGACTGTATAAAGATGTTCTTTCCCGCTTTATTCGCATTCTAGGAATTTTCGAAGCACACCAGACCTGTTCCGTCTCTCTTGAAATTTAAAATGAGTGCCGAGGCAATCGACAAAGTCCAAGAACTATTTGAAATCCCGGAACTGCCCGCGGATCTCATCCAAGAAGCTCTCACTGTTGCTGGAGCCAAAAACCTCGCTCAGCTTGGTGCGTCCTGCATCAATGTTTGCTTCCAGGAAATGGGATACAAAGGCTTATTAAGCAGGGGTTAGTCATCACTTCGTGTAAGGCATATATGGCGCTAAAGTATTTTAGCGGCAATCTCTGATGTCATGACCAAATACAACACCATGGAATATAGAGCGGTTATAGCAAGGAAAAACGGTATCCAACGCTTGATTGAATACGGCAAAAATGGAAAGGAGACCGAGAAGATTCTCTCCTTCGCGATGGGTGCACTTATTGCAACCGTCCATCTGAACCGAGGGCTAGATTGTGTCCGAAGATGTGTGATCAAGTTAGGGTCTGTATCAGTGAGAGGAACGAGAATCTGACATTTTGTTAACGCTTTACTGCAGATTCCTTGATGAGGGACCCGGGCTTCAGATGCGGCAAAAGTATGAGGCCCTGATGCCGAAGTGCTCCGTACCCCTTCCTATAAACCCGCCTTCTATTTCTGCGGCTTTTGTTCCAAGCAACACTACAATGGATGAGCAGAGCTCGCCACTGCCCGTCCAGCAAAGCTCTGAAGTCAGTTTCAGTGAGAACAGTAGCTCACGAGCTGCCACACCTGAAACATCCTTGACAAGCGAGTGTGACGGTTTCATCCCGTTCAACCTGCCTAATGAACCTAATGGTTTGGATTTAATAGATTGTGATATCGGACATTTGGGGAATAATCAAAGTCATGTACAGGCAATTGATACTGCTCACTGTATGGGTCTTGACTCGCAATTTCGACAGGCCCTTGATGGTCTTCAACTTGTGGATACGATGCCATGTCTTTCAGAGAACTGTGCGTTCCCTGCCCAAACAACAGCCCTCGAGTCAACTTGTTGGCAAGGTTCAGTCGAGGTGGAAGCTGCCGTCACAACGGCTTTAGGAGAAGAGCCAATCAGTACTGCAACCTTGAGCAGCACGGCGAGGAAAAGAAGAAATGTCAGCGACAATGACCCCCGAAAACCCAAACGGGCCGACACGGAAGTCAGAGCAAGGTGGGTTGTCTCTTTGAGTAAAGAGAGAGAAAGATGCCAGTTTAAGAAATCCTGCATCCCCCCCTAGCGTCTTTTTCCGAGAAGATATCAAGATGCAGTGTTCCCAGTTGGAGACTCGTTCGACTGAGCTTTTAACCTCAATCCTTGTTCAAATTGCGGATTCAAGTTCATTCGTATGTTTTCGGGATGCAATCTGTGCTTCCAAGACGATGGAGTCAAACAAGCCCCGAAAGATCTCAATGCACACGTCAATGGCAGATCGACTCGACATCTTGGAGGAATTAAACGGAGGAAACAACTACAACGCTTTCTTGGCTCGCTATCACATTCTGGAGCTTTTCAGAAATTGCGGCGGCCATGGGGGCAGGGAAGACCTTAGAATAATCCCCTACGCTGCAGATAGTACGGTATCTCAGCCTGGGAAGAGGGGTCACCCAATCCGCATTGCTCTCGCAGAAGTCACACAAAGAATGATGAGCATGGCATTCCCGTCCGTTACCCCTGATACAGAGGTGTATAAATTGAAAAAAGCGATGATGAAGCGACACCGATCATTAGCAAGCCGTTTCCAGGCATTTGTGGACAAGTTTGGCCTCGCAATACTCTGCTTCATTCAACCTTATCACGGTCAAAATGGATCATGTGGGGGCATTTCAGATAACAAGTAAGTTATGTGAGGACTCCATGGAATTCCATATGCTAACGAGGGTCAGAATCCGAGAAATAAGCGAAAACAGCCTGAAGACCTTTATTGAGATTCTGGATCAGTCTCAGGGTCACTACCTAAGAGCTGTGTGTAAAGCCGCCGACCCGTTGTTGCAGTACCTGGTCTATGGAAATTCTACTACAACTGAATTTGCCATCGAGAGTACTGATGCAGCGGATATTCTCCAATTGCCCAAGGGCTCTGAGGAGCTGTTGCGCCTACTTCAGGGCACTCCGCGGAATGCTTCCATTGCGGGAATCTGCTAGAAGACATTTGGCGAGATCGAACCCGTCTATGCGAAAATTGAGATCAAGGAGGATTTACAATATCCAACTTGTGGTTTGTAGCATCTTCATAGATAGCAAGGCTATTCCCGATGAACTCATAAATCAAGTTTAGTTGAGTACAAACCAAATGAAGTGAATTCTCAGTGCCCGGGTAAATCGAAGTTCTTAGTAATTTACCGCTTTCCGTCTGTAACTTTTTCAAAGCGCCATGTGATCCCCGTATATGTTAAAGCGAGCTGGATTTGTGTAGACTAGTATGTATATGGACGAATGGGAAAGGGGTAAGTTGAGCTGTCCCATTGCGGTCGGTGTAGCCGAGTATTCGAGTGGCAATACCGATGTCGAGGTGCTACGCATATTATGTACAAACACATAGAAAAGATGGGTTGGATATGGACCAAGCCCATGTCACTCTAATAAATCTCTCCACTTTTCCAAGACAGTATATTTCAGTATCAGATGTTCATATTTGGTAATTTCATGGCCTTAATCTGTGGATATTGGATGGCAATGCTGTTCTTAGAATCCATGACATATACAGGTGGGGCCGGCGTCTTGTCGGCTATCTTTGCACTCACAAGAGATAACTGTGAATGGAAGTAACAGGTCCACCCAAAGAGGCTTCCATAGTTCAGGGACAGTGGCAATTAGAGGCAGACCGCCTGTTGCTAGTGAGGTATAAATAAAAATACATCCCAAGACAAGGCAGCTGTAGAATACTTTCTGATAATCACTTCAAATCAGGCAATCTATTACCCATCACAGACGCTCTCAGGCCTTATAGTGCTTTTAAAAAACCAACATGGATCATTCTCCATTGGAAAATTCTCAAGACATGTTATATCTCTTTCATCACTTATTTCTCCCTCCAAAACTCCCACAGGAAGACGACTACAGCGTCGACCGTGAGATTCTGCTGATTGATGTGGTGGCCGATGCTCTTCATAGCTTCAAGGCCTACTTTTCTGCAGTCGATGCTGAAGTTATTGGACTAGCTTCGACGATGATCATTCGACTGCGACGGATTCACGGTCCCAATGGCGAGATGGATGAAGTGGAGCTTGAAAAGATTCTGAGACGGCTGAAAGAAGAAGGTAAACTTGAATTCAGCGGACAGGGTATAGACGAAATAGTTAATAAGTCTTCAGGTGGTTTCCTTCCAATTCACGTCCGCGAGCAGAATGCTGCTATTTTGATCAGCAATAAAGGCATTAAGACGCATATCGAATGTTTCGAGCTCTCTGCCGCCAATGAAGCGGTGATGTCAACGAAGGGTCGGCTTGAACGCACATTTCCTGGCCCAACGTTGGCTTTCGATACCTGTGTCATCAGTGAGCCTGATCTGCTTACGATGTTGGCGCAAACAATTTCACGCATGAGCCAACAGCCCGTTGCAGGTACAAAGCCGAAAGTTCGAAAATCAAAACGCAAGCATGACGAAGACAGGGATACAACCGATCCGAAAATGGTCATCGACTTTCTCATGGCCACACTTCGGCCGCTGTCCACGGACGTCACGGACGAACAAATCCTGAAACACTCTCGTGAAGAAGTCATGTGGCGTGATTGTCGTTCTCCGTGGAGACGGTCAGCTTTATGGCTTCTCATTCGTGTCGCGCTTCAATTGGTCTTTTCCCGTTTGTCGGATGGCCGAGGACAGGCTCAGTTGTATAAATCTTTTATGATATATCTCATGGGCTCGACCATCGAACGAATGTCAGAAACAGCTTCTCATGAGATGCTTCACCTCATGGCGGCCAAGGTTGTCCGTCGACTATTGAAATTCGCGTCAGCGGGAGAGCCGGCGTGGTTTTCTCCAATCCGGTCGATTCTTCAGCGGGTGGGTGATAAAACCCAGATTGGGTGGCAGCGTGTCGTGGATCAAAACGACAGTCAAATTGATTTCCAGTCTCTGATGGAGTTGGAATTCATGAAAGATACAGAGTGTTCATTGCCTCAGCTGGATCGCTACTTATTGGACATGAGCCGGAAGAGTGATAAAAATCATTCCGAGTCGTTCCAGCCATCTCCGCAGCTTATGCTTTTTGAGCCAGGGAATCTGCCGATGGGCTTAGATTCGTGCGACCCTGGATCCATCGTACAGAATCTTTGTGGATTGGAAGATTGGGTCGAGTCATGTCTGGGCAGTTGGATAGAAGATCATCTTGAAGACGCCGCAACATGCAACCAGCTTGGCAGTTTAATTTCCGAGTACCACAAAGTGGCGTTCAGGGCATACCTGCACAATCCTGAAGCCATGTCTACTATGCTGCTTACACTGTTGGAATTATGGATTGCCTGCGACAAGTCAGTCATTCGCTTGCACTCACAGTTGAAAGACTATGATCCTTGCATACCCACGGGCTGCTTCTACTCCCTCTTACTCCCTTTCAAATCACAAATGATGCGACTTGCCCGTGCAGAGGAGTATCTGGATCAACGTCAGAGACAATTAAGACACCCCGGGCCTGGGATTTTCCATGATTTCGGAACGAGGTCTTGCTTCTCAGTTCGGTATTTCGATCAATCTGATGAGCATCGACAGTTACTTCGAACCATCGAGGAGCAGGCCAGCCACGCCAGGGACCAAAAAAGAGCTGAACTGGCAGAGAAACAAGCCAGATACACCCACTTGATGACTTTGGCGTCTGAAACTGAATGTCAGTACGAGTATGTTCTCGTGGATCGAAGATTTGGTTTCCGCGAGTCGCGGCATAGCCATTCGTGCCCATGCCATGGATATAAATCAAAGGCAAATTCAATCACGATTGACATTCATGAATGGCCGTTGCCGACCGATCCCCTGCGAGCGAAATCCACTATCTTCGAGCTGCGAGTCCCACAGCCATTCGGTGGGTGGAGAGACACCACGCTGTACGTGCTTCACAATTGCTTAGGTATCGAGTATTCGAAAATTGAGAAACCAAGATCCGAGTATCGGTTGAAGAAATATCAAGGGCTCTCTTCGTTTTTCTCTTCCCCGACTGACTCCAAGCGGCTCTGCCTTCTGTCACAAATTAAACCTCACCAGAAGACCCATCGCCGCAAGAGGTTAATCATCCATGTCGGAGAAGATGATGTTTGCTTAAATAATGCTTTGCACTTCCAGTACTTTGACAACACTGCAGGATGCTTTGTGAGCAGTTTTGAGAGGAAAGAGCAGACCGAAATCAGCTGTACCTATCAGCTGCCGCAACGGAGCTCCACGCTTCAGAAATTCCTGTTTCGTCCAGCCAGTCAACCACACGGTCTGTCGCCGAATACCGTGATTGCGACCCAGAATGCCACACCTGTGGAAATGTCACTGGCAGAATACAAATCTCTCGCAGCAATGCCACTGGGCCTCGAGATTCAATGGCAAAACATCCTTTTGGAGTTGTCAATGCCTTCGATCGACATGAAAAAGGTGGAGACCGCAATATTCTTCCGTCAGATTGTCAACCAAGCGGGCCTGCCCAGCACAGACACCTGGATGAGACGCGGGCATGCGATCTTGTGTAAACCGGATTTCATGGCGAGGTTGCTCTCCTCTATCAGTGAGGCAGCGGAGAGGATGAAAGAGAACTGGAACTTGGTTCATGGATACCACACGCTCATACATCTCCTTCTCCGAATGCTGAGTCTGTCACCCTGTGAGACTGACCGTCGAAGGTGTCTCGGTCTTCTGAGCTCAATGCGCCAAAAAGCCTTTCAATGGGTCGAAACGGTCAGGAAAACGGCCAGTCAGGAGATTGACGACGCGCGGAAGCTTGACCTGGTTGCGAAAGCCGTCCATATTGCTCTGGTCTGTGTTCAAACATTTGACACCGAAACCCATTTGCAGAGCTTTGCACTGTCGTCGGATGTTTCGATGTTTCTCGAGTGCTGCATGATCATCTGGAATGGACGTGACTCTCTGCCCTTGGAAGCGGGCTCCTTGCAGCGCATACTGTACTACCGCTGGCAAGTTTTGTGCTATCACACCCGTGCAATATTGGCAGAGAAATGTTCCAACACTTCTCCTTCCCCAATGGACACTGCCATTTTGGGAACGTGGGCAGCATACCCAGCCGGTTCAATATGGTCGAATGTTTCCCCATCTGTGGGATATTGGCTTCACTCCATGCGTTCCGAACCGGCTGAAGAGTGTACCCGAATGCATGTACACTATAACCTGCTGACAGGAGAACTTCTTGTCAACGGACTTCCACTCGCGCATCTGCCGGCTGAATATATGTCAAACCAGAGATATCGTACGCTATTTGGGGAAAGATCACAATTGGAAGTTATGCCAAGTGACCAGCCCAGAATGCAATTTTCGTGTCGAGCGGAATACTGTGGTCATACTGTTCATTTGGGCATGACCCCCGTCCCCGAATCGCCACGGTTTGACTTGTCAATCAAAGCGGTGAGAGGTGACCAAGCGTGGGATTTTGTGCCATGGAGACTACTTTCTGGCCATTTCCCTGATGATTTCGTTCACAATTACGCCCACTGGTACGCCATCGACAAAGGGTACATTGAATTCCGGCCTCTGTCATCCCCTTGGGTCTCATCCAAGCATCATTGGCGATTACGCAGGGGCAATTCGGACGATTCATGGCGTTTGGAGAATCAGGAATATCAACTGGTCGGCAGCACAAGCAAAACGGCGAATACCTTGGCTAGAATATTCAATCCCTTGGAAAAGGCTTCCGAAATACACGGCCGGCTCGACAAAATTGAATCGACGTTGCACATCGACCTCCCCCGTTTGCGATTGGAGTTCATCCTCCCGGAGCGCTCCACGTCGGTTCAATGTCGACAGTATCCGGGCATGATCATTGATGCGAAACAAGCATGCAATTCGCTGGTCGGGCTTCACAGTAAATTAATCCTCGTGAACACTAATTTTCGACAGCGCATCATTCTCATACCCGAAGGCGATGTTGTCTGGTCAAAAGCCGGCGATCACGTTCAAGTTAACGTGGTATGCGAGGCTCAATGGCATGCATATTCCATTGATGAGCGGCTTGGGCGTTTGGTAGATAATGAAAGCTTACAGAGCAAGCTGTTCCTGGCTTATTTGCATGCTCTCACTTCATACTTCCTCCCAGATCCATTGACCAAACGAACTGGCACCGAGCAGGCCCTTTCCATCCTCCGTTCTGCGTCTGTCCGATCGTTCGACCGACTCCAGCCGGAGAACGTCGCGATCCTCACCAAGATCGCCGCGCTGACCCCACAGAGAAGATTCTATCCCGATAACGAGCAGGTGATGCAGAGTGTGGAGTGGAGCCACGCTCTCGGCTGCTTGTCACAACACCCAGGGTTTCACGATGAGGTAGCAGCCATCCGGGATCAAAACTCACGGGTCGTCTTTTACTACCCTGGCGAAGAACCTGCCACTCCTTCTCTTCCAAAGATTGACCACCATCTGCTACTCCGTGATCAAATCCGCACTTCCTCATTCCGGGTTTCTCGATTTGGCGCAGAGGATCACACAACGAAGCACGACTGCCATTACGCAAGCCGTGACACCAATCGCTCGTCCCCGAATAGCACTCGAGCGTTCACAATCAGCACGATGCTTTGCAACAGGATATCTCGCACGCGAAAACTTGAATCGGGGGATTGGCTCTCCCACCTCTGGAAGTTTCTTTCTACTTCGTGTGAAATCCGCGGCCCTGGGGCCCAGATGGAGAGCGCTAAGTTGCGATATAGCGCAGAGTGGATGCTCACCTCCCGAGACTTTATTGTTGAGAATTGGTGTGCAATACACCATCTGGTTTCATCACAAAATCGTCGCTTTAACAAGTACCAGCTCCTAATCTGGTTGTCAACCATCGCCTACTCGGCCCAGGCAGACATGATTGTCGTCGAGACCATTGCATCATTGTACTTGAATCCAGAAATCATGTGCGAGTACACGGCCATCCGAGGACAATTTCAACCCGACGAAGGTTTTGAATGGGACCGAGAAATAATTCAGGCCCTCGTACAATCTGCACAGCTTGATTCAACACCGGAAGATAGACTTGAACCCATAGCCTATGAGACTTATGACATTTTTGGATCACGCATCAAGAAGCTACGGAAACAGAATCGGAAACTAGCATGCAAAACTGCGTCAGATCATTTTTCCCGTGAATGGCCTACTAACTCGCCATCGCGTCCTGCCTCACAAGAAGCCGTGAACTTGGATGAATACCTCAATCTTCGCAAAATCATGGACATGGTGACAGAGAGGTTCTGTATTTGGAAAGACAACGGTCAGCTTCGGCAATGCCTGGCCAGCATGATAAACCAGCTATGTGGACATCCAGTCAAAGGTATTCAGCCACCGTCCTATCCGCAGCTGGCCCATCCACAGGCGGCTGAAACACGAAGAGGGGGCATCTCTTTTGATGACTTGATGACGGTATCTACACTGCCTGATATAGAGGAGCCTATGTTGACGGATATTCTCCGGGAGAGCTCAAAAGCGATTGACCCGACCGGTGATCTGTTGAATCTGATTGATTCAATGGATAGCTACGCTAATTCTCCGTATGAAGAATGGTACGTGAAACTGTTAAGAGATAGTGTAACATCGCTGGCATACACAAAAAGACAAAATCAGTTCACGGTTGCCTGTGACAATCTCGAACGGTCTGTCAGCACCTACCTCATCTCGTGTGAGAGGTATACCCAGGATGTTTATACAGCTCTTACATCGCGGCTGCTGCCACCTGGTCCGATAGACGGGTCACCGACATCCAGCACTTTTAAAACAACTGTTTCCGCCCTGGCTTTCAGGGTTCACCACGCCCCGAGACTGTCACCCATTCTCGTGTTGGAGCAGCTAAGCCGGCATCGGTGGCCACGATTAGCCATTCCGTGGCAGAAGTGCTTCATAATCTACGGTCGTTCCATCACAATGCTCCAGCGAGCGGAGCGACTCTGCCGTCTCGTCCGCAGTCCCGAGGATTTTCTCAAAGAGATCCGCAACCCGGGCCATACCAATTGGGATCCTTTTGAAAAGCCAGAGAACCTTCTTTTAGAGATCGAAAATGGCATTTTGATTCGAGCGAACCAGGAAAACATTGCCCAAACGATGACGTGGTCCACCCCAGGGCAGAATATCGTGCTACAATTGAATATGGGGGACGGAAAATCCTCGGTAGTGGTGCCTATCGTCGCCGCGGCGCATGCCAATGGCCGATGCATTGCCGGTGTTCTAACCCCAAAGCCCCAATCGCGACAGATGCACCAAATGCTGGTTGGAAAGCTGGGCGGCCTCCTGGATCGTCGAGTGTATCAGCTTCCATTTTCGCGGTCATTGAATCTTCGGGAGGCTGAAGTGGATGAAATTCAGCGCATGTGTCACGAGTGCATGTCGAACGGCGGCGTCTTGCTTGTGCAACCGGAGCATATCCTGTCGTTGAAGCTAATGTGCCTTGAATGCTTCATTACCGGGAAGACCGTGGTGGGGCGCTCGCTGCTCCGAACCTTGAACCTCTTTGGCGAATATGCATGTGACATCATCGACGAGAGTGATGAAACTTTCAACGCCAAGTTCGAGTTGATATATTCCATGGGGGGCTCAGCGCCCTGTCGAGCTCAGCCCGCAGCGATGGAACCTCATTCAGGAATTGTTGCACTTGGTACGAGTGTACGCCAGCCAAGTGAAGGTCGATCTGCCAGACTCCATTGAGGTTATTCAGCAAGAGAAAGGAGGATTTCCACGAATCCGCGTGTTGGACTGCGATGCTGAACATGCGCTGCTCCAACGGATCGCGACTCATATTTGTGAGAACGGAATTGGCCCCCTACCGATCGCCCGACAACCTCACGTGGTCCGACAGGCGGTTTTGATCTATATCCTGAAGCCGGAACCCACCGCCGACGAGATATCCACAGTGGAATCCGACGGTGTGGCGGGCTTTTGGGACGAAAGCATCCAGAGTCACCTCTTGCTTGTACGGGGCCTGCTCGCAGGAGGGGTGTTGGCATTCTGTCTGGGGCGAAAGCGATGGCGTGTCAACTACGGGCCCGATCCGCGCCGAGACCCACCGACTCGGCTTGCGGTACCGTATCGCGCCAAAGACAGCCCTTCATTGCGCTCGGAATTCAGTCATCCCGACGTCGTCATCCTCCTCACCTGCCTTCAGTATTACTACAGCGGACTCACCAACGATGATATCTCCCTCGCCTTCGATCATTTGGCCAAATCCGATGAGGCGGAGGCAGAGTACCAAGCCTGGGCACAGGGTGCACCAATGCTCGAGCAAGACTTTCGGCAATTGACCAGTGTCAACCTGGATGATGAACATCTTTGCGCGAACCGAATTTTCCCTGCACTTCGGGTCTCGAAAGCTACAGTGGACTATTTCCTTTCCCAGATAGTATTTCCTAAGGAGATGAAAGAGTTTCCAGACAAGTTGTCCGCGTCAGGCTGGGATACGGGAGAGTTCAGAACGAACCCCACCGTCGGTTTCAGTGGAACGAACGACTCCCGGAAATCCCTGCCTCTGGCCGTCGATCAGCTTGACCTTCCGGAGCAAAACCATACAAACGCCTTGATCTTGGAAACTCTATTGAGGCGCGAGAACTCGGTGGTCGACATCCCCACAGGTCATCGATCAACACAATCGGATGCCCATGTGCTATTGGACTTGGTGACGAAGCTGGACCATCCCACAAGGGTGATTCTGGACGTGGGTGCGCAAATCTTGGAGCTGAGCAACGTGGAGGTGGCAAGGCAATGGTTATCCATTTCTCACAACGAGCAGATCCAAGGCGCTATCTTTGTCAATGATCAGGACAATATTTGCGTGGTGGACACGAAGGGTCGAGTGGAGCTTCTACAGACTTCACCGTTTGCGTTTCAGATGGAGGCTTGCTTGGTCTTCTTGGATGAGGCACACACGCGAGGCATAGATCTCAAGCTGCCGGTGGATTACCGTGCGGCGGTTACCCTGGGCCCGGGGATCACCAAGGACAAGTTGGTTCAAGGTTCGAATTCCTTCCCTATTAGATGGTTCCGAAGACATGCAAGCCCTAACACCGCATAGCCTGTATGAGGATGAGAAAACTTGGCTACGGTCAGTCGGTCATTTTTTGCATTCCTTACGAGATCAAGCGCCAAATCCTTTCCTCGCGGAGACGGGATGAAACCACGGACATTGACGTGTCCGACGTCTTGCGATGGGCGATCCTAGAGACGTGGAAAGACGTTAGACGCAGCATGCCACTCTGGGCTGTTCAAGGCTGCCGCTTCGCGAAGCAACAGACAAAATGGCAGGACCACCAAATGCAAGACAGCGTCAGCTTGGCCCCGGAACAGGCTCAAACGTTCCTCGAACCAGAATGCCAGACTCTCGAGCAGAGGTACAGACCGTCCCATAACACCGTCCAACAGATGGATGCAAATATTGAGGTTTTCGGGGCCATCCATGAGCGCTGTGGTGAAGTTGGAGGCCTAGCTCTGTCCTCTTCCCTCGATGAGGAACAAGAGCGCGAGCTCGCACCAGAAATCCAAACCGAGCGTGAAGATCAGCTCCCTCCCGCGGCACAGCCTGCCACGCACTGCATCGATAATGACGTCGTTTCATTCATTGAATCAGGCATGATTCTGCAATTTTCTAACGCCTACCAACCCGCCTTCATCACTTTGCGTAATCTTTCCGCCGCATTGCAGATAGACCTGGATCGATTTCACTCGAATCTGTTGGCAACTACTGATTTTTCCAAAACCATTCAATTTCCGGAAGGATCTTCATTTGTCGCCGATGCTTACCAACGATCTGTGCGATTCATTCTGTCCACTGCTCCGTCTGTTCCACGGAAAGGAGACAGCCTGGTGTACATGATGATCATCAGCCCGTACGAGGCAAATGTTTTGATGCCGGCAATTAGAGAATCAAGAGCGGTCGCTCTTCACGTGTATGCTCCTCGCCAAAATCGAGAGTTCGCACCTCTCGACAGCCTTATGCTCTATACCACCCCTCCGGTCCTCGACATGGGCCCTATCCCTGCCCTCCTCCGCATGCAGCTAAATCTTTTTGCGGGCCAGCTTTACCTCGAGTCTTATGGCGATTACCAGGAGCTTTGTATTTTCTTAGGTGTGGCATCGGCCCCAACACCAGCCGGTTTGTCGGTTGCGGCAGACGGTTTCATCAATATGAATACGAATGGAACTTTCCTTCGGAGCCCACTGAAGTTCATCAAGTTTTTACTGTCCCAAATTCGCAAGGACTGCCGAGATATCCGAAGGACCCATTTAGGACGGATTGTGGATGGTCAATTGTTAACCCGTTCGGATCTGGAAGAATCTGCCCTCGCCATTACGGAACGGGCTATCCGAGCACTGCAGCTCCCATCCAAATAAAATGGCTATGTCAGCGTTGATAGTATCGTTATATTATCTTGGCACGGGGCATCATGACCGAATTTTGCTCTCAAGCTGGAGACTTTACCGTTCGCGAAGGATCCCTTTGTGTCTATCGTCCTATTGTACTCATGGCACGAGGACCAGGAGTTCTAGTTCCGTCCCTGTCGCAATGTCAGATCATTCAATTTTGCTTTTTACGTATTTTCTGGTTACTGGTCGCATGGAGCTGCTCGTCAGGTTATGGCTGAAGGTAAAAGTAGATATGACAGTATAGGATAAGGTTGAATTGCAGCATTGGTTGCAGTGGTTGGTATTGACGTCGTAGTGCCTGTGTAGTTCAATTCTGGAGGGAACTAGCCAAACAACTCGTGAATTCTGATCTAACACATTTCCTATTGGTGCACCCACATGGCTCATTCATCTGTGTTTCGACAGAAAAACATCTCCTAATCTCCGAGCCAACTGCTGGCTCACCCGCGACGAGGACCTCCGTCAAAAGAATAAGTTATGGAGACAACATTGTAAGACGGTTCTGAGTGACCCACTTTTCTTGCCTTATGATATTCGTTCGTTCTCCCCGATCAAATATAGTATTGAATTACTAGTCCGTACTGCAGACATTTTTTGGCTAAGACGTCGTTAATGCTCGCACGCATGGGTAACGTTAGACAATTTGCCTCCCGGAAGTTTTGCGAATCAATGAGCCGGAGCTTGGACATGTCCATATTGGAAGGCTGATTCGGAATAGCGCTGCCGGGGAGAAAACTTATGATGGATGGTAATGCGTCTCAACACGAACATGTTCGGCGGTCAAGAAGCCACGCGAAAGGTCACACTTAGCCCGGGCGGCCAGATCAAGCCCTTTAAAACACCAATCTGTCGCTCAGATTCTTTTGTGGTAACGGACACAAAAAAACATCCGGGAATGGCTCTGTTGAGTGCCTCTATATTCCAAAATGATAGCAGCCAGCTTAAAAAGGCTCTCGGAGCGCTAGTGTAAGCCCCTTTGAGCGACCATCCTAGTAAATAGCAATGTCTGCACTCAATCGCTTGGTAATAGGTAAAGGACGTGTTTAGATCCGTATAACTAGCGAGTAATTCAACATAGTAACGCGACGCGCGTGCCTTAGCGTCGTTTTGTCCACGCGTTCCAGGAAGGCGGTGTATTATTAAATAGGTTGTCGAGGAGTGTGGGTACAGGGCTGTTGTTAAACTTTTCAGTCACTGTACACCTCGTGTTGCATGCAAAAGAAACCATAGAGAAATATTTAGTATTTAACAACCTGCGCGGACTCGATGACCAACTGTAATATGCATTTTTCTATCTTATGTTTTTGTACTGTCGCCACATGATTTTATGGGTACAATGCGTCTCAAACACCTACTTTTGGTATCCGGCATTCTATTCTGTCACCTTCTTTACCCCGTTATTTAATTGCATTTTAGTCGGCCTATACTTAGAACATCCAGTTAATACATCGAAGGCCCGAGACTTACCAAATCCCGCGACCTTCTACGAAAAATATAAGTCCGATTGATAACCAATTCTCCCGATTTGACCTTCCCGTAGAAGTAATCCAACATGGCTTCAGCCACTTCATGAACTGCGTCCTCGTCGGGCAGTTCGCCAGCGACGCGGATTGATAAACAGTGAGAGTACCTGTGGTGCATGGGGAATTCGTCGACTGTAACCTGTCGGTTCACAACCCGGTACATCATAAGACGGATCAAGTCTAGATTGTTGATCCTGGCCTCTTCGGGGTAAAAGTACACTGTGGCCCACACAACATGTTGTCCTGATGGGCCGTCGGCTATGGGAAGGTCGGTAATGCGCGTCCTGAATGCGGTTCGTGTAGACATATTGATCTTTTGTTGGGCTATTGAATATAGGGATGAGCTTGGGGATTGGAGGTACTGAGAGTTTTCCTTTCTCTTTTCTGGAACAAGGATTGTGATAGGGTTGGGTATTCTCCTCCCAAATGGTGGTGGTACCTATAGGAGGTGACGATGTTTAAATACCCAACACTGAGACAGGAGGATATGTCCTATTATAGTAGGCTTGGGCCGTTGATAGAAACAATGGATATTTTGTGAACAACCGCTTTGTCGAGTCTCCTGTACTAATTATAGAATGTACTCGGCAAGTTATTCGAATCCTTCTTTCTTACGCCTTGAAATAAAAGGGCGCGAGCCCTTGGCATGAGATCTCTTTGTTATCGGATTGGCCATGGAATATACCGAAAAAGGACACAAAGCAATCTTCCATTTCTCCTTAGTCTATTGCATTCTTTGTCCATCTACCATATAAACAAAAGAAATCCAGATCAATGAAAACCCCAACCCAAACACCTAAAAAGCATCCGACCTTAAATGAAACAACCGAAATAGTCTCTCCCGATCAATCTCAATATTCCCCGCCGCACATTCAGCCTGATAAAAAAGCGCCAACTCCAACGCATCCCTAAGAAAAGAATCAAAATACAAATCCCGAAACCGCGTAAATGCCCAATAATCCCCACGGGCAGGTAAGGAGAGACATCCCATGACTCTATGGTGCATGGGCTCGGGGTAACCGAGACACTGACATGTGTTTTCTTAGAGATTCTGGCGTGAATGGTCTCTGCCACGAGATTCATGAACTCCGCGTCTGTTTTGTTGCAGTTTTCTGGGGTTGCGACGAATACGTTTACCCATACTATAGGTCCGCGGATGTGGCATCTTTCATCGGTGTAGATCCCGTTGTGGGTGAACATACCTTCTTGTACCACTTTTGGCCTTGGTCTGTACTGGGACTCCATTTTGTAGAAGGAAAGCTCTTTTCCTAAGAGATCACTTCTGACTTAGGTACGGATCTTAGAATAGGCCATGCCACCCTAGTGACATGGGAATTTATGAGATATGCTCGTAATATTATATAGTTGAAATGCTCTCGGGTCTTTGTTGGGATTGAAGGACTTTCTTTGATACAATGGCTTTCTCGCGTCAATTGAAGATGAGCTAGAAATGGTCTCTATTGGATGGCTAAGACAAAGACCTTTCGGTTTCTGTTTTCTAGATAGCTGTGTAATGTATGTTGCTCATACATATTATATCTTCATCCTTATCTATTGGCTTGTCGTCTAACGTCATGCACTGCAAATTTCTAAGAAGTGGCTGCTCTGAGTGAAACACTCTCTATACAATCTCACAAAGGCGCCGTTCACCTCACAGCTTAATCCACCTCCCCATCCAAGTCTCAACAATCTCTTTAGCCTCATCAACCAAACCAAGATCAAGCAACAACTGCGTCGTCCCCGCACAGCGGAATCCAACGCCGAGAATATCCAAGCATGAGTATAACTAGTATGCTCCCCAATAAAGATCGTCTTAAACTCCGTCTGATAATAAGCAGGCAAATACAGTTCCTGCTGCCCAACAAGCGGACTAGCCCACGCACCCGCCTGATGCTGATCAACCTCCCAGCACTGGCGATCATAGACACTGGTAAACTGCTCAGCAGCAATTTCACCATGCACCTCGATCATCGTGCGTTGAATGAGTGCAACATGTTCCTCCTCGCTCAGCGCAGCGGTCGACCGAGCCGGTGTCCCCGAGATATACGATGCCAGAATCACACCCGGTCCAGTCGCATTCATGTTGAAGGAAGGGTAGCAGACACTCCCAACGCCGGGGACGTCGACTGACCCACATCCGCCGAAAATGGGCTCTTCCATGTGTTCCCAGAAGCGGGTCTTATAGAGCAACGACAACTTGCACGAGGGGCTGTAGTTCATGGTTGAGATTGCCCGGCTCAGGAGCGACGAGTACCGCGGTAGATCCCACAGTCTGACTTTACTGAATGGTGCAGCGACAACGGCGTAGTCGTATTCCTTTGTTTCTGGCACCATCTGGAACGGATCATCGCGCCATGCGACAGCGACCTTGCCCGTTGTCTCGTTGTAGATTAGTCCTCCGACTGTGCGGTTGAGGGTTGTCTTCTCTGCGACGTGTGGGTAGAATGCGCGAGGGAGGGACTCCAGACCCTTGTCGATGGTGCGCCATTTTGTGGCTGCGAAGTAGACGTCGTCGTAGAGTCCGCCCCAGATTGGAGAGTTGTCTGAGCTGGCGACGTAGTCGGTTATGTTGGCGTCGTAGCCCATTGCGTATTTCAAATACCCGGCCTCGGACCAGTGGAACATGCCGTCTTCTACGGCTTGCTTGTGGGCTTGGTACATGTTGGTTGCGATCTTGCGGATTGTTTCCCGGTTGTTGATTGTGGTGTAGTTCTCGAATGCGGATTCTGCTTCTGCGACAGCTGTTTCGTTGTATGACGCTGCCTTGTAGACTAGTGATGAGTTGGCGGCGACTTGGGCGGCACTGGGGATTCGACCGTTGGGGAGGCGGTTGCCGCCAGAGGCTGCGGGCACATTGGGGCTATTTTGTATAAAGGGGATGAAGTTGACCTGGAGGTCTGGTTTATGTTTGTTCATCTTGTTGAGAACGTCTGCGAGTTGGAAGACCATACGGTGGTCTTGAATTTCGAGAGTCTCGTTTGTGTCGGCATAGGTGATGCTAACTGGGAATCGCATTGGTCCCATCTCCTGATATTGGTATTGGTCTGGAGTGGTGTTGTTGAGGTATTTGGTACGAATACGACCACCAACTCGCCCGGATGATTCGTAGATGTGCCAATCATGAATACCAACGGACTCAAGCAGCAAACTCGTCATTAAGCCGGACATTCCACCGCCCAGAATAGCAACAGAGGTACTTTTCGCTTTGGAAACAAAGGCTTGGTTGTTTTTCTTCGACTTCATGTAAGCCACTCCGTCAAACCACGGTCCCATGGCATCTGCCACATCGGCGATACTCTCACGCTTCTTCACAGGTGACGAGACCATGATGGGAGAAGAGCGTCCCACAAGCGTTGATCCGGAGAAAGCATGCAGACAATGTGAATGGGGTGCGTCAGATGGTGTGGTCCAAACGAATCGCTCTGGTTGCGCTTCGCGTTTCACGAACGTGCTCCCGATCTCATGATGACTCTGCATCGGATCTTGGATCCCGCATTCCCCGTAGACAAGCTGCAGGTGACCTTCGAACTGCTCGTCCAGGAACTCGACGTGAATGTTGTGCAAAGAGTCGGGCGTTACACCCCCGGGACTGTGGAATCGTATCACCTCGATGTTCCTCCCCGCGACCCCGGCTAGGCTCAGGCCTGATAGACCCAAGCCCAGGAGGGTATGTCGTAGATATACTTTCATCCTTGGTCTGGACAGTGGTAATGTGGAAATGAAATACGAGCGCTTCGTGATAGTCTATTTGTCTCCATGCTTACCGGAGACATTTTATATGTCTTTCTTTTGCTTGCATCGAGTATCTTCGGAATAGTAGAGCCGGTATCTCGAGTTATCACTATCTTTGGAGTGATTCACTGCAGAACTCTTATCTGGCAATGAAATTGTAACTGGAGAAGATGCGTAGATACGAGGTCTGCATCCACGCTGTTATGCAGTGTTGCTATCCATAGCCTCGTACTTGGCCAGCGTCGATATCATCCATCTCAGGCCGTTACGTAAAATCACCACATGTCAAGTGCCTGCAGTATTCAATTAGAGTCTCAAATCTGGCTTATAAATTGGGGATTTGTTGAGTGCAGCCTGTCAGTGGCTGTCGGTTGCCCTTATCAAGGCGGAATTTCTTCCGACGCTCTACGTTATCTCAGACTGGGGAGCTACCTAATCCGGGGTGTCGGGATATTCCACATGTGCATATTAATTGCGGGGGAGATTTTTGTCCAGATATGGGTTTGGCGTCGGCAATCTTGATACTCTTATCGTTTGCATCCGTAGATGTAACAATCCAGGCAGGTACACCCGTAGACCGGAGGATAAGCAAATGGAGCCAATACGCTTGGGGCTTGGCAAGAGGCTCTTGGCACGCCCTTTGCGTGAAGACCTTCTGGAAAAGCCGAGATACAAACTTATCATCAAAGGCCGAGATAGATGAATGATCTGAGAAATTAAAACCACAAAGGTCGCTCCCTCACCTGCTATGGGTTGTCTTGTCGTCTCTAATCCCCGAAAACACCAGTTGATACCTCGTAAATATACCTTTGCTTGCGGACAAGCTACTATCCAACTGGTCTCTTCATCGGACAAGACCATGGGAATCTTGATCTGCTCCCAACTTTCCAGTTGACTACATGTGCTGTTTTACAAGGACGTTTGGTCAGATCACTCTATGTTAAATCCCCGCCTCATAGGGCGGAAAGAGCAAATATCATAGATAAGGAACTAAAGAATGATACTAAGGTGGAAGAAATCCATGCTCGGTAATTCCGGGGCTATCACCGGCATGTACTCGGAAGGCGTCGGACCCACGCAGCCACCGGGGAAATGTCCGATATCACGTGTTGATGCCTGAATATGAATACATTCCTGCCTTGAGTTGCTCATGATATGCATTTCAACTACCCCGATAAACGCAATAACATGACTCAAAATGGTTCAAAATCAACTAAAATGGAAGCCTGGACAGGAGACTTTCCAACCCAATACAGGCAACCTCAGCACAGTCATCATAAAAGCACTCGGCGAGGATACCTCGAACATCATCCAGACCATGCTGAACACCAAGACAATCAAAGCGGAATTTACATTCCAGGAAGTAACGTCTAGGCAACCCGTGCAAGACGAGCCGATTTGGACTCTCCAATGCCATTTCCGGGCCAAGTTCCTCCATATCACCTAGTAGGGAATCAAGAAGATCGAGTTGGTCGCAGACTTCCCAACAATTCTCCATGGTGAAGCCATCGTGTTGTAGGGTGTGTATGATGCTCTTCAAAGTGGCTGTGAAGTCTTTGTGGGCCTCGTTGAAGTGCTGTTCAAGGTCCTGGCAACCTTCGGATGGATTCATCTCTAGGAGGGAGGGGTGTTACTCCCAAGGTCCTTGTTATGAGTGGTATAGGCAACTTTTGTAGCGATAATCCAAGAATGTAGAGCTCGTAGGAACTTGTTCCAATGACGATAGACTGTTCAAGACTCTCCAGCTAGCTTTAATACTCATATTGGAAAGACAGTGAAGATATGGAAATCAATAGAAGTCAGAGTACTCATTGTTAAGATTTCTTTTTTTCAGCTTCTGTTCTTCAAAGTCTTAGACAGATGCATAAAGGAATTCATTGTTCTTGTTCAGAGTTACTGCATATGTCTAAGACCAGCGACAAAGGGGGAAATTGCAGGATATACAAGACAGCAACATCGTTGAAAGAGATTTCATGGGAAGGATTAAGTGCTCTTCCATAACCAAGACATGGTATATGTGAATAATGAAAGAGTGGGTTATAACTTATATAACTCCCAAATGCAAGTTTCATATATACAATAAAACGCTAAAAATGCAGAAAATGCAGCAAATGCTCATCCATCATCAATCACAACATATCGTTGTCTCCTCCAATTTCCGTGTCTCATCCTGCACGTCATCGATTCCCACCGTGACAACCATCCAATCACACAAGAACTTGCCCAGCCCCGCACCGATGAAGATGCAAATAATCACATAGACATTGAAGTACATGGCCAACAACATGGTGATATAAGCCCCTGCAAAGGTGACTGCATGAATCACAGACCTTGTCAACTGCTGCAAAGGTGTCGCTCGAAAAGTCACGGCCGTTCTGGCCGATTCACATTTCTTGGCAAACGTGCCGTGCGCGGCTTGGCGCTCAAACTGGCGGGTCAGGAAGTTGTCGTATTCCCGCCCAATGCGCCGACAGAACTCGACCAGTACAACAAGCAGAATTGTTCCAATGCAAGTCGCAGCAAACATGCCATTGTTCTTGATCTGCCATCCGGTGGACAGGAAGCAGGCATCGATGGTGTGAAAATTAAACAGCATCTGGACTTTGGTCAGCGAATCCACTTGAAAATCTCCAAATCTCTTGGCACCCACCGAGACCTTGCAACTGCTTGAGCTGCTGCCATGATCCATGCCCTCCATCTTGACTGGTGTTCTGGGTATAGGAGGATGAGGATTTGAGGAAATGGCGTGTCCGATATCAACGCTCGAGACCGACGCCGACGGTCTTATAATAACCTGATCACTCCCCACCTGCACTAAGACGAAGTGGAGCAACCCAGCGATGGTGTGGGAGAAATGTGCTCAAATCGCCGCAAATGTGAGATGGCCACTCGACACTTGCAAATCGGCGCTCGCGTAATGGCAATGAATAAAAGCTCGCGGACTTCTCCCACTCATCCCCTTTGCGCTTCGATTATCCGACCGGACGCAGAATTCCTTCTTTTCTCGACTTGAGCTGAATCGACGCTCAGGCTCATCGGAAGTGGGCTGAGGGTCATACTTGGTCATCAACGCCAGCCCACTGCACAGGGCAGTTCAGGACATAATGTCGTCCCCAAAATTGGATGTCCGCCACATCCAAGATATGAGCAAGGCGTCGGCATTAGAGCCTCATTGGGGATACTACGATCGCGCTCTTCCTTGTACCAGCGATCCAGGATCATGCGAGTATCTTGACCAGGTATACGAATCCCACGACCTGGGAATGCTATATTCAGGGATATTGTGGTGTGTCATCGGCACAATTTTGCTCCTCTGGGTTGTCTTGAACCAGTTCAATGTGCCAACGATAGCACCGACACTAGCAGCACCAGAACTAGCCGGTCTGTACAAGGTCCGCCGCTCTGTTGCCTCATTCGCCCGGAAATATCTCCTGCCAGATGCGGCTCGCCTGATTTTCGGCCGCACAACACGCCTTCAAGTGCTCACTCTCGCTCTGTTGGCTGGCTACCTCCTCATCTTCAGCTTTGTCGGCATTCTCTACAACACATGGGTCACGCCTGTGTCAGACATGCCCGGTGTATATAATACCCGCAACAGCATGGGCCCGTGGTCAGACCGCATCGGGACCCTGGCCTACGCCCTCACCCCGCTCTCCGTGCTACTGAGCAGTCGAGAGTCTTTCCTCTCCCTCATCACTGGCCTGCCATACCAGAGCTTCAACTTCCTCCATCGCTGGCTAGGCTACATCATCTTCGTGCAAAGCTCCCTGCACACAATCGCCTGGTGCGTCATCGAGCTGAGAATGTACCAGCCGCAACCCACCGTCGGACTCGAGTGGGTCACTCAGACGTACATCGTCTGGGGCATCGTCGCCATGATCCTTCTGCTCCTACTAGTCGTGCTGAGCACACCGTGGGGAATTAGACTCACCGGCTACGAGACCTTCCGCAAACTGCACTACATCCTCGCCATGGTCTACATCGGCGCCTGCTGGGCCCACTGGAAACAGCTCAAATGCTTCATGTGGCCCTCGCTGATCTTCTGGTTCCTCGATCGCGGAGCTCGCCTCGTTCGCACAGCCTTACTACACTACCACCCCGATCACTCCGGTACTCTCAGTCTGGGCTTCAAGCCCGCCGACGCGACCATCACCCGCTTCCCGGACACCGAACACGGAGACGTCATCCGCCTCGACCTACAAAACAACCAGGACCCCCTGGTCCATCGGCCAACACTACTACCTCTCCTTCACGAAATGCAGCATCTGGCAATCCCACCCCTTCACCCCACTCAACGTCCCCACCGTGTCAAAAGGCACAGTCCAACACTCCTACATCCTCCGCGCGAAAAGCGGCGAAACGAAAAAGGTCGCTGACCTCGCCGCCACCGGCACACCCACAACACCCGTCATCCTGACCGGCGCATATGGCGAGTCCATCACCAGTCACTTGACACCAAGCACGAATATAATCTGCGTCGCCGGCGGGACCGGCATCACGTACGTCCTCCCCGTTCTGCTAAATCTTGCCCGCCAGCAACCCTCGCCAGACCGCAAGGTCGAGCTCATCTGGGCGGTCCGCCACACGGCGAATACGGAGTGGGTTGCGGCAGAGCTGGATCTCTTGCAGAAAGCGCGGAAGACATTAAATCTCGAGATTCGCATTTTCGCTACCCGGGACGCGGGGAGCAAGACGCCTTCGGAGAGCTCAGATTCCGAAAACTGTAATCTGGAGGTCCCGAAGATTGGGGAGAAGGTCGTGCAGGTCTCACCTTCGAAGTCGGTTTCTGCGTGCTGTGGGTGTGATAAGCCCACGGCTGTGGAGCGTCTCGGCGGCGCTTCGGATGATGTCAATAGACATCCTGATCTTCCGCGGTTGGTTGGTGATTTCTTGGCTGAGACGGTGCGCGGCCCGACTAGTGTCTTTGCTAGTGGGCCTGGTGGTATGATTAGTGACCTGCGGGATATTGTTGCTTCTTGTAATTCTGGTGGCAAGGTCTGGAACGGGCAGGAGAGATTTGATGTTAGTCTTATCTGTGATGATCGGTTGCAGTGGTGAATGAGGCTTGTATATTGCCCAGGTGGCTGTATTACAAGTATATATACATCAGCAGTTATGGTTTCAATGTACATATTTATCACGAATCCTGTGGATCACTTCTCTCAACAGAGGAAATATCGGAGTGCAGAATAATATAGTAGGTTCTGTCAACAAATTATAAGGCTTTCGCTCCTGATTTCTTGAATGTGCATTGAAGGATGGAGTTGGTCCGGTGTCTAGGAGAATCATGAACAGGCAAAACCACAAACATTCCATGTTGAATTAAGTGACTGAGTTTTATACAGCATGTATGTGAGACAAAAATAGTATCATGAAAATAGTACTATGAATATGAAGGGATTCCAAGATACTGCGAGAAGTAATAAATTGATTTGTCTATCTTCTTTATATATAGAAAGAAGTATCTATTTATGCTTATTTCTCGTATACCTTGTCATGATAGAACATAAAGACTCGGGGCGAATAGATAGGACTCGGTGAGAATCAATAATAACTAGAAGAAGCAAAAACTGACTAAAAGTAGGTATAATTGAAACTTTACTGAGACTTGTGGCCACTTAGCACTAGAATTACCCTGGCCAAGACGAAATATTATGAATCATGCATTAGAGTTTATCTAACAGGCTATGATAGCATTGACTTTTACAACCTTGAAGTGCTCTCCTCGCGGCCAACAAGGTTAGGGTGGCCGGCGTTCATTGGTCGGGTGACAGCGTAGAAAGCAACACCCTCAGACTTTGTTGAGAACTATAAATGTGTCAGCAAGTGTATACAGGTTGATTGGAGCACAGAGAACTAACCTGAGCCTTGGATCCAACATGGAAGAAGGCCCAGTCTCCAGCAACGAGGTGGTGGGTCTTGCCAGTGGCCTCATCCTGTAGGTTATAAGTATCATTCGTAATATAGATTTTGAAATAGACTAGGATCTTACTGTGATGTCGATTTGGCCCTTGAGAACATACTTGGTCTCCTCGTAGTCGTACTCGCCGTACCGTGTGGGTCCGGGCACAACACGGTATAATCCAGTGGTCAGGTAAGGGGTAGAGTGTGAGCTCTGGGATTTGATTGAGTGGAAGTCGGCGATAATGGCGCAGTCGCCCTCGGGGATAGGGATGTGCTCATGGCCGGCGCCCTTGATAATGGTAAGAGGAACGATCTTGTTGTTAGACACTAGATATGTTAGGATAAGATTTTAGACGACGACTAAGTGCATCTTACTGTTGAAGCGTATAGATAAAGATTAGAGATATAGACAAGTAGGTACGAGACAAGCTGTCAGTACCTGCTTATATACCAATTGAAACGCAACATTCTCGGCGTACAACATAGATGGTGTTATCAGACCTGGGGATACGGGGTCCGGCTCCGGGCCGTAGCTCCGTGCTACCCCTCAACCTTATTCAGCTGCCACTAAGCTACAAAGAGGGTTAGTGTCAGCGAATTAAGGTGGACCGAGACATAACGTGATCGGAACCCCACGGCCCTTGGCCGGATTATACTGGAGGAAAACCGATCTTCCATTACCTTGTATTTTGTTATATGATCTGAGTTCCGAATGTCTCATCTGGTTGGCTCGGCCATCAAGGGACCCTGGGGCCACGGTTGCTTCTTCGCGCCCCTCTGTGGCTACAGGCAATGAAAATGATCTTTGATACTTGTGACTTGCAGCAGTATTCACTCAAACTCAAGTATTCATGGTCAAATGGAGATGGACGGACCAGGGACGGCTCCGTAAGCATCCGGGGTAGCTTATACATCCTCGCTTTACAAGCGGTGAACAGGCTTAAGCTCGACATCGAGGCCATTATTAGGTGATAGCCACAGCCAGGTGTTATTAGTAATCTCTTATTTAAATCAGCCTTCTGATTGCAACACTAAACGAGATCATAAAATCAGACCGAAGAAGCAAAAACTCACTGAAAGTAGGTATAATTAAAATACCGAAGCGCCGATACAGTGTGATAACGAACTATACTTAAGACAGCAATGTTATGCTCAAACTGCATACAGCTAATGAATATAGGCTTCTTCTGGCAGGAGCCTGAGTGCAGATTCTTCATGCCTGAGATCTGTTGTGCAAACCCCCGAATTAGGGTTAACGTTGCATACTGGAAAAGTCTAGTGTTAATGGGAATTAACTGGGATTTTCAACATTCCATATAATGCAAAACTGCACGGTCTATTGAAGGCATTGAGGTATGCTGTGCCTCGGGTATTCAAGCCAATAATCCCACTCCAAGCCAAGAAAGTCAGAAATAATCCTCAACATATAAACCCCAGCATCCCCGATCTGCCAAAGATGTTTCCCATGCTGCAGCAGCGCTGCATAGTAAGCCAGTATGACCAAAGCCTCGGGCTTTCTGGCTACCAACAAAGCCGTAAACTCAGGAGGTCCCAGCATTGGCCATGTGCAGAGCATATGATATCTGTTCCCCTGTTCCTCTTCCGAGAACACAGCATCAAATCCAACCTGAAGGTACCTAATCACGAGCTGGCAGGCTTTCTTATCCTCCCGTCCTAGACTTTCCGCTTGATGGACCAACTCACTGGCTCTTTGACAGTCGTTTCCTCTCGGTGAGCGCGATGTAAACGACGCACTCCATGAAAGTATTGGTTCGAGTTCCGACTGCATCAGCTGAGACTTCGCTGTCATAGCAATGGTATGTATACCCCTGTGCATTTCGACGAATTGCACGTAATTGGTCATGAATTCGTCGAGATCATATGTTGTCCGTTTAGCGAGTGTGTCGGTAAGTAGATGGTGCCCCAGGATCGATGAGAATAGTAATATAGCAACGCAGTTAGACTGGTTAATTTCTGTCCAGGCGGCATTGAATATCGAGACAGCGCGAGTTTGCAGTGTGACGGCCTGGTGTAGATAAGAGGCCGAACGCTCGGGTTTCAGAAAGGCCAGATGACGGGCGGAGAATGCGAGCAGCTGATACATGAGGTATGGTGACTCTAGGCCCTTTTTGAGGCCAAGTGCGAGTTCGGGGCTAGAGACTTCGTTTTTGGCGCCGTGAGTGAGAATTAGAAGCTCTTTGTCGGTGGCCAAGTGGACGAGGAGTTCCATATGCTTGAGGTTGATTTCCTCTTCAAAGGTTTGATCATGCTGGTTCCGGACATCTGCATTTTCAGTCGAGTCTGGATTGATTAGTGAGGCTCATTAACTTTGAAAGGGGGCGGCATTAGGCAGAGTCACGGTACCTTGGCTCGATGTGTTCCCTGGACTTGTTGAAACCTCAGGAGAGGGATTGGCTGGTGTCAAATGGGTTTGTGGTATTACTTGGTTTGCATAGCTGCATTCTCGCCCGGAAGAAACACAAAGCGAGCATATCGGACGACCTTCGTCGCACTGGGTGTTTGCAAAGATCCTTGATCAGTCACGTCGGTGGACGCTTCGTCGGGGAGCATTACCTTGGTATGTCGTTGTTTGCTATGTCACAAATGTCAGTATAATTTGAGAGAGGGGTTAGCTTTATTAGGAATTCGAATCACCATTGTAGACAACCTGTCCGGGATTTCTTATGGCCGCGACGGAGCATGTCGCGGGGCTGTGCAAGTAGTAAAACACGCGTTTCACAGCCAACCAAACAACGCCGCGGTCTATCAGAGGGAATACAAACCCTAGCAGAAATACATGTGTTCGAAAGTCAAGGTTCAATACGTGGATTTAGAGGGTGTTTTACAGAAAGTCAGGTGACTGTACACCATGCAGCGCATACAAGTAGTAGTAGTTGTCATGTCTCTTGAGATTGTTGTTTTGTCATTTTACTTACGGTGTTTAGTACTCGGGAAGGGTATCATACATCGTCATACGACAGATTTCTTCCAATATTCGTCAGATTAGTGGATAAGATCAGTCTCGTCCAGGGCTGCCGGGCCCCGTTATACCATGCTTGTGTAACACGCGTGTTAGCTAACACGCGTGTTCGGCTTCTTCCGAGATCCATTTCTATACTAGATTAGGCGATATTTGTAGAACCTAAGCAGTCTACTACATTTCTAGGGTAGTCTGCCAGAGAATAGAGTGCCTTGGCGTTAGGCTATATAGAAAATATTTAAAGATGCTGACCCCTCTCACCTTCCAATGATCATGTTGCCACTTGACCTGCTACCTTGAGCGAACTTCCACATTTTCCTGCCATTTCGACCACCAGCTTAGCCGACTGTGTGATATGCCAACTCTCGAAACATACGAAGGGGTCTATTTATGGCACTATGTACCCAGCCTGCCCCTCGCCATCACTTTTACCGCCCTCTTCTGCCTCGCAACAACAGCCCACGCCTGGAAGCTGCATACAACAAAGATGTGGTCCAACCTTCCTTTCGTCATGGGTGGAATCTGTAGGTCTCAATCCAAACTATTTTCGTAGCCTCTCATTAACATTATGGCTTCTTTAGTGGAGATTATCGGCTACGTCTTTCGAGCGGTATCGACATACTCCACGGGTGAGCTGGTACCGTACGTTATGCAAGATATCTTCCTGGTCTTACCCCCAGTCTTCTTCGCCGCAACTCTTTACATGACATACTCCCATATTGTCAGGGCCATCCACGGCGAACCTTTCTCGCCCATTTCCATGCGCTGGGCCACCCGTTTCTTCGTCACGGGAGATATTGTGTGCCTATTGATCCAAGGCAATGCTGCTGGCCTACTCGCTAAACCAGAAACCACGAAGACGGGCGACTACATCATCATCGCGGGACTTATTTTGCAAATTGTCATATTTGTCTATTTCTTGATATGCTGTCTGCTGTTCAACATAAGGTTTCGAGCGAAAGTTGGCGAGACTGGAGCCACAGCCCATGTCCCGTGGCAGGCATGTCTTAATATGCTGTATGTCACATCGACGGCCATCTTAGCGCGGAATATCTTCCGCGTGGTCGAGTTTGCCATGCAGTCGGTAGATGACGCTGGCTATCTCGTCACCCACGAATGGCCGCTGTACGCATTTGATGGCACGTTGATGTTGTCGGTGATGGTCGTGTTCTTTTTCTGGTACCCAAGTCAACTTCATGCTAAGTTGAGGGACTCGATGGTGGAACTTACGACCGGTGGGTCTTCATTCGCGGGCAATGATCAACGGCCTTGCAGCGAGGGCTCTTGTCGTGGAGAGCATGTTTGAATGGGAAATTCGAATCCACAGCTATAGTGGACTCTGGATATAAGACCTGTGAGGAAGCCTCCCTTTTGTTTCCTACTTGTTTCCGATGTTTGCCTTGTGTATATATGGAGCAAAAAGAATATACATTAGATGCACAGAATCAACTTAGGGCTTGGATTACGAGAGGTACGTGGAAAGGTCTACGTACTCACCCTGTTTTATTGGTTGGGTGTTAAGATTATACTAGAACGTGGAGTGGTTTAAGGGCTTGAGACCTGAATTGGATGGCCAAGTAAACACTAGCCCAGGTAGTTACATGGCTAAGTTATCCTCCCACCTAGATACAGGCTCCCCTTTGAAATGGCAACGCAGAATCACTATTATTCCGAACGAGTGTCAATTTCATGAAATTATCAGGCAAGAAGAATCATCACGGGATTGAGCTTTTTAGCTGGTCACCGGCCGGGCGCGTCCAGTCTAACAAGCATGGCGGTAGCCATCGCCAGCGCTGTTGTTGCTGGCGGTCTGATTGCCAGTGTTCTGGCCGAAATTCTGGTTGCCGGAGTTGTTACCGGTGGTGTTGCCACTGCCAATGTTGTTGTTGCTGCCGGCACTGTTGCCGCCGTTGTTGTTGTTCGGGGGGCAGGGCTGTGGGCGAGGAGCGCAGCGTTCGTGGTACCAAGTCATTTTGAATAAAGGTGTGTTATTGGGAGTGGACTGCTGTCCGAGTCAGTATAAGTGTTTCTTTTCTTCAAGCTCGGTTTCTTTCCCCATACCTTGTATGTATCCGGGATTGTTGTGCTTGCTTGTTCGAGCCTTGCGATTGATGAGCAGGAGAAGTAGATCTGTTCGACAGTTCTTCTGCCTCTCTATATACCTGCGAGTGAGGACCGTTGAGGATACTCGGTCTCCGTTTGCGGTGTCAATTACTGGCCTCCTCGATGATATCATGACCGCGATGGTGAAACAAATCGGTGGTTATCATGCTGTCATATGGGCGGTTTGCCTCCTTTGGACACCTGAATAGACATGTCCTAGCGACCTAGATCGATCTTCACTTGAGTCTGAGAAATGAAACGCATCTCAGATTGTACAAGGATATCATTGACTACCTCCTACGCATGACTTGATTGGATCCCGGATAGACCCGCTGGTGGGGTGGCGGTTCACACAAGCTTCGGGAACCCGGGGGATCGTCGATACCCGCTCATTGTGCCATTCCAGCTGTTGTAGACCCACGGTCATGGGGCTCAGGACTTCCAAGGTTGTTCCGCGTGGATTCTTTGACTAGCGCCCCGAACCTTCCCAATGGGCCCCCGCCTGAGCTCTGGAACGGATAGGGTCACATTGGAAACCTTGGAATGTCGGGGTCATCCTGATTCGGCCGTGTTCCATTCCCTAACACCTTCTGGCAGCCAGTCTAAGCGTGACTGAACGGGCCGGTAGCTTAGAACCGTGGGTTTGGAATAGAGTGCCGTGCCGTACAACCTTATTTTTACTCGCGCATGGTTCTGGACTGCATATGTTATGCTTGGGCGCAGCTGAATGGAACTCGATGATCACATTGCGGGCAACTTAAGAATAGCTCCGCGAATAGCACCTTGTCATTTTACAAGACCCATACAAGAGGTATTGGAAAAGTGAGTATGAGGTGCAGGTGTGTTCTATTTCCAACCTTATGAATCCAATTCCAGAAACCACGGGTCTGGGAGCATCCGGGCCTTTCCGGATTTAAACCGGAAATGGAAGTCAGATGTGATCCCGTGGTTTAGGGCCAGCGAGTAACCCTAACTGCCAAACCTTATGTTTATCACTTGCCTTTTGATCTCCAAACGGCCACTGATATTGAGCCCGGGCTGTTGCCTCCATCTCCTCTCTTTGTGAGATACATCCGGCATAGGTCTAAAAGCGGACATTGAATGACGAACAGGATGCATCCTTTACGTTGCAACTCAGATTGCACGGGTCGGATGACGCTCTTGCGCTATTTTCCAAGCCGTGCTGTCGGGTCCCAGTGCCGAATAATAGGGCTTCGATGTAGTACAATCGGGAAAGAATCGTCATTGTTCGTTGCGGCAACAGGCGGAGCGATGACAATTCTAGTACCGGTATTCGCTTACAAGGTAACAAGGTAGAATTCTGTGTAAATTTCATTCGGTTGAAACATGAGGTAAGGCCTCATGTTAATGTGATTATGCCTTTTCCTTCGTAACTAGAATGCCTCCTTTGTGAGATTCTGGCATGGTTTCCATTCCTGTCTCCAAGCTCTCGAGCGTTGGATATATGTGGTTGACTTGCTATCCTCAAAAAGAGCTGCGAGTTCAACCTCCGTCTTGCCTTTGGTCTCTGGAAACGTGAAGAATATGATCAAAGTCTGCAAAGTGCGTCAGTGTCCGGAATATGATATCAATAGTCGGGAATTCACTCACGCTAAGGATGAGTATCCCCAGGTAAAATATGTAGTAATAAAATCCAATGCTGTCTAGTGCAATTGGATTCACGTATTGGTTAATAGTGAGAGCTGCTTGCGAGACAGCCACTTGGATTCCTAATCCTTTGGCCCGGATAGAAAATGGCAGAATCTCGGTCGGATAACAATAAATAAGGGGGTTATTGGCCAAGTTAAAGGTCGCGTTGTAAAGGAAAAGAAGGACAACAACAGCAAACGAGGCGCCTTTGGACCCATGTTGTGCATACATGGCGGATGATATAGTAAATGGGATGTTGACTAGGATCATTCCAATGAAGGAGATCAACCAGAGGGTCCGTCTCCCGATTCGGTCCGCAAGTAAAGCTCCTGCCAGGGAGCAGAGTAGGTTCCATATCTGCAAGCCACCGTTGATGCCAGTCTGTTGAGTTGTAGAAGTGATACCGACACTGGTCAAAATTGGACTGAAATAGTATGAAACTACACCCTGGCCGTTCCAGAGTGCTATGAGGGCAACCGTAACTACCAGCGCAATCCTTTTCCTGTTTGCTGGCGACCGGTAGAGAGTACCCCAGCTATTTTGACCACTCTTTCGGGCTGCTGCTTCAGCCTCCAAGAGTATTTGTATCTCTTTCATCTCACTTATCACAAGAGCCGAGTCGGCATTTCCGTTGCTGTGGTACTTTGCAAGTAGCTGCCGGGCTTCTTCGCCTCGCTGGTTTGCACAAAGCCATCGGGGACTTTCAGGCAAGCCACAAAGGACGGATATCATGACAAATAGTGCGGGAACCCCTTGAATGAGGGATGGAAGACGCCATGACCAGCTGGTAGGCATATACCCGTGCCAAAGGTCGTCCATGCCGCGATGATGGACCCTACGTACCAAAGTACGTTGAACTGGAAGTCCAATATTAGCAACGGTTCTCATTGAAGTATTGGCTTGATAGCTCTGGGGTCCTACCAAGCAGGATATTATGCCACGCATTGCGGGATGGGCCAGCTCGGAGAGCAGCGATGGTCCAGCAACACAAGTGAAGCTAATTCCAAATCCAATCAAAAAACGACCACCAATAAACATATCAGAGTTTTGTGCGGCTGTTTGGAGGATTGTGCCCACAAATGTCAGACTTGCTCCAACAAACATGCCTACGCGTCGTCCGAAATGGTCGGCCGTGAGGGAGGCTACCAGAGCCCCAACAAAACCACCAACGAAGACGATAGATGTTATGAGTCCTATCCTAGATGGATTGGGATTTCCCATATCTGATAAAAGCGATGTAGTTAGTTCATGCCTTGGAAGTTGTTCGATAAAGCTGCAGACCTTTAGTCCAGGGCTTCATTGATTGAAAACTCCCGACAACGCTTTCATCATAGCCAGTGGTCATCTGGGACACAAGGATGGTGGCCTGCCATGCCAGTAACTTGCGAATACCAAGATCTTTCCACCATTTTTCGAATGGATTGGATTCCATTTCTTGGGTAGGTACATCGGCCATTTTGTGAGGATGAGGCTGATCTCTGGGAATAAACAAAGACCAGAATATAATGGTCTGCAATAACCAAGGAGCCCATTGAACTTATATTTGTTTTCATGCTTGATGGCAGCTCTCAACGACCAGAAACCCAATTGGCCATAGGGAAATGTTCAAAGAGCTTATCGATGTCTGTGGAAGTCGTCAAGGAACTCGCGCGAGACTCGCGCGAGTTTCGCAGGAGTTTCGCAGGAGTTGCCCTATCTGCGGCATCTCCCGCCCAACTGCTGTCGGAGCGAGACATTTATACGAAGAGTTAAATAGTGAGGACGAACAGGTGTTTTCCAGTATCAAATTATTAGCTTCACCCACTTGTCCCCGAAACTAACACATTTTGCCATGCCTAATCCAACGGCCAATCGAACCACTATGGACGATTCCAAAATCCATGGAGACTGGCGAGACGAACTGTTCCAAAATGGATATGTTGTGGTGAAAAATGCGATTCCTCAAGCACGATGTGAATACTATATCGACAAGATGTTTGAGTGGCTAGAAAGCTTCCCTTTCGGCTTTGACAAAAACGATCGCTCAACCTGGAATGAAAAACATTTACCTACCCACATTAAAGGGGGCATGTATCACGGATATGGAATTCAGCATGAAAACTTTGTATGGGAGGCTCGAACGTAAGTCTTCCTGGTATCTATCGAGAACTGTCTAATATTTCAAATTCCAGAGAGCCGGGAGTGATCGAAGCCTTCGCAAAGCTGTGGGACACAGACAAGCTTCTAGTCTCCTTTGATGGAATAAATTTCACGCTTCCATCTGGCACTGCTCTGCCACAAACGCAGCCCTGGCCGCATATTGATCAGAGCCCGCTGCGAGAAGGTATGCAGTGTGTTCAGGGTATCCTCAACTTTGCGCCGAATGGACCTAAAGATGGGGGTCTCCTCGTCATGAAGGGGTCTTCCAAGCTTATGCCCGAGTTCTTCAAGTCTCATTCGGCTACAATTGGCCGACCAACCTGGGGACCCATCGATTGGTTTGGCTTTGAAGAGAGTGAAGTGAAGTGGTTTGAGGAAAGAGGCCTTGAGATCCACAAGGTGACTGCTGACGCCGGAGACCTCATTCTCTGGGACTCGCGCACTCTGCATTTCAACTGCGTTCCATCCTCTCAGAATCTACGCGCCCTTGTTTGTGAGTGGTCTATCCCGCGTCCAAGTGGTCTTTCTAATGGTCATAGATGCGTGCTATACACCAGCTTCCTTCGCAAAGCCCGAGATTTTGCAACAAAAAGCAGAGCTTTTCGACAAGCGGATTGGAACGGTCAGGGCTCCCCACTTTCTCTTTATAATAGGGCTGCTTATTGATTTCTTTAACAGACTCACTGGCCTCATGAAAATCTGTTCACCGATACTAGCCGCGCGGAGCGCCCAGAAGATGACGATGGATCGACCAAGCGTCTTTTCGAGCAGCCCATTGAGACAGATCTGGTATTGAAGCTGGCAGGGAAAGTACCCTACTGATATCTCACAAGTCATGTCAGTTACCTTGTCTCGCGCACCGAAAATCAAGACAGGGTCTTCTTTAACAGTCGGCCCTACCTAATCCGCCCCCGATCCTTATAGCTATTTAGTGGAGTAAGAGGGTAGGATCATATTAGCTACTAGGCTATTAAGAATTGAGAAATTAGTAACATTACTACCGCTGCCCGCGCTTTCAATATACCGCATTTAATATTACGTGTTCCACCTTAACAGCTATACCGAAAGAATCACTATATCACAAATCTGTACTCCGTATATAGTAATCTCTTTGGAAATAGATTTTCTATCTTAATAATCGTAGAGTAGCCCCGCCCCCGCCCCCGCCTTCTACTATACGAGAGACTACCAACCCTAATTCCCGCGCCGCGCGGCACTTGGGTAATTCCAATGCTATCATGATCAAGATAGGTCAATGATAGGAGATTATTTGGGCCAATCAGAATAACACTCGTGTGATAGATAACTCACGTGTGATAGATAAAGACCTGCATTTGTGTCTGGGCTCTCTCCCTTCTTAGATATTCTAAATGGCCACACGAAAGAGTCAAAGAGCACCTACGGCTTGTTCAAGTTGTCGTAAACGTCGAGTGAGGTGTGACAAGAATATCCCGTGCAAAACGTGTCTTTCAAGAGGGCTCGAAAGTACGTGTGCAAGAGAAGTTGTCAATGTCAGAGGCCGAGTTATAAAGTGCGTGGAACAATATAGTACATGTACCAAGTACAGTTCTAATTGGAACCAGTGCAAACCAAAAAGGACCCGTCCTATCCTATTTTGAGCTGCAACAAGAAAATGAACGACTAAAGGCTGAGCTGTTGAACATGAAGCCCCCAAGACAGCTGAACACGCTTTCTGCGTCTCCAAGGCATGACAGCTACATCGGCGAGCTTGGAGATCAGATCGATCTGCAACATAGCAAAAGTCTTTATCGCCGGAAGGTGTGGAATCGGACAGACATCTGGATACCAACTAAAGACTGTAGCGACGTACTATTACATCACGGCTTTACGTGGACTTCGTGGATTCATTTCGCTATTCATCTGCAAACATTCGAGTCCGAGCACGAAACTGCTTGGATGAATGGGAAATTTCTTGATGGCGATTATCTCTGGCTTGCTATATACTTTGGCTTCATCGCGGTAGGGATAATTCTCCACTTAATTACGAAGGAGGCTGACGAATGAAAGATGAGTCTCATGTTTATGGATGAACATGAAGCAAAAAGAGCCGGCTTACCTCTAGGTTTGACCCCCACTGTTCTCGTTCAACGCCTGTCAATCTAATTCATCCAAGAAAATACGTCAGAGCTTGTACAGAACTGGTACGATGCTGCACTGTTCTTCCTCAACGAAGCGGATTTCATGCGGAATCCTGACTTCAAGACAGTACAAGTCATTGCAATACTTCTCGGCCTGGCCAGGAATGTCGGAGATTTTGACCTTGTACCAGTTCTTCAAGCAACGGGGATAAGGATAGGCCAAATTTTGGGGATGGATACTGAGCCTCCTTCGGTATCCGATGACCCTGTTGTCCAAGAAACCAGTCGGCGAGTCTGGTGGACCTTGGTAATCTGCGAATGGCTCTCTATACCAGCGCGTCCACATTGTATTCGCGAAACAGATTTTCGCGTCAGACTGCCATTGGTTCTATCGGATGAAGAATTAATCACGCCATTAATTGACGATCCGGATATGGCAGTCCGTAAACCTCGTCCGATTGATTATCACCATGCTATGATTCTCTTAGCAAAATCTAACCATCGATTTGAAGTTCAAATGGCCGCCATTGAACATATCAGCGGCGAGAATAAAATCGAAGACTTCGTTCGGACAACGGACGAAGCCCTAGCCAACATTATCTCACAGCTGCCATCTCATCTTTTGGAAACACCTGCACATTATCCACCCTGGGTACTATGGCAGCAAACCAGCCTATCTCTATCGCTATTGTTCTACCGAATGAAGGTCAATGGGGTCCTACAACACCGATGGGCATCTTCTTCCGATGTCTCGCTAGCCAGGTCAAAAGCAATTTGTTTGGATTCAGCCAATGCGACTGTATCAATGGTCAAGCGACACAAAGTCGCGTTAGCACGCCATCGCCCGTGGTGAGCCTCATTTCTCCTGCTACTATTGAGTTCCGGCCAACTAATGCTTGCATCACTTCTTTGTTTTGGGAAGGCCAACTACCTCTGCCCTGTTTTCTGCTGCCTTGACCATCGCTACCGAGGCAAAACGTCTTGACACGCAGGCAGCTGAGGAACATATTGACAGACTTCAAACTTGTTTCTCGTTCTTCGAGTACATCAAAGATCATAGCGCGCTTGCTAGCCAACTGCTGGGTGAATTGAGGATATTCTGTGCCGGTCTATGCTGTTATGATGACTCTGGAATATTAGATAAATAGTATTTCAAAAGTGGGTTCTAGACTCCGGGAATAAAGTAAAGATTGTGGAGGTATAAATTCATTGTATCCGTTCCCTTCTGATTCTAACAATACCCAAACAAACATCTCTACTTTGCCTGACCGTTGGAAATAGCGTCTTTCTCAAGTCCACGGCTAGCCGCAAGCATCCCATTCCGATCAACGAATGACCGGGCTCGAATATAAGGGTCCAATTTCCAATAGTTCGCGCGGAATTCATCAATAACAGCATTCCGTCGCGACTTGAGGTTTTCCACTTTCGTCACCTCTTCCTTCCCATCAGACTGCGAGCTGGCAGAGATCCACGCTGCTGTGGCACCAATCATCCGGATGCCGATCATCATGCGGTCGTACATGATGGAGTCGCGTGTTGCTGTGTCTTTCATCACCGCGTTCTCATCTTCCACGGGCTCGTCGTATTTATAGGTCCAGTTTTCGTCGCCTGAGAATTCTTTGGGGATCTTATTGCGTGGAATAAACTTGTCCAGGTCGGCGACTGACTTTGTGAAGTGCACTTTCGATGCGACGACGGGGTCCATCCAGCCGTGGATGAGTTTCCAGATCCCTGATTAGCGAAAGTGACGCTGTCAGTACACTTCAATGAAACACGGTGATTCCCTAGGAATGACTTACCGGAGAAAATCCAGGGTGCATTATGGATGAGCAGTTGCCCGAGAGACTCGGGATAGTTTGCTTCGAAGCATTTGAGGATGAACTTGACCGGTGGGTATTCCTGTTACAAAGATTAATATGAGACCAGGCATCTCATCTAGCCGCACTATGGGGTCCTACCATGTTGGACAACCCGAATCCTGTCAGATCAAAGACAATTGTCTGTGAATATGTCAGCGTGAGTCAATATCTCAGCATTCGCTCCAACATACACCCGTTTCAACCGGAGGAGTCACGATAAGTCGCACTGCCTCAATAACATGAACAATATACCGCTCGAGAGCTTCCTCACTCTGAGCACCTGGCTTGTGGATCTTCACCCTAACGTAGATAACAGGCCGACCGTCCCTATCAAAGCCATGAAGGAAGCTCTTGCCCATTTTGAGTTGATTGATAAAGTCAGCACCTGCCTTCTTCTCCTTCGACGGAGCCTTGGCATTACGGGATTGCTCCAGAGCATATTCCTCTCCCCGGGGCAGGATCTCTTCATCGACCTCCACTTCCTTTCTCCACAGGATATTCGACGCCATCATCGAGAACGCCTTTCCGACATCCCATTTGCGGGCCCGCAAGAACCGGAGCAATAAGCTATCTGGATGTTCCTGCTTGATCATCTTCAAGATCGCAAAGCACATTTCCTGAGGCGTCATCTTAGAGAGGATATCCTCCATGGACTTGATCTCTGCATCTTGCACGCCGAGCTCGCGGAGTTGCGCGAAAAGGGAAGAAAAGTGTGCGGGGTGACCTTTCGGTTGGCCATTTCCGAAATGATAGTGTCTTTAGCACGTTCATCCATGAGCGCGTCCACCTTGTCGAGTGATTCCTGCTCTTTATTGTCGGAGTGATTTTCTCCATTGGTGTTTCCGTTCGTTTCGCCGTTGGTTTCCGCGTTGCTGTCCCCATTTGGTTCTGCCGGTGCGGTCCCGTTCGTTGTCTGCTTATCGGTGTCTTCGCCCTTCAACGCGCTAATAATAGCCTCCACCGTCGGCTCATTGATCTTATCCAGCGCAGCAAACAGCTTACTGGGGGAGCCCTTTGGAATCGGGACCTCGTAAACAGCAGACAATACAGTCGCAACAGAGGTCAAAATGATGATCCAGAATTCGATTACCTTTGCCTCCTGGTCAGGAGTAAGGTGGCCGAGGTGCCCGGCCATCAGGTCAGGAGTAGGGGCCATGGTGTGAATCGTGGGTATAGTGCAGAGTTGACTGGAGGAAATCAAGTCACATTTTAGTTTGCAAGCCCACTGCTGATGGGGTCTTGTTCAATTCATTCACTTGCTGACGGGCCCACATGAACACGATGGCTGCCTCGGCCACCCCCGGATTCACAGGCGGATTCAAAATTGGTACCTCGGTGTTTGAAATCGGCCGATCCTTTTATTCAAACATGATGGTACCTTGGCCTTTTTGTGGGGATCTTGAAACAGGTCTCGATAAATGGGCGTGAACGGACCTTGTGAGGGGGCGGGGGAGGGGATGACGATCCCCCATATTGCGGAGAAGATCGTCGCTCTGGAGGGATTTGATTGCTCTCAATTTTGAGGTTCGAATACGCACAGCTGCGAGGTTTAGCGGATGGCTCTATTTTTACCATATATTTGCGTATGGCTTTAATCCGAACTAGGTATTCAGGATGTCAGAAGTGTAGACACTTCAATGTTTGGTTGTAAGGCACTCATTTCTTCAACACCCTCGGTTATTCCCAGTTCCCAGTTCCCATCGAGAAGATCCATATGCATTCTACACTTGATAGTATAACTTATAGTTTTGCTGGAAGACTACATGACGCAAACCACCCAACACTTTTGCTACGGAATTTCTCCCACTGTCCCTACCAACGCCCTACGAAGTAGCCTAGGCAACCTTCAATGATCCACTCAGAAGGCGCAAACTCAAAGTTCCCCGGAAATTAGTCTGTTGCTCCTCATATTTGAGTTCTCGCTGAAATTGCCGTTGATAACATTCCCGAGGTCCAATGTAACGTGACTGCCGTCTCGTGACCTCTTTGCCCGATGTTTTGCGATATTTTCTTTGCCGTCTAACATAAAGCCAAGCCAAGTTCTATGATATCACAGCACCCACAAATGCCCCCAAAAGAACAATTGGCACCACAAACTAGCAACAGAGGCCAAGGAAAGACTTCCCAGAGCTAAGTTCCCCTTCAACCTCCCCTCGTGGGTATGATAGCCCCTCCCCTGTGGTAAGCAACCTCGAGTCTCTGGAGGGATAGATCGGAGGATTGAAAAGATGAGCAATGGGTACCCAATTATTTGCCGTCACCAAAAGGCACAAGTGCAGCAAAGGCGGCCAAGCAATTGTAGTGAGCAGATTGGAAATTGTCGATCCATCGGAGATAGCCGCCCAGACCGCAAAGAGTATAGCTCCAACAGTCGCAATAAAAAGACAAATGTTCAACAAAGCACCACTTTGCAGAGTATCTCTGTATGCCTTTTGGAATGACGAAATGGACGTGGTATTTTCACTCGAGTTGGCGGTGCTTCCGGTAACAAAGGATCCCTTTGGCTTGCTTCCGAACAGATGGAATCGTACAATGGCGTACAAATGGGCTGTTAACACACCAGGTTAGGATCGATCTTCAGGCTCATTGGACATGTAGAAACCCGCAAACTTACCAGTAGCAAGCCAACTATTCTCTGCATGTGCAAAAGGCACAAATGGAACACCCGCATGTGCACTGCGAGCCCAATCATATGCCCACGTAGCTGCAACATGCACGGTAGCCAGAACAACCTGAACCTTAACCTCCAACGCCGATCCAGCAGGAATAAACCCACCATCGGAGACAAGAAGAAAAGGCAGAGCAACAAAACCAACCGAATAGCTCACAAGTCCCGCCATAATAGACAATCCCCCAAAAGCAATCTCACAACGCAGATGCTCTGGAATCGCCTTGTTAACAGAAGGAAACAAAACCGAAACCTGCTGAGAGTGTCCAATATGCCACCGATTCCGCTGTTTAAGATGCCCAGCAAGCGAAGTAGGAACGAGCCCAAACTGCAAAACCTCCTGTACCTGCATCGTGCGCATCCCCAACCCTCGCAGAATCAACGACAGCTGCCAATCCTCCGAGAAAGAATAGATCGGATATCCACCTGCATCGAGAATCGCATCGCGACGGAAGACAGCACCCGATCCCGCATCTAGCGCGTGGCCGAGGAGATTGAGTTCCGCATTCTCGCACGTGTAGAAGTAAGCGCGCGACTGGGAGAGGGGATCGCCGCGGGGTAGGTTATAGAAATACTGTCGCGTGGTCAGTAATGCTGCCTTCGGGTCTGCGAGTAGATGTGGCAGCGTTGCGCGTAGAAATTCCGGCAGGAGGATGGAGTCTGCGTCGACGACTGTGCAGAACTCCGGTGGGTCTTCGGTTTGGAGGGAGAATAGGGCGTAGTTGAGGTTGCCTGCTTTGGCAAATGATTGTCCGGATTGCTTGCCGCGGGTGTGGTAGGATAAGTGTGGCCATCTCGTGGTGAGTTTTGCGATTGCGTCGTGCAGGTCATTTGAGGCTCCGTCGTCTAGAAGTCGGACTCGGAAGCGGGAGGTTGGGTAGTCTAGGCTACATGCTGCCCGGACTGTGTCGAGGATGATTTCGATTGGCTCTCCGCAGCATGTTACTAGCACGTCAACTCTGGGGAGGTTTTTATCGCTACGCAATCTCTTGCGGGGGGGTTTGGTGGGTTGGCTTTGCTGTTGCGGCTAGGGACAAGCGTTGGTGGTTCAGGGACATGTCTAACTGGGTCAGCGGTTGTTGGGTGCTCTTTATTGGGAGACTTACGAGCAAACAGTCCCTCAACTCCAAGCATTGTCCACATTTTCCATGTTTGCTCCGGCGTCATTAAGACAAAGAACAGCCGCACTGCAAAGTAGATGTAGGTGGTCCATATTACTGCTCGCGCTACATGGTGGAGATATTTCCGATACTTCTGTGCAAACAGAGTTCGATCATCAGGGGAAAGCTCATCGATGTCATAGACATTGTCAAGAAACATTAAAGCGAACTTGTTGCTGTTGAGTTGTGTGATGATCGTTCTGTTGCATATTATATCGATGGTGCGCTCTTCAACTTTTCAGAGATCCTCCTCGGGCTTTTAAAGAAATGTTTTCCCAAAATTAAGGGGTACTGTATTCAGGGCTATCTACCCCGTTTGCTTCTAGAATGTACTGTGTCTATTTATACTATCCTGAAGACGATTGACTATTACTGCCGAGAACCAATCAGCACCGTGGTTTCATCCATGTCCAGGTGGGTACGTTCAACGCTGAAATGATTATGTAAGCCGGTTCCGGCAAGGTTATCCATGGCCCGGGGATGCATTTTGCTTATTAATCAAGTCCGACAACCTTGGAAGATTGTCAAAAAACCATTGCGTATTTTAGATTTACCAGTACGCTCGCCATTACACCTGATTGCTATCAATTTATTCCGGAAAGTATTGTAGGCATTGGATTGACTCTTTAATTACTTCTGTTTGATCTTTGATGCATCTCTTTCGGTAAATGATTAACCCACAGTGCAGGTGACAGAAATGGGCAAGACGAAGCCCGGCGAGGATCATCCTGACACGCTTTAGGGTATTGCCAACCTTGCACGGCCAGGGCCGGCTAAAGGAATCCGAGCAGCTCGGGGTGCGGGTGTTAGAATTAAGCAAGACGAAGCTCGGCGAGGAGCATCCCGACACGCTTTTGAGTATGGCTAATCTCGCTTTCGCCTGGAAATCTTCAGCTCGAGAAGCCGAAGCCATAAATTTGCTACGAAACTGCTTGACCAAACAGAAGAAAATACTCGGTCTGAGCCATCCCACTACTTTGTCTAATTCTGAAACATTGTTAAAAATGGTAAAGGAGCGTTTGATATGACTGCATAGACACTTGAATATTATATATTTACATCGCAAAACATGCGCTCCGAACACAGAATAACGTATTTGAAAAACAAGACAAGGTTTTGAATCACTATGATAGTGCTGGAGAATAGACAAATATATGATTTCAAACTGTATTGCAGCGTCAATTAGGCAGTAAAAACCACTCTTAGGCTGAAGTGAGTCACACTGAGAATATAACCAAACGAAGTGTTTATTCATTGCGAAGCTTGAGCTATTTTTCAGTTACGGTGTTTAATGAGTTCAACATCCTGCAACTCGCCGGGTCCTAACGTGATCTGAACCCAGATTTCTGCCCATAGCCTGCTAATGCTCGCTTGTACATCTCCTTTGCCCCCTTCAGCTTGCGCTGATTGCAACAGAGGCTCCCAAGCCTGTGGACTGTTCGGAGAAAGGATAGATGATCGGGAGCCTGTAGATAACTGCAAGTATCGTAACCACAATCGCCGCAACCAGAAGCAATTACCCTATGTGCTTCTCCAGAGAGCGACGTATTGTGGCGATATCCGAAGATGAGCTTTAACTTCTGTATTATGAGAGATTGCTTGTGCTATAGCTAATCTTTGTGGTCCAAAAAAAGTTATTTGATATGTAGCTCTCAATGAGATATGTTGTGTGTCTTGGCAAATTCCTATTCGGCAGATCCCATTATGCACGACTATAACGACCTTGAGTTCTACAATATATATTGTAGATGAACACAACCGTCAGCCAGAGCGGCGAGCTAGTTGCAAGAAGGATTATAATGAACAATGACTTCTCCTCAACAGTTGGGTGAAATGCTCCGTCTTTGAGAATTTCGGCTCGTCGCCGATAGAATATATTTTCTTCTTCTCTCATCTGCATTTTGACTTCATTTATTCGAGCATATCCCAGTTCCTGCGACTTGATGAATCTTTGTTTTATCCTATCAAGTTTGTTATATTGCTGGCTGGACCGCATGGCGATATCTCGCTCCTTTCTTTGTTGTTTTCTGATGAGGGCGGTTTCATAATCATCCTTTTGCTTTCGTCGGCCTTCTTCGGTTGCCTTACGCTTTGGGTGTCGGTGGAGCACCTGTCTTTGTTCGAGATCATGATCGCGTAGGACTCGGCCACGAAAAGATAGCAGTGATCCTGCATTAAGCGGAACCATGACTGTCAGTGGTCCCTTCGCTTCCATGTATGTTTTGCAGATATGATGACAGGGACACCAGGAAACCTTTTCGTCAATATATTAGTAGATTATCAGGACGTGTATCAAAATCAAAGCAAACCTGATATATTCCACGATCCGAGGCTGCCCCCCTAATGGCGAATTCAAGCATGTCACTTAGACTCTCTTTAGTGTTTTCAAGATCATCCAATCTGTCATTTCGCATGTTATGGTGTGCCATAAAATTCCTAATAACTTTTGATTTTCTCAACAGTCGGCGGAAGAGTCTTAATTCGTCTTCACTCATCATTTTGGCGAGGTATCCATCAGGTTCCCTCAATTGAGGACGGAGAATGCCGATGATAGCGGGCAGGTCAGCAGCCTGATGACATCGATATCCTGTCGTATTCAAGCCCTCCTCATCGATCAGCTCACAAAGAATATAGCCCAGGAATTCAAGCTCATCGGTCCAAGCCGTTAATCGTGCTTGAGTTTCAAAGTAGGTCACTGCGCATACTGCCATCTTGATAGACAAATTATGGCACAGTATAATAAATTTTTGCGAAATCGATGCTTGTATTTATGGAAGTTCAGATGGGTAGGGCTTTTGCCTTGTAGGCTATGCGCCTATCATGACTTTAGGTTTGGCTTACATCTTGATGACGTCGACGATTGCGAAGGAGCCCCTTCGATGAGAAATGGCTGGACCTCTCGATAGCAATAGAATCCAAATCCATTTGCTGGTACAGCAGAATTCGAAAATTACCTCCCCATACACATGCCGTCTTTCCCAGCGCCCCACAGTAATCACGCTAAACTGGATTCGGTCAAGACCAGTCCCACCATGTTGTCTTCGATGTATCTCTGGTAGACTACCAAACTTGCTGTAATTACAGGTTCCGGCATTGGGAAGATCACACCTACCGAAGCGCCCGGTAGCAAATCAGACACATTTCCAGGCACTTATACTTTGTTTGTAGGCCTTTAGCCCCCTAGCATTTCAAATAACCGTAATCTGTGAGCAGTGTCTATTTCCGGAAATTGGTGTCACCGCCTACTGTTCCAGGATTTCTCCGCTCATAATGCCAAGACGCGCTAGGGCGCGCTAGTCCATATTAAGGAAGTCATCGGAATATTGATATTTCAATATTTACCAATACAAGTCCTTACTCACGATAATCGTGGCCCGTCTATACCGGCTTGGCAAGCAGCTTCTACTCCGCATATCCATTAACTATATAGAGGTTAATTCGTCCAGTATCGACAAACGAGGAAAATCGTCCGTCACCAAAAGGATGCTCGGTGTACGAGACGCTGAGCTTGACGCTAAACAGGCTTCCGGTCAGCAATCAATCTGGCGGGATGTTTACAGAATTATGGGATCTCCAGAGCCTCCATGCCGCCACGAAGGACAATACTGCTGGCAGGACCCGGACGGAAAGACGCACTGTAAAACGTGCAACAAGGAGGAGTTATTGGGTCTCATGATAACATCCCTGAAAGCCTTCGCGAACAGCTTTATGCTGAGGAGAATCAGAGTCTCGAAAGACAGAAGAGGAGCTCGAAAATCTCTGTAAGCGGATTGACATGTCCTTCACGTCCTCCCAGCTCAGTCATCCCAAGTTTCAGTTCCCACCGGTTCTGAACTTACGAAGCCCGCTTCTCAGCAAACTGAATCACTTGGTATCCCTAGGCTTCTTCATAAAGCGGTCGAGGAATATGCTATCTGGCATGAGTTACGAGTGGGCAGTGAGCCCCTTAATGATAATATTCAGAAAGCCCGCGATGTGGCCCTTGAAAATTGCCTCGATCTTGAGCAGATCCACGATGATCAATATCCTGAATTTTTCGTCAAGCAAGGCGTGAAAGCGGGGGCAGCGCGACGTTTTGTTAGTGACATTAGCGATTGGGTGAAGCAAGAGGCACGATAGTCACTTTACGCGCTTGTGCACCTGTCTCCACTGCTTGGCAACCCGAGGAACGGAACCGAATTTCTGATGTGTTGGGAGGGGTTGACCTGTGCACGGACTGCATTTCAGATTCAGGCATGGTACAAAGTGCGACTTTGGAACCTATCCTTGCAGACAGGCTACGGTCGTAGCTGTTATTGCATTCTATCTGGAAACACTGATGACCCTTTCAACCCCTAGTCACATGATAAGCTGGCCTGATAGAATTGGAATGTATAAGTTCTGTACTGTATGCCACTACCATCAAACACTGAGCAAGACACTAGAAAGTTACACCACGCGAATCCAGCAAAAATGTCGATCTGATTGGCATCTCATAGATAATCATCTTATATCTCGCATCTCGCAACTGTTTCACCACGGACACCAGGTGCTCTCCCCCGAGCGTTGGTCCGACAAGGCTAAGCCCAACCTGCAGGTGCTAAGGCCATATGACTTCCTTTGCCGTTAAATGTCTTGGATTTGGAGAGCTGTATACGGTTCTTCACTTCCATTTCTACTTTCCTTGCCCATCGTCGAGTCATTCGGCCATCATACTTTTGCCATAACTTGGGTAAAAATTGGACGTCCTGCGCACAGTATTGTCGAATTTCATCTGAAAGGGGTCGAGTGTTGAAAACTTCGTAAGAGCCACCACATTCAGGTGCAAACATTTCTCTTCCTTTGTGTTTGAAAGCTTTCCAACTCGCTCTTTCATCCGCAGTCATTCCAGCATCGTTTTCTATGCATTTACCTAGTCCATTCACGCGTCTTTTCGAGAACCTGCGCGTTGCAAGCTCCATTAACTGAAGATCTTGCACGCCTGATAGTTCAATCTGATAGTGGCTGAAAAGAGCATCTGAATCGTTGCGGACGTCGAAAAACACCTTAGGAATAGAAGGCGACTCAAGGATAGCCCGAAGTGTAGTTCCGCTCGGTGCAGGATAAGAAAACGCTTTATCCTTCAGGCCGTATATGTCAATCAAGAATGTTGATCTTTTCGGGAGGACAAAAATTTGCAGAATCGAGATTGTTCCATGTCGAGAGAGGTAGACGCCCTCGAGGTCGATATACAAAGAGGGGGGGTTTTGTCGGCAGATCAGTCAAATCGCTTATCATCTCAGCCACCCCTGCACAAGTATCGATAAAAGTAACAGAAGCCTTGTCTTCCAACGCTGAGTTTTGGAAAGCCGCCGTTAGCGATGTCAAGGCATCTTGATCAAGATTCGCCGATACTGCATGTGGTGCTTGAGACTGCTCGGTGGTCGGTATCGGTTTCAATACCATTAAACTTTCGACGGAAGCCGCAGTGATAGCTTTCAATGTCAGCGTATATTATTTTCCGTAACAAAATCAACTCACCCGACATGTTGAGGACAAAGGCGTTCGAGTGAAGGATCTGAGAGTAGTAAAGATGGAACACGCAGTAATGTCACCGGGAGCAGCTACTAGTCAAAAAGTGGGAATGCGAAGATTTTATGTCCAAGGCTACAGATACGAGGCAACCTTGCAGGTGAACGAGCGATATCTTGATTTAGATTATTTCCTTCCACTCGCGGACACTTTATTGGTCATTTTGCATTCTCTGCTCCTAATTGAACTATTTTATTCCGCGTTATACAAGTCAAAGAGTCTAGACCAAGTAGCTTGCGACAAAATGTCTCAATCAAATACTATGGGAAAGAAAATAGCCAATTATGGATATACACGTACTTGCTTCGATGGTCCATGTCCGGAGGGAGTCCTGTACTTGATAACACACAGAAGCCGCTGTGTACTTTGTTCTTGTTGCCACGTATGGCCTGCAGAACGTGTCGCTCCCTCATTTGTGCCATTCGATCTTCCACATGTACGCCGCTCCAAAAGTAATGAGCTGTTATTTGTTATGCATCTGGTGACCATGAGATAATTAAATCCAACCGCACCTGCTTGACGAATAATGTTTTCAAATTCAAGCGGTCCCGGCCTGCCCGTAAGCCGTAATATCGGGTAAGTAGCGAGAACAGAAGACAAACCAGATTCGGTGAAGCGCAGATGATCTGAGAGCGCAAGTATCAGGTCAGGGCCTGGAGAGCTGGATGAAGCCCCAGGAATCGGATATGGCCACTTTCTATAATGTTCATGTTATGGCGCAGAAATGTTATTTCCCAGCAACGACAATCGCTGTGGTGTAGTTAGTGTACGTTGATAGACATTGATTCTAGGGTTCACTTGCTCATACAGTATTTCTGGAAATCAGTGTCACCACCTACCCTCTTTGATTGATTTTCTGGCCCCATGCCGAAATCATACCACAGTGCCGGGAACCTTCACTCCTGCGGGAGTCTTTACTCCTGCGGGAGCCTTCAGTCCTGCGGGGGCCTTCAGTCTCGCGGGAACCTACACTCCTACGGGAACCTATATCCTGCGGGAGTTTTACTCCTACGGGAGCCTATATCCTACGGGAACCTATAACATGCGGCCTGTGACGATCTAAGGAGGTTTCTACTAGACTTTCCCGCCTTAGGGTTTTCGGCCGAATAGTTTCTACTAAAGATTTCCGCCTTAGTTGTTATTTGTATATAATAGGACCCTATATATAAAGGATCTCCGATTAGAGGATCCTATCTTCCTTTCCCTTTACTTCTCTATACTTAGTATTCTCGTTAAAATACGCTCTTTTTCTTAAGGAACTAGCTAGTAATATAATACTAAGAATAGGCTAGAGGCCGAAATTCTAATCTCTCCACTTAAAACCTCAATTGCCGAGCCGAAGACCAGAATTTCCAAACTTCAACCTAAATGTCCAATGTCTACGTCGAGGACCTGAATCTTGAAACTCTAACATCATCATGAATGTCCTAAATGAATCAATGAAATCATACAACCCGCCCCGACCACAGCCAATACCGGTGCTTCTTCCTCCTGCAAACGCCAGCATGGAGACTTTTGAATGAACTCAACCCTCAACCCCGGTCACAGTTGTTCGATGTCCCTTTGTCACGGACCGTCTGATTAGGAAGCAATATGGCGATCATGTTGACCGCCTCAAGTGTGGGTGAATCGCACAGGGATAGCATGTTGTACCTTAGAAGAATACCAACCATCGAACGATGTTGTACACAAGTATCCCATTGTGGAGTCATTCATATCCACACTATCACTTGCACACTCAATGTTCCTAGGAGTAGAAATAAGCTTAAACTGCAGAGTTTGGGTGCAGCCGGAGACATTACATAATCTTCCTATGTGCCGAGGACGGAAGATCCCGATGGCAAATCGGGACCGAATTCAACCGGGTGGATCTCATTCGGCGACTTTTTGCAATTTTTTATAGGAGAGATTATCGTTTCGCTGCCCTGACAAATGGAACCATATGGCTAAACTGCGGGATATTGGATTCCGTGAATATTTCGTGATTTGTTCGCCTCCAGAATCAGACAGTAGTCCCATATCAAAAATTTTCGATGATAAATCAATCTTCCCCACTGGAGATCAGTATATAACTCAGTCCTACCCCTGTAAAATGGAATCACTCACGCTTATAATAATATACATACCTGAACACCACCAAAATGACCTGGCCTGACGTCTCCGTTAAGCCCGCCGAGGGCATCTCATACTTCACCCCTGCCCAGAGCCCCCCGGCAGGCACAGCTCGCGATCCTCAAACGAGCGGAAAGCCCATTCCCAAGCTATTCAAGCCTCTCACCATCAGAGGAGTGACTTTCCAAAACCGCCTTGGTGTATGTAATTCCCCCCATAGGTATCTTGCATAAACACATAGCTAACAATAACCCTCCAGCTGGCTCCTATGTGCCAATACAGTGCCGAAGATGGCCACATGACCGCCTGGCACATGGCGCACTACGGCGCCATTGCCCAGCGCGGACCGGGAAACATGATCATCGAAGCAACGGGTGTCGTCCCCGAAGGCCGTATCACTCCCGGCTGCCTAGGTCTCTGGAAGGACTCGCAGATCGCGCCTCTGAAGCAGGTCGTTGAGTTTGCGCACAGCCAAGGCCAGAAAATCGGTATCCAGCTCGCACACGCCGGCCGCAAGGCGTCCACCGTGGCCCCCTGGCTTGGCGGTGTTGTCGCTAACAACTCTGTCGGCGGCTGGACCGATAACGTCAAGGCTCCCAGCGCCATTCCCTTCGCTGAGGGCGACCCTATCCCCATTGCCATGACCCAGGACGATATCGCCGAGGTCAAGACCGCTTGGGTTGCTGCTGTTAAGCGTGCTATTGCTGCTGGCTGTGATTTCATCGAGATCCACAATGCTCACGGTTACCTTCTCTCGTCGTTCCTAAGCGCCTCTTCTAACAAGCGTACTGATAACTACGGTGGCAGCTTCGAGAACCGTATTCGTCTATCTTTGGAGATCGCTCAGTTGACCCGTGACGCTGTCGGTGATAATGTGCCCGTCTTCCTGCGTGTGTCGGCTACCGACTGGCTCGAGAACAGCATGCCGGATGAGAAGGGCTGGAAGCTTGAGGACACTATTGAGTTCGCTCGTGCTCTTGCCGCGCAGGGCTGTGTCGATCTGATCGATATCAGTACTGGTGGTGTGCATTCTGCTCAGAAGGTTACCTCTGGCCCTGCTTTCCAGGTCCCTTACGCTGCTGCTGTCAAGAAGGCTGTTGGAGATAAGATGCTTGTTGCTGCTGTTGGTATGATCAACAACGGAAACTTGGGAGAGAAGATTCTGAACGAGGATGACCTTGATGTTATTCTTGTTGGTCGTGCCTTCCAGCGTGATACCGGTCTCGCTTGGCAGTTTGCGAAGGACTTGGATGTTGAGATCGCCATGGCGGGACAGATTCGCTGGGGTTTCACCAGCTTCCGCAATGCGTCCGAGTATATTCAGCCTAACTCTATGAAGGCTTCCATTTTTGATTAGATTTAGATACACCCACTGTTGACCGGCATGTGGCCGGCCTGCATTGCATTATATAGACTTCTTGTTTAGACGATGAAAACAACGAGAATCGATATGCCGTTTCTGCTTGAGACCGGTGATTGGCTTCAGCCCCCTCCATTAGCTATTCCTAGTTCAGATGAATGTATCTTGTTAATATATCGGTGTCAGGTCATTGCAGTGTTGAAATAGCTGGCAGCTTCAGCTTATCTTTGGAGGGTTGGCCACGCACAATGAAACAGGAGTGCTTGTCCCAATAGCAGTTCGAACCGTGCGGCCAATCACTGACGGTCCACTACCACGCAAAAGGGGGAAACGTGTCTGTCATGTAGGCAAGAGTTGCATTCAACTCTGGCGCAGCGGCAATCTATGAAAAAGTACCTAGATAAGTAACAAACAGACAGATAAGAATCAAAATAAAGAGGACAGACGTACCTGTAACTGGTTCAGGTCCAGGTATCGCGATGGACAGTGGAGAACCCAGAAAAGTACAGTCTGTATCCGCAGAGGTGAAGGTTGAGAGCGCCCATAAGGGTCCTCAAAGGAAGCATAGAAGGGTTCTCTGAGTGGTCCAGGGGGTCTCAAGGGAGGTCCCTCCTAAGCTCCTCGAGCGGTCCTCTAAGACGTCCGCCTCACATGCTTCGTGCCATTCACAGCCTTAACTGGACCGCGTCAAAGACCCATAACCTGGACCTGGGGGGGAAGGATGGAAGAGAAAAAAAAGAAGAGAGAGAAATGGGGGGTGAAGGGGGTATTTATATTTTTCCAGTGAAGGCAGGAAGGAACTGAGGTCGACGAGGTCCTGACAGAAAGGGAAGGATGATGTCTGAGGGCTCACGTGGGTCGCACCTGCCTTTTAGCTTTGGAGAGCTATAAGATGATTCCTGATTGCTTTTCACACCGATGGGAATAGCTTCGTCTTCTCACCTGCCTATTCTAAGAGTACGGACACACTCCTGTAGTTGTCGTGTCCTTTCTGATGTCTTCTTTCTTGTCCTCGAAATCATCTTGATGCCGAGAACATCTTGGAATTTGTAGAGAGTAAATAAAGGTTCCAGGTTCTGGGATTCCACTTGCTTGTGCGATCCCTTTGTCCTCCTAAGTAGGGTGCTCCATTCATCCTCGGTTGCCATGTTAAACGACCGCATATGAGGCGAGTCGTATGGAGCTGGGCTGCCGCTTATGAATCGAGCTAACAGCGCCCTTTGATGGCGATAAAAAAGACTGATGAATTCAAAGAGAGAAGAATGGTAGCACGGTAGAGAGAGGCCATACCCTGAATCTGGGTACAGAGAGCAGAGAGGAGAGAGAAGGATTGATTCTCTAACAGGAATGAGCTAACATGGCTAGTGGAAACGGTGGAAGCCTGACAAACCTGACACCGGTAGATAGCCTGTCTCAACGAAATCCCCAGGGAGACGAACCTTGGAAGCCAACATATAGCAAGTTTACTAAGTTCATTCGCGTCCTACTGATCATTCTCGTATTGGTGGTAAGTTGTGCAATGGATCCTTCAATTACGTACTGCCCTGTCAAACTTAACACGGAAGGCTACTTTGAAAAGAATCATTGAAAAGGACATGATTGAATTTTGACTAATCTAAGAACGAACTATGCTTGGCTAGTGTTCTGTCTCGCTGAGACCTGATGACATTCGGAGCTCCAGTTGTATGACCCCTTCAGCGTACATCGAAAACCAGTTATATGGTTCTCAACGGACGCTGAAGAGGCCATAAAACTACAGATCTGAATAACCACTGGGGTCATCACCGAGGTGAGGCGGTACGTGATCCACCGTCCAGGCAGCAGCTATGGCCTCAACAAAAAAAACCCCCCCTGAAATGATCCAGGGGACATAAAAAAAAAAAAGGATGTGGCATCACTACCTCACTGAACACTCGCCTGGAGGTAGAGTACCCCTCAAAGGGAGGTCCAGTTTAGCAGATCTGCACGTACCCGCCGGGCTTTCAGCAAAGGGTTGCGACCCGCGATGCATCAGCCTCGTGCTAGGGTTTCTCACTCGGTTCCTGAAGCGCTGGGCTAGGACCCAGGTCCAGACAAGTTCCAGGGTTTCACTCGAATTACTCGCAGGTGTAAACCTTGACTCTCACCGTGCTCGCTTGGGCATCGGAAACACATTCATGAAGTTTCGCAAGTGGTTCCATAAGGGGCAGGTTGCGGCTACTCCTCTGGTATCTCGACGTTGCTACTCCAACAAAGCGAAGGAAAGGTTGTCATTGCTTCAACTTGGGATCGGATGGTTCGGCACAAAGAACATCCTCAACAGATGCCGGCAAGTCTGAACCAGGCATGGCCTGGTCCTCTGCATGCCTTCCATCCTACAGCCCTGCCGGAAATCCTGCTGTCCAGACGATGGGACCTGCAGGTTTTGCCAGTCAAGACTGCTGACGTCGTCGCGATGGCCTCACAAATCAAGAATCCTTTCGCATCCGCTCTGACCAACAATTCCAGTGGATTGGGACTCAGGGCTGCCCTGAGTCCGCTCCACAACCTCTAACCGATGCTTGGATCGGAGACTCTTTCATGTACTAGACGAATCTGATCACATGCAAATCACTTGAATCATCAAAGAAACAGCTTCGAATTTCCTCCCTAATCACGCTGTATCTCGAGCGAGCGTCCACCACAGGCGTGCTGTAGGGACGTCACGAGAAGCGGCAACCGGAGAGTAGCTCAAGGCAATGCAACTCAGACGAAAATATCTCATAATAGGTACCAACCCTACAAGAGAGGTCTAGGATCTCACCACTGATGCAACACCTCGCGGATCCCAAGCTAAGTGCGAGGTTTCTCGGTGTGCATTTCGGTCGGGACCTTTCGACAATTGCCGAAATTAATCATTCCCAGCAGATAGACAGGGCCCGTCTTACTGGCTGGTCAATCATAATGACGACAGTAGAACTCTATAGGCACGATCACTGATCATGAGACAAGGAAAACCACATAGAAATCCCAACAGGTCCACCACGGGCAGAGATATTCCAGTGAGCCTCGGTATTACCGAGAGATCAAGGAAGTACCTTTGGTGGACGAACCATGGTGCTGGGTGAGAGAACTCCTTCCCCTGTGCAGGTGCCAAAGAGCCGAAGGAAAAACTCAAGGACCTCACTGCTTGCTGAGACCAGGCCAAGCAGGCACGGTTGGGAGAACTCTGGAGGAAGGAAAGAGGGAGGAGGGGATTGGGAGGATATTTATATCCGCCCGGGGATGCGTTCCAAGGTTAGCGCCCGGGCGTTTGTGGATTACCTAATCATTGCCCCACTCCAGTCCGTCCCGACGCGTCCAACCTGACTTTTAGGGCTTTCTTTCCCTTCTGTCCTGTCACATTCAGCGTCATTTTGATGCTTCCAATATGTTTTTCTGTGCCCGTTCTTTTAGACATACCTGATAAGCCCCTTAATTCCTTAATCCGTAGACTTCCGACCTCAAGTTCCACAAAAATATCGATTCACAGATGGATGGATCACCAGGCCTTGGACTGTATGTTAAGAATACTACCTTGAAATCATATCACGGAGTCTGGAATGGTCCAAGAGGATATTGTAGGTAACTAGGCAGGTAATTGAGTTTATATATCATGATTTGTTTCGTTTTTCTGCCCTAGGTCTTTTAGATTGCTAAGGACACATGCCATCAACTTCAGATCTGCGGTTTATACAGCATAGCTCCTTTCAGAACAATCCTTAGGGTTTCGGTGTCCGGAAGGGACCTTAGCACCACAGCTCGGCGGGGATTTGCAAATTGTTCCGACTTTAGCGGACCGTCTGGCGTTAAGGGGTCAATAATGTTAGCGCATTGTTTCACCTTCAAACGAGGAACAATTGCTCTAGCGGAAAATCACCTTGTTCACAGAACTCAGTTTCTGACGATCTGAGCAGCTCACGGCAAAACCTCCTTCCCCATCCAATCCCAACACCTCCCTCTCCCTCCTGTAGCCTCCGGTGACAAACCCACAAGCATCTCCAACAGCCTGTCGGCCGCATCGCCCGGCTCTAGCATTTCCCTCGTTTCCCAATACTCCTTGGTAAAATCCGTGTGCACAGTCCCAGGATGCAGCGCTACCGCAATTGCCCTCTGCGCACTCTTCGCACGCAGATGTAAATCAAAGGTCTTGGTCAATTGGAATACAGCTGCCTTACTTGCACGGTAGGAATACCATCCGCCCAATGCATTGTCGGATATTGAGCCGACTCGAGCGGCCATCATCGCATAGATGGCATGTGAGGGCAGCCTCAGCTGCCCTGGGGAGTTGATTGCAGAGCTGGACTGTGTTGCCGGAAATCCTGGTGAGGATTTCAATGGGATGAATTGGGAGAGGTGCTTCATCAGCAGCAACGGGCCGAGAGAGTTGACTTTGAAGCTGTCCAGCGCATTGGCAGCATCGATTTTACTGGGTGATTTCTCAGCATGCAAAATACCGGGGATTGTCAATCCTAGCCTGAGCGATGTATTGGGATATTTCTGGCGGATTGTGTCTGCCATTGCTGATATTGTAGACTCATCTAGGGAGTTGTTTAGCCTTGTAACGTCAAGAGGAATATATTTCCAGGAATTGAGTTGCTTCTTTTACCAGTTACATCAACTTGGAGGATGCGGAGTCGCTCCTCTGCATCTTTGGGCATACCCCTGCTTGACAGCAATCGTTGTTGTAGTTCATCGCAGTTCTTGCGGGCTGTTGCAATCACAGGGAGCTCGGTTCGAGTTAGGAGCTGCTGTGCGAAGGCGAACCCCAATCCTCGCGAGGCAGGGGTTACTAAGGCAAAACCATGAGCTGCTGGTAACATGATGCATTTGCTGAGCCAGTATATGTTTATTTTTCAAGTAGTAAGACATGGTGGGAGACAATTACAACGTGGAGTTGCTGATGTTCGGCTTTAATATGACGTCAGAAAGCATTCCATTTAAGCTTCGATCTGATCTCTTGAGCTTTTCCACATTGTTAGGTTACTTCAAGGCAATTTGGAACAATAGGCGACCTGTCTACACTCAATAATTATGAGGTACTTGTTGTAGATTGACTTTTTATCTCCCAAACCCCTCAATCATAACCAATCTACCTCAAGTCTTTCCCTCCAGACCAATAAAGAAGTCCCTGCCAAACTCGTCACTGCTATCATTGAAGCGAAGCTTCTTGTTGATTTTCTCGATCTTCTTCATATCTTCCGGGCTTAGCTTGAAGTCCCCTTCCAGATTGGCTCTGATCCTCATGGGTGTTTTAGACTTCGGTAGCACCGAGTGGCCCTGAGTGACTCCCCAAGCTGCCAAATCACACTGCAGTAAGCATCATACAAGCTAAACTCAGGCAGACCACACTTACCAAGAACGACCTGAGCGGGAGTTTTGTTATACTGCTCCCCTATCTCCGCCAACACAGGCTCCCCGAGCAGCTTCACAGGCCCGCTCTTCTCACCGTACAGAGCGTTCTGGTTTCCAAAAGGCGAGTAGTGCTCGACATGTATGCCATTGTTACGATGCCAGTCCGTGAAATCATGCTGCTGCAGCCAAGGGTGACATTCCATCTGATGCATAGCGGGAACGATGGAAGTATTCTTGAGCAGGTGCTCCATCTCAGTCTTGTTGAAGTTCGAGACACCGATCGCCCTCACCTTGCCTGTTTTCAGGAGATGTTCCATTGCTCTGTACGTCTGCCTTGGTGTCAGTGCGCTTCAATTCATAGGCCAAGAGATGGGAACATACGTCGACGATGTCGATATTCTCCTGGACCAGCTTCCCATTTTCCTTCGGAAAGAGGTCATCGCCTCTTTTCCAGGCCACAGGCCAGTGAATCAGGAACATATCAACATAGTCCGTTCCCAGGTTGTCCAGGGATTCCTGCAGAGCAGGTGCCACATCGTCCGGGTGATGCTTGTTGTTCCATAGCTTAGTCGTGATGAAGATTTCTTCGCGTGGGACGCCACTTTTCCTAACACCATTGCCGACAGCCTGCTCGGTTCCGTAACTAGTATACATACAGTCAGTATGGTGCGCTGAGCCCGTCGCTCGCCTCGGTCAGGAAGCAAGGCTACTCACACGCGCGCAGTGTCTACGTGACGGTATCCTGCCTTGAGTGCCTCCGCTACGGCATCTTCCTGTTCACTCGGATCCTGCCAGGTGCCGAAGCCAATGGCTGGGATCTCGGCTCCGGTGTTCAACTTGAATGTTGTGGAGGACATATTAACTGATTGATTGATTGGCTTCAAGAATGATCCAACAGCTAGTGTCCAGCTCTAGTTCATACATACCTAAAGCACATCGAAAGACCGACAAGACTATCAATGACACGTCAACCTGACATATGTGGCCCGGGATTGTCCAGGTTGATGACGCAAAGGTGACATGCTTCGAATCGCATTGATAAGTGCAGAATACAAAGTCGAGGAGTATGCTTCTTCAGCTAGCGAGCTTGAGCCTTTTCCAGCCGGCAGCTTGTTTTTCCCTCTATGGCAATAAGCTCCTGGGTCTTGGGTGTGCTAACACTATAGCCGTGGGTGCTGGTCAGCTTCGTTTGATGCCAGGCCTTATACTAACTCCAGGGACAAGCTCAACATCAACAGGCTTCACCGCTAAGGGCTAGACAGAAATCATGCGGACGGTCATCTCGTGTTTGTGACGACGCTGCCTGGTCTTGTCATCGGATTTGCTGTTGATGCATCCTCACAATCAACTCCACGCTACGCTACGAAGCACTTTAGGGTGATGTTCACCGAGCACCCTTTTCCGAGCGCCTCACACTTGCATACTGAGGATTTCCGCGCAATTGGCCCTGTTTTTTGGATGTTGACATCATGAGCTTCTCCTGGGGTCTTCCCAAGGTTGGCCCAGCAGTTTGTTATGGTTGCTGAGTCCAAGCTCTTCAGCTTCTCGCAGGCAATCGTTGTGTCAGTCTATCGATATCTGATTGGCAACACAACCCACCGTACTAGCATGAAGCTTCTTGGAAGACACTAGCTGGAAACACTGCCAAGGAGATCAGATCATCTCCACCGTCGCAGTAGTATGTATTGTTGCATTTCGTATCTCGTATCTCCAACCATCCCTTTTCTGTCGGTGAGACTGGTCATTCCACATGAGGATACAGTTCCCTTCACCATACCCACTCCAACTCTCGGCCCAGGTATTTCGCCGATGTTTGATGCCAAGACAAACAACGCCAAAGGTCTCACGCGTCTACCGTAGTTTACCGCTTTAGTTTATATAGCGAGCTCCACCCGCAAATTTTTTTCTTCCCTTCTGTATCGCTTGGAATTCTCCAGCTCCCACTTTACTTTTCTTTTTTTCTTCTCAGCCTGGACTGTGTCCAATGATGGCACACACTCCAGCTGTTCTCAATGCCTGAGGTTGATCCCAGCGCTGCGAGTAATGCTCAGTTTAATTTTTTCCAAAAGGTAAGGAGAAACTTTTTTTTTCTTTCTCAATCCCAGACCCCCGGGGATGATTATATTATAGACATGCAAAGGCATTCCTCAAGCAGAAGATCCATGTTGAATCTGTCATTCTTTTAAGTTTCAGCCTTGTCTGACCCATCACAACAACATTATTACTTTTACAAGCCATTCATTGAGTGATCTTTGACTAACAATCTCTCGCTCAGGTAAATCACACTTGAATTCAATCCCATCCCTCCATCGCGGCTGTTGCCTAGCATGAAGAAATCTTGAACGAACGGGCGGACATAACGTACCCATCTCCCTGCATCCAATAAAACCAGAGCGTACAAACTCTGTGGGTGTATGGGAAGTGGATTACTTGTTGAGAATTCGTCACCTGAACCATTGCCCTTGTCACGATTATTTCATGTCGCATCGACAAGTTGAGACCAGCATTTCTAACAGAAATTCTAGGTAATTCATCACTCGTCTCTCTGCCCTTCCTCAACATGGTCATACCTATCATGATGAATGTGTTATTCACACTGTTGGACTTGGACCTTGTGTCCGGGAATGAACATTTATACAAAAATCTGATTTAATGAGGTATGTGTCTGCTATCGATCAGATAAACTGTATTTCATGCTGACTGACTTGAAGCCTGACTTAGTTGCCATGTCTTGATTTCGCTTTTGACTCATGCTTTTTGCTTGAATGCCATCGCTGACTCGACATAAGTGGACACATAGGAATACCCACAGGTAGACCATTTGGCTCGTTGACCGTGAGTTTACTCTGCTTCTATTCCCTTTTGTTGCATGATGAATCCCAATATATGCTGTTCTATCTCTGAACTATCATGTCGATAAAATATTTTCACCTTGGAGAACTGATCTTTTCCTTGACTACCATTATTTCACTCACTTTGTGATATGATCAATTGCTAATATGCATTACAGGAGCCATTGGTCGTCTTACAATAGCTTAATATCAAATAATACTTTTTAAGAACACTTCACAATTCGTATCTTCGGGCTTCTCTTTGGTCTCTCATGGACATTTCGTAAATCTTTTCCTGGACGCCGTTTCTAATTCCTCTACCACCTTGCCCATGCTCATTACCAGTGCCTTACTCGAAAAACAAACCATGCTTCTTGTGCCATCCCTCAAGACTCTCTTCCCCATACACCTCGTGCACACTCTTCTTTCCCTCCGGCCATCGCGCCCACGCCGGCTTCGATCCATCCATGATGCACACCATCTCGTCGGGCACCGGTAACTCTGTATCGATTGCAGAAGCAAACGGATGAATCAGTTCAGGCCAGTGGTGGTCCCAAAGCCACAGCATGGTACTGCAGTTCGAGCAGAAGTTCCGCTCGGAGGAGCAACGCTGCTCATCCGGTGTGCCGCGGTCTTTTATGGCAGAGTATTTCCTAGTCTGATGTTAGTATATGTGGGTGATGGTTATAATTTTCCTGTTCCAGTGTATGAAATGACAGTCTCCCGGTGGATTCTGTGCTCAAAAGTGAAAGTGAGTGGGTATCGATGGGTCGTACTTGATCAGATCTTTGCCCTTGATGATATTCAGGCTATTGGCGATGCCTCCTAGGTTCACAGCACCGATGTGCCCGCCTATCTTGCGACAGATGCTGCAAGCGCATAGCTGGTAAGGAACTGGTGTTTGGGACTGGAGAGTAAATTCAACGCCGCCGCATTGGCAGCTTCCTTTGAGGTTCCTGTAGACCCGGTTAGTACCATGTCTGTGTTAGGAAGGCAAGGTGGTGCTAGTGAAACTCCACGTACATAGGCATGGTTCGGTTGATGTATTTGTTTGATAGCCAGTGGCCAGTAGGAGTGTAACTAAGGCGATGTAGATGGGTTCGTGGAAGTTTGGATATATCCAGAGTTAAGAGACGCTACTCGATATATATACTTCCACCACTGGGAAGGAAAATCTAACAACAAAACGAGCAAAACGAGCAAACTGCACAGGCCTCATATGACTGAGAGGACGTATCCAACCCCATCAACCTATTTTCCATTAACAAACCTATATCCGAATGCTCGAGGCCTATTCCTTTGACGCCAGTCTGATCTCATGCATCATCGACCGTACCCCGCAGCCGTGATTGGCTGAACTTAGTGTTTGTTTCGTTTGTCCTGTTTGTCTTTCGGAGGGTTCGATTCGCTTTCGCCGACTGATGCTCACCTCGTGAGCTACAAAGCAGAATCCTGTTTCGTTGATATTAAGAGCCGATACACGCCAAATATTACTGAAAATGAGTTTCGGAGCCCCCGGCGGTGGGTCGGTGAACTACAAGCCATCACCGTGAGTCGGATTATTCCAAGCGTGCATATTTACGCCTGTGACATGTTGTCTAGCGAACGAACGGAGATGATCTCTTGTCTTGCAATTGCTGACCCAATGGGACATTCTACAGACCCGAGCGTGGTAGCTTTCCTCTTGATCACGAAGGTACGCCAGCCAGCAGCGACACAGCCCATACCCCAAAGGAACTCGGCAAGACCAGCAAAGACAATGGAGCTAATCATAATTCGGGACACTGCAGGTGAATGCAAGCATATTATCTCGGGATATCTGAAGTGTATCAAGATGAACAAAGGCACCAACGACGAGGCCTGTCGCAAATTGGCCAAGGAATACCTTTCGTGCCGAATGGACAAGTAGGTCTGCCCAATATGCGGAGGACTGGATATTGCCATTGGAGGAGGAATTGTACATGTGATGAATGTCGGAACAATATGCTGATCTGCAACTTGTGATTAGGAACCTCATGGCACCGGATAACTTCGAGAACCTCGGATTAGTGTTTAAAGACGGTGAAGGGAAAGGACAGACACCAGCTACACCAGCTGCTGGCCCGGCGAATCCAGAACAGAAGCGCTGATATGGATTGCGAAACATTGGATGATATTGTATGATATGGAAGAGTGGCGCTAGTCCGTGTTGGTCGGGTAGTGCTGGCATTATTCAAGGCGTTGTACATAAGAAAATGTATTTGGTACTTATTCAAGTAAACGTGTTCTGTATAAACGAGTTAACGTTGAAAATCGCAAAATTATTCCAATCCTTGTGGTGACCTGTTGGCTCTCGCCATATGCGGTTCCCCGCATGTGTAACCGTTCCGCCCAGCCACTCTTACAATCTCCAACACCTCCACAGAGCCCCAAGCCACCAAATGTCATCGATCGCCCGGCCACCAGACCCGTGCCTCGTGGCAATCATTCTCATTGTGCGCTCTCGCACCGGCCCCCGCCTCGTCTTCCACTACCCCCCCGAACCCACTCAGCGAGAATCGCATCAAAACCACCACCAAGGGCGGCCGGCGCGTCTCGCGCAACCGCACACGATCCAAGAATACCGATTCGAGCTCGAGCTCTGAGAGTGGCTTGAGCTCTGACGAAGACGAGGATGAACGGGAAACCCAGAGCCATGCTGGCGGGAGTTCTGTGCTAGCGGGTCGCCGCGCTAGCAACTTCGGCCTCGATGATCATCTCCCCGCTGCTGCGTCGCCTGCTGCCGGTGAGCCCCAGCGTCCTGGGTCGCTAGGCTCCGGGCGCGGCTCGTCCGCTCGGAAACGGGCTGCGGCCACCGATCAGGATCCTGAGGACGATGCAGGGACGGCGTCTGATCGGCCTGATGATGGTCCTGGGAGCTCTAGGCCGCCTTGGGAGTCGCTTTTGGGTGTACCTGGGAGTGTGTGGGAGAAGTTGCTTAGTCCGTCCCGGTCATGGCATAAGCGGCGATTTGAGGTTGGGATCAATGATTTGGCGCTTATTGGTTGGCCGGTCTTTGTGCGCGAGGATGGGTCATGGCGCAAGCAACGACGCAAGAAGCAGAAGAAGCCCCGTGCTGAATGGGATGGTGGGGAGTTGGGTCACAATGATAGTGCCGAGGAGGGCAAGAAGGACGAGCAACCTGTTACCTCGCCTGATCTGGGTGCCAGTGTCGCTTCCATTGCGGAATCGTTGACATCGCCGACAGATACTAAGCGTGCGTCGGGCAGCGGAAGGCCTGGAAAACAGGATGAGTCGCTTGACCCTGAGGACAAAGACCATATGACAATGTTCAATGTGGTGTTTGTTGTGGATCCTCCTCTCCTGGAGTACTCCATGCGCGTGAAGGAAATTTATGAGAATATCATCAAAAAATTTGCCAAGGCTCTTAAATGGGAACAGGCTCGCACTGACTATGTGTGGAAGGAGTCTCAAAATATCCTACAAATGAGGAGAAGAGCACGAGAGACAAGTATGTTCCCTACTAACAACCACCCTGCTGGGGCTGACAATACCACTGGACAGAAACATCGACCAATAATCTTTACTCCGAATTGATATCCCAGTCTTCTCTAGCTCGGGCTATCTACACAGTCTACAGCAGCATATCGACATCGAAAATCGCATCCGTATCACTCAGCCCGGATGTTTCCATCTCGCTCCAAATTCCACCTTTGACCTCTACTCCGTACCTTACTGGTCCTGATGGATAAAGCATACCCAGGGCTGTGGCTCACGACAGCAGACAGTGCAACCCCAGTCGACGATCCAAGTGCGGATGAAAACAACACGCCACATCAGGTCCTGGCAAAGCACTTTGCCCTACTTCTTTTAGACAGCGAAGCCGCAATTATCAAGGATGTTGAAGCGTCCGGGGGAGCACTTGCCCCTGCACTTACGCATTATATCCGATGCTCCAAGCCAACCAAGTCGTTTGCACAGATATCAGCATCATCGGGAATCCCACTATCCCATATCCAGATGCTGTCAAGTCATCTTGTGTACTGGCGTCGTGCTCGCGCCATCCCTCCCATACACCAGCGAGACACATACATCGTCTCCCCAAACTGTGACTTGAGCAAGCTTGAAATAGCTACGATCGCTTATCAGACAGCATTCCCAACGTACCCTAGTCTGCCAAAAATGCTTTCCACTCTTAGTGGTACCCCTCGTCCTTATAGCAACTTCATCCCCAGCAAAGACCACAAAGAGATATACTTCACTATCCTGGCCTGGCTACTGCGCGGCGGCTGGGTCACCCAGCTCCGCACTTTCGCGCGCATCAAAGTCTCACCCGAGATCAAAATGGCTGTGGAGATTGCACTGCGCAAGGAGGAAGTTGAGCGATACCTGTCTAAGGGCAACCCGGACTCTATCTCGGTCGATGAGGACAGCGACTCAGACGATGCAAATGACGACACGCACTCTTCCTCATCCTCTTCCCTCGACAGCCACGGCAGCGGGGATGAAACTCCCACGGCCAGTCGACTCGACCCACACGCCCGACTGCGCTCTACCCACAAACTCCTCGATCAATCAACAGCTCTCCGGCTGTCCTCTTTCATCCTCTCCCCGCACCGCGCATCCCCACTCGAGTCCCGCTGGCTTGACGAAATCTTCTCCCGATTCCCCGACGATCCCAGAACCACCCAGGGAGACGAAAACGTCAGTCCGGATATCGCGCCCAACGATAGTCAGGCCCTACACAAGAAGTACTGGCCTGTCTTCCTCAAATACTTCAACGGCTACGATGCCATGGAGAAGATTCCCGTGCGCGAGAATCTTAAGCGCAAGCTCGTCTGGCAGGTCCTTATGCGCCTGGGCTTGACGACGGGTCCACTGGGCGCTATGGATCTCGATACTCGTGAACAGGTGTTGGTCAGTGTTCGGCATTGGTAGATTTTTGTTTTTGGTGTTGGTTGGAATATGGAACATGGAGTTTTATCTACCAGGACAATGATATCCCTCTTTTACATAGACGTCGTTTTCGAAGAGTCTGTTTATACGTAAATCCCACTGCCAGCGGTACATATATATCGCGGACACGGCATGTTATTTTCAGTACAGCCCGCGTATTCTGATTACATACCCACTCTCCCATTCCGATGGTTTCCGCGTGCCCTCAGCCCTAATCACTGCCGAAAGCACAACGTTGAATATGGATTTATTAGGTGAAGGGGAATTGGGATGGTTCGAGTTAGTTTAATTGGATCTCATTTTTATATTAATATATACAAAAATAGTAGTGTTAGTATTGTACTAGCAGGGCAGTTCACGTGTTCCATGGAAGCATACAAATTATATCACATTCTTTTCGTCGCACAATGATCAACATGACAGTCCTACGCTGCAATATTGTATGTTGCAGGTAATTTTTTCCTCTCGCAAGGTACTATGTAATATCATATGTAATATAATATGTAATACCTCACTTGGCACCTCCAAAGGTCCACGGGTATTGAGATGTATTACGTTTACCCCGAGGGATTCAAATGTTTCATCACCGGCCCGTATATCCGAACAATCAACGGTCCAACGGGCTGAAGATTACAGGGTTTGGGAGGATTTGGGTAGTTGGGCATGCGTATACTAAGGTCGATAATACTATCTGACTGCGGTATAATATTGACATTATGATATTTTATATACAACATAAGTAAGTAGGTATTCAAAGGAAAACCTCGACTCTCCCACGTCAGATAATTCTATTGTGCGCCAATGGCTGGAAGGGGCTCCGGTGGACCCCGCGATATTCAGATGTACTTTGTATGTATTTCTTGCTTCACGTTGATGAACCGAGGATTAGTATAGGTGTCCTGTTGTATTAGAAGCGATTTCTATTGTTAGGACTCGAGTAGAAGCTATATATATAAGGTAAAAGGTCTTTGATTGAAGGTTTAGAATAAGAACGCCATAGTGTTATCCAATTGGCTGGACATTTGTTGCTTAAGACCTCAGAACCCTGAAGTATCGCCACTTCGACAGCTATTTTAATCATGGGTCGCCTGAGCTGTAATTGTCATTGGGCCAATACCTTCTAAAGAAGCATGCGGCTCAATAACTTTGAACTGGTTCTTTGTTGGTTTCATAGATGTATAAAAAGGTACGGAGATTGTTGACCTCGGCAATGCAAATATACCAGAAGTGGACATAGGGACATAGTATAAGACAGGGTATTCTAGGCATAGTGTGTTTATTCTGCAATGTGTAATAAGTATATAAGTACTATGGGAATATGGCTCAAATCGGTTAGTACAGACTCACCGAGATGCCCGATTACATCTGGATTGAGGGAATTCTCGAGGCAATCCTGACTTGAGGTTTTAAGTAAGGTATGATACATATTCAAAGGAATGGACCTTTGACAATTTAGAAAAGAAATCAGACCAAACGAAGTTTTTCAAAATTTCCTTTTATGCGAAATTCCACAATAAAAAAAAATATAGTACAAAAAACAAGCCATTCAAAATATTAATTACGTGTAAAGAAAAAACCCCGCTACCAGTTCTGCCCTGAACCAAATAATTTTGTGTCTTCTCTCTCTTCTCTCCTACATTTCTCCCCCCGGGCTGTTTTCTCCCTTCCGCGACTTCCTTCTTTTCCGGTACCTCTCCGTCTCAGAGAGAACCGACTTCCTCTCTTCCGAATCCCACGTGCGAATCCGCAGTCCCCATTTTTTTTTTCCAAGGGACATTCGCAGATTGATCTTGTGCTTCGCCTCAAACCCTGACAGGAATTACACAACGTTCCTGTGAATCCGACTTGCACTCAGCGAGATCTTTCAACCCTTCGCAGCCTAGCGACGTTGACAAGGCAGTGCCTTCGTAGCGTCGGTGGGATTTTTTTCACCTTACACACTTTCCTCTTTGTTTTCTGACCTGTGCGCTCACAAGTCACGGCTTTGAGATCACCCCTCCACCCCGAGATATCGACGGCCCATTTATCAATGCGATTTGTGGTCTAGACGATCCTCTCAGCAGATACAACTCCTTCGATTGCCATTTCGCGACCCGATACCACCCGTGGTCCTTCGTCTCGCTTACGCACGAACTCGTCCTTTTGACACACAATTGAGAGTCTCTCTGAAACGACGGGAAGCCGCAGATTAGTGGGGTTACAAGAAGCTGGAATCTTTCCCTTTCTTGATTTTCACTTTGCGCAGGTGCCATCTCGTCCCCAGTAGGCGTAGACTGAGCCCCAGAGTCACCCAGGTCATCCGGTAAAATAAACCGCGCCTCAATTTTCTTTCCCAACGCACTCGATCGGAGCTACAATAAGCTCTCAATACGATATGTCTACGTTTTCGTACGCACAAGCCGCCAAGGGCGCCTCCGGGACACCGACCCCGTCCAAGACACCATCAGAATCCGAGAAGCCTGACTCCAAACCGGAGGAGCAGACCATCGCTGAGACTACAACGAGTGAAACACCAGCTCCCACCGAATCTGAGCCCATCCAAAAACCCGAGGTAGTCGAGGAGAACAAGGATGATGATTTCACCACTGTCACCAGCAAGCATGCCGCCAAGACAAAGGCCATCAACTCTCGAACATCAAGCCCGAGCGTTCGCACAGGCTCGAAGTCGCGCAAGTCAAAGGAGGATGATTCAAATACCTCCAACGGCAACGCAGATGCTACCGAGAAGCAGGCTCCCAGTGAGGGACAGACCGAGAAGGCCGAAGGTGCCGCAGAGAAGCCCACTGAGAAGTCCGAGGATTCCGAGAAGACCGCATCACCACCCAAGGAGCTGAAGGCGGCTCCTCTCCCCTCAGTCAACATCTGGCAACAGAGACGAGAGGCACAGGATGCCAAGGTCAAGGCTGCCCCCAAGTCCACTTCCACTAGCAAGCCCGCCTCCAAGGCTGCCTCGACTGCTGATGAGACCCAGCAAGACTCCAAGGCCGGCTCTAAGAAGAAGGGCGCCGATGGTGCACAGGAAGGTGCCAAGGATCGCAAGAAGACCGATGGAAAAGGACGCGATGCTGGATCCGTTCCCCCAGTAGAAGACGCTACTGCATGGCCCACCCCCCCAAGTCGCGATTGGCGAAGAGAAGAAGAAGTCTCAAGAAAAGACCGATAAGAGTCCGGTAATCAGACCTCACGGAAAAGAAAAGTGGACACCCGTTCCTTACGTCCCTACTGCTGTTTTCAACACCCCCCTCCCATCTGCCGGCGGCCGTGGAGGTAGACGGGCCACTCGTGGTGGCCGGGACGGCGGCCGTGGAGCTCACGGCAATGGACCCGCTGCCACCGACAAGGCCGCCTCTGGACAGGCTGCCCAAGGCGCAAAGCAGGCATCTGGAGATCGGGGACGCCACGAGTCTGGCACTGGACGTGCCGCTTCTCTTCCCGCGCAGTCGAGACGGTCCACTAGCACCGACGCCGGTGCTGCTGATGCACGCAAGGCTTCCCAGGCACCCGAGCGCGGCCGTGGAGCTCGCAACGGAGAGGAGAGCAAGCAGGTGAATGGCGGAGAGAATGTCCCCCGCGCTCAACGTGAGGGCAAGCCCTTTGGTAGAAACCAGGATGCCCGCGCCGGTGACCGCAACCAGAAGGGTGGAAACCTGGCTGTTGACTCACAGGCTGCAGCCCGCAGCAGCGACCGTCGCTTTGAGGCCGGCTCGAAGTCTGCCGACCCCGCCGGTTTCAACGAATTCAACCGCGAACGTGGAGAGTTCCGATCTGAGCGTGGAGGCCGTGGATCTGAACCGCGGGCGTGGTGGTGCTTACTCCAACTTCGGCCAGAACGCCCAGTTCAATGCGTCTATGGCCAACAACTCATTCGCCCCCAAGTCGTTTGGCTTCAACGACCGTCAGCGGTCGCAGCAGCATGGCCTACCCAATGGATCTCAACAAGGAAACCGTATGCCCCTCCGATCGCCCTCTTTGCCCACTCCCGCAAACATGTACGGTGTTGTTTATCCTTTCCCAGGTGATATCAGCACGATGTATGGCTACCCGGCTGTCAACTCTGGCCCGATGAGCGCTATTCCTACCAGCAATACATGGAGCCTTTCTCGCTCATGAATATGCTCTCCATGCAATTGGAGTACTACTTCTCAGTTGACAACATGTGTAAGGACATGTTCCTTCGGAAGCAGATGGATTCTCAAGGATTTGTGCCCCTGAATGTCCTTGCCAGCTTCAAGCGAGTCAAGTCCCTCACCGAGGACTTTGAGCTCCTTCGTCACGTGGCCCGTCAGCTCCGCAACGTTGAGTGCCAAACTGGCGAGGATGGTGTCGACCGCCTCCGCCCCAGAGAGAAATGGCAGCAATGGGTCCTCCCCGTGGACCAGCGTGAACCTGCCGCCCAGCACGACGGCGCCGCCCCCGCTAGAAAGACTGACGAGAACACTCCCGTTCACAGCCACTCCGAGAATGTTATCAACGGATCCGCTCCTCAATTCGTTCCCAACGGCGTTGCCCATGATGCGAAGACTTCCCTTTCGTCTACCGCACCGGAATTCATGCCCTCGTTGCTACCCGCTGCAGTGAACGAAATTGCCAATGTAGGATACCCCTGGAACCCCCCCGCCTCCCCCGATGACTCGACAGCGTCGTTCTTTTTCGTCGTCTTCCTCTTTTCCCGTGGACCATTCAATTGTTGACCCTTCTTCCTCAGCGCGTGGACTAGATTCGCAGCCCGAACCCCCTCTGCCCTCTGATTTGGAACCGACGGTAGCCCCGATGAGGTATGCTGGAATTTTTACCTGAGATATATTTCTTGCCAGGCATTAACTGACTGTATGAACAGTTTTGACACAGAATGCTTTCAATACCAAGCCGGCGGTCCTGATTGGTTGATCAACAAGTCTTTGGCCGAAGCTCATCAACCGGCGCCCAAGTCAAATGGGAAGGGCCGTTTGTCCACAGAAACGTCAAATTATGTCCCAAAAACTTCCAATATGTCTCGCAAAGAAACTTTCGATGGCCGAGGCCCACCGATGGCAAGAAGGTATAGCTTTGGAATGACCCAGCCTTACGAACTCTGGTCATTCAGCTTGACAAAACATTTCAATTCGCATTTGTACAATGAATTTAGGCGTTCAGCCCTTGATGATCTTTTGACTCGACACGTTGACAAAGGTTTCAACGAGCTCGTGGAATTTTATCGGAACTGTCTGCTTCACCATCGCAACATTCCGGACATCGTGATGTACGACTTGATCCATCTTTCACAAGATCATACATCGGACTACCATACGCTCGTCTCCAATACGATCCATGAAGCCATTGCCAGTGGAAAGATGAAAGTGCGCAACCGGGGGAAGATCAGCAAATATTTCAATACCCAACCCGGCAAGACGGCGGGAGAAAAGTTATCATGAGCCCTTTTGCATTTTTTTTTCTCTGTTTTGCTTCTTCGCGACACGTTTCCTTCTACTGCTCGTTCATCTTTCATGACCGGCATTATTATTTTTTTTGTCCAAAATGGGTTTTTTTTTGCATGCATATTCGCCAACTTCTCTTCTAGAGTTCCAAGTGACCCTTTCATTGCAATAACGCGGTCAGGATTCTCGGTCAACTCGAACCTTCGGAGTTATTCACCTCCCTTTTTTTCTGTTTAATCTTCATTGCTTTTCAGTCATGGGAGATTCTCAAAACGTTCTGGCGTCCGGACATGATTTTACTGGCAGACTCTCTTTCTTCAATGCCTGCCGCCACGGTGTGCCGGGTCAAAATTCGTTTTTCACCCTTGACATAGATATTTCCACAACTTTTCTTGTTTCCTGCCTTTGCGGTTCCCCTCTATCGATCCAGTCAATTTACGATTCAGGCCTTTCATTGGCTCTGGATCTTAACAAGTATCAGCATGGCAATGACTCAGAAAAAGCACATATCTTAAAAGTCTTGTCTGAGGTTATCTGTGTGTCTCGAGTTCCGTTCATGGTGCCAATCGGAGATAATGAATCCAGCATATCTACATTGCCGATCTCTTCCTTGGGTGACTGTTCATCCGGTCTGCCAGTTCTTCTTTCGACAGATCCTTTGAAGTGGATTGATCCATTTCAGTGCCTTGTTCTTCTTGCTGGGGTTCCTGCACAGAGTATTTTATTTTCTGTTTGTTTTTTTGCATAAACTGGGCTGTTCAGGTCTTTGTGGAGTAATATGATTGATATGATTGATGTATACTGTGCACACAATGGCATTAAATTTGCTCTGTAGGAAAACGTAAACGTCAATTGTAAGACGTGTCTTGAGCTATGCGGATATGGTATATCTATCTATCTACATATATGTGCACTTGCATAAAGAAAGTCGAGTCTGAAAGAATGAGGTCGATAGTTCCTGCCTCAGGCATCCAGATCTTGCCAAACGGAGACAATTCAGTCCCGATCCGGCTCTAACAGCTCCCTTTCCCCCTCTCTAGCTCTGTTCTGCACACCTAACACTCTGTTCTTCTTTTCCTTTAAACCTCTTTACATCTAATCACACCTCTTGATCAAGATGGAGGGTGCATCCCGCCAAACGTCAAGGCTACTCCGGCCTCGTGGCCAGAAACTCCTTCCCCAACATCTCACACGAACCTCCGCAGTCAGCGCCACACCCTTCACTCAGATTCAACGACGGACACTGTCAAATTCTTCTCATCATCTTGCCCCAGAGTCTCTTCTCAACAGCTTCAGAGCTGGTTCATACAATGAGGGACCCACCAGCTATTTCACCACCCGGCAAACACTACCCGCGAACACCGTCGTGCGATTCGTGCCACAACAGACAGCATGGATCGTCGAGCGCATGGGAAAGTTCGACCGTATCCTGGAACCCGGTCTTGCGATCCTTGTGCCGTTCTTGGACCGAATTGCCTACGTGAAGAGCTTGAAGGAGGCGGCCATTGAGATCCCCCAGCCAGAACGCCATTACGGCGGATAACGTCACCCTTGAGCTGGACGGTGTGCTATATACGCGAGTTTTTGATGCCTACAAGGCAAGGTGAGTGATTTTATTGCCCCCCGGTTGCGTGGAATTGGACCAGTCGAGACAAAGCAATTGCTAATACATGGATCCTCACTTGTAGCTACGGAGTCGAGGACGCAGAATACGCTATTTCGCAACTCGCGCAGACGACTATGCGTTCAGAAATCGGTCAGTTGACACTCGATCACGTTCTTAAGGAACGCGCCAATCTCAATACAAACATCACCAAGGCTATCAACGAGGCGGCCCAGGAATGGGGTGTCGTCTGCCTCCGATATGAGATTAGGGATATCCACGCGCCGGAGGCGGTCGTTGCTGCCATGCACCGCCAGGTTACTGCTGAGCGCTCCAAGCGAGCTGAGATCCTCGAGTCTGAAGGTCAGCGCCAGAGCGCAATCAACATTGCCGAGGGTCGCAAACAGTCTGTTATTTTGGCATCTGAGGCTCTGCGCTCTGAGAAGATTAACCACGCTTCTGGTGAAGCCGAAGCTATCAAGCTCAAGGCCGAGGCTACCGCGCTCGGTATTGACGCTGTTGCTCGGGCCATCGAGGAGGGTGGAGAGAATGCCCACAACGCCGTTAGTCTCAGCGTTGCTGAGAAGTACGTTGCGGCCTGGTCGAACCTGGCACGTGAAGGTACGGCTGTTGTTGTTCCCGGTAATGTCGGCGACATGGGCGGTATGATTGCCAACGCCATGGCTGTCTACGGAAAGGTCAGCGAGACGCAGGCCCGGGGTTTGGCGAAAAAGACTCTTGGAGTTGAAGATGCCTCTGGGTCATCAGAAGCGCCGCAAGAGAGCCAGGCGCCGACATTTTTTGAGGAACAGGCTGAGCAGAACACACAGTCTGATATCGCCTCGCAAACAGCCGAGGAGGGATTTGAGACGGTCGCCGGCGAGCACAAGAAATAAGCGTCTATACTTCACCCGACCGAAATGAGAACGACGACTATAATTCCCTCCATCCTTTTTCCCTTTTTGTTACGGCACCTCCCCTCAGTCGGCTCTGGTGTATACCGCTCTACTCTTCCACATTTTCTCTGAATTGGGCTCTTTACATTTACCCAACACTTCCCATTTCCGCACCTTACTTTTCCAGCTCTCACTGCCGATTGTATTCTCATAGTTTCCCGGCATTTCTTTTGGAGTCTTCCAAAACGCACGAGCTTGTGCATGTGGCGTCGAATTCGCCAAACTGGTGTTCCTGTATGTGTACATAAATGAATTGTTGTTGATCAGGGAGCAGGCGAGGAAGGAGAATATCTCAATGTACAAGTATTGGTATTTTTACATTGTCCAGGAATTCAAGTTATAGGTCAGTGCCTTTGGTCGTGGCATCTGCTACATCTATCACACCTCTTCTTCCAGATGCCATCTACCAAAGTTACTACAGATTATTACAGTGGAGATGGAGGTCAATAAAACAAGTACATTGTTAACAGCTCTCAGCAGTAAGACGTGCGAGTCCCAGTTAGTTCAAACCAAAGGTACCTAGGTAGGAGGGGAACAACGCACCTAAAGCGAATGGAATCAAGCAGCATCCACCGAAGATCCAGGAATAGGTTCAATATCAAACCTGATCTCAAGTGCACAACTTTGATCCCACGTCACAATTCTAGAAATATAATACGTACCTCTGGGGAAAATATCCAAGACAAGATACACCGCACACTTCCCAACACGTGTACCCAGAAGACCCTGGTACTCCGGGGTGTTATACTGCCAGATCCGCGGTGCCGCACAGACAGGAGGCCAGGTGAGGTCATTGCGCGATGAATAAAGAACCTCCTGCACGAAATTCCTAGTATCGACATTGACAATATCACAAACATAGAAGTGTCGCAGACTCCGGGGCTCAGCAACCTCCTGCAAATGAGCGCGGGCAATATGAGAAAACTGCGGCCCATCACTTCTGAACATCCCCTCGGCAATGACCAATCCCTTTCCAACTAGGATATCATACACGTTATCGCAGCCTGCAAGCCCGAGATCGCCCTCTGCATAACCCTGCGTCAGTGTCTGGTTGTATACCGCTTCATTGGCGTATCCTGAGTGCAAAGGCGTTCTCTGCAACTTGGAATGGGATGTTACGCTTCGCGGTACGGACGTACCAGTGTGCGCTTATGAGGTCCGCTATGGTCAGGGTACTGGGCTGGATTTGGCATGTTGTGTCTGTGGGGTCTTCGAGCCATCCTTGTCGTTTGGCGCCTTCGTCTTGGATCTTGCCGTATCGTCGGGCTGGGGTCGAACGGGCGGGTGGTGTAGCTGGTGTGGTGGTTGGAATCCCTGGTGGAGGATTGGGGGGAACCCATGACTGCTCTGAAGGTGCCATACTGAGGTGTAGGTATCTTGTCTGTGAATGACTTGTACTGCTGTTTGAATGATGAGTTTGGGATACTGATTCAATGATGGGATGATTGGCCATATATAGTATATGTCGATATGGCGAGGACTTAGTTCCGCCAGTATAGATATCTATGGGAAGAAGAGAAAGAACGTGCAACAAAGAGAACAATGGCCTGGCAAAGCGCAAGGTAAAGGTAATGTAGATGACTGAACCATAGAAGACCGCTTGTCCCATAGTCCTGACAAAGAATGAAGACCTCTGTTTCAAGGGCTTTGTGCTTCTTTGTGAAAACGGATATTTGTACACTACAATCCCATCTCCGACAACAATAAAAGCCTGGGATTTTCCACCTTGTCGAGTCTCTCTCGCCATCCCAATTTGACGCTTTGCGAGTCAATTTGTCAAGACCATCCAACCAACCCTCGTCATCTTCACCCGCAACAATGTCTCTTACTAGACCTAGCCACCTAACCCACGAACAACATTTCGAGCGTGAATGCGAGTTCTTCCAGGAAGCTCTAGGAAGGGAGGCTACCTCGCTTCATCTTTTGGAAGACCGCCGTGCAGAAACCATTCAGGTTATTTATGATCTGATCGTTCAGCTGGAGATTATTTGCCAGCTCGGTGAGACTATGGCCAGGAAGTCCCCCATGTGTCCGACTGTCCTGATTAGCCCGCCGGGCTATTTCCTTGGTGAATTCCAAGAGTTTTGCCGCACGAGGATTCTGCCTGGGTTGGCTAGGTCGTTGAAATGTCTTAGAGAGTCAAACATTATCTATCGCGATATCAACTATACAGTGGCTGGTCAGTTGGAAGCGGCTCATGAGGATCTGGCTTTTGTTCTGGATTGTCGTGAGTAGGGTAGTGCATTTGCTGGATGGATAGAATGGTCCTTATAGTTTGTACTTGAAGCTAGTATAGGTAGCTTAAGAAGATGTCTAGTACAATATATGTTGTTATCAGAGAGTTTGTTGGTAATAAGCTGACATTTCGTGGCCTATATCGTGCATGGCATGGTGGTCTACATGTCTCTTGTAGTCTTGAAACCAGTCGTAGTACGTATTCGATTTCTCTGCCTGTAAACTTCTTGCATGTTAGATCAATTAAGTGACGGTCGATACATCATATACTCATTTTAAGGTGACCTGAGAGTGCTATGTATATGTGCTCTCTGATGCACCATCGGTTAAGCATCACACTTCATTCACATTTTGAGTATACCTAGGTACAAGTGAAACACCATAAAGCATCCAACTGCGTCGTAAGTGCCGAAATCGCAGCACCCAGTGATGAACATTGTTCACTGCGGATCTATTTGTGCCGTTTCCCCCCACCTCTAACAAACAAGACTGGTATATTAACCTCCTTCCCCCCTCTTCCTCTCTTAGTCTTCTTGTCTACTCCACACTTTATCCCCAAACAAAATACCTACAAAACATCAGAACATCCATCATGTCTAGCTCTGGAAAGGGATACACCGTCAACAGCTCCGGCACCAACAGCCAGGTATGTCCCCTCCCCAATTTTCTATCTCATGCCACCAAGAACATGAGACCTGCATTTATTCTATGGGGAATGTCAGACAATAATCAACATGACACTCACAAAAGCCAAATTAGGGCAACCACTATTGCTCTCGCGATTACGGCTCCAGCGCGTCCAACTCGAACAGCTACCACTACTCCAATACGTAAGCTACTTTGAACGAAGCTGCCATGCATGATGGAAACAGTTTATTCTAACCGTCCCGTTTCTAGCAATGGCTCCTACTACTACTCCAACCCCAATGGAAGCACCTACTACAACAGCGGTTCGGGAAGCTCGACCTACACTGCCCCCTCTGGAGGATCTGGTGGATCTGGCAAGAAATAATCGCAGCGGCTCGAGACTACCGTAGCTAGTGGTCATCTCACTACAAACGCTAGCGTGTGGCTAGACGACTGCGGACAATCTGGCAACTTCTTCTTTTCTCTTGCTTTCACATGGAGTTAGCTGGCACTATGCCAACATAATACAGCAGAAAACGTTGTCTATGACTATGTACCACTTCTCATGATCGTAGGTCGTAAGTAGGCAGGGATGCGGACCAACCGTACAAATATTGTAGTAGCTTCTATCACAAACTTTTCACCTGCCAAAATCCGTCTTTGGAATCATTAGCCCAGGGCATGTTGTCAAGTCAGACTCGGACTCCGTGGTAGCATTGCTAGGGTATAGAGAAATTGTTGATTCCCATTTGGATGATTTCTGATTTCTGATTTCTGATCAACCTGAACTGTAGATAGTGTATCAGAGAACTGGAATGAGACTATCTCGACGGTAGAGTAAGCTGGATACACCGATTAGAGATATTTTGTATATAGCATCATAGTAAAGTCCAAGGACGACTGGATCAGTTTCCAGCCATGACCGCTATCCCACTGGATTAGAATGATCACTCGTTGATCTTGTGAAGCGGCGTCGGTGTCGACTGGGGCCCAATACAGCTGTTGAAAACTGGGAATTATTGATACAAACTTCAAAGATTTTTGCCATAGTATAGATGCTAGCTGCGATGGCGTTGGTTGGAGAGTCCAGGAGAGAGCAGACTCCTACCTATGACTGTAGTGACTAATCGGACCCAGCATATATAGCATGCATAAAAGGATATTTGCATAAGACAGAACATACAAAATGATAGTATCTCCCCCCCAAGAAATCAATAAGTGCTAGTACCTAGCTAGGCCTTAGCCCTTGCAGTGTAGTTCCATCTTAACGCGGGAGCTCGGACCAGGCAAATCTGGAGATCGCGACTTTTGGTTTCGCGCCCTTTTAATCTCCGGTCTCTCTCATCCGGACCTGTGATTTTATTTACTTTCTTGCTTTGGATTTGGCGAGGAACATCCTGCTTTGGCTCTTGGTCCTGCCATGTTCCACGTTAAACCCATATAATTAAAGACCCGCTCGATCACACGTTGCGCCGCTCCCCTCCTTACCCACGCTCCGCGCGCACTTTGGTGTCGATACGTGTCGCACGACCTTACCTCGAGACACAACTACTCAAACCGCTGAGAAATAAGCGAATCACCGTGACTTTGCTCCGGGACTGGCACGATGCATATCATAAAGCCAGTTTGGCTCACCCATGGAGGTACGGAGCTTGATCGCCCTGGTTTTCTTTCCTTGACACTGTCGGGGAGGGATGGAGTGCTTGATGAGAGCAGAACCGAACCATCCCATGGAAGGGACAAAATTTGCTAATTTCATTGTTCTGATACAGGTGAACGCAAGGATTTCGAGGTCTACAGCTGCGATGTTTCGCCAGATGGGAAGCGACTTGTCACAGCTGCTGGAGGTGAGCTTGACCCTTTTTGCTTTGAGGTGGAGGTCACAATGATCATGCGCCGCAGAGAGAATTATCGCTGACATTCTGGCTTTTGCTTTGCTTTAGATGGATACGTGCGAATCTGGTCAACAGATGCTATTTACGGCACCGGAACCCCCGAACTTGAGGGCAAGCCAAAACAACTGGCATCCATGAGCAACCACTCCGGCACCATTCATACCGTCCGGTTTTCGCCCAACGGGAAATACCTGGCATCAGGTGCAGATGATAAGATTGTCTGCGTGTACACACTTGACGCTAACCCTCCAACACACTCGTCAACATTTGGTATGCTTTGGATACACTGGATATGCAGAAATGGAGGCAGACACTGACGGCTATGGGAAAACTTTTAGGCACCGATGAAGCACCCCCCGTTGAGAACTGGCGCACGATTCGACGGCTGATCGGTCACGACAATGATGTCCAGGATCTCGGATGGTCCTTCGACTCATCAATACTGGTCTCCGTTGGGCTGGACTCAAAGGTCGTGGTGTGGTCTGGTCACTCATTTGAGAAGTTGAAAACTATAGCGATCCACCAGAGTCATGTCAAAGGTATCACTTTTGATCCGGCAAACAAATATTTCGCAACTGCTAGTGATGACCGGACCGTCCGCATCTTCCGATTCACCTCCCCAGCCCCTAATTCTTCATCTCACGACCATATGAACAACTTCGTCCTCGAGCAAACAATCACAGCCCCATTCGCCAATTCTCCTTTGACAGCCTATTTCCGTCGTTGTTCTTGGTCGCCTGATGGGATGCACATCGCAGCTGCAAACGCTGTGAACGGTCCTGTAAGCTCTGTGGCCATCATCAACCGTGGATCATGGGATGGTGATATCAACTTGATTGGACATGAGGCACCTGTTGAGGTTTGTTCGTTCTCTCCACGACTTTATGCAACAGAGCCACCCAATAAGAAGCAAGCCGATGGCCAGCCTGTACCTCAACACCACATTACCGTCATTGCTTGTGCCGGTGGAGACAAATCCCTCAGTATCTGGATTACAAGCAACGCACGGCCGATTGTGGTTGCCCAGGAAATGGCTGCTAAAGCTATTTCAGACCTGGCATGGACCCCTGATGGCAAGTGTCTCTTTGCTACTGCTCTAGATGGCACAATTGTGGCAGTTAGGTTTGAAGATGGCGAGCTGGGCTGGGCCACGGAAATGGAAGAGAATGAGAAATCACTCACCAAGTTTGGAACTAATCGAAAGGGCGCTGGTATCACAGAAACCACAGACAGCTTGTTGCTGGAGGAAAAGAGCAAGGCTGGCGAGATCAAGCATGTCGAAGGGAGAATGGGTGCACTGATGGGCGATGGCGCTGAACCTACCACGAATGGAGAGAAAGCCCCACAGCCATCAAACGGGACCACCCCTGCTCGGGGCCCTTCGCCAGCTCCCGAGGTTACGAAGACTCAGACGAACGGAACTCCTGCGACGCCTGCCACCACAGAATCAGATAAGCCCGACCCTTACAAAGCCAAACTGGAAAGACTCAAGCAGCGTCCAACATACACCAAAGAGGGCAAAAAGCGTATCGCTCCATTACTCGTTTCCGGAGCTGGGGCTGGCGAGTCATCCCTCCCGCAAGCACGTTTGATGGCATCTGTCAGCAATCAGGTGAAGGCTGACGCCCCCACCACCATCGTTGACCTGTCAAAGCCCTTTGATGGTCTACCAAAGGGCGGCCTGACTGCTCTTCTTCTTGGAAACAAGCGCAAGCTGGCCCAAATAGAAGGCGACGAAGATGGCGGTGTAGAAAAGCGTGTGGCACTTGCTAGTCAAAACGGTGCAACTACCATCATGGCCAACACTCCCGACGGCCTTCTACCAGCTCAAGTTCAGTCTGCCACAACTGGTCAACAGCCAACCCCAGAATTCATTCGCCCCGCAGTCACAAATCCTTGCATGTCGGTCAGTCAACTTCGTCTAGCAGTCCCCAAAATTCGCAGCCAGATTCTCCGCGCGCTAGATTCGAGCGGCAAACCGACGGAACAACCTGCCCCTGGCACAGATTCGGGATCTGCCAAGACTCGGGTGGACGTGGTTTTCGAAGCTCGGAACCCATCCCCAGCAAGTCTGACTGGTCGTGCTGTGGACCGCGAGCCAGTACGTCTGACATTGTTCCGTGGAGATCAGCCGTTGTGGCAGGATTTCTTACCGCGGACTGTCCTGCTTGTGACTGGTAATCAGAGCATGTGGGCAGCTGGCTGTGAGGATGGATCAATCTATCTTTGGACACCGGCAGGTCGTCGTCTGGTAAGTGCACTTGTTCTCGAGGCACAGCCTGTCATCCTGGAGTGCAATGGGCCGTGGATCCTGTGCATATCCTCTGTGGGCATGTGCTACGTCTGGAATGTGAAGCACTTGTCATCTCCCCACCCACCAGTCTCCCTCCAGCCTGTTTTGGATGCTGCGATTCATACTATGGGCGCGAACCCCACCGCCGCTCCCGCAGTAACAGAAGCGCGCATTAATTCGGAGGGCCGAGTCGTCGTTTCTTTGTCTAACGGCGAGGGATACTCGTATTCCCCATCCATGTTCACATGGCAGCGCATCTCGGAAGCTTGGTGGGCCGTCGGCAGTCAGTACTGGAACACCACGGACGCACCCGTGAGCAACTTGCAAGCCACGGATGCACAGCAAGATACCAAGGACGCCAAGGCAGCTGTCGCAGCCGGTATCATTCCTTGGTTGGAGCGAAACACCACGAATGAGACCCTCCTTCGTGGAAGAGCATACTTCCTCCAGCGTCTCATCAAGGTTCTATTGTCACGCGAAGGATATGAGACTTTCGAGTCCAGCGTATCCATTGCTCATCTTGAAAATCGTCTCGCTGCTGCTCTGTCCCTGGGCGCGAAGGAAGAGTTCCGGTTATACTTATCTATGTACGCCAAGCGCATCGGCGCCGAGGGTCTGAAACTGAAGGTCGAGGAACTACTGAAGGGTCTCATTGGCGGTCTCTTTGAGGACGAAGACGATGCCAGCGAGCGGGTCTTGAAATTGCAGGCCAATGAGCGCGAAGGCCGTAACTGGCGTGAAGGATCCGATGATCTGTGTGGCTGGCCACGGGAAACATTGTTGAAGGAGGTGATTCTAGCACTTGGTATGTTCTTGGTCTCCGTGCTCTTCTTTCCTTAACGATCTAATTGCTAACGAACGTTCCTCTAGGCAAACACCGTGACCTTCAACGTGTGACAGTGCCTTATGCCAAGCTACTGGATATGGTTGACACTACATCGGAGCATGGTGATGCAATGGATCTTTAATGATGGTTTCTATCTTGCTATCTATACCTTTTCTCCTGTTTTTGCTGGCGTTCAATAAGTTAGGGCTGGGTCACCCAAAAGGGTTTGCATTATTTTATCTCTGCTGAGGCGGGATTGGAGATGATATGTCTGATTTCGTGGTGTATTTGTATCATAGGTTCTCCTTTGGGGTCGTTCTTAATTAAGTCAACCTGTTCCATCTTGCTATGGACATATCTTGCCGACTATGTAGACAGGCCCTAATAACCCCCCAGGGCTCGATACACAGGATTACGTACATGGCAGTGACGTCGTCAGGGCTTGACTCTCACGTGGGCGGTGGCAGCTCTGCAGGCAGAAAATTTGAAGATGCCAGGCGCGAACCTCAACAACATTGCTTTTTGCATAGCTAGACACGCATTCGTTTACTCTCTTTTTACTCATTGACATTGCCCGCAATTTCTGTGGGCAGCCGCCATCACGTCTTCCACTTCTTCTATCCTCTTCCTTCGTATCGTCGATCGATCCGCAGCTGGTCCTGCATTTGGCGCGCTCCATCCTTGTTCCCGCTTCCGCCTTTCGACATCCCCCCACCTCCCACCTCTCTTCTGTCGCTTCTACTCAAGCAAGAAGAAAAAATCAAATAAAATGGCACCCAAGAAGCCCCAAGTCCAGGAAAAGGTCCTTTTGGGCCGTCCAGGAAACAACCTGAAGAGCGGTATCGTATGTGAGCTAGGCCCCCACCCTTTCTCTTTTTTTTTCCTTTTTTTCCACACAGCACAGTCCACTTTTTACCTCCCGAAAAACTATTTAAACCCCCCCTTGCCCCCTTTCCTCACAACTTTTTTTTTTCCTTCTTTCTTCTCAACCATGATTGACTAACAATATGGCTTCAGGTTGGTCTTGCCAATGTCGGCAAGTCGACACTCTTCCAGTCCATCACCAAGTCCTCCTCGGTAACCCGGCCAATTTCCCCTATGCCACCATTGACCCCGAGGAGGCCCGCGTCATCGTCCCCGATGAGCGGTTCGACTGGCTCTGCCAGCACTACAAGCCCAAGTCGCAGGTTCCTGCCAACTTGACCGTGTACGATATTGCCGGTCTCACCCGCGGTGCCTCGACTGGAGCCGGTCTGGGTAACTCTTTCCTGTCACACATCCGCGCTGTCGATGCCATCTTCCAGGTGGTTCGCTGCTTCGATGATGCCGAGATTATCCACGTTGAGGGTGACGTCGATCCTTGCCGTGATCTGACCATCATCAACGAGGAGCTCCGCATTAAGGATATCGAGTTTGTTGAGAAGGCTCTCGACCTTCTCAGCAAGCAGACTCGTCGTGGTGGACAATCTCTGGAGATGAAGAAGCTCAAGGAAGAGGAGGCTACTACTGCCAAGATCCTTGAGTTCCTGAAGGCTGGCAATGACATCCGCAAGGGTGACTGGAACCCCAAAGAGGTATGTTGAAAATTTTTTCTTCTCCCCCGACCCTACTTGCCCTTCTCTATCTAAACCAACTCCTTTCCTGATGAATAAGAGCACTGCTCGAAATTAACCCAGCTCGTTGAGTGCCTCATTAAAAGGATACTCACAATCCGAGGCACCTTGAGAAAAACAGTTATTTGCTGAAATTTTGGAGTCCACTTCTACATGATTACATCACTCAAACTCTTTGAGAATCTCATGCTAACCAAACTGGTTATAGGTCGAAGTCATCAACCCCCTGTTCCTGCTCACTGCTAAGCCCGTTGTGTACCTTGTCAACCTGAGCGAGAGAGATTACATCCGCCAGAAGAACAAGTACCTCCCCAAGGTCTTTGAGTGGATCAAGACCAACTCGCCCGGCGACCCCATCCTTCCCGTCTCGGCTCAGTTCGAGGAGCGTCTGACCCTGATGCACGATGATGCGGCCGCTGAGGCTGAGTGCAAGACCTTGGGCACCAAGTCCGGTCTGCCTAAGATCATCACTACCATGCGCCAGGCTTTGAACCTGGGCAGCTTCTTCACCACTGGTGAGGACGAGGTTCGGCAATGGACCATCCGCAAGGGCACCAAGGCTCCCGCTGCGGCTGGTGTCATTCACACCGACTTCGAGAAGACCTTCATTCAGGCTATTGTGTACAACTACGCTGCTCTCCGTGAGTACGGTGATGAAAACAGCATCAAGGCTGCTGGTAAGATTATGACCAAGGGCAAGGATTACGTTGTCGAGGACGGCGATATCATGCTCATCAAGGCCGGTGCTGCTAAGCACTAGGTGCACATAGACAATAGTTTAAATGATACACCAGTGTTGAACAGTCTTATATCTTTTTCTTGTAGATTTCTATTATCTGTAAGCCAATTTGGCTTGTAAATTATCATTGATCGCTTTGTATTCGCTTGGTTCAATATGTTCGTTTCGTTGCACATTGCACGATATGTCGTATTTCCCTTCTGGAGTAGTTCAATTGCCTTGATATTTGGAAAGCAAGTCTGCAAGAGGCCATATTTGTAGTCTAACGCCATACATTCTATTCTATTCTTGAGTCGTTCAGCTTCAATTCAAAAAAATGCAAAGCACTCTATCAGTCACGTGACAACGTCCCCCGCGCATCCCACTTGCGTATCAAGAGCTTGATCCTCATATTACCACACCCTCAACCAACATCATGTTTAAGAAAGAGTGAGTTAAACCCTTCAATAAACTCACAGCAACCCAACAGCTAGGCCAGTGGTCTTATTGGAACCTTCTGCCTGTCAAATGGGAGCACACACATCCTCCGTTTTGACGCACCGCAAAGACCGCAGGAGCTGTTCAATACTCCAGGTCAAGACATACAGCTCCTATAGGATGGGCTCTTGCCACAAAGTTTATCAGACACCAGCTAACATACGTGTCCTATCTAGTATCCCCCCAAGCAACCGGTCTAAGGTGAAGTCCTCAGTGCAGCGCGGCCTGCGTCAAAAGCTGCTGGAGACATACCCCGGCCTCGAGCCCTACATTGAAGATGTCATGCCCAAGAAGGCGTCATTGGAAGCCGTGAAACTGTACAGTTCCCCTTGCCCTTCCCCGGTTTTTGCCTTCCAATCGCAGCAAATCATTTCCAGCTCGAATAAATATGATATGCATCTCATCCCAGGCTAACCAAAACCACCCAGACCCGATCGCGTGACCCTCTACACAATAGACTCAACCCCCCTCTTCTTCCAACCCATCGACGGACCCCCAGTCCCTCACCTCCGCCTCATCCACGCCTACCCCTCCGCCGTCCCGACAATCCAAATCGACCGCGGCGCCATCCGCTTCGTGCTCTCCGGCGCAACGCTCATGGCTCCCGGCCTCACCTCCCCCGGCGGCCGTCTACCCGATGCCGAGCACGCGCTTGAGGCTGGACAGATCGTGGGCGTCAAGGCTGAAGGAAAAGAGGAGATTTGTATGATTGGTATGCTGAAGGTTGGCACCGAGGAGATTAAGAGTAAAGGGAAGGGAGTTGTTATTGATGAGGGTCATTATCTTGGTGATGGGCTTTGGAGAATGCATTTGGATTAAGGGTTTTGAAAGATGCAGGAGATTCATTGGGTTGGGGTTGGGGTCTTTTGTGTTTTGGATTGGAACTATACTATACCTCTATACCTCTTGCACGTATATTGCCCGGGTGTATGGTGATGATTATGTTGGATGATTTGAAATGAAATATCCCTCTCGATGAGGATCATCATTCAATGGGGTGTATTGCTTTGGATGTAGATATTATGGCTTCTTGTTTCGAAGCTATAAAAGTGGTTCTTGATGTAGCGCTTTACATTTTTGTATGTACAACATAGAAGAAGTACTTGATGCTCTGTGGGGTGTTCGGAGATTCTTAGCTTCAAATACCCACTTCGCCTTTTCATCGATGTCTCCTTTAATCTCAACGTATATCGCACGATGGCTTCCAAGGACAGAAAATACCGGTTCTGGTCTGTGCCGGTAAGTCAAAGTTAATGAACTTGAGAGAACAGAATGATAATCTAAAAATTTCCAGCTCGATATGAGTATCCCGCAGAAGCGACAGCGGCCATACTGGGACCAATTTGGCGGATATCAGGTCGTCAGAGCAAGTCGTTGAATAACAACTTGTGATATGAGTCTGAACATCTTATCCTAGAACGATTGGTACTGCAAGCATTCGTACTCCTGTTATCCGGGCGCTGAATCCTACCACTACATCAATGTGTGAGCGTTTTTGCCTTGCTTCCCGTCAAAAGGTCTCATTAGCGCCCCCATTCTAATATCAGATCTTGCAACATAGGACTGGCTGGTACTACTCCATGAACCCGGATGGGAGTGAAGAGAAGCTCCATATGAAAAGGAAAGAAGCCTGGTTTGGCCCAGCTGACAGCGATACTTGGGAGAATTGGTCGAATGTGGTCCCTTGGGACAAATTGCCTGCCATACCTGATCGTTGTATTGCAAGAACCAGCCGTCCAGGTCCCTGGACCTGGAGCGAAATTGAACGACTAGAGCGGGAGCAAGGTATGGCTTGGTCCCTTCCTAGAATGTGGCATAGCTGACACTAGGAAGCTGGAACCCAGAGAACTGAGCCACAGTATCAAGGTGTGATCAAAACCACTGACAACACGACTCATGGCTAACATCGAGTAGAAAGTTGTAAAAACGATGACGTGGTTGATCATAGATGCAATAATCTAGACCCGAAGCAGTCCAGTGAAGGGGAGATGCCGAATGTGGACGAAGATGTGATGTCCACAACTGCGAGGGGTATCTCGGTGAAATCCGAGGACAATACATCTGAGGATGAAAATGAAGTGGCAAAATATACCAGCGTCAAACCCAAACCCAGTCACAGGAAGGTTGAAAGGCCAGAGAAAGAGCCCGAAGGGCACGAGGAGCAGAAGAAGAAGACGAAGACGAAGAAGAAGAAGAAGAAGAAGAAAAGAAGAAGAAGAAGAAGAAGAAGAAGAAGAAGAAGAAGAAGAAGAAGAAGAAGAAGAAGAAGAAGAAGAAGAAGAAGAAGAAACGCAAAAGCGAGCAGGCCGAGGAGCATGACAGTGCTCGAGCGAAGAAGATGCGAACCGGAGAAGAAGAAATCGAACGACCTGATGAGCAGGAGTCCCAAGAAAAACGCGAAGAAAGGAAGATTGGGAACAAGGAACTTGAGAAGAAGCTTCGGAGGAAGCCTGAGAAGAGGCTTGAGAAACAGAAGCAGAGAGAAGCTCAAGGCGAAGCATCTTAGAGGGAGATAACCACGTTGTCCGCGTTGACTCCGCTATAATATCTCCCAGCCCCCAGAATTCCTCCGAGATTTCTTCCTTGCAAGCAGGAACCACCGAGGAATCGTCCAAAGGCTATGGTGATCAATGCATGACAATTGTCCGAACAATTTTCCAACCAGCTCGTTCGGCATCTGGCATCGATGGCGACATGGCAATTCGTCAAAGCTATACTAGCACTAATTCGTAGGCTAGGCCACTTAAGCGACACAGATAATAGCTGAGTGTTTCAAGGATCTCCCGCAATAATGGTCCGATGGGGGCGATGCGGTCCCCGTATCAAATATCATGTTGATGCCTGTTAGCCGGCAGGGCGGATCGGTATTCATGCAATCCGTGCCTCGTAAAAGAACATCTGCCCAAATGATAGATAGGTGCGCTTCTCCCCATTCCGACCGGAGTGATATTTACAGCTCTCGGAATACCGCATTAGCCAGCCATCTGACGGAGACGCTCGTGAAATGCTTCACTGCGAGCGGGGCGGGGTTCTACCTTCTCTGGTGAGAGAAAAGTGCATTTCGTTCCCCGTTCATTCCCTGGGCAAGTTGGCGGAGCACACCTCCTGGACATAGGGTGATTGTTCTTTGATTGTCCCTCGTTGGCCTATAAGATATGATCCGTAAGTTCTCCGTCTAGAGGAGTAATCACTACAATTACTTACTGTTCTTCGTTATCGGCTCAAGGCGAACACTTTTCGCTTCAGTTTTGACAGCAGCTACCGCTGGACTGTATCTAGGATGATCGATCACTGTAGTTGTGCAAAGATTCTTTCACGCCTCTCACTGATACCCCTCTGCTTCGTCAACATGGCTCGCTCTTTGCTGACACCGAGCAGAGGGCCAGAGGTGAGGACTTGACTCTGATACTCCTGCTTCCCCGATGACAGTGACAGTGTTGTAGGAGTATGAGACAGAAGGGTTGGCTGCGTACCCAACCTTGGAAGCTTCAAAAGCAGAAGTCGCGGCTTTCGAGTGCTGACAAGGCAGGAGCGTGATGTCTTGTCACATGCCATAATTTGTTTTGTTTGCTCTCGAGTCATCTTCAGTTTACCCCAATGCTACTATCCATGGATGTTTTAACGAAAATGTGCATTATATCCTTCAGTTGCCTGAAGCCGCGGCATCGGGCTTTCCTGTCGTGGTATTCCACTTCCAAGTATACTCGATTAGAGAGCCTTCAACTCGGAACATATGCGAGTTACTATGTTAGTGTTACTGCGTTTCTAGTAGAATGTGAGAGGGGAAGAGTTATAAAGAAGGAACAAGGATGCGTAGGACCCAATTGTAATGGAAGAGAAGTGGCTCATATTGCTGGTCTGTTGAGTATCCGGCCGCATTGATTATGACCTACGAGGTCAAGTTCTAGCCTGTGATTTCCAGGCTATGAACATGATTTTGGACATCACGTCGCATTGGCTATTGACATAATTGGATTCAAGCTCCTGATCAGGTAGACTTCCATAATCGAGAGATGTAAATTCGCCAGCGAGTAGATCACCCCTATATATATGTCTACAGACAGACCCACCTGTGCTAGTCCTGAAGCAGAATCTCCTTATTTTCAGTGGTCTCCCCTGAATAACCTCGTGTTCGTTATGTCTTGAATTCGTTTTATTTGCATATCTAGAATAACCATGGGAGTTTCCGGTTCTACCCTGTCGGGTAGACCACTCCGGATGCAAGCTCAACGTGTCGATCCCTCGGATGGTCTAGTAAGCCCCAAGATAGCCATTCCAATCATACGCAAGTGCTAATCATGGAATATTAGATGACCGAGGGTCCCCTAAGAGATGCCTTTGGCGAGTATACAATTGTCACCGAAAAGTTCAACAAACCGTATAGGAAAAAGGTGACAAATGACTGCAGAATATATTTAACCCATTGTTCAAGTCTGACACTGCATTCCAGAGAGATTGGTACTGCAAGCACGAGTATGCCCAATATGGCAGCAATGATAGCTACCATTATGTCCATTTGTAAGTATTGCCCTCTTGGATGGTGGTAATATCTGGTGTTAAGATCTCTAGGGATGGCCGGTACTACTCCCAAAACCCAGATGGAAGTAAAGAGCACATAAATCTCATATTGAAGCAAGCCTCGTATACTCCACCGGGAAATAAAAGCCCGATCGATTGCGCAGATGAGGTCGATTGGGAGGAGCTGAATGAAATACCGGACCTTTGCATCGCAAGGGCGGTCGTAACTCACAAGCATATGGAGAAATTCATGCAGGACATGAAGACGCAAGAAAGTAGGTTTGAGTGGCACATAACAGGTGTTATAGCTAACAAGGTGCAGAGACAACTATCTACAAGGACATCGCGAAAAAAAGGAGGGAGTGTGCAAAATTGCTGAAAGAAAAGGAATCTCCAGGTGTCACCGAGGACGAGGCCGAAGAGACCGATTGTGAGACAGAAGAATGGTCCGATGAAGAGGAGCCGACCGAGGAGAGGAATGAGAACCAGCAAACAACAGACGAAGGGGAAGTCCGCACGCCGCAGGGGAGAATGATGCAGAGAATGACGCCCATGCCAGAGGAGCAGCTGTCAAGAACCATGACAATGACGCCAATGTCTGATTTGACGTCGGACAATGAGTCAATTGACGAGTCCCTGCATCCAGGAGAGACAGAGGGCAGATCTTCTCAAAAGCGGAAGGCCAATGAAATGGAAGACAGCGAGGACGAGACGCCTAGGACTCCAGCCCCGAAGAGGGGGAACATGGATAGGAGAGACGGCACTGGGCTCACTGTTGCCGAAAGAGAGGAGCGAAAACGAATGGCCAACAGGAAAAAGCGAGCGCGTGCGAAGGCGAAAAGGGCTCGGGTGAGGTGTGAGACGGAAGAGAGGACTTTCGACCCCTAGTCTTGCGAATATGCGCCCGGTTGCCATATTCGCATCAAGTTTGAGATATTGGCATTGCCTCCGGTGAGGGTGATGAAGTACCAACAGCGAGGTTGTCTATCGGCCGGTGCGTTCAGGCTTTCATGGCCGTTCGAGTCCCTAATCCTGATGGTATTTCAGCATGATGACGGATCCTGAATTATATGCTGTGGCTGATGGGTGCTGGGGTTGAATGTCGGAATTTTTTTTGTCCTGACCGGATGCTGGTTCCTGCATCCAATCGAGTGGTGCCGGAACCAATATTGAACATACCCACCCAGATACTTGAATTTTAAATGCCCAAATCCGTGTAGTGGGTGGGTGGTGGAGTGGAAGAGGCATGGAGGAACCGCATGAAAAAGCGAAGGAAGCCGAACCCAGGGAGTGCTGTAGATAATACCTCCAGTGCTGGAATATCAAATAACAATACCAAGCCCAGAGCCGGGTAGATCTATAGAGCGTTGTATAAACGAAGAAAATAAAGCCAAAAAAAAAGCAAGCTCATGCATGCATCATCCAATTACATAGCTAGTCCACATCAATAGATGGAGCTAGAGAGATCGACTAATCACCTCCAGAAAGGAAACAAAAAGCGGAAACCCATCTATTCATTACTTCCTCCACGAATAACCAAATTCTCAGAACACAGTTCTCAACTCAGCAAACCTTGAAGCTCGAGCCATACCGAACCTAGGCACATACCAAAGTTCGGCACAGCAGCCGATTTTAAAGTTGCAACTTACAGGTTGAGAGCCAGGAGACCAGCCATAAGGCCAGCAGCGGCACCGGGGGCAACGAGACCCATAGCAGCGCCGGTGGAAGGAGTGGGGGAGGCAGAGGCAGAGGCAGAGGCAGAGGCAGAGCCGGAAGCGGAGCCAGTGGCGGAAGAAGCGCTGGTAGTCATACCAGTGTTGGTGGAGGTCTTGGTGCCAGTGGTAGTTCCGGTAGAGGTAGAACCGGTAGCTGTAAGAATAGGGATATTAGTGCTGTTTTTGCTAATTGGAAGACCAGTAGTAAGGGGGGCCAGAGGCAAAGGTTCCGGTAAGGGAGGGTTTGGTAGACACGTCTGGGGTGGAAGTACCAGTAGTGGAAGCCTCGGTCTCAGTGGAGGAGACACCAGCGGAAGTAGAAGCAGTGGAAGTGGTACCAGTAGAGACAACAGAGGTAGAGGCAGTAGAAGCAGTAGAAGAGGCAGAAGAGACAGTGGAAGATGTACCGGTAGTAGTAGCGCTGGAGGAGCTCTTGTCGGACTCGGTGACATCGAACTGCTCAGACTGGGCGAGGATGCCGGTGTTCTTGGCCTCAGTGGAGATCAGGTTGATCTGGAAGCCGGAGCTGTAGCGCGGTTGAGTGTTAGTTGGTTGCATGGAGGCACAGTCGAAGCATCGCACGAATGATCTTACCCATCGGTGACGTCCTTCAGGCCAGAGGCAGTGTAGGAGCCCTTGGAGGTGTCGACGCCGGTGGCAATCTTCTCCTCAACAGGGGGGTAGACGGCATTGTTGACAAGGACGATGTCAACAGTGGAGGCGTCGGTGCTGTAATGGGTTAGTCTTGGCTATCATAGCTAAGGTAAAGTGAGAGGGATAGTAGTCAACATACCTAACGGACGACCACTTCACGGTGAAAGAGCCAGACACATCAACCTCGTCATTCTTAGCGGGCTCAGTGACCTTGATAGCTAGACTGAGTGTCAGCGAGACTCTTGTGTCACGGGGTGATTTTACATACCTCCAACGGAGAGGGCCAGAGGCAGGAGAGACAGAACGGTAGCGAAACGCATCTTGACTTAATTAAAGCGAGTGTGGATTAAAAAACGAATGGACGTTGGAGCGCAGAAGAAGAGAGATGCAAGAGAGAATTTAGAGATGAAGGTTGGAAAAATATTCAGATAATAGGATCCATGTCATTAAGTAGGTGACCAAACAGTTCATCTGATGTCGCACAACCTTGGATGCCCTGAACCGTCAACAATGTCTCTGACGCCCCCCAATACGGAAATATACACCTGAAAATAGAACTGACATAGTGAGAAACCCAGTTTTAGGGCATTTGAATAATATTTTAATCATTTTATTACCGAACGTGGGAATCCAGGGTCTGAGTAGGGTTCCATATGGTAGAAGAGTACAATATTCGGAGTACTCCGTACAGAGAGCGAGTGGTTCGCTGACGGAGCTAGTTTCAGGCGCAAATGCCACTCCCATTTGTAATATACTAGTCCATTATTGGGAGTTCTATTGTCATAATGTGCCGAATATCCTATGCCCACGGGTATTACTCCGTTGTGTAGTTATTCTTGTACATTCGGTGACCACGGGTATGGAAACCAACCAACCATGGGTGTGGAACACCGATAGGGCCGATAAAGAGGATGCTAGTGGGGCTTGGCAACACGCTAGTGGTATTTAAGGCGGCCTTGGCAGAGCGCGGACACGAACGGCACGGTGCGACGTTGAAATTCTTTTTATTACGTTCTTTTAAAAACCTGTCTAAGCTTTCTGTATCTTTGAGTTGCAAATTCTGCGGTAACTTACCAACCCATTTAACCGGAAATGTCAGCCTTGGAACCGAGACCCTGAATTCTCGTATAGTTTTTTAATCGGTTAGCTCCGACAGGGGTGTTGGCCACAAGTTTGAGAGGCCAGCACATAATCTCACGTTTCAAAGGGAATCAAAGGGGCGTCCATGGATATTCATAAACCTAGCAACATCGAACCTCATACCCAATATGTTGTATGTAAATTATTACGGTGTCTCACAATGAACTCGAGAATGGCCTGCGAGAACCGTTTCGGTGTCTGAAGGGAGACCCACCCCATACACAGGTCAATTTCAGGATTGAGACATATCTCAATAAGTCCTCGGACCACACGCTAAATACACCATACGTGGGAGCACCGGAGGCGATAAAATGAGTGTCTCACCAAGAACCTGCAGGCGCATTATTACGGACAAAATGGTGCCATTTCCACACCAGTTGAATAGCGGTCAATTCCGGAGGACGGAGTAGTCAGATCCGAATTAGTAAATATATTTTTTTGAACTTTATGATTTATGTGAATACGAGAAGGAAGATATGAGGCAAAGTGTTATCTCAATATGTATTATCTTGTTGTACATAATTTTCCGCACCGAAGAACAGCCCCCCGTATGTGGCTTGCGCCCAACCCCAACCAAAGATTAGGTATCGTAGATATTCACATTACTAGGTAGAAAAATGGAGTTAGTCATCAAGCCACGATCTAGAAACAGTCCGGAGTTCTCGGCGAAGCAAGGATGGGAACGGTATACATACAAGTCCCTCTTCAGACCATCCCGGTCCACTGTAGCCGAATCAACCCAGACACTGGTACTCATCGCCTGGACACCGAAATTTCCATAGCCCTTCTTGTCGATAATGACAGGTTTCATGCTGGGATGTAATATATCGATCCATTGCTCGGATGCATGGTGTTGACCGACAAACATGCGCTGCGAACCAGGACCGGCGTTGCTGATAACGCAGGCAAGTCCGGATAGGTGACGGGCGTTTCCGTAGCGGACGAATCCTGTACCGTGGTTAGATCTGGGAAAACGGTCTGGTATCCCCCATAATGGGGCTGGGTATCAAGTGGAGCAAGGGATAAGCGAACCTATGCAGTTGGGCTGGTTGAAATAATCCTGTTGTTCACCGTAGGCGTAGAGTTTGCGGGCTTGTGTAAGGACGGGCAGAAGGCCGTTGCAACTTGGTGTCATTGAGTTATCCACATTTGCTCGTGTCCCATACAGGTCACCCCAGAATACGCATGGCTGACCGTCTTTACGGAGGAGGACCAGTGCGTATGCTAGTAATTTGAAGGGTTGCGATACCGGGGTCTGGGGGTCGATTAGCTATGTTCAATCATTATGAATGGAGAAGGTCGCCTCACCTCAAGCATTTGTCCTGGTTGCTGCGGATAGTTAGCTACAAAGGTAATCATGCCAAGATCCAGCCACAGTTGGTACTTACCGTATCGTGATTCGAAACAAGGGTCTGGAGAAGTTAGCTGAATGTTACTCGTTGGGCATCGGGCATCAAGCAACTTACCACAGCGTGGTCCGGCCGACACTGTACCAGTGTATCTTTGAAAATCCCGCGAAGGTCTGGTGCCTGTGCATGGGACAATTTGGAGAACCGCTCCAAGAGAGGTACATCGTATGCAACGAGATCGTACTCTACTTTCTTGAGGTAATCTAGAAGGGATGGTAAATGTCCAGTCCAGTACTCTCCTATCGCGAAAAAGTCTGGGTTGGCAGTTTTCCGAACATATTGCACGAATGCGCGTTGGAACTCAGTTGAGAAATGCTTAGCGGCATCAAGCCGCATTCCATTGAGGCTCAGTGACTTGGTGATCCACGTTCCCCATTGCAGGAGATCTGCGCGGACTTCTGGGTGTGCAAGGTCCAAATCAGCGAACATCAGGTAATCATAGTTTCCGTTCTCCGTGGACACATCTTGCGCCCAATCCTTGTTGGACGCGACGATCTTGTAGATTGCGCTTTGCTTGCTCTTATCATCCCAGTCAACGCCGCTGAAATGCTGCCAGTTGTACTTCATTGAGCTGTACATGTCACCGCGACCGGCGAAATCGAAGCCTGTCCAGCCATTGACTTCCGTCGGTTTAGATATGTTCAGATCTCTTCCTGTTCTTTCAGTCAGTATATGACCGAGAACCCATGATGAATTGAACATCAACGGAAAGAAGGATAAGCTGGCTCACGTTTAGGATCGACCTTGACAGCCTGAAAGGGCTCTGGATAATCCGCGCCAGCTTTATGATTGAGCACAGCATCCCAGATCACACCAATGCCCAAGGCTTGCGCTTGGCACATCAGGTCTTCAAGTTCGCGCTTAGTACCCCATTTCGTAGGAACTGCACCTTTCTGATCGAACTCTCCCAGGTCATACAGGTCGTAGATGTCATAGCCATTACCATGAGCGTCCATTCCCTTGCATCCAGGGGGAATCCAGATCTGATCAACGCCAATGGCTTTGTACTCTGGTAAGGCATTCTGCAGACGGCGCCAATGCTGCCGATCGGCGGGAACATGCCATTCAAAGGTTTGCAATATCAGCGAGTTATCTGGAGCAGTCCATGATGGCAGCTGTTGTAGATTCGCAGCTGCTTCTGTACCATGTATTCAGGTTAGGGGTTGGAACCGTTTTCCGGTGGGGGAGACCGACCTTCAATCTGTTTCCATTTCTGGCCTTTCTGTCGAGATCCACACCACAGGAAAGGCATCGCGGAATTGTTGCAATGAAAATGACAAGTCAGGCTGTATGTATGCACATAAGCAGAATATGCACATCCCTTTTGGGGCTAGGGCTGGGATGTGGGGGCAACTATTTTTACTCGGAGGTATCTAGGTAAGGTACAGGTTTACAGGTTTTCAAGTGGATCAAAATTATTAGTCTGGAATTATTGAAATGTCTCAGTTGGAGAAAATTTCATCCATGGAACACCTGAACTTTTCTAGAAACTAGAAACTCCACCCAGGTTATCTCATTGGCTGGCCCATAATGCGTAAAGTTTAAGAAAATCAGAAAAAAAGACCATAATGATACAGAGGCCAAACAACGTATCAAGAAGAGGGAAAAGGCTAAGAATATCGCCAAAATAAAACAACAGAACAAAAAAGAATATGTACAGAAAAGGATATCTCCGCGAACCGAGTCGTGCCGCCAATACGGCTCACCGCAATGGGGAAAAATGGGGAAAAATGGCAAAAAAAGGTTGAAATTGAAAGACCAGAAGAAGAAAGAAGAAAGGAAGGGAAGAGCGAGGAAGGACCTTTCGGAGCATTTCTTTCAAAGGAACGTGACGAAGATGCTGGTCACCACTGCTAGCAGGACGGTAGCCACCCCGGTACCACTGGTAAATTGCGTTCCAGCCGACGTAAAAGTCCTGTGAGTCTTCAACATCTCGAGGGTAATGTTGGCGTCAGAGTAGCCGCAAAGACCACTGCCTTCCATATATTTGCTGGGGAAGAAAACCCGAGGCTCTCCCTTGTCCATATCGACACGCAGCATGCCCTGGTTGTCGACAGTGTAGTTGTTACAGTTCAGAACGTCCATTACCTCCGTGCCGGCATTGTAGCTGACTGTCAAGTCGAGATCGTAGCGCCCACTAGTTGAGGGTTGATTGGACAACACCATGACTACTTGTCGACCCTGGACACCCTTGGTGAACGCAAGCTCACTGGACCCCTGGTAGATCGGGTGAGTCGCGTCCTCAAAGTAGTCAGAGCCCAAGTAGCCTGCGTGGCTCCGAATGCGATTCAGCTTTGCTATCAGCTTGTAGAGCTCCGCCTCAGTGTCGTATTTGGTGAGCCAGATGGCCTCTCGGTTGTGAGGCACGCCATCTCCCTTCAGATGCTGCTCTTGGCCTTGATATATCATCGGGATTCCGTCAAACAGCATGGTGAACACTAGAACGTTCTTGGCAATCTGCCGAGTATTATAATTAAAAAAAGGCAACCCGTCAACCCGAGGAGGGCACACATACCGCCATGTCATCGTTATAGCTAGCAATTCGAGGCTTGTCGTGATTTTCAGAAAAAGACGCCATAGCATTAACATCTGGGATCGCGACTCTCATGTTCTCCACTGCTATCGCCAGCTGTGAAGTATTGCCATTGGTAAAAGCAGATAGGATTTCGAAATAGATCGGATAATTTGGCAAACTGTTGATGTAGTTGCTCTGGTAATCTTCCATGATGCTGACTGCCCCTTCGAGAACTTCTCCCGTCATGAAAGTGTCGACACCGTCGGAGAATTTGCGTAGAAAGTCTGGGTTGACGTGCTTGGCGGCGTCAATCCGGAGCCCGTCAATGGAATAGGTCTTGATGGCGTTATTCGCCCATTTGATCAACAGCTGCTGCACATCTTCGTGCTCCGTAAAAAGATCCGGCAGCGCCACCGTGTCGTCGCCTGTATTGCACTTCTGCGCAATGGCCGGGATACTCCAGTTCATCGTGCAGTAGGGATGGAAATAATCAGCGTTATTGAAGGGTGTAAAGACAGAGTAGTCAATGTCGGTAGCGGGATCGCTGCCATTCGTGATGTAGGCCATGTTGTTGATCACTGTATCCATCATGAAGTACATACCCCGGGAGTGGAGAGCATTACTGAGGTCTAGCAAGTCCTGATGCGTTCCAAAATGAGAGTTGAGATTGTTCAAGTTCAGTGGCCAGTACCCGTGGTAGGCCTCGCCATAGTCGACTCGGCCCTCGATATTCTCGATGATGGGGGATATCATCACAGCGTCAAATCCCATTCCTTGGATGTAGTCAAGGTGGTCAATCGTTCCTCGCCATGTTCCCCCGCAGTAAAGACCCGCCTTGGTATTGCATGGTGATGTTGTCGATCCATCTGTGCGAGCGAAACGATCCGTCATGGTCTGGTATATCGATCTGGGTTTCCAGTCGGCTGTCCTTGCGGCTGACGCCGAGGAAATGAGGCCCGCAATCAAAAGGAGCCCTAGCAAAGGACCAACAGTCGATCGTGACATCATGGCAGCTCGTATTCGTGGCAGCTCGTATTTGTGTGACGGGTGATTGGAAGAGAAAAAAAATAGAGTACAGGAGTTTCCGATAAAGAGTGACTTGATTAACTCACGAAAGCGCAAAGAAAGGAGAATAAATGAGTGACATTTGGACTTTCGCCAGAAACAGAGAAGAGGAGGCAAAGAAAGCAGAAGACAGAAAACGGGGAAATTTGCCTGGCAAGGGCAAGTCAGGTGGTATGGCTTTCCAAGGGTCTGGCGTCGATCCATACATAGGTTGGAACTTTCACCCCACAAACACACGCGCTATATTTCTATTTGGGGGGGGCACGCCCGAGTGTGTGTTCTATGTACGGGACCGCCTACCTAGTTATGTTGTATGTACCTGCTTGTGAATATGATTTACCTCGGGAGAGCTGCATGAACGGACCTGATCGCCATAGGTCCTACCCGGCTTACCCACATATGTTTGTTGATATGCCCCAGGATTTAGAAATAAAGTAAGGCATGATTATCGTGGGCTTTCCATCTTGAAGAACTACTCCAGTGGATTCATAAATTGTGTGGGACATCAAGCGGGGCCTGAAGAAACGATGTTTAGTTTGATTATGGTGTGTACGGAGTGCCCTACGAGGGGGAAAAAGAGAGACTTGACACGCTAGTAACGACACTATTGGAACACACGGAGTACAGGAGCCATTTTAGTGCTGTCAGGTACCCTGGCCTGGGGCTTGCTGGACGTTACAGTTAATTGGTTGTCACGTGGAGACACTGCCCTAATCTCAGGAACAGTCGCCCTATTCATCTCACACGAAGTGACAAAGTTTCGATGGTCCAATCATTTGAGAACAAGGTGCCGTAAATCCAAGACACTAGCGATTTTGCCCTGAATTTCCACAAGAACGTGTCAAAAGCTGTTGATAGCACTTTGATACGAGTACTCCGTATCGTACATGCATTACATACCCTGAATTGATACACCAGACGCTTTGGCCCTAAGCCTGTTGCATACGGGATATGATAGTGAGACAGGGGTTTATGGAAGGGTTTAATATCGAAAGCCGTGTTCAAATTGGACAATATTATGTTACCCGATTTAATTAGAGTTGATTATTTTTAGTACCAGATACCCAGTACAGAGTAGGACTACAGAGTTCTGCAATGACTATACTGAGTAGACCATGGGCGACGCGAAAAAGGTAAAGGGATACGAGAAGTGAACAGAGATAAGTATTTCCGGTTCGATAGATAAGTGGCTCCAGGTGGCTGTATGTTGTACGAGATTTTTCTGCGCCATTCTCGCTTGTTGGTGGCTTCCCGGACTTCCGTGAGAAGTGGCGTTGATACCATCACGGTAAATACTCCGTACTGCAGGGATATCTGACCATGTGGAGATTAAATCAGAGATTTCTCTTTGCTTTAGCTTAGTTTGTGCTTGTGTACTTCCAAGGTTTTGCTTGTATATTTTGTACTTCCAAGATTTCCAAGGTTGACTTATACAATGACATAGCGGACATGCCGTCTACAACATAATTCCTGGGCACATGGAAGTTATCCGTCTTGACAATTCCATGTTCCCCATTGGCTTTTATTGTAAACACTGGAAGGATATTTAATCGTCGCACCATGGTTGAGAGCTGAGGGACTGGAAAGAAGGGAAAAACTTGGAACTTCGGAGGGAGAATGAAAAATGAGAATGAAAAAAACAAGTTCCATACACTGTCTCGTGTACCACGGTCGTAATAGACTAAGTGGGGCCAGGTCTCACTGTGCCGGCCAATCGGGCGGGTCGGGCTATCAGGATCTCGGCCCCAAATCCCATGCGGGTCATGACCGAGAGGTATATCGGGATTGTCATAGGTTGATACTTGCGGGTCTGGAAAATCACCGGTAGAATAGAAGATTTACCTACAATAGTCGGCATATGTGCAAGTTACTCTACAAGGTTGCATGAATGTCTCACTGTCCAAGCCGTATTTTTTTAAGTTATCAACTTTCAGAGAATAGACCTGCATGTACGGAGTAAGCCCTCATGAAGTCTATAAAGCCATCCCGTGTCCCGCGATAAACAGACTGCATTTATGTTCGTCAAGATACCATCAGGGTCCGGCAAGTGGCACTATGGGTCCAATCCAATAGTATATATAGAACGTGGATGCAAATCGGGTAGCGCCGTTGTCAGGCCCCAGTTATTGTTCTTTTAAACGAACCAGGTTCCCTAGTCGGACGAGAATGCCGAGGGTCTGTTCTTCTGTGTATTCTGGTGGTATCGCCACCAGTCGCATTGGATGCCAAGGACAGGTGAGAAAGAAGAATAAAACAATGATAAATTTATATCCAAAGAAGCAAAAGAATAAAAAGAATAAAAAATTACAATTACATTAAACAGAAAAGGGAAAAGAACCAAAAATACCGAGGCTGAGGCGTTGGAACCCAATACAGTCTGGGGCTCTTAAAATTGATATGGGGTCCTGTCTCAACTGCTTTTATTTTTATCTTGAGCTTCAATGCGACTAACCTTTTAGCACTTAGCACTGAGCACAGCGCACTGCTGTTATGTGATCATTTCTCTCTCACTTCCATATTCCATTCCTCCTTCGTTTACATCCCTCATCCCTCATCCCTCATCCCTCGTCTCTCGTTCGCTCGTTCCCTCGTTCGCTCGTTTCTTTTCGTCCGCCTGTCGTTATCATCTTAGGCATACTGCCACATTTGACGCCTTGTTGGGAACTTGTGACGTGACCTCCACAAGATACCCACACTCCACTCCATGGAAATTGAGAGCTGCACATATCCATCTCTTTCATAGGATATCTCTATCTCATCCTCTCCTCCCAGCGGGGATATCCGCACTGCCCGAGGCGCGCGACCACCACCGCACAGCTCCGCGCAGTCAGTACTAGTCATGAAGTGGTCACTCGCTAGCGGGCTGGTCTCACTTCTTGTGACGGCCGTCACAGCTTGGCCCTATGACGAGGCCTACCTGGATTATAACATCAACACAAATAAGACGGCCACCAACCCGGCACATTACTGGGGAACATGGCCTGGTCACGAGGGGAAATATTTCCCCTCCCCGGATAACTGGCGCTTCCCGTTCTACTCTATGTTCTTGGATCGCTTCGTGAATGGTGATCCTACCAATGACAACGCAAACGGTACCACCTTCGAGCATGATATCGAACAACGCATTCGCCATGGTGGCGATGTGGCTGGCCTTGTTGACACACTGGATTATCTCCAAGGAATGGGAATCAAGGTTTGTCTCATCTGGATCGTCTAGTCGCAAGAAAATATATGCTCACAATGTCCAGGGTATCTATATCACGGGAACCTCCTTGCTGAACATGCCGTGGACCTCAGACGGATATGGAGTTGTGGATACAACGCTTCTCGACGCGCATTATGGCACTATTCAAGCTTGGCGAGACGCCATCACCGAAATCCACAAGCGCGGGATGTACGTCTTGTTCGACAATACCATTGCGACGTAAGTTGTCCTGTATGCACAGTTAAGAGAGCAGAGCTAACCAAATTGTACAGAATGGCTGACTTGCTTGGATTTGAAGGCCATCTCAACAAATCCACCCCATTCTCGGAGAAAGAATGGCCAGCAGTATGGAAGTCTGATCGCCGATACAGAGACTTCGACATTAAAGAAGGTAACTACAATGCCAGCTGCGACTACCCTCGATTCTGGTACGAAGATGGACTCCCCGTGAATGAATCGCAGACCGCGGGCTTGGTTGGATGTTACGACAGCGACTTCGACCAGTACGGTGATATTGAAGCTTTCGGTGTTTGGCCTGATTGGAAGCGACAACTGGCCAAGTTCGCCTCCGTCCAAGATCGTCTCCGTGAATGGAACCCGAGTGTGCGCGAAAGGTTGATCCGACACTCCTGTATGATCATTCATTCTTTAGACATTGATGGTTTCCGCTATGATAAGGCCACCCAAGCTACCGTCGATGCCCTTGGAGACATGTCCGCTGCCTACAGAGAATGCGCGCGCGAGGTCGGGAAGGAAAACTTCTTTATCACTGGCGAAATCACGGGTGGAAATGACTTTGGTTCTATTTACCTCGGAAGGGGTAGGCAGAGGAACCAGTGGCCTGAGAACTCGGCCGTCACAATGAAGTTGACAAACGAGTCCTCTGCCCAGTACTTCCTCCGCGAAGCGGGCCATGAAGCCATTGATAGTGCGGCCTTCCACTACACGACGTATCGTGCCTTGACTCGATTCCTCGGCATGGATGGACAACTTTCGGCTGGTTATGATGCGCCTGTTGACTGGGTTGAGGGCTGGGACTACATGTTGAGAACAAATGACTTGATCAATGCTAATACCGGCGTGTTCGATCCCCGACACATGTTTGGTGCGACAAATCAAGACGTCTTCCGCTGGCCAGCGATTGCGAACGGCACCCATCGACAGTTACTCGGTACTTTCGTGACTACATTAATGCTCCCCGGAATCCCACTTCTGCTTTGGGGAGAAGAGCAGAACTTCTATATCTTAGATGCCACCGCGGAGAACTACATTTATGGGCGACAGGCAATGTCGCCTGCAACTGCGTGGATGACCCATGGCTGCTTCCACTTGGACTCCTCCCAGTACTACAAGTGGCCCCTTGTGGCCGGTAGAAAGGGCTGTGAGGACATGACAGTTTCTTACGACCACCGCGACCCTTCCCACCCTGTGCGGAATATTATGAGGCACATGTTCCAGATGCGCGAACACTACCCAGTTCTCAACGACGGGTACTCCCTTGGCAACTTGACAAAGAACACCACGTGGGTTCGCTACCCTGGTTCCAATGAAACGGCTACGGAGACCGGAATGTGGTCCGTTTACCGGGATGTCAACACCGACGTGCAAGAAGAGTTGGCCTTGAATCCTGACAGCATGCCAGTCTGGCTTGTTTACACAAACCTCAATGACACAATGACATACAACTTCGACTGCAAGTCCGACAATCCGAATAAGACACTGACCGCGCCATTTGATGCTGGCACCACTGTCAAGAACCTTTTCTACCCCTACGATGAAATCACACTGGTGGAGGGAGCTCGGAAGCTTGGCTTGAATGGATCGAAGGAGGTGAATGGCTGCACGGAAAGCATGGAGATGAAGGCATACGAGTTCCGCGCATACGTCCCTAAGGATAAGCACAAGTCAGCTCGGCCCATGATCACCAAATTCACTCCGGGCCATGATTTCCCACTACGCTCTACCGTGGCGCCCAACCTTCCCGAGGATGTGACGGTTGAACTTTACTTCTCGGAAGAAATGAACTGTGACTTGGTGACTGATGCAATTACCTTCAATTCATCGACAGAAAAGGGGCAGGTTCCCACCATAGACCCCAAGACTGTTAATTGCACAACCATTCCTCCCTTGCTCCAATCAAATTGGACTGCTGAGATACCAAGCGTTTGGAAGTGGACAGCAAACCTGACTGGAGTGTATAACGGAGTTCACAAGTTGACTGTCAACAACGCAACCAACACCGACAAAAGCTCTTCTACCAACGCTATTGATCACTTCCTCTTCCGTGTCGGTCAAATCGATAACCCTATGGTATTCATTACTGCCAACTACTCGAGCAGTCTACTCCACAGAAGAGAAAATGGCGACCTTTTCATCCAGCACCACGCCGCTGGTGCAGACAAATACCGCTATTCTACCAACTGGGGATCGTCATTCTCCGACTGGAGAGACTACAAAGGTGGAAATGATACTATTGACAAGCTCCCATGGTCGGGAACCAAGGATCAGGAGTGGGATGGTGAGCATGTACGTGTCGAATACTGGAGTCGCTTGACCGGAAGCAGCGATTACGTGCAGCAAGGTGATCTTGACTGGAATCACCCAGTCACACGACGCTTCCCCCATGCTTTCTTCAACGGACCGTATAATCAATATGGATACGATGCGGGCCTAGAACAACAGAATCCGGCTCGACACGAAAACCGGGGTCTGGTCCTACCATTTCACCTCCGAATGGCCTGCAGTCGGGCAGCTCAACATCTGGGGAATTAATCCAGACGGAAAGCCCGATCAAACTTGGGTGTTGGGAGACATCGACAATGACACAATCCTGGACCGAAGTCCGCCGTCTGCTCTGAGCGCGACCGTGATTAATATCACTCAGGCGCCGGCTAAAGGATACCTCTCCCACAAGCTCTACTTCGACGATGGAACCCTCCGTTTCTGGCTTGATCCGGTTGGACCCCAGTCCACACAGATTGTCATGTTCATTCTATTCTGGATCATACCATTCATCACTGCCGTGGGATGTGTGTACATCTTCATGAAGTCCTTCTACAAGGTCAAGTTCAACGAGGTCGGCGTGACTGAGAAACAAAACATCCCCCTCGCAATTTGGAACAAGATAAAGCCCTCCCATTCTAGCAGGAACCAATCCTCGAACCCACTCATGCGCCTGGCCAACAAATCTGGCTTCATGCAAAGCACCAGTGCCCTCGGCGGGGCTCTTGCATCTGGCAAGCGCCGCATGGTTCTAATCGCCACTATGGAGTACGACATTGAGGATTGGGCTATCAAAATCAAGATCGGTGGTCTTGGTGTTATGGCTCAACTCATGGGTAAGACCCTAGGTCACCAAGACCTAATCTGGGTCGTTCCTTGCGTTGGAGGTGTCGACTACCCTGTGGACCAGGTGGCGGAGCCTATGACAGTCACTATTCTGGGCAGTCCCTACCAGGTTCAAGTGCAGTACCACGTGTTGAATAATATCACCTACGTACTGCTCGATGCTCCAGTGTTCCGTCAACAGTCGAAGACCGAACCGTACCCTGCTCGCATGGATGATCTTGATAGTGCAGTGTACTATTCAGCATGGAACCAGTGTGTCGCGGAAGCCATCAAGCGATTCCCAATTGACACCTACCACATCAACGACTACCACGGTTCTCTCGCGCCTCTTTACTTGCTACCAAGGACCATCCCCGCTTGTCTTTCATTGCACAATGCTGAGTTCCAGGGTCTCTGGCCTATGCGCACTATCAAAGAAAAACAGGAGGTTTGCTCGGTCTTTAACCTTGACGAAGACATCGCTCGTCGTTACGTGCAATTTGGTGAAGTGTTCAACTTGCTCCACGCCGGCGCAAGCTATCTCCGTGTCCACCAGGCAGGATTCGGTGCCGTTGGTGTTTCTAAGAAGTACGGCAAACGGTCTTACGCTCGCTATCCTATCTTCTGGGGTTTGCACAAGGTTGGCAATCTACCTAACCCCGATCCATCTGACGTCGGTGAATGGACAAAGGAGCCCACCAAAGAGGAAGATATCACCGTGGATCCATCGTACGAGGCTAGCCGTGGTGAACTTAAGAGGCAGGCCCAGGAATGGGCAGGGCTCGACCAGAATCCTGATGCCGACCTGCTTGTGTTCGTTGGTCGCTGGTCTATGCAAAAGGGTGTTGATCTTATTGCAGACGCACTGCCTGCTGTTATCGAATCTCGACCTAACGTGCAGTTGATCTGTATTGGTCCCGTTATCGATCTCTACGGTAAATTCGCTGCTCTAAAGCTTGACCACATGATGAAAGTCTATCCCGGACGAGTCTTCTCAAAGCCTGAGTTCACTGCACTCCCGCCCTTCATCTTTTCTGGTGCCGAGTTCGCCTTGATCCCGTCTCGTGATGAGCCCTTCGGTCTGGTTGCCGTAGAGTTTGGCCGAAAAGGTGCATTGGGTATCGGAGCTCGTGTTGGTGGTCTTGGCCAAATGCCAGGCTGGTGGTACAATGTGGAATCAGTCTCGACGTCGCATCTCCTCATGCAATTCAAGCTTGCAATTGAGGCTGCCCTCAATTCTAAGACATCCGTCCGTGCGATGATGCGTGCCAGATCTGCGAAACAGCGTTTCCCTGTTGCTCAATGGGTTGAGGATCTTGAGATCCTGCAAACTACTGCCATACAGGTTCACAATAAAGAAGCGTCAAAGACACATAGTACCAACAGCACTCGACCTGGCACTTCTTCTGGATTCGGCACTGTCAGTGCGGCCATGTCACCTTCTATGACCCAACTCGGTAGCCCACTGGCTTCACCCGGCATGAACTCTCCCTTCACACATTCCAGGGAGAGCAGCTACTCTTTCAACCAAATGAACAGCCTTCCCACCCAGAAGAAGGTCAGCTACAGCGCAGATCCAGACCAGGAAGAAACGGAGAAACCAAAGTCCGGACTGAGTCGTTCTCTCTCCCTGGGTGTCCGCTCAGGCCCCGGTCATGCTGGACGTCGGAGAAGAGCAGCAGAGGGTGGTATCCCAGAGAGCGATGAAAATGGAGCCACTGATGTCGACGAGAATAGCGATGAGGAAGCTGCCCACAACGCATTTGACGATGACGAATACACTCTCACCCCGGCCCAAGTCGAGGCAGGACGACGGGCCCAGGCTGCTCAAAGGGACCGCGCTCAAAACTTGCCTTCGCCAAGCAGACGCCCCAGTCAAGATTCTTTACAACCCAGGTTCATGGTTCCATTGGAAAGCCCGAGAAGTCCGGGAACTCCGCCGGCCGCGGACAGCCTGCTTCTTCCTCCCCAGCCATTTGCCGAGTCCAACCGTCTCAGCAGTGCATCCGTTCTCTCTCTGGACTCCGTCGTCGGCAACAAGACTGACTTCAAGCTACAAAAGGTTGATCCTTTCTTCATGGATAGCACTGGCGAGTACTACAGGATATTTGACAAGAAGTTGGATATCCTCAACGGATCCAACTCTGAGTCGCAGCTTTGCATCGAAGAGTTCTTGGTTAAGAGCGAGCAAGAGTGGTTTGACAGGTTCCGTAATGCCAGACTGGGTCGCAACAAGTCTCCCACTCCATCAATTCGCCATTCATCGAGGAACACCGACACCCCAGACACAATGTTCTACAACGATGATCTCGCCTCCAACGTGAACAGCGACGAAGATAATCATCTCCAGGATGATGAGTTCCTTCTCGGAAAGGACTATGTCCCTCCCACTGGACTTAAGAAATGGATGCAGATCAAAATTGGAGACTGGCCGGTCTACTCCATCTTCCTGGCTTTGGGCCAGATCATTGCCGCAAACTCCTACCAGATCACTCTGCTCACAGGTGAAGTTGGTCAGACTGCGGAGAAGTTGTATGGAATTGCAACAACATATGCCATTGCATCCATGTGCTGGTGGCTCGTGTACCGATACTTCAAGTCTGTCGTCTGCCTTTCTACCCCGTGGTTCCTATACGGTATTGCTTTCCTCTTGATTGGATCTGCTCACTGGGAAGGAGATTCCTTCGCCCGGGATGGATCCAGAATGTCGGCACCGGTTTCTATGCCGCAGCCTCCGCTAGTGGATCCATTTTCTTCGCTTCAAACTTTGGTGACGAGGGTGGTGCTCCAGTTGAAACCTGGATTTTCCGCGCCTGTGTCATTCAAGGTATTCAGCAGGTCTACGTTATTGCCCTCTGGTACTGGGGTTCCACCATGACCAAAGCTTCGTCAGAGGGTCTCTTGAACCCTGAGACCAACATTGCCAACAGCTGGAAAATGAGGTAAATACACCTGCCCACCTATTCCCTGACTTGTTTTTTACTGACTATATTCCAGTGCGATCTGTTACCCCATCTGCATTTTCCTGTGTCTTGTGGGTGTTTTGCTGGCTATGGGACTTCCCAACTACTACCGCCAAAAGCCAGGCAAGGTGCCATCCTTCTACAAGTCCCTTTTCCGGAGAAAGATCGTCACTTGGAACTTCATCGCCGTCATCCTGCAGAACTTCTTCCTCAGTGCACCATACGGTCGAAACTGGAGCTGTAAGTCCAATTCTCCCATTCCAACTTTCGCATACCGATTAATACTAACATTCTCCCCTCCCAGTCCTCTGGACCTCCATACACACCCACGCATGGCAGATCGTCATCCTCTGCGTCGTCTTCTTCGGCTTTGTCTGGTGCATCTTCCTCTTTGTTGTTAGTAGATTCTCAAAGCGACACAGTTGGTTCCTTCCCGTATTCGCCTGCGGCCTGGGCGCACCCCGCTTCATCCAAATCTGGTGGGCCGTCTCCGGCATCGGGTACTATCTGCCCTGGGCCGGCGGGTACACTTCCGGCGCGCTCGTCTCTCGCAGTCTGTGGCTGTGGCTGGGCGTTCTGGATTCCATCCAAGGTCTCGGATTCGGTATCATCCTTCTGCAGACTCTCACTCGAGTCCACATGTGTTTCGCCCTCATTGCATCCCAGGTGATAGGTTCCATTGCGACTATCTGCGCCCGAGCTTTCGGTCCGAACAGTGTGGGACCTGGCCCAATCTCTCCTGACATGACCCAGGGCGCCCATTCCTTGGCTAATGGCTGGTTCTGGGTAGCTTTGTTCTGTCAGTTGTTGGTCTGGTATGTTGATCTTTGCTCTTGCTTAGTGGAATTCTTGCTAACGTTTCTCTGCAGTGCCGGGTTCTTGCTGTTCTTCCGTAAGGAACAACTCGCCAAACCATAAGCTCCTTTCATTTTGGGGCTCTGTCTCTTGTCATAAAACGGCTACGGCCATCACGACGAACATGAATGATCAAAATTATCTCTTCTGCATAACTGAAGCATGTTGTCCCCTCTGTGATCTGTGATCTGTGATCTATTTTCTTTCTTCAGGTATCTTAATGTTAATACAAATGTTGAACTGGGTTCTTACTCGGTCGGAATATATCAAATCGTCCTTGTAGTGAAATAGAGTAGAATCCTATGTAGAGGTCTGGTAATTATGCCTTGATCATGTAAAATTCTCAAAAGGCACAAGCACATCCAGGACCAAAATTGTTCAACAGGGCCTTCTAGAAGTCCACAGAGACATCGACGGGCATGCTATTGACAAATTGGGTACCGTGTTGTGAGATGGGTGGCTCATGAACGAGACGCCCAAAGCGTGCTAGGTGGGCGATCTGTGTCAGCTTCCCCAAATTCCCCATAACGCTGGTAACTTTCCAGAATATTCAGTATCACACATTCCCTAGAGCCATGTCATTGTCCTCAGATGATATAGAGGCCGTCCTGCGAGCAGTCGACAAGGCCACAGAAGAATTGGGTTTTTGTCGCAACCGCGTTTGGGCGATAGCCAAGAGCCTACGAGGGGGTCCACGAGAATTCCCGAAGTTACTCCCTTCCCTTGAAGGTCAACCCCGCGAGACAAAAACGGAAGACCATCAGCTTTGCACGTTCGACTTCTGCGAGCAATCTCGAGTTAATTTCACTCTGGTGACGCAGCGTCACGAACCGCCTTGTGATGGAAACCGCTGTCCTCCTGTGAATTTTCCTTCAGATATTATAGAAGGCGCTGTCCGCGAGGAGCAACAAACCACAGCGTGGGATCTTCGGGGAACGAAAACTCTTCAACGCAACGAGCGGTATATGGCAATATCCCATGTATGGTCGGACGGTACTGGCGCCGGGAGTCAAGCCAGTGGTCATGTGAACAGCTGTTTGCTGGGGTTCTTTCGGGACTTTGCTCGGACATTCAACTGCGAGGGTATATGGTGGGATACAATCTGCATTCCAACACAGAAAGAGCTTCGCGAAAAAGCTTTAAAGCGCATGCAGCTAAACTACAAGGCCGCAGCAGTTACACTGGTCCATGATTGTTTTCTCAGAGAGTGCGAATGGCGCGATGCAGACTTGGCATGTTTTTACATCCTAATGTCCCCTTGGTTCAGCCGAGGCTGGACGGCATTGGAGTTGAAAATGTCCCAGAATGTTCAAATCATTTTCAAAGGTCCCAAGGGTCCGATCACCAAAGACCTTGACAAAGACATATTGCAGGCAAAGAGCACTACTACCAAGCATGAAGTCGCGAAAGATATACTCAAGAGACTTCGGGGGAGGAAGTTGACCGATTGGATCACCTTCTGGCCGTTCTCGGTCCACGCCACACATCTTGGCCGAGAGACATGGCGATCATTTCGGGGCTCATGATTGGAATCGAATTGCCAGAAAACTACGCTCATCAGAAGATTTATCAGGAGATTCTGCAGAAACTTGGCAAAATATCGCATGCGCATCTGTTCCACAATTCAGCGACCATGACGAATGGATACAACTGGTGTCCTACAAACATTTACGATCTTCCAGTTACGCTTTCAGCCAACACCCTCCAGATTGAAGAGAACGGGAATTTGTTCGGAGAGTGGAATATCATGTCTCTCGATCACATCAAAGATGAAAGCATTGTCTTAGGCCATGCCCATCCATTGATAGAAGGAAAGGTTCGCCTCGCCCAAAAGGAGAAAGACCAACATATGTTGCTGGTTGAGCCTGAATTCACCCTTGGCCAGACTAGGATAAGCAGAGGCCTGCTGGTCAAGCCTTCGCTTAGGCGTGAGAAGAACTATCTCGATTGTGTTTGTGATTATATCGGTCCAGTTTATTTCCATCCGCCATTGATCAGATCAGATATCCCAAATTTTGACCCGACGTTGTTATTCAAGGTTCACGTTGGAAACGACGAGACGACTCACAAGGGCAGCCATCAAAGCACCGAAAGGAGGCAGAGTGCCCAGAGCATGATCCAGGACATGAAGAATGGTTCACTACACCCGCAATACAGGAAACGGGAAAGTGATTTGAAAACATTTGACGTTACCGCATGGGACGAATTAAAATTATTGGCGGAGTTCAAAAAAGCTGCCGCTGATGGTGATTACGAAAACACCAAAGCTCTTCTGGAGAAGGTACGCGATCCGAACCACACAGACGAATCCGGGTGGTCTGCATTGCATCATGCCGTTTGGTCTGGCGAAACAAAAGTAGCCAAGCTGCTTGTCAAAAGGTTGAATCTTCAACAGCAGACTGCCCGTGGCGAGGAACCACTTCACCTCGCATCAGAACGCGGCAATAATGAACTGGTTCTCATGCTGCTCAAAGGATCCACTCCTAACTTGGCACGGAAAGATGGATTGAATGCCTTACACCTAGCGGCGATGGGGGGGCTTCACCGGAATCGTTGATGAAATCTTGAATGAGAACTGGGAAATCAACGCCACCGATCCTACAGGGCAGACTGCACTACATATGGCAGCGGATCGGGGCCGTGAGGATGTAGTGCATACCCTCACCAAGCAAAACGCCGATCATGGTCTAAAAGACAACAAAGACAGAACCGCTTTGTCCCTAGCGGTTTTCGGCGGCCACGAGAGCACTGCCAAATTACTCAGAAATGCAGGAGCGGATCCTAATGTCCACCAGAAGGGGATAACTCTGCTCCAGCAAGCAGGAATGTTGAACAACAACACAGCTATCAAAATACTCGGCGGCTTGGGGGCAGATCTCGACACACGGAATGGATTTAATGCGATTGAGCATGCGGCGTGGAACGGTCACGTTGAGATTATCGAGACACTTGTCCAACTTGAAGTGGATCTCGAAACCCGACATCAATTTAACCAAACTCCGCTTCATAGCGCGGCGGGCAACGGTCAGGTGAACGTTATCAAGACACTCGTTAAACTTGGAGCGGATCTCGAAGCGCAAAATAACCGGGGCTGGACTCCGCTTTATCTCGCGGCGATCAACGGTCAGGCGAACGCTATCGAGACACTCGCTAAATTTGGAGCGGATCCTAAAGTCCAAGATAATGTTGGCTGGACTCCGCTTCATCTCGCGGCGGATAATGGTCAGGTGAACGCTATCGAAACACTTGTCAGAGTTAATGCGGACCTTGAAGCCCAAGATAAATATAACCAAACTTCGCTTCATCTCGCGGCGAACAATGGTCAGGTGAACGCTATCGAGACACTCGTTAAACTTGGAGCGGATCTGGAAGCGCAAAATAACCGGGGCCGGACTCCTCTTCATCTCGCGGCGAACAATGGTAAGGTGAACGCTATCGAGACGCTCGCTAAATTTGGAGTGGATCTTGAAGCCCAAGATAGCTTGGGCTGGACTCCGCTTCATCTCGCGGCGGATAGTGGTCAGGTGAACGCTATCGAAACACTTGTCAGAGTTAAAGCGGATCTTGAAGCCCGAGATAAATATGACCAAACTTCGCTTCATCTCGCGGTGAACAGTGGTCGGGTGAACGCCGTCGAGACACTCGCTAAATTTGGAGCGGATCTTGAAGCCCAAGATAACCTAGGCCGGACTCCGCTTCATCTCGCGGCGGATAATGGTGAGGTGAATGCTATCGAGGCACTCGCTAAACTTGGAGCGAATCTCGAAGCGCAAAATACCTGGGGCCAGACTCCGCTTCATTTGGCGGAAGACGGTCGTCACGATCTCGCTATAAAGATACTGGGCGAGCTTATCAAAGCGAGACTGACTAAGGACAGTGACGTCGACATAGTCAATGAAAGCTAGGATGTAGGGAGGGAGAGGAGAAGCACATACTGAAGGCTGATGGGACACTGAGAGAGACCCGTATGAGGGGACAATGGGAGCACTTGCTGCATTTACGTTGGGAACGGCCAGGATATGTATCTACAAAGACTTTTTCTTGTTCCAACCGACTCGCTGCCGTTGATGACACGGAAAGAGCAGCCGCTAAAGTTATGGTATGGTGAATCATTTAATCAACCGAGCTCAAAGCTACCTAGGTAGGTCTCAAGGCACAGGGCCCCGCGGCTGTAAATTGATTTAGTCACTGATATTCCTCCATGGGTGGCCCGCCGGGAACACGGGCACTCCCGATGTCACCCGTGGACCGGTGTGGGGCGGCCCATAACAGCACGGTGGTACATCCCCAAGGTCCACTTCACACTTCCCAAGCGAGGCAGTGGCTCTCCTTCCATTCCGTTAACACAAGACGAGCATACAATCTCAAAGAGGCGTGAGCTAGACTGACATTTCCTTATCGCCGTTCCAACCATGGATGCCTTCTTCAAGGTTAAAAAGAACGAGGCTGGAAGTGACACGGACAGCCTTGGTGGCTGTGCTAAGTATCTCGACGAAATACTTTCACTTTCAAGGTAGTTAGCCGAAACCAGTGACATGGTTAATGCTGGCCTCCAGGTATTCACGGATGCCGGAAGTTCCACCGATAGCCCAACCAGAACGGTTGCCCGGGATTTTCTCCAGACCTATTTTTACATGAAGATAAAGGAGACGGCCAAGGTAAAGGTGGTGAAGGGTGGGTTTCTCGCCACTTATACAGCCTTCCAGATTACGTTACCGACCTCATTTAAGACAGCATCAAAGCAGTGAGGAACATTTCTCGATGGGCAGCCGCTCAAGAGGGGCACGCCACATTCCTACTGCGGTGACACATGGCTCGAAAAGGTCCCGAGGAGTGACGTGGCTTGGGATTCGAATGGGAATGATTTGATGGAACTTGATGTCGATGGGGTTACGTTGCATCCTGCTACATTTGAGGAAGTGCCAGCTTACAACAATACCTGTTTTGGACTAACCCGAACACGAACATACAAGAGACCACTGGCCTTGTTCCTTATTGGTCACCAGATTTGGCTTCATTTCTTTTTGACTCTGATTACGATGGGCGAACTTACTGCGCACCAGGAAATGGCGGCTTGGGAGCAACGCAAAACAAACAACGAAGCCCTCTACGATGACCTTCTGCCCTCTTGCTTTAGAATACGACCTGAATACCGAGGTTTTGGGAGAAAATAAGCCTTCAGCAAGGATGTCAATTACGAAGGTTATCCCGCGAAGCGCAACTCTCTACCATGAGCTCATCCACCTCGCCATTGGTACTGACAAAACACAAGATTACACTTGGAAGTTCTTGTCGGGTATGTTAGGTCAGACCAACGCTGATAACGTGAAGACAAATGGAGTAAGATGCAAACTGCGCTCAAGAAGCCCAATGGTACGCCGTCGAAGAAAGAAGAGGAAAAAACTGGGCAATATTGGGATGGGATGAAATATCAGGATATCATGCGCCAAAATCCTGAGACATTTGTCTTCTTCAGCATGGGGTATTGGTATTTTCTACAGACTACATGGAACAAGGATGCGCGGAAGCGGTGGAGCTTCGATACTGGTGCAGCCCGTCTCGTGGCGATATAGGCAAATGACGAAAATGGAAATGGACATTTTCTAGAAAGCGAAATCGACAAATTTGGTACACAATCACTGTTCAAAGTTTGACAGGGCCTTGAAAACTGTCTTTTTGCTTCTTTATTATATACAGTTGCATAGAAAGCGCTTTGGGACTTCACACTTGTCCTCGCTCGTTTTCACTTGTTTGTCGCTGGTTTGTCTCGTATAATTTTGTACGGCAGAATATGAAGTAAGATCGTGAGAGTTGCTCTATTAAGGGTATGAGGAATATAGTAGTAGTCGCTACCAATAGCAAAGAGTAAATTTCAAATCAAAAACAAAGACATTCAAGCAAGAGTGATTGGCTTGAAATCACAAAACTCTTCCTTCCATTCCAAGGCTCCGACGCTATCTAGGTTATCACCAAACTTCTCTAGTAGGGTTCTCGCGTCCCACATAAGATAGCCACTGTTAGAATATTTCCCAACATGCCTATACTCGGCGCTCTTTGCGTCCGTCCAGAAGTGCAGCCATAGCATCAACTGAGCTTCTTGGCCATGCACAAGCTCTGTTCCAATGGCCCATATCTTTAATGGAAGGTCGGTTTGACGACGCTTCACACCATGCCGCACACCGCCAATCCCTACAGCCGGTTCACGAATACCAATCAAATCCGAAATCTGAGTCTTCTGGGCATCGGTCACCGGTGCTAAAAAGGATATCCAGAACAATTCCACGTAAGAGCACGTTAACGCATCAAACCAGCTGGGGCCCACATAGTCGGAGCTCCTCTGCGAAAATGTCTCACGAGAGGACGTAGCTCTGATTCCTCTAGCCTCGAGGTTCTCCCGATAGAGCTGGGCGGAAGGCGAGGCCATGAATGCCCTCATATCCGAGGCTCTCTCCCATGCTTAGTGGCAGTTAGCGGGACGACCTTTGATCCCCGGTTGATACACAACTCACCTGTAACTACAAGAATTGTATCCGGGCGCTCCTGCACTCTTGCATACCCGGAACCCTCGTGCCCTGGGGCCCGAAGAAGTGGCTGAAAATGTCCAGCCCATTCGGTATCCAGCTCCAGTCCCTTGGAAACTTGAAACTCGGTCCAGATTAGGATTGCTTGGTCATTGAGGTCGTCAACCTGTGATCGATCTATAGTATCATCTCCCAAGGGCGCCATGACTGAAGAGGGTTGATTTGGATCTGAACAGAATTTTTGGAGAGAACGACTGCGGGCACTGGGGTTTTACAAAGGGCACTAGCGCTAGATAATCGTGCCAAGCCCACCAACACACTACCCGGTGTTGGTATGCACCACCAGATCCCGGATTTTCACCAGATACCGGATTTTCTAAAAACTAATACGGGAGCCGGGGGTGATGGGGGGAAGGGGCGGTGGTAGTCCACGGGTGTTCCTGTAGTTTTAGGTGTTATCGGGGCTGTGTTGTCCTTGGTCCGACCCCCAATTGGGCCTTAACCTTGGGCTTCCTCTACCCCCGAATGCTCCCGAACCTTAGGCACGGGTAGCACTCACCTTATCCCCTCATGGCGATATCGTATTTATGTTCGTCCATGGCCATAAACAATAATAAGACTTTTACTGAAGTGTAAAACTCGACCTCGCCGTATGCAGACTCCTACATGTAGAACCCAAAAAAATATTGTTACATTCTACACGATAATACGCATAATCAAACTAGACACGGCGTGTTTTCCCCTAATTTTTTGGACAGGCATAGGAATTCTGGTGACCCATGGATTCATCCCCGAGTTGTCTAAGGCTATTTGTAAGTCCATATGGGGGGATACTGTTAGGGACTACAAGCAGTAGGCACTAAAAATCAGAAGGGAGAGTGACATTTAGGAAGAGAGAGTAGCAAGCTCCAAAACAACTATCCACAACACAAAGGTATAGCCAGGGCACACGTATAGTCAGGGCGTGAAAACATATCACACTACTTCATGTATTTCGAGCCGACGATGCCTTCAAACTTCATCAGACATTGAAGATCTTCAGCGATGAACTGTCTCTAGAAAAGCAACCGTAAGAGGCATATTTATTCCACCTTAGCGGACCAGTTTGACACCGTGAAGGTAGACTTCGCGCCAGTGAATGGCTCTGTCCCAAATTGCACAGCTGGAGCAGGTGTAACACATTAGTATATTTCACGCTCTGGAACACGTGTATTTGGAATCACGTACTGATGAGGTTTTGGGTTTTGGCTGGGAATCCTTCCTTCTCAGTCAGGTAATCGAAAAACTCCTTGATGTCCCCGCTCCAAGATGTAATAGGGTTTGAAGCGACAAAGCTGTACGTCTTCTGCGAGCCATTGGCGCCACTCCAAAGCTCCCATTTGGTGCCCCCAACCGTAACCGTCGCAGTCTGGGAACCGATGGGTTGAACTGCGCCGTATCTAGCCAGCCTAGGTGTTTGATTTGGTTAGCAAGCAGCGAAAAGGAGAGATAGCCGCACATACCAAATCATGAGTTCATAGTCACCACTCCAAGTATCGTGGTTGATATCCGCTGCGGTGAAAAGGTCATACGCGACATCGGCGCGGATGTCGGTGTTGTCATAGTTCCACTTCACAGAACTGGGGATGCTGCTAATGTCGCTGACGGGCTGCTTCTTCAGGCCAACCAAGCCCGAGTTAGGGTAGCTCTTCACATTGTTCTCACCACCGGACCAGTTCCAAGTGGTGGACCATGAGACGCCCGAATCCGAGACGGATTTGACGGAAGCGCACTGAGAGCCACTTCCAGAATCCTTCCCCCAAAGATTGTTGCTGACACTGTAGGCGCCGCTTGAATGGGTACTGTATTGTTCACACAGTGTCTTTTCCTGAGCGAATGCAGCCGTAGCCAGCGCAATGACCAAAGAAGTTGTCTTCATCTTGAAAAGCAAGCGAACAATGTGTACTGTTGTGGGAATATATGTGAATGAATTGGGATGAAGTTTAACATCAGCGCGATATCTTCAAAGACTTTATAGCTAGTTGTAACAGTGGCCCTGATCAAGGTCAGACCCAAACTTCCTTTCTGATTTAGCCCACAAGTCCGATCATCAACAGAAAAAGCCCAGATTCGCCATAAGATCGACATTCATTAAGTTGAAGGACTCCATAATATAGATCATAAAACACCTGCATCCAAGTACGCACCAGATAGAAGCTCCTCTTTCGGAATCTCCGTGTCGCTAGAGGTTAAGGTAAACCTTTAGTGGGCCGCGCATTCCCATACAAAGTAATGGATCTGCGGATACCTTACCACTCAAGACTGGTATAGAATTAACATCATATGTTATACCAATCGAGATCTACATATGTCGTCCATATACGGCTTAGAGATTAGCTTCTTGAACAAAGTAGTATCTCTGAGTGGCCAATTCAACCCGTTCCTCAGGCCCTGCCGCAGTACTCCGTACGGAGCGGAGTAGAATCCTTCACTGTTACAGCTGGCGTCAAAGTCTCATCCTAATTACCCCTTGTCTCGCGCTTTTCCTTCTTTGGCATTATTGCTTGGAATTTATCTTCGTATTTCGGTTTTTTTTTTTCTGAGTCTCAATAGCGACCAATATCATTTCCTCTTTGTTCTCGCTATAGCCAGAACAGTGCGTTTTGTTGGCATGGATTGAATTGCTAGGGTAAATAGAGACTCTCCGAACATCAATACAAGCCCACGGCCCCTTCGTCCAGATAAAGTCACAGAAAGCTTGATTTTGTGCCAAGCGTTTAGGATTAGTGGTCAAGCTTCGATCTCTAATTAAAAGGAAGAGACTGATTTGGACAGTTGAACAAGCACCTACCAAGAGAAATAATGGTGGGACATTAGCTAGAGACATACAGCGGCCTTTGTCGAATTGTTCGTCTAGGGTAGATGAAAGGGATGTCGGATGCTATTGGTATTTTTATGCTATGTTAAGGAAAAGAAGAAAGCTATAGGCGTTAAAGTCTCGAAATGACAGCACCGAAGGCCGAGATTACGAGGGGACCCTGCATTAGCTTGTTATTCCTTAAAGCGTTTAGCCTACAACCCACCAGAACGGCCAGGGCTGCCACTGCAGATCCCTCTTCCGTGTCTATAGATGATACAGCCAGCGAAACAAACAACCGGATGGAGAATAGATTTGGGTCCAACTTGAAACCTTGAGATAACAGGAAGGATAATGCGACGAGAGCCCAATCGGGAAGTTGTAACATTTTTTTTCTCTACTACCAAGACCTTCGTCTTTATATACTCGAAGAAAGTGACTTAAAAATAATTGTGCGCCATGATTGGCTGATTGCATGAATACAACGTAAGGCTCACCGGGAAAAACCCCTGCTTTGACCCTTGACCTGAAACGTAGCCCGTTCCAAAACGGGGTTATGGGTATTTGGCTGAGATTAGCCTGATTAGACTGGCGCGAAGAACATCAAGTATGAAGATCAGTAAAGAATTACTCTACTCGGCATTTGATGGTGTTTAGACTGCCGTGTGAATTGTCAAATTCGGAAGCTCATTCCGGCTGAGATAGTGATCTAAGCAATTGAGTGCTGTAATTCATATGGGTTTAATTGATTTAGTTTAGTCTAGACCTTCGATGTAGAGGTCAAATATCAAGTCCGTCACCTGAATTGCCAAAGTGATTGAATGCGGGACGGGAAGGGTCACCTTTTTGATGTAAATCTAGTGGCGAAAGCAATGGCCCTGTCACACCACAGATATCCTAAATGACGCCAGACATATATCGACAAGCACATACACAAACGCGGGGCACTATAGGAGACCGAGGTATATCATATCCTGCTGTGGCGGTGGCTTCTTTAGGATTGCTAGGTGCTAAAGTGGGTAATATCGTCACATATCTCATTTTGGAGGGTCTATGGCTAGGGCGTGAAGCAGCTCTCACTACGTTTTCGAAACCGACAACGCTTTTCAACTGCAGTTCAAGATTGAAGACATCTAATGATGTTTCTCACCATGGAACTCGATGTAAGATTAGAAAGAACAACAGCTAACCATGGAATGTCGCTTTATATAATTGATTTTCCATTCTTTCCCCCGGCGGCGTTGGAATATAAGACTTGGTCGAACTGTGACGAGGCGGTCTCCCATGCGTTGTTTAGTTGAGATATATCTCCCGATTGAAATTAATAAGTTATCTTGGTATCTTCTAGTCGTTCATGACAATCTCTTTTGCAGAAATAAAGATGTAGCTTTTTTGTAGACCAGACCTCGATCAATGTTGAGTCTGCTACAATGACCCTCGGCTTCTTAATATAAAGAGCTTAGAGGAAACGTTGCACCAAAACCCCAAAGCATACCTAGGTACCTAGCCCAATCCACACACTCTATCCGAGGTTGATAACGATCGTTAACTTTAAGCTTAAAGCTCCCATGCTGTGTTGGACTTAGTAATATAAAAGCCATGGAGGACCGAAAAATAGAGCTATAGCTCTCGTAGATAAAAGAGTAGTATGCTATTAATTAATTCTATAAGAATTACATGCCAGTTGTGAGCCTCTGCCTATTGCCAGTCACCTCGAGTATATATATATCCCCACCATTGTCTTCCATGAATTCATCCCCTCGAAGCTCTATCCCCAATGGTAGGCACCAGCTTTGCCAATCCCAACCACCAACAAAGCGCATATTTGGGCCGAAGTAGCAATATAAGAAATTTGGTGAAGCCGTAGGACAGGGAAACCGTCACGATCGCCACAACAGAATCGAGCGAGTTGTGATTTGCGGCAAGCAACAAGTAACACCGAGGATCAGAATCTGGTGCACTATACTCCGTAACGAGTGGCAAAAAGCCAAACTCAATCACTGAGGACCTATGCGTTGGCTTGCGTTAGAGTCTTTGCAGGAACCTAGAGTGGTGGAGAAACAACAACCGGCCACAACATAAGTTAAATGTAAACTACATAGACATGGCTGCGAATTAGTGTTGGAGAATCCCCCTAGATGGGATGATTCTTTATGTCATGCAGACTGAGCCTTTGCTTTATCAGTTTGCTAGTCCTTTGTTAGTGCAGGCCCTTATAAAGGCCCTGTTTTGCTAGATTCCATAGCAAGAATCTCCCTGGTAGCACGTAGCCTCAAGAATTAGCCTTAGCCATAGATATCCCTTTCTTCGGAAAGCATGTTCGGCGAGGGCATAAAGGGGAAACGAAAACGTGTTTATCGACGCCATGAGTTGAAAAAGGCAATAAGAACATGCCACTTTGTTGCACTTACGACACATCCTGGCCCACATTGCCTTGGTGGCTGAGCCCAACCTTCGAATTACCCTCTGGTCAACAAGTACTGCGCGCGGTAATTTACCATGGACTCCAAGCCAAGGAAAAGACTTTGGAGGAATCTTCCTCATAATCGAACGTTATTCATTTATTAATTTGTTTATTTTTTGCAATAATTCTCTTCGGTTTCATAAGGGGTGAAATAAGAGCCTTGGGGTGGTCAACTACCAGTTGATACGACGGGTTCCAGTTGGGGGATACTCGAAAAAGAAGTACGGGATAGGATTACATCATTCCAACCTGTCAATACCATCTCTACCGGCTAGATTCTCTGTTAGCGCCCTATCAGGATTAGTTTTGAGGTCGGTATGGTTGAAGTAGTCGACTAGCTCAGCTAGGCTTAGTTCTGCAGCGGCCGGTTTAGTTGAGAGACAACCAAAATCTGCCATGCTTTTTCCTTTCCTTTTGGAAGACTATATCTATATTCTTTCTAGATATTATTACTCTGAATCATGCCCTGAGCCCTCCAGGGTTGGATATGTTGTTTTTCTAAGCTCCCTCCATCTATGGATGTGCGCCTCGGCCCGTCCTCGGCTCCTGACGGAAGAGGTGTGGGGCCATGCGTGACTCCCGCGAGGGTCTGTTACGCCATTGGCCCGGTCTTACATGCATCTTCAGTGATTATTCGCCTAATCCGGCTTAAGCTCGTCTTCTTGCAGACAGAAATATGCCTTTACTCATCACGACTGTATACCCAGGTTGGCAAATGCCAAGGCCGACGGCATGCCAAATCCAGCATATGTATGTTGTAGTGTTGCATCCAGCTGCAGATCCCACTCCTATACATGCTCACTTGCATACTCGGTTAATGGCTAGATCAAGTTAGAGGCAGGATCGGATTGGGGGCCAGAAAAGGGTATAAAATGCAGCGTCTTGACCTGGGAACATGTGGTATCCAGCTTCTCCAAGATCGCTTCTTTTCCGTTCAAACCGTCCATCATGCGTTTGTTTCCTGCCTTCCTGACCCTCGCCGCCATTGGCAGCGCCGCCGCCGCTCCCGGTGCTCTCCAGGCGAGAGAGGACCGCGTCGAGGTTGATGTTTGCACAGGCGTCAACTTGGCGGGCTGCATCAATGTTCCCGTCTGGACTCAGCATGATTGCCGTTAGTGACCACACCCAGGACCTAACACAACCTTTGAACCCTTCATCCTATGTAGCACCCATTGAAGTCAACCGGTATCAGTATCGCTAATTCACTTATTGCATACAGACAACTTGAACGGCAGTCCCGTCATGGACAATGTCCACTCGGTTAGAATCCCTAATGGATACCGTTGCCGCTTCTGGGAGTATGTGTCCTCCGCTTCTGTTTTGGTAGGGTGATTATAGCTGACTTGTGTTTTCTTTCCTCGTAGCTCGACTACTTGCAATGGCGGTGGTACAGGCGATATCCAAGCGCCGGGCAGCAATAACATCAACGGGGGCAACTTGAGCTCTATCAAGTGCTACAAGAACGCTAAATAAGCTGTGTTTGGGCTCTTTGAGGCCATCGATCAGTGAAGGACCTTAGAGAAGGGAAAGACTCGGACATTGTGGGGTCTAGTACTTTCTGCTGAGGTGGGTGCCGGGTAGACATATGGTTGACTTATTATTGAATGGAGGAGAATAAGACGCCGTGACAGGTCGGTATGGACCATTCCCCGCTTTGGATCAAGGATATATAAGTTGAAGAAACCCAATCGGGGCTTATTGCCTTTTCCCCATAAAATCTCGCTTTGGGCTGACAATTGAATTGCGCAGCTCCCCTTGAATGGTTGTAGGGATGTGCGTGCAAGTAATGAATGTCTGAAGAGAAAATAATTTATTTTATTTTCTCTGAATTATCTGAAGGATTTCTGGTACTCTGCGGACTTATTGTTATCCTCTCTTTGCATATAATGGATCCTAGATGCTCAATTGATGCTCGATTTCACCTTCTACTACTCAGTGTTGGCATTTACAGTAGTTGCCACAAATTCTACATCGCACCTGCTTTATTTCACAATTGCACTGATGCCAACATTTAGAGTGTTCTATACTCAACCCAACATGGCTCTATAACTCAGTTTCAGAGAGCAAAACATCCATTTGCCTTCGAACCCTTCCATCATGAAAAACTGGGACTACGGGAAGCTCGCCATTGCCACAGCCTCCATTCTCGGAATCCTCACACTTGGAGCGCTTATATACTTACTGGTGTGGTACGTTCGACGAAGGCTCCGCGTCCGGCGGCTTCGTCGCCAGGAGAATCAGAAGAATGACCAATTCAACCAGTCCACAGTGTCCCTAGCCGAAGACACAAGCCGGACGCTAGACGGCTTCCTCATGAAGGATATCCAGCCCGAGCGGAATTCAATCATTTTCAGCAGAAGCAGATCTCCATCCATCACCATCGTCATTGACGACGCAGACGATGCCGACCGCGACAAGTCTCCGCCTCAGCCTTATCCCACAGAACATTATACTGCAGCTTCTTCATCTGCAAATACGTACACCTCGACACCGATCTCGCCCCAAGAATCGGATCCTGATGACCCGCGATCAGATCAGACGGAGTGGAGCAGTTCGGGACAGCGTTCTTCAAGCACAACGCCAAGGGCATCCACCTCGTCGTCCGTTGTCCCAACGTCGCGATCATCCCAAATTTGGACTACGACCTCTGCTAGCACGCCGACGGAGCAGACTCAGATGAGCAGCTCGGGACAGCGCTCGTCAAGCTCCACGCCGAGAGCATCCATCCCATCCGTCGTCCCAACAGTTGGATCCTCCCAGGATTGGGCTACGACTTCTGCCGCGACTGAGACGGTTTCGCTTCTTAGTCGATCTTCGAACCATTCGCATAGCCCCCAAAGTCCCACTAGCCCAGTTGCCTCACGCAGACCACAGCTATATACACGTCGTTCAAATGCTTCTGCCTCCAGTGCAGGTATCTTGCAGTCCGCATCCCGCATGTTCAATGAGGCGGAGGCTTCTCGGATGGCTTACTCGAGAAATATCGATTCTGTTGGATCAAGGACTCCAACTTCCCCCGTTTCACCTGTGTTGGTGGACGTTTCAGCTGAAAACGATCGACCCCAATGGACCCCTGTTCCCCCAACGCCCTTTCCTCCCAGTCAGCTATGAACGTTGATGGCATACAGTGTGTTCTTTGCTTGGCCTTGTTCTCTTGGAAGTTGGTTCAAAGTCGATGAGGACGGACTGGGAATTGGCTCAGGATCCATCCGTGAATAGGACTATTGGACCATTGCCTTTGCTTTCCTCGCCGTTAATGTCTCTTGAAGTTAATGTTCCCGGAAGGGATTTCTTGTGACACCTCTTATGCATTATGTATAGTGTCCAAGTCTTTCCAATGCATATTCCTTTATTCATACAACTTCAATTTATATAGTTCACAGTATAGAGCGGTGTCAAAAGCGGTCTAAAATCAGTCACAGCTATAGACCTTCGCACCTGAGGCATCCAATGACAAGTATGGAAGGAGCCCTACAAGAGCGCTATCCTGCTCGCTTCTTTTTGTTTCTTCCCATCGTTCAACTCTTACATCCTCGTCTCCAGATTTGAAATCATATTTGATGGTATGTTGCTTGCCTGGCACAAAGCGCACTGACTGAATTTTATATCCAGGTACGAGGTCATTATTGATACATCTACCAAATCACCATGGCCATTCACCAAGTGAACCCCGCGCACTACCTCGCAGGCTACATGGTCCCTTGTTTGTACAAGGACCTCAGAGTCGGCAGTGGTCGCGTTATCCCCACGGAGTTTACTCCTCCGAGTCCAGAAGATACACCGCAGTCATTGTTCCCACACTGCCCTAAAGTCACAGCAACGGACCGAGTCCAGCGATTCATCCGTCTCAACCATGACAACCGATCCGTCGAGGACGAGTTCCTCATCTATACAGACGGCACATGCATGGATAACGGCAGACCGCACGCCAGGGCGGGTTGTTCATTCGTTTACAACGAGTCTACATCTGGTTTTGCACGCTTTCCTCTCGAGTACAAGGGGCCCACTGGCCAACAGCACCCATTGACAATCGACCGCGCTCAAGTCCGTGCCGTCGTTGCTGCTCTGCGGTACCGAGACTGGGCTGCGGATGGCTTCAGTCGTCTGATCATTGCGACGGACTCGGACTACGTGATCGACGGTATCACACGAGAGGCGTATGAATGGACCCAGTTTAATTGGATCACACGCGCCGGGGAACCAATCCGTAATCGGGATCTTTGGGAGTGTCTGCTCGGAGAGGTGGAAATGTGGGCGGAGAGGGGAATGAGCATTCAGTTCTGGCGGATTCCTAGAGAGTCGAACATGAAGGCGGATCGTCATGCCAAAGAAGCTGGGTTTATGGAAAGACATCGTGAGTTTACCGATCTGGCTGGTATCAGCAATGTTTCGATCTAGAAGCAGACGATTCACTGCTGTACTGGGACTCGTGACATGCCGAAGGAAAGGAGGAAGAATCAACTGGGACACGAAGGATGAAGGCCCCGTCCCCATCAGAAAGCGAAACGAAACCAACGCGACAAATGCATGAACCCAGTCTCTTGGGTATTAGTTCTATATATCTTAATCAATCATCAGTCCTTTCAAGCCAGATGACGAGCTTATACAGCCTTGGTATGCCGCTTTGAGTAGTCTACTTGGTGGGGTTCTTGGTAGTCCTTTTGGTAATCTGTTTTAGTAGTCTTATAGCGCATTAAATGGCTGATTGATAATGTGAGTTGCATCCACGGATATCTCCACGCTATATACCCAAGGTTGGCTTATATACTATGCCCACGTCTCTCACTTATCTACTTGGGCGGCTGTGTGGCGTAGCTCGTAGAAACGATATACAACTTCCAAGATAACAAGAAAATCAATGATCGTTACATTTCATTGGATTGTCTCTGAGCTACAAGAAAAACACAAAAAAGGGAAAGTCCCACCTCCACGCGCCTCGCTATTCCAGTCTGGAGACGCTTCAGACATAACACCGACAAAGATTAAAAACAACAAATACAGAAGCAAAGTTCTCGAACACATGTCCGCCATGAGATGTACAGGTAGGAAATGAGAGCTGACAACAAAGAAAACATACAAGTCCTTGAAATCTATCCGGATATAATCATCTTCATCTTCATGCATTCATATCGCGCACACTGCGTAGGCACCGTTCAAGGCGTTTGCCGCGCTCCTTTTCGCGGACAAGGGTATCCTTGACAAAGGTTCGGATGGCCTCGCGGCCGACCCTTTCCCGCCATGAGGTCCAGCCAGCGAGTTCGCCAACGACAACATCCTTGTTCCACGAGACCTCCTTTGCTAGCCGAGTAGACTCGGATTCGCCATCGCGAATCTTTTGTTCAAGGTCTCGGACGGACTTTTGGCGAGACTCCTCGAAGCCTGGCAGGTTTAGATTGAATTTGCGGGGGAGGGAGGAGGAGAGGAGCGAAGAGCGAGAGCGAGAGATATGGCGGTTTGTTGATGAGAGGGAGGACATAAGGGTCAGCGGACGGGATAGAGAGATGAGGATTGCGGCCGTTGTGTTGTCAATAGAGGAAATAGCTGCCAAGTACTGGAGGAGAGAGGGAGGAATCCGACCTAGAGGTCGATAGGTAGGTGGCGTAACGAGCAAAGGCCTCGATATGTGAGACCGGAAGTGCATTGGTGGGCGCTCGGAGTGTAGCAAGAATAGATGAGCATATCATCACCGCATCAGCCAGATCTGATGTTCCATTCTGTAGCGCGTATCCTCGACGAATCAGGGAACGCGTGTTGACGTGTACACCACGCACCATGTCCTGCGCGTGGGTGATAAACTGCTCTGTGTCGCGCATGCCCTCCATTGAGACTGGCGCATATTCATCCGCGATGGTCTCTGCGAGCACGGCAGCCTTGCTGTACGATCGGTCTGCAACCATCTCAGGCTGAAGTTCCGGAACGAGGAAGAACTCCCACAGCATTTCGTGGGTTGAAAAGGTTGGATGGGCGAGAAGGGTCTTCAGGAACCGGTCCAGTCTTTCTTGGAGATCATGGAGCACGGACCGCGATGGCTTCGAGTGGATCTGGAATGGATTCCGGAAATCCGAGAGAGACGGCATATAAGATGCTGGATGTTCCACTGCAAGCCATTTAGCCAGATTCTCGAAGTCGGAGAAATTCCGGCGACAAGTCGTAACGGTGTATGTTGTCGATCCGGGCCGCGACGATGTCACAGATTCGGTTGGAGGAAACGGCGCGCCAGATTTGAGAATGAAGCGCACGGTTGCATCCTCGACAAAGTACGACCGCACGACTGTTGTGACACGACCCGAGGGATCTCCACAGGCCGATGGAGGATGGGACAACAAGATCAAATCGTCAATGCGATTTCGCACCTCATCATCCTTGGCCAATTCCACAGCTGTCAAACCACGGGCTTCTTTGACATGGACGTCGACTCTTGGGTCTCAGGAAGAGAATGCGAACTTGGTCAACTCGCCCGTACTTGCTGGCCATCATTAATGGGGTAAATCTCTTGTCATTAGTCGCATTAGGATCGCAATCGCTGTCCTGCAATATGCGCCGGGTAATCTCAGGGTCACCAACAATATGTAGCAGTGTATTCCCCTTCGTGTCGACATGATCGTCAAGCTGAAGTGGTTTGTTGTCACCTTGTGCCCATTGCGCTGCAGTCAAAGCGGCTTGAACCATTGATTTGTATTCCGGATGATCATACGACCGACAGAGTGCAAAGAGCGGTGTTTGTCCATGCTTGTCTCGTTGTCGCCATGGGATGATGCTACCAAGTCTCCCTAGGAGCGAGGGTGTGCTGAAAAGATAATGAGCAACAGTGCGACCGTGGACGTCGGATTTGGTCAAGTAGGACGCAACCACACTTGTATCTGTCTTTGCAAATAGGAAGTCCAGGAGAATCTTGACTATCTCAGTGTGTGCGAGCTGCACCGCAGCGTTTAATAGCGTGGTCCCATCGGCGTTGGTGTCTTGGATGATTTCTTCCAAGGGGTAGTATTCTTCTAGAGTCAACAGATACTTCAAAGCCTCGGGCTGACGGGCCTCCACTGCCATCATCGGTATGGAATGACCAGCAGGGTCTTGGGTTTTTGTCAAGGTCTCTATCGAGTTGTCACCTTCAATGCCACTGGCCATGGATCCGAGGGTTGCAGTCCGGGAGATGAATGAGACGGCTGATGATTCTGATAGGCTGCGAACGTCCATTGAGACCTTCTTGATTGGACGGTGCGGGTGAGATTCTTGGACAACGGAAAGATCATCCCATGTTTGGAATGGGAACACATGGGATAGCGGCGGTGCATCGACAACAGCTTCATCCAGGTATGAGTCGCCATTCGTATGACTCGTGTAAGAGTGCCCGAGAGGGAGATCATCTAGCTCATCAGATTCATCTGTCTGGAACAGTACAGATTTTCGCTCCGGTTCCGGTGGAGTCGTGTCGTCTATTGTTTCATGATCTTCGTTTGGTTCCAGTATGGACTTCATATCCGATATCCTGCCAGCCTTTGTTGCTTGCCACAAGCGTCTGTTCCGGACACTGGCACGCCGTAATCCGGCGGAATCGGTCACGAGATACATCAAAACAGCTTCAAATGTACTCAAGGCATATCCCATCTCGCCATTATCCACGTCATCGATGTAAATAAAGTGCTGCATGTACAACAATCGAGCTTGGAGATGCCGTATTTGAGAACGAATGACAACAACAAGCAACAACGACACCAAGACATCGGCGTTGATCGTGACAGAGGGAGTTCCCTTCTCAGATGCCGAGCCGTCCATCTGATCATAACTTCCAGGGAAGGAGATAACCTTCACTGTTTCAAGGAGAGTGTTCAGCATATCATGGGGACAACGAGCGTCATTGATCTTTCGAAATTCTTCAACGGCCCGCCCAAGGCGGCGAATAAGTTCTCGTTTCCCATCACGTCCACCTTCAACAGAGATTCCGACCTGAGACACATCAATGCTCTCCATCTGGCGAATGCGGGAATCCAGCTCTGTGTCCTCTGGCTGGCGGAATGAACAAAGACGGGGGAAAAGCAGTGGCTCGTGAACTTGCTCGGCGACATAACGTTCTATTAGTCGCTCTACTAGAGGACCGGTGAGATCAGTAGTCGCGCCAAGCAACGATAATTGCTGCTTGTCAACGAGGCGGAAAAGATCAATGGCAGCAGTCACCGCGGTTTCTAAGCTTCGACGCATGAGATCTTCGTCGTCCTCGAAATATTCCTCGGAGTTGAACGGCAATCGTCCTCTGCTGCGCGACGACCAGCTGCGAATGGAAGAGCTTTCGTCTGTCCAAGACTCGGCGCGGGACAACTTGTGGGTGCGTTCACTGCCGGATGCAGATGGCGACCGTGAAGGAGGAGGTGGTAATGGTTTACCAAGTTCTTTCCCAAACTCTTTGAACAATCGTTCCAGGCCCGGATGCATCTGTCTGGCAATCATCGGATAATTGGCTAGCAGCTCCCCAAAAGTTTTGATCTCTTGTTTTGGCGGCGTCCCAATTGAATCTCCGTTTCCATGTTTCTTGTCCGGCCTAGTTTGCCCGAGGACGCTGGTATCGGTTCCAGGGACCGCGGCTGGTAAGATCTTCGTGGGGTCATATGTTCCGATCAACGGGCGAGAGATGTAGTAAATCAGCCATGGGCGCGATTCATTGGACGGGCTGTAGTATAGCACGTCGGAGAATAGTTGAGCTTGTGTGAGTGACTTGAATCCTGATGGAAATGACCGGTGTTAGTTAATATAGTTGGGCGAGCGCATTCACCAGCAAGTGCTCTCACCTTTGTTGCTGTACACTGAATTGTCCTTGATGATCACCGTCCTCCCATTGAATGTGGTAACCTGCTTCGCTTTTCCTCGATTTTCTCGCACATTATTTTCCTCTTTGGAATTCGCAGAGCCAGTATGGATTGGGATGCGGAGCACATGGCTCCCTAGAAACTCTTCTGACGCGCAAAGGTCGGAGTATAGCAGGTTGGTCTCCCGGTCGCGTGAACCGATGAGAGACTCTGTCGTTGGAACTAGCAAGACCTGAGGTGCACATGCGACATCAATTAGCCACTCCGGTTGATCCGACAACAGGTTCACGGGCTCCACCTACATGATTCTCGACCGGTATACACTGGCCCGGGACGGTGCTTCGAAAGAAGGCACGGAGGAAAGGGTTTAGAGGGTGCATCCAAACGGTTTTGGATGGCCCAGTCGAAAGACTCCAGCAATCATCAAGCCGTCCGTATCAAAGCTCCGCAGCAGGGGATATGTGCGCTGTAAGAGTTCGCGGGGAAGGGCTCGCACCCAACAGGCAGCAGCGCAATATGAAGTCAGAATGGGTCGTTGGATTTAATGGACAGAGTTGCAAATAAGCTTGAACAAAAGCACAATGCTAGGTCGCCGAAAACAAGAAGCCACAAAGATAAAAGTTGAAGTAGAAGCTCATGTTGTCGCGGGTGAATCCAGAACGTGATCGACAAGCTGATGGGCGCTATACCGCATTGGGTAATTCTTCCAATACGCTCCGACCTGGGCTCTTAGACATGAAGATTCCCTAATTTCCTAAAAATAGCTTATCATAGCAAGAAACCATGCACATCGGGACTGGTGTCCATTTACAGGGGCATTGCAGGTGAAGATGTAATCCTGTCATGATATTTCTAATATACAGAGAATAGATGGCGACAGGCATGCCATTAGATAAAAAGACAAAAAGGACAGCCGAGGTCTCTCCGCACAATGCAATCCAGTACAGCTGTGATGCACACAAGCTGCCAATCCAAAACAAAAACATAGTTCCTCCTCTAGAGGGAACTCAACCCAGTCTACGCACGTGTCTGCTGCGAGTACCACCAAACTTGAGTCGAGTGGAGTCGGTCACTCGCGCAACAAGCCCCCGGAGGTGTCGTCCTTCGTGGCCCAGCAAGACCTTTGTGAACGCATCGCGACCCTTTCCAAACCCACGGTACACGACCTCCAACCGCTCGATCTCCATCAGAAAGCCCTTTTCCTGAATCTGATTCATGACATGAGCGGACAGTTGGTATGCCGGGTCAAAGCCGGAGCGACCAGCTTTGCGGAAACCGATCTGACCGCATCCGAGAGACAGAAGGGGGCTGCCATTTGGTCGTGTCAAGGTGAGGATTGTGTTGTGCTTGTGGCAGTAGACGTGCAGGTGGTGGGGAGGAGCTCGGTCGGCGTAGGGATTCTTGATCATGTCGGCTTCGAGGCTTTCGGCCATCCTGGAGTAGTCAGAGCTACCGCGCGAGGACGGTGCGCCTGATCTTTTGCCCTGCATCATTTGTGTGATTGCAGAAAGCGGCGATGACGAACCGGAAGGTGACTCGGGTTCTCGATTTAGCATCTGGTTCTCAATGTCGCTTCCATCGTTGCGCGCAAAGCAGGTCCTTTGGTGGGAGAATGGACGTGTGATGCTCAAGGAGGAGATTCGAGGCTGAGCTTGGCGGGATACCGAAGGCAATGCCTTGGTCAACTTGCTCATCGAAAAGGAGCTCATGGTGATGATTGGAATTTGCAGAGACAAAGGACGGATATCAAATGATGAGACCAGCACTTTATTATAAACAGCTGATCAATTGAACACAAATCGGCCAATGCAAAATGCCGAGATGACCACAAAGCGCGGGTGGTGTAGAGCCGTTGTCGGACCGAAGGGAAACGCTGGAAGTTTTTCGAAGTCTTGGCATCTGCACTTTTTCCCTTCCCCGAGATCTTTGCCTCTTCCCCATCACCTTCTTCATATCGCGTCCAGGCTGGGCTGGAATCCATCTTTTCCCTACTCATATTTAATCCTATTTCGCTCTCCTATCCTGTCAACTCTCTAGAGCATGATTCCGGCAAAAATGTCTGCGGCACGAGCCGTTTCCTTGCGGTCTCAGGTACCGTCTCTCAGAGCATCTTCTCTCCGGTTGTCTCGCGCCGCCTCATATTCAACCGTCTCAGCTCAACCATTCACCCACTCCGCTAAGAGCCACCGAGCCATCCTTCAATCCCCTTCTCACCCCGTCTCTCAACTTGTCTCGCCGTTCGCCGCTCTCCCCTTGACGCGGTCTTTCCACGCCGGAACTTCCCTTTGGCAACAGCAAAAGCAACAAGAAGGAAAGCAGGGCGAGGACCAGAAGTCCGAAACACAGGGCGAGGAGTCCAAGGAGGAGAAAAAGGAGCAACAGGAAGAAAAGGCTCCGCCACCACCCCATGGAGATAAGTCTCCTTGGCAGGTCTTCCGTGAGACTCTGCAGTCCGAGTTCAAGGCCTCCAAGGAATGGGAGGAGTCCACCAAAGCACTGGCCTCCTCAGCTCACCAGTTCACTGAGAATGAGAATGTCCGACGTGCGCGCGCTGCTTACGAGGCTGCGTCAAGCGCTACGACCTCCAAAACCTCCACAGCCTTCAAGACGACCGGTCAAGTCATTGGGAAGGGAGCTGCTTGGACATGGAACACCCCCGTTGTGAAGGGCGTTCGAAAGGGTGTCAACGCAACCGGAGAGGGCCTCGAGAAGGCCACGAGACCCGTTCGGGAAACCGAAGCATATAAGAGTGTGAAGGAAGCCATTGATGATGGTAGCAGCTCGCGCTACGGTGGTTGGGTCGAGAAGGAGGAGCGTCGCAAGCAGCGACAGCGCCGAGAGGAGCTGGAGCGCAAGGCTGGAAAGTATACCCGCGTCGAGGAGAGAGTTGAAGACCCCAAGTAAGTTTCGACGAAGATAGGGTTTCGATTTTGGCCTCTGACTGACTTATCTCTAGTGCCGGCACCAACATCACCATCCACAAAGATTCGGCGTGGAAAGACTCCTGGAAAGACTTCAAGGACTCCAACCCCATGATGCAGAAGCTCTTCGCGATCAAGGAGAACTACAACGAGTCCGAGAACCCCCTAATCAGCACAGCACGCAGCATCTCCGATCGCGTTGCTGGCTTTTTTCGCCGAAAACGAGACCGCCATGGTCATCAAGAAGTTCCGGGAGATCGATCCCAACTTCCAGATGGAGCCTTTCCTGCGCGAGATGCGTGACTACATGTTGCCAGAAGTCCTTGACGCTTATGTTAAGGGAGATGTAGAGACACTCAAGCTCTGGCTCTCCGATGCTCAGTTCCACGTCTACGCTGCTCTCGCGAAGCAATACACCACTGCCGGACTCAAGTCGGATGGTCGCATTTTGGATATCCGTGGTGTGGATATTTCTCACGCCCGTATCTTGGACCCCGGTGACATTCCCGTGTTTGTCGTCACCTGCCGCACACAGGAGATCCATGTCTACCGCAAGATCAAGACCGGTGAGCTAGCCGCTGGTACGGATGACAAGGTGCAGCTGGTCACCTACGCCATCGGATTGACTCGTATCCCTGATGAGGTTAACAACCCCGAGACTCGGGGCTGGAGATTGATCGAGCTGCAGAAGGCTGCCCGTGACTACATCTAAGAGGGCAATTTGTACCTCTCCGTTCTATACTGCCATTTTTCTCTATCTTATTGTTGGCATATTCCCTCGTGGACCTCACCCCCTCTTGCATCTTGACTTCCACTCCACCCCTTTCAACTGTACAATACAACTGTTTGATATCAAGCCAGGTGGATCCTGGCACCTGTTACGGTTATGCCTGTTCCAGTGACTGCCAATTCGGGCTTTTGCTGGTTAATCGGATTTTCTTTTCTTCATGTATTAATGCTTCATTCGGTCTGACATTTTGTCTCAAGTCTTACTCTTTCGGACTTACCGCTCAGTCCGCTGAATCTGAACGTTCCATCCTTCCCATAGACTAGGACGCGTTGGATTTTATCTGATGGCATTTCTCTGGGTCTTGAGGTGTTCTGCTGGCGTCTTTGCATTTATTTCCACTCTCCCCTCGCCACCGTGTATGACTGCATTGGGTTGCTGGTTTTGGTTTCTGTTGGGGCTGGAATTGGTCCCAACGTATGAGGATCCTTGAAAATCGTGTAAATATATAAAAACACAGTTTTGGCATGAGTCGTTTTGGGTGTATATTGTAGTTATCTTGAGAGTATCATGAGACACCCTCTTTAAGCTCTCCTTGACTTCGTCTGAAGGATATATATCAGGGCTACGGCAGTCTCCAACCGCCTGTGCGCCCGCCATATGGTATTTTCCATATTAAGTTTTGACCTTTCGCACCACCAATTTACTATTATTTATTTTGTACAGGTTCTAGTAATTAGTTCATACAATATTAACTTTTATAGGGTTAATTTCTACAATATCTCCATTCCTATAATAAGAGCCTTATAAGCGGCCGCAGTCTTCGTAGTGGTCTTCTTAGGTAGTCTTCGCCGATAGTCTCCAGGGCTTTTATGCCTTTTAAGTGGCCTTTCCTAGTAGTCCCCCTAGGTAGTCCTTTTTAGATACCTGGTTGTATAAGATAGTGGGGATTGGCAATATGAACCCTCTTGAGATAGGGACTTGGTTTTGTTAGGATTTTATATACAATTTATAGGTACTACAGTAATACTAACTGTCACGTTAACACAAAGGCGGTGTAAAAACTAGGCGGCGGTGAGGCAGCGAGGTGTTGAGGCAGGAGCGATTACCTGATTAGGAAATATATGTCGCCTGAGGGTCCAGGCATTTTCAGGCAGAGAACCGGGTCAATCTTTCGTTAAATCTCTCATGTCACGATAGCAGCTTTTACCTTAGCTTCTGCTTGAATTTACTTTGTATTGTAGGTCCGTCATAGGTTCTGATAACTTTCACCATTTTCTTCTTCCCTACCTATCTCTCTAGCTACCCTCACAGCTATAGCTAAACCAATGCAGATCTCACTATCGCTCAAAAGGAGCCAAGGAGCGAGCACTAAAACAGAATCGGCCATGTCGCGCGACCTGAAATCCAGTGTGTATGTAGATAATCTTGGACGCAAGCCTGATATACGGCCCCGGGGACCCATCCCGATAAAGTCGCGTGGTCAAGAATAGACAAGAAGTCCATCGATGAGAATCTTCGGATTATCGGTGCCAATAGGGAAATCGCTGATTTGGCAGCCCCAGAGGGTTTACAGTTTTTCCTAAACCCTCCAGGGCTACATACGTACATATAGCAAATGCGGCAACCGTAAAATCAGGCATATTCAGGCAGGAACACCAAATCCGCCCCTCCTCTTCGTGCACCTTCGTACACATTAACCTAGCTTCTTCTAAGCCGTTTCTCTCATATATGCCTTCACTCAACAATTCCTACAGCCCGGCACCCAGTCAGCCACACAGCCAACACAAAGACGAAAATCATAACACTAAGCCACAAGCTATGCAGCACGTCAGGCACCTCAGGGTCCATCTCAGACATCGCGTCTTTGAAGATTATAAGTAAGGTAACGAAGTGGAGAAAGCCAGTTAGGCAGTGGAGGTAAGAAAATTGGTATATTGTAATGACGAGAAGGGTAGTAGTTTAAATAGGCAAAAGGCACCTATTTATGTATCTTCAAACTGGGAACCACCAAGTGAATCCAGTTCTTTATGAAGGGTGCCCTTCTTTTCGTCCCGGAGTCTGCATGTAATGATGATGCCATTTTGTCTCGTCCCCTTTTAGTAGTACACGTAGGTGTCTAGGAGAATCATTCGCTCATTTTCTATCCTTGGTAACAAATGATTTTCTAGCGTCAAGGGCCAAAGAACTTAAAAATACACCAAGGCATCCATGGATAGTATATAGCCGGGAGGAGTGAATCCCCACTACTGCACAGAGTATGCTTTTAGTGCGGTCTTCTTGTGCGGCACTGAGAATCTAATCATTAAGAATTCGACTCTCGAGAATTAGGCTTTGATTTTACACCTATATGAAGAGTTGGTGCGAATTGGTGCATTTAGACCACTAATGAAAGTGATTCTAAAGCGATATAAAAGTGAGAGATAAATGAAAGTAAAGTAAGTGATATTGTACATGGCAAATATATAATACTATCCTTAGTAGAAAGGATGGGATATAGCACTAGTGCTAACCTTCGATAGAACTGGTCGAATTTTATAGGTATTCTGATATAACTCGATGAATACGATAGGATTTAGGGGCCGAGAAGGGCCCTGTGACCTATTGCGACTACGCAAGTGACTACAGGGGAGAATCAAGAAGTGGGATCTGCTCTATCCAATCTAGGAGATGGAAAGTCCTTTTATAGAAGGCCGGGAAAACAGAGAAACAAACAAGAAAACAAGCAGACAAAATGGTCAGTCACCCCATCTATAAAGGATGGGATCATCTAACAAAGACACCAACTTCATTTCAAAGATCACTTCCGGCTTCCACTCAAGAATTTATCCTCACTTTGTCTTCAGATGGAGACCTCGTTGACCTCTCGTCCGTCCCCCTTGAGGGGAAAGGTGTACCAGGCAAAGGGCACTTGCGATTACACATTATGGTACAAGGGTGGCACAGATTAGGCCATTAACTTGGTCCTTGCTGAGGCGAAGGAGCTTGGCCTTGCTAGCCAAGGCGACGACCAGGCCTTAGGGTACATGGGTAAGTCTTTATCGACCAAAGTTCGAAAAGCTCTTTACTGACCATAAGTTCTGCTTCTAGCCTGCGTCACCAGAAGAGAAGGACCCAGCCTTCTCGAAACTCCACGGTTTACGGCCTGAGTACCGATGGCGAGGAGTTTCGTTTTCTCCGGATCAACCAAGCGATGTATGTTAATAAATTCCGAAATCTCGATATGAAACTAGCTAGCTAATCACATTAACAGTTCGCTAAAGTCGCCATGATAAAAACGCCCGGTGGGAACTATTCTCACATCACGAGCATGGTTGCTTTCATGATGAGGGAGGCGGTTTCCCAGTCGCCTTACACGTCCAGGAATTCTTCAAAGGATGTTTCGATGGAGGATGAACCCCCTGACTCTTCCGCCTGATGTGTAGTACGGCCAAAATACGATATGGCGCACTGGCGACTATACACTGTCGTACGCACCCCAGCGAAGAGGACCAATGGAAGTTGGCCCTACTAATACTTCCCGAGGGAAGGTATGGGGAACCTGCCGACCTCGACAACGTGAACTACTCTAAGTGGCTTTACATTGGTTTACGGGCTCTCTTCGACGAGCATAGGGGGTTTCCCCCTTATAAGCTGCAAATGGGTGCGAGGATCCATATCAACTATGGACATCTCCCGCAGTGAGGAAGATGCGGAGGACCTACCAGCGCCGAACAAATTCGAGTAATCCATAGTTGAAACTTGTTTTGCAACGTGCATACATATTTTAATGTAGAAGGATTATGCATAAAGTAAATGGTAAATGGTACTCGCATAAACTATACCCAAGTGATGTTATAGATTACCGACTGTATCCATAGTGCCAATCGGGCTTCGCAAGGTCCTCCCGAATCTTATAAGCCTGTTCCGCCTCTTCTAGTATATCCATATCAACAGAAACGATTTTTAATCCCTCGTCACAACCCTGGAACTTGTCCAAACAACCTTTGAACGGCACCGCGATCTGCGAAAGACCCGCAAACCCTTCATTAGCAGGACCGGCAACATTGCAAAACACAACCGCGCAAGTATTCTCAAAAGCCCGACTAACAACAGCGGCATCAAGAAAATCGCCTTCAGACCTCGGATTATGCTTCAAACCAACTTCTGAAGCATCACTCAGTTTCCAAAATGCAGGGACGATAATCATTTTCGCGCCTTGCATTACCAATTCGCGGAATGCTTCCGGGAATGCCAGATCCCAGCATATGAGTAGCCCGACTTTCCCGAGAGGTGTGTCGAACGCGATATGGCGTGTGTCGCTTTTGGAGCTTTTGACGTATGCCCGCTCTGGGTGCCAGAGGTTCTTCTTCTCGTATCTGCCTCTGATGCTTCCTGTGTTGTCGATGAAGTAGGCTGCGTTCACTATTGTGTTGTCGGCGTGTAGCTCGCCCAGACTTCCGGGGACGATGCAGATATTGCATTCCTTGGCCAATGCGCAGTAGTTATCGAGATAGGTCTTCCAATTGGAGCATTGTTGTCTGATGGTGGGGTCGTGGCTGGGGAAGAAGTCGGCGAGATGGTATTCAGGGAGAACGGCTAGGTGGGCACCTGCAGCGGCTGCATCTTGAATGAATGCTTTTGCCCGTTGGTGGTTTGATTCTATCTCATTTGGCTGCTCGAACTGTTAGGTCCGGTAAGTGAGAAGATTCGCCGACAGCTCGACTTACTTTTGGATAGAACTGAATCACAGCAATCTTATAGGTAGTCATATCTACAGACGAGGTTGTACTGATCGTTGGTCGAATCCGAGCTAGGTGAACGATGATGAGGAAATACAGAGACGGAAGTGGAAAGTGAGCGGACAGACTCGAAGGCTCTTTTATAGGCAGCAGGGATTTTATAAGTCGACCATACAGAATCGACATTTGCAATTTCCAATCCCCGCATCGGGTAGGACTGCCTGAAGTGGTTAAAGGCTTTTATCGTTTGCTGTAACGCCAGGAGCGCCCACATTTACCCACGCGTCTACGTAGATATCTTGAATGTGCCGGAGTTCTGGTACATTGCCGTAAGCGAAGAAAAGCAGAGAATAACGCGCATCCTCCCTAAATAGGGATACGGTGGGGATTGAAAAAAGGAGATGTGGGGATGAAGAAAGATAAATGTAAAGGGAGAAGAAATCGCGAGGGTTTTATACGACTTTCCCAAAACGACACCCTCCGGTGTTCCCTGACACATCAACAGAACCACATGGACTGACTATTGAAGCCAGAGAAATCCATATAAACTAGCTAATTTGCTCTAGACCTCAGCTGTTTCTTGCTATAATGGTGATATGTGCCAGCCAGCTTCGCCCGAAGCTTCTTCCCATAGTAAACGAAGAACAAATTACCCAAAAGAACAACCGTAGCAATTAAGCCAAACGTCACATAGAACCATGAAAGGCCCACCCTATCAACCCAAGGGGTTTGAGCGAAGATAAAGACCGTGGAGATGAGGTTGCGAACGAACGTGACTCCCAAGACCGAGTCCGCAATGATCTAAGACGAATAAAATATTAGCAATTGAAGACCCAACCGAGCACTGGAGTATCCCACGTCTTACATCGGTATATGCATCAGTCAGATAGGTCAATGCAGCACTGCTAGGAGGAACGATTCCCACGGCACTGATACCAAGTCCAAACGCGGGCAACAGCCAATGTGAGCCATTGTTCAGTCCAATGCCAAACATGAAAAGGCCCGCCGGAACCAATGGTGTAAATGCAATAGCCAGCCAAAGCCGCATCTCTGGCTCGAAAATGCCGCCATTCCGTTTTGCAAGGGTGAGGGCTATCCAATCACTCAACGGCCCGCAAATAATAGCTCCTATAGTGGTGCCAATAAATGGTGGCACACCCATTAGTCCGATTTGCGATGCGTTGAAATTATACGGTGGTAGCGTCATGACTGCTGAAAGTGTGGTTACCGGTACCGTTGTGCAGGCAGTCATGACTCCGTATAATATTGCCATGAAGAAGACACCGGGGATGCTAAAAAGGATCAAAAATGGCTGGTAGCAGTGTTTTGCTACTTCCGAGAACGGTATTAGGGAATTCGTCCACAGTGCGAGTTTCTGCCTATAAGTCTTTTCGGGAATTGAGTAGTCAATCTGGAGCACTTCAGGCATTATATGGCCCTCTTGTGCTGGATCGGACTTATCCACTGCCGATCGTTCGAGATCCTCTTTGTCAGGCTGCGGGTTTGGGTTCAGTTTATCGGCAACGGGAACCCCATCGATGGGGGAGGCATCGAACATGGTCTCCTCGTAGAGGAAAATGAAGGCCACAAGGCCCGCGCCGAACAGTATAGCCATCCACCACCAGACCCAGCGCCATCCTTGAGACTGAGTGATGAAGCCACCAGCTAGAGGTGACAGGGTCACTCCAACAGTCATGAACCAGAAGTAGATTGTATTAGTGAGGCCGCGCTGGTGAACAAAGTAGATATCAGCCACGGTCATCTGCACCAGCACTTCTGCAAGAGCTCCCACAATGCAGCTCAATATATTGACCAGCATGAGATCAGTCACCGTCTGCATCTTTGCAGACCACACACTGATTCCACACTGGATGGCAGTGCTGAACACATAGATTGGGCGGCGTCCGAATTTGAGAGCAAAAGGTACCAAGAATAGACCTCCGATACAGAGGGAACCACAACCTGCAGCATAGCTATCGTTGAGGAGAGCGTAACTAAAACCCAGCTCCAGGTTGAGTGGGCCCCAGGTTACTGTCGCGACGTCGATACTTTGTTTTGGTTAGCAGTCGTCCATTGGAGGCACTGTAAGGGGGAGGCTCACAGGGCGAGTACCATCACAACGTAGTAAGACACGAGTGCGAAGTTCAGATTCTTACGCCATAACGGCCAGTTCTAGAGGAAATCGAATGTTTAATTAGCGGTTGGGGCCTTCATTTAGTCTTCGTCATGGGTTCTCACCAGCGGGTCATTCGGACTTCTTGTAGGTCTCGGCTGAAGGACTACCTCAGAGTCTCCTGGCTGTGAAAGATCTTTTGTCGTGTCAGAGTTTGCTAGCTTGTCTTTGATTGTGTGGGAAAAACAATGCTTTGTGTTGCCACACCTTCAATAAGGACAGTCCCAGGCGGCCAGGCTGGATCAGGGACTGGTTGGCCAGGTGACATTGCTGTAGGAGGTGACTGAATAGATGAGAGGAGAGTTGAGTGGAAAATAAACAGAAAAACTGTAAGGATTGTAAGAGACAGTTGACGACAAGTCAAGCACTGCAATCTTGATACGTCTTCTCATGCTGGACATGGGTTTGTTATATGATATTGGTCCTAGAGCCATCTATCTGCCGTTATCAGAAATGATTTCACAAGCGTATCTTATCAAGGTTGGGAAGGTCCACGGATGGCATTCTGCAGCCAATCCACATCAGGAGACTAGGGGCGGTGGAACTCGCGTTGTCTTGAAGAGGAAGTTTGAACCAACAGCCAATTAACCAGTCTCAAACAGGTTTATCAAGTTTGCTGTGGATCTATAATGCGGGGGAAATTTAGGCAGAAAAGCTCGGAAGCTCCCGAGGTCGGGGTAACCCTATCAAAATTGCGGAGTAGTTCCGCTGAGATTGTGCTCTACAACATATAGGTCGACAGCTACCGGACACCCCCCGAGCATCGGATAACTTGATCTACGCAGAAGCTGTAGTATCAAACTTCCTTCAGCGTGCTCGCTTCAATTGCTATAGAAGCGGCTTATGTCGGCATGGTAACGAGATATAAATTCTGTTTTTCACGTATCATAGAATATTCTTATTGCTACCAGCAGTCCGTATCCAGACATTCTCGATAAGAATATTAGAAAATCTAGGCGTCCTTTCGGACGAACTATCTCATAGCCACTCTATTGACTAAAGCCTATACAACATATAGCAGTTTGGCTTTCCAATGTCCTGAATGCCCTACCTAGGTAGAAAGGCTAGATCGATTTTGACCAATAGCGGCAAATTGCGCTGCCCCAGTTTATTCGACCAAGGGACCCACTTATTCTATTCCAGCCAATTGTCATTCAGTTTAATGGCCGGTTCTTGTGGACCTGGGCCAAGGTCTCGGGTATATATCACGGCCTACTGACCATATCTACTGTCCAGTATTCTCAATATTCTCAAAAGGAAACTTCTAGAGATATCGGAACCTTAAATATTTCGGCTTCGCAACAAACAGTACGTAATCTACATCCTCCCTTGCGTTTGCTATGCTGTTGTTCGAACTTGTAATATCATACTACGACATCTTTTTCAAAAATGGAAGACTCTTCGTGCCGCCACAAACCTCGACATGTCAAGCTCAAGATTTTGCTGAAGGAACGATAATCGAAGATGATGAAAGATTCTACCGTGGGGTCCGTCGATAAAACAGGCGCACCGAAAGATGCAAGGATCAGAAAAGCGCATCGTCATTCCCGGATTTATCGACGCCTACATATTCTACACTATGGACAATATTTACTCAAAGACGGACTTGTTGGCATCTCCCCTACCACCACCATCAAATAGCCCACGATCTCCAGATCTTTCCTATAGTGGGGATGATCTTCAACGCAGTAATGGTTGGCCTGTAACCCTTTCTTGGCAAGTAACAATGCCATTTTCGAAATTTTTGTCTTTCATACAGCACCTAACGATACCTAGCAGCGTCGCAAGTAAATTATTCATAAGTAGATGGAAAGGAGTGTCACGAAATGACTCAAGTAGCGACCATGGGACTTCCTACGCAGTGAAGTATTGGAAGGCGAAAAGTAGGCCTTGCCAACTCTTTCAGGAGTGACATATTTTTGGTCCCATTTTCTGACCCCTAGTATACGTTAGGAATTATAGCCTATAGCAGCAAGGATCGGAGGCAGAAAGTTGTATTGGGAAAAAAGGACCGAGCTGTCATATCCACCAGGCAGGAACCATCCTCAGAGCCATTATCAACTTTGCACGTTCTCGCTGGCATAGGATAAACTGCATTTTTTCGGTATGTATTCGACATTTTCATCTTCAGAGTAATCGTTCGATTTGTTCTTCTTCAGGCATTTCGTATCCGTATCCGACTTCACGTTGCAACTTTTGTCTTCTCTTTTTTCAATGTCAGCGTCCGGTCTTGATTTCTTTTGTCATCATCATTTACCTCATTGCTTCAAAGGGTTCCATTGGCAATGGTCTGGTCAACGTGTCAGTGGTTTCTTTCGTAGAATTGCTGCGCTAATGTTGTAGGGCTCCATGACCCTCTCCGTGCATATGCAATTTGCATTCGTGCATGAAATCGTCTGCCCACTTCGTGCGCCGACCAGTCGTGGTGATCTCTTGAACAACCTTCCGGTCTATACTGCGACGAAGCCATTCTCGTACCTGCAGTGACAGTTCCTTCCAGGTCTCCGCATTTTGTGAGTTTCGCATTGGCCTCTCAATTGATTTGTCGATTAACCGGTGGAGACCGTGGCTCTCGAGGATCAAGGTCACTATTTGAAACCAGATGTCGAAGTGTTCTTTGTGTTTCAAGGGAGGAAACAGCTTGTAGAGTACAAAACTGCCTACCGCGGGAAGACCGTCGCCCTGGTCCCCAATAGCGTCTTCCACGGCGTCCCAGTCCCTGTCGGCTGGTGCGCCCACTCCGTACAATGGAGGATTGGTCGGTGTATTAGACCTGACAGGACTCTCACCCCCGTTTTCTCCCATTTCTTCTTCCGCTGTATCCGATAATTTGTGGACGTCGTTGGAGGTTGCTTGGGCGTATTTGGGTCCTCTAGATCAATGAGAGAAGGTGATTGGACGATAGGATATGGATTTTTGGAAATCCGTCGGTGAAAACTCCGATTTGTGGGGACAAGAGATAGTGGGTCCGGCCCCACCCAGAGAACGGGTCTCAGCTAATCAGCCAATTCTTCCTCAGGTGCTGTGCGACTCTCTTAGCGTAGGGTGGTAAAGAAATATCCTTCTGGAAGTTGATCATAGCTTAGAAAAAAAAGCGGGGGCTCATACCCTCCTTACGCACTACCGCTTGTAGACACCGAGAACCAGAAGGGATGGTGTTGTATTGGAAATGCAGAGCGGGCTCCCGCTATTCGTGAATTTCAACGTTGTGCTAACTTCGTGATGGAGTCTATGCAAAGACTACAATGGAGAGGAAGAGGGTGTTCAGAATCAGAAATAGAAGATGATGATGCTCTCTCACTAGCTGTCATGGAGCTGCGTCTAGATAGCTCCATGGGACAAAAGAAACCAAAGACGTAAATACAAACTCTATAAGCAAAGGAAGATCTGTCACACACTGTATGAAGGTAAAAGGTGTGAAATCCATGACGGCAAATGGCATAAGCTTCATGAAGGCAAAATCCATATATCGCATCCCTGTCATACATGCATACCTCGCCTTGATCTTTTTTCGATAACCAACTTCCGCCTTCCACATATCATTTGATACACGAAATTTCACTTGATCACTTAACAAATATAGCTCTCTTGGTCAATATAGCTGATGTCTCATCTAGTCTTCCCCAGTCATGCGCATCTCGGCATGCCTGGCGGCTTAGCCGAACTGCATGACTCGTGCGATCCCTCATTTCCCTTTCGCAACGATCAATCGCCACAGACGCGATCGCAGAGCCATTATATATTTGTTCAATAGCCTCCATCAAACGGTAGGCATCCAGCAGACCATGGTTAGCGGCCTCCCCACGATCTGCGACAGTCAGCATAAACCGCAGTTGACTTGGATAAAAAGACTTACACATCGTCATAGCGTGGGCGGCATCTCCTGCTAGAGTAACTCGCCCCCTCAGATTGTCCCAACCAAGACACTCCCAGTCCGCGAGTTTGATTTCTGTGACGGGTGTTCCCACCGGAATCCGATCGACTGCCCGTTGAAGGAATGGCACAAATCCTTGCGCTCGCTGCTTCATGTTTGCCAAGCGATCCTCGTCGGTAGTTCCTACTTTGTCTTCTGGCCCTCTCTCCGACCAGGACATGCAAATCTGTGCTCGGTATCGTTCATTTTTCGTCCCTGCCGTTCCGTTGATCTGTGGTGTCTCCAGCATCGAGAACCAGAAGAAAGTTCCAGTGGGCGGATAACATCCCTGAAAGAGCAATGGATCCATCTCTTTCAATGGTCTGATCTCCTCTGAGGTAAAGTCCACAGCGACTCCTGTGAAATTAATTCCAAGAGGTACATTTTCGAAGGCGTCTGGTCGAAGAACTTGTCGGATCATGGAGCGGCTGCCATCGATACCAACAACAAGGCTTCCTTTTACAGTGGCTTGATTATCGAATAATAGTTGTACTCGATCCGTTTCCGAAGTGTTCAGACCTACCACGCGTCGTCCCCAATGAACATGATCCTCGATACCATGTAGCAAAGCGCGGCGCATCTTTTCCCGATTCACACGCCATCTCCGATTAGGAGGAATCTTGAATTTCGGCTGTCCAGTTTCAAGGTTGATGAACAGAAAATTCCCGCTGTCATTGCGTGCGACATCTGGATCAACTTGTACATCTTGGATACGCGCCAGGGTTTCTTCGGGCAACATCTTTTCCAAATACTCCAGGGCCCAGTGCAAGGTGATGGCCCAACCCTGACCGCGCGCTTCAGGGTTTGCATCGCGCTCGTATATTTCAAAAGGGACGTTCTTTTGCTTCAAGGCTTGGCCAAGTGTCAGACCGACAATGCCGGCGCCCACGATAAGTACAGGATCCATGGTGTGTGTTGAGAGAATACCACTTCGCCATCACCGCCCTTTTTGTATCATAAATAATGAAAAGAAGTTACCAGTCCAGCCTTTCCCTATCCGATGTTGTATAAGTCCCGTCGCATAGATAAAATGCGGGGTCAATCGTGTTCCTATCCGACGGCAAATTCCGACGGGTTGGTTTGGGTCACTTGGAGAACTTGAACCACCTCGGTATTCAAATATAAGGTCATATGAACTATTGAATCAACAATATTCAACTCAGATCAATCATGTCGCACGAGGCTCTCAATCCCATTCATCCCTCAGTCCTCCCCCACCTTGACCCCGTGTTCGTTCAACTATACAACGAACACGTCGCAAACACACCTGGAGGCCCGATTGATCTTGCAGTGCTACGCACAAAGTATTCTGTATTGTACTCCTATGGAACTGGCCCTGCTCCGGACTGCGCGCGCATCTATGATTCCCAAGTGCCTGGTCACAACGGAGACCTGATCCCCGTTCGCGTATACGAGCCTTCTTCACCAGGGCCATGGCCAGTGCATATTGATTTCCATGGAGGAGGTAAGAATATTGCGTTTCAATGAGACCAAACAAAAGGATTCCAAAAAGAAGAAGTTTGTGACTGACCAATTCAATAGGCTGGGGCCTCGGCGACCTTGACACAGAATCACACATTTGCAAACACTTCTGCGTCAAAGCAAATGTTTGCGTGATTGACGTCGACTATCGCCTTGTACCCGAACACGCGTTCCCAATTGGGATTCAAGACTCGTTTGCTGCACTGCAGCACATCCACACCCAGGGTGCGCAGCAGTTCAATATCGACCCGACCCGGATCTCTCTAGGTGGAGTCTCAGCTGGAGGAAACATCGCCCTAGTATGCGCGCATCTAGCCCGTGATGCCAGTATTCCTCTCAAGCTGGTAGCTGTCGGTACTCCTACTGTTGACGACATCTCGAAATACAAGTCCGCAGCCGACGCGCCATGGCCCTCGATGCGGACCATGGAGCATGCGCCAACCCTAAACTGGGCCCGATTGAAGTGGTTCGATAACCTGAAGTGGCAGAGCATTGCGTCCGAAGGGCCGACGCGAGACTCACAACTCGCTGGGGTGAAGTGGTATGCTAACATACTTGACGCGCCGGACTTTACTGGCCTACCCAAGACGGTCATCTATACTGCTGGTTGTGATCCGCTGCGCGACGAGGGCGAGGCCTATGCGCAGAAACTCATTGCGGGTGGAAATGAGGTTACCCAGAAACGATTTGCTGGTGTTCCGCATCCGTTTATGCATATGGATAAAGGCAAGTTTCCTGTCGACGTTAATAAGAAGTATGCTGACTTGCTTCCTAGACCTCTGGCAGGCGAAAGAATTTATTGATCTGACGGCTGAGCACATTAAGGCTGCGTTACATTCGTGAATGGGATATAGATCATCGGATTGCAAATTACTAGTACAATAACGCGTTGAATGATATTTCCAACTTCCCGACCCGAATTTATACCGATGTGGTATACTAGGATTTTTGAAATGTAACATAAAAACAATCAAAAATTTATCCGTACATCAAAATATCGCTCTGAAGGACGAGACGTAAACGCTGGATGTAGCTCTTGTGGTTCAATATAAGAATTAGACGTTCAAAAGATATCGCTACCTATGATTTTGTGGAGGGTATAGGGTCAAGGTTTGGTTTGGAAGGGAGCAAGACATTCAAATTTGTAGTATATCATCGACGTATCTACCGTGGGCTTTTGAGATCCCCAAAGAACTGATTGATGGGCTATGAATATGTTCAACCTAAAGAGTGATATATTGAGTTGCAGATACACAGTTTACATGTTAACACCCCTCCATATCATATAGCTGCTCGGCCAAGGGAATAATTGACTGCTCTAGTCCCCGAAACCTGACTCCCAACACTCGTTGCACCTTTGATGAATCGCAGGAGTAGTGTGTGTCAGCAATGCGTTTCCCGGGTTCTCCCACAGGCACACGCTGTCTCTCTGGAAGTCGGGAGCGAACGATATCGGCAATTTCCTGTGTATCATAGGATCCCTGAGTCACCAGGAATCTTTCATGCCCCGTTCCCGAGAATGTCAGGGCCTTGAGGCTTGTCTCAGACAGATCTTCAACGTCAATCCAGACTTTAGAAAGGTATGTCAGTTCAGATTCTATAATATGGTGGAAAAGACATACCGGGAGCTTTTGTGGGCGGCATTTCCCCCTCTTTTCCAGCACTCAACACCTGCCAGACAATCTGGTTGCTAGCGTTGAGCTGAGATAGAGATGAAATTGGATGGATCATTCGACCAAACACCATTCCAGGACACAGAGTAACGAGTTGGTATTGTACGGAGTTATCACGAACATAATCCCAAGCAGCGCGCTCAGCGACAACCTTCGAAGCACGATATGCGATAGGCTGGACTTGGTCAGCGATGCACAAGACAAAAGACTCGCAAAAATGGGTACTGACCACAGCAGCAGCATTCACTCCGTCCTCATATGTCAACGGACACCAATCTTTCTCGGTATACACTGACCCCGGCTGCAAGCCGAGACTAGCGTCATAGACACTAGCAAAACTGGACATGATCACCACCCGTCGGATAGTAGAATGCTGTTTAGCGGCTTCACACACGACGTGTGTACCTCGAACCGCAGGGATCATCAATTTGTCTTCAAATTCTCCCGGTACAGCATCATAGTTAAAAGCCGAAGCCAAGTGTAGGACAGCCTGACAGCCTTGCAGTGTTGCAGAGAAAGCCTGTAAATCGGTGGGATCTGGCACGACGACTAGTTCGAGGTGAGAGAGATTCTGAACACCTGCCAAAGCGAGCGCGTTGCGCGTGTCATCTGCTTTCTGGGAAGAGCGCACTGTTGCCCGAACGCGGTAGCTGGATCGCAGGAGAGTCGCGATGCAGTGGGCGGCAATGAAGCCGTTGCCGCCTGTCACCAGTACCAATGATGCGGGGTCGATAGGAGCCATTTTCGATTAGACTTGATACAATTGAAAAGCAGCAGATAGGATTGATGATAGCTAATTATAAGTGAACAATCGGTTGGGTTAATGTTTACCCTGAGATCGGGCCTGCTTGCGCCGCCGTCGGATAGATAGTGTGATGCCTGGCACCGATGATATTTCGCGCACGACTCATTCCGCGTCTCGGGGCCAAGTGAATCATCGGGGATCCAAATTCGCTCGGATAAATTAGTGGCTGTCCCAAATACAACTATAGGAATTACAGCAGCTGTGTAAGTTGAACCTCCTACAGAAGCATCCAGGGTAGAGATATAGTTCAATGTAGTTTGTCCCCTAGGACCAATAAATTTCCGTAACGAGCAGCTTAATATACATAGCGGAAATTCTCATCATCGTGAACATCGTGTACCGTCCTTTTCTCGGCCAAACGTGTTTCTACGCGACTACGTGCCGGTGTGCCCAGCCGATCTGCGGTGGAGTTGCGCTTCCCATACACAATGCGCAAAGCAGTGGAGACGATGATGGCGGCAGCATTTGCAGCGACAATGGTGATCTTTGCCGGAATATATCTGTTGTAACGGTAAGCTATATCCATGTTGATCAACTGAGTGCAATGCTTACCGAGGAGCATCCTTTGCCTGGAAGGTTTGAGGTCCGATAATGTTCGCAATGCTGAATGCAGCGGAGATAAGGGCTGCACCAGAAACCTACAATAGTCAGTACAGAACCGCATAGGGTGGGTTGGATGAGGTGGTATACCTTCATTGTGTATCCCTTGAAATTTGCACCTGTCCAAGCAAAAATCAAGGCCAAAGGGGCGACAGTCTATTTGGATTAGCCATTTGGACTTGCTTAGATTCACCAAATACATACCGTGTTGACTAGGTAGATACCAGCTAAGGAACCACCTTGATTTGCCGCAGGGAGAAAAGACATCAAACAAGACCCAAGAAGTGTTGGAAGAAGTAACAAGTCAATTGCCAGCCATCGCGAAAATCCCTTTGAAATTGCGTACGTAGAAACCATAGTCGCCACGATACTCACGACGCCAGACGGCATATTGAGTAATGCACTTTCCTCAGAGGTATATCCAAAGTCCTTTATCAGGATGGCGGAGAAGGTTGTAATCACACTACTCGGGAATGTGATGAGGATAGTAAGCAAGACAAGAAGCCAAGTCTGGAGGTCTCCGAATGCTTCAAGAACCGATCGCAACCGGAAGACTTTGACACCCACGCCAGCTTGATCGTCAGTCAATCGCTGTGCAATCCGTCGTTTTTCTGAATCATTGAGAAACTTGGCTTCGTCCGGAGTATTAGGGAGAAAGAAGATGACAAGCAATGAAACCAAGATATTGACAACACCAATGACCACGAACATGATACGCCAGCCACCGAAAGACATATTCAACGGGGCTTGTTGAGCAGCAAAGGAAATGAGCCCACCAACGAGCTGCCCGGCCCCTAGGCCACAGTACCAGAACCCGTAACGCGGTGTAGATTCCGCACGAACGTACCACATGCTCGTATACATTGTGAGAGAGGGTGCTGGAAAGTTATTAATTAGCGCCGAATCGTCGGTTGTTTCTGGATTATCTCACCGATGACGGCCTCCATTAACCCCAAGAGGATTCTCAAGGCGAGCATGTGGGAGAAGTTCTTCGCAGCAGAGGAACAGCACAAAATGATACCCCAGCAGAAAACATTGACCCCAAGCACTTTTATCACTGGAAACCGCTGCAAAAGAGCTCCCTGAGGAATCTCTGCCACGGCATATGCAATGAAGAAGGCCGTTGCTAACCAGGAGAAATCATTGCCGGTCATCCCTAAGTCATCCTGCAATCCCATCACGTTCGCATACTTGAACTTGTCAGCTGGTACCACATAAATGTCATAGAACTGGTGTACATACGTTGATGGATATCTTGTCAATCATCTGCAAGAAATAAGTCATGAACATAAGGGGCAGAATGTGCCAGTCAAGCTTGCGAAGCAACTTCTTGTCGTCCATTGCAATGCTTCCCAGAGCACAATCCTCAGCAGGGTCATGTTTATCAGCCAGTTTGATGTTTTTATCCATCATTTCGGTTGCTTTGAAGGGGTAAGGAATATGTGAGGACCTGGGTACACAAATCCAAGCATATTATCGGTTGGTGGATTGGCTTTATGAACGAGCTGAGATGGAATGTCAGCCTTCGCGAGATAACAGCTCAACAAGTTGCCCAACCTTCTTTCTCCGCAAAATGATACCCTTGCAGCCACTGGCCTGACTGCGTCAAAGTAAAAATACAAAATGGAAAGGATCAGCAGTGGAGAAGCCAAGGGATGCAACCGTCGGATAGATAAAGCCCCTCGCCGTCGCTTATCGCGAGATACCAGAAGAGAAGCCGAAACAAGTGAGACCCATGCGATCCGATGTAGTTGAGAGAAGATGGGATGGAAGTATATATTATGAGAGATGAAGAGGTGTCCCATGGGTTGTAGAACCATCCGTGATTCAAGTCATCATGCCCTCTCGCACCGACTCACCTCTTCAAGTTGCAATTATCGGCGCCGGCCTCGGTGGTCTCGCAGCCGCTGTGGCATTGCGTCGTCAAGGCCATGCTGTCACCGTTTATGAGCGATATGATTTTGCGGGCGAAGTTGGCGCGTCGCTTAGTGCGGCGTCGAACGGATCTCGGTTCTTGGAAGAATGGGGAGTCGACGTAAAGGCAGCTAAGCCGGTATGTCTCAGAGAATCTGGAGAGGAAAACAACTAATGCTTAGACAAGGTTATTCTTAAACAACTTATAATGCACAATTGGTCCGATGGTGAGGTGCAAAGCACATACCCGCTTGGTGATTACAAGTCCAAGTTTGGCACAGTAAGTCTCGACTATGAAGTCAAGGAACAGTTGACGCTGATAGCGGATAGGACTACAACAACTTTCACCGCATTGATATTCACAAACAGCTCCTCAAGTCGGCATTCGAGGCTCCCGGGGAGGGTCCAAAGTGCGAATTGAAGGTGAACTTCAAGGCGACCGATGTTAATGCGGAGGACGGTGTAATCCAATTCGAGAATGGCGCTACAGCGTCGGCCGATATTATTGTGGCCGCGGATGGTATCCGGGTACGGCCGAAGAATTGAAACATTGACGTTCCGAAGCTGACAATTGAGCTACCAGTCTCTCACACGAAAGCAGATCGGGATCACACCAGACTTTGAGATGTCCACCTCGTGCTGCTACCGATGCATTATCGGGGCTGATAAACTGCGGTCTCTCGGTCTAGAAGATTACATCTCAAATGAGGCCATCGAGTACTGGGGCGGAATGGGAATCAACAAGATTGTCATGTCGCCCTGCAGCAACGGTGAAGTCGTGAGCTGTTACTGCTTCTACCCAGCATCCCACAATAATGTGCGTGAAGATGGCTGGAACATTAGTGCTTCGCCGCAGCAGTTGGTGGAAACCTTCCCAGATCTCGATCCAAGAATGAAGACCCTGATGCTAAATGCCGAGGATATCAAGATGTGGCGATGTAAGATGCGGACTTTTCCATGTAACAGTTCAGTGCTGATATATAGTCCAGTGTATAAGCACCAGCCCTATCCCCACTGGGTGAAAGGCAAGGTTTGCCTTCTTGGGGATGCCGGTGAGTGTCTTTTATTGATCCGAAAGGCTAGAATAGACTAACACGCTTCTAGCCCATCCTATGATGCCTGATCAATCACAAGGCTCCTGTATGGCCTTCGAGGATGCCGGGGCCCTGGGTCTTGTCTTTCACAAGAATTTCAGGGAGGAGTATGGGGCCTCAGAAGGACTTGCTCTTTACGAAAAGATGCGGAAAGAGAGGGCTACGCGTGTACAGGAAGCGAGCTTCAGAGCTCGTGAGAACCTCAACGAGCGGATTGGTTGGAGCTCGTCTATAGATCGACCAGGCAAGTTGACCATCGAGGAGGTTTGCGGATACAACATGAGGGATCATCTGGCAGAGCTGGTTAGAGAGCGAGGGGCAGCCAGGATGTGATATTGCTTGTTGGAACTTCTTTTGTACGTGCTTCAAGTAGACGAAATGCAATGTATTTCTCAAAACATAACCATCCCTCATCCCAAATGTACACCACACGCGAAGGTGTGGACGAAGTCTAGACAAAGACTACACCAGGGTACTGACTATATCGTACAGAAGCCCAGTTCGCATTTGGAGCGTTGTCTCCACCCTTCCAAACGGTCTCCAACAGTTGACGCGCATGGTGGATGTGGGTAAACCCCAACGTATTTTCCATCACCATCAGCCGCTCTTTCACTATCATTCGGCGCTCGACGCTAATACTACTGGATCCAGCAATGACAAGCGGGAAAAGTAAACACCCCTCGACCCTGCTAGCATATGGGATTTGCTGTACAGAGTCAAGAATAGTGACAACCGATCGCTCCACTAATTCATGCATAAGATCATAGCCCTCAACAATTTGGTGTAGCCGAAGCCGGATCGCCCATTCAAAGGCAGTAGTAGCGCGATCAGTGTCCGACGCAGGATCAACAAACAAGAATTCGGAATCATAATCAGCGCGCCACTCATTAATTCGATTTTCAATGTGCGCTGCTGCTGCTCGAAAGCCAATTTCGGATAGCTCATCAACGCGCCGGCTGCGATGATTGGCCAAGAGATTGACCATTCCCAACAAATCGAATAATGCAGGCGAAATGCCATATATGGCATCCATGGATCTGCTGCTGTCAAGCTCCGGTACACTGCTGCGCCGGAAAGAGCTCGTGAGTTCCGTCATGCTATCGTTGTTTTGCAGCAGGGGTGCCTTGCAACGAGAGATGGTCGACATGGAATCCAAATAGCGAAATAGACTGACGCAGAATGCCCACTCATCCGACAAAACCAGCGACTGGAAGGGGTGGGACTTCAGGATTACACTAGCAGCCTTCAGGTGCCATTTCCAGACACGGGACGTGCCATCAATCAACTCGGTTAAACATAGCAGGAGCACTGTAGCACATGCTTCGAAAATAGACTGCCTGTCCGAGCAACCCAGTAGCTGATTTACTTGGGTTAATGCTGGAAAATATCAGCCAATAGTAGAATACAGGTCATTGGAGGCCTCCTACCTTTGCCTTGGCGATTCAAAGCACTTCCCCAGATAGCCGGATGGACCCTCTTCCAGTGACAGCCACTTAAACTCAAAATAACACTTGTGACCGTATCCGAACCTGCTGCCAGGGGTAATAACGTGACAAGGAACGGATTCCGATCCGAATCATGAGATCGACAGAGCGCCCTTGATACAACACGGATATAGTGGTTGAATAGTGACCTGTCTTCCTCCGTGCGCAGATGTGGGTTCACTGAAACAGGCGACAGGTCCAGGGGAAAAGCAACGGAGTTCTGCCTTGGGAATGGGTGAGGAAAGAGTGTGGCAATGAATTCTTCTGCTTCACAGGGGCTAATGGGGCTAAGCATGGACGGACCACCATCGGGGTCATTAGTCGGATCTGTATCAGCAGGTTCCGTCGCATCGGAGGTGGGAGAACATGAAGCAATGATTGCGGGGCTGTTTAATTCGACATCTGGTGTACTTTCTCGCCACTGACAGCGGATATTCAGACGCCGGCAGTCACTGCAGGTAGGACGACATTCATCACATTTCTTCTTCCTAGATCCGATCAGCTTCCGACGGAAGGAGTCATAGCCTACAGTAGCTTACCTCGCCTTGCAGGAGAGACAGCCGCCGCGGGACCGCGATGCACGGGGCCGTCGGGTGGTCATATCCCTACCGGAACTAGCTGGTTTGCAGGCATGGCCCAGACCTGTAGCCAAGATATTAGTTCTTGATGTGGATGTCTCAATGCAGGAAGGGAACGCATACGCTTGCAGCGCTCGCAAGGAAGCTTGCCGTCGCATCGTTGCTTCTACTATCACACATTAGAGCCAGACAAATATTCATTGAAGGTTAGATGTACTGACAATACGAGAGCAACGGGCACAGACACGACTAGGGGTGCTCATTTTGGGAGGGATGAAAGGAAGTCACAGGCAAGAAGAGAACTCAGATCCGACGGTTTGCCCTTCTTATCGGAGGCTTCCGACTTGATAAGAGCTGCATGCTCCAATCATTCGACTGCGATACAAGTACCGGACAAGAACTTACCGAAGTGCGGGGAACGACGCCGTTGGTCTAATCTAGTTTAGCGTTCCCCGGATTTCCGAGATTCCAACCTTCGAAGATTCCAAGGCTACCAAAAAAGTAAAACCTTGGAATATTACGTACCTAGGTAGTTTACTTCACATCCAACGCTGGAAGTGCGAACTACGCGCAGTTCAACATCCAATACCGTTTAGCAATTGTCTCCAAATTTTGCGCTCTACTACAGAGACATATATAGCAAAGGTAAATGCTTCGTTTAGCGTAAATATATAGTCTGGCAATTGAAAATTTCCGTTTCTAGGAGTCCACTCTGTTCTATCCATCATTGGATAAACCACCATATCATGGCCCTAGCCCATGGTATAAAGAGATAGCAGGGAGACACCAGTAACTAACTAGTTGATACATAGAAGGGTGAACGAACAGATATCTAGCCATATGACGACCACGATGATGATCTACTCTCATAAAACCACTAATATAGCTGCGTGGGGTTAAAGAGGCCAATACCTAAAAGCTAGGTAGAAAGGATCTCATATCTCAACAGAGCGAAGATTAAACAGGCAAAGACTCAGCGCAACACGCAACACGCAACATGAAGACCCCAAGGACGACAACGCGGGGACGAGGAGCTACGACGATGTCGACACTAACGTTGTACCCTGGTTAGATACGCGATGCTGATTTGCACTTAGCGGGTTGCATTATATTCAGTACCGACATGTGACCGAGGTATATATGGCGGTCGAGATGTATCTACCACACGTGGACATGCATAAGAGCAAATATAGTGACTCTTTTTTTTCTATCTAAGGAACCGCTTTGAATAGTGGATTTGCTACATGGTATATCAGATTGCGTCTTTCAATTTCATGGCATCAATCATCGAACCAGAAATTTACTTCTGGTCTCCAGCACCGGCGCCACCGGCACCACCGGCGCCACCACCGCCCATCATGTTCCGAGCCCTGTGAGCCTATTGTCAGTAATGTGATTTCCGAAGTCTAGATAGTCCAAACTTACATATCAGCGAGGTTGGGATCGCTCATCAGGCTAGACATGTCAGGCATGCCGCCACCCTGGCCAAAGTTTTCGGCCATCTGGCGGAGGCGGGGGTTGCTCATCAGGTTGCCAAGCATATCGGGGTTGCTCATGAGATTTTGTGCCATGCTGGAGAACATAGGGTTGCTCATCAGGGAGCCCAAGTCAGGCATACCACCAGCACCACCGCCGCCTCCACCACCAAGCATGCTGGCCAAGGAAGACAGGTCAGGCATGCCACCGCCAGCACCACGCGAGGCGCCAGGAGCAGTGTCCAGTTCCTCAGATGGGGGCTCGGTGGTCCGGGATGACTCTTGAAGCTTCCGTGTCGATGTCTCCAAACCACGCTTCATGGCCTCACTGCCACCGTTGCCCTCTGCCTCAATGCCCTTCTCGTACGCTTCCTTGGCAGCATGGTAGTCTCCCATATCGAAGCGAGCGAGACCAAGACGGCTCCACGCCTTGGAGTACTTGGGATCGGCGGCAGCAGCAACCTCTGCATCTGCCGCGGCCTTCTCGTGTTGGCCCGAAGCGGAAAACGCGGCGGCGCGGTTGGAGAGATAGATAGGGTTGGCCGGGGCAATCTCGAGAGCTTTGGTGTATTGCTCAATGGCAGCGGCGTAGTCCTTCTTGGCCATGAGCGCATTTCCCTCGGACTTCAGCTTGTCGGATTCAGGTGTGGGCACACCAGCCTTCGGCTTCTCTTCCTGGGAAGCCTGAGCTCCGGTGGTGGATTGCGGGGTCGACTTGTTGCGCAGCTTCTCGTAGACGCTGTAGATTCCAACCAAGGATTGTCCTCCAACAGCATCCTTCACAGCAGCCTCATCGGTAGGGTCGACTTTGAAGGTATCCGCGATACAAGACTGGGCGATTTCAATCGACTCGGCGTCGTCGGCGGTGAGGGTGCCATCCTTCAGGCTGGAGCCGAGGAAATCAATGATGGCCAAGGCCAAGCGCTTGTTGCTTTCTGTTGGAGCCTGCAACGAATCAGTACCATGAATCGATCATAACACCCAAGAAGCTTACCATTATAGCAATCTTTCAATAAAAATTGTTAATGAAAGATAAACGCCGTTCAGGAGTGACCGAGATGGAAGAAAAAACAGGTGAGGCAATGCGGGGGAAGTGCTTTTGCACGTGATCGTAGCTTATCGTTTCCCCGATCTGTTTCCATGCAAGTTGCTTGGACTTTATTTCATTGCATTTGAATCTGTGCTTTGGAGATTCTTGTCTGCGTTGCTGACGGAGAATTGGTTCCCTGGAGATGACTCCATGTGAGCTTCATTATCCATCTTAGCCCCTGAACCTGACCTGAGCCATGTACTGGCCTCATGGGGTTCCCAGGGTCTACGCGGTCAATGGACCCGATATTGCCTATGCCCCCTCCGACGAGGATCGCAAAATCCAGGATGCCATTGAAACTACCGATCGAAATACTATTGACGACAATGTGGAAACAGGAGGGTATGACGGTCAACATGAGCCCGCAGACACCCAGCCCCATGAGTCGCAAACCGACTCGTCCCCGGACACAGGCAAATCAGAATGGGGAAATGAAGTTATCAGGGGTATTTGTGTTTCTCGATCTGGTCAGATGTTTGCCACAATGTCAGGATCATCAATTGCGCTTTGGCAGACTCGGGTATGTCGGCAGTGATGTTATGGTCCATGGGGAAGTCTGAGCTGGTGACTGACAATTCTGGCAGCCTACAGCAGTAGTTACAGCAATCACTCGATCTCAATTCTCGCTGAAAACCTATGGTCCGAACGTTTCACTCCTTATGCACCCAGATTCGACGATCCTGGTTGTACAGACACTTAATGGGTACCTACTTACGTACTCGGTGGCGTCGGATTCAACAACCCAAGTCTACCAGCAGCGATTCGATAACTCTACACACCATCGTCGTCAACAATTGGCCCGGTTTTCGGCAGTTGAGGAGGCCAATGTGGTTGGGGACATAAGCATCCGCTTCCGAATGGCGATCAAGGTCGAGTCGGGAATCGTCAAGGCGCTGGCGCTAGATCAAGAACTTGTTGTCGCCACTGTGAAACCACCAGCTATACAGTGCATTCGATGGACGCCCGAGGCGGGAGGAGCACAAACCACATCCGAGCTATTGAGTCGCATCCTAGGGATCTCGAAGAAGGTATCGATCGTGGACATGGTATACGATCGTGCGATGAATCTCCTCATTTGGATTACCAGCAGCGGCCAGGCATATGCTGTGCAACGAGATGCGGGCTCACAGCAGGATCCTGAAGCAGCCAAGAAACTCTTCCACGGACATTGCTTCCATAATCCGAAGGATGACAGTGAAAAGGCTGTGAAGGTGGCCGTAAATGCACGTTTCTCTCTATTGACTGTGAGCTGCGCAAATGGCGACGTCTTGGTCTACACTGCAAAAGATTACGTGGGAAACATTCCACTTTCACAAAAGCTCTATCTACCAGCATCGTCCACAACCACCGGGGCTTTGACTTTCATGGCCTATTCCCCGGATGGGTATTGTCTCTTTGCCGGTTACGAAAATGGCTGGACAACATGGAGTGTCTTCGGGAAGCCTGGAGGAAATAGCTTTTCAGTGGACGCAGCGTTGGCGACCACCAATTCGGAGGATTGGTTAACCGGGGTCTCAGACGGGTGTTGGATTGGCGGCGGGTCGGACATTATTCTGTCTGGGCAAAACGACCGTCGCCTATGGGTTCTGGAGACAGCTCGCAGTGCTTTGACTGGCTGTTTTTCGGCTGCAAACTTGGCTAGAGGCCTGTTGCAGACCGGTACTGAGTTCATTCTCTATCGCGGTCACGATCTTCCAGATCTCATGACAATCTCAGGGAAGGATTCATTGTGGCATCATGGCCAGTATCCTCCGGCATATCTTCATTCCCAGTGGCCGATCCGATCTTGTGTCGTGTCTCAGGATGGACGGTATGTTGCAATTGCAGGTCGGCGTGGTCTTGCACATTACAGTGTCAACAGCGGCCGATGGAAAGTATTCGAGGATTCAAAAGCCGAAAACTCATTTGCTGTGCGAGGGGGTATGTGTTGGTATGGCCACATCCTGATCGCAGCGGCGGAGAGTGACGGCTCATATGAGGTACGTTAATTCCCCCACTTGCGTTAGTTCTATGTATGACTGACTTCGATTGAAAGATTCGTCTTTATTCGCGCGAGGCTTCTCTCGGTAACAATTCGATTATGTTCATTGAATATCTCCCATCACCAGTCGTGTTTATTGGACCCTCTGGGGAAGATTCTCTCTTGGTTTATACATACGATAACATCCTGTACCATTATATCATTAATTCTACCCAGCCCCAGATTACTCTTGTCCCCGTTGGACAGATCGCTTTCAATGGGATCGTCCGGGCACCCTCTCGCGTCCGATCGATCAGCTGGGTATTGCCTGAGGAGCAGACACGTGAGTTAGCTTGTTTTCTTTGCCGTTATCTGAATACATTGCTGACAATACAGCAGGAAACGGGGATCCATCTCAGGACGTGAAGGTGGCATCCGTCCTTCTTCTTGTGGACGGCAATTTGGTACTGTTGCAGCCCACGGTCTCAGATGCCGGCGACCTCAAATACGACATGCGCATCATATCACATGATGTCGAGTATTATATCTTGATGCGCGACCAAATTTCTTTCAATTTTTCCTCACAGGTTGATGAATCCCTACCTGCTAGTCCTTCGGTTGATATGGCACTGGCACCACCTCACAGTAGTCTGTCGCTCCGGGACTCTCTCTGGATGTTCCGTGGTCAAGACTTGCTAGCCTGGAATGATATCCAAGATGTTTTGCGAGAAGAGATGGTGCCGGCACCACTCAGCATCCCCCTGGACTTTTACCCATTGTCTGTGTTACTGAACAAAGGCATTGTGCTTGGCGTTGAATCGGAAATGATGCAACGACGCGATGTGACCTTCACTGTTCTGAAATTCGCCATCCGGGTAAGCTTTTTTCTCTATAGATGATATTTTGTACTGACGTGTGCACCTCAGACTCACCTTTTCTTACCGTATTTCCTCCAATATGGCCTTTCCAGTGTCGGAATACCTGCGGCTCTCGCTCTGTGTCGACATTTTTCACATCTGTCTTACTTCGCTCATGGATTGGAAATCCTACTTCACCACGTGCTAGACGACGAAGTGGATAATGAGAGCCGAGCAAGTAAAAGTGAGGACCCACAAGCACGAGCAGAACCATTACTCCCAACCGTCATTGCTTTCCTCCAAGCCTCACTTCCCCCCAAGGATTACCTTGAGATTGTTGTACAATGCACACGGAAAACAGAGCTCCGATCATGGCGAACACTATTCACCTACCTGCCTCCGCCCAAGGACCTATTTGAACAGGCCTTGAAACTTGACTCCCTCAAAACTGCAGTCGGATACCTTCTTGTGCTGCAAGCCTTCGAGGACGAGGAGCAGGGGCATGATGGCCGCATCGAAGAATACGTCGTTCGTTTGATTGCCCTCGCCTCTCAGAAGGGAGACTGGGAGCTGTGTGCTGAGCTGGCTCGTTTCTTGATTGCCCTGGATGCTTCAGGTGAGATGCTCCGTCGCGCAATTTCCCGAGTTGGTCTGCGATCCGACTCTCAACCTGCCATGAAAGGCGCGTTTCCTGGCTCGGCACCCCGATTTGGTCCTGCAGGTGTCCAAGGTCTCGGCTTGAACCTCCCGATTAGGTCACCATCTTGGACGTCTCTTTCCCCAACATCGCCTCTTTCGCCCCGTGCAAGCCGGCAAGATGGTGATGTATCAGATGAACATTTGTATTCAGCGGATTAGCAAAATAGATAATTAATTGGAGTTTCGTTGGTAGGAAAAACAGTCAGATAATAACTTCATAATCGTCCAGTTGCTTTCCTACGAACAGAAGTTTAAACGGCAGGGGGTTATATGAAAGAAGAGCCCAAAAGCCTACGTCAACCGAACCACATAATGTAACTCCATTCCCTGAATGCCTCTATATCCAATCGAGACCCTATAATTCGCGACAGCCACCTCTGCTAAGACAATACATATTATTCAATTAGAAATTACGAAATTGGCTTCAGCGACAGCGCTATCCCATTACGTAGTGCTCATAAGGTATATTTCGGATTATACTGGAGACCAGTCAATTTCATAGCTGAATTAGGGATAGCGCGTTGTCCTTTAGCGCATTCAAATGTTTCTATGCATATGCATATAATGGGAATGTAAACAAACGTATTGATAAACAACTAAGATCTCCAATCTTAATTCTAGCATAATTTAGCCATTTTAATATGTAGCTTGTTGTTTTTCGGGACCTGGTTGGCATTGTATCCGGTGCGATCCACGACCACCTCGCATCCACATATGCCTCCAAAGAGGGTTTGAAATCAACAAAATACGCGGTAACTCTTCAATATAACGAAACTTACCTTTATCTAATCCATCCTGTTAAGCTATGTAAATAGGTAACTGCCAGACATCATTTCCTCGGCAGCTTGGCATATCCTACACGATGTCGACCCATTGCGGGGATGGGATATATCCATGGATGTCGGAATATCACCCACCGAAACGCCAAGGAACCGGAGTAACCGAGTCCGTCGGCGGGGCATCCAGTAGATCTGATCGAATGGGCATTCTCGCAGACCCAATTTCTGTCTAATGCGAGCTACTTTGCTACCATACCACTCTTGTACATGACCTGATGGACAGGCCTGTCTACCCTTTCGGCCTGGGCCTCTTATGTGGGGTAATAACATAGTCATCCTAGATCCTCGGGTCCTCGGCTATGCCTCAGCCACCTAACGAAAGGAAAGACCGGTTGTGACTTGGAATGACTACTAGATATATATATCCTACATCGAGCACTGTTATCCCTACCATTTTTATCATATTACAGCACAGCTGTTTCACATCGTTCCAACTTACAAATACGCCGAAATGGGCCTTCAAGGGAAAATTGCTATTGTTACTGGTGCGTCAGGCGGTATTGGTCGCGCCATTTCAATGAAGCTCTCCAATGCGGGTTGTGTGGTTATCTGCGGTGACATCCAGGAGACAACAAAGGACGATACATCGTCAACTCATGAGTCTATCATTCAGCAAGGAGGTATTGCAGAGTTTTTGACGTTAGACGTTACCAATGCCGAGCATGTGGAAAATGCAGTTAAATATGCGGTTGAAAGGTTTGGCAGATTGGACATGTCAGTCACCTGTTTTGCTTTGGATCGTTTTCTTTTCCTTTATTTATAGTAACTGACAGAGTACAAACTTCAGAATGGTCAACAACGCAGGAGTGGCATGGGAGGGAAAAGATCCAAAACCGATATGGGACTTCCCTCAGGATACCTGGGACAAGGATATCGCTATTAACTCCACCGGCGTCTTTTTGGGATGCAAGTATGCGACTGCACAAATGATTAAACAATCCCCTTTGGCTTGTGGAGACAGAGGTTGGATTCTCAACTTATCCAGCGTTTTTGGCTTGCAAGGGTCAGTCCTATTGGCTGGTTATGTGGCCTCCAAACACGCCGTAATGGGTATCACAAAGGCTGCAGCCCTGAGACTGTGCCCCTCATCGCATACATGTGAATGCTCTATGTCCTGGATGTTAGTATGCCTTCATAAAGGCCACATATGAAGGCCACACTTGCTACAATTGCTGAATCAAACAGATACTGATACTGCATTTATCTCGTCATTATCCGCCGACGAACGGTCAGTGGCGGAAAGATTACACCCATTTCGTGGATTGGGGCGGGCCGAAGACATTGCAAATGCCGCTTTATTCCTAGTTTCCGAGGAGAACTCGTGGATAAGTGGGGTTGGACTTCCTGTCGATGGCGGATACACCACTATGTGAGTCATAACTGGCTTCTCAAGAAAGGCCTACATCGAGATCATGTGGCCGGCAAACGAGCAGATAAATAGCTAGGAAGGGGCGGTCCGCTTCAAACTTAGGCAGCGCCTTGAGATAGAGGCCAAAAGAACACGATGTTCAGACCAAAGGGCTATGGGTTTATGGCCGAAATAAGGAATCCTAAGCTTTGATTGACTAGATCTACGATTGTCGACCTGACTGAATATTTCTGTTGATGAAAGACTATGTGAGAATCTCTAGAGCTGCTCCTTGAAGGCATTGCAAACGAGGTCGGTCTTGTAAATATAGTTTATGCCCATTCTTACATTGAAAATTGGAGAATTTAGAAAGTCTTTAAGAAAATCATAGAGTACCACTGCTAAAGCACACATCAAGTCACCGTATAATGTAGCTTGCATTCTCTGGACACCTCTATATCAAATAATCAGTTTAAAAATCATCACGACTCACCCGAAAGAAGAACTATTCATAGACACAAAACATGCGAATTAAACCTAAACATATTTGACCAGTGTGGTCAATCGGTTAGCGACGTAGGCAATGCCTCTATATCAAATCGTAGGTGTATCTCGTAGTTACGGCCGAGAGTGTGAATTCTAGCGATGCGATGCGTACCTCTCTCCCAAGCCCCTATCACAAGGCACGCCGCTGCCTTCCCTAGCTTTGTACCTAGGATCTCTTTATACTCGTCGGTATCATACTCCCATGTTTGACTCTCGATTCGATGGAGCTTGGGCCAGTCCACATCATATCTCGGGTAAAGGATTTCCTGCAGGTAGGGCAAGGTCTCGTCGTTCTGGACATTAGTAAAATAAAGATATTTGAGAGTATCGATGGGATGGTCAAAGCTGTATTGAGCAATGGCGATATTGGACCAATGAGGTCCCGCGTATCTATAAATACATTCAGCAATTAGAACGCCTTCCGCAATGGAATGTTGATACTGGCTTTCCCTCTTGTCGCTGTTCCTGTCATAACCGTAGTGTAACAGTCTTGCGAAGCGGTACTTTTCTTGGCTTGTTGGGAGCCCTAATTGTTGCAAGTCCACTTGAATGTATAGAGGCGGGTCACCGAAATGGTTCTCTGGACAAGTGAATCTCTCTTTCTCGTTGTTGGCGTTGAGTAATTCGAACAATGTCTTTCTTGCACGTCCACATCGGCATCCGGCTAGAGTTGGGTCGGCAATCCATGCTTGGTATGCATGTCCTTTTAGGTGATATTCACTGACTTGGTCGTCCGACACCGGGGGTCTATCATCTGACACAGAATTAGTGGGCGAAAGGACAATTTCTCCGTCGGACAGACTGACGCCGTCTGGAACTGGATACGGGGTAGGGTCTGAGGTTTCCTTGGGTTCCGTGTTCAGACGCCGCCGAGTCGCGGAGCTAGACGTCTCACTTGTATCGTCCTGGCTGCGCCGACGTTTGCCTAGCCCTTGCTCACGTTGCGCTACTGGCTTGCGTAGACCTGCTGGTCGATATGCCATTTTATAATCTGAGTCTTGCTTTGTCTTGTGTTGTGTTGTGCGGAAAAGAGAGGACTTTGGGTCTTGTTGATTGTGTTTTGTAACAATTTGATCTGGAATGAATACTTGTAATCAAGAGAGAGGTTCTGCGATTATATAGTACTGGCGAATTGGCCTTTGTGGTTAGTTGGATGGGGGCCATCAAAAGAAGGATGAAACGAGTCCTCGACGGAAATAGAACACCCAAGAGCCCATACAAGGCATGAAGATATCCATTGTTTAGATATGGGTTAGTACAAAGAAAACAGAGACCCGCGACAAAGAGTACAAAAATAATTTCACAAAGAGCTCTCGGCGAACAAAGCGAAACGAAAATTCCTTTGTTTGAACAATGCTATTCTAAGATATGAAGGAGGGACGGGTTACGTATAGCAAAGTTCACGCCCTTGGAAGATATAGATGCACAGAACAAGAAATTATGAAGTGCAACGACTGACATGGAAATGAGGCCATTTGGATGGAGATGGGCCAAGATAAACTGAAGGGGAGCTTCTCTCCAAGGAACCCCGATATATAGGTACTAAACTTCATACAAATACCTCTCTACCACGTACATTATATCAGTTTCAACCAGGAACCACAAAATCCATATATCTACAGCTCCCTTTCCGGCGAAATGATTATTGCAGACCAACGGGCTGACTCGAGATCTGGCGGACACAACCTGCAAATCCGCTAGCTGCTCACGAATTGCCGCTAGAAGCACTTTTAACGGACGCATTGGCAGCCATCTGACAAGTATAGGAGAGGAGAGAGCACCAAACCCCAAACCAAGGCAAGAGTATCCGCCCGAAACCAATAGCTCATCCATAGGCGCGGAGTGATATGTCTCGACAAAACTTGGAAACAAAAACAGAGAGTCAAAACATGGGTAATTGGGTTGAAATCACAAATCTTTTCCTTCTGTTTCAGGGGTCCTACTTCTTCCAGGCTATCACCGCACTCCTCTAATAGGGCTCTGGCACCGGGTGTGAGATTAACAGTCCGACTATATTTCACAACGCGCCTATACTGACCCGTGATCGGGCTATAGTTAATCTCCTAGAATCCACATAGCTGAAATCTTAAGTAAACTCGGACTTAAGTATGGATTAGGATCTATGATAAATTATTGCATAAGCTACCTAAGTAACCTTCTAAGCATACTGTCTAGGTAAGCATAAGCATACTAAGCATGAGCATCCTGAGCATACTGAGCATACTGAGCATACTGAGCATCTGAGCATCTGAGCATCTGAGCATCTGAGCATCTGAGCACCTGAGCATCCGAGAATCCTGAGCATCCGAGCATCCGAGCATCCGAGCATACTGACCTCGGGAGCATACCTACGGATAAGTAAGAGTATCTTTTTAGTATTCAAAATGCTGTCGAGTATTCATGGAGTATTACAAAGGGCACCCGAGTATTGCTACAGTATTATAAAAAGAATACGTAGTTTTAGTCAATACGTATTCGCGAAAACAACGGTAGAACATATAGAAATACGTATTAACCCCTCAATACCGTGTTCCGACGTTCATACTACCGGTATTATCAGGTGACCTCAGCGCCGAGGCCATCGACGACGCCGTCGAGACCCGCTTCTGTGGTTGAGCCAATCGTTTATCAGCGGGTCCCACCACACGCACGAGGTAAAATCGACGAAACGTCAACATACCCAATGTCTTCAAATGTTTTCGGTTCAAGAGGCGCACTAATATCTACGTATTTGGAAAAATATCTCACGATTTATGTTGGTTTCTGATAAAGACTGAACTACTTCGAGGTTGCTATGCACAAAAAGCACTGATGTCCTTAGGACAATCCTCGGCAACATCCGAGACCCCGCTTCCATCGTCCCCTATTACTACATCTTCGTGGGATCTTTCGGCACTATCCACGTTCCATTTGCTAGTAAGCAGGAAGATGCATAGTTCGCAGTCTTGTGAACTCATTGCGGCTGTGCTGGCCGCCTTCACGCCCCAAGCCAGTCGCCCTAATGTCGTTGAACCCCGCCCCAAACTCACGTCCAAGGCAGCAGTTCGCCCACGTCAGCTCTGCATGAAGGTGCTCTGTGACTCGCCTCATCCGACGCAGGTCATCGGTCAGCACAACAGCGCCCACTGCGTTGGGGTTGTCATTGCACAGTCTGACTGCTTCCTCATTATCAAATGGGCAAACAACGACCACAGGACCAAACATCCCCTCCCGTGCCAGACGACTATCGGTGCGTACGTTGCTCAAGATCGTGGGACTGACCCAGAAACCATTCTCAGGAACCTCCTGAGGGATCTCACCAGTCAGAAACAGGGCACGCTCTCCACGAGCCTGTATCAGGAGAGATCTGATCTTGGCATAACGCTCCTCAGAAACAACTGGACCGAGTCCCAAGCGCAGGCGGTAACGATCTTGGATGTGCGTCTTGAGCTTGTGCAAAAACGTATTGTGAATCGATCGGTGGACGTAGATCACAGAACCGCTCAGACAGAGTTGTCCACTGTTTTCGAACGCCGCGTACGCTGCAGCAGAAACTGCCTGCTCGATTTCGACATCCCCAAACACCAGGGTTGGGCTAATGCCTCTGAGACCGAGACACAGATGCTTGCCAATGTCGGCGGCAGTGTCCTTCCGAATCTGAATGCTTGTTTCGGTATCTCCAATGAACGACACTCCTTGAATATGCGGCGAGCGGACAAGGGTCGAACCAGTGCCGGGTCCATCTCCGAAAATAATATTCATGACACCAGGTGGTAGTGCTGCTTGCCGGAGCACCTCAGCGAGCACTATTATCATCCATTGTTAGTGAATTCCTGTAATCCCGTCACTTGAGAGAATCACTTACAAAAGGCCGTCATGCTGGTCCACTCGCTTGGCTTAGCGATACCTGTACATCCGAACGCGAGACAGGGAGCGATCTTCAACGTCAAAAGGTAAAGCGGCATGTTCGATGAAACGACAATGGCACAGACGCCCACCGGCACTCGCTGCTTGTGCATGAAAGTCCGTTCTGCTGCACCTTTCTGCAGACGTACTGCACTTTCGTCCTGCATAATGTATGTCGCGAAGTATCTAATAAGAAGGAAGGTCAGATGAAATCACATGCAGAAGGAGACGAAACGAACCGGAAATGCTCAATGGCATAGTCAACTTCAAGCTGCGCCCGACCGATAGCTTTGCCTTGGTCAATGCTTTCCCAGACTGCAAACATGTCTTTCTTCTCTTCCATGATTGACGCAATGCGAAGCAGAATCAGACCCCGCAGCTGAAAGGGGGTCTGCGACCATTCAGTGAAAGCTCGACCAGCGACATTGATGGCGTAGTCGACGACGTTGTCAGGGCTGCGAGGTACCTTCAGCAAGAGATTACCCGAGCGGGGAGCCGGCGAGTCGATCCATTCCGGTGTGTGCGCACTATCCAGGAATTGGCCTCCGATGAAATTGTGGAGTCTGAAGGGCTCAGTCTTGGAAATACTGAGAAACTGCATGGCTCGGCCCATGGTGTCGAGCTGCCACAATATCTCAAGAGTGTCCATGATGAAGCCTTGTGAGAGAGGAAATGAAGCCTCCATCGGGTTCGAACACGCGCGATGGGAATGAAAGTGAGAACGGAGAAATGTGATTCTCAGTTGTTTACTTTTTTACTTCCTGCCTGGTGCGGGGAGGCTTATCGATTCAGGCGGCACCGATAACAATGATTCCTCAGATGTATACACAAACATGCGTGTACCTAGGCGCAATTCTCCTCCCGGTTCTGCACTCTACGAATTCACTGAGACATCTGTTGGGATCGTGCCATTCCACATTCATGCTGATGCATCTAGCCTTGTTAGGGTGGCAGACTGAGCCCTTATTTCACAATGCAGGCGTCTAGAAAGGGCCTTTCCTTTCTCGGTTTCTATGCCAAGAGTTTTTTCCTCCTCCATCTCCCATGCAAGCATGTAGCCTCAAGAAGACCTAAGGCGGTGAATTAATGGTCACAAAGACAGATATGACATAGCAATTGCACCTACGGCAAATCAGCATCTGCGGTCCTGTACTGGTTATATTCCAGATTGGACTTATTGCGCACGTTCAGATAGTCTTCAGGCTACATGCTACCAGGGAGATGGAGGAAGAAACTCCTGCTATCCAAACTACCTAAGAAGTGCCTTTCATAGACCTGCATTGGCAAATCTGCCACCATAACGAGAGAGCTATCAAACCTAGTGGGTTCTATCACATGGTGATGCCTCAGGCATCCACAAAGGGTAACACTATTCACCTCAATGAAGATGATGGATTCTGGCTCCATGTAGGATTCCGGTGAGGTGCTAGGGGTAGGAGGCCTTTGGCCTCGCTACCGCTGCTGCCCCTAAAGCTGATGATGACAAGCTGCCTGGGGATTCGAGTAAGGATTCATAACCTCTTAAGGCTAAACAAGGGCTCAGTCTGCCACCATAACAAGGCATCCAGGTTGGATGGGATGATTTCAACAGATACTCAATGATTCCACAGTGGCACATACTAGAGAGAGGACACGCATCAAACTGTTGAGTATCTCCCCATACCAGTACACATGAACCCCGACGTCTCGCCCTAGGTACTGAAAGGAAGGTTCGGAAAATAGCCTGTAGTTATTCTTTACTATCCATTATCTCCCCCATGACCCGGTCACTGAGTCGTTGTATAGCCGCGATCAATCTCAAGCATTCATGATGTTATTGACAATATGTTATGCCGTCACTACTGAATTAAGACCGGATTTTGGGAGGCCCATACGTTTCATACCTTCTCGTCAAACCCTATCAACTTCTCAGTTTAAGATAATAAGAGTAGAGACTTCGCAAGTGGCCCAGACAGCCAGGGAGATCGTTGTGCTTGCAGACAACTCAACCGTCAGAGATGAAGGATAGACATAGTCTGCGCATTACATTCTCTTGTATAAAATGGTTGCCGCCTAGGTGTGGCATGCCATTTTGTTGGATTCTGGCCAGCTGAAAGGGGTTGTTGAGCTGGTGGGTGGCTCCGTTTGGTACCGAGTGATTTAAGTAGGGCTAGCCACAGAGCTTGGTTCGAAATCAAAAGATGATGTTGGAGGCCTCTGTGGAATCCTTCAAGTAGGATCTAACACACGGTTCCCCGTTGTCTGCCAAAGTTCGGGCTTGGTTAGGAGAGGTATGGTGAATCATTTTTACAATTGCAAAAAGGAACATTAGAAGTTGGGTGTAATGTGCCATGTACAGTCTGTAATGCTCTATCACAAATTGCTGGGTTACGATATACAAATATACCAAAGAAACGGACAAACGAATCAGCCCCTTCCATAAATACCAGGGAGATCACTCATTTCTGGAGCATAGTGGCCCTGATGTGATTCAACGCACTTCCAGCACGGAGCCAAGAAATCTGCCCTGGGTGATAACTGTGGTTCAACTGAGCCTCCCAAGCCTGACCATGGCGAGGTTGAACTCTCATAACAACCTGTTTTCCAGGCTGGAACTCTCCCTCCTCAACTCCAAGCAGTGTGATGCGATCACCTTCCGCAACCAGATTGTAATCAGTAGGGTTATCAAAAGTCAAAGGCAACATGCCCTGCTTCTTCAGATTTGTCTCATGAATGCGAGCAAAAGACCGGGCAATAATCGCGACACCACCCAAGAATCGTGGTTCTAGAGCGGCATGTTCGCGCGAGCTACCTTCCCCATAGTTATGGTCACCGATAATGCACCAGCGAATACCAAGACGCTGCAGTTCTCGTGCCACCTCCGGGACTACTTGAACTTGACCAGTCAGTGGATTCCTCGTGTGGCCCAAGGTTTGAGGTGTGTCGGGTAGGAATGCATTCGTTGCGGTAGTGAGCATGTTGTTGCTGATGTTCTCGAGGTGGCCTCGATACTTGTACCATGGACCGGCAGGGGAGATGTGGTCGGTGGTACATTTGCCAGCTACCTTGATCAATAGCTCCATCCCATTGGCGCACTGTGGCTGCCATGCTTGGAAGGGTGTCAGGAGCTGCAAGCGATCTGATTTGGGGTCCAATGCAATAGATAAACCGGACGCGTCGGAAGGTGGCGCTTGGAAGGTATCCTCCCCGGTCTCGAAATGCGGAGGGAGTTCGCAATCTGTGGGGGGTGTGAACTGGAAAGATGAATCACCAACAGCGATGCTGTCAATTAAAGGGTTGAAGTCCAGGCGTCCAGAATAAGCGAAGGCGGTCACCATCTCTGGGGAAGTGACAAAGGAATGAGTGGCAGGATTGCTATCATGGCGGCCAATGAAGTTGCGGTTGAAGCTTGAGACAACTGAGTTCTTCTCTTTCCCTTTTACATCTACATCTTTGCGGTCCCACGATCCAACACAGGGACCACATGAACTGCTTAACACCACAGCTCCGGCCTCCCGCAGTTCATATAGGATCCCGTCTGCCTCAGCAGTCGCGCGAATCTGTTCACTTCCAGGTGTCAAGAGGAAGGGGACCTTGAACCTTTCCATTCCTGCACTTTTCGCCTGAGCAACTACCTGCCTGGTCTTGTCAAGATCTTCATAGGAGCTGTTGGTGCAGCTTCCCACCATGGCATGGCTCAGGGCTGTTGGCCAGTCTTTCTCGGTGACGGCAGCCTTCAGTCGTGAGATGGGGTGCGCCAGGTCTGGCGTGAACGGTCCGTTGATGTGCGGTTCAAGTGTATCGAGATCTATCTCAATAACTTGGTTATAATAGTTATCCGAGCCCTCGTCGGCTGTCAATATGGTCTTCTTCACCTTGAGAGCTGCCTCCGACACATACTCGCGGTTCGTTGCATCAAGATAACGTCGCATGGCTTCCGAATATGGGAAAACACACGATGTTGAGCCAACTTCGGCAGACATATTGCAAATAGTAGCCATGGCAGTTGCACCCAAGGTCTCGGTACCAGGGCCAAAGAACTCTATCACCGAGCCCTTGCCACCAGATACAGAGAGAATACCAGCCAGTTTGCAAATGATGTCTTTCCCTGATGCCCAACCACTGAGCTGGCCCGTCAGGCGAACACCAATCACCTTTGGAGCAACCAACTCCCATGGCATCCCAGACATGGCGTCCACGGCGTCGGAGCCGCCAACTCCAATACCAAGCATGCCTAGGCCACCCGCGTTTGGGGTATGAGAATCAGTTCCAATGATCAGACCGCCAGGGCTATGAAAAGGGCCAAGTCAGTATACTCCTAAGTTATTTATCTACGCCAGAAACTTACACTGCATAGTTTTCAAAGATCACAGTGTGAATGATTCCGGACCCAGGTTTCCAAAACCCGATACCATATTTCTTACAAGCACTACTCAAGAAGTCATACACCTCCGCATGCTCAGATGTGGCACGCTGCAGGTCTTCAGCGGCACCCTTTTCCGAAATGATCAAATGGTCACTGTGCACTGTCGTCGGGATCATGACTCGAGGGAGACCTGCACTGATAAATTGCAAGAGAGCCATTGTCGCGGTAGCATCATGGCAGGCAACTCTGTCAGGTTGTAGACCCAAAATTGTTTTCCCGCGCTCAATCTTCTGTAGGTTCCACTCCTTGTCACCGGTGACGATATGACTATAGAGGAGTTTCTCGGTCAAAGTCAACGGTCGCTGAGACTGCTGTTTCAAAACCTCAAGATTTGCGATTTGCTTGTGGTAATTGACACCAAGGATTTCATGGCCATGGTTGAATCGCCTCGAGGTCGAATTGAGAATTCGCGATCTAGATGCTTGCGCGACCCGGGAGTTTCGCATCATATTGCCTTCGCTCAACACGATCGCGTGAATGATTAAGGAGACCTGACAGCGAAGCCATAACACTCGAAAGATATCTGCTTATAAGATACATTTTTGGCCTCCGACTTCATTTCGAACCGCCATAGGCGGAGAATTCGCTGGAGCGCTCCGGGTGGGTCCGGGTTACTCCGCGCATCAACCTCATCGGCACTTTGGATTAACCCGTTGCGATTTACGGCACTTTCGATTGGGGCTGTAACATACGGGAAGTCCTTTACTTCGAACTTTCAAGTATTGCGACTTTGTTTTCATTTTATTGTGTCATAATACAACATGGCCGCAAGTGCAAAAGCTATCCAAGCCTTGGGCAAGTTCGCGTCGTGCGATGTCAGTTCATCTTATATATAACGCGTATCTTCACGGAGTTTCTTTACTAACAAACGAAAACTGCAGATCGGAGATGCCCTGGTCGGTCTAGGGCTCCGTCATGGGGGATACCTTTCCGGCCTCAAAATGTACAGCCCAGGGTCAAACGGCGCAGTAGCCAAGATCTTTGGTCCGGCATACACAGTTCGCATGGTACCTGCTGCAGACAAGACCTCACCAACACCACCTTGTCATTTTGCCGATGCCATCCCAAAGGGCAGTGTGGTGTTTGTCTCTCAGCCGAAGGGTCTGATCAGCGCATGCTGGGGAGGCTTGATGAGCACACGGGCAAAGAAACTCGGAGCTGCTGGTGTTGTGATTGACGGTCGCTTCCGTGATATTTCTGAGCACCAGGAACTGAATATGGGTCTTTTTGCTCGGGGAATCAGCATCCTGGGGTCGAACACTTTTACACGCTCGTCGGAGCTCAATGTCCCTGTCCAATATGAGAACGTTGAGGTTGATGAGAAGGTTACTATTGAGCCTGGTGATTATATCCTCGGTGATCAGGATGGCGTTGTCTCTATTCCTGTTACCCACATCGAGGATTGTGTGCGTCTCTGTCAAGAGCGGTATGAGATCGATCAAAAGACATTGGAGTGTCTTGAGGCCGGTGAAGAGATGGGTCCTACGATCAAGAAGCTTCGGAAATGAAGGAGTTTCTGGATAAGAGGCAATCCACGCTCTTTCGGGGGATTTTAGTGTCTATCAAATTCATAAAGCTGTACAAAAGCCCGCGCATCTCTTCTCGCTCCAGATGATTCGTAATGCCGAGAGCGCATGATTGCCAAACCTGAATCGGCATAACAGCAGGATAGCTTACAATGAATCCCATCAACAGACCTCGTGACCTCCAGGCTTTCCCAGGTGTAGAAAATGTCGAATTTAGTCATCCGGCATTCGCCCCGGGGCCCCGGGGGCCGGTTGCTGTACCCCGGTTACGCTAAGCCTTTGATTTTCCCCAGGCCACACCTCAATTTGCGCCTTTCGTAACACTTTGAGCGAGTATCATAAAGTTCATTCAGCGCTGATTAATCAAATAAGGGGTGGCTCCGGACAGTCCTCTTCATGTTACTTTTTTCTAAGGCACAATGGTAGAAGAAGCCACTCCCCCGCCCAGGAATGTGCGATCGGCATGTCGACGATGTCGGCTGAAGCGCGTCAAATGCGATGGGGGCATACCTGCCTATGGTAATTGCGCCCGAGCAGAGGTGTGATGTGTCGATGTCCACGGTGGTAACAAGCATTTGTCCATACCATGAGACTTCATAGTAAAATGCGGGGCGCGTATTAAATGGCTAGAGCAGCAGTTCCTCTCACTTCAACCCGTCTTCGATATCTTGCAAGTGACGCAGGTCAACATGGAATTTATCCAGACACTTTTGTCTTTTTGAGGTTTCCCACCTTGCGAAGCATCTTCCCGGGAAGAAGAACCTGCGTCATGTCCAAGAAGCTGCCCCACCACTAGCCTTGCCTCCAACCGTGAAAAAGAGAAGAATCGAGTCGTCTAACTCAGAAGAGAACGATACTCCGACTACCGAGATCCTTCAGATAGTCCGAGGAAGGGATCATGTCATTCAACCTTTGAACAGTGCCCAGGCGTCTTTTGATGGCAATATTGGTTTCTCTTCGACCGCTTGTGATCATCTGCATACTTTCTATTCAGATGAGCTATCTATCGAGTCTGCGATGGAAGGCTTTATGGCAGACTATCTACACGATGACTGGGGCTGGGATCCCTTTTCGGTACCAGTTAGTTTATCAGATCACTATGGTAAATGCCAGAGGAAACACTACGCACGCGTGGCCCAGTCGGAAATCCTTGAGAAATGGAAACGAGGCCGTCAAGTTACCATTCATTGGATCAAAGGGAGAGAGGCAGAAGCTTATGGGTACATAGTGCTGTCTCTGCTTTGTCCATGACAAAGCCAAGGCAATCCCCGGGGCCACGCATGACACTCCCGTGTTCTTTGATTTGATAAGTCTTTGAGTCGTTGAGTCTTTGTCAATTCGTCCCACCCAATGTGTGCTGTACAATGCCATTATTAAGTCCCCTTTGTTGCTTTCGTTATATGTGCGAGCCTTGAGTATATAGCTCTGCCAGAGGTACGCTGTTGTCTATTGAGAGTGTCGTACCAACTCTGCCCGCAATGGCTTTCAAGTATCCCCAGTTTGAGCCCTATGGGAATAAGCTAATCCGATGGATGGAAAACGCCAACGAAGCCGATTGCCCAGTTCGGATTACTACACTCAACTCATGGTCTCTGCCACAGCCTATGGACTGGAATATCGAGCATGAAAGACAATGGTTAAAACCGGAACTGATTTCCTCTATCGTTGGTCTCGGCCTGCCAGTCGGAGAGCTAATTCCAAATGATCTGGATCCCACAGAGTCCCCGTGTGTACGGCATTCAATCATCAAGACACACAATGGAGTCACAGCGTTTGTTGGGACGATTGGACCAGGTGTGCTTTTCTTCTATTCTATTAGAAGATCACACGTCACGAATGATCCCTACGTGTCTGAGCTTGCCAAGATGGCCTATGAAATGCACTATCCGTTGAATGGTCTGAAGTATATTTTTATGAACAATATACTGGAACCCTCGACTGAACCATTCATTGAGGAACAGATCTACCCATCCCGTGAGGGGGCTAAGTATCAATCTGCAGAGCTCCAGACTTGGGACTATCCTTCACCGGAGTTCCGCGCTATTATGGGTACGCCTATTGGTAAGGTTGTCGGATCCCTCATTCTAGGTGCGTTTGGCCAGGGTGTTAAACGCATTGCACGAATTGTTACTTTTCAGAGTGGTTTAGACTTTCACAAACTGGATATTCGCTTCGATATCGAGGATGTTTGAAGTGGACTTTTCTTTTTGAGGGATTTGACCGGGATATGAAGATTGTATAGAAGATTGCTAATGTTCTTCTCTATAGAACCATACGAATGGGAGAGACTAGTTTTTATTCACTTCCACTTTAGCGCTGTATCATATTTCTTATTCTATCCCGCCCCTTCTGAGCAAGATGAAATTACCAGCAGGATATCTATCCGCAGTCGAGTTTAAATATTATTACTGTTTACCAACCGAAGAGACCACAGAGCGTAGAGCAAGGGGCCATATCAATGTATTGAAGTATCGGCACGTAGCTATCACCAGCTAAATCCTTGTTCACGCTCCAGATCCAGACGATTAGCTTCCTCCGCACAGAACATAGCAAACTCTCCAAGCGTGACGAACTCGTCATGAAATTCAGGCTCGACCGCTGTCATGAGTCTTTCAGTCAGGTGGATACCCAGCTCGAACTTCAAGGACTCATAAGGTCTTCCCTGGGCACCGGCGCTCTGCAAAAACTTGCATAGGTAGGGGTAGAAGTCATCTGTAGTTTTCATGGCCTCTAGCCTGTACTCCGTAGATTCGTCGTTGAACATCTCCTTGAGGTCCTCGAACATGTCCTCGGCTCCAGTGTACGGAAGAACGGCATCCTGGCTCAGACGGGCGTTCAAGTGCATGTGGGCCTTTCCAGTGGTTCGACAAGCCACGTAGGTAATTTTGTGCAGTTCAGTGGGGTAATGGTCTGCGTTGAGCATAAGCTTGCCGCGCATATCAACGAGCCAGCTCTCAAAGGTGGGGTTGACTCCATCGTCGAGTCTTTCCGGGTCGGGGAGGTAGGTGGACTTGCTGATTCGGGGCTTGGTGTCCCCTTCAACGCTCTCAGCAGTGAAGGCAGATTGATAGAATTTTGTTCGATTTGCGGTTTCATCGGAAGTAAGTACCTCGGGTCCCGCGGGAGTCGGTTCGTCAAGTCGCAGACGGCGCAGTGCGTAGGCGTAATCCTTTGCCTCTTCAACGGCGCGGTCATGTCGCTCCTTTAGCTCATTGTACCTCTCAAGCTCGCTGTACTTCATTTGCATTAACTCGTCGGAGTGCGCGACTTCAGCGGCCCTAAGGCGTTCGGTGACAGCACGAGTTCGGTGATGTTCAAGTCGGAGGAGTTTCTCGTATTCCGCCTGGGCTGAAATGATAGTATCGTACGGAGGATGGGGATCAAGGTCAAACGAGCGCATGAACTTCTCGTAGTCTGTGACACCCTGCTCCAGTTCACTAATTCCGGATTGAGAACCACGGTGAGCGGGGTTGTAGAAGTCTTCGTCACCTGCAAGGTCTCTGAGACCAGATGGAGCGGGGCCAGGTTTGTGTTCCTGGCAGTTGGCGCCAACAGGCGACTGAGATATGATAGTATTGTTCGTCATAATCGTATGATTCGGATCCGTTGTAGATCGGATCTTGCTCAGCCAGGCGATCGGAGCGGCAGGTGGGGCCGAGGGCGCAGGGCCGGCAAGTCGGCTCGGTTCGGGCCGAGTCTTGCCTTGCATCGGTGCAGGTAAGAAAGGACAAGATGAGAGGAGATAAAGGAATAGGTGTTACTGGTCCAATGTAAGATCTCACTTTTGATCAAAGAGTCAAAGTAATGTGAGACAAGAGGTACGGGAGAAGAAAGAAAGAGAGAGAGAAAGAGAGAGATGAAGGCTGATGGTGAAGGCTTTTATACCTGATCTTGTTTGCTTCATGCGCCCAGGTGGTAACTACATACTATCCAGCTTCACCCTGGCCGTCTGGTGGCTTTCTTCATCGATGAAACCATGATCTGCAGTTTCTATAGATCGACCGAGCTCCTGAGAAGAGCCCGATGATTCTCTCATGCCATGCTGATGGGGTCCGTATCCACTATAAACCCAGGAGAGTGTGGTGGTTAAAAGAATCAATCTAATATATGGTTATTATACTGAATGTCTATCTAACTGCCATGAAACTCTCGTTTATATAGCTTCGGAATAAAAGAAACGAAAGGGATAAAAGTTGGAAAAATCTAGCAAATACATATGTAGCAAAGGTCCGTCACAAACTGTATGAAAGCATAATTGGCATGAATGCCTCACCTGAGCTAGCCGATTTTTACTATTTGTCCGAAGACTTGTAATCCTGCCATTCTTTTTCCATTTCTAAAGCTTCGGCTTCGTAATACTACACATATTGCTTATTCTTTTCCCCCTATGTATCCCTGAGTGTGCATTCAAGCAGACTGCACCTGGAAGATTCTCACCTTTTACTACCGATTCATTCTAGGATGAGAATTGGGATCAAAAACACCAAAATGCCTATACCCGTGGGAGCCAGTGATTGTACATACACGATCAGTAACGGCATAGCCAGGGGCTGGGTCCTCGATCGCCGAGTGGGAAATGAGGAAGGTCATTGCGTCTGGGAGCGCCCAACGCGCTATCTCCCACCTTTGAGCAGATAGGGTACCAGCCACCAATGGGATATCCTACAAAACGCCGAGTGCAATGGGTGTGGCCCCTGATACGTGGCGAGCTGTGGAGAACGCAGCTACTTGAAACCATCAGATGACCCTGTTGTCCCGTCTAGAAACAGCAAGTGGTACTTAGTTTGCAATGGCACCCTTTGCTATAGGAATTTATCGTTTTGCAGGTTGGCCTAGATGTGGGTCGGTGCTCGAACTGAAATGAAACCTCGCCACTGGAATCGATTCATTGAGTAGCCACTCGACATCATAAAAACAAATATATATGTAGGACATGCATGATACAAACTAAGACCAGTTCTCATGTTGTTATTTAATTCCGCGTGCCATTCTCCCGTTCTTGTAACGATTGACGAACTTTGGGGAGCACGAACCGTCCATAATCAATGGCGTCGTTGAGATTATCATAACCCCGGATAGAGATGAGGTCCGCGCCAAGATCAATGTAGTCAAGGAGGGACTCGACAATAGTCTTGGGCGATCCAACCAGGGCAGTGGATGCGCCACGAGCATTAGTTGCCGTAACAGTCGGATACCAAAGAGCTCGGTCCTGGACCTCCCCACGGGCGGCAATATCAAGAAGGCGCTGGGAACCTGCGTTCTGTGGAGGTGGCGCATCAGCGGGGACCTTGCCTTGCCCCTTCGCTCGGTTGGTGGTCAGTGCATCGAGAGTCTTATGTGCTTTGGCCCAGGCGAGATCTTCGGTCTCTGCAATGATAGGACGGAAGGTCACCCAGATGCGAGGTCTGTCCGAGTCCGGGCGACCGGCCTTTGCTGCCTCAGCATAAATGCGATCAATTTGATCCTTGGTTTCTTTCAAAGGTTCACCCCAGAGTCCAAAGATATCAGCCAGGGAACCTCCAATGCGGTATGCTTCATCTGATGACCCGCCGACTGAGACCGGGATTGTGCCGTTGGTTGGCCGAACGCGGTTGCTGAACTGTTTGAACTGGTAGTATTTGCTGTCCCAGTCAAATAACTCGTCGGATTTCCATGCACGGCGGAGAATCTTGATATAATCCTCAAGGCGCGCGTAACGTTCATCCTTGCTCAGGAAGTCTCCTTCTTTGGCCTGTTCTGCATCGCTTCCGCCTGCGATAAAGTGAACAACGACGCGACCGGAGCTCAGTTGGTCCAATGTAGCTAGTGCCTTTGCTGCAACTGTGGGGTACAACGTGTTGGGTCGCAGGGCAATGATGACCTTGATGTTCTTAGTCACAGAGAGAATGGTGGCTCCAATGGTGAATGGATCATATGATGAGGAGTCATATGGCACCAGCGTGTAGTTGTAACCATAATCATCGAGGTTGCGAGCGTAGCGAACGAGGTACTCTGGATCAATCGAGGCGTTGGGGATTGGATTGATCTCGGTAGATGCGTTCGGGAAGGTGACGCTGATGAATTCCGGCATAGTGGCTTCTTTTTCACCGTTTGACGTTCTGAATTGTATTGTCAGATACTATTCTACTTTCCACCTCGCGGTAGATCCATCCTCTTTTAATACTTCAGGATTGGAGTTTCTCCGGGATGATTTGGCATCAACGTATGACGCAAGATGCTAAGAGATTGCGTCTTAGCACGCAAGTCGATACCCATAGCCTTCTGGCCCGGATCGTATGTTTTACTTAGATTTCCCTTCTAATTTGAGCAAGCGCTATTTCTACGGTCGCATCAAGTGAGCAATAGTACGAGGACTACAAGGCATTGCGCCAGTATTGCGCAAGATGGACCTTGAGTATCGCAATATGATGTTGACTAGGACCAGCATAGAAAACTGGCCGAGATCGCAGTTCAATTTCAAGCCTAACTTATCAAGACCTCACCTCCCTAGATAGAGATTTCGCAAAACGAATCCCATTGATGCCACTATCACTGGCATAATCTTTGGCGTGGTATGCCTCGCCGTGGCCAGCTATTTGGGATGCCATCTAATATATAACAGCAAAACAGTGATTGGAACCAGATATGAAATTGCAGTGCAGACACGGTTTTCAGTACAGTTGCTGGCCCAAAGTCTGCAGAAAACGCTGTCGGATATCCTTGCAGATCTCCACGTTGCTTCGCGCCCTATCCTGAGAATCTTGTGCGCGACGCGCCAGCCACTCGTCCCGGTCCTTGACAAACGCCTCCATCCGCTCGTCGCGCTGCTTGACCATGGCCTGTTTGTTGGAACTCATGCTGCTCACATCCGGCTCAGGCACATCATCGCCAGGCGGGAACTGAGGCTTGCGCGGAATGCGCTTCTCGACCGGCAGAATATCGAGCTTGGGACCAGGAAGTGTCTGGTACCAATAGGCGGTAGTGCTCCAGTCGTCGCGGAGGTGGTTGGCATGGCCAGACTCCATGGTTACCTTGATCTTCTTGTTGAAGCGCACTGGGTCAGCGAGGTGCCAGCGGTAGCTGACCTGGTAATTCGGGACATCTTCCTCGTGGATGATGGTGCCGCAGAATGGGTACGCGTTCTTCTGCATACCCCATCCCTGAGTGAAGTAGTCTTCACCACCTGTGCCGTGCATGCTAGGTGGCCAGGTGTCGTCGTCGATGAAGATCATATCGTCACCCTCACCCCACCAGGTGCCTTGGAAATGGGCCACGGATTGGTTGCAGCCGATGAATTGGCCAGCGCCTTCGGTCTCCAAAATGACGTAATTGTCCTTTCCGTCTAGGTTGGGCACTTGCGTTTCGAGGCTGTTTGTCTGAATACGAGATGGGGCCCAGCCGTTGGTTGGGTTCATGCGGCGCCAGTGCGCGTGGAAGTACAGCGTATCCGCGGGCAGGGGCTCCGGATAGAGTTCGTAGTCGACATAGAAGTACTGGAAATAGGCCTCATCGTTCTGATTCTCAATTTCGATGCGTGCCCGTTTGTTGAAAGGCATGGTGAGGTAGCAGTTGAACGCGGCAGCTCCGCCGAATTTCTTCTCCTCGGATGGCTTAACGGAGACCGTGAATGGGAGGGACTGGAAGTTGGCAGCCATGGAATGGCCAAGGCAGAAGAAGTCTCCGATCGGTGCAATAACGTTTGGGGTCTCCGAGTCGTCCCAGTACATCTTGATGAGTACCTTGCGATAGTAGTCTGGGTCGTTGACTTCGTAGTTGAGTCCGAGCGCATTGTGGATTTCCATCATCGCAACCCCGGACTTGGAGTAGGGAATCAGGCCTGGACCTATGATCTTGCGGCAGGTTTGAACAAACCACAAATGTGTGATGGCACCAGGGCCTTCCAGGTCGGCCAGCACAATTGACTGGCCCGGCAGGACAACAAAAGCATCCTCGTTGAGACCCTTCTGGTCCCAACTGGCCACGCGAGCACTGCGAGCCACCTTTCTCTTTGCCATGCTGGCCAACAGGTCGTTTCCAATGGGCATCTTCAAGGTATGATCGGAGAAGCTAGTTGGGTGAATTTGTTTGCAATTGGAGTTATCGAAGGCGAGTCTTCATGGCCCTTTAATAGCCACATCTTGCGTCTCTTCCTCCCCACATGACGATGACCGCAGTCGAGTTATGCGGAGTTAACTGTTCTCTCGCGAGAAATAAACTGAATCCATGGGTATTTAGGTCTCGCGGAGGTGCACCGACTCTCCGCGATAACAAGTGCGGGGTCGATGGATTGCTAGGGCGGAGGCCCCGTCTTCGTCCGCGATATAATATCTTCCCAACTTCAACTTCCAGAATCATACGATGGAGGACCAGCGCCCGCATAAGCGAAAACGCACGACCCTGGCATGCGATGCCTGTCGAGCGCGGAGAACCAAGTGCGACTCGCAGAAGCCGTCCTGTCGTTATTGTCAAACCCACGGACTTGATTGTCTCTACCAAGAAGCGCCAGTGGAACCCCCCAGTCGGTATCTCACAGGTTTCTCCGCGCCCAAAGAGATAGTACTAACATGTGACATGTTGGACAGGGTAGAAGAAGAATTGAATGGCGTGAATAAACGACTTGATCAACTAATCAGCCTAATGCTTCCAGCGCAACCCGTTTCCCCGGATGTTGGTGCTGCAGGTCCGCGAACTGAATACGATGCGTTCACCAATGAAGAATATTCACCGTTTGATTTACCTTCTAAGCTACTTGGTAATCCGTCTGTTATGCTTACGCTCGGACTGGATGCAGATTTTGCCCAGGTCCTAACCCGAAAGGAACGAATTGCCGGGCCCGAGGGCCTGGCGAACGCAAGTGCACGGGTGCTTGTTGTTCATCATCAGCATATAGTGGGGGTGCGTTGACCCAATGTGTGCACCAACATCAACTAATTACCACATTAGCGCATTGGCTGCATTCTCTGCTCGCGTCCACACCTGGTATCCCATTCTTCCCTCGGGATTTTCGCAGGAGTACTTCCGGGTACTCTGTGGACCCCTACGTCCTTCTTCGGAATCTTGTCTTTCCCTTCTTGTGGCCGCAATCGGCCATATAGTAGAGCAAGATGAGGCAATCTTAGATACCCCATACTTTGAAACAGCGCTCGCCTCGCTGCCAACCATCATCGCCGAGTGCAGTATCCGCAGCGTCCAATGCTTAATGTTGATTGGTTTGTATTATTGCTGTTTGTTGAAGCCTTGTCAAGCCCATGACTATTGCTTAATTGCATCGTCCAAGATCCAGAACATCATCAAGAGGTGATTCATTCCTTCTCCGAGAAATTTGACGCAAGGCTAATATGAATATTCTAGTGGGCTAGAAGGCGATGATCCAAATACCGTGGAGCAAACTCGGCTAGCGTACTGGGGTGTGCTATTACTCGAGGAGTAGGCAGTGCAACATTTCCAAGTGGGCTTTATCACTAACTTTCGTTGCAGTGAGATCGGCGGCCAATTGGATGTTGCCAAGAGCGGTATCTGGTGTCTGGATGAACATGTTCCACTGCCGCTATGCCACCAGACATGGCACTTTATGCCGGAGAGTACACTAAGAGCAGTTCCCTCGCCTCCCTCCCCGGGTAGTGCACACTCCACCCACACAAGCGTGCAAATTATGCAATCATATTTCCTTGCTGAGATTGCTATGAGACGTATGCTACATAGATGCAACACTGCTGTCCAGGTGACGTCCGGCGGAAAATACGTCTATGCACCGGGTATCGCACTGGAGCTAGAACACCAGCTTGAGGAGTGGTATCGTTATCTGCCCGAAACAAACTCTTTCGTCAAGGGCGATGTGTCACAGCCGTTAGCACTGGTCAATATACCATCCTGTCCTCTGTCGAACTTCCTGCGGGTCCAATACTACTGCTGCAAGCTTTCTATATATTGGCCGGCTGTTTACCAGGCGATGCAAGATGGAGCCACTACAAACATCCTTGTGGATCATTGCCAGAGATTCTTTGATTCTTACGCGATGCTCATACCAAGTATTGTTGCCGCATTCCGCGACTGCTGGGTGAACAGGTGGACATTATTTGTTAGGTGGGTTCATAATCTCTATTGTGAAATCGGTCGATATATCTTTACTAATATTGAGAGATAGTCTTTTTATTACTTCCGTGGCCGCCATGACCGCAGCAAATACCCCCTGTTTAAGTGGGCTCTGTTCGCCTCTGTTCTATCAATGTATCCAAGCATCTGGACGCGCGGAACAGACAATACTACAGAGAAGTCCATCCTTGATGCTGCTACAGGGCGTACTAGAAGGGCGCCTTTTAGAGTCTGGCCTTGTATGAAAGAAGAAGAAGAATGAAGAAGAAAAAGCAATCTTGAGTGGAAGTACTTATAACTCTTTTAACATTCTGCAAGACCTCCGAACTTACGTGCATATATACACTCATGATCTCCGAGCAGACGACAACCCCTCCCAAATATTTACCTCCTCAATAACAGCACTCCCCTGTTCCCCCTTGGCAAATGCTGATATGCCAGCAGCACCAATATCCGGAGAGTAGACCATCGTAGCCAAGGCAAACCAATTATTTGCAAAGACCTCCAAGGTATCTGCGTCGGAGATTATGTGAATCCGCAAGCTCTCCAATTTGTCCTTGGGTTCGACCCCCAGGTAATCGGTCCTGTAGAAGAGGGTAAACGGGCCTTGTTCGGGGCAATTGCGTATGTTTGGACCAGACGTCGATCTTCCCTTGTGGACGCTGATGGTCTCTTCCTGAGGAGAGAACTTGATCGTAGTGCATATAGACATATCGGTATTGTGGCGGATATGGAAACCGACTTCAGAGCAGCAACTCGGGTTGATAGTGATTTCTGCCTCGAGCTCCCACGTAGTAGAGGATGTTGAGCACAGTGCGTGTGATGCTCCCGCTGTTGGTGGGAGTGAGATATATTTTCGTTGGCAAGAATGGCGATGGCGTTTGCGGAGTCGAACTATCTCTTCGATAGGTCGTATCCCGAGAGTGTAGATAGTGGCTGAACCATCTCGGTTTGGAACTTGTTCAACAGACGATATCTCTGACAGAGGAGTGTAAAGAGCTCGAGTAACATTTGAGATAGAAAGGAGAAAGAGCTCGCGCGGAATAGCCAATGCGCCATTCCATCCTTTGTCTCTGGCATAACTCGCTGGTATGTCCTCTTCGGGAATCCATGCGTGCATTATATGTCTCTTAGACACCGGATCGAGAAATGAATTGGCTGCATATAATGATCCGCAGTCCAAATACCCGCCATGGGTGTACTCAACACGAGGCACGTTGTTTTCAACCCTCAAGTCACCAAACATCCACAGTAGAGAACGGACAGTCCTTGGAGGAATATGCGCACCACATTTAGAATTTCGGATATGTTCACGTTCTATGTCTCCCTCCGCCCCTAAGATGAGACACACGCGGCTTTTGCTGCCGGCTTCGATGGTCAGGAAATTCACGCATTCCCAGTTGACGCCGAAATTCCCAGACCATTTCTGCGAGGGCTGGAACCGAGCAGGCATATTGACCAAGGCAGACAGATAGTGCCATTCGGATACGTTCCTATGCGGCACGGAATATAGAAACGCTGTCGGTCCGTGGCCTTCAATTCCACCTGAAACAAGCCCGTACATGGAATTCAGCCCAAGGAAATCATTCAAAGCATGCCACTCTGCTAAGAAGGGGTCCCGAAACCCAGTCACCTGAATCCCCTGGGGCTCGCCAGCTAAGATGGGATTTTCTGAGCATTTTGTCCATGTCTTCCCATTATCCCTGGATTCGGCGATTGCTAAGCCAGCAGCGTCGCGGGGATACGGAGGTGTGCTCCAGTGAAATGGTAGATGGCGCACTGATGAGTAGACAACCTTCAGAGAACCTGGCTCGGAGTTTTCGGGTGGTGCCATGCAGCCTGTAAAGACTCCATCACGATCATAAGATTGATCGGGAGTCAGAGCAGGTTTGGTAGAGGCTGTCCAGTGTATGAGATCTTCGCTGATGAGATGACCCCAAGACATCGAGCCCCATTCAGTACCATGTGGATTGCCTGTTTGGTGTAAGTTATGTAAGCGAAATCTTCTCCCACCTGGGCAAGGTCGCAGCACCAAAAACGCTTACACTGATAGAAAACATGATATAAGCCTGTCGCCGGATCGTAGCCAGGAGCACAAGGATCGTTGATCCAGCAGTTTGCAGTGAAGTGCAGAGAGGGCCGGATGCGATGGGAATCCATGTTTTTGGCTTCATCACAGAACGACATCACTGTTAAACTTCAACACAATTTATACTGGATTGTCAATGCCAAGTCCCGCAGATGCCGATCTTGGCGTGTACTGAGTATCGCGGAGTAGCCTTGGGACTCCGCGAGAGTCCTGAACTTTAATTCCCCAGACTCCACCGTTTCCCCACGGGGTAATAGACAATGCGTTGGGGCTGCATATATAACTGGACACTCCACCCACCGGAAATGTGGGTATTGTATACCACTCCATTGGCGAAGATCTATCACGATGACCGACGAGTACACAGTCCACATCCCCAGCAGGTTACAGCTACTGACTTCTCGCCAGAATTGATTATACTGTTATCAACCCTGATAAGAGATGGCGAATGCTTCGCTCGCAGTGGCGGTTCGCTCTATGGGGTAAGTCCGAGTCCCCCAGGAACCATACATGCACTTACCATTTTAGCACTGTGGATATCCAGCGGTGTTATGATGCAGGGGTTCGACATTGTCGCGGGGAGTCAATTGGTATCATTGCCTGCATTTCGAAAGCAATTTGGTATCCTTGAGCCGACGGGGAACTACCTCATTCCAGCGTATTACATCTCGGCTTGGAGCTCGATTGCCCCAGCATGTGAAATCGTAGCCACCTTTATTGTTGTTCCTTCACTGGAGAAGTTTGGCCGCAAGCCGGGGATTATGGTGGCGACGATGATATCTGTCGCCGGTGTCCTCCTGCAACAGTTGGCCACAGATTGGCGAACGCACCTTGCCGGCAGAGGAGTCAATGGTGAGCGAAGCTCTTCACGGGTCTTTCGCAGTCTGACATTACCCTAGGAATTGCTATTGGTATCATGTTTACTATATCACCTCTGTGGATTGGGGAGACATGTCGACCAGAGCTACGGGGTTTCTTCCTCTGCTTCTTCAATACGAGCATTGTGTTTGGTCAGTTTGCGATGTCAGTATTACCTTTACCATGGGTGTGTGGATACAGTTACTGAATCTCTATACAGTGTTGTTGTCTCAAAGGGAGCAAGTCATATTGATGGAAAATGGTAAGCTTGCACTTACATTGGGCCCTGAGATTCAATTAACCCAGCATGACAGGCAATGGTGGCTCCCGGTGGTGGCCATGTACATCTTCCCCTGTGCGTACAAAACAGGTCATACCCCGACTATTATTAACATTTTTTGTAGTTATTCTCACTACAGGATGGTTTTTCTTCCCTGAGTCGCCATACTGGCTAGTCCGGTACGGAAAATCAGCTCAGGCAAAGAAGGAATTAAGAAAGGTCTACGGCTTCAACGATGACAATTTCTACGACATCGAAATCCGGAGAATGGAAGAAGAAATCCGCCTTGCAGCCGAAATTCAAGAAACAGCAGACACGCCTAACTACAAGTTTTTAGGGGGTTGACATGTCAGCAGAGGTCGAGTGCTTCAAAAGTAAAAACCGCAAACGAACCTTCACTGCTATCTTTGCTGCTAGCGGTCAGCAAATGGTTGGAGCTACCTTCGTCATCGGCTACGCGACCTATTTCCTTGAATTGATCCACGTAAAAGCTTATTTTGATGCCTCTGTGGTTCTCTACGTCGTCATGCTTTTGTCCTGTATGGCGGCCTTCCCCTGACGGAGATTCTGGGACGACGGACCCTGATCGTTTGGCCACAATTTGCACTGTGCTTTATTCTCTTGGTCATAGGGATTCTCGGATGCGTCCCAGACCAAACGAAAGCCAGTTGGGGAATTATAGTTTTTATCTACTTGTGGTCGATCATTTTTCAGCTTTCTATCGGGGCGACAGGGTTTGTTCTAGCGTCGGAAATTGCTACCATGCGTCTTCGTGGCGCAACCCAGGGACTTGTCACTATTTCCAACGCGGTCTGGGGCCTAGTCATGCAATTTACCATCCCTTACATGGTTAGCAGTGACATGAACTGATTTAGGTATATTGGCTAAACGATTAACAGATCAATCCGGATGCAGGAAACTTGGGTGGTAAAGTCGGGTTCATCTTTCTAGGGACGGGACTTGTTGCTGCAATTGGGGGGTGGTTCTTATACCCGGAAACAAAGGTATGACTTTCCTACGTGATCATTGCGTGCGTTTGCTAAATCGCTATACTAGGGAATCCCGCTCGAGAAAATTGATGAACTATATGCACTACACGTGGCGCCCAGGCATTTCAAGCGAGTGGGAAATGAGCTAGGCCTGGCTGATGAGCTAGGCCCTGTTGGGGAGACCCAGAAAGGCGAGAGCGTACATGTTGAATAGGGGTCACAGGGCTTGTTTATTTTAACGACAACCATATATAACTTATCTTTTTGCCAACAACGGCATGGGTTGGAGAATCATAAGATCAATCTCGCAGAGCTAAAATGTAAACGTCCGGAAATTGCTCAATTATTTGCTACAATTCGCCAGTTACCCCGCGACCAGTTTGAAGAAATATCTTAAGCAGTTGACTGCATCAAAGAAAGCCAAAAATCAGTTCACATCAATGTCTCAAGGTCATGAGTGGCTGGATGGCTCTGCGTCGGCGGCACTATTGCTTCCGGCGTTTAGCCATACTAGCGGGTTTAGGCTTCCGGGGTTTTAGTGTGCCATCCTCAACGAGGAACCTTGTAAGATCGAATAGAGACATATTTTATCGAAACTTGAAATTCCTCCTCATTATCTTAAGACCAGTAAGGAAAGTGATAACTTGCTGGCGCACGGATGATAAGACGCTAGTCCCAATCGGGATACTACGTCATCGATGGGGGACAGGTTATATCCACGACAAGCCTGACTTCTCATCCGTTTCTCCTACTCGTATCTTCATTTGAATAAATTGACTACTTCAAACCAGCCATTATGCCGCTCGTCGTTCCAGGAATCAACTCCTCATTTGGTGACAAGTCTGAGTGGGTCAACAAGCTGATGGGAAAGACCATTGGCGATACTAGTAATGAGACAGTACGTCACCTTTGAGAAATCGCCGAAATCAACCATGATATTCTAACTGTTCGCTAGTCTTTTGCAAAGAAGGATCTGCCTGAATCTCACCGGGTATTGAAGCCAGGTGACATGAAGACCATGGATCATAATCCGAACAGGTAAAGCCTCATTGCAAAGTGCCATAAACCCAACGACCGCGTTGCTGATAGTATCCGCACTGAAATAGACTCAATATCCATGTTAATGAGGAGGGAGCTGTTCATGATGTGAACTACGGTTAGAGCTAAGAGATATATTTTAGACCTATCCCGGCGCAAATCACAAGAATAAATTGAACCTATTGAATATCTATTGCGTGAAAGTCTATTGCTGTCCTCATGATACCATTTCGCGTGAGCCAACTCACTCAGCCTTCCATCTCAGTAGAGTAAGCGAGTGTCGGGGGAACACATACGACCCACTTCCATCCCAGGTCGACTCCTTGATCGCCACTTCTTCCTTGCCGTTCATATTTGACGCGGACAAATCGTCCGCTGTGACTGTGAACACAGTCACCTCTCCCTGAGCTCCCTCAACGCGACTGTCGAAGTCCTGAGAGTCATGAATGTTCACCACAGCAAGATTGACAAACCCATCATCTCCCAGAGCGGCACTGACATCCAACCAAGGTGTATCCTTGGCACTTCGGATCCACTTAGGAGTGGTCTCACCATCGTACGTTCCACAGGAAACATGACTGGCAACAGTCCAACCGCGCATGTAGCGCGAGAACAGCCAAAGAGGCCACCAGGTGGTCTGCTTGGTAATTCCCTCTGGGGTGGTCATCAAGGGCGAGATGACGTTCACGGTCTGCGCAATACAAGCCATGCCGACGTCCTTGCTCTTTCGGACAAAGACGTTCAACCAGGAGGCGACGGCGAGAGCATCAGAGAGCGTGTAGTTCTCTTCGGCGCCCTTGCTTCCCTCTGCGCGGATGGGATCCCAGACGTTCCACTCGTCGAAGCAGATTGTCGGTCGGAGTTGCTCAGGAGGAACTTGGTTCTCAACTCTGGCGAGATCGATCAAAGAGGATGTGATCTCAATTGCGCGCTCGGCGGCCAGTGGGGCTGTCACGTTGTGCAGGTGGGATGATGAGGACGTGTACAGGTGGATGCTGTGCATGTCAATCAGAGGGACTGAGCTGGTTGACAATGCCGAATGAGCGGGGACAAGACACTTGTTTAGTGTGTAGTAATCCCATGAAGCAGTGCCGTCTTGGCCGCAGAGGATCAAGACAAGGGTGGGATCAAGGAGCTTGAGAGCTGTAAGGAAAGCCTATTAGCGCGACATTTCTGCTGGTATTGGGATGAGGTATTACCTTTGGCCCATTGAATCGCCTTGTGAGCGTATGCCTCTTTGGTCATCTGCTCCACCTGCCAGGGACCCCAACACTCGTTTCCGAGGGCCCAGTACTTGACCTGCACAGATTGTTAGATGGGTTGTACCTCAACAGGTTGTGCTTCTGATCTGAACATACATTGTAGGGCTCCTCACGGCCATTCTTTCGGCGAAGGTTGGCATAGTAAGTATTGCCAGTTCCATTGCAGTACTCAACCCAGCCCAAGGCTAAGACGTTCCAACATCAGCATGCCTGCTCGTCAAAGTAGGTTTAAATGAGAATATACCTTCATCAAGGGTACCGGTACCAAAGTTGAAGCAAAGGTACGGCTCTGTGCCTACAGCCTCACACCATTGCATGAACTCGTCAGTGCCGAATTGGTTTGTCTCAGTTCCGAGCCAAGCAAGCTCTGGTCTGTCGCAAGTTCAGCATCAGCAAAGCTCTAGCAAAACGGATCTATGGGGAGTAACCATACCTGGCCGGTCGCTGATCCTTAGGGCCAACGCCATCAAGCCAGTGATAGGTGGCACAGAAATTGCCGCCGGGATACCGAACGACAGGGATGTTGAGCCCCTTCAACGCCTCCAGGACGTCAGTGCGGAATCCCTTCTCGTCTGACAGCGGGTTTCCGGGGTCATAGATGCCACCATAGATACAGCGACCCATGTGCCTGTGGGAGAAGTTAGTTCATGTCGCAAAACTGGAAGAAGACCGAGATGGCTTACTCGGTAAAGCCGGCGTAAATGTTCGGGTTAATCTTAGAGATGCGCCTCGACGGGTGCACGGAGATGAGAGGCGTCTCATGATCTTCCAATTTGGTAAAGGTCGTCATTGTTCCAAGGTTTATACGAATGGGAGGTTTTGTTTTCTACTGTTTATGTTGGAGGCGTCGCGCTGGCTAAATATGCGATTCGACTCCGTTCACCTTAAGGGAAATGTGTCCTTGTTTAAGATTCGAGGAAGGCAGTTAAAGAACCGAAATGCATTATAGTCACAAGGAATTTATCGAAATAACCGATGTCTCAGGCCTTGAAGCGGCAAAACTCCTGCGGGGGAATGAGTCGTGACTATCGGATGATGACCCCTGTATTTAGCACTAGTAGCGCTTGTAGTGGCTACCGGAGAAACGAAACGAAGCCTTTGTTGGCCTTTTGGAGGGAAGACAGCCCAATAAACCAATAAACCGGTAGTCTAGCCTCACGATATTCCCGAAATGGAAGAACCGCCGGAGATCTTCCGTCAATCACGGACGAGATCGAGCGCCACATTTCTGAGCTAACTCCTCCCCGCATATTTGGACTCGTCATCTCGGACCATTCCTACTAAAGGTAAAAATGCGGGATTCGATTTGGTCAAGCATGTTCCGCATTTCCCTCCGTTTGCACGCGACGTTAGCGCAATTCAAGCCTTGACTTCCTGATGTATTCGATTCTCCGAAGTCATGGTTAATTGCCACATTTGTGCGAGTTCCTGGGCTCCTTCGTATATGTAGAGATGATCCCCCGGAGAATGGGTGACATGTGGAGGTAGATCTTCATTCCCCATATTCTTCGATTCAATATCCACTTCTCAAAACCATGCGTCTCTCGCCATCATGGTACCAGGTATGAGGGACAACCCCCATCAAGAAGACTGAGCTCATGTTTCGATATAGTTCCTGGTCGGCATCTTTGCCTCCCTTGGTTCATTCCTTTATGGATGTATGTCTCCAATCGTCTTTCTTGACTCGCAGAATCTGATATAGTCGCAGATGATCTGGGTGTCATCGCCGCGGTGCTGGTCTCTCAATCTTTCAAAGCCAAGTTTGAAGCAAATGATACCGAAACGTCAGTCTCACATCCCGCATGAAATATGAAAGTATCTAACAACTTTGCAGAGGAGTAATTGTGTCTCTATTCACCGCTGGCGCATGCGTCGGTGCCGGCTTTGCGGGTCCCAGTGGTGATTATCTGGGTAGACGAGGGACCATATCGTTGGGATGTCTCATCTTCACTCTCGGAGGTTGCCTTCAAACCGCTGCGAAAACGATTGAATACCTCTACAGTGGACGATTCATCGCCGGGTTAGGGTATGTGATCGAAACAGCCCTGGAGATACCTAGGCATTTAAACAAGCACTAATCAGTTGGTTATCAGGGTCGGTTTCCTTACCATGATGATCCCCCTGTACCAAGCCGAGATCTGTCACCCCAAGATCCGTGGTCGAGTTACGGCCTTGCAGCAATTCATGCTGGGTATTGGAGCGCTTGTTGCTGGATGGGTTGGCTACGGGACCTACACCAACTTGGCACCGACTAACGATGCACAATGGCAACTGCCTCTCGGTTTGCAGATTGCCCCTGCTGTGCTCTTGGGTCTTTTGATCTCTTTCTTCCTGAGGTAGGACTATTTCCATCGGGTCAAGTCCAATAACTAATATCAATCCAGTCGCCTCGCTGGCTCATCGATCACAACCGCGCCGAAGACGGATTGCGCACATTGGCCAAGCTGCATGCGCATGGCGACGAAAACGATGCTTGGGTACAGGCAGAATTCACTCAGATTCAAGAGACCATCACATACGAGCATGAGCACGAGGCGAAGTCATATTCCGAGCTGTTCACCAATCGCTCCTCCTTCCGTCGCCTGTTCCTTTGCTGTGCATTGCAAGCCTCGGGCCAGATGACCGGTGTATCCGCCATTCAGTGAGTGCTCAACATGAATTATCAACATCGAATCCATTAGCTGACATGATTTCGTGCAGATACTACTCACCTCAGATTTATAGTCAAATCGGTATCTCCAACGGAGATACGTTGAAGTACCAGGCAATCAACTCCATCATTGCATTGGTTGCGCAAGTACTGTGCATGATATATATTGATCGCTTCGGTCGTCGATGGACTCTGATCGGTGGTAACCTTGGCAACATGGTAACTTTCATCGTTGCAACCATCCTGCTTGCCAAGTTCCCTCCATCAACCAACAACAACGGTGCTCACTGGGGTTTCATTATTATGACTTGGCTGTACAACTTCTCTTTCTCCTCAACCTGTGGTCCTCTATCCTGGATTATTCCAGCCGAAGTGTTCGATACTCGCACACGTGCCAAGGGTGTCTCGATTGCCACTATGATGTCGTTCGCTTTCAACACCATGATCGGCCAGGTCACGCCCATTGCGATGACGAATATTGGATACCGCTTCTACTATTTGTTCGTCATCTGCAACTTCACCAATGCGATCTTCTTTTGGCTCTTGCTTCCAGAGACAAAGCGCGTGCCCCTCGAGGAAATGAACCAAATGTTCACAAATGCTCCGTGGATTGTGCCTGGAACTCGCAAGGAAGACTACATGTCTCATGACCTGGAGCGGAAGGTCGAGGAGCAGGAAGTGAAGCAAAGCGCCCTGCATGTTGAGTAGAATAGTGTCACAGGGGACCTGCAGGGGGTATTGTTGGTGTTGTAGGTGTGGAATGTTTAGTTGATTTGGTACTGAGATACAATAATGTGCTGTTCCTATGGAGTGGAATGTTTCTAAATTGACAGGCCTTGTAATATAAGAAAATGTTGAAATCGTTCTATCCTACATGGATGCCTTATTGCTAGACAGACTGAGCTTTTGTTTGCCTGTTTGCTTCTTTGTGGCCTTATAAAAGGCCTTTCCTTTCCGAGATTGAACTATAGATTGTTCTTCCTGACTTTCCCCAGCAGTGAGTTGTAGCCTCAATAGAAAACATACTAAAAGGTGACTTGAGAAGTGCAACACATAGGGTACTATTACCAGTAGTAACCTATATATACTAGTGAGGGGCAAAGTCACGCCTTCTTACTATACTTGTAAAGAGATGTCCTTCATCAATCAATTTGATCTACATTATACAGTCCTAGGATAGATATTCGTGCTAACTAGCTGCCGCGGTCATCCAGACGTTCGCGAGCATCATTCAGAATCTGAGCTGTATCCTCCCAAGCCAAGCGAAACTGGGGTTGGCTTTGTCGGGCTTTTTGGCTTTACTTGCCCCTTCTCTGTATCTGTCACTACCTTGGACTGTGTGGAAGAAGGTCTGGCTTTATCGGACTTAGAAGTCCCTTGGTCCAGCTTTTTGGTACTTGAACCGCCAGCTTCAGACTGTTTCTCCGAGTCTTCCCCATTCTGTGTGTCCTTCCCTGCGGTCTTCTCGGTCACTGAAGCCTTGCGCTTCTTCCCTGCAATCAATGAGTTCTTCTGTTTATCACTCCGCCTCTTGCGAGCCAGTGCAGTCCATTCCTGTCCTTGCGCTGGTGCCGCATCCGACGTTGATTCCAGCAGTGCTTTCTGCGCCTCTTCGCGTCGTCGGTGGAAGGCTTCAAGTTGTTCCGCCGTCTCCTTCTTCACAGCCGCCTCCTTGGCGCGTGTTGACTCGAGAACAGAATCCAGGAATTCGACTTCGTCTTCATCGAGGGAGCGAAATTGGTTTCTGAGACGTGATTTCTCTTCAAATGCTTCTTGTTTGGCCACTGCATAATAACCGAGGAAAATCACCCTAACATGTTAGCCAGATTCCCTGGATGAATTGTCCGCTCATTTGCCCGTTCGTGTAGACAAGGTAGACAAGGCCAGGCAACCGAGTTGGGCTCACTTTTATTCCGCTCCAACACCTCAAAGAGACTTTTGCCGTCATCCTGCTTCCCTATCTCGGCCTTACGTCTCCGCTCCTCCTCGAGCTCTTGCTGCGCTCTGAGCCACTCATCGTCCCGCTCGATCGGCTTCTCGTTTGTTCCGGCTGAAACGAAACCTGATGACATGATGATCTGGGTAAAATGGATTATGGGGCACGGGGATGGAGCACTCGGGTATAATGGTCGGGATGCGAAATTATCCGGCCACGGGGGATTCGGGATGGGATGTGGGGCTTGGAATGAACCGAAACGCGGGCGAATAATAATTTGTGGACGAAAAGAGATTGGGAAGTTTCTGGAAAGGGAAATTTCACGTAAGTCAAGAGAGTCGGCCCCGGGGGGAATTGGATGAATTAGGTGGTCGACCTCAATTGGTCAATGTGGGCCAATATTGGGTCGAATCGCGCATTTAGCCAGAATGCACTCGGTGTTCCCCCTTGGTTACACCCTCAAAACGCTCTCCGGGGCTCCAGTATGACGATGAAAGCGTCTATCGCGGAGTTGGATATGGCCATTCGGGTAATTCTTGATCACCTCATCCACGGTTAACTTCAATATCTTGCAAATCCAACAGAAAGTAGAGAGAAATAACGTCCAATATGGCCAATTTACCACCCCACCGCCCCTCCCCCCTCCCCTCTGCCCCCCCACGACATCATCGATTGCTCTTGGACCTGCCCACTTTACATTTGGCCATTATATAAAGCCCCTTGTCTCTTGAAGCTCTTCCTTTTTCTTATTCATTATTCCATCTCTTAAAATATATCAAAATGTCGAACCAGCACACTCAGTATGTCCCAATGCGATACACTTCCCCCTCATTTCCCCCAGACCATCGCATTAACCCTTCTCTCTCTATAGGAAGACCTACACCCTCAACACCGGCGCCAAGATCCCCGCCATCGGTCTGGGAACATGGCAGTCCAAGCCCAATGAGGTCCGCGTGGCCGTGAGGGATGCCCTTCTCGCCGGTTACCGCCACATTGACACTGCTCTGGCTTACGGCAACGAGGCCGAGGTCGGTGCCGGTATCAAGGACTCCGGTGTGCCCCGCGAAGAGATCTGGCTCACCACCAAGCTGGACAACCCCTGGCATAAGCGCGTCACTGAGGGAATTGATTCCTCCCTCAAGGACCTCCAGACCGATTACGTCGACCTCTACTTGATGCACTGGCCCAGCTCCACCGACCCCAATGACTTGTCTAAGCATCTACCCGACTGGGACTTCATCAAGACCTGGTAAGTGACACTTCACATCCGTCCACTGGGGAGTCATTGCTGACTTATGTTCACCACAGGCAAGAATTGCAGAAGCTGCCTGCCACTGGCAAGGTCCGCAACATCGGTGTCTCCAACTTTGGCATTAAGAACCTTGAGATCCTGCTCAATGACCCCAGCTGCAAGATTGTGCCTGCCGTCAACCAGATCGAGCTGCACCCCAACAACCCCTCCCCCAAGCTGGTCGCCTACAACACCTCCAAGGGCATCCACTCTACCGGTTACTCCTGCCTGGGCTCCACCAACTCCCCCTTGTACAAGGACCCCACCCTCCTCCAGATCGCCGAGAAGAAGGGCAAGACTCCTCAGCAGGTCCTCCTGGTTTGGGGTATCCAGAAGGGCTGGAGTGTCATTCCCAAGTCCGTCAGCAAGTCCCGCATTGAGGGCAACTTTGACATCAACGGCTGGGAGTTGACTGACGATGAGGTCAACCAGCTCGACAACCTCAAGGACCGCTTCAAGGTCTGTGGTGACGCATGGCTCCCCATCAAGGTTTTCTTCGGCGATGACGAGTAAATATGTCAAAAATTATGAACGTTTTATGAGTACATAGGCTTTAGATACCAAAAGAATGATTTTTCCATGATACCGATAACTACTATTGTAAGTGTGTAAATTTCAGTAACTGTGAGAGTCATATTGTACACCTGCAAGGTACAATGCGACCAGATTTCGAATCCATTCGGATGTCATTATTGTATCAAACGTAACAAATCAGACAAAATGGACAAACAGAAATTTTAGTCACGCGGGTGGCGTCGCACAGCCACTGCGGAGCCTGGGTCTGAGGCGGAGAGATAAGGGTGTATACCCCAGCGTCATCAGGCATCCTTCCTCTCTTCCTAGCATCCGTCCCCAACATCTCCAGTGAACTATTCATCTCTGAAATATCACCATGGCGCCTTCAGCAGGGCACCTGCTGCTTCCTAAAATATGGAGAGCAGCAAGGTATGTATCCCCTCTTCTGCCCCCATATCGGGCTACAATGGAGCCATTGACTGACGTCCTCCTAGGTTTGCCTACGCAAAGGCCTCCAAGGCTATACGTTCCAAATTACCAGAGCCGACAGAGTATCATTCGGTGCGATACCAACCTGCCTATGCCCGAATCAACTCTCGCCAGCCAATTAGCCGTGCCGCTGCCATCCGTCAAGCCCGCAGTCGCCACTTCTCGACCCGTGCCGCCGGCGCCTTCGCCTCTGCGATTCGATCCGGGCTAGGAGCTGATGCCCCTGCCCGTAACACCTCTCGCATTGCGTCTAACATCAGTCGGCTCAGTAGCCGCGCACCTTTCGCTTCCACTCTTCGTCCCAATCTGACCGGTGGGACCCTTGGTCGGACTGCAGGAGGGTACGCTGTTGGAGCGGGCCGTTTTGGTGGGGCTAGATACTTTTCCCATGGGCCTGCAGCCCCAGCACAAGTTATTCAGAATGTGTCGCAGGGCGTCCGTGCTTTCTTCCTGTCTGGGCAGAAAGTCCGATTCGACGGCATCGATCCCCGCACTGGGGAGAAGCGGTATAAGTCAGTTAGCACGCTGCAAGACCAGGCGGAGCGAAAGATGAATGCCAACCCGCACAGAGCAGCTGGCTCGTACATTGACTTCCAAGTTTCCCCGACCATCACTGCACTCAGTGCTGTTGGTGGTCTCGGCAACCAGGACTGCTCCGCCTTGGGCAACTCTCTGAACTCCGAGGGTCTGATGGATCTGCTTTCTGCCGATTTCGCTCGAGCTTTGAAAGATTTCTCCGCTATCATGAACGACCTCAAGCGTCTTTCATCACTTGGTGATCTTCCGATCTCCCTTCACGACCGGTCGACTATACGAGTACGCTTCCCAGGCTGCGATGCAGAAACTGTAGAGCAGCTGTGCTGTGAGGCTGGAATTCAGCGGGGCCGAGTCGCCCAGGACGAAGACTTCGATATTCGCACTGGCGCTGATTTGGCTCTCTTGTTCCCTTTCGCACCGAGCATTCCCACTTCCTCCGACACTGACTATTACTTCGAAAAAGCCCCGAAGTTGCACTCACAGTATCCAGCGGATCTTGATTGGCAAGGGATGATGACACCAGAAAGCGGGACGCCATCATCGCCAGGTGGCAGCCCGGATTCGGGCAATGCCATCAGTTTCGAGGACAGTGAGCTATTTGGTGCTAATCCGTGGAAATCTTCAACCAAGAGCTACTCGAGTATTAACATCAGTGAGCTTGGAGATCAGCCTTTCTTCCCGGAAATCTCTAGCTCTGGCCAAGTCGAGAGTAACTCTGCATATGAAGGTGTCGAGGGAATTTACAAATTCTTGGCTGAGTGTGATCAAGCCAAGCGTTGACGAACATATGCTTAGATTGGCTCCTGCTTTTGCTCTCGTTCTCTTTCTTCCATTTCCTTTCTTATTTTCCTTTCGTTGATTTCCTTTGGCACATATCCCAGGCTGAGACTGGGACTACATGATGATGATACAGATACCACTCCACTCTTTAACACTTCTTATCGTGTTACATTTCTTTAATTGAATTAAGTCATATTGAAAGTTGCTCGCCCACTCAGAAGAAATCAATGTCACTGCCGGCATCGTACATCCAGGGCCTACCAGCCATCCTTTATGGAAGCGCTTGACTTGGCTCAATCATGATCTTTCACCCTTTCATCGCCCTAGAAACAGGATGTCATGTTAGTTCAGCCTAGACAACCCGATTCAGCCTTTTGAACCACCATGGCCTAAAGCGTCAGTTGGCACACCCTTAATTTCCCTTGCATGGAATAGACTTGTTTCATGTAAAGACAGATCCGGCTGAAGAACACTGCCGCCACGGTGCGGGGTCCGGGGAATGTGAATAATATGCCTTGTCGAAAGCAAATGGCGTTTTGATAGTAATTCCCTTTTGGAGGTTCCATCGCGTATGGTACATGTCTCTAGCGTGTCTGGTGCGGGATCCACTCCATTGCAACGGTTTCTCGAAACTATTCCTCCGTGAATTAGTCGAAATCAATTGTTTTAGTCCACTTCTTCAGTTAACTGGAGTCGAATAGCTTAACCTCTCAACGTGGGGCGAGCCTAATATGGTCCTCCCGCGCCGAGTTTGGGGACGATCGACGATGAATGTCCTGTTTGGGGACGGGGGATCTATTCCGTGCTGATGTCGGGGGTTTGATATTACATTACGTCCCCTCCCCTTGACTATCTAGGCAATTTATAGTGGTTTCAAGGTTGCAGATTACTTTGCTCCCTCTACCCGGACAAGACAGCATTTAGCCAAATATAACCACGTGTAGGGCAGAGCATGCTACTCTCTGCCTCCTCTCCCCTACATATGTCTTGGCAATGTCATCTCATACTCAAACTCCTCGCTATGGTGTGACATTATCCTCGGGTGGCCGGCTTCAATCTCCGCAAGGGTGACGGGACATGCATCTCGCTGAGGTATATAAAGAGATCTAATTCCGGCACGATTGCTACCAGCATCAAAGAGAAACAAGCAACATTCAAACCTATCGTTTCAAGAGGGCCAATATGCGATCTTTCATCCCATTTGTGCCTCTGCTGGCCACTTCCGCAGCGGCAGCTGCAATCTCGAGTACAGCTAGCCCAACTGTGACCGCTGCAGCTGCTGGAAATCCCTTCTCAGGATACCAGCTCTACGTGAATTCGTATTATGCATCTGAAGTCTCAGCCTCGGCCTTGCCATCCATGACGGGGGCTGCTAAAGCCGCTGCCAGTGCAGCCGCTAAGGTTCCGTCCTTTTATTGGCTGTGAGTTCCATTACGTTGGTGTCCTATACACATTACGCAGAGCACTAATATTTCTTTCCAGGGATACTGCAGCCAAGGTGCCAACGATGGGCGAGTTCCTGGCCGATATCAGGGCTCAGAACAAGGCCGGTGCTAGCCCGCCGATTGCTGGTCAATTCGTTGTTTATGACCTGCCTGATCGTGACTGCGCCGCATTGGCGAGTAATGGAGAGTACTCCATTGCCGATGGTGGTGTTGCGAAGTACAAGGCGTACATTGACGCCATCCGCGAGATTCTGGTCGAATACTCTGATATTCAGACTATCCTTGTCGTTGGTCAGTAGACCTGCTGATGGATGACCTTTCCGTGCGAGGCTCGGGGATAGTCGTTGCTGACATTGTTTCTAGAACCCGATAGTCTGGCTAACTTGGTTACCAACATGGCTGTGTCCAAGTGCGCCAACGCACATGACGCATACTTGGAGTGCACTAATTACGCTGTCACCCAGTTGAACTTGGACAATGTTGCTATGTACCTCGACGCCGGTAAGATTAAGCATCTTTCCTCAGTTCAACCATCCATCTTCCAAATATCTAACTATTGACACAGGACATGCTGGATGGCTTGGCTGGCCTGCCAACCTAGGCCCAGCAGCTGAGCTCTACGCCAATGTCTACAACACTGCCAACAAACCCGCCTCTATGCGAGGACTCGCCACTAACGTTGCCAACTACAACGGCTGGTCTCTCTCTACCTGCCCATCATACACCTCCGGAGATCCCAACTGCGATGAGAAGAAATATATCAACGCCCTTGCTCCCCTTCTCAAGACTGCTGGCTGGGACGCCCACTTCATCACCGATACCGGTATGTACTCGGGAACCCTTCGAAACAGCCCCATATCAAGTTCCCAAAGGTCTCACGCTAACTGTTTCTGTTCAGGCCGCAATGGAGTCCAGCCCACTTCGCAGAGCGCCTGGGGTGATTGGTGCAATGTCAAGGGAACTGGCTTCGGTGTACGACCCACTACCGAGACTGGTGACGCTTTGGCCGATGCCTTTGTCTGGGTGAAGCCCGGTGGTGAGAGTGATGGTACTTCGGATTCCAGCGCGGCCCGCTATGATGCCCACTGTGGATATAGCGATGCTCTTCAGCCTGCACCTGAAGCTGGCACTTGGTTCCAGGTAAGAGTGCCCTGATGAAATGTGATTAATTATATGATACTGACGAATTTGCAGGCGTACTTCGCCCAGCTTGTGGAGAATGCGAATCCCTCGCTTTGAATCGGTGGGATTATATGTTCTAGGGCTCGTGGCTAGACAGAATGAAGACAATGTATTGAAATTTGGGTTACTAAGTATCCTTGCAGCGCTCGCGATCCAATGAGTATATATCGAAGATTCGTATTGTGCATCCCAATGTCACGTACAACGTAGAGGTACTCCCGCCGCCTGTATGTTGTCATGCGTGCACGTGCCCCTGCCAAAGGGCGGTCTGATAGAAAGCTGGCAGTAGACTGACCGCCCTGTAGGCGAATGGCATCGATAAGCGGATTGCGGGATATCTTGCCCACTTCCCACTATAACTTGCAACAATCATTAACAGAGTCTCAGATTCTTTCACTTCTGGCATCATCTGTCATTATAAACTCGTCTGAATTACCAACTGTCCAGATTTGGGTGCTTCAAGTGCCGCGCTTGACCCCACCTGGTGAACAATACTCTTGACACAGCCAGAGAGTCCACGTACCGCATCATGGAGGACTTCAATAGTGAGACTGACAGTGACTATACCAGCTATTGGCGAGACTGGGTGAGTTCAATTTCACTTATCATTTGATTTCTCTTGAGATGCGCGCCGCTGTGGCGCAAGACAGGGCCACCGTGGGGGGTCGAGATGGATCACAGCGAGGGGCTGTCGCGCACGCAACCCGAGTGAATATGGCCCGGACCAGGTCCCTCGACATTTCAGCCCGTTGGTCCGACGATGGTCTCGGCGTTCCCGACGATTTGGATAGACAACGATTTTGGGTTGCCTCGCCCCGACATAAGTCCAGACTTGTTTTGATCCTTCAAATTTCTTCCCGCACACCCATCGTCCGTCAAGTTCCATTGGTTTTCTTGTGCTCAATCTCATCATGGACCCTCCTCCTTTCTCTCGCCGGACGCTCCACAGCATCCTAGTCTTCCTGTTCGCGGGATCGGTTGCGTTGATTCAACTCGCGCTTCGGGCCGCGCATGGTAACGAAATGTCTACTGCCTTCTTTTACGTATTCGTGGGCATGAATATCATCGGCGCTTTTATCCGTTTGCTCAACGTTTACGTCCGTCTTGATCTGGACCCGTCGGAGCTTGCCCGTTGGGGGCCGCATGGTCACGATGGTCCCAACGGGCCTCCCGGTCCGGATTCTAACCCCGGTGGACGCGGTTCCCAGCCCGACGGAAATGCATCTCGACCTTCACAGGGTGGCCCTGCGCGTGGAGGGTCCTCGGCGGCCTTCCGTTCCTCTGATTCCGCCCCTCGGTCCAGTTCTGGTCGATACAGAGGGCATGCAGTGTTCCTCATGATCGTGCTAATCGCAATCATGTATCTACAGTTCGTCTCATCCCGCGGTAATGAATACTTCTGCGAAATCGACGAGGACTACCTGACCGATCGCTTTAACCTCACCGGGTTGAACACCGAGGTTTCCTACTACCAGTACGCCCTTGACCTTGTGACTGACGTTTTCGATCTTGATGCCGACGACGATCTGCGCGAGCAAATCGAAAAGTCCGCCCGTCACCTCTATGGCTTGGTTCATGCTCGATACATTGTTACCACTCGTGGTCTTGCCAAAATGGTATGTTGGAACCCTAAACTTGTGTGAATATTGTTCCCTATAGTCAACGTACTAACCTTTATGTAGCTCGAGAAATACAAGAAGAGCGACTTCGGAAAGTGCCCACGCGTGATGTGCGATGGACACGCGCTGCTTCCCCTGGGTGAATCTGATCTCCCGAATGTCAGCACCGTCAAGCTTTACTGTCCAAAGTGCGAAGATATCTACAACCCCAAGTCGTCACGTCACTCGTCCATCGATGGTGCATACTTCGGTACCTCATTCCACTCGATCCTTTTCCAGGTCTACCCTGCCCTTAATCCCGAGAAGAGCAGCCGTCGTTATGAACCCCGGATCTACGGTTTCAAGGTGCACGCCGCAGCTGCACTTGCTCGTTACCAAGATAATCAGCGTGAGGAGCTCAAGTGGCGTCTTGCCGAGGCGGACATCCATCACAAGTTCATCGAGGACAGTGACAGTGATGATGACGCATTCGAATACGACGACGATTATGCTGAAGAGTCAGCCAAACACGACAAGCTCCTCGGTGACGCAGCTTCCACTCGCATGAACGTCGCCAAGTAATCTTGACAGGCATTCCATTTCCTGTCTTTCATTGGCAACATTTCGGCGCAACGAGGGATACTTAGGATGTTTTCACGAATGACGGCGTTGTCTGGCTCGCATGGTTGGTCCATTTGCGATGGGGTTTTCTTTTTCTCCGACTTCGTTTGTACCTAAATTACCAGTCTGGTCCATTCCTAGGGAAAATCAGGACTCAATTGGAACCACATAACTTTGATCCAATTCTTTGCAGGTTTGTATGGATACCAAAAGACAGTAAACTCATAACCAGGAACGCGTATATTATGCCGGGTACCTATTTACAGCCGTCTCCTGTGTCCTTCTCCGCGTCGGAACTACGGGTTCAGTCCCATTTCCTGCAGTTGTTCGAATGCAAATGTTACCGCGCGAGCCAGTTCCTCACCATTCTCCCATGCCTCATCATGAGCACCGCGGATTGACAAGACGCGGAGCCGTCTACCACGGTGTATATCCTCTTGCACAGGTATATGTGCCTCCGTCTTCTCCCAATTGCTCAAAGCCTCCTTCATGGCCTCCACCTGAGACCCGTCCACCAACTCATCGTCCTTGGAATGCGCCAGAACAGCCAACCTTCCAGACTTCCAGCCGCCTTCCACTCCACGAGACCCAGTCACCTGGGCCGGCGATACACCATCCCAGAGCATCTCATCCGCCCCGAAAGCCCCCTCAATAAACTCCTGGTAAGCCGAGATGTCAGCATGCGTATCTCGCAGCCGTCGCAGATCGTAGATACCCGCCACACCGACAATGGCAATGGGTTGCGCCGTCAATGTAGGTGGCAGGGGACCTGGAGAGCCAGATCCAGTGGAAGTCTCTTCACGATGACCTGAGACCGCGCCCATTACAGCTTGGAAGGCCAACGTTGCGCCGCAACTGTGGCCAACTAGGATATATCGCCCACCGAACCCGTATGTATTCTGCAGGAATGCGAGCGCTGCCTCCACGTCGTCGATGTGGCCAGGGTGTTTCGCATCTTGGAAGTCCTTCGGGTCGGTATTTATTTGGTCTTGCGGGTGATTTGGGTGTGCGCTAAGACGGTATGAGATCGAGGCGAATCCGGCAATAGGTAGGCCTTTCTCGCGGAGTATGGATTCCGTGGCTTTGAAGGATGTCGATGTAACCGCCGGATCCCGCCATGCACCACCGTGGATGAAGCTAGATCAGTGCATCACACGTTAGTTATTGCTTCCGGGGTAAGGATCGTGCCTGGGACTCGCGTACATCACCCAGTAACCATCTTTGCATGGATCTAAGGTTGTGACGGCGATGCTTTGGAGATTATGGACCGAGCCATAGACTACAGTCTGGGTATTTGAGTGATCCGACATGGTGCCTGGCGGAGTTCTACCTTGATTTATGGGGAAGTGGGACATATCGATAGATTACGGGCTTGGAAGGAGCATCGTGCAGAAGCTGTTACATACACCCATTCGACTGTCTGACATTGTAGGTAGACTCTGGCTTTGGATCTTCCAGTGTCCCCATGTCCTCTGGTTATTTTCTCTGTGCCTCCCGTCTGCTGTCTTGTTTTAGACCAAAATATAGCACGAGGAATCTCTGGTCGAATAAAAATTCTCCGATGAAGTCCATGGGGACGTAATATTACTGTATTGCCCCTCCATATACGTAGTGAAGGGCTGTAATATATTACCTTACGTTCTGGTCACAGGCTAAACCCAATCGGGAATAAATTGTCCCTTTCACACAAACCCTCCAAGTCCACCGTCTCGACCTTAACAACCGCCCAACTGTTGCAATCTTTCACAATGGCCGAGTAAGTGATGACCTTTTTTGATCTGTGACGACATGATGCTGACCGACTCGCAGAACTCCAGCTCCCCTCGCGGCCGTGCAGGTCGAGGCCTTGGTATGGTCTCCCCGACGAAAATCTCCCCCAGCCCTCGCCAGCCAGAAATACTGACGTCGGATGTTCCAGGTGGTCATGAAAATCATCAAGCACTGCTCCCAGACCTTCCCTACCACCGCCACCGGTGGCATCGTCGGTATGGATGTCGATGGCACCCTCGAGATCACCAACACTTTCCCATTCCCCGTCGTCGAAGTCCCCGCTGAGTCGCACTTTGAGAACGCCGCTCCCAACCCGGCCGCTGCCGCTCCTCGCGCCAAGGCAAATGCCGCGTACTCTGCAGAGATGATCCGCATGCTGCGCGAGGTCAACACTGATGCCAACAGCGTCGGATGGTACACCAGCGCCAACATGGGCAACTTCGTCAACATGAACGTGATCGAGAACCAGTTTTACTACCAGAGCCAGTTGAACGAGCGCACAGTCGCCCTCGTTCACGATGTCAGCCGCAGCGCCCAGGGCAGCCTCAGCCTCCGGGCGTTCCGCTTGTCCTCCAAGTTCATGACTGCGTTCAAGGAGAACAAGTTCACTTCCGAGGAGTACGTGCAATGACCTGGGAAATTCGCAAAATCATATCGTGAAAACTAACAAGAATATCAGCCTCCAAAAGTCCAATCTGCGCCACCCCGACATCTTCGAGGAACTGCCCGTCAAGCTCCACAACTCCCACCTGATCACCTCTTTCATCCACCAGCTGCAGACCCCGACTTCCTCAGCTTCCACTGAGCTCCCCTCCTCCCTGGCTGCCCTCGAGTCCAGCCCCTTCACCAAAACCTCCACCCTCACCCCCAACCTCGACAACCTGTCCCTCAGCATCGATCCCTTCCTGGAGAAGAACTGCGATCTCCTTCTGGACAGCATCGAGACCCACAACACCGAGGTCAACAACTACCAATACTACCAGCGTGTGCTCGGCCGCGAGCAGCAGAAGATCAACGCCTGGAAGGCGAAGCGCGCACAAGAGAACGCCACCCGTGCCACTCTCAACCAGCCCCTCCTCCCCGAGGACGAGTGGCAGCGTCTGTTCAAGCTCCCCGCCGAGCCCAGCCGTCTGGAGAGCATGCTCAACACTCGCCAGGTGGACCAGTACGCGCGCCAGGTCGACAGCTTCGTCTCGTCCAGCACAGGCAAGATGTTTGCCATCAAGGGCAACCTGCTGCCCAACGAGACCTCGAACTAAACGTTGATGATTGCGAAGGGGAGACACGACGCTTCTGGTATTGCATGACCTTTTTACGGCGTAGGGAGGGAAAATGTTCTCTATTTTGGATGTTAATATGACTTCCTGTTTCTTTTTTCTTCTATGAGCGGAGCTGAGTCTCGGGGCATTAGACTCCTGCGTTGTATCGACTTGTATTCGATCATAGAAGGAAATCTTTATTTTGTTTAGAATATAACAATCACATTGAACAGGTCAAATTCTCATGTATGGCTTTTTTTTTACAATAGGATAATCTACGGATGGAACAAATTGGTCTTACAAATGTAAGGTTAGATTGATCTATGAAATCAGGTATCTATGGATGCATCTACATGCATCATCACTACCATGTGGCTGGACGACTGAAGGGATCGCGAGCCTCCAGGGGAAGTGCACCCTCAAGTCTATCGGCGACCCTATAGCCATCGAACTCATCAGCGTCTGCCAACAGAGTGGCAATCGCGGGCTGCCAAAGATGCTGAAGGGTACAGCAGATCTGGTGGAAAACAAGGTCACCGACGACACGCGAAGCCTCAAGGCAGCCAGGTGTCAGCCGAGCAAGCTCTCGAAGCCCTTCAACCACAAACAGACGGTTAGCCGGGTTAGCTCGGAGCTTCAAGATCTGGGTCTCTAGAACGAGAAGGAAGTGGGTGCGGTCCGTAACGTAAACGCTGTCACGAGCAGGGATAGTCATAGTGAAGGTGGGATGGATGATAGATGGGGGTAATAGAAGGTTAGTATGGATCTGTGGGATCTGTGGAATCTGTGGAATCTGTGTGAGCTGTGAGTATTGTTCGAGGCACTGTTGGTTGGTGAGAATATATCGAGGTGGGATCGGGGCTATTTATGTAGTTCGAGTAGCCGACTCGAATACTCGATGGAGCACAGCTTGGAAGTTGAGAACAATAGAAGCACCAAAGATCCTTTGTTATATCTTGTCTTCTTAGTTTGCGGATCAATCCGAGTACAAAGGCATTGTAGTCTGCAAAGGAGAGAAGGGATCGGACAAAGCAAAGAGATATTGACTTTGGCAACTAGGAACGTTACAGGTATTGAGGAATTGGATCTCATCGAGGATCCTACTAGCATAAGATGTAACAAAGACGCTATCAAATAGATGAGCAAGGCTATCGAAATTTAGAAAGACAGTAAGATGCTGCTTGGTCTCATGTCGCTTGAGGTGGTACTAATATAGTTAGCGTGTACGTGATTCAACAACTAACGGTTAGCAGTTAAATGTATATACCTAAGGAGAGTACTAAAAAGACCACTAAAAAGACATTTAAGAAGACTACCGGAAAAGACCACCAGGAAACCATTGACACGACTACGGCCGGATAAGCGGCCGACTATATATACTTATACAATGTATGTACATGTAGTTGAACAAGAAAAGGGGTTTCGGCCTGTTGAATGTGCCACTTTTCGTCCTTGACTAGAGACTAGTTGATGAGTATGTACTCTGTTCCTTTACCTAATCGTATATCTCGGTTACCATGCTTCTTCCTCTGTGAGCTTCAGTGGAAGGTGAAGCAACCGCTGACCAAATTTCGTAGGCGAAGGAAGTCGGCCTGCTCGAATGTTGATCTGCAAAGATTGGTGGAGCAGCTTGGGCTCTGCCAATCCTGCATCACGTTCCTTTCGTAAAGCCACAAACTCTTCTTCGCTAATACCGTCTTTGAAATGCTTATTCAGCTTCTTGTGATCCTGGACACTCACCCAAGGCACGGGGTCACTCCGTCCTGCGGCGGATAATCATGACCCGTCCAGATCTTGACGTGGTCGGAGAGGCTCAGAAGCTTGCGGCCTGATCGAAAGAGGTCATTGGCATTGCCACCGGGGAAGTCACAGCGTGCAGTGCCAATGTCCACATGGAAGAGGGAATCACCGCAGAATAGGTTATCTGGAAGAGACTTGTAAGTAACTGTGTGATAAGGTCATTATTACTGGTGTATAATTACCTCCAATCTTGTAACCCAGATGATCCGGGGTGTGCCCAGGTAGATGGATAGCCTGTCCTTTCAGGTTCCCAATAGCGAAGGTCTCATCATCGTCAAAAAGCTTGTCAAAAATGCCTTTATATTCCTCTTCTGGGACACCATATCTTTCAGCAAACAATTTTTGCACTTGTTCAATGCGCTTGCCAATGCAGATGGGCGGCTTATGGTCTTGATTCTGAGCAAGGCGTTTCTGAAGGTAAGATGCTGCAGTCAAATGATCTGCATGAGCGTGGGTTTCGAGAATCTTGTCAATCTTATAGCCCTTTTCCTTGATAAGGAAGAGTAGGGAATCGGCTGCGTGAGTGGCCACAACCTGAGTGGCGGGATCATAGTTCAAGACTGGGTCGATGATGACAGCCGTTGATGTCGACGGATCGGCGATGAGATACTGCCATGTTCCAGATGTAGGTTCGAAGACATCGTGGATCACAGGCTCTGACGACATAGTGGATGTAGTGCTATATGTAGCTCGACGTGGGATTATATGCCTCGTAGGGATGGAGCTTGAACGTGGCGAGAATGGTTGGTTCCAGCTATGACCTGGTTGTTCTTTTTGTGATAGACGAATCGTCCTCTTGATTGAAGCGACGTTTCTTGAAGAATTTGAAGTATAAGATACACCTGTCCGTGTCGCTTGTTGAATGTGACGCAATTGACTGAGGTCGGCCAGTGGAGTTCGAATTGGCTTGCTAGACAATCTGAAAAGATCTGATGACCATTGCCGGCTGACGATTGATGGTTGCTGCCGAAAACTGATCATGATATACAAAATTTGAGGGACAAAAGTTGGTAAGGAATATAGGGTAGGAGCTCTGGCCATACTTCAAAGACATCGGTCGGCGACTCGGCGAGCATCTAGGTCGGCGATTGAAAACGCCTCCGGAGTCATTACGACACCGTCCATGGATATGTCCCGCGATTTCTTGCCACTGTCAAATTCTCCAGGAACCTCTGTTGTTGCGAGGTACATTGTTTTGGGTCCCGTTGCTAAGGCCTTAACCCCATAGTAATGACAAGGTGCGAAGGGGCATAAACGGCCAAAGGTCAAATGCCTGATTTTTCAGGCTTAATAGCTAAATGCCTGATTTCTGCTTGATTTTAGACTGGCAGAAAAATTAAGATACCTAAATAACTATAACAGACTCTTAACTAATAAGCAAGATATAGCCCTAGGTAGAGCCGAAATATTAAGCTAAACCTATATACGTAGATATACCGCCCTCTAAATTCTGCCGGTTCTGCCAGACTAAAACCCCTAAAAAGTTAGTGTATAGGCACGTGATCTAGCTCTAAAGGTTAGTAGTTAAAGGTATATACCTAAAGAGACTACTAGAAAAGACCACTAAAAAGACATGAAAAGACTATCGGAGTATGCTACCTAAAAAGTCCACCAAGAAGAGACTACGGCCGTATAAGTGGCCGACTATTTATTCTTATAGCAGTATATTTAAAAGGGAGGCGGTATATAAGGCGGTACATCTAGGTATAAGGTCGGAGGTCCCACTATATAATAATACTATGTACAACATACAGAGCGGTGTTAAAAGCGGTCTAAAATCGGGCATAAACCAGGCATTTAAGACATCAAGCCTGAAGATTGACCTTTTGGCCGTTATCCCCCTTCGTAGACAAGGTGAATCAGGGCCACACATCAACATCATCATGCACAACCACGATGCTTTGACCAATCCCTAAAGCGAGAGGTCCTTTGAATTAGAAGCGAAGCATTGGAAAATATTCGAAGTAAACATGGAACATCCAAGTACTTTCAGTCCCTTTCCCTGAACCCCGAACGTATTCGGCGAAGAAAGCCCGACTCCCCGATATCGGAACGAGTTAATCCGAAATCACGACATCATAAGATCAGCTCTTTTTGGCTGCTTCGGGGCCTTTTTTGTCATATTTTTGCATTATACCCAAACATGTTTCAGCGTCGCACAGTAGTTGCTGCCAAGCGCTCAGTTGCTCAATGGAGGAGCCTCGCAACTGCATCTCCCGTGAGCTCTGCACGAAACCACAAGATTGTAGTGGTCGGCGGTGGTACTGCTGGTCTCTCCATCAGCCACCAGCTGCTGCACTCTGGCAAATTTGCGCAAGATGACATTGCTGTGGTTGATCCAGCCGCGTGGCATAACTACCAACCTGGCTGGACACTGGTTGGCGGTGGCCTCAAGGACAAGCAGGAGCTGCGCAAGCCATTGAACAGCTTGATTGATCCTAAATTCAAGTTCTATAACGAGGGTGTTGGCGCCTTTGCCCCCACAGAAAATGCGCTTACCCTCGAGAATGGCGACAAGATCAACTACGAGCATCTGGTTGTTGTGCCCGGTATTAACCTCAACTTTGGCGCCATCAAGGGTCTCTCTGAGGCTCTGGCAGACCGGAACTCAACGGTGTCAACAATCTACAGCTACGACACATGCGACAAGGCTTTCCGCAACATTGAAAATTTCCGCGGAGGCAATGCCATTTTCACTCAGCCAGCCGGTGTGATCAAGTGTGCGGGCGCACCGCAGAAGATCATGTGGCTTGCGTTGGATCATTGGAAACGAGCTGGCCTTTACAACCCTACCAGCCCCTCCGAGTCACCCGTCAAGATCAGCTTTGCCACCGGTCTCCCAATGATGTTCGGTGTCCCCAAGTACAGCGCCGTCCTCGAGCAGATGCGGAAAGACCGCGGTGTTGAGGGATTGTTCCAGCACGATCTCCTTGCCATTGATGGCAAGGCCGCCCTTTTTGCCTCTCCCGAAGGAGAGGTCACCAAACAATTCGACCTGTTGCACGTCACCCCTAAGATGGGTGCTCATGCTTTCGTCAAGAACAGTGCTCTGGCCAACGAGGCCGGATACGTCGATGTGGACGACAACACCACCCGCCACAAGAAATTCCCCAATGTCTGGTCTGCTGGTGATGCTTCCAGTTTGCCCACATCCAAGACCGCCGCGGCAGTCACCTCTGAGGCACCAGTTCTCGTTCGCAACCTCTTGCAGAGCATGGAGGGCAAGGCACTGGATGCTTCTTACGATGGATACACCTCTTGCCCGCTCCTGACCGAGTATGGCAAGGTCCTTCTTGCTGAGTTTAAGTACGCCGGAGTACCCAAGGAGACATTTGGTGACTGGTTTGGTATTGACCAGGCCGAGCCCCGTCGTTCGTTCTACCACTTGAAGAAGGACTTCTTCCCTTGGGTGTACTTCAACTACATGATCAAGGGTAACTGGGCTGGACCGAAGGGCTGGCAATAGAGGAACCTGTGGAGGCTATGTATATTATCCCTGTGTTGCGATATGATGGTAGTACCCCAAGGTGCTTTAATGATTAGGGGTTAGCAATAGAAATACAAATATCCTCTAATAAAACATACAGACAGGTTCAAGTGTGCTTAAGTCATACAAAGTTCCACCAGGTCATGTAGGAGGACGTCCAGGGGTTCAGGCACCTTCTGCTACAGACACGTGACTACCGTGTGGGTGACGTCATCGGCACATCATATCAGCGATAATCGATAAGCGTCTACTGAATCAGGTGGAATTGTTCAATGACATTCTCTGTCGATATTTAAATATTTACGATGGCTCTTTCCCAGAAATCTGGGCTCTTTAGTTCTTTATCTTCTCCATGTACAACACTCCTTCCGATATTTGGGTTGTGGGTCTCTCTAATCCGACTGAGCGCATCCTTAAATTTGACAAATTTGACGGCATACATCAATGGCTAACTAGAATATACTCCTTAATAGGCAGGCGCATTTGCTGCAGTTGCAGTCGATTTCATCGTCTACCCATTCGACACACTCAAGACCCGTGTCCAGTCCCCAGACTATGCGAAGGTCTTCAAAGATGCGCGCACAGGAGCGGTGCGGCGCAATCTACTCTTCCGAGGATTGTACCAAGGCGTCTGGAGTGTGGTTTTCTCGACTATTCCAGCTTGTATGTTTTGACTCTTATTAATAAATAGGGGACAAGAAACATCACAGCTGACGATTCTATCTACGTCGATCTAGCCGGCGCATTCTTCACCACATACGAAGCCGTGAAGAGCATTATGTACAATTCCTCAGCAGAAGCTCCCACGAGCATTAAAGATGGCAAGAGGGTCTTCCCGGATGGCTCTCTGAATAGTCTTCGCTTGCCTTTCACACATTCCCTTCCGACTCCAGTTATGCATGGAATTGCCTCTTCAACCGGGGAGATGGTATCATGTCTCATGCTCACGCCGGCAGAGGTACTAAAGCAAAATGCGCAGATGATCCAAGGTTTCCAAACAAACACATCTGCCATGCGACAAGTACTTTTGCGATTTCGACGTCATCCTTGGCGTCTATGGAGTGGATATACGGCACTGGTTGGTCGGAACCTCCCAACCACAGCTTTGCAATTTCCGCTCTTTGAGTATGTGCGATCACACCTGATTAACCGGCGGAGACAACGGAAAGCGAATCGCAGCCACACCGGCCGACCGCCATCGGAACAGTCAGATCAACTAGTCGAACGGGCCGGCTTGACGGGTATAGCTGCGGCAATTTCGGGGACGGTTGCGGCAACAGTGACTACCCCAATTGACGTGATCAAGACCCGCGTCATGCTTTCGGCAAGTGATGCTGGTGCTAGTTCCCAAAATCAAAGTACTCGGGCTGGTTCTCGTGGCAGTGGGGCAGTATCTTCGGAGACACGAACAAAGACCAAATCTCTTATATCTGTTGGTCGTGATATTATACGATATGAGGGCATCCGTGGCTTGTTTAAGGGCGGATTAATACGGGCTGGTTGGACGGCAATTGCATTGGGTCTGTACCTCAGTCTTTATGAAGGAGGCCGCTTTTATCTGGAGAATCGACGGAAGGAGCGGGACCTTGTCAATGGAAAGCTTGGAAGGCCAACTGATGAAGGTGTTGAAGGGCTCTAGTGACAAGGGACTACGTGTTCTTACAGCCTTTCATCATGCTGCCGTCGCTGTCAGTGGAAAGATTCATGAATGCTTGACTCGCAAATTTCCATCATCAACACTGGCAATCCAGGCTTGAGAAAAAGATACGTTTGCTTTCTTAGGTCTGTGCTGTGTTACTTTGACTCCATTTTGGAGACAAAAGTGACTGACTGGCAATTAACAAAGAAACCCCCACTTTATGAAGGCCATTGTATTTTAGTCTCTCGAAGCCGTCTTTGAATAAAGGACAAAGGCCAAAGGCCAAAGAAGAACAAAGGGTGCCTTTGAATTCAGATGTAATACCGTGACTGGAACTTCAACTATATATTGATACTCCCATGCCGCCAGTAACTGCAGACCAATACACTAGTCTATTTCGATTCCTCTATCCGATCCATTCAAGCGAATACAGGATTCAACCATGCCAAAGCCATCTAGACTCCAGGGTCTGAATATCCCTGTTAACACTGACGAAAACTGGGATGCAGATGACGAGGACTGTGGTTCTGACACCACGTTTGATTCCTTTGACTCTGTGCCGCTGTCGCTGGCACTAGGATTAAAAAATGACGACAAAGGCCCATTCGAGAAATCCTTATTCCATTTCAGCGTCCACCGCGAAGAGTCTAACTTACTAGGCGCACCGGGTAAGTCTGATGGCTGGATTAGCATCTCTCATTTTCTCTGGACCATGTGTGCTACACTCGCGGATGCAGGCACTGATCTGGAGTGGACAGCGACATTCGAACAATGGCGACCCCAGTGGAACGAAATCCAGATGCAGGTGAAGAGGTTCGGATATACTCAGTTTTCTTCTGAGATCGCTCCTGCGCCAGTTGATCTTGCTTTGGTCCGATTCTTCGGATTCGGAGTTGACGAGGAACACAGAGAGTTTGAGATTGAACAGGAGGGTCCGGGTAGTGGCGCTGATTGTCAGGATATTTGGACTCTCTGGCGATACATCATTGAGACTCCTGCGAATCAGATTAGAGAGTTCCGTGTTTGTCTCAGGGATACTGCGAGACTTGTTGGCCCTCAGTGAGACTGAGACGAGCTCAGCATTTGCATATATGAGGGATGATCTTTGCTGTTGAGTCGGACTCGTTTTGAGTCTGTTTGTTTTTAACCAGATATACATATTTTTGCCGTCCTCAGCTTCATAGCCTACAGAGAATCTAGTTCCATATGTCATATTCTATTTTACAAACTATACGACGTAGCCCTTAAATGCCAGAACTAGCTAGGTTTGGAGTAGGCTATATGATGTGTAAAAAAACTCTAGTGATTAGAGACTGGGTCTGCACAAGCCATATGTAGAGAAACGCGTAGACATCATCTATGGCATTATCAACTTCCAGTGTCAAGTGTTGGAAGAAACACATAGAGGTATATTATCAGATAAAGACGGTGTATGAAGGCCCCCAAACTCAGCTTAGGTTACAGACCCCAATGGAGAGACCAACCAGTGTCTTCACTCATTCTGTGATTCTTGGTCTCCTAGCTTGGGTCTCATAACTGGGAATCCCAACTCTTCCCTCTTAGCCACAGCGCCATCGGGACAATGTGAAAGGTCAAGTTCCTTTATTAGAATCCCATCAGCCAAGACCCTTAATGTCCCCACATTCTCATATATCATGCTTCCATATATAATTCCATAGGAATCCAAGGCGAGAATCCTACAAATCCAGTTGCAAATCCATCGAGCCATCCATTCGGGCCGAGGTTTGTATCCTTCAAGTTTGCCATGACCGATAAGCTGTCTGTTATAGTCCCTCCAGTCAAATTCCTCCGGTGGGAATGGAAATGCTTCCTCGGCAGAGGTGAAATCCAGCTCGAGAACCCGGACTGAAATATTTTTGTTTTCGTATCCGTTATTATCCCGGCCCTTCTTCTCGCCGACGGGACCATACGTTAGGAATCTTTGCAGGATTTGATGAAAGGCAAAATGGATTCCATTACGTCCGCCATCTCCCATTTGCCTTCGCGCGGCTTTGTTGGTGATGATATGTCCGAAAAGTCGCACCTCCGCGCGCAAATGGTTTACACGGTGCGAGAGGCGGGGAACGGTGATCCAAGTTGGGAACAGATAGATATCGTTAAGAACAGATATGTCGAGGACGTAGTCTGTTTCCATGTGACTGAGGACCGATTTGGTCTCCGCGGAGATTTGCCGATTTGTCAAGAGAAGTGGTAAACAGTTGGTTGGGCAATGGTTGTGGCTTTCTTCGTAGTCCACTCCGCATCCACCTAGCTGCCACCTCTTGGCTATAGGTTTGAAATCTTCGATATAGACCCGGTTTGATGTTGAGGGGGTTGGTGGTGACTCTCGTCGATGTTGGAGAGTGTGCCGGATAATAACCAGACGCAGTTCGGTGGGTAAATTCATGAAAGATGCCATACTCAACTTCGTTTCGAAAATAAAATTTTTAGAATAGAATACTGATATGAGATGTGATGAAGTGAAGTTGAGTTTCTCACACGTGTGTGTGATCTGCATCCTAAGGCTGTTTCATCAAAACAGCCCCCTCACGGCGCTAAAGCTCCAATGACTCAGAAAGCGAGATAAGAGTCATAAACGGCTGTACTCGCAAACTACCGTGCAATTCATTGCAATTCATCATGTGATACCTAGATAGTCTCAATTTACCCTCCAAAGGTAGCTCTCCACAAATATGTGGAAACATTGAAGGTAGGGGTGTATAGGAGGTATAAAATACGGTATTATACGAAAAATGGTCATTTTCAGATTCAAAAAAGTGTATTCATTGGTAAGGGATTATTTACGTGTCTTGACGTACAAGCAGTACTATATATTCTCACGTAGCCTATTGAATAGCGTAGCTCTAGAGTAGGCTGTTTAAAGCTCAAGTAAAACTCCAATTGGTTCTTCATGTAGACACTGGGTCTACACAAGCCAAATATATAGCTGCACATAGATCATATCTACCGCATTATGTATCAAGTTTGGAACAGTGTGAAATGAGCAAAGAAACGCACAAGAGAATATTATCAGATAACTATTGAGATGTACAGCTCAGTTTATACAAACCCCGATGGAGGAGGAGTCCGCACACAGCGTTTTTTGATTCTTCATCTCATAACTGGGAATCCTAACACGCAATCAGTACGTCACGAAGTGACGATTTTTAAACACAGACAGTTGTCTTCTCGTTCTCAATATGACAAGTTATCCATAGACCAGATTGACTCTTCGTGGTCTACTCGTCTTTACATCGTGTTTGTATCCAAACACAAAACCTAGTCTCCTGCCTCACGTTCAATATCATCTTCCGCCTTGGAGACTCGAAGATGTCGCAATCTCAAGAGATGCTCCTCCGGCTGTTTCATACCTTTTGGAAGAACGTGCCAAAATACTCCGCCATTCTTCGTTGGATGAGCGCATCTTACGGAAGATCTACCAACATCTCTCACTAGTCGATCAAGTTTGTCTATCCCTCAGCTGCAAAGAGCTCTACGGCCTATTCGGGACGATAGTGAAGCATAAGGATCTTGAATTTCCACGACTCTTGCGTATCAGGAATCCAATACTATGCGTGAATGGTCAGGACGTGCCGCGAAATCAATTCCTTCTTCGACTCGAAAATCGCCGCTGGGCCTATTGTGCAAAGTGCTTGAAACTCCACCCACGGAAAGAATTTACGAGACATTTACTGAGACAATCAGCTCTGGAGAGATCCTGCACATACTACGCTGGTATCGCTGACCTATGTCCCTGTATTTCTCTTACGATTCGAGATCGAGACCAGCTTGTCAAGATCCTCAAACCACCCGCAAAGCCAGCCAAAACCATATATGGCCCTTTCGAGTATCATCTTGACCTTAGAGGACAACCCAGTCTCGGCCACGCCTGTGTATATAGCACTAAGTCCGGCTACGTTGTGCGAGTTTCTCTGGTTCTATATCTCAAGGAAACTGTCCAGTTATGTGCAGTGGCTCGGCATACTATATTGTTCTCTTTCTCCGACGCTCATCTCACAGCTGAGCCTACATTTGCTTGTCCTCATCAGGAACTCCTATCTCTCGTCCCCAGGGATCGAGCCGTACAAGATCCTTACCTGTACCAGATTTTGAATTCTTCAAAGCCTCATCGGAATCTCGTGCCTCTTGTCCTCGGGAAGCTGGTCTCAAAAGCCTGTCCCAGGTGTCCGACTTTGATTACAAAAGGCGATTTGTCTGAAGACAAGAACCTGGCTGTTTTCTGGGTGGCTCGAAATCTGGGAAGCTGTAAATGGCCTGCAGACCGTCCTTGGTTTGACCAGTCTCGTCTTACCGGAGCATTGTTTTCGCATAATGAAATATACTGGTGAGCTTATCAAAGGATCGCGGAGAAAGAAGAACTATTACTGAAATTGGCCTATAGGTATCAATCGCAGAACTTGCGGAAGATGACGCAAGGTGTTTACGGTCAGTGGGAAAGAGACTACTGCCTGGCACAGAAAAGAAGGTTGCTTCAACGTCAATACGAATCCCCAGGAACTGCAGATGACGGATCCCTGATAGCTGCTACCATCCCGACGCTGCTTTTTGCAGCATCGACTTGTTGAAGGAAAAGGAAAGCATGATGTGCATTCCTGGGATTGCTCATTTCTATTTTAAGTAGGAAGACTGACTGGCTTAGGGTTTGGAGAATTGACGAGACGATAATAGTAATACTCCGTCCTTTCACGATGATCGTAATGCTTCCATATATTCTATTTCACAAAACTATACAGCGCAATCTTATTAGTCAATTGAATAGCGTAGCTTCGGAATAGACTGTTTAAACCTCAAATAAAACTCCAATTGGTTGATCATGTAGACACTAGGGTCTGCATAAGCGATATGTATAGCTACCCATTGAGGAGTGTACGTAATAGTATCAGGAGTGTATTTTGCCATGGAGATGAAGGCAATATCTGAAAGATTATAATAGTAGAAGAAATGTATAAGTTATTAGATAACGATTAAGATGTACCTAGGTATAAAGTCCTATACAGCTCAGTTCTGGTTACAAAACCTCAATGAAGGGAAGCAGAGTTCTCAGGGCTTTACAGATCATTCGAGTATTTCGTAAAGCTACCGGAGTAAAGCGATATTTCCAGTTGCCATCGGCCTTTCCAGAGGTCATTTTATCCACTGAAACGTACCCAGGAGTTTAAACTTGCTTTTTCAGGGAAGAGTGAGAGGAGTGTTCATTGAATTGCATTGACGATACTATGAGATTACAGAGACTACTCAAAAGCAAAAGGTGTCAATCAAAAAGATCGTATGTCAATTCACGATAAAAAGTCTATGTACAAATGAGCTCGACTTAGCTTCACCCGAAGGTTACTAGTCACCAGCACTGCGAAGAAGTGCGAGCTCGGTGCTGGTGGCTTGCACTCCACATCCATCAGAGTCAGCCGCGCCGAAAGATGGGAGTATAGCAAGTATCAAGCAACGCTGCGACGACTGACCAAATCAAGTCTGATAGCAATCGCATTTTGTTTCCGTCATAGCCAGGATCATGATGTGAGCCACACTGTGAATATCAAGCTCTCGGGGAGCTTAATGATTCGAGAGTTTGGCTCTCGACGTCTAACGACGCTCAAAGTTCACAGTGGAAGCTGTACCACGACTCCGCAATCCTGAGGTGATGAGCCAAGATCCACAAGAGCAAGAGTGGAGAAGCAAGAGGTAGAGAGGCAAAAAGAGAAGAAGGTGGGCGTATCACCCTGTCCAGTCAATCATTGGCACATCGTTCACCCCAAGACCCAGCTCGGGATCCGGATCTCTATGAGGGTTGGCTCTCGGCGACGAGCGTTGCCAAAAATTAAAGATCCAGCCAAAACTCTGGGCAGGTTGGGTTGCGGCCTGTCCCTGCCAGAGGCGTTGAATGATATGTGTGACTATAGGCGTCAGTATTGCTGAAATAATCCCACAACCCCCCTGGACGAAGGCTGCGATAATTGTGTCGGACACCATGATGACCGACGATAAAAGGGGAACAAAAAGGTTAGATCAAGAGAAAATAATACTTATCTTTGCCTTTGTAGATTCGCGTGAGGAGAGAAGAGAAGAGAAAAGGAGAAGAGAGGGGCAGACTGCATTTGACCTGGGAAATTCACAAACTGAGGAAGCTGCTGCTGTGGAAACTACGATTTTGCTTGAGCCATCAAGGAAGGCTCGAAGTGGATGTTACATCAGAATGAGATATTGCTGTTGCAGCAAAGGTAAATGAATCAATGAAATGATTCAAATGATTCTAGGAAGAATGGAGAAAGAAGAAGATTGACACAAATTTCAGCGGTTTAAGCTAAGAGCCAAACATATCTCTCGTTTCGCCATACATAGAAGATAGATATACATCGAACACTCGAGTCCTTTCATTTCACAATGATCACCGATTCCCGATTCCCGATTATAGTGAGAGTGACCTCCTTTTAGTGCAAATCAACGTTGAATCACCCGTCCTGACCGAATATACTGCAACTAAAGACGCTTCTGACAGGGGAACCAAAAAGGAGCAAAAGAATTACCCTTCGAACATTGCACTGAAAAAAATCAGGGTCCATTTAAACCCTCTGACTTCGGCGAAGCAAGAAAAAATTGAAGTCAATGCTGACATGTACCCTTGGTGTAGGCAACGCAGTCACACAGAGCCTCTCAAGTCCCAGAGAGAACGTTGGCGGGTTACGGCCCGTCTGTTGGGGCATTTTATGGCGGCGTCCCTTATTGTAGCTCTCGGCGCTGCACGGGTACAGACTAGATTAGTCTTGTTTTGGACGCCGAGTTATAGATAGTTCCCACGTCACGGGCACCCGAGGGTCTGACCATGGGGGATTCAGTGTGCGTGTCAACCGCCACCACTCAACGAAGAACAGCACGATCAAAGCCCACATGACGGTTACGGTCATTGTTAGCACGAGAAGGGCGACGTCTTTGGCAGTAAGCTCATCCATGGTACCCATGGTGGTAGACAAGAAATATATAAGGATTTTGAAATAATGTATCGGGGAGAGAGGGATGGATAACGAGGTGGATGGAGAGATGGAGAGATGGAAAGACGGAAAGACGGAAAGATGGAGAGATGGAGAGATGGAGAGATGGAGAGTGAGGAAGGGGGAGGCAAAGCTCGCCAAATTCCATTTTACCTCATACTCATTGATTTAGACAGTTCCACGAATCTATCCATGGTATCATCTACGGAAAGTATATAAGATAGTGAGTAAAACTCCGTCACGGATTCTAAATTCGGCGTCGGAACTGTAGGACCAACGTCAGTATTTTGCGGACATCTTCCAACGTTTTTAAGCGTCACGTAGATAAAAAGCCACTTTCTCTAGACTTAGAATCTAGCAGTACCCATTCCCTTGAAGCTTGGTCGAAACAGAATCGTATATGTATATTGCAGTGGCCGGCTCAAGACTACCTAGGTAGACAAATATGCTGATGTAAGATTATACTTTATTATGCCTTCCATTTCATACGGATTAGGAGTCACGAAGGCCCTAGGATGTTCACTCAGTTTAGTTATAAAGGCCTTGTGCTCCGTATAAGCGCCCAAGCTGGGTGGTCATGTAGATATTAGCCAATGTGCTAGATCTGTAAGATAGCCAGCTCTTGTATTTTCCTTCGGATTTGATATTGTCTTGAGGGATGGGACTATAGCGATAACCCGCCGATCAAAAATCAACTACGCGGGACGGAGCTATGGCGTAAAGCGCACGGTTTCTAGTAAGGCATAATTTTGAAAGATAGAAGAGAAAGGAATGCGCCAAATAGTTTATTCCAAACTGAAGCTCAAGGCTTTCTTGATTAGACCCATATCTTCTACATGGTAAAACTTCACAAACGGCGCAGTGAGGTAGGGATGTATAAAGGTTTTCGGGCAAGAACACAGTATTATACGTGAGGCGGAAGTTTTGGGGTAAAAAAAGTGCGTACCTACTAGTACATGTAGGATATGATTACTTACGTCCCGTATTCATAGATTCAACCTTGAAAGCATGGGTGTAGCATATTATAGAAGCCTTATTAGAATGCCTTGTTACCCTCCTGCGGCGAGCATATACGGACACTGAGTGGAGATATGCCTACCAATCCGAGAATGCTCCTTGATCAGATGTTTTGTTTCTAGGTATGCCTTTATGGGATAAAACCCCTACTTCTGAAAAGAAAGTCCCGGTCAATATAAATGTCCCCAGAGATAATATCCCCCCTATAGCATTCTGCCAGTCTTATAACGATGGCAAGACACTCGCTGCGACTAGCGCCGTAAATTGAGACTGGGTACGATATGCAAAACCCCCTCCCCTGGTGTATAGGCTCGGGGTTCACCGTGAACTCCCCGCTCTGAAGGCGTTGAATTGCAAGATTCATCAACTCATCGTCAGAACAGTGGCGATCATTATTTGAAAATCTCACTGTGAACCACAGCGTGCCTCGGAACAAGCCATACTCATCGACAGTAGGAAGGCCTTCACGGAGAAATACGGTTCGTGCGGAAGGCATATCGTAGCCACTTAGCAGTAACTCAAGATTTGAAGCGACTAACGACTAGAGAGGGTTATTATTTTGCCGGTTTTGGCTAAGGTCGCCAGGGTGGATATAGATAGGCGTCCAAGCAGTATAGATGCTTTCTTTGTCTTGAACAGCAACAATGTCTTTCATCCATGGTCTTGTTTTAATTTGGGTTGTAACGAATAAATACAACGGCTTTGTCATTGTATCTGTCAAGGTCACAAAGCGAGAAAACCAGTTCAAAAACTTGAAAGAAAGGCACTGCAACAAACGAATCGCAAAGACTTTGTTTTCACTCCATTCCAAGACACAGTGAACCAAACTATATAAGGTCCGCAATTTGCGTGGGATTTTAGGAGTATTCCATTTGTCCAATCCATCCATCCAGTCTATCGGAGACATAAAAACTAACCATTTTCGCCACAGATACATAGATCTTATTCACCATCATGGCTGGCCGCAAGAAATCTAACCGAGCAGGAAAGGCCCCCATTGTACCAACAAGCAACGGTTTTACCACTGAGCGCGCTGTCGGCGGCGAGCGTCGTTCGATCCGCCACTACCACGATGGGCGAGTATCGCAACGAGAACCTCCTATGCTTCCGGCCGTCCGAACACTAACCGATAGCAAGGTCATCTCGAGGAAAGGCAGCTCTAGAGCTCTCTCCAACACCCAGTCTGTTCCGAAGCCCAAGGAAGAGGAATATCGGTCCCCTACTCTCGCTGAAATTGAGAAGCTTTCTGGTGCTGTTACTAATATCTTCCAGCCAGGAGGTTCTAAGCCCTTTGAGAAGATCCCCAAGGAGACGGAGAATATTCCCGAGGAGACGGAGACTCCAGAAACATGGAGCTGTGATAGCTCCTATGGCATGATTACCCCACCTTTGCCTGTAGACTCCCCTATGCCTGAAGACTCACCCGAGCTAATGAGCACCGAGGTTTTCCCCCTTCCAGTCACTTCTAACCCGGGTAACTCAGACGAGGATGCTGACACTATTTCTAGACAGTGGGCTGACCTGAGTGGGAAGGACCGCACTGGGCGTTCAGATATTTACGACTGAATGGATGTCTAGTGTGGCAATACAGACGAGCGACTACTTTAGAGCTAACATAGGACTACTCAAACAATATAAGGTCTGGTAAGAAAAGGTTTTCTTCATTAAGAAGTATTATTCACGTAGTCAAGTAGAACGTACGTAGGTGCATAGAGAGAGATTCGTAGTCCCAGATTACCGTCCTAATACGTAGTACCACCATGGAGAGCCATACTTGCTCTATCAGCAAGTTGCCACAATGGACTTCCACTTTTGTTATACAAACCTAAGAATTTCAATAATTATTATTGGCAAGGTGAGCGACTCGATGGCTACCTGAACAAAATACTTCCAAGGTTGAGGTGCCCAGGTGCCCAGGTCTACGGGTGGTTATGTTGTTAACATAAGCCATATCGCGCTAGTCCTAATCAAGGTTAGTGTGATCTACTATTGGCATCAGGTGTCCAGGATCGGCGTTTGTCCGGCGTTTGTCCCCTCACGATTCTCTTTTCCATTTCTCTGTCTTCGCAGGTCTGCAATATCCCATAGTCTTTGTTATTCCCCTTCAACTGAAAATATGGATAATGAGAATGCAATCCTCTTGAAAGAGCTCCATGGCGACCTTGTTCGAAAATATCGAAAGCATGCAGCCGTGGTTGAGACCATCTGGCAGTCTTTTAGCCCCAATGAACGAGGGGAATGTTTCAAGGCCGGAGCTGCGGATGGTGCCGTATTGCAGCACCCCTTAGATCAATCTCTGGGGGTTGTCTACAAATCGTACCAGAGTTGAATTTACGCGACCTCACATCCGACCCTGCCTTCCTTTTAAACCTTTTCAAACATCGTACCACCACATCTCTATTTCAACAGTACTGTGGAGGCCTCAATGGCTCGCCCGGAGATCATGCTATGATTGAGGAGTCAGTGCGCACACGGGGTCTCAAACACATCAACTCCTTTAAAAACTGTTACACTATGTTTCAAGGTGACATGTATGCCACGTCTTTCCAACTCATGGCTAAAGAGGCCCTGGCTGTTTTTGAACCCGCCATTCGCGCTCGCGTCTGTGTTCCCCAGTCAGTCGGAGAATTTATTATCCAAAGGCAGATCGCCACCTTGCAAACCCTCAATATTCTCATCGACGATATTCTGGACCAAGGATCGCAAAGTCGAGACCGAAAGGCCCCACCAAAGAAGAAGACCACTGACGATGGAGCGGCGTCGGCTCTGTCAAAACTAAGTATCCAGACCCCACGGAAGAAGCGTACACTTTCCGACCTGGTCGCCAGTGCTCGTGATCACCAAGACACACTTGAAGAGTACCTAGTTTTGCTCTCCACTGAGCCTGTCGTCCTTGCTCACGCTGTGAATATTTGGTTCTTCAGCCGCCCAGAACTCGTTCCTGACGAAAAAGGGACGGCGATTGCCAGTTCACACTGATAAATACATCAGTGCTGCTGTTTTCGAGGCTATCCACAGTTCAATCCAGGGAGCTGCCAACTGGAGATACATCGCTAGTGTCCTCGAGCTGCTTGAGAAGTCGGCCGAGGATAAGGCCTGTCGAGCTATTCTTCTTCAGGAGATATCCAACATATGCCATCTAGAATTCAGTCGTGCGCAAACTCTTTTCAAGCGTCATGTTCAGAGTGGGACGGGATGCAAGTGGTTCAAGAGGACTTCCAACATGTATGACAGCACCGGAAACCCGCGCGTTTCCGTAAAAGGGAATCCGGAAGACCTTACAGTATCTGATCCCCAGCTTCATTACATGTTGCGTCTCTGCCAGCCAAAGCTCACTGTTTCCACTGCCACGCCCTGGATTAAAAAGCTCGCCGTGCTTTACCAGACCCATCCTCAGGAGCGGGAAAGGCTAGAGGACAGAGAGGCCGACTCATTGGGTGATCTGGCTATGATTATTGGATTTGTTCAGGAATTGTCTTCGATGATTCCGATTCCTTCCTTTTCCAGCAACAAGGGGCAGATGTTTGCCTCTAAATCACAGGAGGTGGGATCCGAGTTGAATCACATCAAGGATCAACTTGACTTACTTGATTTTGTCGTTCCCATCGACAACCTCCTTGAGCCAGGAGTGGCCCATGAAGCTTTGAAAAAGCTAGACCAATTTACCATCGAAAAGTCCGGCACGAAAATGGGATTCTTGTACCAAGACATGATTGCGGACTGCCTGTCTGGTGTTCAAAGCCAATGCGATCAGGCCAAAGTCAAATTGGCGCAGGGATTGAAGGCTGAATGGCCTGCTGCTCCAGCAACGAGTCCCGAGCCCATCACCGTCCGGATCGAACACCGGAAACAAAAAGAAAAGACACGTCCTCCACATTCGTCTATATACGATATTGTTACACCCACCGAGCCGTCTCGTCCGCAGGAGCCTGCTTCGCTACCGCGGACCTTCAAGATAGACGAGTCGACAGCGGAGATATTCTCGAGGTTGTTTTCCAGATCCCAATCGCGTGGTCCAGTGGCCTGGGCGGCCTTCGCTGAAGCGATGGCTAAATTGGGATTCTCAATCTCCCCCAAATACGGCTCGGTTTACACTTTCTATCCCCGGACAGCATGACGGCGAAGAAGTCATTCACGGTACACCGGCCGCACCAGTCTAAAATCGAGGGATATCGAGCTCTCACGGTGGCCCGGCGGTTGAGAACGTTGTATGGATGGGGCGAAGAGACCTTCCAGGTTAAATAGATCGATGGCCCCATATTGATGAACCCGGGCTTCAACTAATGTCAAAGAAATTCATAGCTACGAACATTCTTCCTATAAGAATATGAAAGTTACTGAGGTTAGATCAATCATTAGCTACCGTATAAAAAGACATAAAAAGACTAAAAAGACCACCTAAGAAGACCACTATAAAGACTTCGGATACGCTACGTATAAGCGACCGACCTATTCTTGTTATAGAAATTGACCCTATAGAAGTTGATGTAGGAATTAATCACTAGAATTTGTAATAGTGAATTGGCGGTATGGCAGTCAATGTACCTAGAAGCCTGCCTACATATGTACCTAGGTAGGTAGGTACTGTTAGAATATGCGACAAGGGTTCCTTCCCATCTTCGCCTTTCCCTTTTCCTTGTCCTCCCCTTTCCTTCTCTCTCTCTCTCTTCTCTTCTCTTCTCTCACCTCAGTTCCTCTTCTTTATCACTTCATCTTCCAACTTCCACTGAAATTCTAGCTCACATCTTTCTCATCTTGTACCCTACAGTTTCAGTTTAGTCAGCTACATCCAAAGCCATGACGACCACAGAAAAGCACAGAAGTCTCGAGTTGGCTGATCCAGCTTTACTTGAGAAGATTGACAAACTTTTCGCCTGCAACGTGGGGGAGTATGTCAGTCTCCCCCAACTGGTTGTCGTTGGTGACCAGTCCTGCGGTAAGAGCTCGGTCCTTGAGGGCCTGACCAAGTTAAACTTCCCTCGAGATAGCGGCCTGTGCACAGGATTTGCGACACACATTATCTTCCGACGTGATGGCAACTTGGTTGTGCGGGAGATATCTGCGTCTATAATCCCTGCATCAGATGCAGCTCCAGAGGAGGACCAGAAGCTGCGAGGTTGGAAGGCCTCTGGCCTCCAGTCACTGAGTGCTGAGGACTTCAGCCGTACGATGAAAGAGGTACTAGTACTATACTCGTATGAACTGCGCTTTGACATTTTGTGCTAACTCCGGTTTGCAAGGTCCACGAGGTTATGAACCTTTCTTCATGTGATGGGGACCAAAAGCCGACATTTTCCAACAGCGTGCTACAGCTAGAGATTCGTGGCCCGAACGAGAGCCACCTGAGCGTCATCGACGTGCCCGGGATCTTCAGGAATACAACACCGGATCGAACTACAAAGAATGATATCACGCTGGTCAGGAATATGGTCCTTCATTACATGCAAAACCAACGGTCTATCATGTTGGCTGTGGTTCCAGCAAACGTCAACATTGCGACGCAAGAAATCATTGAGATGGCCAGCGAGATTGACCCGGAAGGAGAAAGGACCTTGCGGATCCTCACCAAACCAGATCTCGTTGACAAAGGAGCCGAGCACAAAGTAATTCAACTCATTCACGATGGCAATGCGAACGGGCAGCTGGGGTGGATCCTCGTCCGAAATCTCGGTCAAGAGCAGCTTCAGGCTGGCAATGCCGACCGAGATGCCGAAGAAAGGATGTTCTATCAACATGCGCCTTGGAATTGTGTACCGCCTGAGAATTACGGGATCTCAGCATTGACGGCTCGCCTCCAAGAACTCCTCACCTCAAATGTCCGCCGCGAGTTCCCCTCGGTACGCATAACCTTTCCTTGCTGTCAATAGGCTTGCTAATACTTTAAAGGTACGCTCTGAAGTGATCAAGAGGCTGAAAGTCTCAAAGAATCTCTTGCAATCTCTGGGAGTTCAGCGAGAGACAGCAGAGCAGCAAAGGCGGATTCTTCTAGATATTGTGTCGGCTTTTCAAGAGATTACACAGCACGCCCTTGCTGCAAATTATGGCGTCAATGATGTGTTCGATGAGGACAAGGATTTGCGCCTGGCTACATTGGTCGCTCTCAGGAACGATGTCTTTTCGAACAACCTCGCCCATTGGGGTCACACCTACACTTTCCGATCGAAGCCGGAGAGGCCGGAGGACACAGAAGGCAGTGTTGGTGACCGTGAAGAAAGGCGCAATAATCCAACCAATACTGAAAAGGAACAAGATATCATCCAAAGCCGGAAAACCTGGGATACAACTCAGAATACATCAGTGGCGGACCTTGAAGAGATTCTACATGCCTCTGAACCTGTGGAGCCCTCCTTCAAATCGGGCATTCTTCCGTGGATTGAGGGGATTTACTCCAATTCTCGGGGCTTCGAGATAGGTACATTCAATCATACCTTACTCTCTACCCTCATGAAGAAGCAGTCCGTCAAATGGCCGATCCTCGCGCGTGGCTACATCAGTGACATTATCAGTGTCGTGCATGCATTCATACGCAAAGCACTTGAAGTAGTCTCCAAAAACACACAGATCTCCACAAGTATCATGTCCCTGCTCGTGGGTGACCTTGTTGAAAAGTACAAGCAGGCAATTTCAATGGTTGAGTTTTTCCTGCGAGTTGAACGCGAAGGGACCCCGATTACACTCAATCACTACTTCAATGACAATCTCGAGAAATGGTCAGTTACCTATACTTTTCTGAATGAGTTTGAGGTTTGGCTGCTAACTTTGCAAACATTGTAGCCGGCAAAAGCGAACGTATTCGACTGCTGCCAAAAAGTCCTTTGATGATTGCAAGCACGGAGAGATTGTCAGACTGACTGACCTTGCTCACCAACACCATATGAGCAACATCGAACATACTGTTTGGGACATTCATGACATTCTCGACTCCTACTATAAGGTGGCTCGGAAGAGTTTCCTGGATAATGTGTGTATGCAAGCTGCGGAGCATTACCTGGTCACTGGCCCCGAGGCACCGATGAAGTTGTTTTCCCCTTCATGGGTTAATGACCTTTCCAACGAGAGACTGGCGGAGATTGTTGGGGAGGGCAGGGCTTTGAAGCGGAGACGACGCCAGTTGCAGAAGGAGATCGAAGACCTGGAGGCTGGAAAGGCAGTTCTCATGAAATGATTCATGTATATTGATAGTCCATCATGTCCCTAATGATGGCAGTCCTCCTGGAATCATTGATGTTGTATTGATAGTCCATTATTCCTCGATTATGACTATCAATACAGGTTTTGCAAAGGTCTTATGAAATTCAGTAGCTTTCATGGTAGGCCACATCTCTGCTTATGCATAGGAAGGCCATCTGTACGGTTTACACCAAGGGGAAGAAATATCTGACAACGAAACATCCAAAGGATTCGACAAGGTACGTGTAAATACAGCCATGGCCCTTATACCAGACATAAGTCCATAGGATAATAAACGATATCCATTATTCACAACTATTCATATCCCTAAGTCAGCCATCAGAAACCTGGCTCCGCCAGAATATTCATAATAATGAAATGCACACACATGTCGCATTTAGGATTGATCCCAAGCCTCATCGCCAGCTGAGGCATCCTAATCTGAAGCAGACTGCACATTTTCGGGACCATATCATTGTAAAACCGGTCCGGCTTTGCAGTAACGCAGATATGATCGCTTGCCTCACAAGCCATGAAAATGGACGCCTCGGTGAGTCGATCTAGGTATTCAGCGCTTCGTTCGCAAAGGTTGACTTTCACTTCTGAAATGGTATCTGGCTTCGGTTGGTGTCTGATAAGTCGGGCTTGGTCTTCGAGCCATGATAGGAAGTCGGTCCTCTCCTTTTGATAGTCTGTGACGGCATCTGGTGCGGACATTGCGGAGGGATGTGGGAGGTGTGTAATTGATGGTTTTGAGGTGAACTGCAGGTGGCGAGGCTTGTGCTTGGCAGGTTTTGTGGTCGAGTTCGAGGATCGATTAGAGATTGGTCTGGTGAGGTGGTTTGGTTAGTCACGATGGTATGGGATGCATGTAGGAGATATGATCATACCTTTATGAGCTGGGATCTGGAGATATTTATTTGAGACCTATCCAACTTCGAAGACTTGGGGGTGGTTCTCGGGGATGTCATTGGAGGAATTAATGGCAGTGAGGTTCTTCACTTCACTTGGGATTGAGAGAAGGAGAGTATCAAAGTGCCTATTGGGATACCTTAAGGATCAGGCTACACACTTCACTTCTCAGCGTTGGATTTGATCTTTTATTCATATTTGTAGTTTTATATCTGCTATATAGAAGCCAGGATTATCCTTGTCCAGATGCATCTTATCTTTAATTATATAGAGAACAAAGTCCTCTGTACGGCTTACACTTTATACCGGCCATTGTGTATCCTACATATTGGAGTCTCATATTTTAAATAACAAGAAAGACCACTGTAGTCTTTTTAGTGGTCTCTTCATACGTTGTTTTCTATGTATCTTTAGTGGTCATTCTCGACTTCTGGTTGTATAGATGTTTTCTTCCCCTTCTCAGTTTGTTGGGCAGACAGCAGCGACGTCTCTATCTATGGCCTTTGACACGAAGCACAACAAAATTAGAAAGACATGCAACAATAACTTACAGAAGCACGTCCCTCATACCAGAAACTAAAGTCCTAGGTCAAGGGCAAAGGCCACATACGCAGTGGACAACTGTTCGTAGTGAAGATACAGCGTATTTCATGGAAGCTATTGCTGTAGCATGACAATAACCATAAAGAATCCAAAATTGCGTATATTGCGGGTCATAGTATCATATGAGCTTCGTACATGTCGTCACATCCTGTCCGTCTGAAGTTTCATCAGACCTTGTAGATAACGAAAAAGAAAAGAAAAGTAACGCTGCAAATCGATATATAAAACAAACAACAAACTCCCACCACGTAGGGGCAGAGAATGACCAAATATCCGTTTACAAGTTCGTCAATTTACGGAACCAACTGGGCTTCTTAACACCCGAACTCGGCGGAGCACCATGTCGACTCCCCGGGTGAGACCTCATTCCACGATCACGTTCATAATCGCCACTTCCAGAGCTGCTCTTCACACCTTCACGACGAGAGCCACGATGCCGCGAACGACCATCGTCAATCTCCTCCTCGTACTTCGCACGACGGCGGGCCTTACGACGAAGAGCGCGACGGGCTTCCTCATCCGACGAAAGAGAGTGAGAATGAGCATTTCCTCCATCATCAGCTGCAAGAGGAGGCACATCAATAAGAGTGGGGACTATCTCTGGTGGCTCTGGAGGCTCGTCACTTTGCGAGTAAACCCACGAGGAAATCTTATCTTTCGCACCTCCGCCACGATTCAACCCACCAGTCATGAGCGGCTCCCGTGTTGGCTCAGGAGCGACCTTAGACTTGCGACGACGAGCGTTCGGGTCTTCATGCGCGCGGGAGCTACGGGCCCCACGACGATCGACCTCGCGTTCATCGGGATAGACCTCAGGAATCCTTTGCTCGCGTTCACGACGCCGGCTCGCTCTCGCGGCCATCATTTCCTCTTCGCGCAGTCGCCGGCGCTCACGGCGTTCTGCAGCCCTAGCTTCAGCCGCTGCTTGAGCTTCAGCCGCTGCTTGGGCTTCGGCTTCACGGGCCGCTTGCTCTTCTCGAGCACGACGTTCCTCGCGTGCAGCTCGCCGGGCCCGCTTGATTTCTCGTAGACGGTCTTCCTCTCGTAGGCGCTCTTCCTCTTCCTCTTCGCGAGCACGTTGTTCGCGCGCCCGTTCTTTTCGCCTCGCGCGCCGCTCCTCTGCTTCCCGAGCATCCGTTTCACGGGAGTCAGAAGGTGCCTTGCGGGACCCACGCCGTGAATGGCGTGCTGCGCGCCGAGCTTCGGCTTCGTCGGCTTCTGTCTCGCCGCCTGCTGCGCCAGCGGCGTCGGTCACGAACCCTTCGGCATCGGTGTCTGGTCGGACAGATCCTCGGCGTCGATCCTCGCGGCGTGGTCTGCGAGCGCCGTCGCGGTCCATTTCTGGATATCTTGCGTCGTCATCACGATATGACCGCGACTTCCGTCTTTCGGGCATCTCTGGACGTTCTGGGCGGTCGGGGCGTGTACTTTTTCTCAGGGAATCGAGGAGACCCATTAATCCACCGCTCTCTTGTTTCTTCGGCGGCGCGGTGTTGGACCGCTTCAGACGGCGTTCTCTTGGAGGCGCATCGACAAAGGCCATATCTTCGGGCCCTGACATGATATCTGGGCCGGGATGTGCTTGGTATGGATCAACCAGGACAGCATCGTCCTCGTCGTCAGGCCTCGGGCGTGGCTATAAGGATTATCAGTTGGTAAAGCGGGACAAAGAAAATAATGCAGTCATGCCGACATACCTGTCTCTTGGACTTGCGCCTGGAGCCCTTAGAGCCCTCCTTGGGCGAATGACCCTCGACATCCTCCATGTCAACCATAACAAGGTCGTCATCCTCGACTGCATACGGATCTCGAACTGTTTCGTAAACAGAAAGTCAGCGAGAATATAGAAGTTGAAACGCAAAACAACATACCTGATTTCCGCCTGTCCGTGCGCGGGCGCTCGCGTCGGGACTTGGAAGGATCCATCCCCATCAGCTTGGCTGCTTTTCCAGAAACCTCAGGCTTCTCATCCGGAGATGCTGGGTCGGCAGTTTTGTCATCCATATCAACTGATGGACGCCTGGATACGGGTTTCGACGAAGAACCAGGTTTGCGAGTCGATTTGCTTTTGGACTGGGGTGTACCCAGGACCATGTGAGCCAAGGCCACGCCACGTTGGTTCTTGGAGGATCGCCCCTCTCGTTCTCGCCGTTTCTCTCGGTCAGACGCAGAAGACCTTTCCACTTCTGGTTCCGGGTCTTTTGGTCGAGATTTTCGAGGAGACTCCTTTTTCTGTGGAGGTTCTACTTCCTCTGAGATTTTAGGCTCCTTCTTAGTCAACTTCTTTGGAGGTTCCACCTCCTCTTGGACCTTGTTCTCCTTCTTTAACTTCTTTGGATGTTCTGCTTCCTCCTGAGTCTTGTTTTCCTTTTTACTGGATTTCTTTGGGGGCGGTGCGGCTCCGAAAAATCCCCATGAAGAGGTGTTCGTATTCCGTTCAGCGCGTGCTCGCTCCTTCTTGGAGGGCTTGGGAGGCTCTTCGGCAGGCTCTGGTGGAGGGACGGGAGGATCACCTTTGCCCTTCTCTTCTGGCTCCTCTGGTACAGGTTCGGGCTCGGCTTCAGGCTCAGGCGCTGCCTCGGGCTCAGGTTCTGGTTCAGGCTCCGGCTCCGGGTCTAGTGCACGTGTCTCCTCGGGAGGTGGTGGGGTTGGCTCCCTGGCGGCAGCCGCTTCGGCGGCTGCGGCGGCTGCGGCGGCTTTCTCAGCTTCGGCCTTTTTATACTTCTTGAGTTCCTTTTTCGTCATTTTTGACAGGTCTGGGGCCGGTGGCTCAGGTTCCGGTTCGGGTTCTGGTTCTGGTTCTGGTTCTGGTTCTGGCTCTGGCTCAGGCTCGGGTTCAGGCTCGGGATCATCTCCAAAGTCAGGGAAGCTCCCAGGAACAGAGTCCTTGGAGACTTTCCTTTCCTCAAAGTCATCAGCCTCTGCTGTCTTAGACTTGGATTTTGAACTCTTCTTGGTAGGAGCGGGCTCCTCCACGGGAGGTTCAGGCTCCGGCTCCGGCTCCGGCTCCGGTTCGACCTTCTTTTCCTTAGATTTGCTCTTCGAGCTAGTTTTTTCGGCCTTGGCCTTCTCCTTCTTGGCCTGTTCCAGGGCCTTGATGCGTTCGGCCACACTAAGCTTGGATGTCTTGGACTTAGATGTCTTTTCGGGGGCAGGAGGCTTGGGTTCGGGTTCAGGCACAGGTTCCGGTTCCGGTTCCGGTTCTGGTTCTGGTTCAGGCTCTGCCTCCGGTTCAGGCGCTGGGGCGTTGTCGCCAACATCAATAAGCAGGTCTTCCTCTTCTATAGGCTCGGGTTCCTTCTCCTCTTTCGCCTTGGACTTCTCATCTGCCTTCTTCGTCGATTTGGTTTTGCTGGTAGAACCCCCTGTTAGGGTCGACCAGAAGCCTTTAGATGACTTTTCCTCTTTGGGGGGTTCGACGGCTTTCGTAATCTTCTTTGAACTTTTAGAGGTCTTAGGGGCTAGCTCAGCCCAAATATCATCCGCATGGTCATGGAAAGCTTCTGGCTCTGGAGTTAGGCCTTGAGCAGGAGGTGTTGGCGCACGTGGGGGAGGTTCTTCAATATCCTTGCCCTTCTTCTTTTTCTTCTCCTTTGCTGTGCCCCAAATTCCCCAGGATTCGTCTTCCGCCGGTTTCTCTGGTTCCGGTTCTGGCTCTGGCTCAGGTTCAGGTTCAAGTTCGGGCTCAGGCTCAGGCACTGGTTCCGGCTCCGGTTCAACAACCGGTTCAGGTTCTTCAGGGGGCTTGTCGGAGGGGAGCTCGAAGTCCTTGCCTGGAATGGGAAGGCCTTTGCGAATCAGCTGTTTCTCTCGCTTCTTGCGTTCTTTAGACGATATGTCTCGCCAATTTTCGTATAGAGGTTCATCAGGCACCTTTGAAGCCTCAGGTTCGGGCTCTGGCAGTGGCTCTGGTTCAGGTTCAGGTTCAGGTTCAGGTTCCGGTTCTTGGATGGGTTCTGGCTCAGGTGCTGGCTCAGCCTTGCCTTTGCTTTTCTTCTTGTCCTTCGAGGAAATTCCCCAAGCGGCGAAAACATCAACTGGCTCTTTTGATTTAGCTGGTGCCTCATCGATGATAGGCTCTGGATCAGCTAGAAGGTCAATCTTCTTCTTCTTTTTTTCTTTGGATTTCACTGGAACATCCCAACCGAAGTCATTATCTGCCTCGGGTGGCTGTTGAGTCTCCTCGACCACCGGTTCAGGTTCGGGTACAGGTTCGGGTACAGCTGCAGCTGCAGCCGCAGCTGCCGCTGCCTCAGCTTCAGCCTTGGCGGCTTCATATTCTGCTTGCGCCTTTGCTGCAGCTTCATCCTCGTCTTTGTATTTCTTCTCCATCTCCTTCTTCGCTTTACGCTGCTCTTTCTTGGAAAGATTTAGATACCAGGCTTCCTGCGTGAAATCGGCTCTGGGTGCAGGCGGAGGTGGAGGCACAGGAGCCTCTGGTACGGGATCCGTCTCCTTCTTTTTGTCTTTGCTCACATCCCAACCTCCCCAGTCGTCTTCTTGCTTGGTCTCGGCGGGCGCGGTGCCCAAGTCAAAATCGAAGTCGCCGGTCTTCTTGGAGGTTGTTCCCCAGGGATTGTTGTTCTTAGATTCGTCTTGGGAAGGGTCACCAAGATCAAGCTTGCCACCAGTATTCCAGTCTTTGCCCCATCCTCCGAAACTAAACCCAGTTCCGCCGGTCTTGGGAGGCGGATTGTCGAAGTTCAAGTCCAATTGCGGTGCGCCGTTATCAAGACTTACATCCTGGAACGCCCCAGGCGGTGCAACTTCGCCCTGTAATTTTACTTAGACAACCATCTTGTACATCGTAGGAGGATGGTCTTACCTTTCCTTTCTTCTTTTTTCCTACATTTGTGAAGGTAGCCCACGAGTCGTCGCCCCCACCCCCGTTATCCTCAGCCCAGCTAAGATCTTTGGCAGCGGAGGCTTCAGCAGCCTTTCGTTCTTCCTCTTCCTTGGCTATTCTCTCTTCTTCCTCCTTGGCCTGTCTCTCTTCCTCCTCTTTCGCTTTTTTCTCTTCCTCTTCTTTGGCTTTTCTCTCTTCCTCTTCTTTGGCTTTTCTCTCTTCCTCTTCCTCCTCCAGTTTCTTTTTCTTCTTGTCTTTCTTTCCGCTCACATTCCAATCGCCCCAATCGTCACCGCCATCTCCCCCGTCGCCGTCTCCAGCGCCGCCTGAATCACCACCATTCCCACTATCACCACCGTCGCCGTTGGAATTGTCGTCTCCTCCACCATCCCCGCCTGCCGGTGGTGGCGGCGGTGGAGGAGGAGAAGGAGGCGGTATTGGTTTCTTTGCTGCCGCGGGCTTTTTCTTCTTATGTTCCCGAACACCGGTAGGACTCTCGAAATCAATGCGTACATCCAGCATCCGATCTTTCAGCAACGAGTATGACGTATTGTGCGATTTTCCACGAGTCTTCAGCGCAAAGGAAACAGCCGTTGACCTGCGCTGCGCGAGCGGAGGCAGTGCGGAGTATTCTGGAGGAAGGTCACGGATCACATCGTCGTAGGGAGGCGGAGGCTGGTCGTACGACAGTGGCTCTGGTGAGCGAGTCGGAAAGCAAGAACTCAACCCGGTGACCAAATCGCCTTTTTCGTACACCCGGTTATCAGGCAGGCAAAAGTTCGTTTGCGTAGTCGATAAAGTATTCCAGACTTCGTTGAGGAGCCTCTCCTCCATTTGTACGTTCCGTTTGTAGTATGCGACATCCTCCGCGGCGCTGGTCTTCCCCGCGCATGCACGATAAGGCCCCTCAATCGTTTCCATGTTGAAAATCACATGCGCCGATCACGCCCGGTCCGATCACTGATACGGCAACTCAGCGATATCGAGTAACGAACACATCGGTGGGCGAGTTGATTTCGAGTCCTGGTGGGGATATATTGTCCCAATCGATCACAGACGTGTTTCTGGGCGCGGCGTTGCGGGAGAGCGATATTCGTGTGGTAGGTTGTCCGAGTGGGTGCTATGAGACTATTAGGCAAAAGCTCAAGTCAAATTCAAGTCAGTTAGCCTCCCTACACGACCGGCGCGACTTCAGGTGTTTTTGGATGCTGATAAGAGATATATAGACGGATTAAGAGGCAATGACGCAGTCTGTAAAACCGTGCCTGCTGTAAATTGAACACAAGAAACTTCAAGGAGTCAAGGGAGTCAAGGGAGAAAAATATGGAAAAGTTAGACTGGGGAGGGGATCTTCTCGAGAGGCAGGGATAAGTTCAGGCGGTGGAGGCGAAGATCATCCCATTTAGTCCGCTAAATTCAAGGTATGTACTCCGGCCGTACAATGTACTTGTTCAATGTTGTTATTATTGCATTTATGCGGTTGGGGTGCGTCAATGTTAATATAAGGTTTATTCGAGTCCCTCAAACTCGGACAACACACTTATATGAGCACCCCTGGGAAATTGAAAAGAAAAACACAGATGGCTGGGAACACTAAGCGCATACCTGGGCCAAGTACGGAGTACGGAGTACGGAGAAGGTGCTTGAAACTGACAATATGTACTCTGTACATATATGTATACTAAAATATGTATGTTGACTTTTTTCTCTACATGTACCCTGCATGGCATACTCGAGAGGTCAACAAATGTTGCACAGACCCCACGATAACAGTTCGCCGATTCCATGGTTCCCAACTTCAAATCCATGGAATGTGAGGAAATAGCTCGTGCCGTACCGTGGTACTATAGCCAATTTTAAGTCCAATTGCATAGAAGTATATCAAGAGGCACTATCTAGATATGTAGTCCACAATATATAGTGGCAATCTCCATAGCTACGTGCAGGCACTCCGCTATATATGTTGTCTAGATGCTGCGAAATACTCCTCGAAGCCAATGGTTTACTCAATGCAAATCCCAGACTAAAAAGGCCACCTGCAAGTGCAACACGTCTTTTGCACACCGCCACTTGAGCATCGGAGTGAAAAATAAGGGCCCAATGCGGGGTTGGTGGAGAGCGTGCATCGAAAAAAAAAAGAAAGGATCAGAAGGGCCCTTTTTCTCTCTGACTCATCGGTTCAATGGAAACGCTGTTGTAGAGGGAATTGAGTTGGAGATGGTAAACTTCGCATGAATTCATTACGATGTCCTATTGCAGCGCCTCCACAGCCCGACCAAAGAAAACAATCCAGTGTAACGAAACAGCTTGACAGACAGGACAAACTACAGTACAATAAGAAAATGTGAAACAAGTCATTTGGAAAACTGAAAAACAGCATGCGACGAACAAGCCTGGAGTCCCCACTGAGCAAAACCCTTTCCGAAAGAAACCTCCCTCGACCAGGTCAACACCATCCCATTGGAAACCCGCGGTATAAATCAGCTTCAGGTTTCGGGCTCATCTTCACAGGTAGTCTTCCGGTGATTGGTAATGAGAACTCTCGGGTGCTGGGATTCCATACACATCTTGATACTCTCTCTCATACCGTTGGCGATCTTCGATTTGCAATTTGCGGTAGCGCTGGATTCATGGTCAGCATTTGCACAATCCAGTACACATCGATACTGCCGAGGTTTCTTACGTCTTTCTCCGCTTGGGTAGTGCAATCCATTCGCGGCCAATAGCTGGGAAGCTCTCCGAGCCAGACTTTCCCTGGTAATCAGGGCTCTCCACGCGGTCCTTCAAGAACAAAATGTAGGCAGATCTAGATACCCTGACCAAGCGGTCATCTTTGATTGGAGGGTAATTCTTGTTGGTAAGACGCGAAAGGGATAGGCGGGCAGAGTTGGCCTCCTTGATCCGGAGAGGTGTGTGCGACTTGACCCACGAGTCGTAAGCGGCGGTGTTAGCGGCAAAGTTCGCCTTGGCTTGAGCTTGGAATCTCTGGATTTGGGGGATCAGTATGCCGCTTCTAACATATACTGAGAACCTCGAGGGCACATACCTCCCCATCTTCAGGGCCGATGGATTTGGCACGCTCCACGGCGGCTAAGAATGCTTCCTTGTGCGTGGAGTGACCTTTGGTCTGGGGCAGCAGCTCAGACATAGCAATAGCGAAGGCGTTAGTGGGAAACCTCTTGGGTCGCCCGCTCAGGAGGGCAGTCGCCTCGAGCTCTCTGATGTGAGCCCGGCGTTTCTTGATTTCCTGAATTTCTTGTTGTTTCTCGCTGAGAGGCTTCTTCTTCGCTTCGCTGCCAGCCTTCTTGGAGCTCTTCGCCTTGGGCGTCTTGCTCGCCTTGAGAGGGGTAGACGCAGTCGCGAATGAATTCGATTGGAACATCGATTGGGTGGAGGAAAGGAGTTGGACTTGCGGGCGCGCCAACCCAGAGCTCACTGTCAGGCTGACGCGACGAAGTTGATCCTGCAAGTCGCTCACGCCAGTACGGGGAGAGAGAGCACCGCGGTGCAGGGTGCGGAGGAAGCCCCCCCCCGAGCTGCCGACTGCCAAGGCATGAAGTGGTTATGGGTGGTAGATTTAGCTGGAGCGAGGTGGAATAATAAAGACCAAAATAAGTCAAATTAGCAATTCAATATTCAAAAGCTAAGAACCGATAAGAGGGAGCTGTTGACGCAAGCGGAGCCAGAGGCGCGCCTGCTTTGGTGTACCTATCCGCATCGGGCCTAGCCCGTTTATATGCCTTACGTAATCTGTTTCTTGATTCCAACGGTTTGCGCCGTGACGATGCGATAGACAAACACCTCACACGTTCTTCTCTCTCGGTGGCCTGAGACTTTTCTCGCGGGGCGCTTTCTTTTCCCCCCTCTCTCTCCTTATCGATCCGTGTCCCGGGTGCTTTTGCGTTCCAGTAACACTCACTGATCAGCCTGCAACAATGGCTCGCCACGGAGATACTCGCTCACCATCACCTGTAGGCAGCACATATTCTTCATCCCGTCGGCCTCGCAGAGAGGATGATCGCTATGACAGAACCAGGCGGGATGATGGGCGCAGTTACCGCAGATCCCGCAGCCCAGAGGTACGTGTGGCGCATCGCAAAATTCGCATATTTTCTTGCAATCTCTGACCATACTTGTGACATCCAGAGACGGTACCGCGGGCGCGACCGCCCTCGCGATAGAGATGCGTATCGACGACGAGACCTCCCCATAGATCGGCGCGACGAAGATACTTATCGGCCAGCTCGGAGAGACCGATCCCGAGAACGGCGACGAGATGACGACCATGATTTCCGCCGCAGAAGTCGTGATAGGGATTACCGTTCCAGGCGAGATGAATCCCGCGATCGGGACCGCAGGCGGATAGATGATTCTGCTGACTTGAAGCCCAAGTCTAGACGGGATGACAGCCGTGATCGTGTTTCGAGCCGACGGTCCCGGTCTAGAACCCGAGAGGTAAGCTGCCCCCATTTTGCATCATTTCGACCCCTCGATATTAATTGTATCTCGCAGCCATCTAAACCGTCCACACCGGTCCCAACTGCTCAGACAGATGAAGAGAAAAAGGCAGAGAGACTTGCCAAGCTTGAAGCATGGAAACAGAAACAAGCTGCCGAACGCGAAAAGAAGCAAAAGGAACAGGCATCGGTCGATCCCAAAAAGATACTCGAAGCGATTGACCGTAAATCGAGTGTGTCTCCAGCTCCTGCCGCATTTCCCGGAAAGTCGAAGTTCGATCCAAAGGCTATCGTCAAATCATCGACCTCGACCGCGGCTGCTCCCGCGGTGCTTGGTACTGATGTTGCCGTTCCAGCGTCTGCCAAAGCTCCATCCGTGACAAAGCCCAACCTAGGAAGTGCCCCGCCCGCCACACTCTCTGGTCCCTTGAAAGCCAAAGGTAATGTTAGCGGATTTGGCCTGGGTGCCAAGCAAGTTTCTGAAACAGAGAAACCCTCTGCTTCTAAAACTCTGGGATTCGGGGATGGAGATGAGGAATCAACACGCAAGAAACTTGAGAAATTGCCGACCACGCCTCTCGATGTGAGTGCACCCGTGGAGGATGCGGGAGAAGATGATGATGTAGACATGCAAGTTGAAGGAACGGAAGAACACGCAGCAGCCGAAGCTCGTGCCGCAACTGAACGCCGGGATACACGACTCCAGAATCAAAATGGTGATGTCCACATGGAGGAATCGACGAACGTGCAGGCCGACTCTACTCTCATGGAGGTGGACGATGCCGAAGAAGTCGATCCCCTGGATGCGTTCATGGCTGGACTCCAAGACTCGACGCCGCCTGAACGGACAACTGGGGCCACATTTGCCAAGAAGAAAACAAATCAACAACCAGAAGCGATGTTTGGCGACGATGAGGATGTGGATGTGACGGCGGTTGGTGACGAGAAGGCCGAAGACGTCCTTGCCCTGGCAGCGATTAAAAAGAAGAAGCGGGAGATGCCTGATATCGACCACACTAAAATTGAGTATGAGCCGTTCCGTAAGGAATTTTACACCGAACCATCCAACCTTGCCGAGATGACCGAGGAGGATGTAGCAAGCTTGCGACTTGAACTCGATGGCATCAAGGTCCGCGGTCACGATGTTCCTAAACCCGTTCAAAAGTGGTCACAATGCGGTCTCGGCGTTCAGACATTGGATGTTGTTCACAAACTCGGGTGGGAAAGCCTCACGTCTATTCAAGCCCAAGCAATCCCCACGATCATGTCCGGTCGCGATGTCATCGGCGTGGCAAAAACTGGTTCAGGCAAGACCGGCGCTTTCCTGGTTCCAATGTTTCGGCATATCAAAGACCAACGGCCCTTGGCTAGTACAGATGGTCCCATCAGTATGATCTTGGCCCCCACCCGTGAACTGGCCACCCAAATCCATAAGGACTGTAAGCCTTTCTTGAGGGCCTTGGGTCTTCGTGCTGTTTGCGCGTATGGCGGAGCCCCGATCAAAGACCAAATTGCCGAACTTAAACGGGGCGCGGAGATTATTGTATGCACTGCTGGGCGTCTCATCGATCTGCTAGCCGCAAACCAAGGACGGGTCCTCAATCTACGCCGTATCACGTATGTCGTCCTAGATGAGGGGGACCGCATGTTCGATATGGGCTTTGGGCCACAAGTTGTGAAGATCATGACTAGCATCCGACCGGACAGGCAGACTGTCCTTTTTTCGGCCACTTTTCCTAAGAGCATGGAAGCATTGGCCCGAAAAACCTTGAATGATCCAGTGGAGATCACTGTGGGTGGCAAGAGTGTTGTGGCTCCAGAGATCACGCAAATCGTCGAGGTCCGTAATAACGACCAGAAATTCTTCCGCCTGTTGGAGCTTCTGGGGAATCTGTACGAAGACGACGCAAATGAAGACTATCGCACGTTGATTTTTGTGGATCGTCAAGAGGCCGCAGATGACTTGCTCAAGCAGTTGATGTATAAGGGCTACCCCTGCATGTCAATTCACGGTGGAAAGGACCAGATTGATCGTGACAGCACGATTCAAGAATTCAAGGCCGGCGTTTTCCCCATCCTAGTTGCAACCTCAGTTGCTGCTCGTGGTTTAGATGTCAAGCAGCTCAAGCTCGTTGTCAACTATGATGCACCTAATCATCTTGAGGATTATGTCCATCGTGCCGGTCGCACTGGACGGGCTGGCAACACTGGAACCGCCGTCACATTCGTTACCGAAGAACAGGATCGGTATGCTTTGGATATTGCAAAGGCTCTCAAACAAAGTGGACAGGAAGTCCCCGAGCCTCTCCAGAAGCTGGTTGACGGTTTCAACGAGAAGGTCAAGGCTGGCAAGGAAAAGAATTTCTCACGTCATGGATTCGGTGGTAAAGGTCTGGACCGTCTTAATATGGAACGTGAAACTGCGCGACTGCGTGAGCGGAAAGCATACAAAACTGGTGATGAGGATGAAGAAGAAGATAAGCTTGAGACTGAGCAGGAATCAGACGATCGATTCAACAAGGCTCTTTCAGCTGTCCGATCCGCTGCTTCCCCGGCTGTTGCACCGGCTGCGGCTTCACCTTCAATGCCGGGTGTGCCGAAAGGCGTTGATCTCGATGGAAAGATCGTCGTTCATCGTACGGAGAGAGCACCGGCCGGTGCCTCAAAGAACCCATTGGATAAGGTGGGTTCTGCCGTTGCAGATATCCATGCACGTTTGAGTCGTGCGGGTGTGATGAGATCGGGTGTGCCTATTGATAACCGTGGCCCCGATGCTGGAGCGTTCCATGCAACATTGGAAATCAATGATTTCCCTCGTAAGTTATCCCATATTCCTCCCATCTTTGAGACAATTACTTACCGTTTACTTTTACCATACAGAAAAAGCACGCTGGGCCGTCACAAACCGTACGAACGTGGCAAAGATCCTGGAGGCATCTGGTACCTCCATCACCACCAAGGGCAATTTCTACGCAGCTGGGAAGGAACCTGGGCCCGGGGAACTTCCCAAGCTGTATATTCTGGTTGAGGGTGAGACGGAGATCTCCGTCACCACCGCCATCCATGAGCTTAGACGTCTGCTTAAGGACGCAACCCTGGCAGCATCAGAGGGTGAGGCGCGCGCACCAGTGGGTGGCCGCTACAATGTTCTTTAGATCATTCTTTAGTTCATGGTAGACTCAAATACGTCTTCAAAATTCAATGATTGTACGATATACTTGGCGTGTCTTGATTCTTGTAGAAGCTGAAGCCAAAGAGTACCTCCATGATTACTCTCATCCGGAGTTAGAATTGGAGAAACCGAGGCTAGTCGGAGTACCAGCTGAGACTAGTATCATCACATCATTTTATCTAAACCCAAAGTGAAGCTTGATTCCACTATCCCGCTGACAAACAAGAAGTCAATGAACTGCAACAAAAACAAAACGTTCGCTATAAGGAGACACAACGAGCCCGCAAATACAACGCCAGCAAACAATCTCTAGGATACCATGGCAGTCATGATCAAATTAAAACATTGTATGGGTATGCCTATTCCCATCTCCTTGCAGCCTCGACCCCATCTACATCTCGCGCAGCCCTCTCTGTGCGACTGACTTGGTCTAATGTCTGCGCCTGAGTCTGTGCCTTCTGTGCAGCCAGCTTTGAGCCCAATTTCCCTTTATTGGCAGAGGCGCTTTCGGCGCGTTTCTGTAACACACTAGTCAGCAATGATAGCTCTGCATAGCATATGTTTGCGGGACATGAGCTGTCATACCTGTGCCGCAATTGCAGCATTTGCACGTGCCTCATCCGTTCCACCGGTACTACCATCTGCAGTGCTCTCGCCTAATGTGCGGCCGGGTGTAGCCTTCCAGTTTGTCTTGGCCGGAAGTGGGGCGCGGGGTGCGGCAGTTCCCCCTGAGCTGGTGCCGACTACACGACCCGGCTGATTGAAGGGGTCTGTTTCATTGGATGAGCGGGAGCAGATGTTGCCCATTGTGATTGTGTAATGAGTAGTAGGGACCGGAAAGTTCGTTGCCGGTTAGTCTGGGTTCGGCGCAGGATACAGGATACAGGATAGGGAAAGGTCGTTGACTAGAGCCTCAGTTACGGTGCAGAGCTGCTCTTTGGAGGAACACAATTGAATATAGGGAATTTCTCTCGGGTAGGTTCTGCAGGTGCTCTGCTGGCTGTGAATCAACTTGTACGTTGTTCACGTTGTTGTGGGCGGGTCATCACGAGTGGATGTTGGAGCATTGCGATAAGCTGATAGTCGATCCGGGGCAAAGGCGGTGAATGGAGGCCGATTCAGTAAGTGGAGCTGAGTATTTGCGCTTAGTAGGAGATATGGAAGGTAAATAACCATGGATGTCATTCAGCTCATAGAGTTTATGCATTTTATGACTTAACATGAACTTTCTTCTCTACATCGGATGTAAACTGCAGACAAACTACCCGATTCGGAGACAGGTCGGACCTGAGTGGCAGAATATTGCTTAGTCAGTATTTTTCTTGAAGGGAAATCATCTCCGCGGGAAAGGAATTCTTCATCGGAATGCTGGGGAGCATTTTTCTTGGATTGCTCTCAGGTCTCTATTTCCTGCAGTTTTGACTCTATCTCACATCCACCATAAGATTTCCCCAAAGTTGCTCGCCAAACCACGCTCTACGATTCGCTCGAAAATCATGACGCCTAACCCCCAAGGTCCCCATCCTTTCCTACGTCCCGAAGGTCCTCACCACTACACTGAGGGGTCCCAGTCGTCACCAGGCTATGTCCCCTGATCTTCTCAAAATCCCTTGGGTTTGATCCTGCATCTGCTGTGACTCCAAGGTCCTCCTTTTTGATTTTCCTGCACGTCGATCTCGGTCAATTCTCCGATTGCGCCTGTTCTCAACCAGTCCGGTCCAAGCGCATGACACGATTGTGAAACTATCCGCACCGTGAGAGGATATCATTCGGTGCTACAACCTAAACTCTCCCGGGAACGGCGCACACACTGGGTGACGCTTGGACTCGTGGATTCGTGATTTTGTAGCGGGATATCGTACCTGACAGACATTCACTGTCCCACTTACGGTCGCACACTACTCCGTTCCTCGACTGTATTTTCCCCGTGTCGTTCGTCGTACACGCTGTTGTGACGACACTGTTCCTGGAAACCCCGATTTGATTTTGACCCAACACCTTCCCTGCGTTATCTGAAGTGAACCGTGCACCATGGTGTCCCAAACCCAACAAGGCGATTTCTGCCTTGAATGCAATTGGGAAGCGTTTCACATAGATGGTAAGGCTGCGGTCGATCCCTCGGGCAATGCTCTTCAACATCATTTGAACTGTTCAAGTCATGAAACCCAGTCAGCGCTGCCACATTGTGAGGTCGATGAGGCCTGCTGTGATGTAGACGACTGTGCGCTGACTGCGGGTCCATATGTGGCGGCTTTACGGGCTGTGACACTTCTACTGTCTGCTCAATTACTCACTGCGAGGATGATAACTGTGATGATAACTGCGACGGTAACCACTGCGACGATACTCATTGCGATACCAACCACTGCGAAGAGGTCAACTGCCAGGACAACCACTGTGAAAGTATTGACCCTCTGTGCTTCGAAAACCACTGCTGTGAAGGGACTGCGAGTCAAGATTGCGGCTTTGACGCTCTGTTTGGCCTCAACACCCCACTGTCGCTAGACACGGGGGTTTTCCCTTCCATGGCAATGGGGAATCATTCCGTTGGCCAAGCGACAAAGGCCATGCAGCATCCTCTACCTGGTCTCGTCGATCCGTTTCAACAGGAAAACTTCCTATCCTCATACCAAACGCATGCCACCCACTGCGAGCAGGACGTATCCAACCACTTCGAGTGCCATGATTTCCAGAAAGACTGGCAGGGCATGTTCGCGCCTCCTGTTCCGACACAGGCCGAGGTCAACCCAGCTGAGGTTTTCCACATGCTTGGTATGTGTTCCGACTTCTCGATATGCCAAGATCAACACGTACCTGCCCCTCAGAATGATCTCAATACCTTCGAAAAGCCCAAAATCGACACATCAAACGCATTCAATTGCTTCCATCCCGAACATCATCATGTCCACAGCCATTTCAAAAATCCTAATGATTTTAACCTGCAAGCTACCCGCAAAGGACCCCACCGCAACCATCATCGCTGCCGAGCTCACACCCATGCTCATTCTCACCCCTATTCCCCTTATTCACGACAGTCCCGCTCGAGCATCAGCTCTCACCTCCTTTCAAGTCCAGGAGAAACCCCACCACCTCTCGAAGGTGACACCTCATCTGTGCTTACCACGCCGGACTTTTCTCCTGATGACAGTAAGCTGCATATATGCAAGTGGGCAACAGAGATTCATGGAATCAAGGCTGCTTGCGGTGCTACTTTTCCCGATTGTGGTTCTCTTCAGGAGCACCTTGTTGCGACTCATATGAATACCGTTAACGGTGCCAAGGGCAATGGGTACTACTGTTGCTGGGAAGGATGCCATCGTCCGGACGAGCCCTTCTCGCAGAAGTCCAAGCTTCAAGGCCATTTCCTTACTCACAGTAACTGTACGTCATGTCTATTCTCTCGTTATTTATCGATGGTAGGACAAATGTACTGACACGAATGGCGTCTTTACAGATAAGAATTTTTCGTGCTCGGTGTGTGGCAAGGCGTTTGCTAGACAAGCGACATTAGATCGACACGAGCGTAGCCATCGCGGCGACAAACCATACACCTGCAAACACTGCGGTAAATCATTTACCGATAGCAGTGAGTTGAGTATGTCGTCCTGGAATTCCATCTCGAGTCCACTGCTGACTATCTCAGAAACACACTCGCGAACCCACACTGGCGAAAAGCCTTTCAAGTGCACCTGGCCAGGATGCAATTTCACCACGGGCGACGTGAGTTCCTCTATTTATATGTAACATACCTGCTCATGCTCTAACATCGAACCAGTCTTCCAATATGTCTAGTCACAGACTCAGTACGATACCCCTTCCATTTTGAACTTTTACCATATTTTACTGACTTCTTTTAGCTCACGGGGAGCGAAGACATAAATGCCATTTCCCAGGATGCACCAAGAGCTTTACTCGTCCTGGTAAGTGATCTGACCCCTGTTTAACCCGCCTACATACTAACCAATCTACAGATCAATTGAAGCGCCACCAGAGAACAACGCACAAACAAGACTTCTCCTCGTCACTTCCATCACCTAGCTCCGACCACTTCACTATGACCCCCTTCACTCTCGTCTAATGAACCATACCTTTGACTGCATCATTATATGCAATTGCCATGCCTTACGACCCAACGGATTCAGGCGCTATTTGCCGCCTGGCGTACTATGAATCGTTGAGAAACATTTTGTTTCTGGCGTTTTCCGGATTTTTTCGAGAACCACCAAAAAGCTTGATACCACTTGCCCTCGACCTTGCTGGGACTTTACCCCAATGATTTAATTGATTTATTGTCTTAAGAGCCTGAACCGATCAACTCTTTGATTGGCCCGGGTGATCTATTTCCTACATGGTTTTATTATGTTATGATTTGCTTTTTTATGAAATCGCATGTCAGGTATGATATATCGGCTAGGAAAAATGAAGCTTGCAGACTCAAGATGGATAATTCGTTTATTTCTTTTGCTGGTGTGGACCACAACATACCGAAGTACGAGTTAGACCTTAAAATATACAATTGCCGCATCTAGATACAGAATCCATACCATCGCAGCACCCCAGTAGCGATAAGCCGGAGTTTGAACAGCCATGCAGCAACGCGCTCAATCTTCCGTGGCCCTCTCCTCAAGCGCCTCAACAGCATTCTTCAACTCCCGAATCCGATGTCCAACCCGCCGACGCACCTCATCCTTAACACCCTGCGGAATCTCCGCCGGATTATATTGAGTTTCGACAATAGCACTCTCCCCAGAGTCCTCTACCTCAGATGATAACTCATCCGTCTCATTCTCGACTTCCCCAGGACGAGCAGTGTATAGGCCGTACACAGTGGACAGCTGGTTGAGAGCATCACGGGCAGACTCACGGTCCGAAGCAGCGTAGATGGTGGATGAGTCCGTGCTCTCAGTGGCAATTTCAAACTCGTCTTTGGCAACTTCATACAGCTCTTGTAATTCCTCGACCAGGAGATCGGCTTCGGCTTTGCCCGTGGATCCTTTTTGGTCGGCGTAGGTCCTCGCCGTAGCTTTGGGAATTGATGATCGGAGTGAGAAGGGCTTTTGGCATGAAATTGGGCTAGTCCGTACATTGTTAGAGCTGGACATGCTGTGCAAAGAGCGAGAGACCGGGCGCAGCCGCTGTATGGAGGGTCGGTTGATGTGGTGCGATTGTAGGCCTCCGAGGCGGAGGAATGAGGGGCTACGCGCAGAGCGGACGCATGGTAGGACGGACATCTTGAAAACAGGTGCGAATGAAGTAAATTGGATATGGATTTGTGAGCAATTTCAAGAACTCAGCTGAGCTGTCATAAGAGGCCGACGCCCTGGGATGACGTCGCCAGCAGTTTATCGCATCACGTGGTGATAAGACGTGCTCGCTCCATATCACGTGATAATTTCTTAGCCTCAAGGATCCACCTGCTGATGGTCATCTCCCCTGATTCAATCACTGAGCAGAACCTGAGCCTAGAGGCAAGTCGCCTCCTAGGTCATGATCTTAACAAAATGCATTATGCTGAACCCTCTTCTACATTACCCCATTACCTCATTGATGCACTAGCATCATCAAGACGACAGTCGGCTCGGAAATATATACTTCATTCTGGGGTGGGGGAATTGGGGAAATATTGCTTGGATACCGTGACAGTGCCACATTTCCAATCAATACGCTCAAGTATAGAAAGGAAATTGGCGATCATTTCTTCAGCAGCTTTGGGCCCACCAACTGAAATCCGGGGAATGCGGGCGAAGGCCTTGGTTTACTCAATCCGAGAACATAGCTTGGCTTTCTAGCTATTAGACGGACGATAACAGACAATTTCAAATGCTTTTTATTTCCCGAGTGTGGGTTATTTATTAACATAGGACATTAAGCGCCTCATGACATGCTTCCTGCCAGCTTCCGTATGAAGCCACCGTCAAATGATATTAACATACATTTTCTTCTTCTCAATACTTCTTATCTGCGTGGAATTGGGTTGCGTCGAGTTCATGTCGCTCTATCCCAGACCCTATCTCAGATGCAACGTCGGATCCGTGTAGTTCGCGGAATCCTTGTGCCCGATATATAGGTTTATTTAAAGCATGCGATTTTTCTTCGTGGGGGGAAGGAAGTTCCGCCATCGCGACAGTTGGACTTCTCCCGACAGCACTCGACTGTGCGGCATTCTGGCGTCGTCGTCGGATCAGGAAGAAAATGAGCCCAGCAATTGCCACTGCGGCTAGGACTCCCACGACGATTCCAGCAATCGCACCACCTGAGATAGTGGAGATATTATCTGTGCTACTTAATGCACTAGTCGCCGAAGAAGAGCTGGCAGCGTCGGCGGCGTCCGCAGTAGGTGTGGTGGCTATCGTGGGTGTTGGGGAGGAGCCTGTGTCGGTCGATGATGGGGAAGCTGATGTCGAGGAGTCTGAATTGGTCGGTGATGCGGAGGCTGATATCGAGGATGTCGAGGACTCAAAAGCAGAAGTGTTATTCTTCACCTTGAATGCCAAAAGATCCGCGCTCGAGACGTGGTCTGACCAGGGGTAGGTCTTGCATGTATAGCCTTCGGATGGCTCCTCGCAGTGAGTGTTTCCATAAAGGAAAAGGCACCAGTATCCCTCTTGAGGGGTCCAATCAAACACATTCCCTTCTGGATTATTCATTAACTTGCAGTCCTGGCCGATATCATTTTGAACCGTCAGCAATTTGCCATCTGGCTCGTGCCAACTGAAGATCCATGCTGAGACTGAAGGTAGGCAGGTGAAGTATAGCAGCAAGGAGAGAAGTGAAGAGGCAATCATAGCTGTGAATGGGGACCTGCCAAAAACGGGAACAATCTGGCTGTAGACACAAAATTAATGTTAAAATTTGAATCCAAATTTCTGCGGGGCATCCCTATCTTATGTTTAATTTAGCATCAGGGCCCTTAATGGCGGGCCATGCTGAGGCTGGAGATTGGTCCTTGCAGAACAAATTGTCGGTGCATAAGCGAAGCAACGGAGACGGCATGGCCCTTCGCTTGCTATGCAGGGTATGTTCGTTGTCCAATAATACCCTTTGTCGGGAGATTTCGACAATTTCTTGGCAGGTAGAATACGAGATGATCGGCAATGTAGCAACCTCGTTCCTACTTAGGGTGCTGACTTGCAGAAAGGACCCCAACCTGCAATTCTCGGTCGCGTGCTGAAAGGTTACGACAAAATCCACGGAAAAAGCAACCAGAGTGGGAGTATAGCGCGAGGCTGACAGCACCCGAATAAGGTATTTTATATTACTCCTATTTAAGGAATGAGGAGGGAGGTGGGGCAGGGCTGAAGAAGGGGAGGGAAATTATGCACCGCGTCACGGGCCAGTCCTGGACTTCGCCGAGGCATAACGGCCCTCGACAAGGCTCAATAGCTACATATGTACCTCCTCCCTCCTCCCGCAGACCCTCGTCACATCCTATTCACCCTGGGTGCGAAGCCAATAAAACATCTGAGACTATATCCTACTCCATATAGACTAGTTAGAAAGGAGACAGAATGCGAAACTACATGACTGTATGCCCATTAGTTTTGTGTTATTGAGGTATTGTGAATGGTTCTATTAAGCCCTCGGAATTACACCAGAAGGGACAAGTAACAATATACGCAAAAGCATGTTCAGTCTCTATTCCTATGGACATTAAATAGCATTAAAATGTTATCGCTCTGAGAACAAAAGGGGACCATTATCCTTTCCTTCTACAACAATCTTGATTTCCTTCGACATAGACTGTATCTGGCCTAAATGCCGAATGTTGGCGATTTCATGTTCTGGAGCAACCTGCAACAGCCCCATGAGGAGCGGAAAAACGGACGATTTCCATAGCACGGGTTGACCTCGACTAACAATCACTGTAGCCAGGAAGAGAGAGATAGACAAGATGACCGTTACTATGGGAAGAATAGCCCGCAGCCAACGGACAAGAATGTACGTCTCAGTTTGATAAGCTCTTCCGCTAACTTTAGTTTGTCCAACGCCTAAGCGCATATGCCAATCCGACCATTTCTGGGTAGAGTTCGTCCAGAATATGGGCTTGGAATTGGCCGGCAGTCTTGTGTGGCTGTTTCTGTAACATTTTCACAAGACGTGCAAATTCCAAGCGTGGTAAAGTCGGGATAATCGCAGGATTCCGAAGGACATATTGGGTCGAGAGGAGCGTTTGTTTGTGTCAATCCATTGAACATGGCAATCTGCATTGTAGGATCCATTCGAAATGCACCCCCATCCGATTTGGTGTGGAACTCCTGCGGTTTAAAGACATATGCAGTCTCATTCAGCACTTGTACTTGTCGTGATGGAAATGATAAGATCTGTTGTGTAAAAGGATCAATCGCAACAGCAAGAACCATCAGTGCTGCTCCTGCCAATTCTAGAAATGACCTCAAGTGCCAAAATATCTTTAGAGACCCCCAAGGACCACGGCTGGCTTCATCAAGAAGATGGAAATGATAGAGCTGCGTGGGTTTTGATCGTGGCCCTGTCTCCACTTCAACTGGCCAAGACAGATCGAAACTAAAACAAGCATCGCTGCCTTCGCGAAATTCGCAATGACGGAGATGACTGCATTAGGAGATATAGAATATTGCCAGCTGAGATAGGCTTTCCCATCCACGTATCCCAGAAAGCCTATTAAGAGGGCAAGGTAGACAACACTGAGAATGGACACCCGATTTCCCAGACCCAGGAACCTTCCCAGTCGTAATTGTCAAATGCCTTCTTGGCACGCGAAAGCTTTGTCCCTTGCTTAAATACCATGTTCCATCATTCTCGAATACTGGGTCGTATGAAAGTCTTCCATAGACTTTCAGTTGCTTCTCGTCAAAATGAGGTCCGGGTCATCCAAACTTGTGAAAATGTAGGACCTCCACTAAAGATCTTTTCGTCGAGGGCTGAATGAAATATGTTCAATAATATGTGCGGTTGAATTTCGTCTGATACTTTTTCAGAGCTACTCTATCGCGACCTGGGGGGAATCAGTAAACAGGACAAGGGCCTGTCGCAGTGATGATATACTTGCGCATAAGGACCTTCAAAAGCCAGATATATACATCAAACTATCAGGCCGGAAGGTCCTCCTTCTATAGAGAGAGAGAGAGTCTATCTATCTACTGCAGTGGGGGAAGCCTAATGTATGGCCACATGCCTCGACAAAGAGGCCTGTAAAATTCATATTATGGTACATCATGATAGAGTGTTCTTGAGGGTGATATGTTTAGTACATTTCGTAATTGTAACAGAATCAAAATTATCGGTACCAAAAATATCAATAGGTCGAAAGCTAACAGGCCCTTGAAGGCATTGAACATATAGTGTACATACTTGGGACCCGAGTGACGTAGCGAAAACGAGTAACATATAGGGAAGTATTCCAGCAAATAAATATGCGTCCCTACCCCCCTTCCCCCTGCAAAGTCAACGCCACCTAGAGCTTAAATGCAATTAGGTGGTAGCTAATGTGATGACCAAGCACATACAAAAGTCCTCATTGTCTCTTTCCATTTCTGTTTCCTACTTCGTATCCTGTTTTAGGCTCCCTCTCAAAGGCCTGGAATATTAAACAGAACCATTCCATGGTCTTGTCGCTCCAGGGTTGTGTAGATCCTCTTTACATGCCACCCCCTTCTTGATATCTCGATCCATATCTGAAATAGCATGCCCCGGCGGTGTCACAGGTGTGCTGTGAACTGGAAGATAAAGAGTATTGTCTAGGTCATCCAGTCCGCAAATATCATCACCGCTAGCGGTTCTTGCGTTAAATATTGTGGTGTTGTTGGAGCGATACCGCCGTTGAAAGTGATCGAAGCATTTCTCCACGGTTCTACCTAGAATAAATGCAAGGATCCCTCCGAGCACTGCATTCAAGAATTTCACGAACTGATTGCACTCTGGCTTATCTGATGCCATTAAAGCGAATTTGATACCCAGGTGTATGGATGTAGAGAAAGACTTAGCTGAATGAAGATTGCAAAGCTAGAGACAAAGAACAAAATAGGCGACGTTAGAATTACGTAGTATGTCACCTTGGGTGTGATTCGCTTCTTTGCCGACGACTGATATGGCTTTGTTCCAAAGAGCGTAATAGTAGACGTACTAAAAATTATAGTTAAATATAAAAGGACTTAGAAGAAGTAACTTTAATTAAAAGTCTACATGTACCGAATGCCTATTATATCGGTAATAGAAAGATACGTTTATATCTCTAAAACTACTGTATCTTACTATAGCGTAGTAGGGAAAGTAAAAGAAAAAGTCAGTCTATTGTACAAAATTATACATTCACCTGTCCATTTCAGATGAGTCCCAAAAACAACCAAACCGCCAGGATCGATTAAACCCGTCATGTGCAGTCGAGACTAAATATGACCATGGGATCCCAGGAACTAATGGCCCGTACTCGGGTTCTTCGAGTAGCCTGGGGCCTACTAGAACCAATAAACCTGTTTCTACGCATTCGCTATCTCTACGGCTTAACCTTTTCATGGAGGCTTTTGCTTAATTCTGAGATGCCGCACACTAAATTGAATATGGAATACATTCATGTGAGTCGGGGCAAATTATTCCAGAGCTTGCAAGGCCAATCATTCCTTCCGGTCTAATATCTCATCCGTGATGCTTTCAAATCACAATCATTAAGAAAACCCCAATGTTGGATTTCCATATATAATGAATTTGGCTTGGAATCTGGCGCAAGGATCGGGAATAATCGCGGTATGTTGCCTTGAGAGGTGACACGAAACTTGTCCTGCACACCCGGCCCCGTGCAGATCGCCTAGAACTGGCTAGATAATCTGCGTTAATCTATTCGCCCTCAGGGAAAACCTTGCTGCATTGCAGATGTTGATTGCGACCGAGCTTGCTGTCTTGTCTCACACGGAGACCCATGAGTTGCTTGCCTGCGCCAGCCAAGATCAAACCGGCATGCGGTGTTTTTCAGCCAATTCCCATTGGCGCATTGCTGCCTGATTCTCCTGCAGCAACACCAGGACTTGGATGTACTTTACCGTTCAAACTGCGTCTTGATCGAGCTGATGTACTGGGGTTGGACGTGATCGAAGTTTGAGGCCCGGTGATCAAACCCTCTTTGTGTCCAGACCTGACAAGACGCTGGATCCGGTTAATGCTTCCAAGGTTAACAAGCTAACTACCTAGTTAGGTAGTTACTGTGTGCACATGTGCAGTAAGTCCTACGTTACGAGGCCACTCCAAGAGAAAAAGCGGTGACCTTCATATTTTGATTTGACAGGAGTTGCCCCGTTTTGGAATTCTTTGTTTCCTGTCTTTCTTTGGAGACACTTTCTGACTCTAACCTCAGATCCTTTTTCCTTTTTCCTTTTTACCAACCTTAGTTCATTGCCCTTACGTTCGAGATTGACATGCCTCCCCAATTTCCCCAAAGGTCTGTCTGGAAGCCTTACGCTAGCTATTCAAACTGATAAGTCTGCTGAATAGCAACCATATCGAATGCAATGTCCTCTGTACCCCCAACCGAGGCAGCCCTTCAATCTCTCCGAGACGAATTGAAAGGCAACATCTTCCGAAATGTTAATGGTTTCTTTGCCAAGTACTTCGAGTGGAAGTCCTGGTCCTCAGCAGTCCAGAACAAATTGCAAGAAACAAAGTCAGCCGATATTATTAGCAAGTTATCTGCTGGTATCCCTGGCATTGCTCACTTCGACCCGCTGGTAGAATGGCTTGCCGAATTCCAGACCTTGTTCTTCTCGGTCGACCAAGCCAACTTCCGCTTCCACAGCCAGCCGCTCAGCAACATGAGTAGCACACCTGGGGCCGTCATCTACCTCGAGACATCCGATCTCCAGTCAGTTGCAGGTAGCACCCGAGTGTTTGGTGAATTCCATCAAGACAGTGGCTCCGTCTTGTCCGATGACGACGACGACACTCTGCGCTTCTGCGAGCGAGCAAAGCAGGTGTTCAAGGCCCAGTCGGCTCGATGCTTTGTACACGGGTTCCTGGTCCGCAGTACTACGCTGGAGCTCTGGGTTTTTGATCGGTCGGGCGCCTACAGCAGCGAGAGGCTTGATCTGGCGCAGAGACCCGACCTGCTGGTGCGGACTTTGGCCGGCTACACCTTGATGAGTGATGAGGAAGCTGGGTTTAACACCTTTGTAAAGCACGCACCTGGATCGGACAGCTATGTCGCATTTGATCAGAGCGACAAGCTGCACCTTCGACCAGAGTTGATTGCAACGGCGGACTATACAGTCGGGCCCGGGACAACCTGCTATGTGGCCTCGACATCGACAGTCGGGGAACCAGACACTGCCATCAAGTTTTCCTGGCGGGAGGATGAAGAGCCCACTGAGGTCCGCCTACTGAAGCGGGCGCGTGAGCGCAACGCCTGGGGCGTCATCCAGCTCCTAGGCTATCAGGACCTGGTGAACATCGCCGACCTTCGCCAGGGGCTGCACTTTCCTCAAACGGTTGCCAACCGGAGATTCTCGTGCGTCGCAAGCACCCTTCTAGGCCGTCCGATCCGACAGTTCACGTCGATTCCCGAGCTCTTGGAGGTCTTGCGTGACCTTGTCAAAGCCCTTCAATCCCTCTACGTGAATGCGAGGATCCTCCATCGCGACGTCGCCATTAAGAATTTGATCATCACCCCGCAGCGCAGCGCAGACAGCCCCAGGGGTGTCTTGCTCAATTTACTTCGCGCTAGATCTCGACAACGTCCGTCCTATTGAGCCAATGGTTGGATCAGATGGCTTCATGGCCATTGGCATTCTCTCCGGACAACGGCATACATACCGGCACGACTTGGAGTCCCTGTTCTACGCATTTCTATGGATCGCTATTGCGAACGATGGCGTGCACGACGAGGCAAATGACATACTGGAAGGCATACCAAAGACATCGCGGCTCTGGAAATGGTGCACAATGGACTTCGGTGCTGTCGGACGGGATAAGGCCGCCGACATGAGCCCTGAGGGCTTTGAAGGAATTCTGGACGAGTTTTCCTCTGACTTCGCTCCTCTCCGAGGTCTTGCCAAAGAACTGCACGCGCTGCTCTTCCCTGTGCGCGATGGGAAGGTTTTCACGGGTACTGAGACAGACCAGGTGGCTGTTCAGAGGCTCTATGATGGGATGGTGGATGCTTTCAACCGGAGTGCCCTGGAATTCCAGGGTTAGGAAGTATCAACTACTTTTAAGGGCGCCCATTAGCTGCAGTTAATTACTAGACTGCTTTCCTTCAAGGGTTCACGTTCTAATGGTCCAACTCCGCAGTGTAGAATATCGCACACAAAGACAACTGGCCGAGTCATGTGCCGCTTCCGCAAAGCGACCGTCTGGTATTGAGGACGACGATAACGAAGTTTCCGAGCCCCAAGAATGAGAAGGATGGCACCAGGACTTGCCAACACATGGCCATATTGAGCACACTTGGGGTTCATCGAAGAGAATCGGTGTTGATGACGAGGAGCCTGTCGATAGCGTCACAACTAAGAATGGGCTGCACTTGACGGGTGTCCCTCTAGAACCCGGGACTGCTTTCTACACGGCGGTTTTGGCTATCTCGGCGGCTGTATAGGAGTGACATGGATGGAAGTACTACTCAATCATATAAAGTAGAAACGGGCCCGTTTCCAGAACTAGACCGTTTAGCATCATGCGAAACTGTCGGATTTCTTAGTCTAGCTCTTAGCTTCAATAACACATTGCACCATGCACTTCGACGTCTTCGTAGACCTCTCCTCATAGGTTATGAGTCCCTGAAGCTCTATTCAACCTTCCTCGTTATCATCAGCTTTATCTTCTATCGGCCTCTCTATCGACGCCTGTCGGAGCAGTCACGTGACAGCCCGGGTCCCAGGACTTCCAGTAGTTAGTGCAGATAGCTTCCTCTCTCTTTTCCTCTCGAGAGTCCAATACAGTTTCCCCTATATCATTTCATTCCTACGTAGCCTTCTATCTCGCTGACATATTCTCTTTGATTCTTTCTCGAACCTTATTTCGAAATACGCTTATCTATATCTAATTTTGCTGTTTTGAATTATCGAAATATATTGTCAGACATTATCAAATGATGGTTTACCTCTCTAAATTATAAGAAGTAGCTAGTTATACACGATTCGTTGTCCCTTATCGTTAGCAATCTTCTAGAATACTCTTTGCGACTTCACAAATTCGGCATGTTACTTCTTTTCTATATGCCTTCGTAAAAATTCACTAGGCAGCCAAACAAATGCCGTGTTGGCTAGAATTTTGTTGACATTGCATTTGCCGTATCACTTCACTTTTATACGGTCTTCTTTAAAACATAACACCTCATTAGTGTGCAGCTTCTGTCGTAGGCAGGCACCTAACCAAGCTGTACGAACTTCTAGGGGATTTAGTCGTATAAAGATAGTTGAGCATCCGCACAGTACCACATCCATATATAGAATTTCAAGCTAAATTTTTCACACGCTGAGTGGCTGCCTCATCTAGAAGTCTAGCAATTGCTTCATGGCCATTCGATTCTGCATAATTCCGTGGTGTATTATCCTCTTCAACCGCAAAAGCGGAAACCTCCGCCCCTTTGTCGAGGAGAATTCTTACAACTGCTTCATTCCCGGACTCGGCCGCTATATGCAGTGGCGTATGTCCCAAGAAATCACGGTCCATCACGTTCGCCCCATTCGCTAAGAGTGACCTAACAGCCCATTCATTGCCATCCTCTGCAGCAAGGTGTAGTGGTGTCAAGCGCTGAAAATCTTCAGATACATTCACATTTGCGCCCTTCGCCAGAAGCAGATTAAGAATGGGCTCGCAGGTAAAATCGACATCAAATACATCAAATAACGCTGTACGCCCATTGGATGAAGTTGCCTCCAAGTCTACTCCCTTCTCTAGGAGCAGCTTCACAACCGCTTCATTTCTAGACAAAACTGCGTAATGGAGTGCTGTTTTTCGGCTGATCGTTAATGCTGTCACATCAGCTCCCCTCTCCAGAAGCAGTCTCGTAACTTTTTCCTGGCCACCACGGGCCGCATAATGTAGAGCGGTCTCTTGGAATGAATTAGTGACAGCGATATCTGCCCCCATTCCTAGGAGTACATGGACGGCTTTTTCGTGGCCATTTCCTGCAGCGAGTTGCAGTGCGCTACATGTCGGTCTCCGTCCCGTATCTATCGCAGACGATAGATCCGCACCAGCGTCCACCAAAAGCTCGATGATGCAATGCATTCCGGCCTCTGCGGCGAGACATAGTGCTTTGCTTTTCGCTTCAAGCGAAATTGGCGCATCCCTGGTTTTGCTAAGGAGCTTGCGGATTACAGGTGCTTGATTTCTTTTCGCGGCCCATCCGAGGACGGAGTTTTCGTCGGCGCAGATATGGCTGCGCGCACGTTGATAAAGATGGGAATCGAGGATGCTAGCATATCTCCGCGCCGTGCGTAGGAATGAGCCGACATCTCGGGTGTCCAGAATGTCCGCTATCATGAGGAGGATCTCGATTGGAAGGTCGAGTAGTGGACTTGGCCGCACCTGTCTGATGGGCATATTGAATTCCAGGTTTACTCCGAATAACCTCTTGCGTTATTTCACGAGTTTTACCTTGTCAGGAATGTAAGAGACAGATGTAGACGAAGTCTACAGAAAATGAAAGGGGCGGAGATCTTGCCAGATGTTCGTTGCATCTTCATTATGTTTGGACTGTTTGTCAAAACATTCTGCCCGATAGACACCTTGCGGACGGACCATACGAGCTTGATACAGAAGCTATTTTTACACAATTATTATTACGGTACCTGGATACTGTCAAGAACGGGATTCAGGAATAGACTAAACATAACAGGTATAGCGTAATGCAAACTGGTGCTGATTTCGATCCACATAGTACAGTGACGATAAAACATGTAGAAATGTATCCAGTCTATCGCATAACCCGGGTTTAGGTCGAGATATCCAACCCGGACCCAGACCCAGACTAGGTCCGGGTCGAAGTCGGCTAACCCGGACCTAACCTAGGACCTAGGCTAGGGCCCTATTAAGGCCCTAGTAAAACCTAACTTTATATAAAAATAAACTCTTAGCGTTTATAAAGCTACTAAATAATTAATATATAATATTAGTATCTTTCTCTATATTAGATCGAACCTATATAAACTAATATATTTAATATTAATTTTATATAACTAAACGAAATAAACGCTTATATTATTTTATATTAGCTAGATATTAGTTTATTACTAATAAAAATAAAAAATAATTATAATTATAGTAGTATTTAATAGATTAGGTTTACTAGTATAGTAGAAATTATAGAAATTTATATTAAATAGAGGAGTTTATAAGTATAAGACCTTACTTTACTAACTAATAACTATATAGTTTAATTACTTCTTTATAGGATTATATAATATATATAATATATTATTATAATTTTTAGGGTTTTAATTAAATAACTAGTCTAATATCTACTTTATAAGGTATTAAATTAGTTTTATATATTTAAATAGCTATATTAAAATATTTTTAAGATCTTTTATAGTAAGATTAGGGTAGGATTAGATTATTATTAGGTTTTTATTAGGTTATATTAGATTATTACTAGATTATTATTAGATTATTACTAGATTATTACTAGATTATTACTAGATTATTACTAGATTATTACTAGATTATTACTAGATTATTACTAGATTATTACTAGATTATTACTAGATTATTACTAGATTATTACTAGATTATTATTAGATTTTATTAGGTTCTATTAGGTTCTATTAGATTATTACTAGGTCTAACCTATTTAAATCTATAATATATACTAATTAAATACTAATAAAATAGTTACTTTTAATAAATAATAAATTATCTATTTAGCTTTCTATATATAGCTAGACTAATATATCTTCTATTTTTTATATATATCCTCTTTCTCTTTTATCCTTTTTTTTATAATTAATCCTTTCTATTTATTTTATCTATTATATCCTAAAGCTAGTAATCTAATTTAATATTATTTATTTATAATAAAGATATAGATAATTTTAGTTATTTTATCTCTTTAAACTAGTTTAGTATTTTTAAATTATCTAGTAGCTAGTAGATATTTAATCTCGACTCTATTAACCCTAAATTCCTTTATCCGATTATCTTTTTTATACCTTCTATATTATTTATATATATTAATCTTAATCGGAGAAAGGTATTTATTTTTTATAATAAAATAACTTATACTAAATAGATCGACTAGTAGTTATAAACTAATTTTAGAAAAAAAAAGATTTATTAAGACTTAAATTACTAATCTAATATTTAAAATAGATTTAACTAGATTATAAATAGTATTAATAAAGCGCTAAAGATTATACATAAAAAGTATAGTTAGATTTTTAAATATCTTTATACTATCTATCTTTATCTAATAGATAATTAGAAAGTATAATATTATAGTATATTAATAATATTAAAATATATTAAAAATATAGAGTATCGAAAGGTAAAAGGTAGATTAAAGTTAGAGATTATAAGATTCTTTAATAAAATTATATATTCTATTATAATTTAGTTTTTTATTCTCTTTTACTAAATTTTTTTAAAATAATACTCCGACTAAAGCTTCTTTTTTATAAAAGGCTTAAAAGGAAAAGATTTTATCCTTTTTATCTTTTAATCGACTTTTTTTATTTTTTATTAAATATTAAATATAGTTAAAGATTAGTAATAAAATATATTTTAGATATTTCTATCTAATTTAAAGATATCTATTATTTTTAATTATTAGAGCTTTTCTTTTTTATAAATATTTATAGTAATTACTAGCTATTTTATTAATAGCGATTAGATTTATTAAAAGGTACTATTAGATTTTAAGCCTATTTATAGTATATATATTAGTATAAATCTAAATAATATACTAATAGAAATTTTAATAAAATATAGAATCGAAAATAAGGTATTTAAATTAACTTCAGATAATATAGTAAATAATAAAACTTTTATAGAATCCCTTTTATAAATTTTATTAGATAGTATTATTATTATCCGAATTCTTTATTTTATTTATATTATCTAACTTAGTTTTAACTAGTTTTTTAGATATATTAAAGTAGTTCTAAAAAATAAGACTATAGAGATAAAATAGACTAATTAATAGTCTAAAAAGGCTTAATAGAATATATAGCGATAATAACGAGGGATTTCTTTTATACTAAATAAAATCTACTACTTTATAATCTATATAAATATTAGTCTTTAGTAATAAAAGAGTTTTTATAATCTCTAGTTTTAAAAATTTAAGATTATTTTAATCTAAGATATAAAGATCTAATAGAATTTAATATTCCTAATACTTTATTATATAAAAAGATTATAGTCTATTTTTATCCCTTTTTATAAAGAGTATATTTATCTCGATCTACTATTAGATATTAAAGAATAATATTAAATTAACTATCTTCTTTATATTATAGAGCTATTCTTTAATTATACTCTATAACTTTTAAAGATTTAAGATATTACTATATATTATATCTTTAAAATATATAATCGGCTTTTTAAATATTTTAAATAGTTAATAAAATAGCTTAAATAGAAGTATATTATATAGAAAATATAGATATTTAATACTTTTAAAGCTAGTTAACTAAAGTTTAATAAATATTACTTTTAGACTAATAATATCTAAAAGTATATCTTTATAATATATATAATATTTAGGGGATTGATAGAGGGACACCCCCTATGGATCCTGGGACACCTCTTTGGATCCTAGGACACCCCCTGCCTGAAAAACCAGGCTCATATTCCTAATCGGGTAACGTATTTCACAAGCGAGCTGCGCACACAAGCGAGCTGCGCACCCCACCCAACCTACTAATTTCAAATGCATTTATCTCAACCAAAACGCCATTAAATTAAATTTAAAAAAAAACATCATCTATCTGGACATGCATCTCTCCTATGACCCCGATTTTTACATAGCCCGCATGTTGGTAAAGCCCTAGTTCTTGGCTGTAAAGGTGGCGAAGGCCTTCTTCGTGGCGGGGGTATAGGTGCTTCTATTGCTTCCACCGGCTGCATAATTAATGCAGATGCTTCTTGAACTGAGAGGCCTTCTTCCGCCGGTATCTGCCTTCTGGATCTAGTACGCTTTTGCTTCTTCTTCTCATTTTCAGCGCGTAAATCGCTCACTTCTCTCTCCAGTAGTGCGGCGGATTGCATCGTGATCTGGCAGGCTTTCAAAACCTGGTTTATAGCGGAATTGAGCGGGCTCGGGGGGCTTCTTGATCTTGTACGAAGTAATGCTTTGATTGACAAAGCTTGTTTTTGCAATTGTATATAGTTCGAGGGCGTTTTCGGATCCCAATCACTACCCCGGCTAAAAGGGGGGGTAGGGGTAGCAAGCCGGATATTAAGCTTCGAAATCACTCTCTCCGGTGTAAAAGGGATTAAACCAGTAGATTGAAAGCTATTTTTAATAGTCTTAGATTTAAAGGCTTCCATTCGTGCAGTAGGGTATACTTTAAGAAAATCCAGTTTGTTAATATGATTCGATCCGCACCGCATTCGAAATTTAACTAGCCGGCTATAGGCTCGTTTTAACACTATAAAATAGCCTATATCTAGAGGCTGTAAAAGGTAAGAGGAATGCGGAGGTATATAGATTGGTATAATCTTATTCTCTTCACAAATTTCATTAAATCTCGGGGTTAAATGACTTCTATAGCCGTTAAGTATCAAAAGCTGATATATCCCCTTCGTACATAAAGAAGTAGTAGGAATAAAGAGCTTTTCAAGCCAACGAATCCCAATTTCATTAGTAGTCTAGCCGTTAGGACTAACTTTAAAACGCCAGTCAGAAGGAAGGCTATCGAACCAGGATTCAATAAAGACTTTGCCTTTAAAAATCACATATAGCGGAAGAGCCTAGCTAGTAGCATTCGTACACTCGATAACAGTTACCTATTCACGATTTCCAGGTTATAAAAGTGCTCGCCGACCGTAGTATTCACTTCTCGTAATCACCCTCGTAGTCGCCGTTAATCCTATCGCAAAACCGGTCTTATCAAAGTTATAAACGTCGTCCGGGTCGATCCCGAATTGTAAGATGGTTTTTTAAATAAGATTAAACCACTCTGTAATAACCTTCGGGTCTTCGTATTTCGCACGCTCGTAGTTATACCGTTTCGAAAACCGAGAGGATAGAAGAGGATGTCGTTTCATATAGTTCGTCACCCAATTTTCGCCGACCGAAAGAACCGGGGTAGTTCCGCGCTTTTTAAGAAGAAGATTCGCCATTTCTCGTACCATAGACGGCCGGGGAGCTGATCCTCGAGAATCCATAGAGAGAATCCATTTTTTAAGAGATTCCTCTTCAATTTCTGTCAGTTTATGTGAATTGGCGCGAGAATTCGCGCGAGAAGTGGTCCCATAAAGACGTGTCCGGAGGGTTGATTCGGGCACTTTAAAACGGCGCGCTGCTTCGCGAATAGCGCTGATTTCTTTATTCTTAAAAGCCTGGATAGCTAATAAGATCCTACCCTCCCTCTCTATTGAATCTTTAGAGGATTGAGAGCGAATTGGTGGCATAGTGGGTGGTTGAATTAACTAAGTGCTAATTTACGGACGCGTTTTGGGTGGGGTGCGCAGCTCGCTTGTGTGCGCAGCTCGCTTGTGAAATACGTTAATATTTCTGCCTCGACACCTACACCTATCTACCGCCTTTCTCACCGCCTTTAGGGGTTTACACCGCCTTCGTGTTAAATATACTCCGCCCTCTACCTAACACTATAGGACGATAGCAGATACCTATAATTTATATATAAAATATATAGTAAAAACAAGTCATTTTAGTCCTATATATATTATAGGACTCGAGTAGCAAACAAACTAATAATATAATTCTAGTTTATATATATTAACCTACCTTCTTCTAATCCATTTTTTATCAGTATCTATATCAAATTTATTATCGTTTTTATTATTTCAGCTATTAAAATAGCCTCTTTAGGCCTATTATACCTCGAATTATCGGATTCGGACCCTAAGATCGTCCCCGAGTCTCTACCCATAATACTAAGTACCTAGTCGTACACTTAGCTAATCACCGAGACACTCGCTAATAAGATATCTATAGAGCCGCTCTTTATATTTCCGCTACCCCTATTAAACTAGTAATACCGTATACTAGAGGAAGGTACTAAGGCACTAAATACATTCGCGCGCCTATATAGTTATATAGTCACTATCCGATACTCTAAATATACTAAAAAGGGTATTAAAAAGTCAGTTTACCTTTACTATAACTAAGGCCGCGAGGTAAAGTAAGAGAATACTAAAGAGACTACTAAAAAACAACGTACTATAACGCTTATCTATAGATACCCCTTTATAATAGTGCTTTATCTAGATTCTATAACTAGTCTTTAGCGACCGATAATTAACGATTCGAAGTCTAAATATAACTATCTCCTATCGCTAGTATCTACCTATATAGCGTAACGAAAGCTTAAGCTTATATATAAGAAAGATAAGATCGAAAACGCGCTTCGCTAAAGCCGTATAACCCGCTAGATTATAACTAAGATCTATAAAGCCGATCTAAAGAGTATCCTTATACCGCGTGATATTTATAATATATATAGAAAGCTAAGCGATATATTTCTTACTAGCCGTACGTCCCTCTAAGTATTATTAATAGAACTTCCGAAGGATAGTAGCTAGATCTTTAAATATAAGCTAGACGAACAATTATATATATCTACTTTATTTTATATATATAAATCGAGTATTATAATACTTTAGAAGAATCCTTAGGTAATCTCTATAGACTATATATATAAGACCAATCGGTATAGTCTTCCTTTACTAGATATCGTAGGCTTTACTACTACTAGATTAATATTCTACCTAGGCTTTACCTTTATATAAGATAAAAAGGATAACTCGTACGAGGTAAGTATATACCTAATACTCCTATTTAAAGCTAACTAATACTAATACCTTATTAGGATTACTAGATAATACTTACCTATCTCGCTAAAGTATACGACTCCCTAAGTCTCGATCCCCCGCGTATAATCCTTACTAATAAAGAGGGAGCTTTAATAAATATAATTAAGACTATTTTCCTAGATATAAAGAATATAATCTATATCTAGTATATTAATATAAATATCTTAAAGAAAGCGCGCCCCTTTCTTACTAATCAAATTATATAGGTATATCGAGATATTAGAATTAACTACCGCCTTACCCTAGCCGAAGCCTAGGAAGACTATAAAAAAGCTAAGTAGGGGTAGAAGAAGATACTCCGCCGGTAGAATCGTATTATTTATACCACTATAATTAAGGAAAAGGACCGATAATAGAGCAATTTTAAAAAATAATACGCTAATCCCCCTAGCCTCTTTACCCTATTATTAGATTATATATAATAAGAATAGCTAGACGACTACCCAAAAAGGTTCCTTTATTACTATACTAGATAATACCTCTATCTTAATAAGATCGCTACTTCCTATATAGAGAGTGTATATTAGCTTCTAAAGTAAGATCTCTAGATTTTAACTAGTGATTTACTAGTAGTACTCCGTTACTTTAGCTATATAGTAGAGCGTTAGTTCGTAAAGGTCTAGTAAGAACTAGAGATCTAGAAGATATATAAGCCTAAGTAGGCTTATTAAAAGCTCTACTATTTACTTTATTACTATATCTTAGTATAGGTAATCTAGCTTATAAAGGATATTTATACTCGGTATCTTCCTCTAGTAGATAATAAGCCCCTAATTCCACTAATTTACACTTATAATTCTAAAGAAATAGCTAGTTTTCTATATATCTATATACTAAAATAGTATAAAGAGGAAGGACGATACCTCGAGCTAGGGCTATATTACTAGTATTAGTACTTATATAGTATCGATATACCCCTAATTAATCTATTACTTCTTATATAAGATCCCCTTTAGGCTCGGCGATAAAACCGCCCCTAAAATACTAGGAATCTCCTAAGTACCTAGGCTAGTAGTACCTAGGCTAGTAGCACCTAAGCTAGTAGTACCTAGTAACTATAGTCTTCCGCGGATCCTCTTATATAGGATCGTTCTATATACCGAGATCCTTTATTATAGGAGGAGAGCCGAGGATAAAAACAAGGACGGCCACAAGGATAGGGAAAGGGACGTAGGCGTAGAATAAGTAGTAGTGAAACTAGTAGTAGTAATAGCGAGACTAGAGGATAGGGACGTAGTCGAGGACGGGGTCGAGGATAGGGTCGAGGACGTAGAAACCGGGCGTAGGGACCTATATAAGAAGTATATTCAACCTATATAAGTATATAAATGCTTAAATTAATAAAAATATACGCTTTTTTCTAATTAAAATGCATATTTTTTTACTATATAAACCGGAATTCCTATAGTTAGGGCAGAATTATATAGTAGAAAACTCTGCACTAGCAGTATATATAGCAGAATCTAGGGTCGCACTATATTAGGAAGGCGGTGTTATGTATGCCTAAAATCCCAGGCATTTTCAGGCAGGGGGGTGTCCCAGGATCCAAAGGGGTGTCCCAGGATCCATAGGGGGTGTCCCTCTATCAATCCCCAATATTTATATCTATAAATAAATTCTAATTCTTTTAGACTAATAATTAGGATTAAAAGTAGTATAATAAATATTATAAAGCTTTTTAAAAGGCTCTTTTACTATATTAAGATCGACTTTTTTATATTTAAAGCTTATAACTTTCTTATAATTAATCTCGATTAAGCTCTAAACTTAATAAAATATTAAATAATAATAGAAGATAGCTATTGGAAATTAAATAAAATAATATAATATTTTAATAGTACAAGTCGCATTTACCAGAGGACCGCCGTTTTCGGCAACCCCTCACGTTAGGTTTAGCGGCTGTCCTATCCCGTCCTACTCTGGTTTAGCGTCACCCCTATCGGGTATAGTGTTTAGTGCTATTCCCTAACGGGAACTACCGCTAGTCGCCGCCCTCGGGGGGCCCTCGTTAACTATATAGTCTAGACGGTGCGTCGCTTAACTATCTTTCTCTCTTTTCCTATAGCCCTTCATTTTTCTTAGCTCGCGAGCGCGGACTATAATACTCCGGCCCCCTCTATTTCGGAAATAACCGTTCCTATAAGATATACTTCGCCCCCTTCACTCCCTATTTATATTACTATAAAGCTACTAGTATTCACTGACTAATATAATATCCGCTATATAAAACGCTAATCTTTCTTAGATAGAGATATATAATATAGCTTATAAGTTACCCTCGCCTACCTATATTAACCGCCCTAAAATAGTCTTCTAGCTATTAGAAGCTACCTATTTTAGCCCGGTTTAAACCTCTTAAAGTAATCCTTCCTATTTAAAGAACCTATATATAGCCTATATCTTATTTCCGAGGTAAGACTATAACCTTTCGATAGGTATATAATAATATAATCTATTTAATATAGCGTAACTACTAATAGTAAAAATACCTCTTATATTCCCGGGTCCTTATTATCTAGTATATACCGAAGGCGCTATATTAGTTCCTAATAGATAATAACTTATAAAAAGGCTTTAGAGCGGGCTATATATTAATCTATCGAAATAGCCGCGGAATTATCCGGATAGTAGGATAACTATTAGATTATATTTATAACTATAGCCGGACGATATATCGCTTATAGGTAACTATACTAATTTAGAGACCGAGATAATATAGATTATAGCTCTATAAGGCTAATATAGAGCTACTCGCTATAGTTTATAGAAATCTTAAAGGGATTAATCTAGGGAATTAGTCTATAAAGACGTCTATATATCCGAATAGTCCGATAGAGCTAAAAAGAATCGGTATACTTATATATAAGATAGTAGCTATAGTAATTAACTATAATCTCTAAATAAGGTAGATTCCGATAATAGAACTATCTCTTTACTTATAGGTCTAATTTCTTATAGGTCTAATATAGCCTAGGAGATATACTACTAATCTTATAGATCTTAAATAAGGATACTAGTATATATAATCTCTAAATAGCGATATAGCGATATAGCGGAGTTACTTAGTATTATTTAAAAAGGTAATTTTAGATACTTTATAAGCCGTCCGCGCTCCTTTTCTATTTCGCTAATTACTTCTTAGATACCGTCTATTAATTTAGCCGCTATATATATTAGCCTTAATAATATTAGCTTCTACTCTTACCCTACTTTAAAGTCCTCCTTACGTATATTCCCTACTTCCTATTAGAGGGCCTATAATACCTCTATAGCTCTTTAACCCCTTCCCTATACCCTCTTACTAAGACTATATTTTTAAAAAGCGACCTTTAGCTTAGTATTTAGTATAAGTACTAATATCTCTCTAATATCTCGAGATACCTTAAAGGAAAATTTAGATTCTTATATAGGAAATAAATTTAATATTAAAATAGAGAGAACTATAATATAAAATAGCTAAGAAGTATATAAGAGAGACTTAGACTTAAACCTCGACTTAGGGCCCCGAAATAAATAATATATTAATATACCTAAAAGCGACTACATATATTTAGTAACTAGTATATTAGAATTATTACTAAACTATAATAAGTAAGCGTAGCTAATATTATCTATTAAATTATCTAGACCGATACCTTTTAGCAGACTCTTTTAGTAATATAGATATAGCTTTAATCTAGGTAGAACCTTAGTTATATTATATTAGTAAACGCAACTATTATCTTTCTACTCGACTTATCTCGCTAATTTATATAAGACCCACCTATTACCTTAACCGCTACCCTAACCGACCTACTAAAATACTACCGAGATAGTATCTTATCGCTAGGAACTTATAATAAGACTAATAAGAGCGCTACTCTATCTAGAGTTAGCTTAGCTTACCTACGTATCTTACTATTACCTACGATAGTTATACTATTATAGGCTAGTTTTAAAACTATTATCTAAAATAGATCTATTATAGATAACACTATATCCGGGCTAAAAAACTATAGAGATTAGTCGGGTATTATAAAGGATAGAGTAATAATATAAAACGTCTAGGCTAATAAACCCTTAATTAGCGAGAGTTAAGCCCGTACCTTCTCCTACTTTAGACCTTAAACTCGCTTAATTAACTACTTATAAGCTATCCTAGCGAACCCTCTATCCCTCTATATACGATAAAAAGTAAAGTCTATCTATTAGGAGCAATTTCCTACTATTTCCGTTATTATCCCTATTCTTTAAAACGATAAAGCGGATATAAAGACTAAAAAGAAACCTCTAACTAAGATATAATAGTATAATCGCTCGAGCGATAGTAGTAATAATAGTAATAGCCTTTAGAAAGATCGAGTAATATAGAAGTCGATAAGTAATTATTTACTATTATTAGATAGACTAGACTCTAAAGTAAAGGGGCGCCTACCGAAAATATCTAAAAGGGTAAAGGGAAATGTCTTAGCCCCGAGTAATAATATTATTAGAAAATACCCTAATTAGTCCTAAACGCCTTTAGAGGGTATTTTAGCTATTTTATTAGATTAAACCTAAGAGACTTTTAGCTATAGAGTTCTCTATATCTAAACTTAAAGTCCTCGATAGGCCTACTTTATAACGTTCCTTCTAAAGGTTTCTTATCGCCCCTCTATATCGTTACTATCTAATATATCTCTTAAACACTCTTTATAATAGCCTTTATACTTTAAAGCTTATTCTTAGAACGTATCCTCGCAATAGGTAGGATATAGAAAAGATTATAAATAAAATATATTAATAGCCTATAGAGATAGAGAGGGAGGGTTAATAAAACTACTATAATACTCGATATCTTATAATAGTTATAATACCTAGCGAAAGCGTAGGAGGCGCTTATAATAGTCTTCGGAAAAGGTAGATCTTTTACTTAAATTAAGAAGAGATAAGTAACGACTATAGTTAGAGGTAATAAGCTTATTTTTAGACTAATATCTAGGAAGAAGTCCTACTATAAGCTAAGTATACTAGAGTATATATAGGGATCGAGTAAGTAAGGCTAAAAGCATACCGACTACTATCTAAAATAAAGTATATATATAATTATCTATAGTATATACCGCTAAAAACTATATTCTTAAGCAATACTCCCCTATAGAGAATATATCTATATAAAAGTCATAAACTTAAAGAGTTAAAAAAATTATTCCTATATACCTAGCTAATATCTCCTTCCTATCGATACCCCTATTAAATATTTACTTAGATAGCGGCCTATATTAAAGCGCTCTAATAACTCGATATAAGCTAGAGGATCTAAGCCGTACTATCTCTAGTCCTTATACTAAGACTTTCGATTATAAAGACGTTTTATAATAGTAAGGTATACTAAATACCGAAGATATTAGTTCTACTATATCGCCTAATAGTATTTATCTAGATACTAAGTATCGATACCCTAGTTTCGAATTATATAACTTAGAGCCTACTATTATTACTAGTTAGTACCCTTAAACTATTGTCTAGAAATAGTATATAGACTAAAGAGCTTCTAAAAACCGAAATAATCGACCCTACAATTCTAGGCGATTATATCTTTCTAGGTAATAAATAGATCTAAACAATAGAAAATATCAGTAGGTTATCAGTTTAAGACAGGAGGTAAGGTATTATATCGATTCCCTAGTTTTATATAGCCGAAATAGGAAATTCTTAGAAAAATTATACTAGAGACAGACTAAAGTCCATCTACGTCCCCTCAGCCTCGAGACTATTTTTATAGTCAATTAGAGCCGTACAGTCCTTACCCTTATAATCGGCATATAATAGTAAAGGGCTGCCTTAAGTTAAAGCCTAAAGCAATATAAGAAGAGTTAGTTAAATAGAAAAAACCTATAAATAAAGGCTACTCTCCCAAGCGTCTATCTTCTTTTATAAAGTCTATTATAATAAATAGGTCTAGACCAAGACTATTACTAGCAGCGGGACCCTAAGCCCGGACTATTAGGACAGGAATAGTAGTTATATTACAAATAAGATTTAGGGCTGACACCTCTATAGCAATCTTCTTATCTATATAGTCCTTATAGACCATCCTAAAATAAGAAAAACGAACCATCTAAACCGTACTATCAGTAAAGACCATCTTCATACCGGCGTTAAACGCGCTATAGTAAAAGGTACTATCAAGCATATAAAGAAGGTTATCTAGATAGAACGTTAACACCCACTAGTAAAGACGGCTTATCATATAGGCCTTATTCACCTTATCAACCTAAAGTTAGCCCTACGCCATATGGATAAGACCGAGTAGCGCGTTAGTATCTATAATATTAACATAAACTTTAATAGTAAGGGATTAGTGCTAGATAGGGTCCGACTTCGGTAAGTGAACTAGTCGAGAAACAAGCGAGATAGACGAAGGTACTATACCTCATTTTATATCGGCCGTATATAAGCTTATATACCTTAGGCGTCAACCTGGGCGTGTTCTTAGCGCGGTATTTATCGGGGCTAACTATAAAGATAATTACTAGGCATTTATTAGATTAGATCAACTATATAAATTTTTACCAAAACTATTAGGGTCCTATAGCTATTCACAGCGCTCGAATCAAACACCGAAAGCGGGTCGGAGCTACAAAACTTTATTATTTCATAGAGCCATAATTAGAAAGTATATATAACATATAATCAATTACTTAGTTCTTTATCTTTAAAGTAAATAAATTGCTACTTTAATAAAATAAGCACTCGTCCTCATATCACACAAAGACGTTTCGAGTTAACAATCTCTAGTTAAAGTAGTCATCGTTTTAAGACTCACAGCCGCTATAAAATCGGTTAACATTTCAATATAGAGCGGTGAAAGTTAATAATTAACACTCGCCTAAGTTCTTTATTCCACAAAACATTATCACGCCGAAGGTCTTCGTAGATAATTCCTAAAGCTCTAATATCCTTATTCGATTAGTAGATCCCCTATAGAAGCTATAGTATTAGCTCTATCGATACCATACTTTCTCCCCCCCCAGGCTATCACAAGCATATAACGAATCTCTCCAGCCCTATAAAAGAAATAAATTTTCGCTAAGTCGATCGTACCTAGGAAAACAGGCACAGCGGACCCTTACGCCTTCTATAGAATTCGGTATACCTACGCTTCGCGAGAGACTTCTTTCTATAGCGTCGACGTGATTCCTTTTCCGATAACGGTATACCCATATACGAGACAAATAAGTTTAAACAGCGCACCGTACGCCCTATAACCTCTAAGGGGTATATATCGGTCAATATTTTCGTCTAATTATACTTTCAGTAAACGCACCAAATCCTCGGACGTAATCGGATACTATAGATCGTCATTACTTCAATAATAGAGTATCACATTTAGACAATAGTCGTCTAGAAGACCACTAGACTTTAACCCGAGTAAACATCGCTAGATACAAAATTGCGTATCGCGGTAGCGGGACTAGCTATCTAGTCCTTTATCATTATTTATATCTCTTTATCGAGCCACACATTAAGCAGATAGAGAAGATAGAACTTAGCTAAAGGTTCGTTTATAGCGTATTACTAGTTTCGAATCGGGGTCTAGCGATTATAACGACTATAAGCGATACCTTATATCAGATAGGGCATAGCTAACTCGAGATCTAGTAGACACTTAATAAGCTATTAATTCAGGGAAATCTAGTAGAGATAACAATGGTTTATAAGTCGAACCAGAATCTAGGCTTAGAAATTCTAGGGTAGTACTATTAGAGTTAAAAGGAAGTTATCGGAATTCATCTTTAGGAATATACAAGCGAGTGTGATCGAAACTAGTCTTCTATATTATGACGATCTGAGGAGGTTTCTGCCAAAGTCTGAGGAGGTTTCTGCCAAAGGTTTCCGCCTTAGTTGTTATTTGCATATGACAGAACCCCACATATAAAGGATCTCTGACCTTAAGGATCCTTTCTTTCTTTTCCTTTACTTCTCTATACTTAGTATTCTCGTTAAATACGCTCTTTTTAATTAAAGATCTAGCTAGTAATATAATACTAAGTACTACTCTTATTTCTTTAATAGTATATCTATATAGACTATTATTATAATTAGTCTCGGTCCTATTACCTCTCTACTTTCGTTCTTTAGTATTATATAGCTAAAACCTCGATCCTAATCCTAAACTAAAATCTCTAACTAATTAAAATAGCCGGATCGAAAAGAAACCTATTAATAAATCGAGGTAAGTAGCTTACTATTATATCTAAAGATAATAAAAGTTATAAATAAGATATAGTTACTACTCTCGATCTAAATACCCTAACTTTTAATCTATAAAGACTAGTTAATATTAGTAAATATAATAAAAAAGATAAATCTTTAATCCGCGAATATCTATATTAGATCCTAAATAAAGAGCGGTTTTATAAACTTATTTATAATTATAAGAAATTAAAAGATAAGATCTAATAATTTAAAGATAAAATAACTATTCTCTAAACCGAAAAAATTAAAACTAATATTCTAATTAAAACACTTATTTAAGAGTATAATAAAGCTATTATTTATTAAGATATTATAATTTATAAGTATAGTAATCTTACTTTTTACTTTATAAATATCTAGAATTAGATTAGTTCTAATATATAGATTATAGAGGCCGCTACTATTTATAAGACTATAAAGATATCTAATATTCTAATATTAAATAATAGGAAAAAGGTATATTTTAAAACCTAAGAAACTATAATTTACTAAAAACTTAAAGCTAATACCGACTATTATCCTTTATCTATTTATTATAAGCTTTATATTTAGAGTTACTATAAAGATAAAGCTTAGTTATATATTACTCTTTAGATAAGTACTAATACTAGTACCTTTTATAAAGATACTAATAATATTATCCTTTATCTAAAGACTATCTTTATAAACCCGAATCGATATATTAAAGCCTATACTATATACTATAAACTTAAAATAAAGCTAAAAGATAGTTTTACTAATTTCTTTATAGAATTTATATAGTTTACTAAAAAGGCTATTATTATAATCGAAAATCGGAAGCGAAATTTATACTCTAAATTCCCCTATTTATTTTAAAGCTAAATTATATAAATAGTTAATTAGAAATCTATTTCGTTCGATACTTTTATTTAGAATTACTAGAGTATATCTTATAAGATTAGTCTATAATAAGGAGTAAAATCTATTTTCTATATATAATCTTTAATAGCTATCTTAAATAGAAGTAGTAGTATATCTTTAATAATAGTAAACTAGATATATATCTTTTATATAAAGCGTAAAAGAAATACTAATAATACTAGAATATCGCCTATTAAAAGAGAGATTTTAATAAAAGAAAGATAATACTTCTATTATAAGAAATAAAGATATATAACTTATAAATATCTAAAGAAAAAACCGACTTTTATAGCTATAGCTACTATTCTTACTACTTCTATACTTTATATTAATAAGATTATAGAACTTAAAGCTAATACTAATACCGATTTAGAAAAAGTTTATATTTAGATAAAGTCTCCCTTTTAAATAAAAGAAAGGTATTACTATTTTCGTTAGATTTATAAAAGTTAATTAGAGGTTTTAGAGATAGCTTAATTTTTAATATTTAGCTAATATATATTAAACGTTTATTTTCTATTTTAATATTTAGTAATACTAAAATAGATAGATATATTTTTATTAATTTAGTAATAATTTTATTACTAGATAAACGTTTCGGAATTAGAGTAGAATAACTAAGCTATAAATATCTAATATAAGGATTTAATAATAAATTAGTAAAACTAATATATAATATTACTATTCTTATAATCTATATTAATAGAAGAATATAATAATAGATTCCTATACTAATTATAAACTTCGGATAATATAATATAATCTTAAGATAGATATAGTTTATAAAGTATAATATTCTTTTTAACTACTAATAATATTATATAATCTAATTAGATAAAAGAATATTATTTAATAAAATAATAAATAAAATCTCTATCCTAATACTAAAAGCTATTCTATAAAAATCTTTATAAAGTAAAGTCTATTAGAAAGATATAGATTATTAAAATCGCTTTCTAAAGTAGTTTTAGTAAACTAAATAATTTTAAAATAGTATCTATCTTTATATCTATAAATAATAATATAGCTATTAGTAGATAAAGAAATAGAAAAAGATAATCTAGAATATTAATAATAAAATCTCTAATATTCTAATCTTCTTTAAAAAGGAAAAAGATTTAGAACTACTACTACCTTCTATCGATATTAGTACTATTAGTAGAGCTAGATTCGATAGACTATAATTAAAGATAAAAAAGGATCTAGAGAGTAGAATTAAGATTATTTATAACTTTACTTTATAAAATCGATTAAGTTCTTTTTATAAAATTATCTATTAAAAAAGATCTCGAGCTTAATAAAATTAAAAGAACGTTATTAAAGGAATACTATAATCTTACTAAAGTATTCTCGAAGAAGAAATTAGATAAACTATCTCTATATTAGTGTTACGCACTGCCAACTAGTCACAGTTAGGTTAGAAGGGTTCCGGGTATACTTGCCTTATACCGCTCGGGTTTCCAACGTCAACGATCTATACTCTTAACCGTACTATTGCCGAATAGGCCTTACTACAGACTGGGTCCTTTTAAGGTATCGAGGAACGGTGCTAGGTAGAGCGCCGAATAGATCTATACCGGGGTATTAGTCCATTCGTGAGTGTTATTAAGTTATAATTAAATAAGAGAGTCACTAGTAATCTAAAAGGTAAATGTAAGTAATAATATATGATTAAAGACGAAGAACTAAACTAAGTATATAAATAAGTGTTCTTATATATCCTTCGCTTCCTACTCCTAGTGTGACTCCCTAGAGTCACTGTTAGAGTCGCTATATACTCCTATATATATTTCTTAAAGTCGACGCGGGAGTCACGGTCACGTGTTCCTAGTTCTATATATAGTGATTCCTAGTATAGGTGATATCCGATACCCTAAAGTATATACGTACCGGAATCCTCCTAGTAGTGAGCTTGATTAGGCTTAATCATACTTCCGCTTACTAAGCGTGAATAGATTCTTCTTCCTAAGTACCTAGGGATACTAGAGTACTAGGTATTATACGTGATCTACTAACAGATAGATTGGTTAGCTCTTAATAGCCCATCTATATACCCGGTGGGGCACCATCGATTGGTGCCGGGTAGTTCCGTAACAAGTACTTCTCTAACCTACTATCTATACTCTTTAAGAGTCTTACTATAGATTAAGATATTATCTATAAATATAACTATATAGTCGTCTAGATATTTTTTTAAAATACTATTTATAAACCGTTAGAAGGTAGCGGGACTATTAGTTAGACTAAAAGGTATAATCTAATATTTAAAAGATCTATATTTTATATAGAAAGTTATAAGATCTTCTATTTCTAGTATTAGACGAATCCGATAGAACCTTATTAAATATCTAACTTTATAAAGAACTTAGCCTTACTAGTTCGCTATAGAACTTTATTAATTAGGGGTAAAGGGTAGTAGTCCTTCTTTATAATAGTATTTAGCTTATCATATTTATTATATAAGAATCTAATTAAAAGAATTTAAATGATATAAAGGAATTCTAAAATACTAAAAATACAAATTTGCCATTATGATTTAAATTAAGATTTAAAATCTAAATCTTATTATTTCAATGTTACATCTATAGATCTATATGAAATCATAAATCTATAAAGATCTAGATCCATATGAAACCATAAATCTATGAAATCATAAATCTATAAAGATCTAGATCTATATGAAATCATTAAAATTAAAGAATCTAGATTATATGAAATCATGATTTAATTTAAATGTAACCATACATTTAACATAAATATAGGGAAAAACCCCAAGCATAGTTAGTTTTTTATCCTTCATGGTTTTTTCTATCTAATACATTGATTCATACTTCTTACTATTTTACATCTTTTAATTTATCGTTTTTGTTTAAACCTTTTCTTCCTATTTTTCCCTATAACCTCCGAGATAGCTTCTAGAAATCTATATAAAAATAGAGACTACTACTAGGCTTCTTTACTATAAAAATTAGTAAAGTATATAGTATAGTACTCGGAACGATAAATCCTTTATCGAGATTTTTAATAATATACTATTTTATAGCTTTTAATTTATTAAAAGAAAGCTTATAGAGAGGATAGTATCCTAATTAGGCTTCGGCTTTAAGAATAATATTATAATCTATATCTAGCTAATATAGAGGTAGTTTATCTAATTCCTTTTTTAAGAATACTTTAATAAGGTTATAGTATTCCTTTAGTAACGTTCTCTTAATTTTATTAAGCTTAAGATCTTTTTTAATAGATGATTTTATAGAAAGAATTTGATCGATCTTATAAAGTAAGGTTATAAAAATCTTAACTCCGCTTTTTAGATCTCTTTTTATCTTTAATTATAGTCTATCGAATCTAGCTCTACTAATAGTACTAATATCGATAGAAGGTAGTAGTAGTTCTAAATCTTTTTCCTTTTTAAAGAAGATTAGAATATTAGAGATTTTATTATTAATATTCTAGATTATCTTTTTCTATTCCTTTATCTACTAATAGCTATATTATTATTTATAGATATAAAGATAGATACTATTTTAAAATTAGTTAATTTACTAAAACTACTTTAGGAGGCGATCTTAATAATCTATATCTTTCTAATAGACTTTACTCTATAAAGATCTTTATAGAATAGCTTTTAGTATTAAAATAGAGATTTTACTTACTACTTTATTAAATAATATTCTTTTATCTAGTTAGATTATATAATATTATCGGTAGTTAAAAAAGAATATTATACTTTATAAACTATATCTATTCTAGGATTATATTATATTATCTAAAGTCTATAATTAGTATAAGAATCTATTATTATATTCTTCTATTAATATAGATTATAAGAATAGCGGTATAATATATTAGTTCTACTAGTTTACTATTAAATCTTTATATTAGATATTTATAGTTTAGTCGTTTTACTCTAATTCCGAAACGTTTATCTAGTAATAGAATTATTATTAAATTAATAAAAATATATCTATCTACTCTAGTATTACTAAATACTAAAATAGAAAATAAACGTTTATTATATATTAGCTAAATATTAAAAACTAAGCTATTTCTAAAACCTTTAATTAACTTTTATAAATCTAGCGAAAATAGTAATACCTTTCTTCTATTTAAAAGGGAGACTTTATCTAGATATAGACTTTTCCTAAATTAGTATTAGTATTAGCTTCGAGTTCTATAATCTTATTAATATAAGATATAAAAGTAGTAGGAATAGTAATTATAGCTATAAAAGTCGGTTTTTTCTTTAGATATTCGCGAGTTATATATCCTTACTTTTTATAATAGAAATATCGTTTTTCTCTTATTAAAGTCTTTCTTTTAATAGGCGATATTCCGATATTATTAGTACTTCTTTTATACTTTATATAAAAAGTATATATCTAATTTACTATTATTAAAGATATACCGCTACTTCTTTTTAAAATAGCTACTATAGATTATATATAGAAAGTAGACTTTATTTCTTATTATAGACTAATCTTATAAAATATACTCTAGTAATTCTAAATAAAAGTATTAAATAAAATAGATTCCTAATTAACTACCTATATAACTTAGCTTTAAAATAAATAAAGGAGCTTAAAATATAAATCTCGCTTCCGATTTTCGATTATAATAATAGCCTTTTTAGTAAACTATATAAATTCTATAAAGAAATTAATAAAACTATCCTTTAGCTTTATTTTAAACTTATAATATATAGTATAAACTTTAATATATCGATTCGGGTTTATAAAGATAGTCTTTAGATAAAAGATAATATTATTAGCGTTTTTATAGGGGGTACTAGCGTTAGTACTTATCTAAAGAGTAATATATAACTAGACTTTACCTTTATAATAACTCTAAATATAAAACTTATAATAAATAGATAGAGGATAATAGTTAGTATTAACTTCGAGTTTCTAATAAATTATAGTTTTTTAGGTTTTAAAATAGATCTCTTTCCTATTATTTAATATTAGAGTGTTAGATATCTTTATAATCTTATAAATAGTAGCGGCCTCTATAATCGGTATACTAGAACTAATCTAATTCTAAATATTTATAAAGCGAAAGGTAAGATTACTATACTTATAAATTATAATATCTTAATAAATAGTAGCTTTATCTCGCTTTTAAATAAATATTTTAATTAGAATCTTAGTTTTAATTTTTTTAGCCTAGAGGATAGTTATTTTATCTTTAAATTACTAGATCTTATCTTTTAATTTCTTATAATCGCGAGCGAGTTTATAGAACCGCTTTTTATTTAAAGTCTAATATAGACGTTCGCGGATTAGGGATTTATCTTCTTTATTATATTCACTAATATTAATTAGTCTCTATAGATCGGAAATTAGAGTATTCGGATCGAAAGTAGCGACTATCTTTTATTTATAACTTTTATTATCTTTAAATATAATAGTAGGCTATTTACCTTAGTTTATTAATAGGTTTCTTTTCGATCCGGCTATTTTAATTAGTTAGAGACTTCGGTTTAGGATCGGGATCGAGGTCTTAGCTATATAATACTAAAGAACGAAAGTAGAGAGGTAATAGGACTAAGACTAATTATAATAATAGTCTATATAGACGTACTATTAAAGAAATAAGAGTGGTACTTAGTATTATATTACTAGCTAGATCTTCAATTAAAAAGAGTGTATTTAACGAGAATACTAAGTATAGAGAAGTAAAGGAAAAGAAAGAAATGATCCTTAAGATTAGAGATCCTTTATACGTAGGGTCCTATCATATGCAAACAACAACCAAGGCGGAAACCTTTGGCAGAACCCTTCTCAGATCGTCACATATAAGAGCTATCTCAATTAGTAGGTAAAGTATATTAGAACGAGGTAACTACTACTTTACTTCCGGATATTTAAGTCTAAGCATTCTCTTAATCTATATCGTCTTTAGGGGCCTCTATAATCCTATAAAAGGTAAGATTTTATCTAGATATTCTAGAAGTATTCTATCACGCTATAGACGCCGAATATCTTAGCGCCGCCTATTAGATCTTAGCTTAGCTTACTATTTTCTTTTTTATATATAGTTTTATAAAATCTAATATAGCTAGAGCGTCCGGTATATTTCACTATTAGTAGGCTCGAGAGTTTTTATCGATTCTTCTCTAAACTAAATAAGAGCTTCCGAAGGGATAACTATATTTATATTTAGAAACCTTTTATATAGGGGCTTAATCCGCTATACTATCGAGATAAATATCTACTAACTACCTTAACTCTCTAAACGCCTAGATAGCCTTTAAGCGATATCTTCTATAGATATAGGCTAACTATATATCGTCCCTAAGGAATAACTATAGCTAGTTTATTAGATCTATAAAGGACTTATATATAAGATTTAATAATAAAAGTGCGTTTAATAATATCTCTTAGCCTATTAGTATAGTAACTCTATATTCCGGCTCTAGATTACTATAGCCTTTAATTTTAAAGATTTTAAAAATCCTAGTAACGTTCTATTTGTCTAATAGCTAGCTTTTAAAGATTAAATTTGCTTTAAATACTACGTTATAGAATTCGATAATAATATAGCCCTAGTAAAATTAAAGCTATTAGGAAGTAAGGTTATTAGTACGATACCTAAAAAGATTATTAGAGGTATCTATTTTATTTTTTATAGCGGATAGTAGAGTCGTGTCTTAACTAATACTATAATACTATTTTAGATTTATAGATCGGTAGGTAGTCTATAATAATATAACTAGCTAATTAGGGTATTCTAATATAAGATATAGATAGCTAATAAAAATAGTATTATCTAGATACCTAGCCGGCTAATAAAGTTAGACCTAAAGCACCGGTATATAGTTCCTTTAATATTATAGTCGACTTATCTCCGGAAAGAAATAATAATAAAGGTTTATTAAATAACTAACTACTAATTATCTACTTATAAATTAAACCTTAAAAAGATAATAAATAAGATTTCGAAATAAATTTAAGTGCTAAGCGAGGAACTATCCTATCTAGTTAGTTATAGCTATAGAAAGGAGATACTAGTATAAAGAAATCCGACTTAAATACTAGCGCTATAAATAAAGATACTAGAGGGTAAATACGCTCGCTAAAAAGGGTATTCGAAAAGACCCGCTTAAAGATCCCTATTAAAGTAAGCGAAAAGAATATCTCTCTTACTATTTCTAAAAAAAGCTTACTCGATAAGTATTATAAATTATATAATATTAATTAGACTAGATAAAGAGTAATAGCTTTAAAATATACTAAAAACCTCCCCGTTTATTTTATTAAAGACTATAGCGCCTAAGATATATAATCTATTTAAAGACTATAATTTACTAGTTATAGGAATCTAGTATCCTTAATTAATCACTTCTAATCTAAAGATAGACTCTATCTAGTTTATAAGTATAAGCATTTAGCGATTAGTCTTAGTTACGTTATAGGAACTATTTAGTTTACCGAAGTAGATATAGTAATAATCTATAAAGAAATCTTAAAAGGACTGAAATTTATCTATTTAGTTTTAAGGACTTTATATAGCCTATTAGATTTTAGTAATATTCTTCTTACTTAGTAAGGCGAAGTCAAACTCGGTATATCTTCTATATATAATTTAAACTTTACTAACTAATAAAAAATAAATATTAGCGAATATTTATTAAATAAATATACCTCTATTATAATTCGAAAAGATATCTAAGATATTAGGTCGATAATAATATTCCTAAATAATCGGACTATCTCGCTCCTCTAATTAAATAATAGCCTTAATATACTATCTCTTTTAAGGTTAGCTTATTTATTTATATAGAAAACTAAAGAAGATATAACTATCGAGTAACTAGTAAATATTAGTATTTCGGACTTCTATTTTATTTTATAGTATCGTGAATTTATTAGAAAGGGCGAATTTCTATATCTTACTAATCTTAAAGGAGCGTAAAGTTTAAAGCGATACTATTTCTAGACCTTACCTTTAGGTATTCGGATTAGAAATCTAATTAGTAAGTATAATAAATAGGGCTTCGGAAGCCCTATAAATAAAGAATAAAATATATAAAGTATTCTAGGCTTTCTAAATAGGCTATAGGTAATAGGGTCTAATTAAAGATAGAAGTAAGGCTTTATCCTTTTAAAAAGCTTTATAACTCTAGTTATAGAGAATCTTTAGATTATAGTTTTACTCTAGTAAACTAGATTTATAACTTTTAGTCTCTTTATATTCTATAGATCGCCTTTATTATATAGTAATAGGCTACCCTTTTAGTTATATTTTATCTAGAAATAGGAATATAGCGACTTAGTTAATTTAATACTATATAAACTACTAACCTAAAGTTATAGCTTTAGGCTTAGTATAGAAGTAATTAGGTAATACTCTAAAACTAACGTTATATTATATCTAAGGATAGGGTACTAACCTAATATATACTAATACTACTAACTAGGTAAATATATAACCCCCTATTCTATTATAAAGATTTATTTATATATTAATATTCGCGATATATTATCTAAAAGTCCTACTCCTATTTTACCCAGGTAATACGTCTTTTAAAGATAATTTAAACCTTCTTCTTTTAGATAAACGCCCGCTATTCCTTCGATAATAAAAGGTTAGTTTCCTCTAAATAATTTATATATAATATATTAATATTAATACGCCGTTTAGTAGAGAGTAAATAGGACTAAATATAAATAAAGTAGGATCTAGGCTTATATCCTATAAATTTAATCTTTATATAATAGGAATCGGTATATTAGTAAGATATATAAAACTAGGAGATAGTTCCCTTTATTCTAGGTAGTATTAGTATATATAAGATTTCTTAGAATATAATAAGACTTATATTTAAGCCTAATAGATCTTAAGATACGTAATCTTAGAGTAATATAGAAGAATAATTGCCTCTATATATCTAGATTAGGTTATAAACTAAAAGATTATCGAACCTAATAAGCAATTTAAAGTATAGCGTCGTTACTTAGGCTTTATACCCTTACTAAAGTAGGAACCCTAATCTATCGGCACTATATATAGTAGTCTATATTATAATCTATATATCTATAAGCCGGTTAAAGAGCTAAAATAAGCCTAAGAATTAGTAATACCTCGTAAAATATATATTATAAACTATATTATAAAGCGTATCGCGAGCGTTTCGTAAAACGTATCGCAAAACGTATTATAAGGATTATACGCGTATTACCACAGTTTTTATTATAATACGTTAGGAAACTTATAGATATTTAAATTCGTAGATATTCTATAAAGATCGTCCCTTTTTATAATAGCTTTAAGCTAGAGATACTAATCAGTCTATTATCCTTCAATCCTTATAAATATAGCCTTCTCTATCTTCCTACTTCTTACTAGCGTCTATATATACGCCGCCTTAGGTAGTAGTCTTATAATTATCGATTATAATCGCGAATATATAATATAGTCTAATAATAACTATAGCTATATAGGATATTTAGCGTCTTTTAGTCTCTTTAATAGAGACGATTATTCTAGTATATAATAGGTCTACTAATATATTATTAGTACTAATAAAGCCCTAGATCTAAATATAATTATATACGGTATTTATAAGAACTACTCTAAGCTCGATATAGGAGTATATCGTAGTATAAAAAGATAATATTCTATCTATTATATAGATAGATATAAACGATAATAGAATGGTTAAATTCTATAACTAAAATAGAGACGAGGTAGGGTGCCTATTAGATAACGGATTTAAGATTAGAAGCTTATATATTACGATATCTTTATCTTTATCGGTATCTTTATCGGTATCTTTATCGGTATCTACAACTTCTATATCAGCTTCGTCTTTATTAGAATCGTCTTTATTAGAATCGTCTTTATTAGAATCGTCTTTATTAGAATCGTCTTTATTAGAATCGTCTCTATCGTCCGCTTCTATACTATTTACTAAGATCTTAAGCTATACTAAGTCTAGATAAAAGACTTATTATATAGCTATATAAATAAGCTTTTCCCTCTTAATATCCTTTATAATATAGCTCGCTCCTTCCTTACCCTCCCTAACCCGGCCCTTAGATAGAACGATGATTTCCGCTTTCTCTTCTTACTTAGTTAATATATATATAAAATATCTATATCTTATATATCTCTTTAGATATAGTTTTACCTACCGGGTTTTCTGTTGGAGATCACGTGACCTGTTACATGCCAGTCACGTGATCCCGTCTCACAGGACTTCCAGTAGTTAGTCGAGATAGCTTCCTCTCTCCTCTCTTTTCCTCCCCAGAGTCCAATACAGTTTCCCCTATATTATTTCATTCCTATATAGCCTTCTCTCTCGCTGATAGGTTATAAGGCCCTTACTCGAGGACTCCGAGCACCTAAATCACTAATTTTTCTAGCCAATCACAGTTTTTAATTTTCATTTTCACTATATTTATAGGACGTACACCGGCCTATCCTATAGTAGCCCCACTACACCGGATTATCGAATCCGCATTTTTAATAGTAAGATCTTCGAAGATATCGCTCTCGAGATCTTTATTTTTAAAGTTCTTATTCTCTAGTGTTTCTTACCTCGCTAATATACGATAGTGAAAACTCTATATCGCGACCGAAATCGGACCGCGGAACCTTTTCTCCGAGACTTAACAATCGATTCGACTCTTAATACTATACTAGTCTATCGAGATTAATTCTATAAACTAGCTAAGATAGCTAATTCTAATAATATTTTCGACGCTAGTAAGGGCTTATCGCGCTCTCTCCCTATATCTCGTTAAAACCTATAAAACCCCGCTTACCTAAAGTAGTATTAATAGCCGCCGGCTTCTTATATAAAAAGACTATATATATAAATAGCTAACTTTCTAGAAGAGAAAGAGATTAAGTTAAATAAAGGTATTAAACTACTTCTCGATAGAAGTAACCTTACTCGATAGAAGAGATAAATTAAGAATAGACTTAATATAGTCTATATTAATAAAGTAGCCGATTATAAATTACTATAACTAGACGAATAAAATAAGAATTATAATATCTAGGAGTACTAGTTAAAGATCGCCTATAGATAGATTAAAAGTCTATTTAACTAGGAGATTATTATAATTCTTAAAGGTAGAGTAAAAGCTTTCCTATAATATATAGACGATATAATATACGAAGTAGAGATACTTATCTATAGTATAGAGATTATAGATAATATTAGATATAAAGTGATTAAATTTTATAAGATAAAAAGATTAGATTTCGGTAGTATAGATACCTATATTATAGTATACTAAATATAATATAACTAGCTTAGACTTTATAAGGTAGAACCCTACCCTTTTAGAGCTATATTTATTATACTTTATAATTTAGAAAAAGAACTAGATTTAGTTAAATTTATTTACTAAGCTATAAAGGATACTATCTTAGATAGTATTATAAAAGACGTTTTTAATAGTATATATAAGAAGCTTATTATCGAAGCTTATAATATATCTACTTTATCTTTATCGACTCTAAATATATTAATAAATATAGCTTATAAAAATAATAATAACTAGTATAGTAGAGGTTAAGGATATAGATATAGCGGGAAAGGCTATAGTAGAGGTTTATATAATTTAAATAATAAATTAGATTAGAAAGATTAACCTCGATTTAAAAATAGTCTACTAAAGGGTAAATCTATTAATAAATAGGCTAAATAATAGTAGAAAAAGTAGCCTTAGTATATTAATAGAGGTAAATATATATATTATAGAATCGAAGGATATCCTATAAAGATATATTATTATCTTATAGAAGACTTTATTTTCGAAGGCTAGAGGCCTAATAATAATATCTAGAGCTATATAATAGTAAAGAGGATATCTTTTAATAATAATAATAATAATAATAAAAGTAAAGGTAAAGCCGGTATCGCTTATATAAATACCGCTCGCTCTATAGATAATATATAGATATTAGATAGCGGAGCTTTAAAGACTATTATAGATTACTATAAAGATTTTTATAAATATACTAAATATAAATCTAGAGAGGTGCTATATAGCTATATAAATATTAATAGTAACGTCTAATTTATAATTATATATAGAAAAGCCTTAATTTAAATTAATACTTTAATAGGTAAAGTGAGAATAATTCTTATTACTATCTATTATAATATAATAACCCGAGATAGACTACTTTCGATAAATACTTTTAAAGTAGATTATAGAATTTTCTATAATCTAATTATATTAATATTTATATATAAGAATTATAAAGAAGTTAGCTTAATTAAGAAAGTTAGCGGACTCCTATAGATCGATAGACCGCTTTATTATAGAGTAAAGAGCGAAATAGAAGATAAAATATAGATATAGAAGTATATTCTTATATAGAAGATATATTTCTATAAACCTAATTTAGGTTTAGATATAGATTTAGATAATAAAGAAGAACTCGATAAAATTAATAAATTAGTTTTAATATATAAGATTTATAAATATCTAGGCTATATTAGTAGACTATATATTAAAGCTTCTTTAGCTAATATAATCTTTCTTAATAAAGGAGACTAAGTGGAGCTTTATAATTTTAACTATAAAGCTTACTAGTTTAGTAAAATAAAGAAAAAGATCTTAAAAGTTAAATAATAATATATCGAAAAGCTAGGTATAAAGTTTTATACTAATACCTAGATAATAGATCCCTCTAACTTTAATAGTAAGAAATATTAGATACTAATTATCGATAATTATACTTAATATACTAAGGGTCTCTATTTTCGAATAAAAGACGAAATCGCCGATTATATAATTAAATTTTATAAATATTAGAAGCTTCTTTATAGTTAATACCTAGCTATCTAATAAATCGATAGTAGAATAGAGTTTTATAAATTCTAGATATAGGTAGAGAATAAAGGTATGATTTTCGAGCTTATATCTATCTATATACCAGAACTAAATAGTATTATAGAGCGTATAGAAAGTTATATTAACTAGACTTAGTATATAATAAATATAGATACTAAGCTTCTAGATATATTTTAGCTATTTTATATAGATATAGCGATCTATATTTATAATAGACTAATTAACCCTAAAACTAGTAAGACCCTAATCCTTATCTAGTAAGAAAGCTTTAGTCTAGAAGAGATAAAAGTTAATTTAAAGTACTTTTATATATAGGGGTCTATTATATTTATCTATATTCTAAAAGAGACTTATATATAGTTAGAGAAATCGAGAGCTTATATATTCCGCGGCTATTTAATTAGATATAAAAGGGAAAACGGCTATATTTTTAAAGTATAGAACCTAGTTATAAAGGAGATTCTATATTTATAAGATATTACCTTTCTTAATAAGCTCGATAAGAATAAAGGATTAGATAATAACTAGAAAGGGGGTATTTTATTAGCTAGTAAGCCGGTACTAAAAGGCCCTAATCTAGATAATAATAATACCGGAGCTCTCTATAAAGATATAGGTCTAGTATAGAGGCTAGAGGAAGGTAAACTCTTATTTAAAAAGCCGAAGCTAATACCCTAAGTTATAATCACTAGTAGATAGCAAGAACCCGTAATTTAAAACCTAATAAAACCTATAATTTAGTAGAGATAGGTATTAGTAGGACTAAATATACTAGGAAGAGTATAGACTATACCTCCTATACTAAAGGTATTATCTAGAATTTAAGAGGTTAAAGATAATACCCTAGTTTATTAACCTATTTTTTAGAAGTCTAAAATATAGGCTATATACTAGCCTAAATAATAGGCTATTTAGTAGCCTATACCGAAGTATAGACTATACCTCCTATACTAAAAGTATTATTTAGGATTTAAAAGATTAAAGATAATACCCTAATTTATTAGTCTATTTTCTAAAAGCCTAAATAATAGGCTATTTGGTAATCTATACCGAAATAAACTACCTAATACCCTATATTATAGCCTTAGGCTTATAATATAATCTATTAGTATATAAATTAGCTTAATATAGAAGCCCTAGTTCTTCTACTAGTACTATTATAGCTAAGAAAATAGGCTCTAAAGACTATAGTATTTAAAATAATTCTAGAGTCTCTAGTCACTATTCACTAGTCTATTAAACGAGACGATAATATTATTTTTTAAAAAGTATAAATTCGATAGTATATTCTATTTTTATAGAGGGAAGCTTTACTTTAGGCACCTCTTTTAATTTATTAATTTTAGATTTAGAAATAGTAGGAGCTAATAAAAGCTTAAGAAGACGAGTATTAGATATAGCGAGCTACTTATAATATAGAAGATCCTATATCTTAAGAAGTCTCTAATTCCCTATACTATTTACCTAAAGCTTTTAGAGAAGAGACTCTATAAATAGAGATTTCTTATATTATAAATCTAATCGAAATTAAATATAATCTAATCTTAATCGAACCTAATTATTCTATAATTAATTATAATTAAATTATAATTAAACCCGAACTAATAATAATAAATCGAGAACCGTCTATTATTATAATTAGTATAGATAATTCTATTACTAAAATAGGATCTATCCTACTAGAGTAGTTTATTCTATACCGTTCGAGCCGAATTAGACGCTTATTAGAACGCTATAACTTTCTTAATAACCCCTTCTATCTTTTAAATCCTCTAAGATTATATTAACCAAAGCGAGTATATATAAGACTAGACGTTCTATAAAGTAATAATAGTATAAGTAAGGGATTAGGATAAAAATAGGCGTAAGAAGAATAATAGGATATATAGAAAGGGAGAATTATAGTCTTAAAGGTTATTACTAAATAGAGCACTCCTTTTATTTATAATAGTAGACCACTATATATTAAAAACGTTAAAATCCCTTAGTCTTATAAATAAGCTCTAAAATCGAAATATATAAATAGATAGTAAGCTACTATAGAAAGCTAAATCGATAACCTATATATAAAAGGAACTTTCGATATTATATAAAAACTATAAAATATTATACTATTACCTAGTTAATAGGTATATAATTTAAAAGTTACTAAAGATAATAAAGTTTATAGCTTTAAAGCTAGATAGATAGTATATAGAAACTATTAGATAAAGAAGGAAGATTCTATCTTCTATACCCCGGTTATCTAGAATATATTAGTAAAAATTGTCTTTACTCTTATCGCTTAATAAGGTTATAAATAGTATTAGTTCGATATAGTTACTATATACTTTAACGTCTTATAGGAGAACTATAAGATAGTCTTTATTATTTAACCTATCGGCTTCGAGTATTAAAAGCTAGATATTAAAGTAAAAGCCTAGGTCTACTAGTTAAAATAAGCCCTATATAGACTTTATAACTTAGTAGCTCTCTAGAATAAAGAGCTTAATACTAGGCTAAATATAGTCGGTTTCTATATATTTAATAATAATCTATATATATATATAAAGAAATATAGTAATTCTATATAGTTTTTACTTATATATATTAACGACTTTATTACTACCGCTCTAATAGATAGAGAGGTAGATTAGATTTTTTAAAAGGTAAAATAGTAGTTCGAAATTAAAGATATAGGGGAGCCTTCTCGCTTCTTTAGTAGTGCTATTCTTTAAGACTATAAGAAGAAGATAATCTAGATATTATAGAAGGTATATAGTCTTAAAGCACTATAACTTATTAAAATATAGTTATATATACCACTTCCTATCCCACTTTTATTAAATAGAAAGTAGGAAATAGATAATAAAGATCCGGAGACTTTTCTTTATAAAGATAAATATATATAATATAGATCTCTTATTAGTAGGCTTAACTAGCTAGCTATCGAGATAAGACCGGATCTTAAATTCGCTATTATAAAGCTTTAATACTATATAGCTTTATCTATAATAAATAATATAGAAGCTATATATATAGTTTATAAATATCTAAAGGGGATAACTAAGCTCTATATTACTCTTAGAAAAGTCTCTAATATAACGTTCTTTATATATATAGACGCCTTATATAATAATTAGTATAATACTAAATCTATAGAAGATATAATTTAGTTCTTTAGAGGAGCCCTAATATACTAGTATATTAGAAAATAAACTATTATAATACTATCGTCTACCGCTATAGAATAGTACGTATTAGATAGACCTATATAAGATATATAGTGGTTTTCGAAGATAACTACTACTTTTAATCTATAGAACGCTAGAGAACTAATCGTGATCTTAACCGATAATATTAATACCTAGTTACTAATAGGAAAGAAATCGTATAAGAATAGCACTTATTAGCTTAATATAAGGTGGTTTTTTATTAAAGATACAATTTTTTAAGGTAAAATCGATCTATAGAGAATCGATACAAAGAATAATATTACCGATAGATTTATAAAGCCGCTTAAGAAGGATTAATATAAGCGTTTTATCTAGATACTAGGTCTTAATTGATCTATATATAAAATTTCTAGGCGGAAAGGAGATTTTATAAAAGCGTAGGAAAATAGTAGAAATTAATAAAAACAATAGGAGGTTTTTATATAGAGAGTCAAAAAGGTTATATTATAGTAGTCAGTCCTAAAGGGGGTGTTAGAGATCACGTGACCTATTACATGCCAGTCACGTGATCCCGTCTCATAGGACTTCCAGTAGTTAGTCGAGATAGCTTCCTCTCTCCTCTCTTTTCCTCCCCAGAGTCCAATACAGTTTCCCCTGTATCATTTCATTCCTGCGTAGCCTTCTCTCTCGCTGACATTTTCTATATCACTAGCGTGAATGCGAAAGAGACTTTCTTATATCGTGCTACTCTACGATTGTTAAATTATTTAGGCCTAGGGATAGTATTAATTAGACGAGTTTATAAATTTATATATATTTGACTTACGTACAATATATATTTAGTTAGGGAAGCGATAGTATAGTAATAGTGGTAGATCTCTAGCTTATATATTAGGCAAGCTCTCTATAATTTCACACATTAATCGTTCTACACGGTCAAGTCGGGGACCCAAATATTTATCTCTATACATATATCTCTATATATATAGCATTTACAGTGTCTGCCCTAGCTACGCGGCTATGCAATAACTAGAACCGCTACTCGGATGACCAGTGGCTCTGATGCGAGTTCCGTTTTGGCGTAGAATGCGCGTCTTGATGGGGACCTACAGTAGTATTCGAATTCAGTTATACCCCTGCACTCCTGCGACTTGATTCCCGGAAAATAGATCCGACAGATATGAGCCCTTATTGGATAGTCCCTGAGTGCCCCGCTTTCAGACCGCTTTCTAGACAGTATTTTGCACGAAAGTGCTATACGCATGCCACCTGGGGTGCCCCTCCTAAATTATGGTACAGTATAATAGCTGACAAGTTCGGCTTCTACAAGATTCACACTCTTTCGCTCTTTCTCAACGCGACTTTCTAGAACTAGTCCACTATGAGCTTAGCCCGTTACTTGTATATTTTACACATCGTTTGTGACGGGACTATACCACAAACACCGTATAGAATCTGTTCTATAAATATTTGTCGGAGTCGGTGGTTCCCGTAATAGCAGGTTATCCAATGGAAAATGGCAAAAGATCTGAATTGTTTACTACCCCTGTGATAGTAAGCAGGAATCGGCGGCATATATTAGCAAGCATGCGCAGGCTCAGCAGCCATCAGGCTTATTAAGATATAGACAGGGATAAGGCTTAGTACCCCGCCGGCTATTGTGGGTGCCTGCGGAACATTATGGAAGTTGGGTTAGACAGTCACAAACTTATTTTAACTTTATCAATATCCCTTATCCAGTCTATTGATTTCTAGTTATAGACTCTCCAAGCCTCCAAGTCTCAGATGAGTTAGCCCACATTGTCTAGGCATCACGCATCCTATCGCTCCTCAACTCAAACACCATTACCGCACCAGAAGAGCCATTACAATCTGACCAGGAAGTCAATAATAACGACGCAGTGTACTCTGACGATGATCTGGACCAAGATTTTGATAGCATAGATGCTGAACTCCTGACAGCTAACAGCGAGGCGCTCCGACGGAAGTTCCTCGATTGTGTCTGTGAACTTCTTACGCACACCAAAGGGGGAAACTTCGTCACAGCTGCTGCGCTCAGGGAAAAAGAAGACGAAGTTGAAGTTGATATTGCTCAAAACAATAGCCTTGACGCGGAGGACCGAACCTATTTAGGTTTATTGAAGCATTTTCTCGCCTTGCAAGCTAACGGTAAGGCCAACCACTCTGAATAGGGCCTGCTCTAACCATAAAGTTCAGATATCTCGCCTCGAATGCTCGCTGAATCCTCCCACGCACTTTTGGAACGGACTATTGCTTACAGTACAGAAAGAGTGGACAGCCAGGCTGAAGCCATGGCTAAACTTTTTCAAGGGTCGCCATACCGGCCTTCACAGCAATAGCAATCAGGAGAATATACTACAAACACATGTCTCCTTAGCTACTGCCCCGCTGCACAGGAGCCAGTCTCTACCAAAACGCAAACTCTCCTTCTAGAATTCTTGAATTTTGATTTGTGGCGCTCAGCATCGTCGACCGCACAGGATCGAGATGACCAAAGGCGCAAGATAGTGGAGCTGGCAGCTACCACTACTCAACCACCACAGACCGCACGGGCTGCACGGGAGGCACTAGAGGGAATGGTTCCTTCTATTGATCCACATAAGGTCATTCGAATGTGGCGTGTTCTAGCGAGACCAGTAACTAGTCTCCAAATTCTCTCCCAAATAGCGCGGCTACTCCCAAATTTCCGGGCTGTTACCTTCATTTGTTTATCACCACCCTCCTCGTTCAAACTCCATAATCACCAAATTCCAACCATTCGGCAAGCTTAGAAGCTCTTAGGTCTGCCTTCCAGCCCAAAAGGGCGTATTCCGCCTACCCTACTTTGCAAAAATCGTGCTTTTAGAAAGAAATGCCGCCGCAACCTCTTTATACATTGTGAAATACAGCTTTTAACACGCTATAAGACACAACCGTCGCTAGGCCCGACACTAGCTTATTTTAGGTGTAGTAAAAAGGCTTGTTATCTTTACGAGTCATTTCTGGCCCTATCGTCGTTAAAATTCCGCACCCGTGGCCGACACGGAAAGTGCCATCCTCAATGGGCCGTTCACTCGGACAATACCGAAGGCATAAGACAAAGGCTAAAAGACTTGTGCGAATTGGTAAAACAGAAGATAAGAGCGAGACTCGAGCCACATAAAACCCCTCCGCCAGTTGCTATCGATCAATCTTCTACTGTATCTGTCCTAAAGACTTCGGATTTGCTTGAAATTACGCTACAGAGGAAGAAAAGAGAGATTGCCAATAAGAAAGGCCAGGAGTTACGTGAGCAGATGCAAATCCTATAAGAATATCTTAAACCAAGCACAAGAGCCTTTCCCTAACAGTCATACAGCCTAAATCCTAGATCGGTCGGCCCGCCGGAAATTTGGTACTAGGACTTAAGGACGCTTTATATACTGTGCCAATCTTCATATGCGAGGAGATGTACTCGATGTCTAGCCATATGGTATTGTTCCAAACAGTGCCAAAAGCTCGACTGGCCGGCTCACAGACTTTTGTGTTCCCAGTATCTCAAATTCCTAGATACTCGCCCGTCTAAAGATCATAGACTCGGCATCTGGTTCCCTAGGGACACACACCAACCAAGGCTAATCTAGGCCCCTATATCCTCCCAAGAATAGGGCTTCCACTATCCCAATTTTGACCTAAACCTTAGCCCAGAAAATCATATATTCTCGACTATCCCATTCGCGGAAAATACAAGAAGAGGGCTGGAGCTCGACCACTATCTCACGATATATTATTGCGACTAGGCTCAGATCACCAATAAATCTGTCCGCACCGCTATAGAGGTTTATCAAGGTATGACAGTCCCTCACGATGTTAAAGGTTGTTGGATGCCTCAGGCATCACCATGTAGATAGAACCACATAGTCTCTCTCCCCTCTCTCTCTCTCCTTCTCCTCCCTGTCCACCCTGAATACATACGTTGTTTCTCATACTGATTCACCCTGTATCTGTATTCCATGAGGTTATGAGCCTCTCTTGCTAGTTCGGACCACTAGCAACTCGTTTTTCTGAAGCTTTCACCCGGACCTCGTCGTCGATCCCGTCCCCGTAGAAACCCCACTTTTATACGTGAAAATTCTGCACGGACCCGGATCAGACCAATCAAGTCCAGGAATCCTTCGGCCCGCCGGCAAAAGCTCCGTTTAGCTTTATTCAACCATAGCTAACGTCGACACGGATAATAAGGGGGACACTAACCCTCACCCTCTCGATACGATAGCTAACCCGTTAAATCCTATAAACCCCGCTTTACAGACGTAAACTACGAATGCTCCTCGATCACGAAATGATCCAATCCTATCATTAAACAACCCGATCCGATTTACCGACATTAATAATAACAGTGATAACAAAGATAAGAAACCGTCTTACTAAGGATATAGTCTACCTAAGATCGCGATAACGAAGATATAGAAAGTTAGGATGCTATAATATAACGATATAGACCCTAGCGGATAGAAGTAGGCTTTAGCTTATTAGCTAATCCCCCTACGCTTTAGAATGGTTATTTAATAGCGAGATACCTCGTCCCTCGAAATCGTACCTTTCGTATAAAAGATAGAAGTATTAGTCTTATCTTATCGCTAGTTAGATATATAATTAGATCGATATAATACTCTAGAATAAGCTCCGGAATTTATTAAAGATACTAAAGTACGTAGACAGCCTATACGACGAACTTATAACGATAACGTAAAGAAGCGACCGGATCTAGACAGCTTTTCTAGAAATACGTAAGTTCGATAAGATAAAGAGATCGGACTATAACTCGGTAAGCGAGTATATTAAGGAGTACTAAAAACAATACTATATCCTTACTAGATTTAAAGTAGAACCCTATCTAGTTCATATATTATTATAAGTCCTTAAAAATCTAGAACTCGAAATTAGGAAAGTATAGTTTATTAAGGAGGAAGTTATAGGTCTTATACCTAAGAAACTAAGCTATAATAAAGTAGAAAAATACTAGAGAGCACTATAAGCTATAGCTAATATAGAAGGTATTATAAATATAGCTTAGTCCGTAGGTAGAGGCCGAGGAAGTAGAAGAGGTAGTTATAGAGGAAACCGAGGTAGCTAAAGTAGTTATAATAATAGTAATAACAATAATAACACCTAGCCTACTAAAGATATTAATATAGTCGATAATAATAGTAATACTAATAGTAGTAAAAAGAAGAAGAAAGGCCTTTATAAGCAGCCTACTAATAGCAAAGACATTTATAATTACACACAAGAAATATATAATAGTAAATAGAAGGATAATAGCGAGATATACGCCTTCTATAGTTTCGGTCTATACCCTACTAAGAGATATATATATCTTAGTAATAGCCTACTAGCTTTATAGGAACCGTTAGGCAATCTATAGGCCTATTCAAAACAAATTTAAAAAGCTTAGTATCCTAAAGGCTAGAATAATATAGTCGTCGCCGCTATAAGCTCTAGCTCTATCAATAGGACGAACGATTAGTTACTCGATACCGGATCTACTAGGATAATAATATATAATCTTAAAGACTTCTATATATATTAAATAGATTACTCTAACGTGGTATATATATATAGAGACTACTCCGGTAATAAGGTGATTACACTAGGCTATAGAGAAATTATAGTAAGAGCTACTCTCCCTAGGCTAGGCGGAAAGATATACACTTTTATAATAACCGGATACTATAGCCCTAGAGGTTATAGGAAGCTTATTAATATAGTAAAGCTTCTAGAAGAGTAAGATATCTTATACGATATACGCACTAAACACTTAATAAATAGCTTTAGAGTTATTCTTAGCTATATAGATATATCGGACGGCGTTCTATATCTTATTAATCCGAAAGAGATTGATTATAATCCTAATAAGATTGATTCTAATTCTAACTCGGACGATAACAATACCGGACTTATTAATAAAGTAATAGCCTACGAAGTGCACTATCGTCTAGGATATACCGGGAAAGCTTATATTACTACTATATTAGAGTATATAGAGTAGCTAGATAAATACGAATAGTATAGTATAGAGTATTTTAACTATAACGCCTATTTTCGTAGCAAATCAAAGTAAAAGATATCTCGAGAACCATAGGCCAGAGTATAAGACGTAGTATAGAAATTCTATATCGATACCTAACTAATAAAGCCTATAGGGCTAAACGGAGAGAACTACTAGTTACTAGTTATTAATAACACTACTTATCTAATTAAGAGGATTATACTAAAGACTAAAAGCGATACTTTTTATAAGCTCACTACTTTTTATAAGAAAATGAAGCTACTCACTAGTAGATACCCTAGTATCTAGAGAATAGATAGTAGTATAGAATTTAAAGAGTTTATTAAATAGGATAAGAAGCGAGGAATAACTTTTAAGATCACACCTCTATATACCGTAGAGCCGAATAGTATAGTAGAGCGTTTCGGTAGATATATTAATAATATATAATATATAATAATTCTAGATACTAATATACCGGAAGAAATATAGCTATACGCGATAGAGACTACTATTTATATCTATAATAGACTAGTTAATCCGAAGACTAAGATCTCTCCGCTAACGTACTAGTATTAGGAACTCGATATTTTAAATCTAGAGCCTTCTTTAAAGTATCTTAGACTATAGGGATCCACCGTATACGTATATATTCCTAAGGCTAAGTGTATATAGGCTAGGAAAGTAGCTCTTAGAGCTTAGAAAGGTATGTTTATAGGCTATAAGGGGGATAGTGGTCATATTTTTAAAGTATAGGATCCTACCGCGAGAAAGGTAGTGGTTTCCCGAGATATTAGTTTTCCCTAGCCTAGTGATAAAGACGGTATAGGACTAATACCGGTATAGCCTATACCCAGTCCTAAGGATCTAGATAATAACAACGATAACGCTATTAGATTTATACCTATCTCGTTTAATCACAAAGATAAGGACTCGAAACCTAAGGAGATATAACGATAGATTGTGAAGACACTTCCTATATAGACACCTATATAAAGGACTATATAATTACCTATTACACCTTTAACAATTTATCTTCCTATAATTCATAGAAGCGTCTCTATAATATTAGAGATACCGCGTGAAAAACCGCAACCGTAATAGTAAAAGACTATTACTCTACCCCCGAAACGATAGAATAAGCTCTTTCAAACTTGTCTCCCTACTATATAAGAGGAACCTCTTATGATAGGAGTAAGGATTACTAATATCACGAATGTACCTATTAAATCCGAGTAGCAGACCTTAGCTATAAAGTAGAGGAGAGCTGATTTCGGAAAGAGACTTCGAGCTTTGATAGAAAACGTTTCTTGTATTACAGAGAGTATAGATGACGTTTGTAGAGAAGCTCGCGATATTAAGGAAAGGACTATCTCTGACCAGAGCTCCGAGATAGCTAGATCAGATAATATGTTGGAGATCACGTGACCTGTCATATGCCAGTCACGTGATCCCGTCTCACAGGACTTCCAGTAGTTAGTCGAGATAGCTTCCTCTCTCCTCTTTTCCTCCCCAGAGTCCAATACAGTTCCTCTGTATCATCATCATTCCTACGTAGCCTTCTATCTCGCTGACAGGTTATGAGGCCCTTGCTCGAGGACTCCGAGCACCCAAATCAACAGTTTTTTCTAAACCAATCAGAATTTTCACTATATTTATAGGACCCGCATCGGCCCGTCCCGCAGCAGCCCCATATATACCGGATCATCGAATCCGCATTTTATCAGTAAGATCTTCGAAGACATCGCTCTCGAGATCTCCATTTTCTCTAGGGATTCTTACCTCGCTAGAGTGCGATAGTAAAAACTCTATATCGCGACCGAAATCGGACCGCGGAACCATTTCTCTAAGACTCGACGATCGATTCGACTCTCGATACTATATCAGTCTATCGAGACTAATTCTATAAAACTAGCTAAGATAGCTAATTCTAATAATATTTTCGACGCTAGTAAGAGCTTATCGCGCTCTCTCCCTATATCTTATTAAAACCTATAAAACCCCGCTTACCTAGAGTAGTATTAGTAGCCGCCGGCTTTTTATATAAGAAGACCGCGTATATAAGTAACTAACCTTCTAGAAGAGAAGGAGATTAAGTTAAATAAAGGTATTAAACTACTTCTTAATAGAAGTAACCTTACTCGATAGAAGAGATAAATTAAGAACGGACTTAGTATAATCTATATCGATAAAGTGGCCGATTATAAATTACTATAACCGGACGAATAAGATAAGAATTACGATATCTAGAAGTACTAGTTAAAGATCGCCTATAGATAGATTAAAAGCCTACTTAATTAGGAGATTATTACAATTCTTAAAGGTAGAGTAGAAGCTTTCCTATACCGCGCTAATAATATAATACGCGAAATAGAGATACTTATCTATAGTATAGAAATCATAGATAACGTTAGACGTAAAATAATTAAATTTTATAAGATAAAGAGATCTAATTTCGCTAGCGCGGATACCTATATTATAATATACTAGATATAATATAACTAATTTAGACTTTATAAGGTAGAACCCTACCCCTTCGGAGCTATATTTATTATACTTTATAATTTAGAAGAAGAACTAGATTTAGTTAAGTTTATTTACTAAGCTATAAAGGATACTATCCTAGATAGTGTTATAAAAGACGTTTTTAATAGTATATATAAGAAGCTTATTATCGAAGCTCGTGATATACCTACTTTATCCTTATCGACTTTAAATATATTAACAAATATAGCTTATAAAAATAATAATAACTAGCGTAGTAGAGGTCGAGGATATAGACGCGGCGGCTAAGGCTATAGCGGAGGTTTATATAATTTAAATAATAAATTAGATTAGAAAGATTAACCACAATTTAAAAACGGTCTACTAAAGGGTAAATCTATTAATAAATAGGCTAAATAATAGCGGAAGAAGTAGCCTTAGTACGTTAATAGGGGTAAATACGTATACTATAGAATCGAGGGATATCCTATAAAGATATATTATTATCTTATAGAAGACTTTATTTTCGAAGGCTAGAGGCCTAATAATAATATCTAGAGCTATATAATAGTAAAGAGATTATCTTTTAATAATAATAACGATAATAATAATAATAAAAGTAAAGGTAAAGCCAGTATCGCTTATATAAATACCGCTCGCTCTATAGATAATATATAGATATTAGATAGCGGAGCTTTAAAGACTATTATAGGTTACTATAAGGATTTTTACGAATATACTAAGTATAAACCTAGGGAGGTACTATATAGCTATATAAATGCTAATAGTGATATCTAATTTACAATCGTATATAGAAAAGCCCTAATTTAAATTAACACTTTAATAGGTAAAGTAAGAATAATTCTTATTACTACCTATTATAATATAATAACCCGAGATAGACTACTTTCGATAAATACTCTCGAAGTAGATTATAGAATTTTCTACAATCTAATTACGTTAATACTTATACGTAAGAATTATAAGAAAGTTAGCTTAGTTAAGAAAGTCAGCGGACTTCTATAGATCGATAGACCGCTTTATTATAGAGTAAGGAGCGAAATAGAAGATAAAATATAGAAGCATATTTATATATAGAAGACACATTTCTATAAGCCTAATTTAGGTTTAGATATAGATTTAGAAGAAGAAGAACTCGATAAAGTTAATAAATTAGTTTTAATATATAAGATTTATAGACGTCTAGGCTATATTAGTAGACCGTATATTAAAGCTTCTTTAGCTAATACAATCCTTTTTAATAAAGAAGACTAAGTGGAGCTTTTCGATTTTAATTGTGAAGCTTACTAGCTTAGTAAAGTAAAGAAGAAGATCTTAAGAGATAAGTAATAACGTATCGAGAAACTAGGTATAAAATTTTATACTAATACCTAGACGATAAATCCCTTTAGCCCTAATAGTAAGAAATATTAGATACTAATTATCGATAATTATACTTAATATACCGAGGGCCTATATTTTCGAATAAAAGACGAAATTATAGACTATATAATTAAGTTTTATAAACGATAGAAGTGTTACGGACCTGCCCGTCACCAATCAGTGGTGACCCACTAGGCACACAGATAGGCCACCAGGAGCCAACGAACACCAGATCATGTGAGCAGATAACAAACGGCTAATACCAGCCTGTCATTCGCCGTGACAAACAATACTATTATACACTACGAGACGATTAGCCAATATCACGTAATTATGCACGTAGTAGATTGGTAAATAGTCGAACGGTAGAATCTGCTAAGGAGATTCTACTACGTTACTATCTACTTATCTATATAGGAAGAACTTAGGGATATATAAAGACACTTATTTATATATCTAGTTTAGTTCTTCGTCTTTAGTCATACATTATTACTTATGTTTACCTTTTAGATTACTAGTGACTCTCTTACTTAATTATAACTTAATAACACTTATAGATAGACTAATACCTCGGTATAGATCTATTCGGCGCTCTACCTAGCACCGTTCCTCGATACCTTAAAAGGACCTAGTCTATAGTAAGGCCTAATAGGTAATAGTACGGTTAAGAGCACGGATCGTTAACGTTAGAAACCTAGACAGTATAAGGTAAGTATACCCGGAACCCTTCTAACCTAACTATAACTAGTTTATAGTACGTAATATATTAAAGACCGTCTCGAATCAAGTAGTTCGAGTCACTAACCGATAACATATCTTACGTTAGTGCCGGAAAGAAGCTAGTAGTTAAGCCTACTAATCCCGATTCCGATAATAAGCGAGACAATAGGATTAAGATACTAAAGGAGCAGGTAAAGACTCTAATAAGCAAGCTCTAAGAGTAGGAGAAGTATAATACCACAGTCGAGGACCATTTAGCGTAGATATATACTTAGGTCACCGCTTCAGCACTAGCTAGTACTATCTAAAGGCCGATATTACCTAAGGCTAAATGCTTTAAGGGAAACCGAACCAAGCTTCGCGGATTCCTCACTTAGATAGATATATATATTAATATAAATAAGTCTAAGCTCCTATCCGAGGTAAGTAGGGTAATTTTTATATTAACCTACCTACGCGGATAAGTATAGAACTAGCTTAAACCTTATATTAGGGACTACTATAAGAAAGCACCTAAAGATTAGTCTAGTACTATAGCGGAAATCTTTAACAGCTATAGTAGTTTCCGATAGCATTTAGAACGAACATTCGGAGATATTAATACTACTAGAATAGCTAAATATAAGCTATAGAAAATCAGGTAATAAACTAGCGTATCGGTCTACGCCTCCGAATTCTAATAGATTATTTCGTATCTTAATCTACCTAATCGAGCGTATATTCCGTACTTTAAGATAGGACTCAAACCCGATATCAAGGATAAACTAGCTAGGATCGATAGACTAGATACCTTAGACAAACTTATTAAGATCGCAGTTAAGATCGATAACCGTATTAATAAATAAAAGTATAAACGATAAAAAATAGACTAATAGAAGCGTAGTAAATCGTATAGCTTTAACCGTTTTAGTAATAGATACTATAATAGGGCGCTACTATAGGATAATAATCTATATAGCCCGAAGCTAATAGAATTAGACGCTACTTAAGATAAGTAAGACAAGCGTTATAAAAAGAACCTCTACTTTATATATAGGAAACCAGGACACTATATAAAGGAATATAAGTAGAAGCGACTATACAAAAAACGGTAATACCTATAAGCGATATACGAAGGACTATATATAACCTAGGAATAAGCCTAAATAGCGACCCTAAGAGATAAGCCCTTAGAAGATCTCTTAGTAAGATAGGAACGCCTAAGCCCGGAAGAGATATTAGCGGGCAATCTATATATTAAAGGATTAGCTAATAAGCTAAATTATAAGTACCTAGAGATTAATTAGGATACTATAGAGAGTTAAGGATAGACGTAGTATATCCTCTAAAAACTAAACTATTCCCTAGGATAGTCTAGTGACTCTTAAAAGCGGGGCGCGAAATGCCTAAGAACGCTAATCACATTCCCTAGGGCCGATATTAGTCGAGGAACCCTAAGTAAGCTCCTAGGAACGGATTAAGTGATCCCTAAAATACCTTATAAAAGTCTAAAATACTATCGTTAACTAGAGAACGATAAAGAAGCTAATAAGCTTATAAGATATCTCGAGGATAAGATATAGACCTATAGGTTAGACTAGTACCTTATTAACGCGATTAAGGAAGGCGACGACCTAATAGGATACCCTTATAAAGATTCCACTTACACATATAAAGGATACATACGATATCTAGGATATAATAGAATAGCTACTATCGGCTACTATAATAAGACCTATATAACTTATAGATAAGGTAAGTTAGACTATAGCGTTAAACCCCGACTACTAAAGTAGATAAAAAAGCTAAGATAGAAAGAAGAGTATTAAAGAGTTTAGTATAACGGATAGTAGTTATATAATTATAAAGATCGGCTAACTATATAGCTTAAAGCGATACTATTAGGAACTTATATCAAACTTTATATAGAGTTACTTATAGGACGAGCGTAGACCCTTATCGACTCGGGTACTACTAATAACTTTATAAACCTATAATTTAAGGAAGATCGATAGATTAGAACAACTCCGTTACCATATATAGTTCCGGTCGCGGGACTCGATAGCGAAGTACTATCAAAAGGAGTTAGTAAGGAAACCATTTTATTACCTATATCTATCTATAGATACCTAAAATTAATTAAGTTTAATATATTAGAAATAGGAGACTATAACCTCGTATTAGGCATTCTATAGCTTAGGAAGTATAACCCGAGTATTAACTAGTAGTCGGGACGAATTACCTTTAATCGGTATAAGTATAAGAAAGAGTATAATAAATACAAATCCTATCGGAAGAGGGCTATATAAAGGGATACTAGCGGTACTACTAACTAGTTACGATCTAGAGGTAGGATTAAGCGATTAATAAATAGAATCGCTCTAGATATAATAGAATAGTCACTAGATATATCCGACTAAAAGTTAACGGAATATATAATTATTAAGTAAGAGAAGCTATATATAACTAGCGATAAACTATAGATTCCGGGCGAATACTATAAGTTTTAGGATATTTTTATAGTACTAGCCGAAGGGACCCTACCGGAGTATAGGATCTTCGACTATAAAATTAATACGATAGAAGGTACTAAACCTACTTTCAAACCTATCTATTAGTTATCGCTAAAAGAGTTAGAAACACTTAAAGGATATATCGATAAGAATCTAAAGAAAGGTTATATCTAAACCTCGAAATCACTAGCCGGATACCTAATCATCTTCGTACTAAAGAAAAATAGAAGCCTCCGACTTTATATAGATTATCGATATCTAAATTCGATTACTATTAAAGATCGATACCCACTACCTTTAATTCATAAGATTTAGGATCGAATCTAAAGAGTAAAGTACTTTTCGAAGTATAACATTACTAATACGTATCACCGTATTCGGATCAAGCTAGGCTATAAATAGAAAACGATATTCAGAACTAAATACGGATATTATAAATATTTAGTTATACCTTTCGGCCTTACTAACGTACTAGTAACATTCTAACGCTTCATCTTTAGCGTTCTTAAGGAATATCTAGATATCTTTATTATTATATATTTAGATAACATTTTAGTATTCTCTAAAACGCTCGAAGATTATATTAAGTATAATAAGTTAGTACTTAGTAAGTTAAAAGATACGAGGGTCACACTTAAGCTTAAGAAATACGAGTTTTATATCTAGGAAATAAGGTTCCTTAGATATTATATTAGCCTAGATAGATTAGATATAGAGGAAGATAAGGTTAAGAGTATTCTCGAATAGCCTATACCGAAAAACGTTAAAGAAGTGTAACAATTTCTTAGTCTTATAAACTACTATCGGAAAATTATTAATAGATACGCTAGTATAGCGACCGGACTTTACCGATTTACTAAGAAAGGACAAACATTCTAATAGGACGAAGTAGTAGAGAAATCGTTTAACAAACTAAAGGAATTATTTAAATAACGAACGATTATAGTAAACTTCGACTATAATCTACCAATTATATTAGAGATAGATACCTTAGACTACACTCTAAGAGCTAGACTAACTTAGAAGAAAGAAGATAGGACTTCTCGACTAGTCGTATTCTAGTCTAGGAAGATAATCCCTATAGAGCTTAATTACGATATTTACAATAAGGAACTATTAGCTATAGTGTTAGCGTTCTAAGTCTAGAGAGTATATCTTAAAGGAGTAAAATATATAGTAATAATATAGACCGATTATAAGAACCTTACATTCTTCACTATAACAAAGGTTCTTATATAACGATAAGCGCGATAGGCCGAGACCTTAGCACTATACGATTTCAAGATCGAACATTATAAGGGAATAGAGAACAGCTAAGCAGACGCATTTAGTAGACGACTAGACTACGAGATTGGAACTAAGGTAGCCGAACCCGCTATACTAAAATAGAACTAGAACAGAACCATCTCGTATAATAAATAGATTCTAGCTATAATAGTAGAAATCTAGGACGACTTCCTATAGCGAATCTTAGATATATAGAAGATAGACGAGAACTATAAGATAATCGCCGGATAGATAACTATAGACAACAAGTTCATATAAGATAAAATAGGAATAATCTATATATATAGATTAATATATATTCTATTTTCACTTAGGGACGAGGTCATTTAGCGACACTATAACGACCTCACATATAGACATATAGGAGTAGAAAAGACTATAGAATATATCTCGCGAAATTATTATTTTCTAAATATAAACCGAAAGATCAGATTCTACATTAGTAGATACGATACATACTAAAGAAACAAGCTAGCACGATATATACCATACGGAGAATTATAGTTATCTAAGACACCAACGACTCTATAGGAATAGATCACAATAGACTTTATCACAAAGCTACTAGTCTTAAAAGGATACGATATAATTATAGTTATAGTTAATAGGCTTATAAAATACGCCTATATAATTCTAACCACCGAAACTATCAACTCAGATTAAATAGCTAACCTAGTACTACAATATATAGTCGCAAACTATAGGTTACTATATAAGATCATATCGGATAGAGATAAGCTATTTATATCAAATATATAGCAGTTATTTATAGACTAAATAGGTATCGAGCTAAGACTCTCTACTATATACTACCTATAAACTAACGGATAAACAGAAAGAGTGAACTAAACGGTAAAGTAGTACCTCCGATACTACGTAAACTACTAATAGAACGATTAGGTAGGACTATTACCAATAGTATAACTAGCGTATAATAACGTAGTACACTCTACAATAAAAGAATCACCGTTCTACGCGAACTATAGGTATAATCCTATAACGTTCGGAGAACTAATTAGTAAGATAGCTATAGCGGAATTAGCGAGACTAAAGGCCACCGGGCTTAAATAGTTATATTTATAACTATCTAGAAATATTAACTTTATCAATTTAAGAATAAAGAAATACTATAACTAATAATATAGGGAGGGACTAGACCTAAAGAGGGGGGAAAAGGTTTATCTCTTACGCTATAATATTAAAACCAAGCGACCTAGCGATAAATTAGACTACCTACAACTAGGACCGTTTAAAATTAAAGAAAAATTGGGACTAGTTAGCTACCGATTAAAGCTACCCTATAGTATAAAAAGACTCTATCTAGTATTTTATATCTCGTTACTTAAACCTATACCGGAAAACGCCGAACTCGCTATAAATATAGAAATTACGGAAGAAACCGAAAACGAATATAAGGTCGAGGAAATTCTAGAAACAAAACGGATAAGCGGAAGACCTTACTATCTAGTGAGATAGAAGGGGTACGATACCTCTAAGAATATATAGGAACCTATCGAGAACCTAAGGGGCTGCCCCTAGCTAGTTTAACAGTTCCACTAATATTAATAGCAGAGAAAGCCGGATCATCCTAGAAGGATATCGGAAGATTAGTAATCTCCGCTAATATCTAATTAAAATTCGGATGGTCGGTAGTAGTAGCGAGCTATTTAAAGTTAAGAGTAGAAAGGGAAGCCTACTCTAGAGACGTTTATTTTTTATTAAGAATTTGAAGAAGCTCGGTATTATACTCCGATATTTTAAAACCTTTTTGTTTAAGGAAGGCCATCTATTTACATAATCGACGCTAATGAGATATAGCTTCCTAGTATTATTTTTATTTATTTAACACCCTTTAATATAGTTCCGCAAAGTGCGCCTATAATTCACTTAACTCGGGTTCTAATAAATCGAGTTCGTTTTCATTTATTTTAAGGTCCGAAGAAAGTTTATCCTTAGTACGATATAATAAATCCTATTCCCGACTAGTATGGAAATCACGCTTATACGAATAACTAGTACGGGTACACGCCGTATATTTTAAATATTAGCGAGAACGATCTATTAGGTAGGCTATACCAGCTATTTTATAATGATTATAAGAAATAGCGGTGGTAAAACTATTATCCTTAATATAGTCTACTTAACGATAGTAAGCCTCGGAAGAATTAGACGGAAGTTTAGGGGTAAGCTCGGATATAGAGTTAGCCTTACGTTTAGGTATAACGAGCACGTATTATTTTAAGAAAGAGAAAATCTATTACCTACCTAAGGGGAACTATAGCTTTATAAGTCTCGGGGACGAAACTCCTAGGAGAGGGGGAGATAATATTACAGACCTACCTATCACTAATTAGTAGTGACCTACTAAACATATAGATAGGCCACTAGGAGCTAACGAACACTAGATTACGTAAGCAGATAACAAACGGCTAATACCAGCCTATCATTCGCCGTAACAAATAATACTATCATACACTATAAGACGATTAGCTAATATCACGTGATTATATACGTAGTAGATTAGTAAATAGTCGAACGGTAGAATCTACTAAAGAGATTCTACTATATTACTATCTACTTATCTATATAGGAAGAACTTAGGGATATATAAGGACACTCATTTATATATCTAGTTTAGTTCTTTATCTTCAGTCATATATTGTTACTTATATTTACCTTTTGGATTACTAGTGACTCTCTTATTTAATTATAACTTAATAACACTCACAGATAGACTAATACCTCGGTATAGATCTATTCGGCGCTCTACCTAGTACCGTTCCTCGATACCTTAAAAGGACCCAGTCTATAGTAAGGCCTGATAGGTAACAGTACGGTTGAGAGCACGGATCGTTGACGTTAGAAACCTAGACGGTATAAGGCAAGTATACCCGGAACCCTCCTAACCTAACTGTGACCAGTTTGCAGTGCGTAACAAGAAGCTTCTTAGGGGTTAATACCTAGCTATCTAACGAATCGATAGTAGAATAGAGTTTTACAAATTCTAGATATAGGTAGAGAATAAAGGTATGATTTTCGAGCTTATACCTACCTATATACTAGAACTAAACGGCGTTATAGAGCGTATAGGAGGTTATATTAACTAGACTTAGTATATAATAAATATAGATACTAAGCTTCTAGATATACTTTAGCTATCTTATATAGATATAGCGATCTATATTTATAATAGACTAATTAACCCTAAAACCGGTAAGACCCTAATCCTTATCTAATAAAAAGGCTTTAGTCTAAGAGAGATAAGAGTTAATTTAAAATACCTTTATATATAGGGGTCTATTATATTTGTCTATATTCTAAAAGAGACTTATATATAGTTAGAGAAATCGAGAGCTCGCGTATTCCGCGGCTACCTAATTAGATATAAAAGGGAAAACGGCTATATTTTTAAAGTATAGAACCTAGTTATAAAGGAGATTCTATATTTATAAGATATTACCTTTCCTAATAAGCTCGATAAGAATAAGGGATTAGATAATAACTAGAAGGGGGTATTTTATCGGCTAGTAAGCCGGTACTAAAAGGCCCTAATCTAGATAATAATAATACCGGAGCTCTCTATAAAGATATAGGTCTAATATAGAGGCTAGAGAAAGGTAAATTCCTATTTAAAAAGCCGAAGCTAGTACCCTAAGTTATAATCACTAGTAGACGGCTAGAACCTATAATTTAAAACCTAATAAAGCCTATAATTTAGTAGAGATAGGCGTTAGTAGGACTAAATACACTAGGAAGAGTATAGACTATACCTCCTATACTAAAGGTATTATCTAGGATTTAAAAGATTGAAGACGATACCCTAGTTTGTTAACCTATTTTCTAGAAACCTAAAATATAGGCTATTTAACGGCCTAGATAATAGGCTACCTAACGTCCTATATTATAGCCTTAGGCTTATAATATAATCCGTTAGTATATAAATTAGCTTAATATAGAAGCCCTAGTTCTTCTACTAGTACTACTATAGCTAAGAAAATAGGCTCTAAAGACTATAGTACTAGAGACAATTCTAGAGTCTCTAGTCACTATTCACTAGTCTATTAAACGAGACGATAATATTATCTCTTAGGAAACGTAGATTCGATAGCGTATTCTATTTTTATAGAGGGAAGCCTTACCCTAAGTACCCCTTCTAATTTATTAATTTTAGACTTATATATAGTAGGAGCTAATAAGAGCTTAGGAAGATAAGCACTAGGTATAGCGAGCTACTTATAATATAGAAGATCCTATACCTTAGGAAGTCTCTAATTCCCTATACTATTTACTAGGAGCTTTTAGAGAAGAGACTCTATAGATAGAGATTTCTTAAGTTATAAATCTAGTCGAAACTGAATAAGATACGATCCCGATCGAACCTAATTATTTAACGATTAATCACGATTAAATTGTAACCGAACCCGATCCGATAACGATAAATCGAGAACCGTCTATTATTATAATTAGTATAGACGATTCTATTACCGAGATAGGATCTATCGTACTAGAGTAGTTTATTCCCTACCGTTCGAGCCGAATTAGACACTTACCGGAGCGCTATAGCTTTCCTAATAACCCCCTCCGTCCCCCGAACCCTCCGAGACTATATTAACCGAAGCGAGTACATATAAGGCTAGACGTTCTATAAGGTAATACTAGTATAAGCGAGGGATTAGGATAAGGATAGGCGTAAGAAGAATAATAATAATATATATAGAGAGGGAGAATTATAGTCTTAAAGGTCGTTACTAAGTAGAGCACTCCTTTTATTTATAATAGTAGACTACTATATATTAAAGACGTTAAAATCCCTTAGTCTTATAAGTAGACTCTAAAGTCGAAATATATAGATAGATAGTAAGCCGCTATAGAGAGCTAGATCGATAACCTATATATAAAAGGAACTTTCGATATTATATACCACTTTCTATTCTACTATCACTAAGTAGAAAGTGGGATATAGATAACGAAGATCCGGAGACTCTTCTCTATAAAGATAAATATATATAATATAGATCTCTTATTAGTAGGCTTAACTAGCTAGCTATCGAGATAAGGCCGGATCTTAAATTCGCTATTATAAAGCTTTAATACTAAGTAGCTTTACCTATAATAAATAATATAGAAGCTATATATATAGTTTATAAATACCTAAAAGGGATAACCGAGCTCTATATTACTCTTAGAAAAGTCTCTAATATAACGTTCTTTATATATATAGACGCTTCGTACAGTAATTAGTATAATACTAAATCTATAGAAGGTATAATTTAGTTCTTTAGAGGAGCCCCGATATATTAGTACGCTAGAAAATAAACTATTATAACACTATTATCTATTATAGCCGAATAGTACGCGCTAGATAGACCTATACGAGATATATAGTGGTTTTCGAAGATAGCTACTACTCTTAATCTATAGAACGCCGGAGAACTAATCGTGATCTTAACCGACAATATTAACACCTAGTTACTAATAGGAAAGAAATCGTATAAGAATAGCACTTATTAGCTTAATATAAGGTAGTTTTTTATTAAAGATACAATTTTCTAAGGTAAAATCGATCTATAGAGAATCGATATAAAGAATAATATTACCGATAGATTTATAAAGCCGCTTGAGAAGGATTAATATAAGCGATTTATCTAGATACTAGGTCTTAATTGATCTATATATAAAATTTCTAGGCAGAAAGGAGGTTTTATAAAGCGTAGGAAAACGATAGAAAATAGCAAAAATAATAGGAGGTTTTTATATAGAGAGTCAAAAAGGTTGTATTATGGCAGTTAGTCCTGAAGGGGATGTTAGAGATCACGTGACCTATCATATGCTAGTCACGTGATCCCGTCTCACAGGACTTCCAGTAGTTAGTCAAGATAGCTTCCTCTCTCCTCTCTTTTCCTCCCCAGAGTCCAATACAGTTCCTCTATATCATCATCATTCCTGCGTAGCCTTCTATCTCGCTGACATAATATAACACCTTCTCCGGAGCAATAGAGAGTGGGTTATCAATACCCCTTCTCGTCTCTAATTTAGTAAGCTGTTTCTCTATAGAATGAGATATAGCGCACTATCTCTATATAGTAAGCTAGTGTGTCACCGAGTCGTGAGATCATATAAGCTATAGATATAGTATTAAATAGTGAAAATATACCGGTTATAGCGAGATCTAAGGTGTCACTAAGACGTGAGATTATCTTAATTAAATCCTCGCCAGACCCTATTACTCGAGACCTAGCTACGCCGGCTCCTCCACTACCACGACGTTCGAGACGTGCGAATATCGGAATTGTCCCTAATCGCTATCACGATCTATAGTAGAAGTATCTCGCCGTCGAATACGAGAAACGAGACCGCGATATTTAACGAACTGCTAAAAGAGTAAAAGCGAAGGAATCAGGCGGTAATAATATAACGGAGGGTAGAGGATAGGGGTCTATAGGACCTAGTGCTAGTATAATAGTAGCGATAGACATTATCGATATCAATAAGCCATTTCTTCACGATAGTAAGCCACTTTATATAAAGGATATTAATCTACCTTCTATATATAAATAGGCGTAGAAAAGCCCTTTCTAGCCTTAATAGGAAGATACTATATAAAAATAGCTTAATAATCTCGTAGTAAAAGGCATATAGAGCCTAATTCTTAAACCGCTAAAGGCTAAGATACTACTAGGTCAATAGAGATTTATAGTTAAAACTAATACTAGAGATAAAGTCTATAGATTTAAAGCTCGCTAGGTTATATATAGCAATTTCTAGGATAAGGGCGACGGAGAAATATACACCCCTATCGTTACTAAATATATAATCAAAATCGTATTTATATTAATCGCGATCTATAGTCTAAAGTGGAGATAGGTTGATTTTATAGCTATATATCTTAATATATTAAAGGAAGATACTAAGATAGTCTATATAAGACAGCCTGTTACCAGCCAGATCTTCAATCAAAAAGAGTGCATTTAACGAGAATACTAAGTACAAGAGGGAAAAGGAAAGAAGAAGAGAGAAAACATGCACGACAAGGCCTTTGTTTGTCCTTGTCCTGTCTCCTCGTGCAAACATGACAAACATGTACAAAGCGGAGTCATGTGACAGAAAACTCTGTAGGCGGTGAACAACGGCAGAAAGTCCAGTCCAGCAAAGTCCAGTCCAGCCTCGATCGTCACACAGCCTACCGGATTTAAATACTCCGATACTAAGGGTAATAAAAATCAATAGATATATACGCTAAATTAAGCTCTATTTAGACTAAGAGACTTAGCATACTTATAGAATAAGGAAATAGATAGTAAGCTTTATTAGATTAGCTTCTATCCGCTTAAGGATAACCCCTATATCTACGTAAAAGGTAAAGGTATAAATCTCACAATCATAATAATCTATATAGATGATTTTATTATCGTAGCCCCGTCGGATAACAATATTTAATAGGTTATCGATAAACTCTATTAATATTATAATATAAAGGATCTTAGTAAGCCGAAGTAGTATCTAAACTATACGCTCGATAGAGACTACGAGAATCGGATAATCACTATAATATAGATAGCCTATATATAGAAGGTGCTTTATACTACTAATATATCTAAATAGAAAGATATACCGCTACCCGCTATATAGAGAGAAATATAAGCTAATACTATAAATATACTAGATAACGATACTTTTAATTAGTATCAATCTATTATTAGGATACTAAACTAGCTCGCTATTAAGACTAGACTAGATATCCGCTTTACTATAATAAGACTATAGTATAGGCTAGCAAAGCCTACATTCTTAGATTTCGAAGTAATGCTATATATCGTGAAGTATCTACGCCGATGTCTAGATATCGGAATCGTACTCGGACACACCAATAAGCTCCGCTTCTATACACATATAGACGCTTTATATATAGACTAGGATAATAGTAAATCTACTAAGGGAAGCATCTAATATCTCGCTAGATCGCTAGTGATATGGTCTACTAAGAAACAGACGATCACTACTAATTCGATAACGGTTGCTAAATAGTATACGCTAGATCAACCCTACCGAGATACGATATAGTTAAACAAAGTTATATAGTCGTTTATACTACCCGAATATCGACCGATAGAGATTTATATAGATAATATCAACTCATAACTTCTTCTTTTAAAGAAGGGAGGTAAATCAGTAAATCGGTAGCTAATATTAAGATGGTTCTTCGTTAAAGACGCAGTTATATAGGGCTATATTAAGATCCTACGTGTTGATACGAAGAAAAATGCTACAGACGGGTTTACAAAAGCTCTAGGAAAAGACCAATTCGAAGCCTTTACTCGGCTAATTGGGATGATCTAAACATGCACTGACAAGATGAGTTTTCACTATATATGCCGGAATTAGAGACTTTGATAGAGGACGCTATGCAGGTTCTATGAGGGGGATGTTGGATGCCTTAGGCATCACCATGTAGATAGAACCACATAGTCTCTCTCCCTCTCTCTCTCTCTCCTTCTCCTCCCTGTCCACCCTGAATACATACGTTGTTTCTCATACTGATTCACCCTGTATCTGTATTCCATGAAAGGTCATTATGTGGTTATAAGCGGCCAGCGTGGATCGTATACGGGCACTTCCAACCATAAATTCTCGGACATAAGTCTTACCGACTTCCGACATGCGCTTGACTAGTTCAGCACATATTTCGACACGACAGTTCGTAAGACACCTAGCGGAGGTTCCGTGCTTACTATTAAAATCAGCCATCCCATAGAGAAAAGCCTACACAGTCGGGGAGCTTTTCACATCCGTGGATGTTTCTTGCAATTTTCCAAGTACTAGCGACGTATCTCCCATATCACAAGCTTTGGGCCTTCCTTTAAGGGTGTGCCAGCTTGAGCATCATAATCTAGAGCGAGCCACTGAGTCGATCGACGGAGCCACTAAGAAGAAGAGCTAGACGAACCGCTTCGCCCGAGTACTAATGACAGACATTGATCTAGAATCTGACAATTGGGGTATAACCCGACAGGGCTTAGATCTTGATAGGAGTGTCTTGCTTCTACGGGAGGATCGGGAGGACTTGAAACTTACGTGGGCGAAACGCCTAAGTTGTTACTGCCTTGATGTCCTGAAGCCTCTTTTTGAAAGGGCAATATCGGGAGAGATATCTTGTTAGGACGTCCTAGACGAGATAACATTCAAAAAATATATCGCCTAGAAACTGGCTAATGCTTCTATAGGCGTTACCGCTAAGCCAAGGCCGGCACGTGGATTTGTTAGGAAGATAGGGTCCACAATATGGGAGTATGAGAAGCAGCATTCTTATATACTTGATGTGGTGGATAAGATACTAAAACAAAGTCGAGGGCTTTGAGTGTTCATAAGTCTCCTATGTGGTCATGTTGAGATTTTATATTTTACACTAGACCTGGTTGCTTAGGGGTTGTGATTCGTAAATCCAAGAATTTTTCTTCACATCTGATTGGAATGCTTTTCGACTAGTTTCTACATCGTTCAGTAGAGAATGTAGCTATTGTATTAAGGTGGTGGAAGCTAGGAATATATGACCTATAGTAAAGAAAGCTTGGCCCTTCCTTCTCCCATCTTCCTACTCACACAACTGGAGAGATTTGTGGTTGGATAAGGCTGGTTTGCTCGTAGGGTCGAAGCTATTCCCAACTACGCTCGATAAGGAAGGGCTCAGGTCCGATAGTACTACCTAGGGACTACCACAATAGCCAGGCGTTGGGACGTAATCCCGAGTGGTGTTCCCATAGTTCGTGGCCCGTAAACTGCATTGCATCATCGAGGCGAAGTTGGTTCATCTCTCACAATAATCACGATCCTTGTAAAACACATTAGCTGGGAGAATCAAGTTAGGATTGAGGCTGGTAACGAATGAGAAGTGCACTAGATAGCAAAATGTATAGAGATAGACGAAAAACATATTTCCCTACCAGGTTTAGTTCCTCTATAAGGTAAGCACAGGCTATTGTACTCTGACTAGCGAGCGAAAACGGTGGTTTGCTGCATGTAGAAAGAATGGGTGGAAAGAGGTAAAACGTGGCTGACGGGAGAGGTGAAGCTAGCTGGATGATCGCCAGCCAGATCTATCAAACGATTCTAAGTGGTTCTATGTAATATACGGTAATATGACGATAACTCATTGCTAGCCATACAATCATTACGATAACAGTTTTGCCGGAATTAGGAGGCGGTGGCCTAACCCGGCCTAGCGCGCGTCGGAATCAATTTCTCCGAATCAAGAAGAAAGAGATCGGAGGTACAGTAATATTCGAAATCAGATTTACCTCACACTCTTTGACTTTAACTCCCGAACCCTAATTTGAAACACGCTAACTCAGATAGGATATGTCCGTCGATCCCCTTGTTCCTAGAATAGAAAGTGTATTTTACATGACGCGGGCGGGACCTTGTCCTTTGTAAATTACTGGAAATTGCTAAACATCTGATACCACTCTACCCCTCTTCTTCCCCCTAAGCAACAGGATTCTTCACCTGTAAATCACTCTTGAGCGACATCCTACAATAGGCTTGCAATATGGCCACGAGGCTTCTCCCCTCCAAACTGTATCTCATCCGATATGATAGAGAGCCAGTCACTAGCCACTACTCAAATAGCAGAAGAGGCTGAGTGCAGCAAGGTCACGATCATAAATATTCGCAGAAGCTTACGGCAGTTCGGCAGCGTCCACGCACCCCCAACTCGCAGAGGTCCAAACCAACCGTAACACTGCTAATGATCGACGCGCTCTGTGGCCACCTGTCGGAAAAACAGGTCGATGAGATAGCTGTCTTCCTCTGGGATGAGATTCGCACGATGATTAGAGCCCTGGTGGCGAAAGGTTTGGTCTAAAAAGACGACCCGGCAGCATGCAAAGGAGCGTAATGCCGATTTGCGAGAACTTTATCTCCATAATTCGTCGGATTTCTAGTCGTATCATCTAATTTATGTGGATGAATCGGGATGTGACAAGAGGGCTGGGTTTAGGGGCACAGGCTGGTCGCCATTTGGCGTGGCCCCTTTGCATGTATCGCAGTTCCATCGCGACCAGGGATGTCAGATACTACCTGTGTATGCCCAGGATGGGATCGTCGGATCGTCCTCTCACGTGTATTCCGCGTTGCAACTGATGGCACAGTATTCGAAGACTTTTAGCTCAGCTTCTTCAGCACTGTGGACGGTGGCCAGATCCTAAATCTGTTGTGGTTATGGACAATGCGCCTTTTCATCACTCAGAACGGATTTTGTAGATGTGTGAGGATGCGGGGGTGAAGCTAGTCTATTTACCCTATTCGCCGGACTTGAATCCGATCGAGGAGTTTTTTGCTGAGCTAAAGGCCTTTATTAAACCAGCTAATATAAGTTATTTATGAAACTTTGGTTATCTTTTCTTTTTATTTACAATTTTCCCAGTAAATACTACTTGATTTACAAAAAAGAAGTAACTGGAGTTACTTTGAAGCGGATCCTGATCAAGGCTTTGATGTCTTTCTCACAAGTTGTGTTGATGTTATCGGCTTAAGTGGAGAAAGTGCAAAAGGCCATTTTCGACATGCATGCTTAACGACCGAGGAAATCTAGGGAAGTTGCTAGGTATGACCTCAGTTCAGAAGCCTCCTAAGCACCCTCTAGATGTAATCACTAAAAGCTTCATAGACTCTTTACTCATTAAACCAAGGGAATCAAGAACTTGTCTCGTTGATGCTCTTGCAAATGGTTCGAAATGCACATAACTTTCCAATAGTTTGTCCCAGCCTCATTATCTCGTCTCTTTCAGATCAGGATTGTGCTAGCCAGCAAGGTATACTTCTTCCAGCCATTCCTGCGAATTCAGCGCGGTGCTTTCGTCATTTCAACCTACGCTCATAGTATCCTCACAAATCGCACGGCTCCATCACAGCAAGTATACTTTTGGCCGGCGGCTGTATCCAGGCCACAATGTTACCGCCGGTTATAATGAAGAATCTCTTTTTGCCGATAGCATACTGATGAAGATGAGAAAATAGCCGCGGTTGGGTCATATAATGAAATGGGTTCGTCTGGCTCCAAATTCGAGACTAGGGATGTGAAGTACCAGACAATTCTCCCCAGCTTCACCATTAGTCATGTGCATCTCATCCTTTTGGGGCAATATCTGCGAGCTCGATTTGAAGCAATGCAAGGCATGGGACGACATAGGATCAAAGATTAAGGCCTCTGATGTGGCCAATCCCGATAAGCCAGTATCTCAATGCAAACATTAAACTACTAAGAATGCTTTTCCCTCTTAGCCTTTCCTTCTGTTTCAAACCCTCCGAAGAGATAAAACGATCTCATGACGAACAAGAACAGGGGAACTGTAAGATTTCCCCAGTTCACCAAGCTCCAATCTCCAACATTGCGTAGCGTTGCCCAACCCATGCACCATGTTGTAACACCTAAGTGTCCCAGGTCACCCCACCATAGTGCTGTTAACAATGCGTGCACCACATTGATGTCGTTGGTTGAGTGAAAGACGTAAAGCTCGATGATAGCGATCAAGAGAAAGAGGTTGCTCATCTGGTAGGTGAGAATTATCTCAGATGGAGCGAGATTTGGTGGTGGAGTGAGTTTAGATTGTCCGGAGACGTAGTAGGCAGGCGAGACCGCGGTTGTTGTGAACGCGAGGATAAGCGCCACGGGCTCGATGATGCAGAAGATATAGCGAGGAATGGTCGGGAGTGTGGAGGCCATTGTGGAGGATTGTATGGGCTGCGTTTTGCCGGACCGGGCAAGGGAGACTGGTCTGACAACGTGATACAAAGAATGATAGGCGGGAATTCTGCTGGCTTTTTCACTTGTTTCTTCATCACGGCACGTTTTCATATACCAAGCAAATATTGCTGTAACGGAGCCCGCGGGTTCCGCCTTCGCAGGCATCTCCCAGTGGCGGATGAACTCCGCTAGCCCAGATGGGACGAAAGTCATGTGGTCTTTCGAGCGGATGAGTACCAGTCTCACGTCTTCGCTCCTCGCTTCAATAAACGCAGCTTCATCGCAGCACTTATAAATCCAAGCCAGCGTTTATGTCATATCGCTCTTGGTACGCTCATCTCCTAATATCCTTTCCCCCATCTTAAATTTCGATCACTCCACAAATTGCAGTCATCCCGACCCTAGCTACTGCCGGAGGAACCTCGGGGGCTGTTAGGGATTCTTAAAGTCAGTTCGCAGCCGACCGCGCTCTTCGAGTCTTGGCTCCACAAGCTGGGTTTCTATTTGTTCCAGCCAGCGGACGTCCGCTCTTCGAATAATTCGGTGTCCGCGGACAGCGTCTGGACACTTGCGGCTATTCCGGATTCTTGAATATAAATGTGCTTGCAAAGCGTTACGAAACATACCTTTTTATCTACCACCAAATTGCACTAGAATCAATCTTCCCTTTACGACACCACCGCCTTCCATGCCTACCTTGGCGCTTCCCGGTGGCACGTCTCCCAGCCTCGGCCGGGCCATCGTTACGGCTATCATAGCCAACGGATGGACTTCATCATGGGAAATAGTTATCCTTTCGCGCTCTTCTCAGTCTCCTACTTGGCTACGTGCAATCGACCAAGAATCAACACGTACCACTATCCGCACGGTCGACTACATGTCCGTGGAATCACTTGTTGGTGCCTTGAAGGGTATCCACACTGTCATATCCGTCACTTCGGCCATCGACGGTACCCAAGCACAGATTCAGATCAACTTACTTAATGCCGCGCTCCGGGCTGGATGTAAGCGCTTCGCCCCCTCCCAATGGGGATTCGGGCCTAAGGGATGGGAGAATGTTGCTAGCCTTCAATGGGCGAACCAAGGCGTGTGGGATGAATGCAGCAAGCACATAGGCGAGATACAGTGCGCCAAGTTCAACCATGGATCTTTCATGAACTATCTTGGTCTTGGGATATATCCTTTTCCCTCGCAGTCCGAGTCTGCTGAGGTCACAGCCCTTGACCAATTAAAGAAAGGAGGAGGGTATATTCCTGGTGAGGATGAAGCGTGCCAGGGTCTCCAGAGACAAGGGCCTTTGACTGATCAGTCGGGGGCTTTTCTCATTGGGCTCAAAAACGGCATCGCAGAACTTCCCATCAAAGAGGACGGCCAATGGCCGCGAATCACCATGACCTCTATGAGAGACGTGGGCCAATTTGTCGCAGCTTCTCTCAATGTGCCAAGGTGGGAAGAAAATATGAATATGGCAGGAGACACCCTGACAATGGGAGAACTGTTAGCGCATGCTGAAGCTGTGACTGGTAAGAAGTTCAAAGTCGCCATTTTAAAGCGAGAGGATCTCGAGAAGAGGTTGGCAGGTCTGGCTCGGGACGACTTCATGGGTCAGATGTGGGCCGAGTTCAACCTTGCTTATGTCCGAGATTTAGAGGACGAGGTGGTTCTGCACCCCACTGTGAATGGCCTTTGTCCTGAAGTGAAGCCTATGGGCGTGCGAGAGTACATGGAAATGTTTTGGAGAGATTGATGGATAATTTAGCAATGTGGTAATAGGTCAAACAATTCTAGACCCCTTGGACGCATCCTGATTCAGTATTATTGTATTTGACTTGCAAATATGTTCGTTCGACCTTGGAATACTTACGATTAAGTTTCGTGTCATCGCAAACCATCCTTCGTTTTGATAGAAGAAGAGTTTACTAAGCTCTCCATCTAGTCTTTGAACGGGTGTCGCATTGACAATGTGGTCTCCAAAGCTGGGTCTGGTTAGGCTTTGGCGAGGTCTTCCGCAGTCTTATAAACGCCTTCCCGGCCGAGACCGTATATATTTTCCCTCTCAGATTTAAATAAGGACCTTTTATTATCCATGTAAAGTTCGAAAAGAGGCGTCGTATTATTCTGCGTGAGAGTTGTCGATATGGCGGAAGGGGTACGGTACGTGTGATGAATATCACCTATCGAATGCCATGAAGATTACATCCGTGCAACCTGGTTCCAATCATTGTTGAAAAATATAAATAAGTGAAATTTTGCACCTCCTTCCTCCCATTCAGACAACCGGAGCAGCCTGAGCATCTGATTGTGACTGATTCTCGAGAACCGACAGAGGGGGACTGTAGTTAGACCACGTTGCGTAAGGAGGGGGGGGACTACCGTAGTATCCAGGAGTTGAAGCGAATTGAGAGTCGAGTTCTTATAGTTCGGGCGGGCTGAGAGATTAAATTGCGGTAACCTGTGCTATGTGCCATCATTACGCACGACGGCAGTCTTTCACAAGTCCATGTCAGTCTGGCAAGATCCCCCATCCTCCTCCCCCTCCTCTCCCCTACTTTTTGTCTTCTCATCCCACTTAGACTTCGCTTGCACTCCCTTGACATCTCCAATAGAAGGCTGCAGTGTCTTTTTCCTCCCATGGTACTGTTATTTACTGCGATGTCCATTCGTCGCCGTTGTCGATTGAAATGTGGTACCCCTAAGAAGTTGTTGGGACTCCCATCTGTTTTGGTCTCTTTGCATGAAAGATTCGATTGAATTCCAAGCCAGATTACGGTATTATTACAAGGGCTCATCCATCGTTACCAGGGAATACAATACAGTCCGACAGGGGTTTACCGGGGAATGGCTAAAGTTAGACTAGCGTGTTTCAAGCTAGGGTTCGGGAATGGAAGTTAAAGAGTGTAGAGGTAAATCTGATTTCGAATATTACTATATAGCTGATTTCGAAAAGTACTGTATTAGATATACGTTGATCTCATTTCTAGGTCGCATTATATATCAAAAGGCTAAAGAACACTAGTACTAATGTACCCCAAGCTGCATCTTTAAAAATTGGGAAAATCTGGCCTAGATGTTACGGGATCAATGTGATATTATAGAACCAATTTCTAAATAGTAAATAAAAATCAGAGAATACCCTATACTATAGACTTAAAAATAATACTATAAGATAAAGGGTAGTAGAAACTATACTATAGGGTATGTTACTATAATCCCTATTCCCTATACTAAGAATAGTATTATAAATTTGCCTACTTATTACCTCGGATCTCTAATTATTTACTCTAGTATAAATGCCTTTCTTTCTTTACTACTTATATACCTATCTATAGCCTTAAGAATCTATAAGAGAGCCACTTATCCTATAGAGTTCTTTTATCCTTTTATCCTAATAGTGATTATGAGCAATTTAGCAGATAATATATTATAGTCTAATATAGACTATAACTTGTTAGGGGAATCCTATCTTATATAATCTTATATAATAGGATTATATAAGATATATTAGTAGGGTTATACTTATCCTAAATAGGAAATAAGGTTGTAATAGAGATTAGAATAAATTAAGAAGTTAGTTACATTTTATTAGGAATAAAACTTAGGCATGCTTTTATAACCCTTTTTAGGAAGTAAATCTAAGATAATCTATAATATCTTTATAATATCTTTATTATCTTATTATTATACTAGGAGGTTCTCTATATTATTAATCTTACTATATAATATCTATCTAGGGTAATCTAAGATAGTACTAGTAAGATAAATATAGTTTTTCTTCCCTCTATAGTATACTTTACTAATATAATATATATATACTATTATATTAATATACCCTTATAATCCTTATAATCTTTATAAGGATTATAGTATATAGTATAGATAGCTATAAAGTCTTATTAAAAACTAGTATATAATTAAAACCTTTTAGGATAAAATATTATATATAGAAAAGAGTGCTTTATAGCCCTTTTAGTCTTTATATATTATCTAGCTAAGCTAGATCTATATAAGACTTATATAAGGTATTATTAATATTTTTAGTTAAAAAGTTAGCTAGTATATATTTAGAAGGTATTTAGGTTATATTAACCTTTCCTTCTAATATAGCTTACTTTATAATTTAATATATGATTTTAATATATTTTAATTTCTTATAAAATTCTAGATTCTTAGCTAATTTCTTAACTAAATTATTATTAACTAAGATTATAGGTATACTAGCTATATACCCTAATTCTAGCTCTTTTTTTAAATAATTAAATATATTAGCTAGATATATAGCTTCTTTAGTAGCTTCTTTTAAAGCTATATATTTAGCTTTATAGCTACTAAATACTATAGTTTTTTATAGTTAAGAATTCTAACTAATAGGATTATTTAATCCTATAGAGGGGCTTAGACTAAATATATAACCTAATATAGATTTTTGCTAATCTATATTATTACCCTAATTAGAATTAGAATAGCCTTTTATATATAGGTCTTCTCCTAAATACTTATATACTAATCCTAATTTAGGATATACTAGTAAATATTTCTATATCCTATTAAAGGCTATAAAATACTCTTTACTAGGATTATTTAATATAGAGAACTTATTTAATAGTTTCTCTATATAACCCTTTTAGTCTATATATAGTGTTTTTATCTAGTAATTGATTTTAATATTATTATCTAAAAATATTAATACTATACCAATTTCTTCTATCTTTATATAGTAGCTAATTTTAGCTACTATATTTCTTATATAGCCTAAATCTTTATATATAACTAATATATTATTAACGTGATATATAAGTATATACTAATCTTTAGAGGTTATATAAACACCCTTATTATAGGGGAATACTCTAAAGTTAAATTTAGCTAATATTTTAGATAGATATTTATACGAGAGTCTAGGACTCTATTTTAGACTATATAGTACTTTCTTTAAATAATAACACTTTTTAGGGTTATCTTTATATACTCCTATAGGTAGGATAGTATATATATCGGTATCTATATTAGTATATATAAAGGTATTTTTAATATTATATTATAGCACGTGCTAGCCTTTATTAATAGCTATTATTAATAATAGATGCTAGGACTTAGTTCTATACGTATTAGAAAAGGTCTCTAGGAAATCAACCCCTAGCTTTTGGTGAAATCCTTGAATTACCTACCTAGCTTTATATCTAATAGTTTTATTACTATTAGTTATATAATTGTTGGAGCAGTCATGTGATCGCATGGGATTGTCATGTGACAGCCCGGGTCCCAGGACTTCCAGTTTAGTGTAGATAGCTTCCTCTCTCTCTTCTTTTCCTCTCTAGAGTCTAATATAGTTTCCCCTATATCATTTCATTCCTATATAGCCTTCTCTCTCGCTAATAGGTTATAAGGCCTTTACTCGAGGACTCCGAGCACCTAAATCAACAGTTTTCCTAAACTAATTAGAATTTTCACTATATTTATAGGACGTATACCGGCCCGTCCTATAGTAGCCCTACCATACCGGATTATCGAATCTATATTTTTATTAGTAAGATCTTCGAAGATATCGCTCTCGAGATCTCTATTTTTCTCTAGGGATTCTTACCTCGCTAAAGTGCGACTATAAAAACTCTATATCGCGACCGAAATCGGACCGCGAACTATTTCCTCGAGACTCGACAATCGATTCGACTCTCGATATAAAACTAGTTTAACGTGACTAATATAAACTAGCTAAGATAGCTAATTCTAATAACATTTTCGACACTAGTAAGGGCTTATTATACTCTCTCCCTATATCTCGTTAAAACCTATAAAACCCCGTTTATCTAGAATAGTAGCCGCCGGCTTCTTATATAAGAAGACCGCGTATATAAGTAATAAACCTTCCGGAAAAGAAGGAAATTAAATTAAATAAAGGTATTAAACTGCTTTTCGATAGAAGTAATCTTACTTAATAGAAAAGATAAATCGAGAACGGACTTAGTATAGTCTATATCGATAAAATAGCCGATTATAAACTACTATAACCGGATAAATAAGATAAGAATTATAATATCTAGGAATACTAGTTAAAGATTACCTATAGATAGATTAAAAGTCTACTTAATTAGGAGATTATTATAATTTTTAAAGATAGAGTAGAAGCCTTTCTATACCGCGCTAATAATATAATATATAAAGTAGAGATACTTATTTATAATATAGAAATTATAGATAATATAAGACGCGAAGTGATTAAATTCTATAAGATAAAAAGATTAGACTTCGGTAGTATAGATACCTATATTATAGTATACTAAATATAATATAACTAGCTTAGATTTTATAAGATAGAACTATACCCCTTTAAAGCTATATTTATTATATTTTATAATTTAGAAGAAGAACTAGATTTAGTTAAGTTTATTTACTAAACTATAAAAGACACTATCCTAAATAGTATTATAAAAGACGTTTTTAATAGTATATATAAAAAGCTTATTATCGAAGCTTATAACGTACCTACTTTATTATTATTAACCCTAAATATATTAATAAATATAGTTTATAAGAATAATAATAACTAGCGCGATAGAGGTCGAGGATATAGATATAATAGCTAAAGCTATAGTAGAGGTTTATATAATTTAAATAATAAATTAGATTAGAAAGATTAACCTCGATTTAAAAATAGTCTACTAAAGGGTAAATCTATTAATAAATAGGCTAAATAATAGTAGAAAAAGTAGCCTTAGTATATTAATAGAGGTAAATATATATACTATAGAATCGAAAGATATCCTATAAAAATATATATTATTATCTTATAAAAGACTTTATTTTCGAAAGCTAGAGGCCTAATAATAATATCTAGAGCTATATAATAGTAAAGAGGATATCTTTTAATAATAATAATAATAATAATAAAAGTAAAAGTAAAGCCGGTATCGCTTATATAAATACCGCTCGCTCTATAGATAATATATAGATATTAGATAGCGGTACTTTAAAGACTATTATAGGTCACTATAAGGATTTTTATAAATATATTAAGTATAAACCTAAAGAGGTACTATATAGCTATATAAATACTAATAGTAACGTCTAATTTATAATTATATATAGAAAAGCCCTAATTTAAATTAATACTTTAATAGGTAAAGTAAGAATAATTCTTATTATTACCTATTATAATATAATAACCTAAGATAGACTACTCTCGATAAATACTCTTAAAGTAGATTATAGAATTTTCTATAATCTAATTATATTAATACTTATATATAAGAATTATAAGGAAGTTAGCTTAGTTAAGAAAGTTAGCGGATTTCTATAGATTAATAGACCGCTTTATTATAGAGTAAAAAGCGAAATAGAAGATAAAATATATATATAGAAGATATATTTCTATAAGCCTAATTTAGATTTAGATATAGATTTAGATAATAAAGAAGAACTTAATAAAGTAAATAAAATAGTTTTAATATATAAGATTTATAGACGTCTAGGCTATATTAATAGATTATATATTAAAGCTTCTTTAGCTAATATAATCTTTTTTAATAAAGAAGACCGAGTAGAGCTCTATAATTTCGATTATAAAGCTTACTAGCTTAGTAAAGTAAAGAAGAAGATTTTAAAAGATAAGTAATAATATATCGAGAAACTAGATATAAAATTTTTATACTAATATTTAGATAATAAATCCCCCTAGCCCTAATAGTAAGAAATATTAGATACTAATTATCGATAATTATACTCGATATACTAAAGGCCTATATTTTCGAATAAAAGATAAAATTATAGACTATATAATTAAGTTTTATAAATAATAGAAAGTTTTAAAGGTTAATATCTAGCTATCTAATAAATCGATAGTAGAATAGAGTTTTATAAATTTTAGATATAGATAAAAAATAAAAGTATAATTTTCGAGCTTATATCTACCTATATACTAGAACTAAATAGTATCGCCGAGCGTATAGGAGGTTATATTAACTAGACTTAGCGTATAATAAATATAGATATTAAGCTTCTAAATATATTTTAGCTATCCTATATAGATATAGCGATCTATATTTATAATAGACTAATTAACTTTAAAACTAGTAAGACCCTAATCCTTATCTAATAAAAACGCCTAGGTCTAAAAGAGAAAAAAGTTAATTTAAAGCACCTATATATATAGGGGTCTATTATATTTATCTATATTCTAAAAGAGACTTATATATAGTTCGGAGAAATCGAGAGCTTATATATTCCGCGGCTATCTAATTAGATATAAAAGGGAAAATAGCTATATTTTTAAAATATAGAATCTAGTTATAAAGGAGATTCTATATTTATAAGATATTACCTTTCCTAATAAGCTCGATAAAAATAAAGGATTAGATAAATATTAGAAAGGGGGTATTTTATTAGCTAGTAAGCTAGTACTAAAAGACCCTAATTTAGATAATAATAATACTAAAGCTCTCTATAAAAATAGAGGGCTAGTATTATAGAGAGCGGAGAAAGGTAAATTCCTATTTAAAAGACTAAAGCTAGTATATTAAATAGTAATTACTAGTAGATAGCTAGAACCTATAATTTAAAACCTAATAAAGCCTATAATTTAATAGAAATAGGCGTTAGTAGGACTAAATATACTAAGAAGAGTATAGACTATACCTCCTATACTAAAAGTATTATTTAGGATTTAAAAGATTAAAAATAATACCCTAATTTATTAGCCTATTTTCTAAAAGCCTAAATAATAGGCTATTTAGTAATCTATATCGAAGTAAACTACCTAATATCCTATATTATAGCCTTAGGCTTATAATATAATCTATTAATATATAAATTAGCTTAATATAGAAGCCCTAGTTCTTCTACTAACACTACTATAGCTAAGAAAATAGGCTCTAAAGACTAAAGTACTAGAGATAATTCTAGAGTCTTTAATTACTATTTATTAGTCTATTAAACGAAATAATAATATTATCTTTTAGGAAGTGTAGATTCGATAGCGTATTCTATTTTTATAGAGGGAAGCCTTACCCTAAATACCTTTTCTAATTCGTTAATTTTAGATTTATATATAGTAGGAGCTAGTAAAAGCTTAAGAAGATAAATACTAGGTATAATAAGCTATTTATAATATAGAAGATCCTATACCCTAAAAAGTCTCTAATTTCTTATACTATTTATTAGGAGCTTTTAGAGAAAAGTCTCTATAAATAGAGATTTCTTATATTATAAATCTAATTAAAATTAAATAAGACCTAATCCTAATCGAACCTAACTATTCTATAATTAATTATAATTAAATTATAATCGAACCCGATCCGATAATAATAAATTAAAAACTATCTATTATTATAATTAGTATAGATAATTCTATTACTAAAATAGGATCTATTCTACTAAAATAGTTTATTCCCTACTATTCGAGCTATATTAGACACTTATTAAAGCGCTATAGCTTTCCTAATAATCCCCTCTATCCTTTAAACCTTCTAAAACTATATTAACCGAAGCGAGTATATATAAGACTAGATATTCTATAGGGTAATACTAGTATAAATAAGGGATTAGGATAAGAATAGGTATAAGAAGAATAATAGGATATATAGAGAGAGAGAATTATAGTCTTAAAGATTATCGCTAAATAGAGCACTTCTTTTATTTATAATAGTAGACTACTATACGTTAAAGATATTAAAATCCTTTAGTCTTATAAGTAAACTCTAAAGTCGAAATATATAGATAGATAGTAAGCCGCTATAGAGAGCTAGATCGATAACCTATATATAAAAGGAACTTTCGATATTATATAGAAACTATAAAATATTATACTATTATCTAATTAATAGATATATAATTTAAAAGTTACTAAAGATAATAAGATTTATAGCTTTAAAGCTAGATAGGTAGTATATAGAAATTACTAGATAAAGAAAGAAGATTCTATCTTCTATACTTTAGTTATCTAGAATATATTAGTAAAAATTGTCTTTACCCTTATTATTTAATAAGGTTATAAATAGCGTTAGTTCGATATAGTTACTATATATTTTAAAGTTTTATATAAGAACTATAAGATAGTCTTTATTATTTAATCTATTAACTTTAAGTATTAAAAGCTAGATATTAGAGTAAAAGGCTAGGTCTACTAGTTAAAATAAGTCCTATATAGACTTTATAACTTAGCTACTCTTTAGAATAAAGAGCTTAATACTAGGCTAAATAAGATCGGTTTCTATATACTTAATAATAATCTATATATATATATAAAGAAGTATAGTAAGTCTATATAGTTTTTACTAGTATATATAGATAACTTTATTACTACTACTCTTATAGATAGGGAGGTAGACTAGATTTTTTAAAAAGTAAAATAGTAGTTCGAAATTAAATATATAGGGGAACTATCTCGTTTCTTTAATAGTACTATTTTATAAAACTATAAAAAGAAGATAATTTAAATATTATAAAAGGTATATAGTCTCGAAGTATTATAACTTATAGAAATATATTTATATATACTACTTTCTATTCTACTATTACTAAATAGAAAGTGGGAAATAGATAATAAAGACCTAGAGATTCTTCTCTATAAAAATAAGTATATATAATATAGATCTTTTATCGGTAGGCTTAACTAGCTAGCTATTAAGATAAGACTAGATCTTAAATTCTCTATTATAAAGCTTTAATACTATATAGCTTTACCTAAAATAAATAATATAGAAACTATATATATAGTTTATAAATACCTAAAGGGAATAACTAAGCTCTATATTACTCTTAGAAAAGTCTCTAATATAACGTTCTTTATATATATAGACGCCTCGTATAGTAATTAGTATAATATTAAATCTATAGAAGATATAATTTAATTCTTTAGAGGAGCCCTAATATACTAGTACGCTAGAAAATAAACTATTATAATACTATTATCTACCGCTATAGAATAGTATATATTAGATAGACCTATATAAGATATATAGTGGTTTTTAAAGATAGCTACTACTCTTAATCTATAGAACGCCGGATAACTAATTATAATCTTAACCGATAATATTAATACCTAGTTACTAATAGGAAAGAAATCGTATAAGAATAGCACTTATTAGCTTAATATAAAGTGGTTTTTTATTAAAGATACAATTTTCTAAGGCAAAATCGATCTATAGAGAATAGATATAAAGAATAATATTACCGATAGATTTATAAAGCCGCTCGAGAAGGAGTAATATAAACGATTTATCTAGATACTAGGTCTTAATTAATCTATATACAAAATTTCTAGGTAGAAAGGAGGTTTTACAAAGCGTAGGAAAACGACAGAAAACAGTAAAAATAACGAGAGGTTTTTACATAGAGAGTCAAAAAGGTTGTATCATGGCAGTCAGTCCTAAAGGGGGGTGTTAGAGCAGTCACGTGACAGCCCGGGTCCCAGGACTTCCAGTTTAGTGTAGATAGCTTCCTCTCTCTCTTCTTTTCCTCTCCAGAGTCCAATACAGTTTCCCCTGTATCATTTCATTCCTGCGTAGCCTTCTCTCTCGCTGACAATTCCCTTTATTAACGCCTCTAGTAGAGATATCTTAGTAGATCACTTACCTATTTTACCGACTTTTAATCCGCTCTCGCTATTTAATAGTATCTAGTACTTTATCGAAATCCTTAGGGATTTTAGAGAGATTAACCCTATCTTTATCTAGTAGGTCCTTATAGAGTTCTCTAACGTTAAAAGTGACCTCCCGCTCTAAAGTAAGGTTATTATTAGATCGGAGACGTTTTTATAGGCTAGAGATATCTTCTAGCTCTATTAGGTCCGTTTTATATATAGTATCGCCTTACTCTAAATCGCTAGAAATAGCTATAATAATATTATTCTCGCTAGGGTCGCTTTCTAGCTTTTTAGACTGTTAGCGTCGAGAACGCTTTATCGTCGAATTCGGTAAAGTTAAAAGGACGGCGAGAATATAGAAGCTAAGAAATAAGACTATAAGACCGCGAAATAATAAAGTGGCTAGTAGGTTATAAGTAGATAGTTAGTAACGGTTTTTTTAGGACTATATACCTATAGCTAAACGAGTAGAAATAATAGACTAAAGAAATATAAAGAAGAGAAGAGAATAGGCGATAGATAGAGAAGTAGTCTCGGTAAAAAGAGAGGGAAACCTAAAGGAATAAGGAAAATATATAAAAGAGAAAGGGGCTATAGTTGGTAGATACTATTTTAACCTAGTGCTAAGATAGTAAGGCTATTTTTAGCGCTTTCGCGAACGCCGAGCTAATACTAGCCTTCGCTAAGGTATAAGAACTAAACTAAACGACTATAGGTAGGGCGAGGGGTCTCGTACGAGTAAGTAGGTCTAAATAGTGCGTGGTAATAGCTATATATAGGAGTGTCGGGACAATATCGTCACGTGTTACCAAATAATAGCCGAAAAAGGCGTCACACAAGGCCGAAAATGGCGGAGATTTGGTAAGCCCAAGTTGTTATATAGTATATATTCGATATAAGAAGATAATATTTTAGCTAACTAGTAATACTAGAAATTATTATTATCTTAATATTTATATTTCTATCTTAATAATCGGAGCTATATACTAGTCTTTAATAGTTTAGGCTTAATTATATTATCTTTAATATCCTTTATTATATTATTCTTTTTATCCTTTTTATCTAGCTTTTTAATATTATTAATTAGGTCTATATTAATTTTAGGGGATTGATAGAGGGACACCCCCTATGGATCCTGGGACACCCCTTTGGATCCTAGGACACCCCCCCTGCCTGAAAATGCCTAGGATTTCAGGCATACATAACACCGCCTTCCTAATATAGTGCGACCCTAGATTCTACCATATATACTACTAGTATAGAGTTTTCTACTATATAATTCTACCCTAACTATAGGAATTCCGGTTTATATAGTAAAAAAATATACATTTTAATCAGAAAAAAGCGTATATTTTTATTAATTTAAGCATTTATATACTTATATAGGTTGAATATACTTCTTATATAGGTCCCCGCGCCTAGTTTCTACGTCCTCGACCCCGTCCTCGACCCCGTCCTTAACCACATCTCTATCCTCTAGTCTTATTATTACTACTACTAGTTTTACTACTACTTATTCTACGCCTACGTCCCCTTCCCTATCCCCGCGGCCGTCCTCGTCCTTATCCTCGGCTCTCTTTCTATAATAAAGGATCTCGGTATATAGAACGATCCTATATAAAAGGATCCGCGGAAAACTACAGTTACTAGGTACTACTAGCCTAGGTACTACTAGCCTAGGTGCTACTAGCTTAGGTACTTAGGAGATTCCTAGCACTTTAGAGGCGGCTTTATCGCCGAGCCTAAAGGGGATCCTATATAAGAAGTAATAGATCAATTAGAGGTATATCGACACTATATAAGTGCTAATACTAGTAATATAGCCCTAGCTCGAGGTATCGTCCTTCTTTTTCGTACTATTTTAGTATATAAATATATAGAAAACTAGCTATTTCTTTAGAATTATAAGTACAAATTGGTAGAATTAGGGGCTTATTATCTACTAGAGGAAGATACCGAGTATAAATATCTTTTATAAGCTAGATTGCCCGTACTAAAATACGGTAATAAAATAAATAGTAGAGCCTTTAATAAGCCTACTTAGGCCTATATATCTTCTAGATCTCTAGTTCTTACTAGACCTTTACGAACTAACGCTCTACTATACGGCTAAAGTAACGGAGTACTACTAGTAAATCACTAGTTAAAACCTAAAGATCTTACTTTAGAAGCTAATACGCGCTCTCTATATAGGAAGTAGCGATCTTATTAAGATAGAGGTATTATCTAATATAGTAATAAAGGAACCTTTCCGGGCAGTCGTCTAGCTATTCTTATTATATATAATCTAGTAATAAAGTAAAGAGGCTAAAGGGATTAGCGTATCGTTCTTTAAAATTGCTTTATTATCGGTCCTTTTCTTTAATTATAGTAGTATAAATAATACGATTCTACCAACGGAGTATCTTCTTCTACCCCTATTTAGCTTTTTTATAGTCTTCCTAGGCTTCGGCTAGAGTAAGGCGGCGGTTAATTCTAGTATCTCGACGTACCTATATAATTTAATTAGCGAGAAAGGGGCGCGCTTTCTTTAAAATATTTATATTAATATACTAGATATAGATTATATTCTTTATATCTAGGAAAATAGTCTTAATTATATTTATTAAAGCTCCCTCTTTATTAGTAAGGATTATATATAAGAGATCGAGACCTAGGGAGTCGTATACTTTAGCGAGATAGATAAGTATTACCTAGTAATCCTAATAAGGTATTAGTATTAGTTAGCTTTAAATAGGAGTATTAAGTATATACTTACCTTATATAAGTCATCCTTTTTATCTTATATAAAGGTAAAGCCTAGATAGAATATTAATCTAGTAGTAGTAAAGCCCACAATATCTAGTAAAGGAAGACTATACCGATTAATCTTATATATATAGTCTATAGAGATCACCTAAGGATTCTTCTAAAGTATTATAACACTCGATTTATATATATAAAATAAAGTAGATATATATAATTATTCGTCTAGCTCATATTTAAAGATCTAGCTACCATCCTTCGGAAGTTCTATTAATAATACTTAGAGGGGCGTACGGCTAGTAAGAAATATATCGCTTAGCTTCCTATATATATTATAAATATCATATAGTATAAGGATACTCTCTAGATCGGCTTTATAGATCTTAGTTATAATCTAGCGGGTTATATAGCCTTAGCGAAGCGCGTTTTCGATCTTATCTTTCTTATATATAAGCTTAAGCTTTCGTTACGCTATATAGGTAGATACTAGCGATAGGAGATAGTTATATTTAGACTTCGAATTGTCAATTATCAATCGCTAAAGACTAGTTATAGAATCTAAACGAAGCACTATTATAAAGGGGCATCTATAGGTAAGCGTTATAGTACGTCGTTTCTTAGTAGTCTCTTTAGTATCCTCTTACTTTACCTCGCGGCTTTAGTTATAGTAAAGGTAAACTAACTTCTTAATACCCTTTTTAGTATATTTAGAGCGTCGGATAGTAACTATATAACCATATAGGCGCGCGAATATATTTAGTGCTTTAGTACCTTCCTCTAGTATACGGTATTACTAGTTTAATAGGGGTAGCGGAAACGTAAAGAGCGGCTTTATAGATATCTCGCTAGCGAGTGTCTTAGTAATTAGCTAGGTATACGACTAGGTACTTAGTATTATAGGTAGAGACTCGGGGACGATCTTAGGGTCCGAATCCGATGATTCGAGGTATAATAGGCCTAAAGAGGCTATTTTAATAGCTAAAATGATAAAAACGATAATAAATTTGATATAGATACTGATGAAAAATGGATTAGAAGAAGGTAGGTTAATATATATAAACCAGAATTGCATTATTAGTTTATTTGCTACTCGAGTCCTATAACATATATAGGACTAAAATAACTTATTTTTACTATATATTTTATATATAAATTATAGGTATCTACTATCGTCCTATAGTGTTAGGTAGAGGGCGGAGTGTATTTGATACAAAGGCGGTGTAAACCCCCAAAGGCGGTGAGAAAGGCGGTAGATAGGTGTAGGTGTTGAGGCAGAAATATTACCCGATTAGGAATATAAGCCTGGTTTTTCAGGCAGGGGGTGTCCCAGGATCCAAAGGGGTGTCCCAGGATCCATAGGGGGTGTCCCTCTATCAATCCCCTAATTTTATTAGATCTTTTATCATTTTTTTCTTTCGCTATTTTAATTTTATCTTATATAAAAAACTCTTAAATCGCTTTACCTCTTACTTTTTAAGATTAAATCTTAAAATATAAAAGAATATTATAAACTTTTAGATTATTTTAGATTTTATTCTTTTTTAGTAATAATAATAAATATTTTAAATAGTATTAAAGAGTTATTTAATATTAGTATCTATTACTAATATTAAAAGAATATCTTTTATAAAAGCTATAATAGCTAGGAAATAGTATTAATTCTCTCTCTAAAAACTAAAAGGCCTAATTTTAATTATATTTATTATCTAATTAGTAAAATATTAATATTATTTAAATATAATATACTACTCTAAAAAGCTTTAAATTTTATTATATCTATAAGACTTTTAATAAAGATAAGATATAAGAGAAATATCTAAAGTTATAATAAGAGATTATATAAGTTATATAGTTAGGATTCCTTAGTATATTTATCTTATTTATAACCTAATTAGGGCCCTAGCCTAGGTTTATATTAGGTCTAGGTTAAGGGTAGTAACCTAGGACCTAGCGTTAGGTCGAGATTTTAGACCCCGACCCGACCCAAACCCGGGTTAGGTCCGGGTTGGGTCCGGGTCCGGTTGGGTTCTGCGGAAGCCTAGTTCGAACAGCGTGTTAGACGGTCGTAATCGATGTTAATGAGATGCAAATAGATGCTATCTAGATGCAGGTTGAATGGAGAGATCTAATTGGTCTAACTAGAAATCTCTGTATAGGATGAGATCTGTAAAAAAGCGGATCTCGGGGCTTGGCGGACGTATAACGCCGGGGAATTGGGGATTCGAGTGTTGCTGTGAAACAAGAGCCTCGGAGACAGGCGCTCATAACCTGAGAGAGGTGCTACTATGAAGAAATAGGACACTCTGGAAAATGTGTAGATGCGTAAAGAAGAGAAGAAACTATCTACATACTGAGACTAACTAAATGTGTGTGGGAGCAAACAAGGTCACATGACCTTTAACATTAGCGATGTAAATTGGTGCCAGCATAGTATTGACCATGCCCGGCTGTCTCTTTTTATATCTCAAAATAAAGTCAAGACATACCTCTGTAGTCCAAAATCGGCAAGTCTGCCCTGTGGAGACTTGGGATCCTGTAATGCAGGGGATGAACTGGGGTAGGACCCACATAGCAATCACCGCCGGGGTGACCTGAATACACTTCCAGGAGCCAGGTCCCGTATATTGTCAGCCTTGGCAGTAGATATCTCCTTTTTGGGTAATTCACCCCCCAAACTCACACTGGGCCTCCAACGTGTTCCTATTGGCTGACACCGTGGAATGTTGCCAACACAAGAGGGATTTAGATGTGCGTAGATGATGAATATATAGAGATCGAGAAGCCAAAAGGGATTACTCGACAGTCAGAGAAATCGAGCAGATATTTGCGAATGACGATACAAGGTGAGAGACTAGATACATTTTTCCTTTTTAAGAGAAAAGGTAAAACGAAATTCAAGTAGCATGTTCGACACGGATGTTCTATGCTGTGCCCTATCCATACCGGCAAGAACCTACGTCCGGTTTCCCAACTAGGATATAGCCCGTCACCTGGAAATCCTCACAAATCATCATCCAACCGTCCAATTATGCTACACGTCATAAAGACTTTTAACCACCAAACTAAACTATTACTTTGACATGGTGTTCATTCCCTCCGCAGGTTCATCAATCGTCGATGCAGACACTTTGGGTCCAATCTCACATGATCTTCATCATGCTCCTTGCTGAGCAAACAAGACACTCGGGTTTGAGTTTCCATTATAACTTGCTCCAAATGTGCACACGGTGCAGTGCTTCGGGAATCCGGTGTCACCACCTACGTGTTCTTTGGTTGTTTCTCTGAGCCTGATGTCAAGGGAGGATAACATTCTTTAGGCGACGTACAAAAGCATCACTGTTTCAATGACATGGGTATGGTAAGACTGAAAAGTATTCCGTAACACCCCGTAACACAAATAGAAAAGCTATCGTAATATGTCTCGTTGACAATTGTGCTGGGGTCAGTCCCGCAGAATGACATACAATTTGTTTTCAATCTCAAGGCGATAACTTGGGCTTAGCGTTCGTGGGAGGTATGATCGTCCTGTCCCTCCTTGCTTATCGGTTCATCTTTAATATCTGCTTGGTGAAGGAGAGGACTCTCATCAATACTCGCGCTTTTCATATGCGTATCTTGGTTGGCATCTTTGTCAACGTTACTAGAGGCTGGGACGGGGGCATAAGGGTGCGAAATGCTTTCCCGATAAGGATGGGATCTGCCCGTTTGAATAGCGCCGTTATTAGTCTCGCGATGAGCGGAAGAAAGAGCGAGATCGCCAGAGTCAAAGTATGTCCGTTCCTACTGGTTGTTAGTTATCGCGCGTTATACGAAACTGTACTCTGTGTACCTTGGGCGTTTGAGCTAGTAAGCCTCCACGCCGCAGCTTTCCGTACTTTTTGAGACTGTTCTCGGATTTAGACAACAGCGGAGAGGATCATTAGTGTCGTTCATTCTAGGAATGGTGGGACGTACTCCGAGATCTGGTCCTCCTGGCTGCATTCTGAGAGATGAGTCGTGTATTTTCAGATGATTTTCCAAGCCTGCGATAGGGACTGCATCTGAACAGGGAATACCAAGATTCTCGAAATTATAATGTTCGTGACGTTATTTGCCTGCGCGTGACCTTGGGACCTTCCAGGTTCCAAGGTTGGGATCCAACTGCGATTAGTCAGCTAGATCGGCCTAGGCACTTGGAAAGCTTTACAGATTAAGTCGTCATTACCAGAGAGGCATATTGGTATTCCCGAGCTATTCTCAATACAATGAATGATCCTGGCATTAGGGCTCGAGAAGTAATCAAAGAGGTGGTGTAGTGGTAACCCAGGCAACCTGCAGGATGACAATCTTTTTGAATAAACAGTGAGGTATATATAATGAGCTAGAGAACTGGGAATGTCAAAATGTGATTAGCTTATCTCTTAGTCTCGCTGAGAGCGCCCTGCCACTAGACCAAAATAGGCAGTTACAGTGTCTTGTTATCTCTACGGTCCGAGGATATTCCGGGTAAATTACCCCGGATCCAAGTATTGGGACTCGGTATTTAACACTATGTACTAAGTTTTAACTAAATAAAATTAGTCAAAACGATTCAGAAATGGTTTAAGTCTGCTTCACTATCCCTGACCGGACCCAAAATATGATTGATTCCAAAGTAGGGACTTCGTTCAGCCAATAACCAGCTTTCTCATCGGCTGCGGAAAGTTCAGAAGCGACAAACTGATCGGAAACATTGCATAATTCCTGATTTCGCAAGTAGGTAACTCTTGCTTTTATCTTTAAAACCCCTTATTTTACTTGGAGTTATGGTTAAATTGATTGAAAACCGCCAGTCTGGTGCCATATAACGTGTCCTAGTTTATCTAATGTGAACAAACCTTGAACATTGATCATAGTTTAAGATCTCTTCCGAGATGATGTGGCCCTGCACCAACATATGTCCAGGAGAGCTCGGCGGTTGTTGCGCCCTTTCCACCCACAGTGATCGTTTTCTTCTCCCCGGTACAAGATCAAATCCGTTGTCGCTCAGCTTCAAGCCTTCCCTCTCCTCAAACACGAAACCTTTGACCGGCAGATCCGCCCACACGGTAATCTCATCCCGGGATGGGGAGGCTTCAACCCTGACATTCCGGTTCGAAAAGTTCAGATACTTCAAGGGCTGCGGCCAAGCCGTGTCGGTTGCCACAACCAGTCCCCCAACATACAACTCTGCGTGGATGACGAACGAATCCAAGTTCTCATAGTCCGCACTGTGACAAGTCGTGGACACCTTTACACGTTGGTTTCCGAGGATCTCTGTTGTGGCATTCGGGCTCGCTAGTGTCGTGATATTGATAGTGTCACTAACCAGATTACCCGACCGTATGGAGATGAACTTGACCTTCACCTCAACCTCAACAGCCTCTTGGCGGCTACTCGCAATCCATAAGTCGAATTCGCATGAGTTGGTAGACATTGGATCGGCATGGCCCGAGGTCCACACCGGGCAGGTACGAGATATACCAACATCCAGTGGTCTCAAAGCTCGAGATATCGCGTAGAACGCAGGCTTCTTGACCAAGTAGTAATCAACAATGGCCCATGACATGGTCGGCCAACAGTCGTTCAGCTGCCACACAAGGACACCGCCGCATTCTCGAGCACCCGGTCGTCCCCAGCTCCGCCTCCACGCCTTGTATGCGTACCGCATCGTTTCAGCTTGGAGGACCTGGGTGATGTGGGTGAAGGATGTGAGGTCTGACGGCACAATGAAGTTTTCGGCAACATACGTCATCAAGCGGCGTTCATGATCACCAGCTTTGTTTCGGAAGTCCATCATCATTGAGCCAGGGTGCTGTTGCTGTGCGTCGGTGATGACCCGGCGAAGGGACTCGACGTGAGGGTAGGCTTCCATTCCAAATTCGCTCACGAAACGCCCGACAAGTCCCGCAGAATCTTGATATCTGCGCATTTGGCCGTGCCAGACTACGTTTTGTCAGAATGTTACCATCAAATCGAACTCCATCAGAGAACTCACTATTCCACTGGTGAACATCGCCCACAGTTGGGTCAGTTGTGTGTTTCCCATCGCCCCAAGGGCTTCCAGGGTGGTAAATTCTGGATGGGTCCTCTTCCTGCACCCATTTTGGCAGCAAATGCTCATAGATATACCGCGCCGGGAAGGTCGACCGTCGCCAGGACTCCGGATCGGTGTCGTCCTGGTTATATTCAAGCTTATACCTCTCCTGGACCTGGTAGTCCTCGTTGTTTCCGGCCCATATTACCAAAGATGGATGCGATCTCAGCCTCCTAATGTTTTGTCGTACCTCTTCCTCAACGGATTCAAGGAAGGAGGTGTAGGCTGGGTAACTGGCGCACACGAAGGCAAAGTCATGCCAGACTAAGATGCCTAACATATCACATGCCTCCATGAAGGCATCGTCCTCATAGATTCCACCGCCCCATACACGAATCATTACTTGATTGGACTCTACGATGAGTTTCATCCAGTCAAGGTAACGATCCTTGGATATTTGTGCAAGATAACTGTCGGCAGGAATCCAGCACGACCCGCCGGCAAATATATCGACACCGTTGATCCGGAAGTAGAAAGACTTGCCAAAGTCGTCTTTTTCTTGCACTAGTTGACACCGTCGGAACCCAATGAGTTTGATTTTCCCGTCTAGTTTCGTGTCCCCACGGATGAGGTCCGCAGACAGTTGGTAACGGGACTGCGACCCATAACCGTGTGGGTACCACAGAGAAGGAGAATCAAGCTTAAATGTAGCCTTTACCAATCTATCAGGCCCAATGTCGCATTTCTGCTCAAAGACTGCCTTGTCTTCGTTAAACAGGGACAAAACGACAGTGTCCCCCTCTTGCGCACCTGCCCCAACTTGCGCGTACAAGTTTCCAGAGCATGTTTTGTTGTCTGCAGATACTTCGTACTGTGTCCATACATCATCGATCCTGACAGTGTACTGCTCAAGTACAACCGGGCGCCAAGGTCCTGCAGTCATCAAGATCGGGCCCCAGTCCCAGCCCCAATTGTACTGTGCTTTACGTACGGGGATGCGGCTCGATTCAGTCTGTCGAACGTGAAAGACGTGCTCCGGATGCTGATGGACCAGCTCTCGCCCACGGAGAAGTGCGGATTGAAATACAATCTGGAGCTCATTCTCTTGACCAGAAAGAAGGAACTCGGAGATATGCACCCTATGCGAAGTATGCATGTTCTCCGACTCCAGGACCGTGATCCCATTTAGAGTCACAGTAGCGAATGTATCGAGCCCGAGGAATACCAAGTCTGTTGTGGTACCTTCTCGAGATGGTGCCGTGAACTTGGTGCGGTAAACCCAGTCCTTTTCTGCGATCCATTGTACCGCAAGTTCATTCGCATCCACGAACGGATCGGGAATTCTAGAAGTCAATTAATATTTCGAAATGTTGTGAGATATTTTCCATTGGGCAGTGCGTACTTTTCGTTGGCAATAAGGTCAATGTGGACTTGGCTGGGAACCCTTTTTACAGGGAGCCAACATTCGTCAGAGATGTCATCCGCCTGCTTCATAGACCATCCGGTCTTCAACTCTTGCGTTGACTTTTGCATCATGTCGAAAATGTAACTTTGCACAAGGAGGTCTGAATCCAGCGAACCGCGTTAGGACGTCAGCAAGTTTTATCCCTGCTGGCGGATCAAGTGATAAAGATACGGCATTTTGAAACTGCGTCCGATTTCAACGTGTGGACTCCTCCGGCAAAGGGGAATTCGACTACTCCGTAGGTATCCCAGGGCTCTCGTGCCTAAACAAACGCCAAGGTTATTATTCCCGCTTTCCACAAATGGCACGGAAATTCCAAACCCCGAAGAGCACGGAGAGGACGGAACGTGGGGGAAAGCAGACGGATCTTCATGAACCTTTCCCAATGCTACGAAAGAGGGAGAAAAAGAACTAGAAAGAAGGGGCTCGCCCGAATGGCAAAGAGAAAAATATAGCTAATATGTCGGACAATACGTTCTCATTGTCGGATAGTAAGTCTCGTGGAAACATATTTGGCCATGTTACTGACCACATCAGTACAAACCCATCGAGTTGAAGGCGATTGCTGGATCGCAATCCACGGGAATGTTTACGATGTAGGTCCTGAATGCATGTCCGTCTAATTGCAGCTTTCGCTAATAATACCAGGTTAGTAGGTTCTTAAACAGCCATCCTGGAGGGAAGGCAATAATTCTCCGACATGCTGGCACTGATGCGACCCGTGCTTTTCAAGACGTTCATCCAGCTGAGCTTCTTGATGAGTATTTGACTTCTGATCAAGTATTGGGTCAATTCGAGCCCACTTCTGAAGATCTCAAGAACGATGGACAGCCTGAGCATATACCCAGTCCTCCATTGAATACGATCTTGAGTATTGCGGAGATGGAAAGACTAGCTTTAAAGCGTCTTACTCCTAAAGCACTTGCATACTACGCGTCCGGTACAGATGATGAGATCACAAAACACGCAAATGGAGCCATCTTCAAGTCTATTCTCCTTCGACCGAGGGTCTTTCTTGATTGCACCCACTGCTCACTGTCAACCACTATTCTCGGAAACCAGGTCGGACTGCCAATATTCATTGCTCCGGCAGCGATGGCGAAGTTGGCACACCCATCAGGCGAGATGGGTATTGCTGCAGCTTGCTCCCGTCTCAATGCTCTCCAGATAATAAGCAAGAATGCATCTGTATCTGTGGCCGATATTGTGCGCGCAGGCCCGAATGCGGTGTTTGCCTGGCAGCTTTATGTTCTCAAGGATATCAAAGCCACAGAGCGGACCTTGGCGCAGATAAAGGGGATTCCACAAATAAAATTCATCGTCTTGACTCTTGATGCTCCATTTCCGGGCAAGCGCGAGGCCGATGAGCGTTATAAGGCCGAGGAAGTCGCCGGGGGAGGGCCTTCGCAAGTATGGGGGACAGAATCCGCCCTCACCTGGCGCAAAACTCTGAGATGGCTTTCTGCTCATACCGACCTTCCGATTGTCCTTAAGGGTATCCAGACCCATGAGGATGCGTATGGGGCAACGATGTTCTCGGCTGTTAAGGGTATCATTATCTCCAATCACGGTGGAAGGGCATTGGATACGGCCAACACACCGATGCAAGTTCTGTTGGAAATCAGAAAATTTTGCCCTCAGGTCTTTGATCAGCTCGAGGTTTTCATTGACGGAGGCATTAAGAGGGGAACAGATGTTGTGAAGGCGCTAGCTTTGGGTGCAAATGGCGTTGGGCTTGGCCGGGCTGCACTCTACGGCCTAGCTGTGGGTGGAGAGGAAGGCGTTTACAGATCTCTACAGAGTTCGTCTTCTTCTATCTATTCTGTATCGAATTTATTGTGCTAATATCTTATCATAGTTCTCTCAGACGAGGCAGCCACAGCTATGAGACTCCTCGGTGTCAGCTGTGTGAGCGATCTCCAGCCACAACATGTGAGTTGCAGCATCCCATTTGAAGCTTCAGGGAGTGCAGAATGCCAACAACTGATTGTAAAATTCATAGGTCAACACTTCGATGTTGAACGCTCAGCTTTATGACGGACCCACCGGCTTAGACCTGGTGGAAAATAGCCTAATGGCCAAATTATAGAGCGAATCGTAACTATTCCTTTTCAAACTTCGTCATTTGAAATACATCCGCTTTTGCTTGCTACATCTTGCTCTTAATCTAAATGACAAGAGACTGTTTCTATTAAATGCCCCTAACCACAGTGGTTGGTTGACATCGAAACTCTGCCTATATACATATGTCGTATGTCACACCCTAGTCTCCGTAAAAATAGGTGTTAATCTTTTTAGCCTATAGAGTATATGCCCTCATCTATATTTCTAGAATAATTCGTTAAATATAATTCAATCAGCATGGAGAACCAAAAAAAGAAAAAAGAAAAGAAAAGAAGAGAAGAAACGGGTATGCAAAATTCGGAGTTAAAAAAGGAAATGCAAAAACGACGGCTGCATGATTCGAACATGCGCCCGCGAACGGAATTGATTTCTAGTCAATCGCCTTAGACCACTCGGCCAAACCGCCGTATTGATTAATCGGAAATGCGACGTTGTCATTTTCTGGACGACCCCTACCTGATTACGGGATTAACAAATAGAATATTCTATTAAAAACCGCACTTAAATTTGGACCCTTTCTATTTTCATTCTTCTAATTGGCGATTCTGGTTAGTCTCGCAAAATGATATTTCCGAGGGCCCCGTCACGAAGATTTGAATCTCCGTGCGACGATTTCGGGCTAGTGTCTCAAAAAGAATTGGGGCCTCATGCGTCCCCCGTAGGGATTGCATGGAAGTCTACTCCGCACTATACAATATGGGCATCTTCCAGACGTTGGGTATTTTTATAAGAGCCCTTCGATGGCCTGCATTTTTGACAAAAGGATTCCCGGGCATTATCATCGCACCTTCTTTGGAGCTTTGTGACAATTAAGGGCCAATTGTTATTCTTCTTATCGCAATCCTTTCGAAACCCTTCCCATAATTTTTCTAACTGTGCAGGGCAACATCCTTTACTTCCATTATGAGCAAGATAGAGGAAGGCCCTACCCTGAAGGAGGTAGAAAATATGGAGGAGTCAATTGAAACATACGCGGCCATCATGGCGGCACACAAGCCGGATCCTCGCGGTCCAGGCTACATCAAGCTGTATATCCTATCGGCCGTTGTGTTCCTGTGTTCAACTATGAACGGTCAGTCCTCTGCACCAATATAATTATAATTCGGCTTCCTAACACCATATAGGATTTGACAGTTCGTTGATGGGATCTATCAATGCCCTCCCAAACTACATTGAGTACTTTGGCTTGCCTGAGAATGGCAACGCTAGTACTGGCATTGTCTTTGCTATTTTCCAGGTCAAGGCAATATTAGCTAAGTGATTACGTGTTATACTGACTTTTTATTAGGTTGGTCAAATGTGCGGCGCACTATTCATCTGGATGGCCGACTGGTACGGGCGAACATGGCACATTTTCTTCGGCTGTCTGGGTGTCTGTGTCGGCACCATTGTGACAGCTTTTGCAACAAATCTCCCAACATTCATTGCTGGAAGATTTATTCTGTCCTTCTTCGCAACATGCGCACATACTGCTGCTCCCCTTTATCTGGTCGAACTTGCTCCGCCAGCTTATCGGGGAACCATCGCAGGAATGTATAACACTTTTTATAATGTCGTATGTATCTGAGAGAGCACATACAAGACACAGAATATTCTTGGTCTAACTTTAGAATTTTCAAGGGCTCTGTGTTTTCAACATCAGCAGTGTACGCATGCCACAAATACCTTGCCGACCAAGGCAATTTGGATTGGCGGGTCCCCCTTTGGCTTCAGATAGTGTGCCCGGGGCTTGTGTGTCTAGCTATCAAATTCTACCCTGAATCTCCGCGATGGTACGTCGATATTCCGTTGCTAGTGTCTTGTCTTGTTAAGCTAACTCTTGATAAAGGCTCATGTCCCATGATCGACACGACGAGGCGAAAGCTATTATTGCTACCTATCACGCGAATGGTGACGTTGACCATCCGCTCGTTACATTGCAGATGAGACAAATCCTCGCAACTGTCGATGCCGACCATCAAGCTAGTTGGAAAGACCTCCTCGACCTCCGGGTGCTTGTTGAGTCCCGTTCTAGCCGCTATAGACTCATGCTTAACATTGCGTTCTCTTGGTTCGGCCAATTCAGCGGAAACAAGTATGTCAAAGGTTGTGGGTAATAGCGATTTGAGTAGCTGACAACATCTCTAGCATCGTGTCCTATTACCTCCCCATCATGCTCAGTGGCATTGGCATTACAGACACCAACATGAAATTGATTCTCAATATCGTGTATGCGGTCGTTGGCTGGGTGGCTTCCATCTTCGGTTCCCGTCTACATGATGTTGTAGGACGCCGCAAGATGCTTATTACAAGCACGGCTGGTATGGCAATTTGTCTGTCAGTCGTAGCAGGTTGCGCCGCCGGCTACACCGAGTACGGCAGCACGACCGCATCGACCGTCAGCATTGTCTTCATCTTCCTTTTCGGTTCAATCTTTGCTTGTGGCTACACCCCAATGCAGCCTATCTACCCCGCTGAAGTCGTGAGTAACAAAATGCGAGCCAAGGCCATGGGTACCTTCAAGTTGACGGCCGGGGCGGCTGGGTTTCTCAATACCTTTGTTGGTCCCATTGCGCTATCAAATGTAAGAAAAGGCCGCGAACCTTATGTGCTCGGCACTACTAATGGATTCTCTAGATTGGATACTGGTTCTATGTGTTCTTTGTGTTTTGGGATACTTTTGAGATGACCTTCATGTATTTCTTCTTTGTTGAGACTAAGGGACTCACACTCGAGGAGCTTGACGTTATATTTGAGGCAAAGAACCCGCGAAAGGCCAGTGTCGAAGCTGCAAACGCTAGGAAACGACTTATTGTGGCTGGAAGGAGTGAGGTATAGTCTTAGGCGCTCTGCAAATATATATATTGAACGATACTTTCATCCAGAATGTATGCCAAGTTTGGTATTGCCGTGATATTGAGTACAATGGTATCTAAAGAGTGATTTCGATGCGTTTGAAATATTTCTAAGCTATTCAGGTACAACCCCACGTGAAGTCGTAGATTTGAGCTCGGGACCCCGGGCGGTGCACCTGCAGATCAATCAACCCCGAGGATCGGCCCCCGGAAAAACCAACCTCAATTGTTTATTCCCCGCAAAACTTCCCTCCTCATTCGCATTGCCAATACAATATGCGCCATTCTGAGCGAAGATTATGACGGGACTGACAGAATGGGATCTCTTGTTCCATCATGTTCCACACATTTGAGACCCGAGACCCGGGGAATGTGCGACACCAAAGCTTCAACCCCCACGCAGAGTGAACAAGTCGTGTTCGGAATGTACCCGCCGAAAGGTGAAATGCGACGGGGGAAATCCTTGTACGAGCTGTCAGTACTATCAAGTTTCCGAATCCTGCGCCTATAGACAACGAACTAGGCGTCAGGCAACGAGCAGGAGGTAAGCGATTTAACCCCTCCAAGGGTCAGTAAATCATGTCGCTAATACACGCAATCCGCTCCGTACAGCGCCCTTGAAAAAGTCACAGAAACACTGCGTCGTCAGGACGGGGTTCTGCGGTTACTCTTTCCTAATTGCTCCTTAGAGGAATTGGTTGGAAAGGATCGATCGGAGCTCATGCGCTTGTTGTCGCATGACTCACCAGAAGACGGACCCTCGGAGTGCTATAGTGAAGCGCCCCCTGTCGACATATCATCCGTTATTTCCAGCCACCTTGAAGATGCCCATGACTCACCAGAGGAGTCAGATAGGGGGGAATCGGGAGAGGAAAGGTGCTGGGACGAGTCGGCGCACAACCCCGCCACCATTGCAGCCAGCGACGATATAAATGCAATCAGTCTGGCGGGCGATCGACATCGCCGCTCGTACCTGGGCATATGCTCCGTAAGTGCTGTTCTACGCGCATTGTTCCGGCTTTGTCCTGCCGCGAAAGACCGCATTGTGGAACAGTCGAAGACCTGGCCCGAGGCCCAACAAGAAGTCAATCGGCCATCTGCTTTGAATCCGCATCTCGGATTTCCAGTGCCATCTGATTCCCTGCGAGAGATGCGCTATATTGGGTTTTACTTCGAGAATATTCATGCCATCACCCCTTTCTTGCATGAGGAATCTTTTAGGGCAACCTTCGCTGCCGGCGATCGGCAAACTCCCGCATGGTTGGGTCTCTGCAACATGGTGCTCACGGTGGGCTCCATTGCCTCAGGAAGTGATACTGCACACATATACTATTACGATCGGGCTCGGTCCTACCTTGACCTGGACTCACTTGGATCTGGTAACTTGGAGACTCTTCAAGCTCTGTGTTTGCTGGGCGGGTACTATCTTCATTACCGAAACTCCCCAAACATGGCATACGCGATCCTCGGTGCTGCCCAACGCTTGGCCATAGCATTGGGGTTACATCGGGAGTCCCCAACGCGTGTCGAACATCAGGATGCGGATATTGGCCAACGGCACGCCATCCGGCTGGAAAGTAGACGACGTACTTGGTGGAGTCTGTACTGCCTTGACACATGGGCCAGTATGACACTGGGTCGCCCGACATGTGGACGCTGGGATAGTAGCACGATGAACACATCATTGCCCACTGCTCTTTATCCGGACGATCATTTTGCAGCCTCTTTGAGAGCCAGCACCCAGTTCTGTCACATCAGCAACCGTCTCCAGCACCGTTTCGCCCAATCCACCAGGATCAACATATCCGAAGCTCAAGGTCTTGATCACGAACTTCAGGAGTGGTATAGGTCATTATCTCCTATCCTCAAAGAGACCATTAACACGCCGCCTCGTATCACCGTGGCGCGCGAGTTCCTACGCAACAGGTACCACAATGTCCGCCTAATGCTATCCCGGTGCTTTCTTTTGTACAAGGCGTATGGTGACCACGAAAGACACAGCATGGGGCAAGCAGAAGAGCAAATGGCCGACCTCTGTCGTGCCATCGCCGCCGAAGCCATCGACGCGATCGCGCTTCACTGGGTTCCCAATCGAACCCAAGTCTGGAATTCTGCTTGGTATCTGTTCCAAGCTTGCATGGTTCCACTCCTTTCCATTGCCATGGCTGCATCATCTAACGGAACACTTGGTTCCGACGACGTCATATCTTGGTACTCGAGCTTAAACAAAGCGCTTGAGATCTTTGCGGAGATGAGACCATGGATGCGGGCTTCTGACCGTGCTCCAGACATTGTGGCTGTCCTGTTCCAAGCGGTTTCTCAGGGTGCTGAGGGAACTGAGCGTACGCCATCGGTGATCGATGGTGGGTCTCATCTGTTCGGTTGGGCCGATGAACTTTTGACGGATATGGACTGGAGTATGGTTTTCAGTGATGAGAACATATCGCAAAGTTTATTTTCGTTAACCTGAGCTCTATCTGAACCAAGGCCGCTCAAAAGTACCTTATCATCATGCTGCTAAACAGCAACTGCGGTGTGGGCGGTTGTCCTTACATGAAGGTAGTCTTTCAACAATCTTTGATATACAAGCATAAAAAAAAGATTATCTAACCTCCAGTTGGATTGATATTTCCATTCTGGGATTTCCAAGATCTGGTGTATTGAGTCCCTATAACCCGATGTGGAATATGGATGCATCATATACCAAACATGGTCTTCAAAGTCAACGTCACGCCATCCACCACCTAATCACAGCCAGTAACATACTGCATGGGAAGATTATAACATCCGAAATCCCTTTGTTGGTGCAATTCGTTTCAAGAGGAGCTGGCTCTCCATGAGTCGAGTCAACCTAGGTTTGCCATGCACAGCCACGGAAACTATCAGGGTATATACCCAAGAGGGCCAAATGGTGTCCACAAATACTGGCTAGATCCAGTGCTGCACATCTCAGGGCCCGTTATCCTAAATATTGAGGTAGCTGTGTTTGCTACGTTAAATTAGTGGTTCTCCTCAAGTGTAATAGCTTGTAGCGTCTACTGACTTGAAAATCCGCAGGGTTATAGGTTGGCACATTGCTCATGTATATTTCAGATTGGTCTGTACCGAAGTAATCCCTCAGTTCAGAAGGTTGCCAGACTGGTGCGTCAAACTGAAAGCTCATGATGTCAGATGGCCCGCCGTAGTACAAAGGGATCTCGCTCGGTGTAGATGTGGTTGTATTGATCCCGGACATCATGGCCATCAGTGGATCGATTAGTGGTTGCAGGGAATCTTCCGCGCACACATTGCCCGAGGCAGAGCGGGTATCGGCGATGCTGTTACTCACACTTCGATTCATCGGAGGATTCCAATCCAGTTGCATGGGGGACACTTGTATAGGGGAGGTATCCTCTGCACTTGGCATGATCAGGTTCCAAGCGCCAGCGGGGTCTAGTTCCTCTGCATCAATTGGCGTCGTTTGCTCTCTAAGGGAACCCTCACGGGGTGATCGCGTCACAGGGGTAAATGCCTGTGTACTAGACGGCTCACGCACACATGATTCCCCGCTGTCGGCACATGTGGAACAAGGGTAGTTGGAATCACACTTTGTCTTACGACGGCGACATGTCTGACATGCTGACGGTGTTCTTTTCGTCGGAAATACACTATGCTGGAGCACATGTCGGTTCAAACTGTCACTGTTGGATCGATCAGCCGACCCTCTATAGCCAAGACGGCAAGCAGCCAGCGAGCGGCTCTTACCTCCTGGCAAAGCTTCGCCCACAAATGCAGCATTCATGTCGGCGCGAGTTTGTGTGTATGGCCATATGGCGATTAAGATGCTCTTTGCGTAGAAAGGATTTTCGACAGTCGGGATCAGTGCAGACGAAGGGACCCGACGAGACGGGAGCTCGACGGGAAGGTACAAGCGCCATATTCTTCTTTGACGGAGACGATCAAGGCGATCATGGGTGGATCAAGGATCAAGAAACTTCCCGTTGTGGAGGGAGACGATCGTGTGTGGGGTGGGAAGAGAAAAGCCCGAACGGTTCTTATCATCAGCGGGGATATTCAGGGTCTTTAAAAACGGGGAATGGCGATGGCGATCTCTGCTTCAGGCCGAATACAACCTCAATAACCCGCTCTATGCGAGAAATAAGCAGGCTTGGTGCCAAAAGTTACGATCTACAGACGGATTTCCCTTGGCAATTGGTCTCTAATCCTATGAGATCACTGCTCATGGAAGCCATCGCGCGCCAAGCTCCGGAAATTCTCCGAATGAAGGTTCTCGCCAAGCACAGCCTCACTCTTAGATCCAACAAGCTCCAAGGCCCGTGTCGGTGGAGCTGGATACCTATATGTATCATGCAGGGTCCATCCATATGGCGAGGTGCAGACCCCTCGTTCTTGTTTCTCTCGTTTCCCCTCTCCCCTCGTCCACTCTTACTTTATTCCTGTTCCTGTTTCTTCCGATAGCAAGTCAAGCTTCGTTTGATTGCTTCTTCTTTGGATATGGACGACCTTGGGGTTTCCCCTTATCTGCAACTTCGCGCCGTCGAGCTGCCAGTGCCAGGGTCTTGCATCTCTGAGGCCGTTGATTTGCTGTCGAATCCAGGGATTCCACTCCTTTGGAACGAATACGGCTGATGGCTCCTGCGACCTGCCCAATTGCCTTTTAATTTGTGCTGTTGGTTATATTAGTATCCATCCCACTGTGAATAATACAGAACACCGTCCGTATACTTTCACCGTAAAAAGACGCGTGCGCTAGTCGCTGACTGGCTGTGGTCGTCTTGACGCTAACGTCTTATGCAGGTAAGCGGCCACAAGGTACACGGGTTGATATCATTAGAGCACCGTGACTGCTCTGAAACCCACGTGTATATCTTTCATTCCGAAAGTCACCCATGTGAACCCTAGAACACGAAACACAGATATGTCCTTGTCTGTGGCGCATTGGCCGTGAGATTGACGGTTGATCACGGAGAAGGTCCGTGCACTATAAGCCCTGAGACATCGCGCATAGCCTCGGCGTCAGATGTACTTTGAATATGATGGGAGTTCTTCAGTCCTCACCATTTACTTTCGAAACACTCTTAAGCTATTGCAGTTGTTCTGTCCCTGAATCCAAATATTGGTAGTACTCCAGTAGAGCTCTAAATAAAGTGGTGACTACGAGGACTGATATCTGGCACAGAGCTACACACCTCGGCCAAACTTGTTTTTCCCTCCTCGCGACTTACCCTTGAAGGCCTCTTCAATCTCCCCAAAGGTCCGACCTTTCGTTTCATGCATGAAGACGACGCCAACAATGACGGTAATAACACAACATCCACCGAACAAAAAGTACGCACCGAAGCTGCTCTTTGCAAGGAGGACAGGTGTCGTCAAAGCGACCAAGAAGTTGCACACCCAGTTGCTCGAATGAGCCAAAGTGGTAGCGGATGCTCGTGTTCGCTGGGGCTGAATCTCGGCGCTGTACACTTTCACGGAGATTCCCCAGCTGACAGAGTAAATAGCGGAAAAAATGTAGATGCAGACAATCACAACCCAGCGACCGGCGCCAGTAGTCTTGTGCACGGCATTTCCAGCATAAAGACCGCCCATCAAAAACATCAAGACCCCCATTACAACACCACCGTAGACAATGCTGCTTCGGCGGCCCCATTTATCGGCATAAATGAGACCCGGGATTGTGACGGCGAAAATCACGAGTGCTGACACGCCAGAGGCCAGAAAGCTTGCTTCCGACGAGGCAAGACCGGCTTTTTGAAATAGCTGTGGAGCATACTATTGATTTCGCGTTAGCCACTGTCAGTTGTATCAATTTGTAGGAAGGGATTGAGCGTACATAAAGGACGCCATCAATGCCACTCATCTGCTGCATGCCCATCAAAAAGACTGCAAGGATGGTCCGGCCTATAACATCCTTGGAGAAGATAGCAAGAAGCTTATCGATGGTTCCGTCTTTGACCGTCTCGGTCTCAGAGTTAACTTCCTGAGTCCGCACTTGCAGCACAACCTTTTCACGCTCTGCACGGCTGACGCCCAATTTATCCCACGCCTCTTCGGCCATTGCATATCGGCCATGAAGTCCCAGCCACTGAGGTGACTCGGGTAAATACAGAAGCGAAAGTCCACACAGGACCATGGAGAAGGCGGCAAGAAGGATGAACGGCATACGCCATGAAAGTGACGAGCGGAGACTCGATGTCCCATAACTGATGAAGTACCCCATGACCAATCCTAGGGTAGTAGCCAGTTGAGGGCCAGTCGTCAGAGCGCCTCTAGTACTAGTCGGTGAGATTTCACAAATCAAGACGACAAGATTCCCAAGGAAAAGCCCTTCGCCAACACCTTCCACGATGCGGCCAACAATGAACATAGATAGAGCGACGGCCCCGGCTTCTATTGCGGCTCCTGCGCCGAAGATGAAAACGCCGATGCAGATGCCCTTCGGTCGACCAAGTCGATCGGCGACATAGCCAGCGAAGAAAGAGGATAGCGCTGCTGGAATCAAGATACATGAGACGATCAGGCCGTGGATCGTGGAGTTTTGACTACCAAATGACTTTTTGAAGTCCTTCATGTCGGTGACCGGGCCGATAATACCCGTGTCCATCCCGAAGAGGATTCCATTTGCTGAGCATAGAATGCATGCTAGCATGTATTTCGGCGGGTTTTTGAACTGGAGGGGAATTAACCCCATTACTTCGGCTTTTAGGGTTTGGCCGACAGGTCTGAGAAGAAGTTATCCAAGGGCTGGGGTTGTTGAAAATGTGAAAAAGAAAAAATACTTCCAAAAGTAATAAAATAATAAGCAGGAAAGAAAACTCTTACCCCTCTGAAGATTTTGTTTCCTAATGCCCAGACCCACGTAGGGCAGTCATTATCTGATTAGGTACTGTACTGCATATTCTATGAACCTATTATGTTCAATTACAAAAATTGCTCATGACTTCTACGTATCATAACTCCCTCTTTTACTTGCGAAAATTGACCAGCAGGAAACCAACATCTATATTGTATAGAGTACAACCCACACAAAAGAATGTGTTGCAATAAAATACGGCATTATTCCACTATTATTCCACTAGACCACCACGAAAACCAAAGTTCCTGTTTAGGGCCTTGGGGGAGCCATATCCCAGTCTGACAGAATGGACTAGACCTCGGAGAAGGGTCCTCCGGTGAGATTGTATTTGAGCTCTTCACGGGCCGAATCGACGTGAGAGGAACGAGCGCCGAACATTTTGTGGGCCGTCCTCCAATTACTACCTCGGGGTATCTCCTGGGGGTTTCCCCTCGTTTGTGATTTCTTTTTTTTTATGGGGCTTCCGGGGCTTGACTAGTCGCTTTTATGGGGCTTTTGGGATTGATTCAAGAGAATGTCGGCTTTTAACGCAAATGCCAAGCCGGACCCGGGTATTTGGTTAATATATCCATTTTGCCTGCGAAAGGAAATATAAGCCCTCTTACAGGTATTTTGCTAGGAAAAAAAGGCGTTCGGAAATAGATTCACCGCCTCTCGTATGTGGGAATTGGGTTTTGTTCATTATGTCAAACAACAAAGCCGGCCTCACTTGGGTCTTTGTGATTAGCGCAATGAGATCAATAACAACTCCTTTCATAGTTAGTGAACAATGGCCTTTGTCCGTGTATTTGTTTTTTTTGAATCGAAACAAATAAGTGCCGACTCCCACAGCATAAATACTGTTGGCTTTCCCTCTCCGAGTATAGAACTAAAGGCACTCTTAAATTGTCTTCCATATCATCCAAATGCTTCAATCTGCTCTTTACCGGATCCTGCGGATTTTCTTGGTTACCCTTGACTTCTGGTTCAACACCGATATCCCTACAAGCCAAGTCGATAGGAGCGGTAAGCCCTCGCAGTCAATCCCAGTTAACAATATGAATACTTCGTCTAGTGCCCAACAAACCGAAACCTCAATTTCTGACTTGATCGAACTCGAGACCTGGGAGGAAATCTACAAAGAGGAGTGCCTCAGTTTCAAGGCTGGCCTAGAGACCCAAGCTCGGATCCTGAGAAATACAAGTGAAGGAGCCGATCGTATAAAGGATGTACGCAAAGAGCTAATCTCACTTTCCCATCAGGCCGAGCGAATCAAAGAGGCTGCATTTGAAATGGTCGATGAGACCCCGGACAGTGTATATGTCCGAAACGCAACTCCCGAGTGGCTCTCCTCCCGATTTGAAGATCCGCAGCTAGAACAGGTATGTATCAGCATGGAATATAGCTTGGACCGACTGGCGTTTGAGCTTAGGGCTGACCCGTCAATGGACCTTATGGTCGCCGGACACCTTGAGCAAATGACGGACGATATTGAAATGGACTTTCTTTAGACACTGCCAATGAATTCATTCTTTTATTTTGCGACCTCCAATAGATCTTTCAAGTTGTAATAAGTAAGACAAGTTGGCCGCCTGTGAAAAATAACATTGGGATATCTTTTCCCAGTGTCTATTTAGGTCTCTTTCTAATACGCGTAACTCGATCTCCTAATTATACTAGACTCTTCTTTTTAATCTAAGTAAGCTATAAAAAAGATAATCTATTCTTTTACTGGAACCAACCTTGGAAAGATTCGACTTGTATTACAAATCATTGCAGACATCCATCCATCTATGGATGGATTTCGGGTTACGCTGCCCGCGTTCAGACAATTATCGGACCTCAACTACAGCCACAGATTGTAGGCCAACGTCTATGTAGGAGTGAATCTTGAAAGTCGATAAAGGCCTTGGAGTTGATTGGGAATAAAAGTATGCTCTTCATGCTAGAAGATGAGCTACTTTTGTCTGGAGCTGTTACTTGTCTCTAACTAAATATTGGAAGGGTCACTATGTTACTCCATAGGTTGAAAAAGGATTACAATCTATCGCGATTTATGAAGGTACCGAGTACTGAACTTGGGCATTCAAAAATTTCTGTGTTCTCACGTTGTTGGGGGGACTCTTCACAGTTTGATCACAACTTTTCCCATGTGCTTCGCATTCCAAAGGTGATCAAATGCCGCCTGCGAATCTTCAAAGGAGAAAGTGACATTGTCAAGGACAGGCTTCAGACCAACCTGCTTATCAGCCAGGAAGTCGCACAAGGCTTGATGGTCAGCCTTAGAGCCAACACTGATTCCCCTAGAAGCACATTCGGTTAGCACATTATATCTTAAATGAAAGGGGCGACATACCTAATGGTGGCGCTCTTGGTCAAGGTAGGGAGGACGGTATCAGGGAAGCGATCGACATCAAATCCACCCAAAAATCCGACCAAGGAAACCGTGCCCCTTCTGGCGAGAGAGGAGAGGCTTTGGGAAATTGTGGAAGGCCCAACGTTCTCGACGACAACATTGACACCTCGTCCGTCAGTAAGGCGACGTGCCTCCTCTTCCCATTTAGGCTGGTCTCGGTAGTTAATAGTATCGACAGCGCCTGGACCCCCACAGGCCTTTGCCAGCTCGAGCTTTTGGCCAGAGGACGAGGTGATGATTGGACGGATGCCGGCAGCCAGGCAAATCAGCAGGCCGAACATGCTAACTCCGCCAGTACCTGAGTGGAAAAAAAAGGAAATTGTTAGTATGTTCGATGATGACTCAAGAGATAGATTCGGTCTCACCTTGGAGAAGAGCAGTGCCTTTGGATCGAGGCATTTCCAATGCATTCCACGCAGTTACTCCTGCGCAAGTGATACAAGCGGCCTGCCAGAGATCAGTATGTTGGGCATCACCATATTTGGAAGATACTAACCTCTTCCCAAGAGAGGTGCTTGGGCAAATGGAACAAGACATTTCGGTCAAACACCGCATATTCGCGCAACACTCCATTGACATCACCACCTAATACCGATGTCTCTTCTTCAGTGCCATCAATATTGCTCAAGTCAAAAATAGGCGCAACGCGATCTCCGATTTGGAAATCGTGAACGTCAGACCCAGTTCCAATGACCTCGGCGGCGCAATCGGATGCAGGGATACATCGCTCAATGACCGAAACCGGGTACGTCCCGTGCATCATTGCCACATCCCTGTAGTTCAGGGACACAGCGTGGATGCGAATGAGTACTTCACTGGGCTTGAGAGAAGATGGAAGCTCTTCTGTGACAGCATCAAGTGGTTTAGGCATGCTGCCCGCGCTGTGCCGGAAGGCTTTGTAGGTTCGGGGGAGGGCCATCGTAGTATAGATTCTCAGTGGGAATGATTTTGATGATATTGAAATCTCGAGGCAGTGGTCGAATTTATAAATTTAAGAAATCGGGGTGGACCTGTATACCACTGATTAATAAATGTGTTGCATCACCGGCCACCCACCTGGTATCCACCGGTATCCCACCAGATCTCGGGCATTGCGTCAACGGTTATTAAACATTCATCAAGACCTCGGGAAGATCTATTCTGCAAACTTTGAAACCCACATCGCCCGAAGATCGTATTCCAAAAGGTAATCTTCGCATTACTGTACTGCGCCACTCGCGCCGGACCCCCACCGGGCTCCCACCGGACCTTCCACCGGGCCCTCCACTGGCATGAGCCATACTACTCTTCGCGAACTACGCGATGTGATTATCAATGTGACTGATATACTAGCACAAAGTTTTATGAACTACAGGGCGTTATAAATCTTGGTGACAACATTCTCTGGATGGGAAAATTTTAAATATGGCCCTGAACGTCTACTGCATAAAAGTGATAGGTACACGAAATCCAAAGCGTTGAGCCTGTTTCGGAAGTACCTGCTCTCTTATCCTTCCTTCCTCTTTACTACTCATTGCCTCACCCAAAGTGGCCCCTCTCAAGCTCTTCCTGTAAGTCTCTCCATCCAGATTTGACATCCCATTCTGAATATCCAGGACTGGCGTCACTGGCTTTGTTGGAGGTGATAGCCTGTACGCTATCGCTAATGCCCACCCCCGAGTGGCAACTGTCAGACTCGGTCCGCAACGCGGATAAGGCCGCCAAGCTCACGGCGCAGTATCTTAACATCCGCGTGGTGCGCGGCGATCTGGCCTCCGTCGATATTATTGAAGGAAGAAGTCGCGGATGCTGACATAGTTTTCAGCAAGTGTCCATCCCTATATCAACAGATATATCCCACTAACATCCTCTACTTTTAGACTTCGCCAACTCGGATCACGTTACTGCTGCCACTACAATCCCCAAAGGCGCCTAGCACCACAATCCTAAGCGGCCCGTCTGGATTATCTACACTTCCGGTACGAGAATATTGACTGTCGAAGACCTACGCGCTCGTACGGCTTCTAACGTTCCAAAGGATACAACGACTGGGAAGGTATGAGCGAGCTGCCCCATATGCCCCCTGATGCCGTACACCGAAACGTCAACGAGATCGTAATCGACGCCTCCAAGTCGAACCTGCCAGCGTGAAGACGGCCATCGTCTGTCCCCCGATTATATACGGGGCTGGCCCTGGACCTTACCCCCAAAAGGGCCTTCTAGCGAGCCTTAGTGTTGCTGTTCTGTAGCTTAGGAAGGGATTTCTCGTCGGCCAAGGCCAGAATGTCTGGCATCACGTCCATATCCAAGATCTAACGAAGCTCTAACTCGAACTTTGTGACGCCGCGACTGCTGGTGGGAGGAAGGCTACGTGGAACAATGACGACTACTACCTAGCCGAGAATGGGCCGTTCGTTTGGGGCGATATCCAGCGCGCAGTTACAAAGGCCGCTTTTGAAAAGAACCTCATTCCCTCGCCGGAGGTTGAGCAGTTGAATGACGCGCAGATTATGGAGCTCATTCTGGAGGGTTACTATGGTTTCTATGCTTGGGGTACGAATTGGGCATGCTATTCGTGCCCGTAAGCTGTTTTGTTGGACGCCTACACAGCCGAAGATGATTGAACTGATTCCGAGTATTGTTGAGCTTGAAGCAAAGGACTTGGGCCTACTGTGAGAGGGTCAAGCAAGTCTCGATAGCATTATTATAAGAGGCTCGTGTTGAGCTTGATAAAAACATTTGAGGAAAATGTGGAACGCTTCAGGTATGCTGCTCCGAGTATATCTACCGCTGGCCGTAGCTAAGCTAGGTAAATTTTATTGCTACTTTTTCAAGATATTTTCATACCTGCGTCATACTCGCATGTCAACAGCCGTAATAGTACTAGTAGTTTGGAAGCTTCACATGATGTGACAATTAAGTAGATAGATCTCTGCTCTCTTCTTTCTTGTCTCTTCATATCTCTCTTCTGTTCTTTCATCATTCTTCCCTTTCATCCATCTTTCATTCAAATCTCTCTTTCATCCACCCTATTTTATACCCGCACTCATCTTTCATCATTCTCTACTACCTAGGTATCTACCTATATAGAGAGTATCCATATCAACCTTTCTTTTATACTATACACCAAAGCCCCACAGTGGGACTGGCGTATCCAACCACAACGCAGTACCACCGAACCCCCAACATTGTGGGGCTAACCGTAGCCAATCACAACCTCTTCCTTCAGCCATCCGAGATGGCTACCGCCGATGCTACGGACCATCACGGTGGCACGACACCCGACTCCCAAATCACCAACACTGGCCAACGAGCCAGCATTTCAAATACTGAGGATATTGATGCCAACGACATCAATTCCAAAGACAACAAGGTCGAAGTGACAAACGACCTCGATAGTGCAGACGTGCGTGCACCAGAAACGCAAGGGTCAAACCTACCGAAGTTGACCCAAGTCATAATTGCAAATGTGCGTCAACTGAAGCTCAACTCAAAGGACTCAGAAGAATGGGCTCTTTGTGCGAGGCACGCACTAGCACAGCTTTGACTACAACACTTGATCAACAGCAGTGTGCCCCGGCCAGCCAAGGGCCAACGCAACTACAGCAGATGGGTACAGTGGTCTCGCACTGTTGCCAGCTGGCTGTATCTCCAGGTCGACAAAAGCATACAGGAGAGACTCCAGAAACTCCACAGGATACCTAGCAAAGCGGACGCTCTATTTGACGGCATCCTGAAGATCGTTCGACAAAGCGAAAGCCCCATTCCCACCAGACTTCGAATTAACAACTACGACTACAATAGCCGAAAGAGATCGGACTTTGAGACTGTGAGGAAATATATCGCAACACATCGATCTCAGTATTACTTGCTCGGTTCGAACCTGCTCGTACCTATCAGCTAAGTGCTTGGGTTTCGCTGGGTGCTCCAATGCACACCAATACTAGGAGCTTGTGCAGGCAGATAGATCCATCTTCACTTCTTTTTCTCTTGCTTCTGGTCCTGTCAGGTCGGCTCCATAGTGAATGCACACATCATTGTCTCCATATAGATTTATCATCAAGTGTCATTCCCTGGAGCTTTCAACCAATATCAATATTTCTGAATAGGCGGGCTTCCAGATTTATTTTCCTTAAGTCTTACAATTGTACTGCTAGTAAGTATGAAGAACATTGCCAAGAGCCTACGAACCATTTTCATTGTGAATCCATCATCCACTGATATGGCCGACAGCTACAATGTGTCATATGCAAAAATTAAGCAACGGAAAGTTTTCAAGAATAACTGCATTCTGCTGTAGGTTCGTATCGAATTCCATCCATTATTCCTTCGATCATTTCCAGTAACCTTGAAATCCATCACCCGATCCATCAGCAAAATTCTTAATGAGCGTATACAGTTCGTGTCCTCGTGCAAACGACGCCTGTCTTCGAAGCCAAATTTCCAACATAATATCCTTTACTGCAAGTCCGACACCAAACAAATCCCACTCTGGATGTCCCGAGTACCAAATTTAGTCCTGCTGACCAGCCTTGATATCCTTGTTCTGATCCTGGTTCTGTCCGTTTCAGGGGTAGTTCTGGTAAGAGCCGTGGTTCTCGTAGTGACCATAGCTCTGGTACTTGCTGTTTGGGGAGCTTGGAATAACCTAGGCGTTGTTGGTGGGCTGGTCGCGGGGGATTGTGGAAGGGTTGAGCACCGAGTCGATATCGCTGTTCGAATCACGGGAGATCAGGGAGGGCTTGGTCACAGAGTTGACCAAGGAGGGGTTGGCCACCGACTTGATGTCGCTGTTCGTGTCACGGGGAATGATGGAGGGGTTGGCTACCGACTTGATATCGCTGTTCGAGTCGCGGGGGATCACGGAGGGGTTGGCCACCGAGTTGATATCACGGTTGAAGCCATCGTTGCGCTTCCAGTCGTTGTTGCCGTTGTTTCCATTATTTCCGTTGTTTCCGTTGTTACCGTTGTTGCCGTTGTTACCGTTGTTGCCATTGCCATGTCCATTGCCGTTCCCATTGCCATTTCCGTTGCCGCGCTTCCAGTTACCATTGCCGTTGTTGCCATTGTTGCCGTTGTTTCCATTGTTGCCGTTGTTGCCATAGTTCCCATTTCCGTTGCCATTGTTGCCTTCACCGTAGTTGCCATTGTTCTGGTCATTGTCACCGTCGCGCCAGCTGCGGCGGTTAGGAATCACACCGTTCACGAGGTTGGCTGCGTTGCTATTGACAGCTCCATTTAGGCCGGGAATAACATCACGCTTGTGGTCTACGTGCCACTGGCCGTTGGAGTCTGTCCAGCCATTTTGGTTGGCATGCCATTGACCATTCTGGTTGTTCGGGTTGTTGGCGTGCCATTTACCACTGCCATCAGTCCAGCCATTCTGGTTGTTGTGGTGGTCATTGGGCCAGTCACGGGGGCGGACATCGCCATCATTGTGCCACTGGCCGTTGGCGTCGGTCCAGCCATTGTTGTACTTCTGACCGTTTTGGTTGGCGTGCCATTGGCCATTTTGGTTGTTGGGGTTATTCGGGTGCCATTTGCCGCTGCCATCAGTCCAGCCATCCTGGTTGTTGTGGTCATTTGGCCAGTGACGAGGGCCGACAGCGCCATTATTGTGCCACTGGCCGTTGGCGTCGGTCCAACCGCCCTGACCATTCTGCCAGTGGTTATTTGGGTGCTGTCCACTCGGGTTCCATTGACCAGGCAGGGCGTTGGGGTCCAAGGGAAGCGCGAGGACAGACATGGGGGAGACTGTCAACAGAAGAAGGCCGTTGATCATAGAGTAGCGCATCTTGAAGGGAAGTGAACTCGACGAGGTTCGGATAAAGTATAGGAGGGCTGTTGCTTTCAGCGGTGCTATTGCGAGCTTAAAGTTATTGAGATTGCTTTGTGTTGAGAATGGTGATAGAAACCAGGTGGGTTGGTTTGGCTGTATTTATATCTGAGCAACTCAGCTCCAAACTCGAGGATGTAGTTCAATCTGCTGCTCAACAGCTTCGCGTGTGTTTGGCAAGAATGACTGAGATCGGCTCACGCTATTCCTCTATGCGGTTGATGGTAATTGGCGCTGCAAGGGACACCGGGCAAACGGGCAATTGATAAACATACTGCCTTGCGGGGGATAACCGATTGGATGCACGATGATCTCAATAGACTGGAAAAGAAGGAGTAGCATACGCAATAAATAGACTAAAATAAAACCTTAAACCTTACATGGTGGGGATTTGAAGGGTTTGCCTGATGAACCTCGCGTGAACCTGTCGAAGATCCGTAGATCTTGTCCACAGGGGACGAATCACATTACTTGAAGATCACCCGCGCTCGAATAGTGTTGATCCTGTCTTGCTATACAGCCGAGACATTCTTACGCCATCTTAATGCATCTGATGTTTCAAGATTGCCTTCCACGTAGTTGACAACCCCTTGAGGCAATTTTCACGTTGCCCATTCACCACGCATTACCATACTCATGGGATACCAAACATGTGAGACATGCAGGAAACACGTTGCTGCGGTTAGCAATAGCTATAAGGTTTGGTTTGGTGTCAGTGTTGAAGCTGAGGAATGCCCAGGTTTGTGAAGTTGCGGTCTGGGTTTGGCGTCTGCTAATCATAGAAGCCAAGGTAAGTGTTCTATTGCCCCTTGAATGACCGAATAACTACATGGCGCATTTCGCTACGCAAATCATTCAGCAAAGCCCCCTCAGTCATCAGAATGAACTGAATGTTCGGCGAAGACTCTTATGAAGAGGATTCCATGGAAAGGAAATATCAACACGCACATGCAATAGCTTTGTAGTATTCCCGTTGCAGCTGAGTGCACTTATGCTGCTATTCTTAGTTGGGACTCTGTTCGGCTTTCACTGGCGTGGTGGCATGGACGGCCTTTGTAGTCGAACATATTTCTCAATTCACGAACAATGATTATGTTGTCCGTCGCCACGTGTGTATGTTTGCTTCATTCTTCTCTGGCGGTATGTCTTTGAACTGATCATTTATCCCACAACAGTACACTGCCTCGATATTCTTCGCCGAAGCTCATGTGCACTGTGGACAGTGGAGTGTTGGGCTAAAATCTGGATTTACCCTACGGAGCCCTATGTTGACTTCAACACTCAGCACCCGTGCAACAACTTTGAAGCCATTCGTCGCTGGGCCGAAGAGAACAAGCTGCCTCAGGACCTCCCAGCGGACTTTCTGCAGCTACCGAATCTATAGCGAAATGTCATGAGAAATAGCAATCAGGAGTTGAGCTAAAGACTTAGCCGAGAACTACCATGGCATGGATTCGTATATGAGTTACTCGAAAAGAACGAGAGTATCGCGATGCATGATAATATCCCATAGAACAATAACTCCCTCGATTCAGTCAAGATTGTAAACACTCAAGTCATCACTCATTCCAGGCAAAACATACACAGCACTATCCTCTCCACCAAAAACCTTCAAAGGCTTCACCCCCCCTAAATTCCATCCCAATCTTCTCCAAAGCTCCCCGACTCCGTCGATTCGCAGGCGAGCAGAATCCAAACACAGCATCCACGCCAAGATTCTTATTTGCATACTCTAAAAGAGCCTTTGCAGCCTCGGTCGCATACCCCTTCCTACATTCTTCAGGCAACATGGCAAACCCAATATCTGGGGCAAGATAATGTGGGCCTGGTGGAATGCCCCTTGTGAGCGATACAGTGCCGATCGGCTTCGCGCCGTCGTCGGTCTGTCTTGAGACTAGGAACATGCCGTAGCCATGGTAGGCGTAGTGTTCGGAGACTCTGCCTGTAAGGAACGAAGATGCCTTTTCCGGTGTGGTGATTCCGGTTTTCCCGCACGAGCTGATGAAATCGTCTGTATTCCACAGCTGGACTAAGAAAGCGCAATGGGTTGGGTTGGTGGGGTTGAAAGGGCTGATTTGGAGACGTGGAGTGGGAATTGTGAAGTTTGATGGGAAGGAGAATCCCGGCATTTTGGTTTGTTAGTTTGAGGATACCAGAGGTCACTCTAGAGTGAGAGAGTATACTAGTTCCAAGTTTTGGGTATATTCTTCTCTTTTATATCTTCGTGAGATACCAGATACCACGATAAGATTGTCAGTGACTCACAGTGCGAAGGCTGGATTCCAAGGAAGCTTAGCGCTGACAGGGGTTGATAGCCTAGGCACTCTTAGGTGGTTAGGCACATACAGTGCAGATAACTCATATACTCCAGTAAGAAGGTAAAATCGTGTTCAATTGATTATATTCTCTTATTGTCCCATCTTCATACCACCGTTGGCACATACCACACTGCCAGTACACCAAAGACCATCAGGTGTACACAACATGCCAACAACACCAGCAACCTCACTAGTGAAAGCTGGTCGACGGCCACCCATCTTCTCCTGAATTAACCGCTTCTGCTCATCAGTCAAGCGGCTCATAGTGTCCTCATTATTGACATCCAACTTGCTCAGAGGCGTGTTATCCTGGTATCCTTGGATATCCTTCCAGAACTGCTCTCCGGTGGCGAAGTACATATCACCAACAACCGGGCCGGGGTTAACGGCATTAACAGTCGCACGGTCTGACAGCTCACGTGCCCAGGTGCGAGTCATCGCCTCAATGGCAGCCTTGGTACCGCCGTAGATCGACTGGCCGACGAAACCGAGCGACGAGGATACACTGGAGATGCTCACGATGCGGCCGCTTCGGTCGGTTGGGAGGAAGGGAGCGCATGCCTGTGTGAGGAGAAGCGGGGCGAGGACATTGATGGAGTATTGCCAGTTGAAGTGCTCGGCCTCAATGGGGCCCTTGTTGGCGTCGTTCAAGTTCCGGTCTTGGGATACGCCGGCATTATTGATCAAAATGTCGATCTGGAATTTTCCGGACGTGCTGAAATGTTCTTTTGCGGCAGTGATGATTGCCGTCACAGCTTCGGCGGGCTTGCTCAGATCGGCCTGCACGCTCTCGCATTTGATGTTATGGGTTGTGGCTAAGGAGGAGCACAGTGCTTCGGTGGGGGCGCGCGAGGACTCTGAAGTGAAGTTCAGAAGCAGCGAGCAGCCTTTTTCGGCAAGATTACGGGCAATTGCTTCGCCAATTCCTATGTAGATGGCGCATTAGCGTGTTCTCTTGGTATGCGGGGGATACTAGGCTTTACCCCGCGATCCGCCAGTGACGATGCCGAATTTCCCTTCAAGTACACGAGTCATTTTGGATGTTAATGAAATAGTTGGAGAATTAAAGAAGATAATATTAATTGAGGAAGGAAATGCCCACCTCTTTAAGCTGTCTCTTCTTAATTAGCCGAGAGTTGATCCCCCGGAATAAAATTGCCCGTTGGAGTGTGGCGGAGGAAATGCGGGCATGCGGGTAAATTCCACATTCGGCCCGAATTGACTTCAGCCGGAATCTGGTTTGTTCTGTTGGCATGTTTTGCATTGTCTGCACTGTTTGCTGGGTTGGCAGGTTTTGTGTGGTTTGCATGATCTGCTAATCCTTTCTCCTTCCCTATTCTTTCGTTGAACACTAGAGTTGTAATACTCGTGCTCATTATCATCAAGCAGTGTGGTGAGACCTCTAGACTTCTATATTCATATCACAAGTGTCAGCTTCCCATTGTTTGGATATCCTAAATTTCACGACAATCTATGGTCCCAACTATGCACCCCTCGAAAGCACCGCAACCGAGTGTAATTCTGTGTTCAGTTTCCCAATATTGCTCCATATCTAATGATGGTCTTTACTAGGAGCTTATATATTTTCAAGGTTCTCATGGCAAATTCAGCTCAGGTCACCAATTAGAACAACTATTTCAGCTATCCACGGCTTCTTAATCATAAATCTACACATTATTCTCGTATCTGGTGCCCAGGTGGCATGATGATCATATACCGTAATAGGCAGCATGGTGCGCCGGACATATATGCACCTTATCCTTGCTAATAAATCCACACTCCAGAACATACGAGTCTCATGCTTAACCACTTGCATAACAAACCTGTTTCTCCGTACATCTCACGTTGCCCCACCATCCGATTGGCATCTGAAGCACTGACAGGACAACTGGCCCATGTAATCCTATACCACGCGAGTCCCAATCAAGATGATGTTCAGAACTATCGGATACAAGCATAAGTATATTGATACCGGGCTGTGCATTGGGGGCCTTGACTTGGCGTGGCCCGTGTATCCAATGTGCCCAACATGATGTACGTAACACCTCTCCAGAGTTATCTGTGGTGAGCAAGAAAATTGACCAGACATCGACAGATATAGAGGTGCTTAGGTGATGTCACCGCTATTTTCCTCGGGGATGTCAATCTTCCACCACGAACGCCAAGCGCAAGCGCACCAAATTACCATGAACATACCAACTGTCGCTGATCTGGGGCCAAGTTAGCTCAGCCTTTCGTATCATAGTCCACGATCGACCTTTCAGCGTCAAGGATAGTGGGATGGCGCCCTACCCAACCGTTTATGGACAATATATTGGCTTGGCCTACATGCCTCTTGGATATGTCAAACTCCGTCATTCGGACTGCAGCCGCAATTGGTATCAATATATAAGATACAGGACAGCGACTGTTCGACTTAGGACAGAATCACTTCAATATTCCAAGACGCAAAGCTCCTCGTGTTTACCAGAATCCTAAATCTTCACAATGCTTCTTGGCAAAACATTGCTTGGATCCATATTGGGATTCGCTGTTAGCTCAACAGCGCGAATCATCGCCACAGATGAAGTCCCCTTGCTCGGTCCATCCTTCCTCTCCAACTTTGATCCCTCTAATTCAACCGCGATCAGCCACGCCAGATCGGAGTTCCCTGGCTTGATCGATAACCTCTTCTCGGCTGGCGCTCTTAACCGCACGGATTTGGCCTTTCACATTGACGTGTTTTCGGCTGCTACCAATAAATCCATCTACAGCTACTCGCACGTCGGAGAGAACTCCAAAAAGTCTGTTACATCTGGAGAATTCAATGACAAGACGATCTCACGCCTTGGAAGCGTGACAAAACTCTTCACTGTCTACGCAATCATCGCCAAGGCCGGTATAGAAGTATTCAGCCACCCGGTGACGAAGTACCTCCCCGAACTGGCGGGTAATCCAGCCAATGACCCATTGGAGAGCATACGCTGGGAGGATATCACAGTCGGAGCACTGGCATCTCAGCAAGCTGGCTCTGGAGGTGCCGCTGGTTTGTGCTCTTATAAAATACCAGATCGCTGGTGCTGACTTTTCGCTAGACTTCCTCATAGACTACGCGGACCCCGAGAGGCCATCTCAATACTCAGCCGAAGGTGATTAACTTAATCCATTCTATCAGTTAGGAAGCCGCTCATACATGTCATACGCAGATCTTTTGAGATTCTTCCGCGACGAGAAAAAGCCGGTGATTTCTCCATTCCGAAATGCTGTCTATTCTGATGGCGGCTTTGCGATCCTAGGGCAGGTACTTGCGCGCCTGTCGGGGAAGACTTATAGCGAAGCTGTCCAAGAGGTTCTCTTCGACCCACTGGGCCTGGAGTCCATGTCGACGAAAGTGCCAACAGGTCCTGATCTTAACGTTATCGATCGCCGCACCATTGACAAGAACACATCATGGGGTGGTGACATAGAAATTGTTGCATCGTATGTTGCATTTTCTTTTTTCATTCTTTCCGTTTCTTTTCGTGCTATTCCATAATCCGAACCAGAGTCCCACACTAACCTACCACGCAGAACTGGCAGTTACTATTCCAACACTGCAGACCTTCGCACCGCAGGTCTTGCCATCTTAAACTCCGAGCTACTTTCCCCCGCCACAACATCGCAATGGATGAAACCCACCATTGGAACTGGCAGTCTGGTCGAGCTCGTCGGTGCCCCATGGGAAATTTCTCGCCTAGAGATCCCCGTTACCCCAGGCTCAAACCGCACTCGGATCTCAGATCTTTACACCAAGGCCGGCGGAAACGTCGATTACACAGCCATTTTTGCGCTGTCCCCGGACCACGGCATCGGCTACTCCATCCTGGTAGCCGGTTTCACTGCGACGCCCGCCCGCTGGCCCCTACGCGACGTGGTTGGCGAGACGTTCATCCCCGCAGCTGAGCACGCCGCTGCAGAGAATGCCAAGCGAAACCTGGCCGGCACGTTCGTCGACCAGGCGTCGCCGGATACGAACCTGACGCTGTCTGTTGATCGAGGCCGCCCCGGGCTCGGGCTGAAATCGTTCTGGCTTAATGGTACCAACGCCCGCGATCATGCGCATTGGCGTCTCTACCCGACTGGTCTTAACTCGTTCTCGAAGTCGTTGTCTTCCTTGTACAAGGCCAAGGGTAATCTTCGTGTGGCGCACCGGATGGTGCAGCCGCAGCCCCCGATGAAGCCTCGTGCTGCTGTGGAAGGTGGGAAGGGAGGGTTGTTTGATAACTCGTTTGTGTGGATGAACCTTGACTTTGCGGGGCCCTCTGACGAGTTTATTCTCAACCTGGTTGATGGACGACTTGTCAGTGTTGAGTATCCGACTACCGGTTCCGTTCTCAAGCGAGTTTGAGTGCAAGAGCTGGATCGGTCCCATTGGTAGGGTGGTAGATGGTTGGCTTTTTTAGCCTAGTTGATAGTGACCTGTTTGCTTTTAATAGAACATGAGTTGTATCCCATCTTTTTCCGCCAGTCTCATATTGCAGTCAACTATTGAACCTGGTGATAGAATCCAGATATTGCTTCAGCCACATTCGAGTGATTTACAAGTCCCCAATGCTGTATACAACAGTACAGATGAGGGTTGTGAGGCGGTGAAGGAGGTTGTCGTGATGGTCGCTAAAATGGCGTTTAGTAGAAAGGTAGAACCCTCTTCCTTCCGTATTTCTGTCTCTTTCAGTTTGTCAATAGTGATTTTGCAATTCTCAAATAATGTCGCGCTTCACTGTACCACCGGGCGACCAGAGTGTCCAGGTTCGAATCATCGATTCTACTACTCGGATTGACAACTTCCAACTGGGGTTTCTCATGGAACCTCCAATGGACGGAATGGAATATATGTCTCCGCTTCCCTCCTGGTCATTCCTGATCGAGCATCATTCTGGCCAAAAGCTTCTTTATGATCTTGGAACTCGGAAAGATTTGAACTCGTTTGCGCCGACAGTCTGTGAACATCTCGAAGCGCAGGGATGGAAAGTCAATGTCAAGGAAGAGGTAATCGATACTCTCGACAAAAATGGGATTGCAGCAACCGAAATTTCCGCTATCATTTGGAGGTAAGGTTTATTGGATACATTCATGAATATCGTGAGGTGCTGACGTTCATATTCGTGGCAAGCCATTGGCATTGGGATCATATTGGTGACCCGTCGCGATTTCCCTCCTCCACTGAAATCATTGTCGGCCCTGGTTTCAAGGCCGAGTTCATTCCTGGCTATCCAGCAAAACCTGATGCTCCTATACGCGAAAGTGACTTTGCGTAAGTCTCTGATTTCGCCGCGAGAGTTTACTGTCAGATATTGTAAATTCTAACCCTCCCTCGAAAGTGGACGAAATCTACGTGAAATAGACTTCTCGAACTCTGTCCAAGTTGGCCAGTTCCGAGCTGTTGATTTCTTTGGCGACGGTTCGTTCTATATCATAGACAGTCCTGGTCATGCAGTCGGTCACCTTGGTGCATTAGCACGTACCACGACTAAACCGGACACATTCATTTTCATGGGAGGTGACCTCTGCCATCACAGTGGGGAAATTAGGCCGTCAAAGCACCTCCCCATTCCTCGTGATATTAAACCGAGCTTCGCTACTCCAATCCCACTTCTATGTCCTGGTGACTCGGTATACGAGCAATTACTAGTCCGACGGGCTGGATCGGCGGACAAGCCATTCTTCCGGCCAGCTATGGGCTTAGATATTGAACAGGCGATAGAGACAATTGAGAAAGCACAGGTGGCTGATGCAGATAACAATATCTGGTTTATATATGCTCACGATCGCAGCCTGTTAGAATGCGTGGATTTGTTTCCTTTGCCGGCCAATGCTTGGAAAGAAAAGAATTGGCGGGAGAAAACCCTGTGGACTTTCCTTGGAGAGTTTGAAACGGCGATCAAGCAGATTTGAATGTCATAATTGGACATGTTGATCATCCTTTTGCTTCTCTATCAGCTTGTACTGCATTCCTGCTTGATTAAACAAGCTTCATTGAAGATGTGCCCCTAGTTTATAGTAAGCTGAGTAGCTCCCATTACTCGCATTCAGGTACGTCCTATTAGATCAGCTACCTAGGCCTACCGTAGGGTGGCTAGTGGCTCGTACATTAGGTGCTATGATTAACAGCCCCTTTAATCTTAAGTTACATCCTGTCTACCTCTAGGTCGTCCTCGCGTTGAACTCTACTTCTAATAAAATAAGTCTATAGTTGCAACAAATCAAGCAAACGTGCGCTCTTACCAACCAACAGTGTGATATTTCTGCGGAGCGTAAAAGCTGAAAGCTATTTCAGGTCATAGGGTAGATTCGTGGCGGAGTAGGCTCATCTACGGTGCTTCTGCAGGGGCGAGCACCAACAGCGCTAGACTTATGAGGCTCATTGGCAGGCAATCGACATGAGACAAGCCAAATGCAGAATCAATACATGGATGCTTGTAAGGTGAATCGACCGAGCCTCCCAAACATCCCAATTAAAGTCGGACCAACTGCCTCCAGAGGTCTGTGCTGTCTTTTAGGGAATATAACAGGACAAAGCAAACCACTTATGAATCCGTTGGTTAGCGGCAGCTCGACTGATTTGGGCCCTTCAGCGCGTAGGGCTGTGGTCCGTGAGGCTTGGTCTCCCAAGAAGCCTGGTGATCACTGCCTGCATAATTAGTGGTATCGTTTTCGCCCGGGGTCGACGCCAGGCGCTTCCATTAAGGGGCTCGTGGCCAAGGGTTCCCGTGCACATTGCTACGCTGTCAAGTGAATCCGCATTTACCGCGTTATCAGTTCAGCCGCAAATTGGAAGCCACACCCATCTTACTGGCTCTGGTTTTCCGAGTTTCACTTACTGCCTATCTCCAACTAATACACAATACTACCTGGAATGTCCACAATACTGTTCCCTCGACTTTGTATTCTGGCTCTTTGGTATCAGAGAATTACCCCCGAGGGAGCGCACTTCGGGGTCGAATGGTGACTGTACATAGAAAATAGAGATTTCTTCAAACTCAATAGAATAATTGATTCCTATGACATGTAACGCATTCAAATAACTCGCTATAGATCAGACCCTTCACATAATTTCCAGTCAATTGGAGCTCTTAGTCTGATTCTGTATGCGCTTGCTTCTACGTCTCCCAGTATCTTGAGTTCCTTGATCAGGCACATCCACCTGGTTGGTAGAATTATCCACTGCACGTCTGGAGCTTGATGCCTCCGGCTTGACAGTTTTGGAAACCTTTCGTTTTGTTCTCTTCGTTTCAACAGGAGCGGCAGCCCTTTTCCTCTTACTGGTTCCCTGGCCACCCACTGGAGCGGGACCATCTGCTTGAGCAGGCAAAAGATCCTGGGGAGCGGCGGCCCTTTTCCTCTTCCTGGTTCCCTGGCCACCTTTTGGAGCGGGACCATCTGCTTGAGCAGGGAAAAGATCCTGGAAAAGATTGAAGGTAACATGCGCTTTGGGCTTCATCGGACTCGGCATCGAATCACAGTCATTATCAGGAATCTGCAAAGGGCTTTCATGCTTCCAAGCCATCCCAGGTAATATGCCCCATTCCTCGTTCCAAATGCCTCTTTTGGCCCAGATACTTTTCACGCGCTCATAAGCGTTGGAGTTGATATTTGCGAAGGCAGCAGGCTCAGAGTCATCAAATAAGGATGGACGAGCATAGAGATTTCGGACTCGTTCGCGCTCCTTTGATATTTGATAGATGAATTGATGAAATGGGCGCGATGGCTCGTCCCCGGTCTTCTGTTTGGGTTGTCGCTCACCGCCCTGTTGTACATTTTTGCCGGTGTCAGTCGGCAAGGCACTTTCAAGGGAAGCGAACAAGCCGATATGGGTTCTTCCACCAGGGTACGTCTCGGGCTCAGGAGTAATCTCAGGAGACAGTTCGTGCATCCACTGCTCTGAAGGCATGTTCACCCATTCGTCATTCCAAATTCCTTGTTCAATCCAGTTGTTCTTCACTGTCTCATAGGCGAGATTGTTCATGTTTGTCCCGTCGGGGACATCCTGATTTTCTTTTCTCGATTCCTTCAATTATGCGGGCTTCCAATTCCAGCACCTGGGCATCGAATTGCTGGTTGGGCCTTGAGGCATCGTGGGCCTTTATCAGTTCCCATTTTTGAAGATCACGGCGTTCTTGCCTCTCCCGTTGCTGCCTCATGGTAGGGCTTTCGGGGCTCATGGATGCTGTTGAATTGTGCGACTGGTGAGATATGTACGATACGTCTCTGTCGAAGCGTGACCGGTCACTGTCGAGTCGCCGCGGGTTTTTAACGAGGTTGTCGAGCGCAGTGTGGATATTAGATAGGCCAGATCTAATGCTGTCCGCCATGCTGGGAGGATTGGAGGAATAAAAGAAGGAAATCAAAAGAATGAGGGGGTGAAATAAGAGATTGGAGATGTGACAGAATCCCCGGGGTGCCAGTGTGACGTGAGCGCTAAGCTGCAGCAACTAGCGCGGGCATTGGCCCCTTCACTCGACATTCCCTTAAACAATCAGATTCAATAAATAACCGCCCAACGTCCAACGCCTCATTGCTATATTTATGTATGCATTTTAATCTAATTCTGTTCTCTGAAACGATCTTTGAAACAAACAAGCCCCAAGGTTGCCGGGGTGTAGCGGTTAAGATCACTTCGTACTCGATGCCAAATAACTACATAATGTCTTCGGAATTTCTCCTGGATGTCTCCTCTCCGGTTGATAACTGTCTGTTATTTGACCTTCTTTCGACATGTCAATGTATCCACCCCGCCGTCCTGTTCCTCTCTTCTCCCTCAAGCCTCTGAATGAAGGAGCCAAAAAGGTCGCCGAGCATGCTTTCAACCAACATCTTGCTTCGAAGTTGAGCGATGGCACAACTGTCCTAGACATTGGCTTCCATATACGCTCACGCTCTCATAACACAATTGCAACACTAGGGCGTGGGGATACGGATATCTTTGTAGATGGCTCAAACATCTCCAAGATCCAATGCTCTTTCGAAATCGAGCCAACCACCAATTTGGTCATGCTTTACGACAGGTCTCATAGTCAGTCAACACAGGTCTTTGGCTCAAATGCCACGCCATTTGAGCATGGGCGCCTTCGCCAAGTTGTCGTTCAGCATCTGCTGAACGATGTTCTGGGGATGGGCGGCATAGGGAAAAATGCTGTTCAATTCCAGTTGATGTGGAAGCAAAATCCTTCTCAGACGACGGAGATTGTAAGAAATCGAGAGGGGGTAACAAATTACTACGACGAGAATCCCCGGCTGGCTCGGACGACCGATGATCTGGAAACGGTTCCACCGTCTCAAATGCAGACTAGAATCCACACTCCAGGGCCTCGACAGCTGACAATGAGATACCTGAAGGTTGACCGACTTGGGGCTGGACAGTTTGGAGTTGTATACAAGGCTCTCAATGTCGACACGGGCAAGTTTCTCGCTGTCAAGATAATCCAACGACCTGAGGAAGCTTCAGCACAGGCAGCGTGGGAGGAGTCAAAATACTATGCATTGAAACGCGAGGTGGAGAATTTGTCCCGCATTAGCCACGTTAGTAACACTTCCCGCTCTCATAAACTGAACTGACGCTGCCCTAGCCACATATCGTTGATTTCATCACCTCCCAGGGCTGGGAAGGACCAACTGCGGAGATATTCATGGGCCTCAAGGACGGCACACTTGAATCTTTGGTCAAAGGTGGAGTTCCGGATGTACAGGAAATCGCCGAACGTGCCTGCTACCAAATGCTTCAGGCGTTAGACTGCCTGGCTGAGCATGGCATCGTTCATCGAGATGTCAAGCCAGAGAACGTTCTTTATACTGTACTACCGGGGATGCAGTATCACTTTCAGCTTGGCGATTTCGGTCTATCCAATCACACTATTGATGCTAAGAGCTCTGTCGGGACCCCATTGTACATGGCCCCCGAGGTTCATGACCATGGAGTCCAGACACACAAGATGGATGTCTGGTCCCTTTTTGTAACAATCGCATGGGTACTAGACTTTGATGGATTCCGCCAAAGATTACACCATGTCACGTCCCTCCCGCAGGCCCGCGAAGCCATCCTCGCTATGGCATCAAGGATCGAAGAGATGCGAGAAATGGTAAGAGTCAATCCTGACGAACGGGCCTCCGCGGCACAGATGCTGGTCAAGCTCTTCCACGGAGAAGGCCTTACAACTCAACGGAGTCGCATTCCACCACTCACTCCAACAAAGGTGGAAACCAGACCCGAGCCACAGTCACACCCAGGGCCCATGCGTCAGGTCAGATATCAACCAGCCCAGGGTATGCCGAAGTTTCCAAAACCACACGCGAATCAGTTCCGTGTCCGTAAGTCGAATCATCCGCAGCCTCGAATATGGGAGCCAAACACCATAGCTGCTAGGCCTCGAGGAAATCCTCCTCCCACAAGGAGGCGTCGTCCTCCTTCCAATGTTGAATATCCTAGCTTCTTACAAGGGTTTCGTGCGTGGGCGCCACCTAGGGACTAGAGTATGCGGCATTGTGTAGGGTTTTAACACCTGAACCCAGGGTTGTCAGTCTACACGAACTATCACGAATCCTTTCTTTTCTTTGTTGAATACTTTCTCGCTGGTACTTAGTTTGCTTTTGGTCACTTCATCTACTCGCCGTTATAGTCACTTATGCAATGTACTTTGTCTCTTCTTGTTCGTTCTATCATAGTAGATTCTCAAAGGCCTTCCACCAGAACAGAATCGAATGTATCTGAATTACCTCAACTTGAACTCCGAACTCTGTATAGTAGAGCGATATGGCCCCACATGGATATAGAAGACATCGGCACGTGGAATCGACCGCCAAGAACCTCCTTCGGGAGCTAATTTGTTGACATCCATCTTACGACTCTCGAGCCTGCTCCTAAAACCGTCGAATTATTTAGTTCTCTCTTATACAGCCAAAGGTTCATGTGCGATGGAGAGGTATATGACTAATGCAATAGTAACCCAAATCAAGGCCACTCGATCTGCTAGATTGTAGGCCATGCATACATGTATGTATAATTGTGAGAGAATCGGTCCAATCGGCAGCACCGGAGAGCACATTTGAAAGTACATAATGTAAATTAGCACCTGCATGGATATACGAGGTATCCCTATATAACTATCACAAAGTCCAAAACCTGTTCTTCCCCGCCACCTCCACTTCCAATTTCTATTTCAACTTCAATTCAACTCCATCTTCCCTTTATTCAATTCTACCCAAGAAAAAAAATAAAAATGCCTCCAAACACCCCCACAATCCTCCTCCTAGGAACATGCGATACCAAACTCTCCGAACTCCTCTACACAAAATCCCAAATCGAATCCACCAACGCCACAGTCCTCCTAATGGACACAGGCCGGAACCCAACCACCCACGAAGAAATCGCCATTCCCCAAAGCGCCCTACTCACCTCAATCCCAACCCCAGATCTAACAACCCTCACCCGAACCGAGTACATAACCACACTCACACCCTACGCAACCAAAAAAGTAACCCACCTCCACGAACACCACCAAATCCACGGCATCCTCGCCATCGGCGGCTCATGCGGGACAACACTCGCCGCAACAGTCATGCGCGACGCGCTCCCAGTGGGGTTCCCCAAACTACTCGTCTCGACAATGGCATCGGGAGACGTGGGACCGTTCATCGGCGAAACGGACATTAGTATGATGTACAGCGTTGTTGATATCGCGGGGCGGAACTGTATTGTCGAGGGTGTTCTGGACAATGCTGCTGGCGGGATTGTCGGGATGGCTGGAGCGTTTTTGAAACGGGAGCGGGGTAGCCCGGCCGAGATGGAGGTGTCATCCCGTGTGAGGATTGGTATTTCCATGTTTGGGGTTACGACTCCTGGTGTTACGCGCGCGCGGGAACGGCTTGAGGAGGTCTTGGGTGGTTGTGAGGTTTATGTTTTTCATGCTACGGGGTCTGGGGGGAGGGCTTTGGAGAGGCTTGTGAGGGAGGGGCGGATTGATGCGGTGCTGGATTTGACGACTACGGAGGTTGCGGATGAGGTTGTTGGTGGGGTTCTTAGTGCTGGGTCGGGACGGTTGACGGCGGCTACGGTGCGGGATATTCCGAGGGTGGTTAGTGTTGGGGCGTGTGATATGGTTAATTTTGGGGAGATGGGGACTGTTTCTGCTACGTTCCGCGAGGGGAAGAGGTTGTTTTATGAACATAATGCGACCGTTACGCTTATGAGGACTACTAAGAAGGAGTGTGTGGAGATTGGGATGTTTATAGCAGGGAACTTGTTGGATTCGAGGGATAGGGGGCAATTGAGACAGACGAAGGTGATCTTGCCTGTTGGTGGGGTGAGCATGTTGGATGTTGCTGGCCAGCCATTCCACGATCCCGAGGCAGATGAGGCATTGTTTTCCACTCTGGAGAGGGAATTGGAGAGCAGTGGGATATCTGTCGTGCGAGATTCGCGTGACATCAATGATCCCGACTTTGCAGTGGCGGTAGCCGATGAACTGGTCAAATTAATCCGCAGAGAATAGACCTACGACGATATGAACAAAAGCCGGTCATCTACAGGAGCAACTACGCAAGGAATAAATGTTGACGTATAGCTTCGATTGAAGTTCTACATCGTCACAATCGGCCCATGGAGGCCCACACACCAGAATAAGGTATCAAGAATAAAATCCCATCACGCAGTGTTGAATGCAAGACCATCCCAGGTCATCCCACGCCAAAACAAAAACATTAGAAACACACCCCGGTGCAGGCCACTTTTTATGCCGTTGAAGGACAACCACTTTTGAGTTCCTAAGTTGATGGAGAACTCGAAATGCCAATCATAACATCGTCGAATCATGTTGAAAGTCTATTTCCTAAGATTATCATCGAACACAGTTGAAAATGTAAAGAAATTAGTAACGGTAGATCTCGGGCTTGAAGGGACCGTTGACAGGCAAGCTGAGGTACTCGGCCTGGACGGGGGTCAGCTCGGTAAGCTTGGCGTTGACGTGGTCCAAGTGGCAGCGAGCGACCTGCTCGTCGAGCTGCTTGGGCAGAACGTAGACACCGACGGGCTTGCGGCCACCGGCACCGAACTCGATGTACTTCTTGCCGAAGGCTTCATCCTCAGCCTTGAAGAGGGCAATCTGAGCCAGGACCTGGTTGGAGAAAGAGCAGGACATGACGAAGGAAGAGTGGCCGGTAGCGCAGCCAAGGTTGACAAGACGGCCCTCAGCGAGGAGGATGATGTTCTTGCCGTTGAGGTTGTAACGGTCAACCTGGGGCTTGATGTTCTGAACGGACTGGGAGTTGGCCTTCAACCAGGCGACGTCAATCTCAATATCGAAGTGACCGATGTCTAGAAGATCGTTAGTATTAATGATCAAACCAAATAGTCTGATTCGAAGAAAACTTACTGCAGACAATGGCGTCGTTGCGCATGGCCTCGAAGTGACGGCCAACAAGGATGTCACGGCAACCAGTGGTGGTGACGAAGATCTGACCGATAGGGGCAGCGGCCTCCATGGTGTTAACCTCGTAACCCTGGACGGCAGCCTGGAGGGCGTTGATGGGGTCGACCTCAGTGACAATGACACGGGCACCCATGGAGTGGAGAGCCTGGGCACAACCCTTACCGACATCACCGTAACCGGCGACGACAGCGACCTTACCAGCGATCATGACATCGGTGGCACGCTTGATACCATCGATAAGGGATTCACGGCAACCGTAGAGGTTGTCGAACTTGGACTTAGTGACACAGTCGTTGACGTTGATGGCGGGAACCTTGAGGGTGTTCTCCTTCATCATCTTGTACAGGTGGTGGACACCAGTGGTGGTCTCCTCGGAGACACCGAAGCAGTCATCGAGCATCTCGGGGTACTTGGTGTGGACGAGGGAGGTGAGGTCACCACCGTCGTCAAGGATGAGGTTGAGCTTCTTGCCATCCTTGAAGGCCTGGAGCTGCTGGTCCAAGCACCACTGGTACTCCTCCTCGGTCTCACCCTTCCAGGCGAAGCTGTAGGAAACAATTGGTCAGACGAAGCCCTCGAAAGGTTTCGGAAAGGGTTATCGAAACTTACACAGGGACACCGGCGGCGGCAATGGCGGCGGCGGCGTGATCCTGGGTGGAGAAGATGTTGCAAGAGGTCCAGGTGACCTCGGCACCGAGGTGAGTGAGGGTCTCGATGAGGACGGCGGTCTGGATGGCTGAAGGAGCGGTCAGCACAAGCTTTGTCTTTTGTGATAGACCAACATACTCATGTGAAGACAACCGGCGATACGGGCACCCTTGAGGGGCTGGTCGGCACCGTACTTCTCACGGATGGCCATGAGACCGGGCATCTCAACCTCGGAGAGCTCGATCTCGCGGCGACCGAAAGCGGCCAGGGACTAGGGAATTGTCAATGGTTGAAGGAGGAGAATAGGTGGTTGAGATAGACATACGAGGTCAGCGACCTTGAACTTCTGTGCGGGGGCAGCCATTATGTAAAATATGTATTCAAACTGCTGATTGTTAGTGAGAAATATCAAAAGTGATGTAGGAATTGACTGACCGAAGGGTGTATGAAGGAGAAAGGAAGAAGGAAGAGGAAAGAGGGAAAAGGAGAATAGAGGGGAAGGAAAACTCTCGGCTTTGTGAGGGATCGCCAAGGTCCCTGAACGTGGCAAGTACCGGTTACCGCCTCATAGTACAGTTTTAATGTGTACGGTCAGGTACCGGTACTTCTCAACACTTCTTCGGCCTTCGTGGTGGGCTGACTGATGGCGGGGTCTTGCAGGTGCTTAGTCATGATAAGCAGCCACCACCCAGCAGGAGCTATTACAGTAATGTGACGAAGTTATATAGCCAAGTGCCTCATCTACGATAATTTATGTAGATAGTGAATCCAGTATCTTCATATCACCCTTCTTATATCACAAGTTGTGAAGTTCTAGGTTGAAGTACATCAATTCAAGTCTCAAAACCGTCATTGAAATACGTGGACAAATACTCCGTACGAGTTAACCTAACACGGACTAGTGCGTTTGTGGTGGGGCTTCGTGAAACGATCCCGGAACCTCCCAAAGTCCCACGGGTTGGAAAAAGTATGGATTTACATAATCACTATAAACCTTCCAGGACTTCCAAGATTGGAAGGGCTTTGACAGATAATTAACAAAGCATGTGTATGGTAAATGGATGACCCATTCTGCCTGCCGTTTTAATTCGACTACCATGAATTTGGAAGCATAAGAGGCTAGTTCTGTTTGGCATGAACCCTCGTCTATAAATAAACTTTGTAAATGAACACCTATGTAAGCTTGCTTCTATGCACTATATGTAAATTCTATAGCTTGCTATGTGGTTTATGCTCCCAGATCCTATTTCCCCTACATAACAGTATGTCCAAATCAATTCGTCCGCGCAAAGCGCAGCAAGGCAACCGGCGAGTCGCGGCAAGCACCCTCTGTCCCTCTCATAACCAGTGATAGTCGAGATCAGCTGATATGTTCCAACTTTGGTACATAGTCGTCATTGAGGGGCTTCGTCAGTGCGTCGTTCTTGGAAACTTCTCGCAGCCTGTCTAGCTCGGCGAACCCAAGAAGCAGTAGACCGGCGAGGACATGTTTTTCGAGCGTAACCATAGTTGACTTGGTTTCGGATCTTTTTCATGAGGTTAGGACATGTTTAAAGAAGAGCGGATTGCCATATCTTACCGCTGCAGGATCCTTGATCTATGTGTTACCCACTCATTCAATTTTGCGACGTAGGCCATCGCAAGCATGAAGACTAGGGATGCCCCGCGAACGCGGCTTTCATGAATACTCAGAACAGCTGCCAGTGGAATAGAGAGCGAGTAGATTGTGCTGTACGAGTATCCCCGTAGATATGGCGTGTAGGTGAAGAAAAAAATCGCCATTCGGGCATAAACGAAGCTGTCGAGCGCAGATATAGATATTCTGTGTAGGCTGGGCAATTGGAGTATGTACGATGCGATGCAGATGGCCGGGCGCAAAACTGCACCAGCCTGATAAGGCGGCCGAGTTGTAAGTGGATCGCCGCGACGGAGCGTCTTCACAAGAACCAAACTGGCCCAAGACCAGATGAGACAAGATAGCACGTCTATTACCTCAGGGAGGACATCGTCATTGCCAAGTCCAGCTTTCGAGATGTGGTAGCGAGCCAATTCCATGATTCCAGTACCAATATGTATGAAGAGAAAGGCTTTGTGCTTGGAGAATGTCGTGCTATAAATTCGAACCTGCCGTCGAGTATGATAGAGCATGATGGCTACATATGGAAAGCAATGGCCGATCAACGGTACGATATCGGATTCGCGGGACATGGTGAGGGTTTCTGTATCAATTATTGGAATACTCTTGTATATTGATAGCTTGAGATGAAATTGGGGTTTAAAATAAAGCACTGGATAGCTGGAATTTTATATTTTCAGTAGTCTTCTCGATGTATCAACAGGTGGCTCCCTGTTTTGGGGTGCATCTATGCAGATCATCACTCTGTATAACGTCGTGATACAATGTGTGACTTGCAGTCTGCGTGGTTATTGAGTTGATACAATATGAGTGTCTAGGAGCAACCATAAGAGTGTTACACGATGTGAGTCTTGGAATCACTACATGAACTAAAGCGGGTTGTTATTATTAAACTTTGAAAGCCCGTCTGTGGGTGTACACCATGTCCAATCTCTCACTGAACATCTAGTTAATCATTTTACTAACTACACTCTACCCAAGAACATTGCGTTATTTTTGCTTCTTCTGAGCACAAGTGTAAAACTTACTCTCCGGACACCCACGTCCAATTGACTCATATAACTAAGAGTCGTGGAGTCGTGCTAACTTTGCTAACCCTGCTAGTATAAAATCATCCTGCACACTAGTAAGTGTAGGATGATACAGAGTTTACGAAGAATAGTCCTTATCGTGTGCATAGCGTTACTATACTACGGTAGCCAACAGCCTTGAAGAAAAATGGATGGTGACAAAATAGACTTCGATGGTAATTGTGTCGGTCAAGTAACTATCTCCTCAGATCTTACTTGCCGGGTCATTTCCTTGCTTTGCACGTGCGAGTCTCTCATGGCTTTGGGTGAAAGTGTTGGTTGCCGCGGCCGCTGCAGTACTGATTTCCAGCGCGAGGGAAAAAGCAGCAATCAGACCCGCTAAACGGGGTTTCATACCAGAACCACTGCATCCCAAAATGCCGAGAGCCTCTCGTTGCGTTTCGTATCCGGTTCCACCTCCAACTGTGCCAACCGGTAGAGATGGGAAATAGAGTGTCAATTTCACCTGACGAGACTCATGATCATACTCCGGGGTCAAGTGTCCAAAGGGCCCTTCAGCAACCGCTGCAGCGTCCTGGCCAGTCGCAATGAAGATCCCGGTGATGACGTTTGCCACGTTTATATTAGATCCGAACTGACCGTTTCGAATCCCTCCCTCTTGTGTTGTGCGGAAAGAGTGGTACAGGTTCTCGGCCGTGCACTTGAGAACGGCACGGCATACCTCGTCAGAAAGTGAGGCCCACGTGACAGCCTCAACGCCTCTAGGCAAGCTGACGGTTCCCCATGATGGCTTTTTGTCCGGTGCCATGTTGCCCTCAATGAAGACACCGGTGATCTGCAGCTCCATCTCCTGTGTGGAAGCAAGAAGCCAATCACAAACACGCTGAGTAGCAATCGTGACCATATTCTGACCTGCCGCGTCTCCACATGTGTAGTCAAACCGCACATGTACATTGGAACCCACGATATTCGGGGTCAATTTCACAAGACGAGCATGACGGCTTGTGGACTCTGCGGTCTTGGCAATATAATCCCAGAGGTCCGGCACGCGACGGGCAAAATCGATTGCGTGTTGGGTACAATTGAATCGAAAGACTGGACTGCGAGACATTGCTTCACTCAGAACATGAAACTGGCCTCCACCAGATTCATTCAGAGCCTTACAGCCTCTGCTGCAGCTTGCAATGATGGCGGACTCTGTGGTAGCAATTGGAGCGAAGGTTCTGGTACTGGTGCCATCAGGACTTTTGATCAACAGAGGACCGGCCAGTCCAACGGGCACAGAGGTATATCCGATGAAATTTTCAATGGTTATTTCTGGTGCATCGTTTACGCGTTCGGTTATATGTTTTGCATCTTGGAGGACGTGTGCAAACTTTGCCATCGTCTTCGAAGCCATTTATGCGATATAGACTGGAGATGGAAATAATATTTTGTCAGTTGCTGTCTGTTGGCGTAGCGAAAATAAGTTGGCCATTACTGGGCCGGATATTCATAGCATGTAAATATATAATATAGGAAAGACACCTCGGTTTAAGAGACAAATATCACAACCTCGGGATCAGTGTCTATCCTACAGGTGGAATATGCCCTCGGAGATCTGCATCACGCTTTTTGCTATCACAGCATGTGCCATTTTTATCATGGGAGTTTCGTTAGATACGAAATTTGCCCGTAATAGTTCTCTATATGCACACCATGCAGAAAGGCATTTCCTAGATCATTGTCCGGTGAGTTTTCTTGCCGGATCGAGCCCCCAAGCAAGCAGCCGCATTGATCAAGGTGGCGTGGTTGTTGTGTAAGAAGTCACATCACCATACCCTCCACGTAAACGGCTGCATTAAATTAGTGTAGCGTATGCCCGTGTGTAAAGATCACATTATCACGCCAGCAAGCAAGTAGCTGCATTGGTTAACATGGCATGGACCTGTCATAGAGAACCACATGACCGTCAATCTATCCAGATAACTCTTTCCAATGGCAGAGTACCAAACATATAATGATTGATATAGTAATACAATGCTTCAATAAATTTGTCTTTTTTTTATTTATGAAGCAGGCTCTTTATTGCGATTATTCATAGCAATTGTTCAAGGCGACGCCTTACATTCTTCAATTATATTCAAGTCCTCCGCTGTCAGTGTCATTCTATAACTTGGACATTGTCGTAGGATTTATCGCTCCACAATGTCTTTTCCATCACTCGAATTGGTCCATCTACCCTTATTCAAGCCTATTCCGGAACATACTCCCGATGATGAGAGAACCTATATCAGCTACCAGCGTGCTGCTGCCGTTGTCAAAATTTACGGTTAGAAGACTACTCCCAATATCCAATCCTTGTGCTAACTCACCTAACGCATCAATCCAGGCATGACAGCGGTAGATGTCCTTCAATTCACTCCAAAGTTCTGGAATCTTCATCTGGATCTCATTGGGGCTTTAGACTGCGCTGCATATACGTTGATGACCATTCAAATCAACCTTGCAGCAGGAACATTGGCTCCTTTTGCAGAGAAACAACCGCAGTACCGAAAACTCTTGAATCGGATGTTGGACTTTGAAATTTCGTTAGTATACAGCCGCCCATACCTACTAATATGTCAAGCTAATTCTGTTGACTAGAGCACAGTATATGCTCACTGAGGTCGGGCACGGATTAGATGCAAAGAATTTGGAAACAACTGCAACAATGCTTCCAAGTGGAGAGTTCGATCTACACACCCCTAGACCCAGTGGGGCAAAGTAAGGTAAAGATGCTTCTCATATTGTGGCAATCTATTGATCATCTCAGGATGATGCCACCAGCTGCGCCAGTAAAGGGTTTCCCGCGAGTTGGAATTGTCTTCGCCCGGCTTATTATTTCCGGTGAAGATCGTGGTATCAGACCCTTTATCACTTGGCTCAGCGATGGAGAGCATATGTGTGATGGTGTGACTGCGAAGTACGTATGACAGAAGAACACTCAGATTGATAGAATAATGTACTGACCTAAATACTCACTTTCCTTTTAGGTTGCTCCCCAGACGAGCAGCATCAAAGCCGCTGGATCATGCCATTACGACTTTTACTCATGTCCGCCTACCCCAGTCCGCCCTCTTAGGAGGCCTGGATAAGCCGAAAGATATGCGAAAGGAGTTTCTATCATCCATCTGGCGCGTTGGGGTTGGTAGTCTCGCGTTGCCACTACATATGATTCCAGCGATGAAACGGGGTGTTTTCGTCGCAGGAAAATATAGCCAGCGTCGGCACATATTGGGGCCAGACCAGAAACCTAAGCCCATTATCTCTTTCCGGACTCAACACGGCCCCATACTGCATGCATTGGCCCAGCTCTCCGTTTTCGACGCCTATGCTCAAAAGAGCATCCAGTACTTCAAACACACCAACCTGGCAGCCCCGGTCCAACATGCGATTGGGGCTATGTCGAAGGCTGTGTTGTACAAAGCATCTCAAGCCTGTCTTTTTACTCTCTCCGAGCGATGTGGAGCGCAAGGTTTATTTGAGAACAATCATATTGTTGAGGCGATGCTGGAAACGCGTGCAATGTCGATCGCCGAGGGAGATACCCTAGTGTTGAGTATTCGTATGGGGCCTTCTTTCGTATTATTTTACGTGATGTACTAACGAAGGTAAATTCTAGGATTGACATCGGAGATTCTCCCTAAACCGCTACGAAATGCCACCGGCAAAGGACTCAACCTCCCTTTTAGCAAAGCACGAACAAGGGCTACTTGATGAGCTTCGCGGGATGACCAGGATCATTTCAGGGGGCCACCGCGGAGAAGATTTTGACCGGTTGGTCTTGCCAAGATCCCAGGAATTCGTCGAGGCTATGGGACATCGCATCGCCTATGAAGCCGCTATAGAGGCAGGAGTTCATTCTGACTTAGTGGCACTGTATGAAATCTGGGTCATATTGCAGGATTTGGGCTGGTTTGTCCAGCATACGAGTCTGACCCGGGAGCGCATGTTCCAGATAGAAGCAGAAAGACTCAGCGCTGTGTTGCCTCAGTTGGATACGTTGCTGGACGCTACTGGCGCTGAGCCGTACTGTAGTGCGCCTATTGTGACCCAGGCATCATGGGACCATTTCGTCGACCAGTTGGAGACCAAGACAGGAAGTCGTACTACAAGCATCGATCTCTCAAGGGGCGGGGCCATGCTGTAAACGTCGTTCCCGTGTTTACTATTCCTTTTCGGATGGAAGTTATTTTGATAACACATTTTCTGTTTTAGCTTTTGTTGTCTTTTTCCCTCTTCGGTTGTTTTTCTCATTTTAAGTTAGAAATCCAATTCCTTGAAGTTTATGATCCCTCCATCTTCGTCGATCTATGCATCAAAAGATAAAAAGGTCTCTGCTCAGCCCCTGTGCGACCATTAATGTCCCCCAATGTGGCTGAAACAAGTACAACATATATCTTGTTAATAGAAATACCAATTTAAGCGATATCATGTTTTATGAGAGACTAGGAAATCCGTATCGAATCCTTTAGTGCGAGGATCGGCAGAAAGCGATGCCCGTCTTGTGTTTGGGCACTTATGAAGCAGAAAGGGCCGGGAGGCAAAGGGATTAGCAGAACAATGTATTGTGAGTCCTTGTAATATAAGCCGAGCTGAACAGGCAGAGGCTGTTCCTTAACTACCTAGGTACACACTTGGGCAGTACCCGTGGATAATGTAATCAGCAGGCGAATCCATGAATGACTGAACTAGGCTTCGGTGAGCTGTTTCCAAAATTTCAGAGAAAATGCGTCGCTGAGACTCGAACCGGAAAAAGGTTTCCGTTTACCGCTGGCAAGGCTCTAGCTGGCTTGTTATGATTTTGTGTCACTAACTTGTGAAGACATTGTTGTCAATGACCTAGGTGTGGAGTAGGAAGAAACGATGTGGGTTGAAGAGAAAATGAAGGTATTAGTGATGACATCCATACAGAAGACTTGTCTTGGGGATGTTCCTTCAACTCCTGTCAGCCCTAATGCAAAATATATATTTGGGAGTTGGATACTATTAATATGTAGCTTTTTCCCCCTTATAGAACACAAAGTCGCCAAGCCATACATCAATTACGGGTTCCATAACTCAGTTGGTTAGAGTGTGATGCTAATAACGTCAAAGTCGAGGGTTCGACCCCCTCTGGAACCACGTTTCTTTTTTTTGTCTTTTTCTCTTTTCATATCTTGTCTTGGATTTCCGAATCGTCCCCCCTTTTTTTTCTCTACATCATGGTACTAGATGAATATTTTGTGGCGGGTTATGTCTATCAAAAACATCAAGCAAAAGACGAGCCCGCAAGGAAGCCAAGTCAAGACAGGAAGAAATAAAAACGCCCAAAGAACCGACACAGAATAAGTCGTCACCGCCGTTGGAATAAACAGGTCTGGAGAAACCTCCCTCCTCCGCGATGGCAATCTTACGAACCTATTGCTACTCGAAGATCCAAGAACCTGTCTTGTTCCTATTACGCCAGAAGTCAGCTCTTCAGGATAGCCTCTAAATGTATGACTGCATTCTGATCTCCAGGTGACCCTTTCTGGTCCTCAAGCCTCAGGCTGTGCCACCTCACACACAGTCCCTATCTCTTTACAAACCCCGCATTGTGATAGCTGTACGTTGCAGCGCAGCTTTCGGCGTGGCCGCTCGTCATACGCACGAGCCGGGCGCTGGTGCCCGTGTGTCGCACGTAGGAATATCGCTTCCGTTCCGTTTCGAAGGTGGATGACATGCGTACTAGGCGAAGCACCGGAGAAAATGATGGGCTTGCTTCCTTCTCGGGTAAGATAATAAAGGGGAACGCAAAGAGGGAAGGGGGAAGGTAAGCTGGACGACCTCGGGATCAGCTTTAGCTGACTGCATCATATGTCACCCAGAGCCTAGGTAGGTGGTTACGAAGAGGCATCGAGGCACTGCATGGTTTGGAGAGGGGATGAGGGGCCGGGCGTAGAATCTCGTCTGTTCAAGAGCCTGCAAAGATCGATAAGATGAATGTCAGCACGGACTCACTAATGTATTTCCACGGCATATTTAAGGGCCATACCAAGTACCTTGATTGAAGAAGTCCGCTCCATTGTATGGATTCTGCTTGTTAACTAGTCATCAAGATATTAGGAGAGGAAGTGGGAATGATACTTCTCAGAGTGAGCACCGAGGGTGTTAACTGCTAGCCCCTCTCCCATCTCGTTAGCGTTCTCAAAGTCAATATGTAAGCTATACGTTTCAGCCTCTCTTGTAGCTTAAGGGGTCTTTGCAAGGACTTCTGGTAGCTGTATGGATACCGACACATCAGCAATAGTCATGTCGATTCACTTAGCTACAATATGCAGTCCAACCATCGTAAACGTTATCTAAAGCCTTTATCGATAGAGGGAAGTCTATGATCGTCCTATCTGATGATACAAGTTGGCAGTAGAATCAAACCCCATCCTAGAAGGACGTGAGGAAGTCCCATGAAACATTTCCATGATCGAAAGAAATCAAAATACGCCCCCCTCCACGTATTCGTCCCACTCCGCTCGGTGAATTCCCGCGAAAAGTCTCGGGACTCCCAACATCTTTAGGTAGCCATATCTCATCGGCCTCCCCACCCAAATATGCAGGGGCTAACCTATGAATGTTTGAAGTAATTTCCCTTTTGCTTGGCATCCTAGCCTGCACGCAGCAGCAAGCCTGGATAGCCCACAAACATGACGTTTCTGCTTACGCAGCTTCATTCATGTCGGACGCTAATACGATCGTAAGCTTGATGCGTGGTCAACGGGCGCGAAAACAAGCAAAAACAAAGGTAAATTAATCTTAGTATCAACCCCGAATCTACCTGGACTGCGTACAGGAGTACAGAAGTCATTGTTATGGATTGACCCTGTTCAAATATCCAAGTATGAATGAACTGCGCCTTGTCTCAGCCACATATGACTGCCCAGTAAACTTAGATTAGAGTACGTTGGACATGCTCCTCCGTTTTTTATATCCGTTTTATATATCCTCAACTCCACCGCCACATTCGGCCGAACCCTTATTTATTGGCAGGTGCATAATAATATGATTATCTTCCGAGTGGCCCGATATAGCAGGTTTGTTTTGGGAAGGTGGAATAATTTCCTGATTACTAGTACTAACGTCTGAAATTACAACATCCGAATACAATTGGATGAGCGGATACAAAGTGGGAACATAAACTTTGATAAATGGGGAACCAGGAGGGGAAATTGTTAGAGACGGATAGGATAGTACGCGAGTTCCGATGAATTCGTACAATATACTCCGTACAGTTTGGTTTGATATCTCATTCTCAAGAGAACTCATGAAGATCATGTTTGTAATAAAAAGGGTCTCGACTGCACAGGGACACAGCCGTTTTACCGAGACTGGTCAACATCCAATAGAACAAAGGAAGCTAGGGTTTGACGGTAGCCTAAAGTGATACCTGGGGTCGCGCTCAGACCATAAGGGACTTGATTTTTGGAGCGAAGTCAATTATCAGGGATGATCAGGTTTGCAGTACGGAGTACGGAGTAGCAAAATGGCCCATAATGAGTCCACTCGGGGCCATTTGCCTCCGCTTTGTAAGCAGGGGTTCCGACCTTGGCGTGTCCAAGGTTGACAGGATATTGAGCATCTCCAGGCACTGAAATTCTCGATATCTTAGCACAGGTCCCATAATTATCCAGGGATGGTAGTGGCTCCGAAGGCTAGAAATAGATGGAAAGATCAATAGTGCGAAAGCATCCGAACACGACAAGAGGATTTAGTGTGGAATTGAAGTCTCCACGCTGGGAGGCCGGGAATGTATCTGCCGGATCGTCTCTATGGAGTTAAGCATAAATTCCGGTGCTTACGAGCATTAAGTTTGTATACTTACAATATATACGGTCTGGAAACCAGGCAACAGTTTAACGGAATTGTGGCTGAATGCCGAGAATCATTTTCTGATTCGAAGATGGGAAGATGCATGGTGGAGCTGGGTGGAGATGAACCTGATCTTTTTTTTATCGGTCATCGGGCAGAAAATCTCCGGGTGTCTCGGTGTCGGGGAGTTTTGAGGCCATCAATAAATCCAAGTTAGTTATTCAGCCCAATCTTTACTCTATACTTCGTACCTAAGGTTCTTACTCCGCGGAAGGGTTGAACCACGTAAGCATATAAAAGGCCGCGTGGGCTAAGAAAATGTGGCGGGTGCAGTAGTAAATTAGGGTATCCATGCCGCTAAGCAGGAATGGTGATGATAGCGAAGCTATGCAAGTGGTTAACGCCTCACTAGTCCATTCATAGTAAGCGGGCCACGAGGCCCTGCGTTCGAGTAAAAGAAAAAAAATAAAAAATAAAATAAAATAAAATAAACAGGGTCCTTCTAGGAACCTAAAAACATAGCGACGAGTACGGAGTACAGGGCCCTGAGGAATCAAGCCTGTGGCGTAAGCTCGAGAGAGAGAACAGACCCGAACACTAAATCCTTAGCCGAAACAAGCAAGGAAGCGTATTCGTCGAAGCTGGACTAGACAGCCCGAACTATCGTGGATATACGTCTCCCGTGGATATATACGTAGGCCGCATACGTATGCTCCATCTAAGATCGAGTATAGGCAAATCAACGCTCGGCTGGCAAAGCCCCCAAACGGTCCGCGTCCTCAGCTCACGAACCTTGTACTACGTCTTTCCTAGATTGGTACAGCGGATCGGAAGATTGAAGCTTAGCTTGATCGGCGGTGCCACGCATTGTCTTTGGAGGAACGAGGGAAAGAAGGAAAAATGCAAATCTTGATATATGACCGGATAGAGTATACGGTTGATTCATAATGTAAATAAAGGCCAGACTCTGCTAAATAGATCACTCCTACAACATAGAAAGAATGCCTGTTTCATTGTACTACAACATGCCAGGTATGTTGAGGAAAGTCAGCCCTGGAGAGTCCCCGCGAATGGGTCGGAGCGGGCGGATGGACGCGAATACGAATCCTTGCACGGGCCAGTCCCTTTCCCACCTACGTAAATATTTTGAAATGTCGACGCAAACAGTGGAAGAAGAGATTAGGTTAATTAGGTTTATCTTTACTTGAAACCGGAGGAAACCTCGAAATGCGTATACATTCGTATTCTGTATATTCCGCATATTGTACACAATAGATGCATTGTACGATCCATAATATTGACTGTACCCGCAATTTCAGGGGAGAATGATTATCCTAAGCTTGGATGGTCTCGGGAAGAAAGGAGCAAATCTCGGTGCAAAGTACCCTTTCAAGAGAAGAAAACAGCCCAACAAGAGCGCCACGTTATAGCTTGAAGGGAAAATAGATTATCAGAACGTTAAAATGTTAGAGATCGGGGCTGGGCCTTTCATGTCTCACCTTTTTTTTTTCCATTTATACCGTAGGGCGAGATCGTCCGGCAGTAAAATAAAGGAATAAAACGGAACGAAATAGAACTATAATCTGTAAGAAACTAAGAAACCAACCAATCAACGTAAGAACCCCGAACTGAAGCCAATACCCGCTATGGAATCCCAAGCCGGAGGTGAGTTCCCAAACAGGCCAAGGTACCAACATCATCACTTACGTATGTTCTTAGATTTCTAGAAAAAGTAGTATGAGAAGTGAGCTATATGATTCTAAGTATGAATACGTACTATATTGCATGGATAATGTGGACAGGGTTAAAAGCTTGTGGTTCTTTTAGATTTCCCTAAACTCCATAGATCAAATAACATAGAAAAGATGCCAAATCCCGGAAATAAAATCAATCTCAGGGTCCAATGGTCTCATGATAACCCGCAGTTCTGCCGATGGGTGGATCTTTTCCTGTTTTCGCTTGGTTCAGCCGAAGCCCTAGTCCGAATGACAACCCGGAGTTAACACCTCCGACTACGTATTATAGTATTAGAGTATTATAGTATTATAACTGGGATAAAATAGTGAAAGCAGAAGAATAGAAACTCAAATAAATCCGAAAAAAAAGAAAAGAAAAGAAAAAGAAAAAGAAACCATAGACCTCTACACTAGGGTCGGAAGAAACGGAGAAGAAAACGGGTCTGCACAGGTGGATTAGGGGTCTTGGTATGTATTGTATTGTGTCTTATATTTTTAGGGATTTTCTATTATTCTTTTTTATTTAATTCTCCACTGAACTAAATAGCGTGATAGAAGAGTACTGAGCCTCGACAGACCCTGGAGCTTGGCTTCTTTCGCTCTTTTTCGTATAATTAGTTACCAATGGCCATGGTTGGCTCCGTTTTCTTTCTACTTGATCTATATTTGTATCAGAGTTCTTACCTCTTCATATCTCTCCATCTTATTCCGGTCAATCCCCCCATCTTATCTCATATCCTGGATCTCATTTCCACTTCGACCTCTACCACGGACACGCGCAGAGCGCATTTCGTTTCTACATATTCTCAGACCGCCTGACACTTATCTGGAAGAACTGTTACTTGGAGTTAGACAACCAGCGTTGAACTTCGACTTTTCTGCAACATCCCCAGGCCAGTTTGCAACTGCCTTTGAGGGTTGTGTTCCCTCATCCAATTGCAAAATTAGAAAGCAAAAAAAAAAGGAAATCCCCAGGGGGAGAAGAAAAAAAGAGGATCTGAGCCTCGGAACAATTCCACTGCGACGGAAGGAGATTTGTCAGACCTCGCCTTGCCCTATTCCGAGTCGTATCTCCAGTATTCAACAACCTTTGAGATACTTCTCGTCACCTCCACCTGAAAAAGGACATACGAAGCCCGGCACAAGCTCGAGTCATCGGGCCTCAGTTCACGTCTGCAGGCCAGTGCCGATTTAGGGTCTAATGTTGTCGACGTGTTACACGACACAGAGGACAAACATCTTTCGAGAGCCGCTGGTGCGTTTGTCGTGTCCTCCTGGGGGCAAGAAATGAGCGAGATGTTCTTTCTCTTCTTCGACACCCTCCTCCCCTTTCTCCCCTTGTCTCAAACGGCGATCTCTCGAGTTCTTACGAGCATCCAGAGCCCAGCTGAGCCGGTTGCCAACAGTCTAAACTGACTTGCATTCTGCCTTTTAGTATAGTTTCCCAGCCCCGGTGACCGCACATCGGGGCATTGAGGAGATGTCCAGCTGTAGGACGAGTATTGTGTCCATTCTGAATAATGATGACAACCCATCTTTTGCGGTCCGTTCCGCTCCCCGACTTAGCCGGAATCACACATCACCATCATATTATCCACATCATTCAGAGACACTACCCCCGCCCGTCAGCGACCCACCGTTCACCCGTCCCCAAGCTTCATCCGAATCTCCAGCAACATCACCACGAGGGACCAGACACCCCTCGGACGCGATGACTGAAGCCGTCCAGCCCGTCTCACCCGGGTCATCCGACGGCTCAGCTTACGACTATATCACCAGTCAGTCATCATCTTATCACCCGTATTCCCGGCAGGATCCGCGACGGGAACCATACCGATTCCCTGCTCGTGGGCCAGCAGGTCCTCGAACACCACCGGAGACTCGTTCGAGCACATCCGAAAGGCCTTCTTCTCAGACCGGGGCGACGCGCGGCACAGGGCGGAAGAACAAGTACCCGTGTCCCTATGCCGTGAGCCATGGATGCTCTTCCACGTTTACGACTTCGGGTCATGCGGCGCGCCACGGGAAGAAGCACACTGGCGAAAAGAGCGTGCTCTGTCCCATCTGTAACAAGGCCTTTACGAGGAAAGACAATATGAAACAGCACATCCGGACTCACCGCACGCACTCGGATGACATGCGCTCTACTTCGGAGCCGGAGTCTGATGCTCGATGGGCGATGGGTCGTCCCGGTTCGGCATACGCCTCGGCTTCGCACCAGCACAATGCCAGTCAACCTATGGAGGCAGGTGCACCGCCTGTCCCGGGCGCTGGCCCTCAAGCGCCCTAAGGACGCCAGTCGGGTCTTCTCCGACCGTCCACTTTATTTGCTGTTTAGTACACCACTTCCTTCCAAGGTTCTGTTGGTCCCTGCTTGGCCACTGCTGTGCGGTGTGATTTGGTTCTGTCTATTTGTCCTTTTTTTCTTTTCTTTTTGACTGTCGATCCTGACTCTCAACATGTGTTCTTTTACCTTTGTTCCTTTCTTTTCATACCTCAGCGATATCATTTGCATGACTGTACGTTTCAACTCATCGAGACGTCAAGGCCGACTTTGTTACCATGTGTCTTTATTGTTTTCCTGTTTTATATCCCTCGTGTACCATGTTGAAATTCTCGTGTTATGTGTGGTTGAAATATTGTGAGAGGCGATCAAGTAGTATCCAGCTTCCCTTCAGGGATTTCCATGAGAAATTATGTGCAACCAGTTCAACGAGATCCAGAGCATCGTGTCGGATCGTAACTGGGAACCCCCTGAAGGCGACCCGTGGAACCATTGTTTACGTTCCAGAAATCTTAATTCCGGGTAGTTTTGATATTGTCGGTTGGATATTTGTATGTTTGTGTATATCTTGTAACGGGAAATAGAAGTAAGATAATAAAAAATTATCGAATGGTCTGCATTCGCGTATATTATAGGGCTGGCCCGTTGAAAATTCCCTGACACTAAGATGCAGGATGACGTCGGAGTAATATCTGATATCTGATACACGACATAAGTCCAGTTGCTCATTCGATGGGGTATATGTGCATGAGAAACATCCCTTTGTTCTTTTTTATACGTCATTGGCGTAATCTTGATTCGCAAGTATATATACTCTGTGAAAAGGAATGGTCCTTTAGCGTTGGACTTTGTACTTCTCTTCTATGAATTTCATAAACCGATGTACTATCTCTCACTCTCAGCCACTGCCAAGTCTCTCAGCCCCCAGTTCTTCGCTCACCCATCTGAATCCACATCGACGTCACGCCACCCCCCCACCCCGCCATACATCTCTGATCAACTTCTTTTTTTCCCATCCCACATATTCTCCCAGTGAACGGTAGCAGCTCACAACCCTCGACCTTTTATCTTTCAATTTGTGTCTCACTTTCGCCTCAACGATGGCGTACTACGAGGATCGCCGTTATCGCGAGCCGCGCGACCGCTACACACGAGCCAGTTACGCTGACCCGTATGATGATCCTCGTGGTCGTTATAGACGACACGAGCGAGACTCATATGTACCCCGCGCCAGCACCGACTCGATCGAGGAAGTCCAGCGCGACTACCCCCCAGGCTCAGAGTATGCCTACGAGCGTCCTTATAGTTCTCGTCGGCCGAGGCGACCCGTTTACGAAAATGTGCGCCGCGCCTCCTCCGTCAGCGGATACGATCCATACAACGATGCATCTTACCGAAGCTCTGGTCCTCGTCGGTCAAGACACTACGAGGATAAACGTGAGTGATATAGAGCTGATGTGGTTGAAATTGATCCTAATATCTCTCAGGCTCCCGTCGCCCAAAATACGATTCTGATTCTTCTCCAAGCCGTTCTCCACCCCGCCACAGACGTCGCAAGTCGTTCAGCGAGCAAGCCCTGGGCGCCCCAGGTCTCGGGGGTGCCGCTTCTTCAGCCAGTCGCGGAGAGCGTGGTCGCGGTCGTTCCCGTCCCGCCATCGCCATAGATCATATTCAAGGTCACCGTCAGATTCGCGAAGCCGCAGTCGCCACCGCGGTGGTAGCAAGCGCGATAAAAGTGAGCAGCGCATCGCACAGGCTGCTCGCGCCGCCCTGACAGCCGGCGCTGTTGAGGCATTCAAGCAGCGCAAAGAGCCAGGTGACTGGGCCGGTGCGAAAGGAAAGCGCGTTCTCACTGCCGCTGTGACGGCTGGTGGTACCGACGGCCTTGTCGATAAAGATCCCAACAAGCACGGGAAACGTCATGTTATCGAGTCCACGCTTGCAGGTCTGGCTGCCAGTCATTTCGTTGGTGGTGGTTCGCGCTCGCGGTCTCGTGGCCGAGACGGCGGTCGGTCTTCAAGTGGTGGCCTCAAGAATCTCGCTGCTACTGGAGCTCTTGCTGCTGCAGGAAAGGAAATCTATGATCGATACTCGAAATCGCGTTCTCGGCCTCGCGGCCGCAACGATTCCCGCGACAGTGACGAGGAGCGTGGCTCCCACAAGCGCAGCAAGAGCGTTTCGGAGTACATCAGTAAGGGAATGGCCGCCCTGGGACTTGGAAGAAGAAGAAGACCGTCGCGACAGCAGAGATCGTAAGGATCATCACCGGGGGCATCGGGATGACCGAGAGCGGCGTCATCGCCGGGGACATCGACGCGACTATTCGGATTCGGATTCAGATACGGACAGCGATTATTACAACCGGGACTCGAGACGGGGCAAAAGCTCGAGAGATGTAGGTCGACACCATTCATTGGACGGAAGAAATCCACCCCCCCTATGCACCCACTAGCGCGTCGCGCGGTGAATCCGGTGCCCGCGGCCACGGGTCGAGCTCCGAGAGTGATTCTGACTTAGGCGACAGTTCTGATGAAAAGAAGCAACGGAAGAAGCTGAAACGGGATATGCTCGTGACCGGAGGTCTGGCCAGTGTGGCCACCATCCACGCTGCGCATAGTATCTACGGGAGCATGGAGAAGAGGAAAACAGCGACAGAAGCAGTTGAAAGAGGGGGAGATTACGCCCGAGGAGGCCCGCAAACACCGCATGAAAGCTAACACCAAGGACGCTGTGAGTATCGGTCTCGCTGCATTAGGTATCAAGGGTGCCTATAGCGAATGGAAGGAGGTTATGGAGAAGAGCAAGGAAAATACTCATTTCCGGGAGGAATGTGCTCAGCGCGCTGTTAGACGTGAGAAGCGTCGCGCTCGTAGCCAGGGTGCGCCTTCCCGTCATCATCGTTGGCCCGATGAGATCGAATACGCGCCTTCGACGATCGATTCCCGGAGCGACCATACGACTTTTTACCACGATGGAAATCCTTACGGGGCGCATGAGGCACAGCAGATCTCTTACTAGTGTTTTAGTTCGAGCCATCATGACTTTTTACTCTTTTGATGACTTATGAGACCATGATTCTATTTGATATTCTATTTGATTTGAATATTTTCTGCTTTCTGTTTTCGGCTCCCTGACGAATCTCTTATGTCTTGTCATTCTTCCGTTTTTGCAGAGTTATATGAACATGGCGGGCACGCTGGATATGGTGAGAGATACTCCAACTCCACATGGGTGGTTTTCGTCTTATTCTTGAGGCTTGGCATGTCCAGTACACGAACAAAGGATATCTGTCTCAATGGTTCATGTTTAGTAGTGAATGAATCCGTACATGTACTATGTAGATGGACATGTGTACAGCGTTGCCCAGGTGCAGTGTCCTCGTGGTTCTCCTGCACGTGCATGGAAACCGAAAGCGGATCTTAGTGCTACTCAATGCCTCAAGCCAGCCGCAAAACATCCTTGGCCCTAGAATTGGTCGGTTAGGACTGCTTCCACTTTATCTCCAGGCACGATCTTGACTCCCGCAGGTTATTCAACTGGAATTCGACCAAGTTATCGTCTGGAGTGCGGCTTACCTTCCTGAATTATGGCAGAAAACTGCCATAGCGAGGAGACCCTCAATCCTAGCGCACCTGGAAACATCACAGACTATTCAGCTGATTCGCTTGCTACGTCTACTGCGATGACCGCCGAAAGAACTTACTACCATTGCGGTAATTTCTTCATCAAACGAGGCCTCCGGCCGAGCGAATACAAGACCACAATTCGAGGCACAAAACACATCCCCCGACTGGGGAAAGAACGACTCCAAAACGAGGCCGCGGCGTTGCGTTTTATTCGACGAGTTAGCAACATCCCTGTTCCAACTTTGTACGGTGCTTTCGACGTCGACGACTCGTTCATAGTAATCACAGAGCACATTGACGGCGTGTCTATGTCAGATCTATCGGATGATCAAAAAAGCGTCGTCCGTTCCGAAGTCGGGCAGTACCTATCCATCCTCCGTGGGATCAAATCGGACACTATTGGTGGCCCTTCAGGGATAGTTCTCCCACCTTATCGAGTGATGCGGCTCTCGGACAAAAATGAATGGCCACAGAAAGTATCCAAAGATAGTGAATATGTCTTCTGCCACAACGATCTTGCCCAGCATAATATTATTGTCGATCCCCAAACATTGAAAATCCGGGCTATTATCGACTGGGAATACGCCGGGTTCTTTCCTGAACACTTTGAGTGGTCTTTCTACGAAAGACGAGGCCCGTCGGTAGCGCTCGAGGGTGAACATGATGATTCCGCAGAGTTGCTGCAATTTATGGAGGATCAGTGTGTCTAGTGATGGTCGACTTTCCTTTCTGGGCAGCAGTACATGTACGAGCTAACCATCTCTCGCATACAACAAGCCACTGCCCCCAGCCACCAGACACCGTACTACGGCCATCATGGTTGCCAGTGCTATCAGACGTTTCAAGAACACGCGCGTTGTCAACATTCCCTGCGGACAGATCCTGCCTATGCCAGCTACAACAGAGATCGACTGTCGAAGCTGGTTGTGACGCTTCCAACCAGACCACGTCAGGTCGTCCTCGGAGGGAATACAAATTCCATGTGTCTAGACAGCATGAGAGCGCTAGTGTTGAGTGTCTGATTGGTTTAGGCAACGCGCTTGATAATATTACTTTGGGTAGTATTTGCATGAATCCTGCATTGAATGAGGGGAAGCCCAACAGTATTCGACGGAACAGACAAGGATTAAGAATGGGCTTGCTGCTGTTCCGGACTCTTCCGACATTCCCTCACTCTATGATTTCCATTTGGGCTCAGGGGGAATTATGGGTAGTCCATATATATAGGCACATATAGTAATATAGCAGATATAGTAAACAGAGTGCGGTTAACAAGCGCAACGGTATTTCGAATAACCTTATATCAGAGTCTAGAATCTCCAGGGCTATCTAAAAATAAACGAAATGAACATCTTGTCCTTTTTTAAATCTGATCAGCCCCCAAATTAGCAAAAGCGCAAACCGACATGCCAAGCAGCTAAGCAGCTTACGGAGGAGATTAGATTTGGCCCCTCCGCTTCAGCCGCAGGACCAGGACTCCTTTTCCCTATTTTTAAATGTACAACATAGAGCGTTTTTGATTTAATAGGGTTGTCCATTTCCCTTTTCCGTGCCTGTACACGTTCCACCATGGCCTCGTCGCGGGAGTCGCAGCACTCACTGCTATCCGAAGATTCGATCGACACTCGGCCCCAACGGTCTTGGAATCCACTCAACAATCGCCTAACCGACTCGGACTATCGCTACCATTCCCCCTCAGACAGCACCTGGTCCGAAGAAGTCCTGCGCGATGTCGGTCTGGGCATCTCGAACACATCAGGCGACGGCATTCCCGCAGAAATCTCGACAGACAAGCGCCATTCAACTGATAGCACCGCGACTACGACTCCGAATACCTACAAGATTCCACATTCTCCCCAGACTCCGCAGACTCCACATGCCCACGCCCACGTGCGGTGCCCCCAACCGGGCAACGGTGCTTCAGAAACGGCTCTCCTGGGTCCCGTTGACAGTCTTGATCCTCGCTGTCTATGCCACCATCTTTTCAGGTATCTATCTCGGCATTGCGCTTCGCAAGCCCCGATGGCAGAGTGTCTCCAGCGAGGGGCCCTTGGCTCCATCTACAGCAGATTTGCTGAGCGCATTCTTTGCGAAGACGATCGAGTTGGCCTATGTTACAATTTGCGTCGCGTTTCTGGGACAGGTGCTTAGTCGGAGGGCTTTGATGAGGGATTCTCGAGGAATCAGTATCTCGGATATGAATATGAGGGCCTGGATTATGCAACCCGGGTCTATGATTGTGCATTGGGAGGCACTGCGATATTCGGCGCTCACTTTTCTCGGATCGATTGCGTTGGTTGCAACGTTCGTTGCGATGCTGTACACCACTGCGGCGCAAGCTTTGGGTAGATCCTTTCCCTTCTATGCACAAACTATGACAAACACTAATCAACGACAGTTACTCCCAAACTCTCTCTTGGCCCTGTTGAACCGACGATACTCTACGGCAAGGTAACCTCCAGCTTCGCAAACCCCCACTACACTGCAGCGAACTGTGAGACACCCGTCACCAACGAAATGGACCCTGATTATCGCAACACAACCTGCATCCAAATTGAACACGTCGGCCACGCATATCATAACTACCAGCAATGGATAAGCCAGTGGGGCCAGCTAATAACCCACAACAATGAAACCTCAAGCGAACTCCAAAAGCGCCCAAAGCCAACAGGTTCACTCTGGGACAACACCACAGTAACAGGCAGCTGGATCAACATGCAAGACATGTCCACGCTATCCAAGGAACACGGCCGAATGATCAACAACATAACAATGGCAATGCCACATGGCGGCATCCCCGGCGCAGCAATGAACTCCAAAAACAGACTCAAACAACCCACAGACTCCTCCGGCGAAGGCAAATACACCATCGAAGCCTCCGTCCCCTCGCCAGCCGTCAACGTCCTCTGCACAGGAATGACAAAAGACGAGCTCAGCCCCCCTAGTCTACTCCTCCTGGCCCGGCGGCGACAAATTCAACATGACAACCTGGACTACCTCACCCCCAGACAACATCCCGCACCCCGCATCCTGGAAAAACCGCACAGTGGTCGACTCCCTCTTCCAATTCGGCCCGAAATACGACCAAATCCCACCCATTTTCGGCAAATACCCCCTCCCATACAACACAATCCTCAACACAACAGGTTCCTGGCCCGCAAACGCCATCTACCTCCTCGGCGCGACGCCACCATCCAACGACACCAACACACCAGCGTACGTGATGTGCTCTCTGCGCGGGAAACAAACAGGCGCATGTTCGACCACGTACTCCGCCGACACGAGCGGCGCATTCCTCAGCACGGTCTGCGAGAGCGCCTCAAACGAGCTACAGTACGACCGACGACATGACTTCGAGGGCCAGTGGGATCCAGACTGGAAGAACATCGCGTCGGAGTGGGCGAATGCGCTTAGTCTGAACGCCGGGATCACCGACGGCGCAGCCAGCAATGCCAGACTGCTGATGCAGATGATGCCGCGGTACGACAAGAACGAAGGGGCGTTCACGCTGGACCCGAGTTTACCTTCTATTGCCGAGGCATTGGCGGTGATGGCTGGAAGCACGCTTATCCTCAGCTCGCAGAATGCGCCGTTCGTTCCGTTCTGGAACTACAGTACCGAGAATCAGAACGTGCTTTCCGAGCCTGTTTACCAGGGTTTCGATGCCTCTATCCAGGCTGTTGGGTATGCTTCTGGTGGGACGGAGCAGTGGCAGGGGGTTTTCTATGTGATTCTTGTGTTTGCGTTCTTGACCAGCGCTGTCTGTCTTGGGTTTATGATTGTCGAGGCGCGCGGTCGACAGGTGACTGATTTCACGGAGCCGCAGAATTTGTTCGCGCTTGCTGTGAATAGTCCGCAGACGTCGCAGTTGGAGGGTGCTTGTGGGTGTGGGCCTTGGGGGGAACAGTTGAAGGAGAGGTGGTATATTGGGATGGAGGAGGAGGATGAGCATTATTATATTCGGAGTAAGACGGAGGAGAAGATTCCGCTTCTTAAGACGATGGATTCGAGGCAGTTGGAGCCGATGGAGATCGATGATGGGGGTGGGAGGATGCTTAGCCCTATGGTTGATGAGTTTAGGAAGGTGTCGAAACGTCATTCGTTTTTGGCGAAGCTCTATTGAAGAGGTTCATAGTATATCTCTGGGGGACTTGATGTTTACGATTTATGATCTATATACGGTACATAATGGGTAATGTTTGAAGTAATGGACATGACGAAAGGTGTTTCAATATGGCATGGTGACATTATAGAAGTTGACATTGTAGGAATTGAGATACTATCAACGAGAATAGTCGGCCGCTTATATGGCCGTAGTGTGGTCTTCTTGGATAGTCTTCCCCTATAGTCTTTTTATGTCTTTTTAATGGTCTTATTGAGTACTCTCCTTAGGTAGCCTTTTTAGATATCCAGTTACTTGATTTCAGTAAGTGACACTCGGATCGAAATATGTACACAATAATGAACACAAAACCCATACAAGAACTAGATCATCACAGTACAGGCACAGCCATGAAATCAACCGAATTAAAAAGAGCAACCGGTTCAAGTGTGGCACAACGCTAAGGAATCGCTCATACACACAAACACAAAACGAAGATGCTGGATGCAGACGAAAATGCAGCATGTCAAATGCAAGGACAAAAACAGGAGGTATTTTCAAGACACCAGTAGCCACGGAGACGCCATAAAAGAAATGAATGAGAGAGATAAGAGAGTCGCCAAATGACCTGGCGAGGTAGGTATTTTCCAAGGAAAGAGAGGGAGAGTAAGGGAGAGATGGGCTCCAAATGGACTGTACGTCGGATTGGGGCGAACGTATGTTAACGGTCAGCCTTGAGATTGAGCCAGCTCATATCTGAATTGGTATTGTTCTGCTGTCCTTGCACCGGAAGTTCGTCGATGTCATGTGGTATGATGACGCTGGATCTTCGTGCATTGGACTGTCTTCCTTTGTCTGCGAGGCTTCCGTTCGATGATTCCCAGGGCATGTCTTGCGTGCTCGTCTGGTAGAAGCTGGTAGTGTAGTTGCTGCTTGGGGGCCGTCCAAGCCAGCTGCTCTGGCCTGCACCTTGCCATTTTGAATCATCGCGGTCGTCGTCTGAGGCGATACTGATTGAATCCGCACTGGAGATTCGTGCCGATTGGCTCTCCGGGATTATCAGACTTCGACTGCCCGTCTCAGACGGGCCGTTTTCCGTGGTCGGGCTGCCGCTGAGAACGTGACCAAGTGGCTTGGGCTGGTCGAGGAAGCCGAAATTTAATGGTGTCAATGTAGTCATCGGCCAGCCGCTTCCGCGATAGTCGGACTTGGTGTATGCGGAACTGACAGTCGAGCGGTCGGATTGGAAGTTAGTGGCACCGCCGTCCTCAAAGTACTTCCCCCATCCTTCGTCGGTCAATCGGTCAGCAGCCTGGTTCCCATGCCCGGTGTCATCGCCAGCCCGATTGGTGTCGTCGGTGTATACGCTTGATGCGCCCATGGCACCGCTGGAGGGAATTGTGGAGAGCGGACTGCTGGCCTTGGGCTGAGACAATCCATAGCCCGTGTTAACAGGTGGCTTGAGGGATTTCTCTCTGTAGGTTCCGGACATGATAGCCAATGAGTCGGTCGAAGCGGCCGCGAGTGGGACAGGAGATCTTGCCATTGGGTAAGCGCCTTCGGTCAGGGGCTCTATGCCCTGGTCCTGGAAGCTTAGGCGGTCTTTGGTATCGCCCCCGCGACCGGGTTGGGCTGTCTGTTGCTTCTTCTTCGCGCGTCGCAGTAGGAAAAGAATGATGAGCAGGATCAAGCCAAACCCTAGGATACTCCCGAGAGTTGCGCCAAGAATCATTTTGCCATGATCAGTCAAGCCGCCAGCTACAGCCGCAACTGGAGATGACGAAGTGGGCGTAGTTGAGGCCGCGGTCGATGTAGATGTGGATGTGGATGATGAGGTCGATGTCGGGGTAGACGATGTGAATGATGTGGTGGATGGTTTGAGGACATGCTGATCTCCCTTTCCAAGGAACAGCTCTGTTGAGTTGACCCATGCGTTGGAAGTCTGGTTGAAGATTGCCAATGAGTCGTTACTTCGGCCGCTGGCGAGAACTACCAAGCCGTCACCCTGGGCGAGCGTATAATCAGTCCAGGATGCTGTCGGTGCGAATGTGTCGTTGTAAGAATCGGTGAGACCCCTCTTTTCCAAAGATGGAATGGCTGTGACCGGATTCTGCACCTTTCCTTTCGAGCTAAGGAGGTAGCTAGTGACACTATTTGGGGAGGCGACCATGTTAAATTCTTCAAGGACCTTAGTCCCAGAATCGGAGGCGAGCGCGCATAGAGAATTGGATTGGATTGCAGAGGGAAGAGTCGCCTCTGAGATGGTCCAGCCTTGCTTATTCGCGGTTTGATAGACGAAGATAGCAGTATTCGTGGCGGAGCCTCCAATCAAGGCTACCTCGGAAGAACTCCAAGGCAAGATGATGGGCTCATATAACGCGGGTTCGCCCTGGGGGACCCCAGACTCGATGTCGAAGGGCGATTTTGTGGAAATGAGGAGTGTCGATTGAGAGATCTGTGTGCTGCCATCTGTGTTTCCTGCGTAAACCAATATTTGCGAAGTTGAGGGAATGTATCCCGCGCCATGTCCAGTCCGATCTTTCATATCCGCTGATCTCATGGGCAATGTCTCCCACTTCTGTGTACTGAACGAAAAGCGTTGGAGGCCGCTGTTGCCGTCGGAGCCGGTCCCGCCGACCAGATAAAATGCCTCGTCTTCGCCCGCTCCACCCTGGACGCAGGCAGGGCCAGTAACCATGCGCTCTGGGGATGGGAGTAGCTTCCAGTCCCCATTCTCCTTGAGAGGTATTGATGCAAAGCCAGTCGGCGAATAGACGTAGAGGGTATTGCTGTGGATAGTGGAGCAATCGCCCTCGATCTTGGTTAGGGGTTTGGGGCCAGTCATGTTGAAAAATTTGGAATGGAATAGTTCAAAGTCGCGATTGATTCCGGACCAGTAGTGAAGCTAGGTAGCCAGCCAGCAAGGGACTTGAAATACCCGAATCAAAGAAAAGGTGACTGCCAGAGTACTATCTCATCTCGACCGGGACGGTTATGCGAAAAAGAAAAGCCAAACCACACTCAATCTGAATTGGCGCGTCAACAGGTAATGTCAACACAGGTTCTTGACTGCTTGATGCGCGATCAACTGCGATTTCAATTTCTCGCGGCGAAATTGAGGTGGATCGCGTGTCGGATGACTCGGTGACTCGGGATGACACAATCAGAGTAGTGGTTCAGATGTATCAACAATGGGATCACAACACTGACGCGTCGGTCAAAGAGGGTATCGAGTAAATCGAGTAATCACAAGGGTATGAGGGACTGGGCGATCCAGTCGAGTGAGTGGGAGAAAAAAAAGGCCAGAAAAACCCGATTAAGCGAATGGAGGATGGTTGGCGAAACGAAAGGCTAGAATATCAAAGTGCACAGCACGGTAAATTCAGGGAATTCAGAGAACAGCAAAAGGAGAGAACAGAAACAGAAACAGAACATCCAAGTGAAACAGGGAGAAGGGCCTCTTGACCCCCTAACGGCTCCGGGGAGGAGGTTAGCAGACGGTTTAGGGGGGTTAGCGAACAACGCCATCCCTTAAGGGGAATAATTTCGTCATTTTTCAATTCGTTCGGGTTTTTTTTCGTTCGACTTTTTTTGTTTAATTTGGCTTATTTCATTTTGATTGGATCTAAGTATCATTCTCATTACTTTGATCGTCCTTATTGGTTCTTCTTTGCCTTCATCTATTCTCTGCTATATTGATCAGGGGGGGGTTCTCCCGTGAATGCTCCCGATGAAGTGGGACCACACCTCTCGTGTACCTGGACCCCGTTTTTACTGGCACTTGGTACTTGCTAAATTTCCAATGCTCCTAGGGCGGACCTCTAAATGTGTTACCAGCAAGGGAGAATGCAGATGCAGTAACAATATTATGTGTCACTATACTCCGTACCCCATAATAACAATAAGTAAATAAAAACAAAAAAAAAACAAAAACAATAAGGGAACCTTGGAAGATTCCCCCCTCTCCAGATCCGTGGTTCTTGTCCGTTGGACCCACGGAAATTCCAAAACTCTGGCGCCTTGGCGTTCCGTTTCCAAGGTTCTTCCTCTATCATTGTGCTTCAAACGGACGCTGCCGAAGTCTTAATATTAAGCAATGTTGCCTACCTAGGTAACCTTGGGGACGTGTCTGTCTCAATTATGCGTTGGATTCATCTCTTCAATTCCTACTACCTAAGGAGACTACTAAAAAAAAGTCTGCTAAGAAGATCACTAAACTCTGGCATTATCAAAACTGGAAGCCCTCTTTTGTGGAACCGGATAAGACCTAGCGCTCACTACATCTACAACTTCCCAATTGCGATCGCACGTGTACAGCATATAGACTAGTTTCAAATTTATAGTACTAACGAGCGTCGATGTTATACTACCTCATCTCCACATCGCTTGTCTCAGGAGCCGTAGAATCTCGGGCCTCTGCAGTCATTCCAAGCCCCTATTGTACCCAAGTCCAAAGATCAACGACTACCGCACGAGCATGTGTTGGCTGAGCCGTAGAAATCCTTCTTGCAGATTTCACAAATGTCATCGACAGGCTGGCCTTTAATATTGCCCCCCACTGTTTAAAAAAGGTGTTAGTTAAGGCCTAGCAACCAATGTCGATACGACCAAGAACTTACTATTCGTGGTAGGACTGGAAAGTAGCTAGGTATGAAACTGGCGCTGAGCTACGCAGGAGAGTGGTCTCGATGACTGTCACCGAGGATATGAAGACTGCGTGTAGAAAGCAGAACAATGCTTGTTAAATGCTGAAGCTGGTCAAGTGAAAGTCGAGAAAGATTGGTGTGCTGCTTTACGACTCTCGGTGGTGATGGCTCATCAATGGCAGACTTTAGGACCACCTTTATATATGTCTGTCTAGCTAGAGTCGGTATTCTCAAAAGAAGTCATTCGAGTTCCCCTTTGTTCGTTCATCTTTAATGAACACGATTATCGTGTCGCCACCATCCTTTTCAAAGACTACAAAATATCCATCTTTGCTTCATGTCTTAGCATCTGCAAATATAGATTCCCTTTTTGTGGTCCTATTTTTACACGTTTTTCATGGGATTAGTTCCCTAATCAGGAAATTTGGTTGCCGTACCCCGCAGTTCGCTTTATATAGATTGATAGATTGGCCCCGTTTTATACCAGGGATTTCTCTATATTCGCCGTTCATAAGTTAACCTAGATACCCCACCATTACTACTCTTTTGTACGCAACCCATTCTATATATAGACGTCTCGGCTGAATGTAGTCTGGTTCAGAAATGCAGATATATAAAAGAATTCCCAATGGGAAGGTACCCTGAAACCAGGGTCTCTATGAATGACTTGATTAACAAAGGCAAATCAACACTCGAGGCGTCTGAAAGTGGCGCTTCTTGCAAGAGTTTAAATGGATATCCCCGCAGAGGGCTTTGATTCACTCCAAGAATTAGAACATGTCACATGTTCTAATTGGGGTAAACGATTATTGACAGGTTCTCAACCATCTGCAGCTACTGTCCTTGACGATCATCATATCGCTGATGTAACTGTTGGCACTCGTATCTACCATCAATATACTCCATACCTGTCGTGCACGACATGGATGTTCCAAGAATCTAAAATTCATTCAATTAGGATTTCTCTTAACATCAAGCTCTATATCTATAATCATTGGATTTAAGTTAATCCTTTGCCTACGTAGGTGCTAATAAGTCGTGAATTACTTGAAACAGAAACAGACAAAGCATGTTCTATTATGGAGTGCTAAACAACGTGCTATAACTATAGGGGAATATCAATCCAGTAAAATGATAGACCTCGGAAGTGAGGGCTTGGGCCACGCAGCGTGGGGCTGTGGAGCTGTGGATATGTTTCTGAGACGTGGGAACTGTCTCAGTCCTCCGTGTTTTGGAGTGATTAAGGGATTGATTGAGATATTCAAGAGTTGTAGACATATCTACTCTCATCTTATGATATACTCCGTACATGATATAGTCCGTAAGCTGTTCCAGCAGAAATGCATATAAGCGGATGTGTGGCTACCACTTCCTGTTCAACTCCCGCAAAGCACTCGCCCGATCTCTAATTCAGCCGACACATTACACCACTACAGATATGTACTACAAAGCCAGCCCCGCCCCGCTGAAGGATTATCGGCGGGGATGCAGCGATTGCACAACAGGACCAGGAGAATATGTAATCGTAACTGGTGTGTGGCCAGCATGCACGACATCCATACTGCATACATGCAGGGGACAGTCTCATTTTGAGGACACTACATAGCAGTTCGTGCCACTTAGCCGGCGAGACCCGATTCAATCGAATGAGAGTACATGGTCCGGTTTCATTGTCACACGCAGATATCGAAATGGTATTCTGGTCTGATTATTATAATACATGAAGTCCCCATGGCCATGGGCTTGCATGGATGTTTTCATGATGGAAATGATCCAAGGTGTCAAAGCAGTGGCAAATATGGGAATCAATTGATTTTTGTAAATAAAAGCTACCACAAGCTTTAGGACTGGTTCTGCTGCTTCCATTGGTGTGCCTTTGCCAGCAGACGAGAAAGATTGGCAGCAGATTGATCGTCTGCAGGGAACACATAGTCTGTGTACTCCTCGTACTGGTCGTCCTGCAACTTGCGGCGCTTCTTGACGCGTCGGGGCATCTGCTTGTTGATCTTGTCGATATGCTCGGGCGATCCAACTGTGTATTCGAATTGTTTCCACTCACCAAGAAGAGCATAGCGCTGTATATAGGTTAGAACAGACCGAATAGTGTGTGAATTCTGGAAGCAACAACTTACATCTTCCTTGAGATCCTTGTCTTTGAGCGCCTTGTCTGCCCGACTAAAGACCGCACGCGCGCGGATGGTTGCCTCTTCGGCGAACGGCTTCGCCTCCTCCTCCTCTTCTTCTTCCTCTTCCTCGGCTGGCACAAGGGACTCGAAGCGGGCGTAGTTGAGCCATACCTTGACATGATCGGTCTTCTGAAGGAGACGTTCGTACAGTTGTCGAACTCGCTCATATTCGCGTTCATCTTCTTCGAAGTCGATGTAAGCCTTCCACACAAGCTCGGGCATGTCAAGTGTCGGCTGTTCGATGGCAAGCTCGTAAATGGCCCTCGTCCGTTCCGTGTCCAACAGACTTTGCTCCAGCGCCGCAAACTGCAACCACGACTGGCTGTTGGAGGGGTTCCATTCAATTTGTTTCTCGAACAAAGTACGGCACCGCGCGAACTCAAACAGCCGTTGTTCAATTTCGATATAGCCACGGAAAAGTTTGTCCTTCGGACACATTCCGATCGCCTGACCCAATGTCTTCCGGGCTGCTTGCAGCTGCATTTGGCGAACCTCAAACTGTGCCTTCATAAGCCAGACCTTGGCGAATGTGAACTTCTTGTGCGGGATGATCTTAAGGCATTCCTGATAGATTTGCCCTGCGCGTTCCATCTCCTTCGCTTCCATTTCTTCCCACACGGCATAAAAGATCCAGAGATATATGTAGCGACGCCAATGTCTTTTCTCTTGTGATGGGGGAATCTGTGCAATGGCCCGTTCGTAGATGTCCCGCACCCGCTCTGGGTCACCCGAAAGTTCCTCCAATCGTGCAAAGTCGAACCAGACGTCATAGTTGCGAGGGTTCTCCTTGAGCTGCTCTTCATACTGTACTCGGCGCTTGGACAGAATCACATCCTCCAGACCTTCACGATCACCAAACTGCTTTTCGAAAGTCGTGTAGGCCTTGTGAAGGGCCATAGCCTTAGACCGTGGAAGTCGATCTAGGGCATACTTGTAAATCGCTCGAGCGCGCTCATATTCCTTCAACTTAGCCTCGAATTTGGCATATGCGGAAAAGAGCCTCTCGTCCATGAAGTCCTCCCCTAACGTTTCGATAGCCGCACCATAAACCTCGCGAACCAAGTCACTCGTGCCATACTCCTCCTCGAAGCGGGCCCATTTGATCCAGTTCCGAGGTTCGGGGTGGACGACAGTAAACCGCTGGAAAATGGCGCGTGCTCGTTCGAACTCGCTATATCTCTTTTCCATCTTGATGTATGCGCCCCACGCACCCTCTTCCGGCTCCCATGACATCCATCGCTCGAACACTTGACGGGTGCCGGGAATGTTGCCTAGTGTTTCCTCCATGTAGACATACTTGTACCAGAGCTTGTCAATGCGGGGGAGGATAGTCACGGCACGGTCGAGGAGGTTTCGGGCATGGTTAATATTCCGGGTCTTCATCTCAGCTTCAATGTAGCGAATCCATAGCACCACGGAGGTCGGATCGACGTCGAGCGCGCGCTCGAAGATGGATCGAGCTCGACGGAATTCTTTTTGTTCAAGCTCCCAGGCGGCATAGCGCATCCAGTTGTTCATGTTAATGCGGTTGCGCCGCACATAATCTTCAAAGTCCTTTCTTTTCCGGCCTTGGTACTCATGTAGTTCTTCAAGATCGGCAAAGCGCTGTGTCGGCGCCTCGAGGCCAGGCTCTTGCCGGTCAACGGCCTCGCGGAGCAGTTGCTCCGCAGAGATCTGAACCGGCGCGGCGGCCTTGTTCTTGACCCGGGGAGGTCCACGGGAGGCCTCCATCGTGATGGTACTGTATTGACTGATTCCGGGAAAGAGGTAGTGTGCGATTCAAGAGGATTTAAGTTGAGGTTCGGGGACGTCGAAATTATCGGGCAAGAAATCAAGGTTGGGCAAGAGAAGGCGTTTGAAAGATGAATGCTGGCTTCACCAAACTGCGGCGATTGCTCAACTCAGAGATTGGCAGGAAATTTTCTCACGGCCAATCCAGTGACGCCGAGAGTAGCTTGGACCCGTGTAGCTCTGAGAATCCGCGATGAAATCGCCGAACTGCGTGACTGGTCTTTCTCGCCACCCGCGCACGTAGCTTCCTCCTGACTAATCACAACTTTTCTTCCCAGCCTTAAGACTCTGGGAATACCTTCCTTTCTAGTTTACCCAGTGGCGTTCTGGGACCACGATCATACGCACCTCATCTACGGCATCGGACCCGTCGCATAACTTCTGATTCAAAATGTCGACCGCCGAAGAGCTTCTCCGCGACTTCGAGGATGACGAGGAGGACTTCGATGTGGGCGAAGGCGAGGACGTCGAAGAGGAGCCCGAGCAGCAGGAAGACCTCAAAGAAGGCCCTGATGTTTCGAACGACTTCGATCGCTCTATTTCTACCGCCGATGAGCTAACGCGCCTACACAAAGTCCTGCGAGACCATTACTCCATCCGATTTCCCGAGCTCGAAAGACTCGTCACCACTCCCATCAAGTACGCCAAGACAGTTGCCGTCATTCAAAATGGCCCCTTCAACGACATCAAGGCATTGTCTACATCATCGGAAAACATGGTTGGCGTCCCGCTTAAGTCAGTCTTGGACGGGCCGTCTCTGATGGCAGTTGCGATGGAAGCAACTATCACCAAAGGCCGAGAGATGACCGAGTCTGAGCTCAAGGTGGTTCTCGATACATGCGAGAGGATCTTGAAGCTGGATAATGAGCGCGCTGCCCTTACCGCAAGCATACAGTCGCGCATGAACCAGATCGCCCCTAACCTGGCAGCCCTCATCGGAGCCGAAACCGCTGCACAGTTCCTCAACCAAACAGGTGGCTTGCTTGAACTAGCTAAGATCCCCTCCTGCAATTTGGGTGCACAAGGATCACGCAGATCAGAAGGACTGGGCTTTGCGACCAATCACGGTGTTCGAGCGCAAGGTTTCCTCTACGACTCGCCACTTCTCCAAGAAGTTCCTATGGACCTCAGAAAACAAGGAATTCGAATTGTTGCAGCTAAGATGGTGCTCGCAACTCGCGCGGATGTCTCCAATTTCGCCAAGGACGGCTCTCTGGGCGAGGAACTGAAGCAACAATGCTACACACGACTGGAGAAACTGACCGAAACTGCGCCCAACGCCGGTACAAAGGCTCTTCCTGCACCCGATGACAAGCCCTCCAGAAAGCGAGGAGGTTGGCGGGCCCGAAAGGCCAAGGAAGCTGTCGCTATGACGGAACTACGGAAGGCACAGAATCGACTTGCATTCGGCAAGGAGGAGTCGGAGGTGGGCTACGGCACAGGTTCCGGGACCGTTGGTTTGGGTATGCTGGGACAACAGGACGATGGCCGCATCCGCGCAACCCAGATTGATCAACGCACCCGTGCCAGACTCAGCAAGAACAACAAGGGCTGGGGCACAAACACCCCCGCTAGCGGCACCGCCTCGTCGTTGCGTGGTTTTGGCCAAGGCGGTACAAGTGGCACTGCAAGCGTTCTCCAGGCACGAGGTATTCGTGCATCTGGTGTCGGATCGTCTCTACCTGGCGCCGCTGGTACCTCCAGTACTATTGCATTCACACCCGTTCAGGGTCTGGAGCTGGTCGATCCGAAGGTGCAAGCGGAATTGAAGCGCAAGCGCGCCGCTGAGGAAAATCGGTGGTTTAAGTCTGGAACTTTCACTCAAGCTCCTCACCAAACTCCTGTCAATCCCCAGGGTGGCGAGAATGGTGGCTTCAAGGTGCCTGCTATCCCACTCAAGAGGAAGGCTGATACGGGCGAGGGCAAGATGGGCCCTCCACCGAAGCGTTGAGAATTCATCTGTTTTTCTGATTCACTTGCTTTTATCGAGTCCCAGCATTTTGACGGCGTTTCAAGGGGAAGATCAGGAGGCCTGAGCTTCTATGAGTTACGTGATACCAACCGATTGTACATTAGATCTGAACTACAGACTTCAACATGAAAATTTTTAAAGAAAAAGAAAAGAAGAGGACAATAGCCAGATTATTGTATCCAGCCAACACAACTTGAAGGGGTTTCTGGGTTTGCCAAGAATTGCACCATCTCAGGGGATTCGCAAGGATTTACAGGGCCAACAGTTTAGGGCTCGCTCACAGCACGTGGATGTTTCAGGATTCTCTGATAAAGAATAAGGAGGATTCGATGCTGTATGTTGTATAATATAGATTGGGTGCTAGTAGTAGACTAGTAGACGTAGACCTAATAGACCTGATGAACCTAATAGAATGGCAACTCTAAATCTCGAATTCGCCCACATTGCGTGCTTGCACTGTCTGGCCCAGCACACAATCACCGTGGTACAGCATGGTATAGCGGTCAGGAGAATTGCATATAAATTGTCTGCAATTCCTTTTCGATATTTTCATATGTATCATAAAATTTTGTCTATATAAAGCTGCGATTCCCCTCCGCATTCTCTATTTTTGTCGGTTATTTCTGGCTTTACTTGATTTCCGTCTCCTATTTGCCTCAAATTTGGAATATTTTTGAGTCATAAATCAGATCCACAGAGACTTGGAACATGACGTTTACCATAGCAAACCCAGTCCTCAGCAGCACAGTCCCAACTACCAAAAGCCCTTCAAACAAAGGCAAAGACCAAGAAGTTCCAAGCTTGACTCGACTTCTGCATCACCGCCATGTCACTGCAGAATTCGATCCCTTGATATTTGAAGCTGCTGCATCATTGCAACTGCAATTACAGCTCGGGGGGCGATACCCAGATACAGAAACAGACACGCGACTCATTGCATCGCCCTACAACAGCGTCCCCCATCTACTGGATATTGCTGCACTGGAAAGACAAGACCGACTCTTCGCATTGGCGTTGGCATATCTCAAACCTATCCGCGATGACTATGCCACTGCTGGATACACGGAATCATTCAATTGGACAGAGGTGTTTGATTTGTTGAGAGCTTTCTCACAGGCAGAGGACCACACATGGAAATCGCAATCGTACTATGTTGTTATTTTCCGGTCCACACTATTGCCGGGCATTGATTCGGATCGTCTTTATGAATTGGATGCGCATTCGCATCAGGAGGCCATTGCTAGTGGGGGATTGTTGAAGTATTGGTTTGGGGCGAAGAATGACAGGCATCAGAATATGGCAACTTGTGAGTATTTGACTGTTTATATCTTGGATTCTCTTTTAGTGACTGGTCGATTTGAACAGGCATTTGGCGTAATCGAAATGATGCAAGACTTGGTGGTCGTGGACCTTGGCATGCTCAAGCAAGAGCGGCTGCTCCAACAATGTATGAGCAGATTCGGTTTACTACGTTGAGGTTGGTTATTGAGGATGGAGTGCAGTCCTGGACGTTGAGTGATTGGAAGGAAGATGTATAAAGAATATGGTCAAGACCAGCGTGCGGCCCATTTGACTAGAGTCTAGAACAGCATGACATTACGGGCCTGTATATCTTCATGTATAGCGTTTTGTCCATAGGGCTTTCTTAATCAATCATCCCTTCAAGGTTTATATTACCTCGCAAACTTCCTACACTCAGCCACTTGGCTCTCTCATACCAGTATCATGGATAGAACCAGACAAGAATCCCTAGAAAGAATGGACATAAGTCAGATTGGCATAGAAACTCACAAATTTGCATGTAGGCTATGTACTAATAGTACAGCGCTTAGAGGCTGAGCTTGTCCCGCGAGTATACTGGTTATCTACTTGAAAAATGAGTAGATGCTGATAGGTAATAGGCGAAAGATGAAGTTGACCTGTTGGTGTTTCTATAAACCAAACTTAGGAAGTGAGTTTCCTTTATATTTCCAAGGCTTTCACATTTCTTTGTCTGATATGCGGGTCTTAGGCTCTATAAGGTCATACTTAATAATCAGATACATCCCTCTTCCCTTCTTTCTCTTCCTCTTCCTCTCTCCGTCCACTCTCATTTATATAATGCTACCATTCTCTCCTTATTGAGACTGCTTTAGAAAACAACAGCAAAAGGTCCTTTCTGGTTTGCTCTTATAAACTGCCACCACCTCTACAATCGACCTACGCAAGCACTACACAGATACGCATGCAGATGTCAGACTAGCAGGCTCAGGGGGGACGTCCAAGGCTACATAACATGAGCATGATGCAACGGCTAAGTTGATACCTTGGTACCTTGGTACACTTTTACTAGTTTTTCAACTAGTATCCTGATCTAGGATAGCTCCACTTCTAAATTTCCCGTGGCATCATGTTCATCTTATGGGATTGCGCGCCTCTCTAGGCGTACTAGTGTGATGTCCGCGAGTTTGTCTGTGTAATGCTTACGCAGATTGTTCGTGGAGGTGGCGGCGGCCTATAAGATCAAATCGGAAGGATTTCAGGTGGCTGTCTATCTGCACTCGTTCGGAATCTAAGGCACCGAACACTGTTTCAATTGAAATCGCTAATAAGATACGATATCCTGGTAGCAATCAATATATACTGTTGCACCGAGACATTTGTCACTTGCTCAGTTTGTTAGAGCTCTCCTCCCATTCCTCACTTGGTCTTCTCACTCACTTCTCTCTAGACCGAAAAGAACCAATCACACGCCTACCAACACAGACTACTACACCGATGAGGAAAGGTAGAGGAAGACTACGCACGTCTAGTACTACGTGGTTATCCCCAGTTGCTACTCTCATCTCTAATCTCCCATCTCTCATCTCTCATCTCTCATCTCCCACCTCTTGATGCATTCATGCCATCTGTGCTTTCATGCAGCTTATGGCAGCTCGCTTTTCTTGCTAGATCTTTCCATGTATTTTGCCTTTGTTCCCTTTGTCCTATGGACAGAAAGGGGAGCCACCAATCCAAAGGGCAAAAGACCTAGTGAGAAATCTCACAGACGGTCCTCACTTGATCATTGCTTAAAGTGATGAAGTCAAACTCCTCCGTGCTAGGCTCAAGATGCGCAAAAAATCCGATCCACCCACCACAACCCACCGGGATGGAGGGGAATTCTATGAATTCATTGGGGAGCCCATGCAGCGAGTGGAAGCCCTTTTCATCTTCCTGACTGGCACTGTCTGAAGTATCGAGTGTGACTGTTCCTCCAGGGCTATGTTGTCTCTCCCTGTATCGGTTAATCACCAGCTTGGGGTGACTAATGATTGCGCCAACTGATAGTGGGCGAGTTCCCACCGACGTCAGTGGTGCTCCTTCAACCGCCGTGTGATAGACAATGGCTCAGTCAAAGGGCAAGGATACCTCCATTGAGAATTTCGGCACTATCAATATCACCACGGCCACTATCCGCCGGATAGAGGATTCGGCTCGGGCAGATCAAGCAGGAAACATAGTATACTGCTGAGCCAACGAGGAAACTCAGCATGAATCCGAGTTTGGGGACAGGGGACTGGGGATGTGGCGGTCTATGTTGAGCTATCTCCCAACTGTGGTACGTATACCTAAAGGAACATTGAAGTCAATATGACACGCAGCTGATTTGACCAAGCTCAATGGATGGATATGGCAGAAAACGCCTTCGGGAAGAGTGAGCCAAACGAAGCATTGACCCGAATTACCCATAACCTGCTCGTCTTCGCACACCACTATGTCACCTTGCACCCTGACAACACTAAGGTCTTGAAGGTGAATAACTTGAACTCAAATGCCAAAGGACTATAGCGGTATAGCCCGGTAAAATATCAGAATATAAAGTCTTTTCTAGTGACCATGTCCTCCTGTACTTCTGAGAACAAGGGTAGAAAACTTGCTACTGCCACCAAATGGGCCCATGAGGCGTCTTACCACAGCTCGTCTGACGACGATGTCACTTTCGTGGAGAGCAATCCCCTTTCCTCTCGCGGTAGGTTGATCACTATCTATGATCATATACCCCCTACCCATCTTTACATCGGTATCGGTCGCTCTCGTTGATTCTCTTTACTTTTGGGGCTCAGGGTTTCAGACATGTCCGTAGTACTCTCTTCATAAAAGAAATTGTAGTATACTTTCAAAATAGCTATGCGCCTTGTAATATCAAGAAATTGCCGTTGCACTCGATGCATAATTTACACATTTCATCCGACCCATTTAAGAGAATTTGGGACGAAAAAGCCGAAGAGCAACTTTCTCCCCGTTAACATTGGCACCTCCACATTTCGCCAAAAAGGGTAATCAATTCCTCCCCAATCGCGGGGAATATTGCTCTTTATCGTTACCTGTGCACATCTCCAACCCTCCTGACATCAATTGAAGTCATACAATAAAACGAGGTGGGGGGTATCAGTGTCAGCGTTGATTTATCTGGCTTCTGGTTGGATGTTTCTCTATTGATGCTCACACTATGTTGTGTATACCCCTCCATGAGGATAACCGAGGTGCGAAGGATACAAAATAGCACCGTCCTACCTATCCCAACCTGACAACTTTCTTCTAAATTCTCATAATATCTGAATTGTTGAATTGTTGCTCATCACATCCAACATGGTCGGCGTCCAAGTAGACAATCTCGCCGTGAACGACGGCCCCTTAACATCAGAGAATGCCACCCTCCTCCGCCCCTCAGATCCAACCCTCCCCCTCGAAGAGCTCCGCAAACGATACGACGAGGACGGCTACCTCTTACTGAAAGGAGTCCTGCCCCGTGAGGACGTCCTCGCCGCCCGAGATGCATACTTCTCCTCCCTGGAATCAACAGGAGTCCTAAAGCCCGGCACCGCACCGGTCGAAGGTGTCTTCGACCCCGCCAAGGACCATCTAGACTACCCTGGTATCGGAGCAGGCCACATTGGCGGGAACGGCAAGCCGGGTGGTGAGCGAGCAGCGGCCTTTGTCGATCTTGCTCTCGACGCACACTACCAGGACTGGTACGCGAACAAGTTCTGTAACCACCCAGCGCTGTATGATTTCATTGCGCGCTTCTCGGATTGGGGAAAGAACACCTTGAGCTTGCGTCGCACACTTCTCAGGAACAACCTCCCCGGATCGAAGCCCATTGGCGTGCACTATGATCAGATCTTCTTGCGGTATGGAGATCCGACGAGTATCACTGCTTGGGTTCCCATGGGAGACATCAAGCTCAACGGGGGTGGACTGATCTACTTGGAAAATGGTTTGTTTTGGCCCCTGTCTTTGGTTAAAGTTCCTCGGAGAAAGTTTGCATACTCATTCGATTTGCATAACAGGTGACAAAGTTGGAATCGAAATGGAAGAGGCCTTCTTTACCAAAGCGAAGCAGGCTGGACTGACAGATGAAGAGGCCAAGTCGGCTTTCAATTCGAATATGATGTCTACGGGCCTGCTCTCGGAGTTCCCGACTGAGTTCGCTCGCGAGCATGGTCAACGATGGATGGTGTCGGCCTATGAGGCAGGTGATGTGGTGTTGCACAAGCCTCATATGGTGAGCTGCCTATTCTTTACATGGAAAGCCTAGGTATACTAATGCTTTGTCCAAGATTCACGCTTCTACTGTCAACAACGACCCGGACAATGTCATCCGTCTTGCGACAGATCTACGGTTCTGCGACTCGTCTAAGCCTTATGATAAGGTAAGTTTCATTGAATATATATTGCAAGCCTGGGAAATTACGGACACTGGCTTACAATTTGTTTACTTTACAGAGATGGATGAACCATTATACCTTTAACGACGGTGTCTAGGGTGTTATTGGTATGGAGCGAGAATTAAGCCCGGGGCCAATAGTATTTTATAATGAACGGGTTTGTTCTACAATTTGGACATTGAAGAAACCCATGATACCTCCAATTACAATGTAATTTTCAATTTTGATACTTATTCTGGAAGACTGCAAAAGAAGGACATGTTTATTTGGCAGAAGTTGCATAGGGGAGCATGCAAGCATGAAACAGTATCACTCTATCATTCCAGTCGCTTTAGATTATAGTTCCAGCGAGCCCTTTCTTCTTGGCAAAATCATTATGATCTAACAAGGGCAAGGGCGCAGTTGATAATTTGCAGGACAGTTGGTCCCTGGAATGTGTTCTGTCATAACTGGGGATCGACATAGGCCCCTAGATCCACGAAGAACCCTTTCCCCAATGAAGAATAGTTTTGCTACAGTATCAAGATAAGTTTATAAGACGAACAGTTTCTTCTGGTCATCTTAGATGAAGAAAAACAAAGTTTGAAACGATCTACAAGAAAAAAGAGGAAGACACACCAGGGATATAAACACCGGCATTCAAGTTACCATAAACCATCATTCCGAACGATAAGAGACTGGCATTTCGGTAATTTCGGTAGTCTTCAAAAAAGGGTCCAAGATCGGCCTCCCAGGCGTCAAATCCTATAATAGTTGTGACACTTGGGACTTAACTATTCCTGGAAATATCCCATTTTCAAGCACCACTTCATCACAACATACGCTTGAATCTATACAATATGTCGCACATTATTTCAAGGGCCTCATGGCTCTCGCTCTTGCTGGTGTCACTGCTGGCAGTGTCTACTGTCAACGCGCTTCCAATCTACCAGACAGACCAACAGATGGAAGGACAAGTCGGTAAACTTGAATCTCGGTCACCGGTTAGTCACTCAGAAGCGGCACTCTATCTGTGGAAGAAAACACTGCTAACAGAGACACAGAGGCTTATTCCAGACACTGCGGAATACGTCCATGATATCCTGCAAGGGCTGGGCCTGACAAAGCCAAGCCCAACCGCAACCGCAACACCCACGTCCACACCCACTTCCACACCCATTTCCACACCCACTTCCAGCATCAAGGACGAGCAAGACGTGGAATATATGAAGCCAACACAAACCACGCACATCATCTACTCCAGCTCCACCAGTTACACACCGACTCATGGCAGCAATGGGGCGGGATACACCCATACCGTGAAACAGGAGCACAGCAACAACAGGCCGGTCGAGAATATCCAAATCGGACAAGGTTGGAATGGGGATAAGAAAATTACTGCCGAGAACTTCCCTGCGGTCTTTGATGCTGTATATAGGGAGCTGGAACATCGATTGAGCGATACGATTAACAGTTCTGATGAGATTGGATTGGAGGACTTCCTATGAGGATGTGAAGGGCTACGAAGAAGGAAAAAGGAAACGATGGATTATGAGGAAAATGTGAACTTGAAAGACTATTGTTTTTGATTTTATACTATGTACGAGTTACTTCTTCTGTCTTGGATGTTATATTTGTTTGGAGATTTCCTATAACTGCGGTTACTACTCGAGAAGGCAGTGATGTCTTTTAGAAGACTATAGCCCTAGTCTCTAGGTAGTTATACTGAAAAAAGTACTCTGTAGAGATTGAACTTCCACTACCTAGGTAATCCTCCCTTGAAATAGACAGGCAAATCCAACATACCATGCTTTCAGCGATCATTTCTGTATGATTCTTTGTATGGCAGACAATTCCCAGACCTGGATTTATGGCAATGGCAGCTTGAAAGACATCAATCGCTACTCTACACCTATAGTCCCGGATGGAGCTTGAACGCTAAACTCCCTTAACTCCGTGGTCGTTCTCCGATCACAACTCCGGACCTCAGCAGTACAACTCCGCAGGCTAGCCCCGGACGTGAAATCCGGAGTCGGAATCATATTAGCATGAGGGTTTATCTAGACGGACGAAGTGATCGCAGGAAGCTCGTGGTAACAACCTGGGAATATCCTTAACTACGACAAATCTAACCCGACGGCGGGGCACGATCTTCCAAAGTTGAAAACCATAAAAGGCCCATCGGAGCCCACCAACTTCGACGTTCTACCAACTATCTCTATCTCATCTCCCTGAAGTTTACACAATCATCTTTGATATTCAACAATGCCTTTTTTAATTGGAAAGGAAGTCGGCCCCATTGGCTATGGCACGATGAGTACGATTCCTACAAACACCGCAATTGGCGAATATTGTGCTAACAAAATCAGGAATGACCTGGAACGCGCAGCCTCCCTCAGAGGAGGTGTGCTTTGAGACACTGAACACTACCCTGGAACTCGGTGCCAACTTCTGGAACGGGGGCGAGCTATATGGCACCCCGGAGTACAACTCTATGCACCTGCTCAACAAGTACTTCACCAAGTACCCCGAGAACGCAGACAAGGTCGTTCTTAGTGTCAAGGGTGGCTTGAAGAAGGGCGAGCTTACCCCGGATGGCTCGGAAGAGAACATCCGTCGTAGCGTGGACGAGTGTCTGCGTCTGCTCGATGGCAAGAAGAAGCTTGACATTTTCGAATGCGCGCGACAAGACCCTGCGTTCCCCGTCGAGCAGACCATCAAGGTTCTCGCAGAGTATGTCAAGGAGGGCAAGATTGGAGGGATTGGGTTGAGCGAGGTTGATGCCGAGACAATCCGCCGAGCGTATGTGCCCTCTGTGTTTGATTTTATGGTCTTCATCTCCTATAGATAAACTCAACTCTAACTGCTTCTCTAGACACAAGGTGCATCCAATTGCTGCTGTCGAGGCTGAAATGTCCTTGTGGTCTACCGATATCCTCCACAACGACATTGCCAAAACCTGTGCGGAGCTCCAGATCCCTGTTATCGCTTACTCGCCACTTGGCCGAGGTGTCCTGACCGGAGCTGTGACCTCGCTGGCCGATATCCCCCATGGTGATATCCGGCACCACATGTCCCGTTTCCAGGAAGAGAACTTCAAACACAACATGAAGCTCATCAATGAGGTCAGTGACCTTGCTACTCGTAAAGGTGTTGCCCCTGCTCAGATTGCACTGGCATGGATCCGGACTCAGAGTAGCAAGCCTGACATGCCTACTATTATTCCCATTCCTGGCGGTACTACGAAGGACAAGGTGGTTCAGAATATGGGCGGTGCACAGGCGCTGACGGATTCCGAGATGGCTGAGATCGAGGCTATTTTGGAGGAACACACGGTTTCTGGGGCTCGATACTAGGAAGTCCCTGCAGGATATACATTTATTAGACTTGGATCATAGCAAATGAGAGATGTTTGTCATGCGAATGGGTTGTTGCATAGGTCAGATCAAGTGTAGAAGAGTCAACATACAACCTCACATGTGATAGGTGGTTGTCAGGATTGCAAATTCATAATTGATCATCACGTAGTATGTAGGGGGTTGAAGATATTGTTGCGTAGGGTTCATTGTATGTAGTAGTGTGTACAGAGGGTAAATGTGAGCTTACCATTGGGTTAGTGTGGTCCACTAATTGAGAGGTCTGTGCATTAGTGAATGAATCGATAAGAATCTAGGAAATGGAAAATAGCACGATAGTCTTTAAAACAACCATGGTCAATCCGTACATGTTAGGGCAATGGAGGAAGAAGTAGGGAAGAGAGCGGTGCTCAGTTGTGAAGAGCTCGCAGTTCATCACGTGACCAAGCTCAACTCCACGGCTGAACACGTGATGTGATACGATAGTCTCCCTCGCGCGACATCTACAGCCTAGCTAATAGACAGGTCAAAGTTATTTGTTGCCATCTCGTTTTCTCCGTACAGGCTATATCATCCACAATGGCTTCACGAGACTCTCCCGGTTCTCCCCTGTCCTCGGTAGGATCTCTCGAGACTTCAGATCATGAATCCATGAAACACGAGAGCCGCGCGCATTCACCCTCGATGTCCAACATGCCGCCCTCCAAGCGTCGTCGCACTGGCGTCGCTTCCTGGGACCGACAGACTCCTCTCTCCTCTGCTCAAGACGAAATACACCCACCTCCCTCCCCGACTGCCTCGATCTCCTCTGATAGCTCCGGCGATATCCCAAACTCCCCCGGCATCCTTTCACTCCTTGGCACCAATCAAGAAGAGGACTATAGTGGCCAGAGCACTGACCAGGTCACTATTTGCCGATGGGATGGATGCACCGCTGGCGACCTCGGCAACATGGATGGGTTGGTGCAGCACCTCCACAACGAGCACATCGGGAGCCGACAGAAACGGTACTCGTGCGAGTGGTCCGATTGCACCCGCAAAGGTCAAACGCATGCTAGTGCTTATGCCCTCCGCGCACATATGAGAAGTCACACCCGCGAGAAGCCATTCTACTGCACTCTACCCGGTACGTTGTCTCAGACCCAGACTCGAGCCCTCCAAACGGGCGCGTATGATGACAGATCTCGAGTACTAACAATGAAATATAGAATGTGACCGCAATTTCACCCGTTCCGATGCGCTAACCAAGCACATGCGCTCTGTTCACGAGACCGACACCATGCGTCCAAATGACTCCATCTCAAAAGTCCACGGCACCCCGGGCAGCACTACCGGCACCCCAGCCTCGAAGCTGCAGCGCATCCGCTTGAAGCTGACCCAGCCCAGGGAGCCAGGAACCGAGTCTGAGCCACACACCGAAGCAATCACCATTGTGCCAACCCCCGTCACAACCGACGCACACGATCCCGACGAGACCACGATGCCAGAGTTTGGACCCGAGCTCGACTTCGATGAATCCGAGCTCGCCCTACCCCGCGCGACCTCTACCGTCTTCTCCGTCGACAGATCGCGTGGGCTGGCAAGGAGGCTGCACAGCTGCAAGCTGAGTGGGAGGAAATCCGCCCGCGGCGCGAGCGCGCATGGCGCGAGAAGGAGGCTATCTTTGACGACCTCATTCATGCAGAGATTGGACTGTTCAGCGCAATGGTTGGCTCGGTACCACCTGCACACTTAACGACCAGCCTTGAAAAGCTGCAGCAGCAGCAACAGCAGTTCCAAGATCAACAGGACCAGTTGACCAAGTCGGCAGAGGCACCGACTATCGAGGGCAGCACTTAGCTGGCTGCTCTTTTCTCTCTCCTTCCCTACTTTCCTCCTCTTCTCCTCAATCTTCTCCCCCCCTGAGGCCATGCTCGGTTAGCTTGGCCTTGGTATTGCGTCACTTTGCAGTTACGGTTTCATTTGTTCTCTCATATCCCGGCGTGCATGGCGTTGGTGAATGCGTTTTTTATTTGTATTTTCAACCCAAGACAAAACAGCAGTGTCAACGGAATGTACGAATAGCCTTTTTTTTTTTTGTCGGTATGGCTTGGAGGCCTCGATCAATGACAGCTCACCACTATGGGTGATCACAATTATATTGTCAATAATCATGGTTTTATTCTCACCGCAGCATTATAATGCAAGGCTATATAGAGGAGTCCATCCCACATCCTTATTTCTTAGTCTCTGATATCACCTGTCAACTATGAACTAGCTAGATCAGGGCGCTATATAGGTATGACCTGTTCAAAATTCTTATGAGCTCATGTAGATGAGTGTGGATTGATAGACCTGGATCCTTTGTTCGAGTCACCCACCTACCTGGAGTCTATATGTGATGGTCGACAGACACTTGTTGTCTTAAATGATAATTCATACTGAGGCCCAAAGGCTTTGCTGGTCTTACGTTGGTTCTAACCAGAAACCAAAGCGAAGAAATTCAAATAACATGATCTCCACTGGATGTTCCCAGGAAGATAAAGAAAATCAGTCGACGCCATGGCAGCCACTCCATAAGGTACATGTGCAGAGAAAAGAAAACAAACTGCCCTTGATTACGGATGCCTCCATAGGAAGAATCCTACTATGCTCACAGCATACAAGAAAAGCAAACTAAAGCAAAGGGGATATGGTTAAAGGGCTCAATCCAGGCAACACAAGAAAGACCATGGAGAGCCAGTCCAAAACTCCCCACTGGAAAACATCTGGAAAAAAAAAAGAGAGAACCCAAAACGCGCCATGCAGTGATCATTCAAGATTGTGGATCATGCTCATTTCGGAGATTCTCTTTCTGTGCTTTTGGGGCTCACGCAAGAATTCGACGCCATTCGCAATGCCATTCAACAAGTTGCATCCATATGTACCTTCAACGAACAAAGAGCAAAAGAGAGAGATGGAGGTCACCTTGATGAGGGCAGCTCAAGGAATTGTGCAAAATGTCTGAAGATGACAATAACAACGACTCCAAAGAAACTCGAGTCCAATGCAAGAATATCGGAATAACGTAGTTCAAGATTGGGATTGGGAATATCGTGGAGAGTAGACAGAGAAGAGATCGCAAAAACATACGCCGAGTGTCTATCATCAAAAATAGGAGAAAAAGAGGGGGAAAAGGATAGGTAGATATCCGATATCAGAAACGCTGGACATGCATGTCATCAAACCGTGCTAAAGTTGAACTGAAACAAAGAACACCTGTACCCATTGTGCTGATGGGATACGATCGCTCAAGCTGAGCCGCCATTAGAGGCCTTGGAAGCTTTGCTGGCTTCCATGACCTTATTGAACATCTGCTGCAGCTTAGCACCACTGGCATCTTTGTTTGGCCAGTAGTTGAGTGAAACGTAATCCCTGTAAGTCAGGTCAGAACATGAAAAGATAAATGTGAGTGTAAAGAGAACGTACCAGAGTCGGACCTCCAAGGAGGGCATCGATTGCGAGCCCTCCAGATTATTGCGAATGAATTCTCCAATCTTCACAAGAGTAAGCCGGAGTTTCTGGGCCCGCTCGTTTTGCTTGGGTAATTTTTGGCAGTGATCATTGACACTTGCTTCAAATTGGCAACGATAGGCTTGAAGAACATGAAAGCCATGTCTTCTTTATTAGAACTGCCGTTCTCATGACCTTTGCGGCGACGAAGCTCATCATTAGAGGCATCGGATAGACGATGACGTGGACGATCATCAAGACCAGACCGTGAACGAGAGTCATGGCTGGGAGTATTATGACGGTCCACATCCCGGGGGCGGGGCCGTGACCGATCAGACTCACGATGGCCCTTGCGGGGATTCTCGGGCCTGCGAGAGCTCGAGGGCGCTGGAGAGGCGGAGACACTGCCACTACCCGAAACCCGTGAGCCACGCTTATTGTTGCGGTGGTGATTGTCAACTGCCCGTCTTGCTGTAGCGTTGTTATTGTACTTGTTTCTCAGAACAGACATGAGATATTCAGCTCGTCGGACAAGGTGGACAGCACCCGGTGATTTTGTTGCCTTCTCCTCGGTCTGTAGGCGTTGCGTCTTTCGCTCCACTCGGTGTTCCTCGAGGAAGAATTTGTCGCCGAGGCCAAGCTCAGTATCGTCACGAATCTGGGTCCACGCACCAAACCCATGGCGTGCGATACCCACAAGAAGCATCCCGTCTTCACGCGCACCCCACTGGCAACTATAGTCCGCTAATTTGGTAGCCTCGGGAAGCCGGAATGTCTTGAAATCAGTCAATGCTTTAATGATGCTTCGGATAAGGCGCATATCGGGTGGACGCTCAACGATAGTCCATGCATTAAGTCGCTTGACACCGTGATGATCGAACAAGACGGCCTTCTGCTCTTTCTTGGTGGGGTTCCTACCCGATTGTTTCATGGCCTCTAATTGATCCAGACTCTCTTGGACAAGCGCGTTTGCCTTGTCGGTAATTTCATGAAGAGCATCACGAACGGTGCCTCGATCGCGATTTTGTAGCCTGGCATCCTCGAGGATGAGGTCTTCGGAGTCATCCATATCGCCGTAGCGAAGGAAAGCTCGAGAAAGCGCACGGTATTCTTTTTCTCCGAGGGGGCGCTTGGGATCCAAGGAGGCACTCTCTTCCTCTCCATCGTCGATATTGACTTGAGCTCTTGCGAGTCGTTTCGCCTTGCGCTCCTCTCGTGAATCCGTAGTGTCCGTCGGGGCATGGCGCTTGCGGGGTCGATTTTGCTCAACAACCTCAGCTAGATAACGATCATCATCTTTGCGCTTTTCCTCGGCCTTGATCACCTCGAGCTGTTCCTTTGGAATGATGTCGTCCCAGGTAAGATCATCAACTTTGATGTCGACAAAGTCGAACGCTTTCAAAAATTCCTCACCACCGTCGGCTTGGATTTGCTCAGCCTCTTCGGTTTGGTGTAATTCTGCGTTTGCAAGGACGGAATCGATATCAAGCTGCTCCAGTTTCTTCTGGTTGTCGGTTTGTTCGAACATCTTCTGACCGCGGCGCTTGAGGATCCGAGAGATATCGTCTGTGGAATTAGGCTCGGCAACCACGCGGGCCATCTTATTTTGCATCTCGGAGGCTTCTTTGTCTGTGACACCACGCTGGATGGTGATGAACTCGAGCAAGAGCTTGTTGCGAGCTCTTTCGATGACTTCTTCTTCAATCGTATCCTTTGAGACAAGGCGGTAAACACTGACAGGTCTTGTTTGACCGATTCGATGAGCACGCGCCATAGCCTGCAAGTCCGCCTGGGGGTTCCAATCCGAATCAAACAGAACGACAGTGTCCGCAGTCATAAGGTTGATACCGAGACCACCTGCACGCGTTGAAAGAAGGAATGCAAAGTCGGTACTACCAGGAGCATTGTAATGCTCAATTGCCAAGCGACGGGCGGCAGACGGGATAGTTCCATCAAGTCGTTGATATTTGTAACCACGGTACTCCATATACTCACTCAGGATGTTAAGCATGCCAACCATCTGACAGAAGATCAAAACTCGATGGCCATCAACGCTCAACTTGCGGAGGAGTTGATCGAGAAGCATCATCTTTCCACTGCTGGTGATCATGGCTCGAAGGATATCTTCTCGACGAGCACTGCCTTCCAGAATCTTTGCTTCTGCGTTGGGGAACATAAATGGGTGGTTGCTGGCCTTTTTCAATTCCATCATGATGTTCAGGAGAGACTGCTTCATGCCCTTGTTCCCATCGTTCAGTGCAGCGTAGTTTTTCGTTAAGATGTTCTTGTAGTATTCCAATTGGACATCGGAAAGCTCGACTCGAATAATCTTCTCAGTTTTCGGAGGGAGATCCGACTCAACCTTGGACTTGGTACGCCGCAACATGTAGGGCTGGATAGCAGTAGTTAATTCCGCAAGTTTTTGGGATGCTGCCTCAGAGTTCAAATCCATGTCGACGTCGACTTCAACAAGGCCCGGGTTGAGGAAATCCATCAGTGCTGAAAGCTCGGCAAGGTTGTTTTGGATTGGGGTACCAGTAATCAAGAGGCGTGCCTGGCATTTCCATTCGAACAACTTGATATACAGTTGTGAATCGCGATTCTTGAGACGGTGGGCCTCATCCACTGCCATAAATTGCCACTTGAATTGGCCGAGGAACGGTGAATCATTCATTGCATACTCGTAAGTTGTCAAGAGAACGTGGAACTTTGGACGTTTGGGATTCCCATCGACCATCAATTCATAATCGCGCAAAACGGAGCGTGCCTTTTCACTACCATTGTAAACAACGTAGTTCAGGTCCGGTGTCCAGTGGTCAAAGGTATCAGCCCATGCTGGCATTGTAGATAGAGGGACGATGACGATAAATGGCCCTTGCTGTCGCCTGACATGGCGCATCCAGTTGATGAATGAGACAGTTTGTACTGTCTTTCCGAGACCCATCTCATCAGCCAAAACCACATTGCGACCCCTGACCCAATTGAAAGCCAAGAAGTTTAGACCCTTGACTTGGAAGTCCTTGAGTTCTCCATTCTGCAAGAAGCTGGGGGTTCCGTGAATGGGCTCGAAGGATTTACGCGTGGCAACATTCATCTCGTTCTTGTCGGAGATGGGTTGTCGAGCGGTGCGGTCCAAGAATCGGTCAATCTCACGTTGAGCGATCTCACTAACCAGGTCCTCTGATTCCCAAGTACAGGAATCGTAGAAGAGACGCTTCCATTTTACAAGGTATTCCGTGGTACCATCCTCGCCATCACGTACACCAATGACTCGTTCAACCTTTTTGTAATCCTCTATGGCCTCGACGTCTCGTTCGCGATCGAGGTTCCATTTTTCGCGATCTTCAGGAGGGGCGTCGACACTGTACTGCAACCGAATATCCTCATTGAGCACTTTCCGAACATAATTATCCACGCGTCGCGTGCTGCGGAAATTGGCTATCGATTCATTGCTTTCCCACGTAGCATGATAGTGTGATTTGTCCTGCCACTTGATACAAAACTCAAAGTCGTTGCGGCCGAGATCACTGGTTTTTGGATCGATGCCCTCCTTGAGGCGGTGATTAAGGACGACGTCGACAGCAGGGCGAGTGTCCTCTACATAACTCTCCATCCAGTAGTTCGGCGCAAGATCTTCAGGGTCATCTTCAAACATGGCTTCGTCTTCCTCATCATCCTCGTTGTAATTTGACACCTTCTTGGCGGTTCGTGTTGAGAAGCGGACCTCAGTCAATGAGGGCTCATAGCTAGCAGTTTGTTGGAGACGTCGCCTTCTCGCCTTGCTAGCACGAGCACTCTTTCCACCATACTCATCACTGTCGGACTCAGATAGGGAAGACACAGTAGCCGATCGCGAGGCTTTAGATGGTTGTTGGGATGGATCTTTGCGACGACGTTTAGTACGTGGTGCAACATCATCTGAGTCAGAGTCAGATGAGTCGGCAACATGGCGCGTTGTGCGAGCACGACCACTTCGTCGAAGCCCATACAGATCGGGATTTTGTCTGATCAGGTCGGTTTCGCTAACCGGTGACGATTTGCGCTTCGCACCGGGGACGGGGTGAGGGGATGAAGAGTTTTCACGGCTGTATGTATTGGCGCCGTAATCGCTGTTGTCGTCCGCTGCGTCATCATCTTCCGCATCTGAATCGGCAGACGCGCCGTCATATGACTCGTCCGCAACATCGGGTTCGGGGGAGGACTCGGAGACGGGGTGAGACTCCACGGGCTCGGACGGACTGCGCTCACGATGCGTTACCGTGTCGCCATCCGTGTGGGCATCGTCAGCGACCGGCGAAATAGGGTAGCCATTAGACATGGTCGAGGTAGAAGGAGGTTCCTGAGCAGATGGGATCACCATGCCAGAGGCTATTACCGAGGGGCAGTCAGCATTGAAGCTCGATTCAGGCTAGGAGAGGCATGAAAGAGACAGGGACGGGTGGAACAATGGCACGCGACTCAAATTGCGGTCAAATTGAGCCTAAAATCTAGCACAATGGGACAGGATATTGACTTTGATGAAAGAGTATGTTTTTTTGATAACGGGTGGGATGGACGCGGCCAGACTGTAAGCCAAAGCAATGGACAGATTGGTACACACAACCAGACTTGGCGAAAGCAGTGACACGCCGCTTGATCGACGACAGTTGAAAACTGTCCCGATCGGAGCAGAATAGAGGGATTCAAGGATTCGTGCAGTGGGTCGACAAGCGCGGAGAAGTACCGCGGCGAATGCTTCGGTCGGCACGTCTGTGCTTTGAGGAAAAGATTAAATCACTTACACTCCATAGCGTGGTGACCCCGAAAGCGGGGGATCTGTCGATCAATGTGGGAAAGTAAATGGTGGGGGGGGAGGCGTGAAGCTGGAATCTTGGGGAGGAGGAGACGAGAGACTTGGAAGAACTAAGAGTTGGGGACTGACTGGAGGGTTTGCTTCGGTTTGGTTTGCAGGGAAAGTAGACACCCGATCTATTAGGCATCAATTAGCTTAACCCTATTGGGGCTAGCGCATTCGCTTGGCACCGGACATAACATATCATCACGTGGCTTGCGGATCTCGGATAAACCGCCAATCCGAGTCCAGGCCAACAGCCAATCACCGCCTTGATAAATAAGTGACGCAGTGGTGGCCTAAGGCATCACAGCCCACAGAAAGCGAAGTGCATTCAATTCTACCGCCCCTCGTTCGTCGACAGCAGTGATTCTTCCTGTCTTATTTCTAGTCAAGTCTGCGCAGAGATACTTGGTGCTTTTTGCTGAGCCCAGTTGATTCACCTGCGACAGCGCTTATTCCGCCAATCTCAACCCTCCGCCCCTCCTCCACTTGGTGCTGATTCTTTTTTTCAACCCGCTTCATACAACACGGTTTCCTTTGAACCACATCCACCCACCATGTCTGACAAGCTTACTCGGTATGTTTCTGGAGCCTTTGGAGTGTCATATCACCAGCTAACGATACATTTCTCTCTATAGTATTGCGATCATCAACAGTGACAAGGTTCGTCGCGAAATACCCCCACTAATAAGATTTTCTCTCCGGTTCATGAATGCCTGGCTCACACGACATGTTTCCAACTTTACAGTGCAAACCGAAGGTACGCGATTCGTTTTGATATTTGCTGGTCTGCACGGAGGCTAATGAATTACAGAAATGTCGTCAAGAGTGCAAGAAGTCTTGTCCCGTGGTCCGCACAGGCAAGCTTTGCATTGAAGTCGATCCCAGTTCTAAGATCGCCTTCATTTCCGAACGCCTGTGCATTGGTTGTGGTATCTGCCCCAAGAAGTGCCCGTTCGGAGCCATTCACATCATCAACTTGCCTACCAACCTCGAGACCCAAGTCACCCACCGCTACTCAGCCAACAGTTTCAAGCTTCACCGACTTCCCATGCCCCGTCCCGGTCAGGTTCTCGGTCTGGTTGGAACAAACGGTATTGGAAAGAGTACCGCGTTGAAGATTCTTAGTGGCAAGCTGAAGCCTAACCTCGGTCGTTACGAGAACCCTCCCGACTGGGAGGAAATCCTGAAGTACTTCCGTGGTTCCGATTTGCAGAGTAAGCACCATAGCCTGAGTATCACGGCCTCTGTCCGACGTTGCTGACTGTGATAGACTACTTCACCAAGATTCTGGAAGACGATCTGAAAGCGGTTGTGAAGCCTCAATATGTCGATCAGATTCCTCGTGCTGTGAAGGGACCTGTTCAGCAGGTGCAGCAGCTCATCTCCGCGCGCGCTGCGCTGGGTAACGAGCAGGAGATTATGGATGTCCTTGGTATGTTCCTGTACTCCAATATCCTGGGATTCATTTGCTAACCTTCTCCCAGAGCTGAACCAAGTTGCGCAGCGTGATATCGGCCACCTTTCCGGTGGTGAGCTTCAGCGTTTTGCTATCGGTCTGGTTTGCGTGCAGAAGGCCGACGTGTATGTTCTCCGTTCAGTATATTCATGCTATTGAGTCCTGTCCGTTACTAATACTAATATAGGTACATGTTCGACGAGCCTTCCTCATATCTCGATGTTAAGCAGCGTCTGGCTGCTGCCCGTACAATCCGCAGCCTCCTCCGCCCTGATGACTATGTCATCGTTGTCGAGCACGATTTGTCCGTCCTCGATTACTTGTCCGACTTCATTTGTGTGCTGTATGGTCGTCCTGCTGTTTACGGTGTCGTCACTCTGCCTTCCTCCGTCCGTGAGGGTATCAACATCTTCTTGGACGGCCACATCCCTACCGAGAACCTGCGATTCCGCGAGGAATCGCTCACCTTCCGCCTTGCCGAGGCGGGTGAGGAGTTCGTTGCGGACAAGGATCGTGCCTTCGCTTATCCCGCGATGGAGAAGACCTTGGGTGACTTCCACCTGAAGGTTGAGGCCGGAAAGTTCACCGACTCCGAGATTGTCGTCATGATGGGTGAGAACGGAACTGGAAAGACCACTTTCTGTAAGATGCTTGCTGGTGCATTGAAGCCTGATGGCCTTATCTCCGTTCCCAAGATGAACATCAGCATGAAGCCCCAGAAGATTACTCCCAAGTTCACCGGTACCGTGCGCCAACTCTTCTTCAAGCGTATCAAGACCGCGTTCCTGTCTCCTCAGTTCCAGACCGACGTCTACAAGCCCCTGAAGATGGATGACTTCATCGATCAGGAGGTTCAGAACCTGTCCGGTGGTGAATTGCAGCGTGTCGCTATTGTCTTGGCTCTGGGTATGCCCGCTGATATCTACTTGATTGACGAGCCCAGTGCCTACCTGGACTCCGAGCAGCGTATTGTCGCTGCTCGTGTCATCAAACGTTTCATTATGCACACCAAGAAGACCGCTTTCATCGTCGAGCACGATTTCATCATGGCCACCTACCTGGCTGATCGTGTCATCGTCTTCGACGGCCAGCCATCCGTGAGTGCTCGCGCTCAGACGCCAGAGTCTCTGGTCGGTGGTTGCAACAGGTTCTTGAAGAGCTTGGATGTCACTTTCCGTCGTGACCCCACCAGTTACCGCCCCCGTATCAACAAGTACAACAGTCAAATGGACCAGGAGCAGAAGCTGGCAGGCAACTTCGTAAGTTTTCTACCTCATCCACAGATTCTATCAATTCCATTTATAGATCCGGCGCTAACTATATTCAACAGTACTTCTTGGAAGAAGAGAACTGAAAAGGGCGTCCACAACGAGCATCGTCGCCGCCGTCACAAACGTGATGGCCGCGACTATGAGCAGCGGCGCAACAGGCACCGCGGCGATTGGAAGACCATGTGGTTAATGGGGTTCCCAGGCGTATACAGAGCCTCGGGGGTTCAGGGAGAGGGATTCCGTCACCGCGCCGGGTCCTCTTCCGGTGCCGATGACGGTCTCTCGGACGACGATGGAGATAATGACGATGATGGCGATTTAAATGGCAACAGTGACCCCGACTAAAAGGTAGTGTGGCCTGCTTCACACCCTGCTATTCCTGGTCTAGTACGCTCATTTACTTCTGCGACCTGTTGCCATTCGTCAGTCTATCAGCAAATGTCTACATCGTTATTCGCCTTGCAAACTGCCTTGATTTGCTCTGGGTTTTTATATCATATCCAGAGTCGTCGGCCCCCGGTTGGGAACACATGTCCACAGATCTTCCACTAACGCCTGTTAAATTTTTAATGGTGGATTAGGTTCGGCATGGTTTATTGTTCCAACGGAGTTTCTTATGTTTGCATTAGGTTGGAGGGTTTGGGTTCCAAAAAAAGCTCTTCCATGAATTTTATGATTTGTTTAAAGATGTTGCGTCAGAATGGATTGGTGATGAGGCTGATTCCAGACTTGGGATGGCATGGAATAGGCGATTGCTGAAAAGCTGCCAGGTACATTACATTACCTCTACGTCGTGTAGATAGTTTTCAACCAATTGTTGTACAGATGTTTTTTGAACTTCCTATTCTCTCTTTTTTGTTCATCCTGGTTCCAACCTTCTACAGCAGGTTTCGTCCAGTCTACATCCTCAGAGATCTCTCACTGGCCTCGCTCTCGTCATCATCACCCTCAGAGTCCTTGTCATCCTTAGGAGACGTCGCCTTAGCGGGAAGTCTCTAGCAAGAGAGACGACGGGAAACGCTGCAGGAGGCCTACGCCTTCGTGCCGACGGACCTCTGAACCGCCGACGGCGTCTTGGACAACCCGAGTTACACTCCGTTGGAAGCTGACGACTGCCCCGTACCAATAACGAACGTTATGCTCGGTCCAGTAACTCTTCTTTTCCATCCCACCGCGCAAAGTCTTGCGTCGTTCTCGACGTGCGCGAACCTCACGGAGCCGTCGAACCCCGTCAAATGAATGGTCCGAGTCATGCATATTGTAAAGCATCGGCCTCTCCAGCAGAGGCTGGTAGATGCTCGCGCCATACGCAGGACGGTATGGGTGATTGAAGGTATAGGTGATTGGAGGTGAGCGATGATGTGGAAACAGAAGCTAAGAACTGGGACTTGCGAGGAGGTCGTTTCGGAACCTGCGACTCGGGCTTTTTCGTCGTCGGGTCCTCGCAGGAGACCCTATAGCCGTGCGTTTCCTATCACTCTTCTTTCCCCACTGAGTTGCCGAGCCAGAAGTCGCCTATATGCTCAGGCATACCCAGACCCGTTTCGCATTGCCATGAGTGCCCGGACCTGGGATGGCGCTGGTCGGACTGGTGAGGCGGTGCAATCTAGCGAGCGACATCAAAGAAGACCCTTGGTCCAGTTAGCTCGACTGGCCGTATCCTCGACATCTGCCATTTGTTTGAAGAGGACGATAGATAGCATAACTCGCTACCAACACTTCAACACCTATAGAACGTGGAAACGGTTGCGTAAAGCAATCGAGGTCGTGCGCTGTGAGCAACTTCCTGGGGTTTATACCGCGAGGGAAAAAGGGAAAAGGATGATAAATTTTTCTGGTGACCTTGGAGTGATGGTCCCGCTCGGGATTTGAAGCGCTCGTCGATAGTGTTGAGGCTGGCCAGTTTTTCCTTTCCGTCCGTCGATTTTGTGACGGATATCCAAACGATCGACAGGCAGAAGCGTGTTGTTTCATCAAGCGTTCTTTGATGACAGGTGTTTTGTCGCCCCAGGCTCCTTGCTTAATAGCTTGGACTTTGTGCTGGATTCTCTCGACCTCCTCACTCATAACCTGGATCGAAAATGGTTTCAAATTGCCCCAAGAAGACTTGGAATTTCAGGAAATCTCGGACGTCATCAGACAGATTGAAGTTTTCCTGGAGTAGGTTCTGTGCTTGTTCGACAGTCTTCCGTTTGAGTGATGATGTTCATAGTGGGAGAATGCCTATTTGTTGTATCTGAAATAGACATCTGCGAACGTTCTCATCGAAACCAGGAAAATCGTTTCGTTGACAATGTTTCCTGGAGTTTGCCCACGATCCCCTCCGCACCGAGGGGAACATACTGTACTTTCTTACCTTTTCATATTGCCTTTGCGGCCGATTTTCGGTCCAGAAAGGCGCGATGAGGAAGGCGCGACGATTCCCTCATTATATCATTATATCTAGTAAGGCGATCGAGTACTTCGGCCCCTTCTAGATCAGCGAGGCCGACCTGCAGCACCTCCCAGGAAAGAGGATCAGCCCCCAGGTCCGTCGATAGGTGTCTTACTTGGATTCTGGCGGAAATGCAGGTAATCCGTCCTTCAGTTCCTGCATCACATCGTTGTTGTTCGATCCGCTTGATGAACAGCATTCCGTAGGTCGACAGAAATCCATAGCACAAGCCGAAGTTCCTCACGAGCTCGGGAAACCCAAATATCATGAAAGCTTTTTTACAATACTGACACCGTAGGCAGGCTTGTCGCCGGAAGCCTTCATTGCTTCAATGTGATACCTGCTCTGCCGCTTGACTTGTTATCGCCATGTGCACTTCCACCCCACGCTGGTATTCGGCGATTTGGCCGTCTCGGCTAGAAGTGACGAAGGTATTCGAAGAGGAACGAGTTGTTGCTGGGCCATGGCAAATCAATATATAATGTGGTCGTCGTCGTTGTAGAAGTGCAGACCCAAATGGCATTTCCCTGCATCCTCGGCCATATACGTAGTGACTTGGGCGTTTGCACCTAACGTATAAGCACCTCTTGAGCTTACTGTCGATCTTCTTTGTCAGAAGAACGTTGGCTCTTGACCGGGAATTACCCTGTCGACTGAAACATTGATGGTACCAGCAAGAGTCTTGCCCCGTGTGGACTAATCGAAACCAAGGTATAGTGTGCTTGCCCAACGACAGAGGGCGCGTTGGTTATCAGCAAAGGTAAATCTGGCAATGTAATTATCATTCTGATACCAAGGAGAAACAGAATACTGCTGAGTAGGAGGTTGTTGGATGGTACCCCTGTAGCCCGCTGGCCCGTTGGCATAAGCTGGCCACCTTGGTGAGACACAGTAGGATCAGAAGTTGAATCCGGCGACTGCTGGGCAGAGGGACAAAATACTTCTTCAAAGTGGGCTGGTGACGAAGATGATACATATGTTTAGAATCTTGGAAGGGGATGGACGTATATGCTCTGGAAGAAACTTACTGTCTTGTGTGAAGGGAGAGTCAAACAGAGGAGAAAGGGGAGTCAGAGGAGACAAAGGGGAGTATGGAAGCAGGAAGTGGAAGCAGGAAGAGGAAGATGTAGAAGAGAGATGTGAGGGAGCAATCATCTCCTTATTTATACCCAAATCTTCCTCTATTGTCCCCAATATGGATGCACATAAGTTCTTAATCCAAACAAACTGGCGTTAAGATCTATATAAACCTCCTGAGGGCTCGCGAAGTTTGTTTCCGAGTATATAAACTGTATGAATCATCTGTCCCACATTATGTCCACGGGTAGCGCTGTAGATTATTTAACTGTAGTCTATTCATGAGGGTCATCAGAAGGCAAGGCCACAGGCCAAGGAGATATACAACCTAAAAGAGGTCCTGAGTAAAGTCGATGATCCAATGACAGGCCACATCTCCTAGAAGTGCAATTAGTTCGGCATTAGAGTGGCATTACGGACTGAAATGGTTCAGACACCAACTTTTGGGAATCACCCCTAGCGCAAGAGTGAGCCCAAGCTATATTTAGTATGCAAGTCGGAATGGTGGACGTCTAGAGGGATTACCAGACCTGGAGGACAGCAAATGAGATTGCAACATAGATTCAGCTCAATATCCTACATGTGTATTGAAGGGCAGAAATTACTTGCATATGAAGCCAAGTGTGAATGAAGATATCCACACCCAGCTACTCCTCTTCAATCTCTCCTTCCTCGCTGCCAGAGTGAATGGCCTTCTCGTCCTTCTTCGCGTCCTCATTTTCTTCTTCCGGAATGGCAGACCGCTCCCGTCGGGGGGCTCTCGGACCCTTGCTGCGCTCTCGCTCCCGGCTATCACGTCGGTACCGCTTAGCAGACCGGCTAGCCACACTCTCAGTATCACTGTCACGTCGGCGTCGGCGGTCACCACTGGCCACACTGCGAGTGTCGCCGACAGTACCACCACCATAATCAAGCTCATCACGACCTCCACGGGGATCGCCGCGAGTGCGGTACAAGCGCTCGCGTTCGTCTTCACGTCGGTCTGGGTCTCTAACACGGGGACGGTCAAAGTCACGGTCCCGGCTACGATAACGGTCACGGTCTCCACGCTCATCGCGACGGTCACGAGATGGGGGAAATACCGCTGACCTTGCGGTAGGTTCGTTCGCGGTCGGCCTGGGCCTTACGACGGTCTGCTTCGTATGCATCCATTTCAGGGGTCCGGTGTCCTCGTCGTTCTCCTCTTCCGCTGCGGTAGTCACGATCACCACGATCGTAATCCCGCCGACCTCCACGGCTTTGAGAGAGTGCTTCGCGCTCCCTCTCTGCATCCTCATCTCTTTCTTTCAAGCGGCGAATTGCTTTTTCAAAGGCAGACTCCCGAAGTTCGTCGGACTCAAGGGCCTTGTATTCGTCGTACTTCTCAAGGCGAGGTTGGACTTCAGCCCAGGTATCGGTGACCCGGACAGGCGGTTCTAGACGCTTGATACGAGAACGCAGTGCGTCCACGGCACGGCGTTGCTGACGATCGGCGGCATGCTTCTCATCTTCAGTGCGCCGGATCGCCTTTTCTTGGATGCGTTGGAAGATAAGGTTGAGGATGTCAGGGTCGATCTTGGAGGTGCGGCGGTCGGCAGACATGATAGAATTGAATTCATCAAATGTCGTTTCAGGCGTAACTTCGTATCGTTTGTCCTGAAATCAGTTCGTTAGTATAGATAGTCAACGATCCGATTGGACCCGAAAGAACTTACATCCAGAACATCCAGCACGTCGTTCCGAGGTCCACGCAAAGCGCGCTCTTCTTCTTCCACCATATCCCAGAACAGATCAAGAGGGGTCGAACCAGACTGGCCCAAGATGCCATGGTATCTGGGGTCATCCTTAATTATCGGGCAGATATTCATCCACTTGGCGCCCGCCTTGATCTTACCTTGGGATCGGAGCTCCTTAAGGAGGGCCACGAATTGCTCTCGGTTCTTACGCTCTTTTCTGGCTCTGGCTGCCTTGTGTTGCTGGCGAGCATCGTTGAAAGCCCGCTCCAGGGACTTGATATGGTTCTCGAAGGCAATCAGAATGTCAGACTTGCTCAGGGTCTTGAACTTGTCATCACCTTGGAACTTGCTGTCAGACTGAATGATAGCATGAGCCTCGGACCAACGCGTGTATGGCTCCAGGTTGAGTGAGCCCAGGATGTTCATCAGCTCATCCATAGCAGCCTTGTGTGTGACAGATTCTTGCTCGACGTGAGCCTTTTTGAGTTCAAGGATGTACTCTTCGAAAAGCTGGCGTCTCTCAGATTCCTCATTGGTAGACCTGAATGTGGTCTCCCCCTCAATGATCGGACGGATCGTCTTCCAGCGGCTGTAGTACTTAATTTCAGGATGCCGCTTCAGCATGGTGTTGAAATCCGCACGAAGCTTGGCGAATCGTTCTTTCGCCCGGTCCTTTTCCTGCGCGCGAACCTCGACCACGTATTTCTCGAATGCTGCCTTGCGGTCTCGCGGATCCTTGAGAGCCCGGTATTGCGGGTCCTTGATCGTAGCGCGCATTGTTTCTTCCCAAGTCCAATCAGGCTGCACGTTGTGGCGTTTGAGCAGCTTCATGAAGGCGTTCTCGGCCTCTTCAAGAGAATGATAGTCGGGATCCATGGTCTTGAATTCTGGAGCAGCAACCAAGCCGTTCGTCGCTTCATATGGCGCATATCCACCGCGTCGGTCGCCGTATCCACGATCACCGCGATCACCGCGGTCACCTCGGTCACCTCGGTCAAAGTCTTCACGGTCACGTTGCTGGGGTTGCGGGAAAGAGGTCCCGCCTGCCACAAAGGAAGGCGCACTAAAATGTTATTAGCATTGAGGTAAGTCAATTTGGGAAGGCACCTACGCGGGGGGGTGCCAGGGGGGCGGGCGCCTGTGCAAGCGCATCTTTGTAAACTTCAGGCATTTCCCATGTGCTTTGCTTGGTTTCTGTGTGGTACCAGTACTTGCGTCCAGCATCTGTAGTGTGTTCCCTCCATGGCTGGTTTGCGAGAGCTAGCTGCAAAGAAGTCAGTTAAGCTCATAACATTTTGGGGTCTAGTACAAACCTCAACCGGAGTCATCAACTCTTGAGGCTTGGTCCATTGTGTGGCTTTGGTCTGGACATTGTAATAATAAACGCGACCTTCAGCATTCTGCGCCTGCTGCCATAGGGCAGCGCCTGGGTTGATGCTTAAATCCATTGTCAAGGGTGTTGAAGAGAGCAAGAGAGAGAAGTGAAAACGGAGCTTGATCACTGATCTCCGCGGTTATGCGCTTTTGGCATTTCGCGTCGACCGTATCAACACTTATCGGTTATCTCCTGAGCTCCAAACAGCCACTTTATTGACTCCTTTGCGACATCTGTTGTCGCAATGCCTGGTCTGGAGATCCCGGGTGAATTCTTGCGTCATGCCATTCTCGACACAGTTGTCCCTCATTCTCCGGCACTCGACATTGAGGGCGCTCTGAGTTCGTCTCTAGAGAACGGAGCTGATGATCTCCCCTCTGTTCTCTCGTCAATCCCTCAACGATCTCTATTATTCTTCGGTAGGCACTTTCAAAAGCTCACGAGGGTTTTCCTCTTACTCATTAATAGCTATTAGATGAATTCTTGTCTGTCCGTATCGTCTTGAGGCTGTCTGATTGCTCAGAAACCATCCTAAAACACTATCTGCCACGACTTGAAGTCAAGCTCGATGTCTTCGCCGTCGACCCGGCGGAATCAGTCGGTGAAAATCTTACGCCAACTCGTGATATAATATTCTCGGGAATAGTCAGTGGAGATGAGGATCCCCTGGTGGTCTTCAACGAATTCGAGGGCGACGAAGGCAGTGGGAACCATGTCTATTTGGTTTGGAACATTGAAACTGTACTGCGTGAGTTATTTGGATTTTTGGGTCGGATACCATGATCTGAACGTCACTAATTGGTCGATAGGACGTCCCCGTATTCGAATTCATCACCCCTCACTCTTATTCATTGCCTCTACCACTCTGAATCCAGCTGACGCTCGCCGCCAAGAGGATTCGGAGGATGATTATCTTCCTTCACTTGTGCCCGCGTCGACTAATATGCTACAATCTCTATCCATCGACAAATCATTCAATCATAAAGAGCCTTTCCTCCCTGCTTCCAGACTGTTGAGGGTTGTACCGACGACGTATAACGAAGACCCGATTTACAATATCCAGCAACACCACGGTCATCCCTTTCGTGTTGTGCCCGCCGCAAGTGCAAGGATTCGGTACTCTCGGCTGAACTCCTACACTGGTACACCAATGACAGTGGCCAGTCTTGACTTTGAGGTCACCCCTTATCTGACTTGCGAGGTCGCCTTTGACAAAGCGAATCTTCACCTGTCCGAGGGAACGATTGAGTCTCTGTCAGACACACCGGGGCTGGCTCTTCCTATTACTTGCCGTCCGCGAGACGACGTGACCCTCATGTACAAACTCACACCGGAGTATGGCCCAGAGACCAATCCATCATCTACCGCGTTGGTCAGCACTCTGGACATAGCTCTCGAGGCAATAATTCTTGTAGATGACGAGTGCAAGCCACGTATTTCTATGCAGTGGAGAACAAACGTCGATTTCTCAGTCGCCTTAAACCCGACCTTTGGGGGGCCCAGTCCAGCGTTGCAAAGGACCAACCGCCCTACCAGTCTGTCCGTGTCGACCCAAGCGGGCGCGACACCTTCAAATCGAAGCTCATTACGAGAACGAGCATACTCGGTTACTGATGTTGGCATCACAATCTCCTTTTCTGGACCTGTTCGTGTACAAGTTGGTTCTGTCTTCTCTTGGGATGTTTTCATTGTCAATCGATCAAACGTTCCTCGCAAGTTTGCCTTAATTGCCATCCCAAAGCGGAAACGTGTGGACCCACGAGGGCATGTTGCTCGGCCTTCTTCATCATCTATTACCAGCCGGAAAGAGGACCAAGTGGCCGAGGCGGTGACTGACGATAACATTGTGCATGCGAGGCAAAAGAGTGTGGCTGGTCAGGAAGTGGAACTGATCAGCTTGAGCACAGATATCCGCGTAGGGTGAGCATTCTCTACCATGTTTCTTTCCCTTTATCTCTCTAACCTAACGTTTTTTAGCCCTCTCCTTCCAGGAACTTGCCACTCGACCGAACTGAAACTCCTTCCTCTGGCCACAGGCCCACTTCATTTGGAGGCTGTCCGGCTTGTAGATGTGAACACGAACGAAACGACAGATATCCGAGATCTTCCGGACATTTTGGCGGATGATCAGCCTCGCTCCAGTTAAGAGCAACCCAACACTGTACATATATATATGACATCGAGCTATAGCTACTTTTAATGTAGCATGTCCTTAACATATTATCTTTCCTATAGCCTTTTATGGTATGCTTCTAAAACAGTCGTATCTGAGGTTGATAACACCTTCGGCCCGGCCGATTTCGGTATTTCGTCGAGACTCTACGGGACCTCATATCTACTTTGTAGCTTTTCACTGCCCAGTAGCTGCTCTTGGATTTTGAAACTCCAAGCTGCGCTGTGAACGACTGAAAGCCTTACTATTACCCTGGCTAAGAGGCTGGAGAGAAACAATATGAACTTATGGTACGCCCCTTGGGGTGGCATTGTCTGGTACGGTCTGTACTGCTTGCTGGGTACTGCGAATGGCTTACTGTCTCGATTGTCAGGGTAGGAGGCATTATGGAACATTCTTGCGGAGTGTATCTTCCGACCTCGTGTAAGCCATGCTTTTCAGGCGCTGGATGAACAGGTTGACGTCTGTAAAGCAAGGTATGTTATTGATGTCTGTCATACCGCCATCAGCCGCGATGGACTGATCGAAAACGCCGATTCCAGATGCCGCGGTTCAACAAGCACTGTCAAAGTTCTAGGTTATTTCTGATTTCGTGACGGCCTTGATGAAAACTGCTTCATTGGCACCCAGCGTGTTGGATCCTCGCGTGTTCTTTTCCCCATGAGAAGCTGCGTATTGATGTTGTCTGTACGAAAGTGACCGGTTTGCCGGAATCGGGAGATAGAGAGCGGCTGCGACCTTGCTAGACCATCGTGTCACGAGCGGATCTGTCAAGAGCACACCATTCAGCTGCTCTTCCCTTCTCAACAACAAAGATTCAGCAGGTTTGTGTGTAGCTCCACAAATTCGGCATCTTTCTGGGCCTTCAACAGGGGCATCACACTCGGCTTCCCCTTAATAGGTCCATAGACTTGCTCAGCAAACACTCGCATTTGGAGGAGTATTTGCTGAGTTTTCTCCATATGTGCCAAGGACCTGATGCTCTTGGTCTGAGACATGACGGTCCTTCCAGCTGCCCTCCCCGAGACCAAAGTCGACACACTCCTTCTCCTTCTCGATGGACCACCAAGGCGGCAGCAAACCTTTGCGCTGAGTCTCCTTGGGTAATCGGACGACTAACATACTCGCTGCATAATGCCTGCCATGCTGGATAATGTCCAGTCTGTCCTGAACGGCCAGGAGACGCCCACCCAGTATGTGCCCAGCAAGCCCGCCTAAGCAGGATTACTTCTCTCCATGACAATTGCAGGTTTTCTGATCCTTGAGGTCAGGATCAGGGGGCTTCGTGTTGGGCTTGCGCTTCATGGTCAGCCCAACTTTCATAATAGACATTGCTCCGAGGACAAGCGCCCCGACTTGACTCAGGTTGCCTGTCAGCGGTACGCATTTCCGCGTAAGGAAGCAATGGAGTTTGGAAATCATATTGGTTCAAATATCAAATATAAAGTTAGATAGAGTGTGTCGATAAGAAGCTTGAACACATCTAGTTCTGTCGGGTCGTGTAGCCACCTGTGCGCGGCAAGGCGGGTGAAGGGAGTGGTAATCGCAAATTCGAGCCCAGATTGGACATTCCATGTTTCGTAATCCGGAGACGAAGATCGGCTCATTGTGTTGCTGTCTCGTTGGGATCTCCATAATTCAGCGAGGCCCATCCTCAGCTTGGCCACGATTTGCACTTAGTTCCATTGCTGGGATTCTTAAAAGGGAACGGAGTTCGTCCATTTCTAAAGCAAGGTGTTTGACTGCCTTGCCGGGGGGGTTGTAATCCTCCTATAAGTCTTCGTAATGCACTAGGTAGAAGATACTAATACTGCCTCAGCGGGCAGCTGCTCGGTTGAGACTCTCTCAGTGTACTCCAAATCGGTCTGAGCTGACTGCGAGACAGCTGGCACAATCACTTCTGACACTTGGCCAGCTGTATCCATTGCGTATTTGTCGGAAATGGAAAGCAATAGGGATCCGTTGCCTTCCACCATCTCCTCTGTTAGCCTCTTCTTACGGTCAGCCTCGTTCCCACACGACTCGACCATGCCAGCTGTGCGTAGGCACGTTGACGGACTCACTGACCTTCTGGCACACACGACGGACACGACTCCCTCGGTAAGGGTGGTATCGTGCATTTCTTGCATGTCGTTTCAACAGGTGAGTGCGGCCTCGGCCTTTCACAGGCTGCCAGGGTTCAAGAGCGGCATTGTGGTGGACAGAATCGGAGGGAGGAACCACAGTACTAGATGTCGGATCGGAAGTCATCACGAGATCGTTGTCGGCATCGACGGGAGCTGTTTGCCAGATACCAGAAACATTGTCTGAGCGAAAGACCAGCCCTGGAGTGCCGCCGTTGTTAATAACGGGGGAGTATTCCACTCATCCATGGTTGCCCAATTGCTTCTGCAACCTTGAATGGCAGCCATCTACATAGGTATTTGAATATCAGTGAAGTAATCATCTTTTTCCATCATAATAACTTACCACTTTATACTAGGTCATGGTAAATATATATATCGTAACAGTAGTGATTAGCTGGAGGAGGACACTCTTTGGAAGAAGGGATAGAGATAGGGGACTATATATATATAGTCCACCGGGAAGTGAAATGAATTGGAAAGGAGAAACATTTGAAAGAAAAGAGATAGAAAAGAGATACTTTGTGTACTAGTAACTACATAGAAGTGGCATATTAACTGTACTGTTGAACGATATGAACTGTGGTGAACTAATCCCGATAGAAAAGCTACCTGTACGATTTGCCCTTTTCAATGTCTTTGTTATATCACATACTATCCATAGTGTCTACTCTGTGATATTGTTCATTTACCCTTTTAGAAGGTTATAGTAACCATGTATCTATCCAACAGCCGCGATCTACCATGATCGACACTCGGAAGGAAACCGAGTGCCAAGACTGGCCCCCAAGGAGGCAGTGTTGACAAAGGTACAAAGAAAGATATTTATCACTGTTTGAATTGAAACACAAAATACTGTTATAGAATTTAGTGCCCATCAAGTGAATGTATAGGTCATTATTATGTAGATCGTACGAGTTGATATTCCAAGCGAAATATAGTTCAACGAATGTGATTGGTGGGAGCAGATCACGGGGTAATCGACTCGGCATTGGGGGGCCAGGTGACTTTCGTTAGTCAAAGGAATCCGGAGAAGGGCTATCTTCTTTCCTTGATATCATCATCTTATCTGGGATTTTCCTAACATCGGGGATTGGGTTTAATATCCAGCTTCTCAAAGTTGCCACTGCCCCGGTGTCCCCTTGTACTTTGCGTCATACTGGCGCACCCGGTCCCTTCCCAGAAATCTTGCCTATCACTCTGCTCCAGTCGCCAGAATACTTCAACATGCTCTGTTCTGCGAAACGGAAAGTCCTGGATGGACTGAATAGAAGATACATTTACGGTCGCGTGGTATGTTTGATGCCCCTTACTGAGACCTGGCATGTTGTCACCTCTCAATTTGCTTCCAGCTGCTAATCATACTATCATTATCTGGTAGCCTTTATTGCACACGATCATTTTCCTTGTCGAGATGGCAGTAGCAGCACGCCTTGCTGCGAAATTTAATACCTACTATGCTGAAAGGCCAGGTAAGCCTCTTGCCGCCGGTTCCCGCGGGATCACAGACTGACATCACTGCTATAAATAGTGCTCACGACGATGGTCACCAACGCTGTAAGCTTGCCGCAATATTAACCACCGAATTATGAACCGACAATTGACAAGATGGATGCTATAGGTTCTTGGTGGTGTTGCCGATACCGTTGCGCAGTTGATTACGGCCTTCCGGACCCGCCGACCTCCAACCAGCGGCGACGATTTCCTTTCGATCGAGATCCCCGACTTTGACAAGCAGAAGCCCCCCGCTGTAGGGGAACTGGGATATGTCCGGAGCTCGTCCCCGCCTTTCGATTTTGAGCGTCTGACGAGGTTCATGGCTTATGGCTTCTTCATGGCGCCGGTGCAGTTCCAGTGGTTTGGATTCTTGTCCAGAGCATTCCCGCTCACCAAGAAGAACCCGACAGCTCCGGCTTTCAAGCGTGTTGCCTTTGACCAGTTCATTTTTGCACCATTTGGTATGACCTGCCTCCAACTATTCTGGGTTGTTTTTTTGGACTGGACTGATTTATCTAGGTCTGGCGTGCTTCTTCACCTACATGACGATTGCCGAGGGTGGTGGTAGAAGGGCATTGACACACAAGTTCCGTGATGTCTACCTGCCGACCCTAAAGGCCAACTTCGTGCTCTGGCCGGCAGTGCAGATCCTAAACTTCCGTGTCATTCCCATTCAGTTCCAGATTGTGAGTCTACCAGGTTCTCCTTGTCGAGATGGGATCCATACTGACTTCCTAAGCCATTCGTCTCAACCGTTGGTATTGCGTGGACCGCATACCTTTCTCTGACTAACTCCGCCGAGGAGGCCTAATTGAATATTCAACGCGATCATTATGATAACGATTCGGGCTATAAACGCTATAAATTGCGCTCTTTTCTTCCAAATTATTCAGGCGTTCCGGTTTATTAGGTCTGGTTTTCATGTACATGGTTATGGTATTTGCCCACGGGCAGGATTTGCATTTCAAGGTCGGATTTTGCACATTTGGGAATATCAACTTGAGGTTTTGCTGCTACCTTTGTTTTCGATTTGACTTGGATTCTTCAAAAAAATTCCGCTTTTAGCGTTTCGGTCTGTTAACCCCCTTTGAGCTTCACATGATTCTATTAGACAAGGAAACCATCCAAGCAGGTAGCGGCTATGGACATTCCAATCAGTAGAGGCCAATTCCCCAGAATTTCCCGATTCCGAGGCTAAAGAGGCTCTAGAGGACCTTTATGGCCCGGCCTTCCCCGTATCAACGCGGGCAGCTCTGACATCAGTCCCGCGTCAGCCCGATCAGTTCTCCGGGGATACTCGGGTACAGGCGTCTGAGGTACTACTTTCATAGAGGTACCTAGGAAAAAAAGTGATTGCATCATGCTTCGAGCAAGTACCTTATTCCGTCGAATACATCATCGGGAGGTACCTGGGTTGCTACGGTTGCGACCTCTTCACCGGCCTGCCCCACCAAAACTGACCCCTCCACTCTTTACTGATCGCGACTCACCGTGGCCTGATTAGTTCTTTCTCCTTCTTCTATCCCTTTTCTTGCTTCTTTCACCATTGTCATACCATTAACTACCCACAATGTCTCTCTCCAACAAGCTCCCCGTTACTGATGTCGACCTCAAGGGCAAGCGTGTCTTGATCCGGGTAAGCTTCCAATTGAGCTTCATTACTTGCAGCCCCTAACCATTGACTGAAATAGGTTGACTTCAATGTCCCCCTCGATGAGAACAAGAACGTTACCAACCCCCAGCGTATCGTCGGTGCCCTGCCCACCATCAAGTATGCCATCGACAACGGTGCCAAGGCCGTTGTGCTCATGTCCCACCTGGGTCGCCCCGATGGCAAGGTCAACCCCAAGTACAGCTTGAAGCCCGTTGTTCCCGTGCTTGAGGAGCTCCTCGGCAAGAGCGTCACTTTCACGGAGGACTGCGTTGGCCCCCAGACCGAGGAGACCGTGAACAAGGCTTCCGATGGCCAGGTCATTCTGCTCGAGAACCTGCGTTTCCACGCCGAGGAGGAGGGCAGCTCCAAGGATGCCGAGGGCAAGAAGGTCAAGGCCGACAAGGCCGATGTTGATGCGTTCCGCAAGGGCCTCACTGCCCTCGGTGACGTTTACGTCAGTATGTAACATCACGATAACGTTCCGATTCACTGTCGTTCTTTATTTCTAACATCAATTCAGACGATGCTTTCGGTACCGCACACCGCGCTCACAGCTCCATGGTCGGCGTGGACCTCCCCCAGAAGGCTGCCGGTTTCCTCGTGAAGAAGGAGCTGGAGTACTTCGCCAAGGCTCTTGAGAGCCCTGCCCGCCCCTTCCTTGCCATCCTCGGCGGTGCTAAGGTGTCTGACAAGATCCAGCTGATTGACAACCTCCTGCCCAAGGTCAACAGCCTCATCATCACCGGTGGCATGGCCTTCACCTTCAAGAAGACCCTCGAGAACGTCAAGATCGGCAACAGTCTCTTCGATGAGGCCGGCAGCAAGATCGTCGGCGAGATCGTCGAGAAGGCCAAGAAGTACAACGTCGAGATCGTCCTCCCCGTTGACTACGTCACCGCCGACAAGTTCTCCGCCGATGCCACCGTTGGTGCCGCCACCGACGCCAGCGGTATCCCCGACGGCTTCATGGGTCTCGATGTTGGCCCCGAGAGTGTCAAGCTCTACCAGAAGACGATCGCCGAGGCCAAGACCATCCTCTGGAACGGTCCCCCTGGTGTCTTCGAGCTCAAGCCTTTCGCCAAGGCCACCGAGGCTACCCTCGATGCCGCTGTCAAGGCTGCTGAATCCGGTTCCATTGTCATCATTGGTGGTGGTGATACCGCTACCGTGGCCGCCAAGTACAAGGCCGAGGACAAGATCTCCCATGTCTCGACCGGTGGCGGTGCCTCGCTCGAGCTCCTCGAGGGCAAGGAGCTGCCCGGTGTTGCTGCTCTGTCCAGTAAGTAAATGATGAAAAATAGGCGGCGGAAGGAGTCTACATCGGCTCTTCTTCCGCCCTGCATGTTTATGAAACTGTAATGTACACAGCCAATGAATTTCCTTTAATTACAAGCACTTGTCTTTTTTAAGAAGACCTCGATATGCTCTTAGATCGGATAACTAAGTGTTGTGCCCAGGTACAAAACCGAAGCTTTAGTCGCAATATCAAGAGATCCCCCTGGACATTTTTCGTGTATATAGACGAGAGGAAATCCCTACGAGCAATAAATAAGATAACAACCCCAGTGGCATGTAGATGAGATATGGCAATCCCATTCCATTCACAACTCCATTTCGCAATCCGACTGATACTTCTGTTCATCCTTCTACAAAATACCATGTTTAGGCTTGCACAGAATCAGAAGCTTTGATATTGGCTGAATACCAAAGCGAACATCATGATAGTAAACCCGAAGGCAAGATCTGCACTCCGAGTAATGAATCGTAAAAAGTCAAAAGGACCGTGTCTCATTTCCTCCCCAACAAGCTCCCGACAAATGCATGCGGCAATTATGGTTCTGAATCCTCCCATTGGTTCCAAAGACAGGGGGGTATAGTGTGCGAGATGAAATGGCCAGCCAACTCGATAATGAACCCATCCCGAAACCCGACGCGGGGGGTTTATTTCTTTTTGGTGCGCTTGTCCAGGTTCGTCTTTAAGCCGATGCTTCGACTTTCTTCAATTCTTCCCTGGATGAGGTGATGGATGTTAGTGGGTGCGGTGAAGGAGGGGAAGCTGACAGCTTTGGCGGGGAAGTGGCAAGGGAGGGTGCAAGCATCGGTGGCGGTGTGGATATAGATATTGAAATGAATGAATCTCCAGATAAGGAACATAGCATAAAGGGTATTTGAAGTGTGGGAAGTGTAGGAAAGGCGAACTCACTTGAGCTGCTTTGAGAAGTCCTCTGCCGCATCATCGTCATCCCAGCTCTCTTCCCACAGGTGCTCGCTACCGTCGTTTGCTTTCGAGCCGTTGGTCTGCTCGGCTTCTTCTTGGGGCCAGTCTGGGTATTGTAGGGTTAGCTTCGTTGTTCCGGGGGAGTGCTTGTATGTCTGGTCGATACCTTCAACGGGGAAATCCTCGAACTCGTCGTCTTCCTCCAAGACTTGGGGTTTCGCTTGGGGCGGGGCCTGCTCTGGGGCATCGGCCTTCTGGGTAGTTGGGTTTGACATTGTGGAAAATGTAATAGATCGGGAGGATCAAAGGTAGATAGGTGGAGATGTGGACGGTGGATGTGGCAGCTTTGAGGTCGGAGGTCGGAGGTTTGACTTAGTAAGACCGCGATAAGGCGATAAGGATGATGTAGTTGGGGGACAAGTTGGGAAACAGTAGAGCGTTGGGATTTAAATGAAAGGAAATTGGTAAAACGAATAATGATATTGAGGAAGGGAATGGATGAGGCTAATATACAGTAAAGTAATTCAAAATACCCAGATCGATATGGAATTGGCCTTCTATCAAAGAAAAGAGTTGCCCACGCGCGGAGTTGCCGGCAAAAAGAATCCATGGGATGAGAGCCTCAGCCCCAGACGTGTTGTTATATTACTTCTTCCCCTCCCCCGTAATCTTTTCCCTCTCTTCCCCTCCACTTCTTTTCTTTGTGTTTTCCCTTTTCTCTTTGCTATTCTCTCCTATGGGTGATGTTCTCGTCCATCGGGTTTCCGCTATCGCACAGTTGGCATATTGACATTCTTCCCGATCCGGCGCTCTCTATTTTCGGCCTGGTCGGATTGCCCTGAACTGAGCCCATCGTGGATTTTGTCCCCATTGAAAAATTCTTTCTTCATAGTCACTGCCAGCGGTTTCCGCCATGTTACGAGTCGGGTCCTGGTTGTACGGCAAGAAGCCGGCACAGTCTGTGGACTCGCAGGTTGAGTTGAAAGACTGTGAGTTATGCGATATACTCTAGAAAAGCCAATAGTGATCATTTGATTGGATGCTGACCGTGATATTCGTGCCAGTGCATGATGCGATGACAGGTATGCGCCTATGGGAAATGTGCGACCTCGGGACCTTCAAGCACTGACTAATGCCATTCCCAACTAGCGGCGACGCTGATTCTCAACGATGATGTTGATGGGGCCGAGAATGGTCTTTCCACGGGCAATTCGTCTTTCCACAACGTGGGTGATCGTCACTATAAGCTATGACGTAGCACATACCTTAAGGAAATTTGCTGATCCTCGAGCGAATAGCTGGGTAAAGGCGTGGTCGCATTCGTCCGGGCAACATTAGGCTTCGAGCAGGAGATTATGCGACAAGGTCGATGCTCTTTTTATCTTCTAAATCTACTGTTTCTGACAATCCCGCAGCATCCGAACGTCTTTATGAAGCAGAAACCAGCGCGGCCAGCGACCAAACGCGGTCCCAGCAAAACGCCCAAGCGCCCAATGCCTTCCATTCCGATATCTATGCTGCCGGTACCGAATATGTCTTGTGTCAAGCAATCGCACAATTGATGAATGCGGTTGTTGGGGTGTTGAATGAGAGCCTGACTGAAAGTATCAAAGCATTCTATCGGCTGAGAAAGGCGTATATCGCACTGGACGCTATCATGAAGATGGAAGAGAAGTTTATGGAGCAGAGAGATATTCACAAAGGCACACTGCCCACTACGAGTGACCTGTCAAGCTCGGAATCGTCCAGTCTGTCTTCTAAAAAAGGCACAAAAGGGGCTACCGTCGAGCAAACCGAGCTCAGTTCATCAATGAATGGACTGGCGATCTCGTCCCGAGGGGTGTCACCAGATGCCTCAACCGGCACTTCCACACCCGCGAAGCATATCCACCACGACCCTGACTCGGACATATTCAAAAACGAAATCGATGTCTTTGTGCACTCTGGTGCCAATTTCTGTTTTGGTATCCTTCTTCTACTGATCTCTATGGTTCCACCGGCATTTAGCAAGCTTCTTTCCATTATCGGCTTCCACGGCGACAAGCAACGTGGGCTGAAAATGCTCTGGCAAGCCAGCAAGTTCCACAACCTCATCGGTGCCATGGCTGCTCTTGCACTGCTAGGATATTACAATGGCTTTGTCCGCTACTGCGATATTATGCCCGACCCAACTCCTGGCGAAGCCGACGTCGAGGGATACCCACAGGAGAGGCTGGCTGCGTTGCTGGCGGAGATGCGGTCCCGGTTCCCCAACAGTCAGCTTTGGCTGCTTGAAGAATCACGGATGTTAGGTGCGAATAAGGACCTGGACAGCGCTCTGGATCTGTTGTCCACGGGCAAAAAGAGCCCGCTCAAGCAAGTTGAGGGGTTGTGCGTGTTCGAAAAGAGCCTGAACGCACTGTTTCTCCACAGATATGACGCCTGCGCTGAAGCATTCCTCGAGGTAAAACTTTTTCTCCGGAGATTTTGAAACATCAAGCTAACCCTTTCAGTGCGTGGACCTTAATTCGTGGTCTCGTTCGTTGTATTACTACATCGCCGGAGCGTGCCACGTTGTCCAGTACCGGCAATCACTCAACGATCCAAAGCTTGCGGAGGAGCATGCTAAGAAAGCCACACTGTACATGCGGAAGGCCCCCGAATTCGCCGGGAAAAAGAAATTCATGGCCCGACAGCTGCCGTTCGATATCTTTGTGACTCGGAAACTTGCCAAATGGGAAGCGCGCGCTAAGGAATGGAACGTATCTCTGGTAGATGCGATTGGAGTGGACCCCGTCGAAGAAATGATCTTCTTCTGGAACGGACACAGTCGCATGACCAACGAGCAGCTGCAAGAGTCCCTGACCCGGCTGGAATGGTGCGAAAGCGAAAACAACAAGACCTGGTCTCGCGAGGGAACGGAAGAAAAGGCCATCCTGGAGCTTCTCCGGGCTGCCGTTTTACGATCCCTGTACCGACACGATGAGGCGAAAAAGATCCTGCAGACCCGCGTCTTGAACCACGACAAGTCTGTATTCAAGGGCCACCTGAAGGATGACTGGGTCCACCCAGCGGCACATTTTGAGATGGCAGCCAACTTCTGGATGGAGCGTCCCGCATACCAGGCCCTGCATGGGATTGCTTCCCCCAAGGTGTCGGATGAAGCATCCGCGGGATCTGGGGAGACGAACACGGAGAGCGAGAGAAAGCAGGTATCCGAGTGCAAGGAATACCTCGATCATGCTGCTCGCTGGGAGAGTTACGAGCTGGACGCTCGTATTGGACTCAAGGTTACTGCGGCGATGGAAGCCGTTCACAAGTGGGAGAGCATGCACCCGACAGTCTAATGACGATTATTTTGTGTTTCAGTCCTTGGGCACGGTCTCTGTTCATAGCCCTGAAGGTTTTGTGTAACATGAATGCATAGAGTACAAGTAGATGTTAGGGTTAGATGTTTAACGAAGTTCTTTTTATGTCTTATATCTTTTTTCCTCTCAGGTCAGATAACTCAAACTCAACCTCCGTCATGTCTACAAGAGTAGCGCGAATGTCATTGGCTCAGACCCCGATAGAGCCAGGCGTTCAACTTCTGTTCGGCGCGATGGCGACCAAGGCCGAGCCATTTCCCTGTATCCCCCCCCGGGATCGGAAGGATAAGCCTCGGGGTTTGAATGGCGATGCCGAAAGGAAGGAAGTCCATTGGGGTATCCCGAAACCCCCATTGGGCACATAACGGGATTCCAGCCCTTGAGCTCTCGGATAACACGGCTTGTCCCATCGGAGGTCCGAAAAAAAATAAAAATGGCGAAGAATAAAAAGAATCCAAATCCCCAGAATGTCAAAGATTATCTCTCAGCCTTACAGTTCCTGTTAAGAATTCTTCCGTCATATCCCTCTTATCTCCGAGCTTGATTTTTTGCCACGGACTTTCCCGTAAATCGACTTCATATATCCTCATCTCTCATACCTTCCCCAGCATTAGTGCTGGTCCTGCGACATTCCGATGAATTGTCGATAATGGTTGAACGGACAGAACATGACTACCGCAATTCCGAAGAGATTGAACCGCATCGCAACGGGGATGAAATCGCAGCTTTGGAAAAGCAAAGTACCGCGGCATCGGGGTATTCGGCCTTTGAACAGCGCACGCAGTCAATAGTATCGCGCATTCGGAGTCGAGAGCCCGGCCAGACGGCGAAATTCTATCATCCACTTACCCACAGCAAGACAAGTCCCGATGTCATTGTCGATTTTGATGGGCCGGATGATCCGTACAGACCGTTGAATTGGGGTTTCAAGAAAAAGGCTATCACGACGGTGTTGTATGGATTAACTACTATGGGTATGTACGCACGGGGAAATGGTCGGGAGTAACGCTAATTATCAATTGCAGGCTCGACGTGGGCCAGTTCAATGTATGTCTATTTCATTTTGCTTTAAGCTGCGCGGTTTTTATGCATTATTAACCTAATCACACTGCCAGCTACTCCACTGGTCAGATACAGATTAGCCAGGAGTTCGGCATCTCGAATGAGGTCGCTACACTCGGCACCTCATTACTTTTGTTCGGCTTGGGATTGGGCCCGTTGATCTGGGCACCTCTGTCTGAGCTCTATGGACGCAAAACGGCAGTTCTACCGCCATACTTTCTCGCGGCGATCTTTTCCTTCGCAACAGCCACCGCAAAAGACGTGCAGACTATTATGATCACTAGATTCTTCACGGGCTTTTTCGGCTCGGCACCTGTTACCAACACCGGCGGAGTCCTGAGTGATATCTGGAGCCCCGAAGAGCGTGGCGCCGCCATTGTCGGCTACGCCATGGCCGTAGTGGGCGGGCCTGTCATCGGGCCTATCGCAGGTGGTGCCATCGTGCAGAGCTATCTGGGCTGGCGCTGGACTGAATATGTGAGTTCTTCCATGCGTGGAGGTCGAAACCCATGCTAATACCTACTAGATCACCGGTATCATGATGATGTTCTTCCTAACCATGGACCTCCTCTTCGTCGACGAGAGCTACCCACCAGTTCTGCTGGTCTACAAGGCCCGCCGACTCCGCTTCGAAAGCGGCAACTGGGCCCTCCATGCACGCCACGAAGAATGGGACGTGACTCTCAAAGAAATAGGTAACAAGTACCTCGTCCGTCCCTTCCAACTCCTCGCAACCCCAATCTGCTTCCTCGTCGCCCTCTACGCATCTTTCGTCTACGGTATCCTCTATCTCAGTCTAGCGGCCTTCCCAATCGTCTTCCAGGAACTCCGCGGCTGGAACCAAGTCGTCGGCGCCCTCCCTTTCCTCGCCTACCTAGTCGGAATCCTAATGGGTGGAGGTATCAACCTCGCCAACCAGAAATTCTACATAAAGCGCTTCAAAGCGAACAACAACCGCGCCGTCCCAGAAGCCCGTCTCCCGCCTATGATGATCGGCTCTGTTCTCTTCGCTGGTGGGATGTTCGTTTTCGGCTGGACAAGCCCGAAACACATCCACTGGATCTGTCCGAATATCGGTGCTGTCATGATGGGCTTGGGCTTTTTCACTATCTTCCAGGCTGCTCTCAACTACCTCATTGATACATTCCAGAAATACTCTGCTAGTGCGATCGCGGCAAATACTTTCCTGCGCTCGATGTTCGCGGGCTGTTTCCCGCTCTTCACAGCTGCCATGTTTCATAATCTTGGTGTTCCGTGGGCTGCTAGTGTGCTGGGCTTCATCTCTGTTGCTCTCATTCCCATTCCGTATTTGTTCTATAAGTTCGGGAAGCGGATTCGAGCGCGCGGGACGTGGTCGCGAGACTCGGTTTAAAATTCGTCATAATTATTCTATATGGTGTTACTGTACATGTTTTCTACTACTGGGTTATGAGCACATTTGATGACGACCTGGTTTCTGTTTTGGCACGTCCATCCCTTGCATTTATACCCTCGATGTTTCAGCGTCTCAGGTTGAGTCATATTATTTCCTAGAAGGTATGATATGAGGATCTGGTCTTAAAATTTTACTTTCCTTTCCTACAGGGAGAATATTCAATAGGCAAGTTTCCGCGTATTAGAGTATAACAAAGAAGCAGCAAGCACAAAAATAGCAGAGTAAACAGGGAAAGAGATGTGGACAGACATAAAGAGAGAATATAGTGAGTAAAGACAATTGAATGCCATATGTACCCAATCCAAAGCCATAAAGCCAAAGCCGTACAAAGACCATAATACAAAACGTGCAACATTAACATGCAGAGACATAAGGAATAACAAAAGGAAAGCGAGTTTTTTTTGGTGGGTTTTGTCTAGCCTTTCGAGACCAGCACCTGTTTTTGTTTTTGCTTTTTTTTTTTGCTTTTCTCTATTTTCTTCGCGGATTCGACCTTGATCATGAGATCAAGCTCGGCTGGTGACCGTGTTTCGCCCAGTCAACTTTCTCGCTATGGTCATGGCCTTGGACCATGTCTTCTTCTTTTCGATGCGACCGACAGGATCAGGCGGTGCAGCACCGGTAGCAAGAAGCTCTGTTGGCATATCCTCCTGGTGCTTGGCGTTATGCAAAGCCAGCACGGCCATTTGGCCTAGGAAAGTCGGGTGTTCGATAAGATCCTCCAATCGAACCTTGAGACCCTCTTGTTCAAGAAGCCAGGTAAGCTGGGCTAGATTGAAGACGTCACCGCCGAGATCAAAGAAGGACGAGTCCAACTGGAAGGCGGATTGATGGGTGGGTTTGTCCGCTTCTGGGTCGACGGGGCCGGTCGTGGTGCGGCTGGGCAGGACCTGGTGCCACGAGCGAGACAGAATGTCTGAATGCACGAGCAGCTCTGCGATGGAGCGCGATTTGAGATGTGCGCTGAGGAAGTGCTCGTCTGATGGTCGGGGTAGATCGTCGATTGTCTGCGGTGGCAGAGAGCGTAGCATGCTCGCGGAGGGTAGGGAGTTGGTTGGGTTGGCGACGAGGGATTGTGCAATCTCACAGGCCATGTCGAGAACCTTGGATGCGAATGATGGCATCACAGGGCCCTTTTCGGAGTAGCCGAGGGTGACATCGAGGCCTCGTTCCCCGGAGGGACGGGATACCATGGTGAGATCGGCTAGGTTGTCATTGACGCCGACACCACCCATGCGGTACTTGTTGTTATCGAGCTGCATGCTTCCTTCGTAGTCGACGTTCTGGTGGAAGACTGAGGTGGTAAAGTAGGTCCAATCGGGCCAGTCAGTGCATTGCTTGATGATCTCGCGGAAGCCCAGGGACTCGAAAGGCATGTTGGAGACCTGTTGGTCCTGGAGGTAGCGGAATAGGTCGACACCGGTCCATTTCTCGTCGAACTTCACGCGGACCGGGATGACATTGACACAGGGGCCAACGGTGCTCTCGATACCTGGCACCGTGGCGTTGCGGCCGCTGATAGTCAGACCAAAGATAACATCAGACTGAGCAGAGAGCTTGGCAAGGGCCAGGGCCCAGGCAGCCTGCATGACAGTTGCGATAGTGACATTTCCAAGGGCAGTGGGCGAGATCTCAATCTTTCTGTGGATCTCTGTGAATGCTCCAACGTTCTGGAACATGTTGGTACCGCTTCTGCGGACAACTTGGGTCATGTGAGAGCCCTTGAGAAGGTCCGTCCAGTGGCGGTAATGGTCTGGAGTGATTGTTCCTGGCAACTGTCGCAAGTAACCAGCGAAGGGGGTAACCGGAGGCAGCGGGGTGCCTTCATATCCGTGCTTAATGGCAGCCATGATCTTTGGCAAGCACACTCCATCATACTGAGTGTGTGAGAGGCGGATCATGATACGGTGCTGGTCGCTGTTCTTCTTCTTGACAACGTAGAACTGCACGTACTGCTCGCCTTCGCGCGGTCCGTATTCGCGATCTCTCTGTTGAAGGGTCATGGTGAATTCATCAAGAGCGCGGTCGGTCTCATAAACGAAAATGCTGGGACGGATCTTGCGCAGCACGACCTGGAAGAACTGGTCATGGAAGCACACAAATACTGTGCGCAGAATATCAAATGCAGCGACAACCTTCAAGCAACTCTCACGAAGGCGTCTCAGGTCCAGTGGACCGTTGCCCTCAAGATAGAAGTAGTTAAGCATCCATCGAGATTTGAAGAGAGTCGCCGTAAGAGACATCGCCTGGAAGTCAGTGACAGGGAGTACATCGGCGATGCCACCCTTGAATACACCAACCTTGGGACAGATACCGCTCTGCACCGCGGCATCGTCGACGCACGATGGCTTGAGAACCTCGAGGCTCTCGGTAGAGGGGCTGGGCCCCAGTGTTGTCGGGGTGATATTGAGCAAATCACTGTCAGCCTCCTTGTGGCCGCCTGACTTGAGATCGGCATTCAGCATCTGCTGAGTGACATTGGCGGCTCGCACTGTTGTCAGCATGTCCTCGAAGACAGGATTGTTGAAGACATCTGCAACAGTAAGGACCAGGCCCTCTTCGCGAGCAGCACTGACCATCTTCATGGCGGTGATGCTGTCACCGCCCAACTTGAAGAAGCTGTCCTGGTGTCTCACCACGTTAGGTGAGAGGCCAAGAGCTGTGCTCCAAAGATTCCACAATTTCCTTTCCACATCGACCGACATCCCATCCTCGCTGGAACGGGAAGTCGCCGAACAAACACCCGAATCATCTGCTCCTTGTATACCTAACTGGTACGGTGAGTCGGCTATGGTATCAGTGTGACCACCATAGCTTGACAACCCTTCTGTGCGAATGGGAGGCACCGTCAGTTTTCCTTCTCTCAACATCTGACCAATAATCTCATGAACACGATCATCAATAATTTTCTGCATAGCACTGCTGTCAATTGCCTCTCCAGTCGACTTTGCCTTGTCTGCCAGTGTGGTTTGGGAGCGATCCCAATCCACTGACTCAGGTTCAGCCTCAGAAGCGAATGTGGACTGCGACAGGGTCGCAGCCGGGGACTCAATGAAGCCAGTAAACACCTTGGCGATGGTGTCAGCCAGACTCTGTGCCTCCTCGTCAGACACAATATCATTCCAGTATCTCAAAAGAATACCCTCCTGGCCTCGGGCAATCTCAACGTTCACAGTGACCGCGTACTGGATTTAGTTAGCAGTTGAACCGAAGCATTGATAGGACGGATACTCACCTCGCTCGGGTCATGTGCATGTTGAAGATCGAAGGACAGTCCTTTGTCCTTGGGGCCACCCGCAACGGAGTGGTTCTGGATCGACAAGGTAGTATTGAACAGGGACTGTCCCTGCCAACCAAGCTCATGCTGAATGCTCGCCAAAGAGCAGCTTTGGTGGGGAATGCATCGAATATAATCATCTTGAACATTCTTGGACACGTCCGTCAGGGTCTGCTGATCGGAGAACTGGACTCGGCAGCAAAGCATGTTAATAAAGATTCCAACCATGTCCTGAATACCATTGACAGGGGCATCGCGACCGGCAGAGAGATATCCGAAACAAACGTCATCGGAGCCAGTGAACTGTCGCAAGACGATGGCCCACGCGGAAAGGGTCAAGTTGGCGAGAGTCACCGAGCTTCGTTCACAGAACTTGAGCAACTCAGGGAATCGCTGGAAGTTCATCATGACACCCTTGAGTTCCCTCTTGGCTTCGAACACAGCTGATGGGGCGAGGTGACATGGGTGAACTCCGCCGAGGTATTCCTTCCAGTGACTGAGAGCGTCACTATGGCTTTGAGTCCTGATGAACTTGATGTAGTCGCTGAAGAGAGGTCCTGAACCCTCGGCGATCTTACGCTCGTAGGCGAGAGTCAGGTCACGGAGAAGTACATCCACCGAGCCACCATCGATGATGGCATGGTTCATCTCCAGCTTGAGGATTACACGTCCGGTGTTCGTTTTGCAAACTGTCAATTGGTGAGAAAGCTTTGCTTGGCGCATTGCGTTCCTGTCACGGAGAGAGATAGCAGCCAACTTCTCCTCAACCTGGGAGTCCTGGCATTGCACGCGTAGGATATTGTCGGAAAGATTCTTGAGCACCAGTTGGTCAAAGGATCCGCCCGTGTAGTTGCTGTCGACGAAAATAGTTCGGAGCACAGGATGACGGTCGACAAGGGCTTGCCAAGCGCGGGCAACTCCCTCAGCGTCGACCTTGCCAGATTTGCCATCCTTGATCTCAAACACAGTATGGAACATGTACGCATTGGGATCGCGGAGCTGGCTGAGCAAGAGGCCCTCCTGCATCGGAGAGCAGGGATATATGTCCTCGACGTCGTCCTTGTCCCGAATGCCGGCCCTGCGGAAGGTGCTCGCAGTGAGCATCTGGAGGCCGTGATAGTTAATTGGGAGGAGGGGTAGTCACTGAGAGTGGGCTCTGGAGTGGCCGTTTTCAGGGTGAGGATATCCTTGTCAAGGGTCTGCTTGCACTGGAGAATCCAGCGGCGAATAGAGCCCTGATGCTGCATTTTGTGGTTGTAGGTGAAGGCAACATTGAGGCGTTCTTTGATGACAATGGCGGATACTTCGAAGAGGGCGAAACGAGCAGTCTGGGGACCCATGTCACCTGCGACGGCAAAGTCCGAGCTGTCAAAGACGCTACCATGGTGATGGAATAGCGAATCAGCTCGCTCGAGTTGCTGCATTTTACCCAGGTAATTGAACAGGATTTCCAACGGGACAGGGAAATCAGCACCCTGGTCTTGAAGCAGGTTTTTGGCGAAGTAAGGACGTCCATTGTCTGCTATCTTCCTCCTGGTGTCTTTGACACGCTTGATAATGTCGTTGAGGGCACCTTGTTGTGTCAGCTGTCTGTCGACAAGATGAGGCATGGGAAACTTACGAGCTTCGGAATCCACTAGCAAAGGGGCCATTGTGGTAAACCAGCCAACTGTTCTGGAAAGATCAATGTCGGCTTCCCAGGGTTCTCTGCCATGTCCTTCGTTGTAAATAGTCGGCACCTTGCGATCAGTGAAGGTCCGAGCGAAGGAATAAATGATGGCAGACAGCAAAATGTCGACAGTGTCAGTCCGGAAGACGCTGTGGCAGCCATCCAGGATGAATTTGGTAGTATCCTCACTCAACATGAAAGATTCCATCTTGATGTCTCCGTAAACATTGGGTGAACCTTGCATGCCCCAGTAAGGCAAGTTCGGCTTCTCAGGAGTGAAAGGCAGAGAGATAGTCGCATCGTGTGTTTTGGCTCTCTCGGTCTGCATGGCACACCAGCTTTGGAAGGACAATGCCTTGTCGAGTGAAAGAGATCCAGAGACAACGAGCTCTTCGAGGTCCTGGAGCACGATGCGCCATGATACCATGTCAATGCAGAGATGGTGAGCGACGAGGAATAAGACCTGACCACCTGTGCGAAGGTTAAACAAATCGGCTGCAAGAATAGGTCCATTGAGAGGATCGAGGCAATTTTGACTCTCAGCAATCTTTGGAACCATCCCACGGGTATCGCCCACAGAGTGAACGCGGAATCGGAAAGATTCATCGACCTCCTGTGAGGCTGAGTTAAAAAATGTTCGATTAGGGATTTGTAGGGAGCTTACCGCTGCAGTTTTCTGTTGCCAAGTGCCGTCACTAGATGTGCTGAAGCGCGCGCGGAACATGGCATGCTGGCCAATAACAGCCTTGACGGCGCGCTTGAGGACCTCACCCTCACAACGACGAGCGATGCGGACAGTCATGCTCTGGTTGAAGCGAGCGGCGCCCTTGAACGAGTCCGAGCTCTGGAAGTAGAGCCTTTGGACAGGAGAAAGTGCGAAACCTTCACCGGACTTCTCTTCGCGCTGTGAAACAGGTGCCTTGGAGCCGGCTGTTTGAGCAAGTTCCTTCAGTGATCTGCTCTGCAAAATGTCGTGTAGTGTCAGGATAAGGCCTTGTTTGCGAGCGCGAGAAATGACAGCCATTCCAGTGATGCTGTCGCCGCCTGTGAGAACTGGTTAGTATGTTCACTGCTTTGGAATGATGGGATACTTACCCAAACTGACAAAGGAGCGGTCGACGTTGACTTTCTGTAGGGAGATATTCAACACCTGTGCAAATATTTCGCGGATGATGCTGAGCGATCCATTCTTCTCTTCCTTTTCTTGCGGCTTCTCCTCGATCTTGCCACGCTTGATGCGATCGTAATCGGCCATGATACGCTCGTAGGATGCATCATCAATATCCTCTACCCAGGCGGTGATCTTCTTCCGGTCGAGCTTTCCGGAAACGAGCATGGGAAGCTTCTTGATGAGAGCCCAAGTCTGCGGAACCATGTAAATGGGCAGCTGGTTCTCAAGATTCTGCTGGACTTCGACCAGCTCGTTGTAAGCATGGCGCTCAAGTTCATTCTCATCAACAAGCTCACAAGGCTTGTCAGAAATAAGCTTGGTATCAGCAGCCACACTGTTCAAAGACATCACAGTGACCAGGCGCTGCTTAAGCGGGCCGTTCTTGGGGAGCACGACGACAGCATGGCGGGTAAGAGCATCTTCAGAAAGGCGATGCTCGATCTCACCAAGCTCCATCCGCTGGCCATGCAATTTGACCTGGTGATCCTTCCGGCTGATGTACTGAATTGATCCATCAGGGTTGTAGTAGCAAAGATCCCCAGTCTTGTATATTCGGCGAGGACCGGGGACCGCAGGCGTGAAGTCCTTGATCCAGGCAGGGTCCGAAGTGAATGCTTCTGCGTTTTTCTCGGGGTTTTTGAGGTACTCTCTGGCCAACGGAGCACCTTCAAGTGCAAGTTCACCGACTGCGCCCAGAGGAGTCAGCCGATCATGGTTGTCGGGGTCAACAATCCAGGTGAGAGTGCTGGGAATACCGTATCCGATACGCCCGGGATCACGGTTGGTGGCCACTGCATTGTCGATAACAGCAAACACACAGGTTTCGGTCGGCCCGTACCCGTTCATGAGGTGAACAGAATTGGCCCACTTGGTGATGACTTCATTGGACATCTTCTCACCACCACAGACGAGGTGCTTGAGGGAAGGCACCGAAGATGGCTCAATGATGCTTGCAATCGAAGGGGTGAGGAACGTCCAGGTAACATTAAGTCGACGAATTGCGCCCGCAACATCGTTGAGACGGTCGTCTTCGCTGGGCACACAGATGGTACCTCCGAGCATTAGAATCGCAAGAGTCTCCATAACAGCAGCATCAAAAGTGAGGGAAGCGAATTGGAATACTCTTGAGGTCTCATCCATGCGTACCCACGGCGCGAATGCCATGATACTGCTGACCACGTTGCGGTGCTCGACAATAATTCCCTTGGCCCGACCGGTGCTCCCAGACGTAAACAGAGCGTAAGCCATGTTTGTGGGTTCGACTTCAGTTCGGCGACGGGAAGATGACTTGAGTGCGCCATAGGCCTTGATCGTTTCCTTGCTGATGGGGATAACAGTCTTCACAACTCGGCTGTAGCGGTTTGTATAATTGGGGGTACATAGTATCATGTTGGCGCCGACGTCGGCGAGGATTTCCTCGTGTCGCGAGGTAGGGTGGGAGGGATCCAGAGGCACGTACCCACCACCAGCGATGAGAATACTGATGAGGGTGACCATTGCCCAAGCTGACTTGTCCAGGCAGACTGGAACAAACACTTCTGGGCCAACTCCGCGAGAGACCAGGTAGTTGGCAAAGCCAGAGGCCAGGTTCCAGAATTCTCTGTAGGTGATGTCGCCATCCCAGGCACATACAGCCTGGGCATTCGGAGTCTCCTCGGACTTCTCACGAATGAAATCTTGGACGGTCCGTACCACTGTGAGGGGAACGCGTTCGTTCCATGTACCAATTTCAGCCTTGTCCTTGGGGCTCACGACCTCCAAATCTCCGAGCTTGCTCGTGCTGTTCTTAGGCAAGGCAATCAACTGCTGCAGAACATGTGCAAATTGTTCGGTAAGTCGCTTGGTGTGCCATCCGCTGATGACAAGCTCATCATGGTGAACAGTGAACGAGATGCTTGTCTTCGTGACTCCACATTCCACAACAAGGGGGTGAGTGAAGAAGTCTTCGCTTGTTTCACGTTTCTCGTCGATCCAGATCTTGTTGTCGAGCTCGCCATCGCCGGGCTGGATTACAAGCAAGTTTTGGAAATTGCAACCCTCGGAGGTATCCTTGTTCAGTTGTCGGATACGTTGAAGACCAGAGTGCAAGTGTGGGATCATCTCGGTGGTCGACTGGTGGATCTTCTGCAAGTACTGCATAGTGGACATAGCATTGTCAACCTGGACTCGGGTGGGGACAGTGGTCAGAACAGGACCAGCAATATCTGCAACACCGGGAAGATCGATATTTCTACCCGACAAAGTCTCGCCGAAGCACACATCACCGGAGGCAGTGTGAGTGGCAATGACAATTGCCCATGCAGCGCGCATGAGGACGGGGATGGTAAAGTCGACGCTGTTGCGCGTGCGGGAAAGTTTCATGCTGTGGTACTGGGTGTTGCCAGCACGCATGGCATCAGGCACAGCGTTCTTGTTATGAGGGAAAGGAGTGGTTGACAGATCAGCCAGGTAAGACTTCCAGAAAGCATCAGACTCCTCCATATCCTTCTTCACCAGATAGTCGATGAACAGACTGTAAGGGGTGCCAGCGCGCTTCGGCTGTGAGGCAAAGTAGTTCTCTTCGACCTTGCGGAATACCAGAGGAATACTCCAGCCGTCATAAAGGGCATGGTGAACAGACCACACAAAGTAGCTGTCAGACGAGCCACGGGGGTGCACCATGGCGTAACCAGTGAGAGCTGCTCCATTTTGCTTGGGAAGGTGAAGGAAATCGTTGGGCAGAGAATCGAACGACTCTGCTTCGACCCAGGAGATAGGGCCATCCTTGAGGACAACTTGAGCAAAGTTCATAGCTTCAGTGTGGACAATGCGAGTGCGAAGGATTTCCAAGTCTGCCACCGTTTGTTGCCAGGCCTGTTTGAATTTACCGACATCAATGCCAGCAGCAAGACGGAATGAGGGCTGAGCAACATAAGCACCGTGATGCTTGATAGAGAGCGTGAGAAGACCCTCCTGCACAGCGCTGCATGGGTAGATATCGCTGATGAGGTCCTTGGACACTTCGCAGCTGTCGGTGACTTCATCCATCAGGTTTTCTAGGTAGACTCCAGAGGGCAGCAATGAGAACGCCTTGATATCTTCTTTCTTAACTTCCGCAGGTCCATCAGACACGACGCAGCTCTTGGCCATGTCGACCAATATCGGGGAATTGAAGATGCTCGAGACGGTGAGTGCGATACCTTCTGCTTGAGCAGCGCCGACGAGGTTCATGGCGGACAAGGAATCACCACCCAGACCAAAGAAGCTGTCATCGGCGGTCACAGATCCAGCTTCAAGCTCGAGGGTCTTTTCGACAAGGGCCACAAGCTTGATCTCGAGGCCAGTAGCTGAGGAAATCTCCCGTCTGTCGGAGGTGTTAAGCGTAATGTAAGACTTAAGAGTATCCTTGGATAAGGTCTGGACCATGGCCCGCAATCTTCGGCGGTCAATCTTCCCCGAGGAAGTGAAGGGCAAGTTGCGGATAGGGAAGAAGAGCCGGGGCATCATGCTCTGAGGCAGAAGTTCGGGCAGAGAGCCCTTCAACTTCTGAATGGCATCCATGTTGGACATGGAGATGGGCAGGAGCAGTGGATCGGCTCCAGGGACCGTGGGGGCAAATTGATCGTTGCTGCCGCCGTTGGAATCTGGGTCATGGACCGTGAAGAATGCGGCGAGACCCTTGGCGATGGTCCGTTCCTCGGGAACAACGACATCAACAGCGACCTGAGAGTCTTCAGGTAGGCAGCGGATACATTGTTGTTCGATCTCCTCCAGTTCAATTCGCTGGCCATTGAACTTGATCTGAGTGTCTTTGCGGGAGATGAAAGCCAGACTGCCATCGCTGTTGTAGCGAACAAGATCACCAGTGCGATACATGCGATCAGTTCGCTTGAACACGCCCTGCAAGCCAGAATGACGGTTCCACACAGGATTCTTGAAGAAAGAGGCCTTCGTCTTTTCCTCGTTGGCAAGATATCCACGGGCAATGTTGCTTCCTTCAAGGATCAGCTCGCCGACAGCACCAACAGGCAGCAGACGGTCGGAGTTGTTCGGATCGACAATCCAGACTCTGCAATTTGGAGATGTTCCAATGGATGTGGGATCATCATTGACGCGGTTCCCATCCCAATCAACCTTGACACCAACTGTAGCAACGACAGTGGCCTCGGAGGGACCATAGGCATTGATGACACACCGGTCTGCCCAGCGGTCAATATGGTTGGCGGGCATCTTCTCGCCGCCTGTGATAATGACCTTGAGGCTGGGGACGCTTTTCGGCTCTAGTGTATTGACAATGGCAGGAGGTGCCGAGATGTAGGTGGCTTCCATTCGGCAGATGGCACCACCCAAGTTGTTCATGCGTTCATCCTCGCTGGGGATACAGACACAGCCACCAGTCATGAGAATCATCATGATCTCCAAGATGCTGACGTCAAAGGTGTAGTTAGAGAACTGCAGAGCACGGGTTGTGGAGTTCATGTGCAGGCCGTCGATCATGGCGATCGCGGTGGTGCTAAGGGCAGTATGTTCGACGACAGTTGCCTTCGGCTTCCCGGTAGTACCAGAGGTAAATATAGCATATGCAGCATTGCTTGGAGTAGGACGAGCGCCGGGCAAAGCCAAAGGCGACTCAGGAAGTTGGGAGATTGAAGTCTGGCACACGGCGAATGATTTAGCGGACAGCTTCGAAACCTTGGTGTGGACTGAGGACGAGCACAAGACAAGGTTAGTGCCAATTTCATCAATAAGCATCTTCAGTCGAGAATCGGGGTGGGATGGGTCAATCGAGACGAAGGCTCCACCCGCCTTGAGAACAGCCAGCTGGGCGACTACAGCCCAAGCTGACTTTTCGAAGCACAACACCACAAAGGCTTCAGGCTTGACTCCAAGGCTGGAGAGATGACGAGCCAGGCGACTGGACACAATTTCAAGTTGCCCATAGGTGAAATTCTTGTCCCAAGAGCAGACGGCTTCGGCGCGGGGGTGGAGGAGGGCCTGCTGCTGGATGAGTTCGTCGGCGCACTTCTCCACTCTAGGAGGGGATACGGCATTCCAATCGCGGATTCGGCGAACTGAGCGTTCAGGGAGTATATTGAGGTCCCCTATGGTGCGGTCACGGAGGTTGTGGGCTATCAAATCGTCCAAGACTTGGTCAAACATGTCCATGACATGGCTGACCTGGAAGGAGGAAAGGGTCTCTGAGGAGTAGGTGAAGTGTATCTCGGCGTACGAATGCGAGACTTCAGCTTCAACCAAGATCTTGTAAGCACTGGAGGTGCCTGGCTCCCGGGTACTTCCCTTGGGGAGATTGGAAGCTGTGCGATAAATCAGGGAGGTGTTGAAGAGCGTTGTGTCATCGAGTCCAAGCTGGTGCTTGACTGCATCCAAGGGAGCTACATTCAATGCACTGATCTCAGAGTCCCTCTTTGCTTTTTGGAGAGTCTCTTGCAGCTTTTGCTCGTTCTGGACGAGGAAGCGGCAGGTGGAAACTCCATCGGTCTCCAATTTCATCTCCGAGGCTGCGACGGAATATCCAAAGCAAACATCGTCTGAGCCAGTGTACCACCGGAGAACGACGGCCCAGGCGAACTGGAAGAGAGTTTCCACAGGCAGACCAGACAATCTGCTGAAGGCATGGATGTTGGCCGACTGCTTGTTGAGCGTGCGAATGGAGCGGACATTGGCGGTTGCTTCATGGGAGAGCGCCGGGAAAACGCAGGGCTCAACGTCGGCGAGATACTCCTTCCAGAAAGCGATGTTGGCCCCGGAGAGACTGGCATGTCGTGAAGCCCGGTTACCAGTCTTGGATCCGTTCCAATGCTTAATGTCGAAAGACTCAAGAGCGCTGCTCGAGAGCGCCTGTGTTTCGACTTTGAGGGCCTGGCGGTTTAGCTTTCCAGAGACGGTCAAGGGGAGGGAGGAAATGGGGATGTAGAAACTCGGAACCTTGCTACCAGGAAGACTGGTACTCAGACTAGCGTGCAAGCTAGACATGGCATCTTTCATTCCGGGCGTTGCGGACTGGAGGACGCGCTCCCCATAAGTGACTGGGATGGTGTCTGAAGAGACCACGAAAGCAACAAGGGCATTTGTCTTCATGTCGCCGCGTTGCAGCTGGACGCTTTCCAGAACACACTTATTCTTGTCCAGGAGTGTATCAATGCGCGTCTGAGTTTGAATAAGCTCGCTAGCCAAGGCGGATTGATTCTTATCATTCTTTCGGCCGAGGAAAACGAGGGAGCCATCGGATTTGTACCGAACAAGATCTCCGGTCTTGAAAAGACGGTGTTTACGCCCTCCTCGTTGTCCAGAAAGCCAAGAAGCGTTCTCGAAGAAGTCGCTGGTCTCTACAGACCGGTTGTCGAGGTAGCCCGAGGCAATAACAGGGCCCTCGAGGGCCAATTCTCCAACACTACCAATCGGAACAAGATTGTCGTGGTTGGAGGGGTCAACCACCCACGAAACACAGGACGTACTCTTTCCAATGAGGGCAGGCTCGTGCTCGTCCTGAGAACAGAATACATGGAAGGAGGCCGCCGAGCTCTCGCATGTTCCATACAAAACCTGCAATTGGAGGTCGTCGGTCTTCCAGTGGTCGAGCACGCTCTGGGGCACAACTTCGCCGCCGAGGGCGATCGATCGCAGTCCGGGAACATCCTTGGGGGAGAAGAAGCTTGCGGCTGTTGGGGTGATGCTAGCAACATTAACGTGGAGCGCGTTGATAGAGGCAGCCAAGTTGAGAGGGTCAATGTCAGCGGGAATGCAAATGCAACCACCCCACATGAAAGTGCCGAATGCCTCAACAATAAATGCATCGGATGTATGGGGTGCAAATTGCAGAGTCCTGGACACATCGGCAATTGCCATGGTGGTAGCGAATGCCTCGGCACGGGTCATTACGGTTGAATGGTCAAGGACGACACTCTTAGCCGGGCCAGACGTACCGGCAGTCATAGCGACGTATGCGACGTCTGATGATTGTGCCACGGGGTTGAGAGCCTCGTCCGCGAGATACTCGAGAAGAGACTCGCTTACAGGGATGACGTACGGTACGGCATCCTCGAGGACCTGAGCCTTCTCCGGGGAAGCCAGAGCGACCTGCACGACGTTGTCGACAATCCAGTTCTCAACAACAGCCAGACTCTCGGGTGTGTCAACTGGAATACAGCCACCACCGGCTTTCATTATTGCCAATGTGGAGACTATGTTCCAGATAGACTTCTCGAAGCAGATGGGGATCAGTGTGCCGGGGCCGACACCGAAGGTGACAAGATAGCTTGCCAGGCGAGAGGAGAATTGATCCAACTTGGAGTAAGTCAAGTTGCCATCCCAAGCAGTTACAGCCAGCGCATCAGACCGCTTCTTGGCCATCTCTTGAACGACATGATGAGCACACTTCTCGAAGGGCTTGGGAGTCTTGCTGTTCCACGCCATGATCTGGGCACGGTTATCCTCGCTCAAGTTGTCTAGCTGCCGGATTTCACAGTCAATGTTCGATACAACGTTCTCAAGGCATCGAAGATATGTATTGGCCACATTGGCAGCCTGTGAATCAGAGAGGTTCGTAGTCCAGTAGTTGAGGTCAATGCGAGCCGTGGTGTCCATGGCCTCGAGGTTGATGAATACCGGGAACTCGGCGGGATCGTGAATTGAGCCAACCTCAGCACACTCGATTTCGCTGCTGACAGCATCCTTCGAACTGGGAAGCCGGCGGTAGGAGACACCGGAATTGAACAAATTGGTGTCGGACAGCTTCAAAGCATGCTGGATGTCGATGAGCGAAGTGTGACGGTAAGGAAGGCTTTCCATGTAGTCGTTCTGGATTTGGTGTAGCACATCACTGAGCTTCGAGTCATCGGCAACCTTCATGCGACAGATTAGAAGGTTGATGACTGGTCCAACCACCCACTGGACGCCGTCAGCAGAAACATCACGCAGGGATGCCATGTAACTAAAGGAGACATCGTCGGATCCACAGAAAGCGCGGAGAGTAAGGCCCCATGCGGCATTGAAGACATTTGCGAGAGTGATTCCGCGCTTCTCGCAGACAGATTGGAGATCGTCAAGGGCTCCGAAGTTAACAGGAATGGACCGGAGTGCCTTTGCTGATTGTTGACCGTCAGTGAGGGCGGGGAAGTGGCACGGCTTAGCCTGATCCAAGTACGAACGCCAGTAGTTGATGCTGGCTTCGTTCGGCGCGTCCTGGAGGTACTGGATATAATCCTTGAACAAAGGCTGAGGGCTTTCCTCAAGTCTGCCTGCGTATGCGAGCTGCAAGTCACGGAGGATGATCGAGATCGAGTTACCGTCCATCGCCGCATGACTGAGCTCAATGCGAGCAAACAGTCTGCCAGTGGGTGTCTGGCAAATAGTGAAACGATACGCTGGTTCAGGCTCGCTGTAATCCTTGGGGTCTTCCTTATCGAACGTGGCCAGCACGTCATCGTCCCCTGATGACTGCAGGAAGACAGGAGTAGCATCGTAACCCTTCAGCACGACCTGACAGAAGGGGTCGCGAGGAGTGAGGTTCTCAACGAAGATGGTGCGGAACATCGCATGGTGAGAAACGACCTTCTGCCATGCATTGACCAAGCGATCGAGGTTTGGCTTGCCAGATCCAGTAGCCCGAATTTCGAAGGTGTCGTGGACAGCGTAGTAGGAGCTATCTCGCTTGCGACCAAGTAGGATACCCTGCTGCATGCGAGAACAAGGGTAGATATCCTCAACAAAGTCAGGGGACTCAATACCCATAGCAGGCAATTTTTCATTGAGCAACTTGTCCAAGGTAGGGTAGGTCAACGACAGCATTGGGAACGAGCTGAGAGTCAGACGCGGCTCGAGGGTAGGAAGCTGCTCAGAGAGGGTTACAAGCAGCTCCTGGCATTCGGAAACCCATCGGTGAATACGATTCTGGTGCTGCATGAACTTGTTAAAGGAGAAGTTGAATCGAACCTTTCCAGCCACGACCATCGCAGAGATCTCGAAAAGACCGAAGCGGGGAGTATCTGATCCAAAGTCAGCGGCGCCGCCTCCTTGCCCAGCTTCTCCAGCCATCTGATCAACAAGTTGGAAGAGACCATCCTTCCTCTGTAGATCTCGGTGTTGTCCAACGTAGTTGAATGACATCTCAAAGGGATGAGGGTGCTTGGACCCTTGATTGCCCTCAGCTGGGAGTACACGGCTGGTGAAATCTGCGCGGCCATTGTCCGTGACGCGACGGCGAAGGTCCTTAACCTGGATGAGGGTATCAATGGGGTTGTCTGACTTGTATGCAGAGACAAAAATTGGGTGCAGAATGGTGAACCAGCCAACAGTATGCGAAATATCAATGGACGGGTCCCAGACTTCTCGTCCGTGGCCTTCATTATAGATCGTTGGAAGAGAACGATCGGGGAAAGCGCGGCCAAATGAGTGGAGCATTGCTGCCAGGAATAAGTCAATTGGCTCGGTGCCAAGAGCTTTATGACATTCCAGCAGAATAGCATTGGTATGGGCTGGGTCGATCTCAAACGAGGCACAATCCACATCTCCATACGTAGTTTGAGTGTCTTTGAGCCCCCAGTAACCAAAGTCGGGTACAGCGAGAGCATCAGTTGCAATTTTGTGCTCAGCACGTAGGGTGTTGCAGTGCTCATTCTGCAGGCGGCACCAGGTCTGGAAAGGCAACGAACCATCACTGGTTTCCGTCTTCTCGGGGTTTAGAATGATGTCTTCCAAATCTTCCAGGATAATTCTCCAGGAGACAATGTCCACAACCAAGTGGTGAGCCGTCATTGACAGCACATTAGGCTGCCCCTTCACCAAGAAATAATCCACTGCCAGCAGTGGCCCAGAGAAGCAGTTGATAGAGGATTGGCTGTCGGCGACATGAGTTTCGACCTCGTTCATGTTGCCAAGAGTGTGCATTCGCCATCTGTAAGATCCCTTGATATCGCGAGTAATGTGTTGACTGGACGCCGTGGCGAAACCTGTGTCAGTGAACCGTGCACGGAGCATAGAGTGCCGAAATACCAGCGTTTCGACAGCTTTGCGGAGGGTCCTTTCGTCGACGGGTTTGTTCAAGCGAGTGAGGATTCCTTGATTGAAGTGGCCTTGGCCTTCCTTGCGGACACCAAAGTGAAGGGTCTGGATGGGCGACAGGCTAAAGGGTTCGTCAACAGCTTCTTCGTAAGTCGTAAGGTGATCAATCGTCTTTGCGCGAGTTGCGAGATCGCGAATTGATTTGCTGCGAAGTAGCTCCTGTACAGAGAGGGCAAACCCACGCTTCTTACAGAGACCGATACATGTCATAGCTGCGATCGAATCACCGCCAAGGGCGAGGAAGCTCTCATTCAAATTGAGCTGGTTCTGGGGAATGTTGAGGACACGGCTATATACAGCGGCTAAAGCTTCCTCTCTGTCGTTGGCGGGCTGTGAGGCTTCTGCGTCGACGATTGCAGCGGAGGCACTGCTCTGCAGATCCGGATCGCTCTCCATACCGGCGACCCAAGTGGAAATGCCCTTGCGGTCTAGCTTCCCTGATGGCAGAAGTGGCAGAGCTTCGACACACAACCAAACCGCAGGGACCATGTAAGTAGGGAGGCGAGCTGATAGACGCTCTCGGATGCCGGGGACAAGCTCGGCCTTTTTTCGAGGCAGAGACCAGTCGTAGAGGTTCCAAGTCCGAATCAGACTGTTCCGCAAGCAAGCCAGTGGACGACACAACTGCCGCCAGGCGTCCCTTTGAGAAACCAGTCTTGGGGAAAAAGACAGAGCAATGAGTGACGTTCGAATCTTTGCTGAGCTGATTCTCAATTTCGCCGAGCTCGATCCGTTGTCCGTGAACCTTGACCTGTGTATCCTTGCGACCGACGTAATTCAGGGCACCAGTATCGGAGTTGTACCTGACGAGATCACCTGTCTTGTAGAATCTACGGTTCGAGCCACTTTCAGGGTCCAATGTAGTCCAAGCAGGGTCGTAGATGAACGATTCGTTTGTCTTTTGGGGATTATTCACGTAGCACCGGGCCAGGGGTGGGCCTTCCAAAAGTAGTTCTCCAGGGCAGCCCACGGGGACCAGTTCATCGTGGTTATCAGGGTTCACAAGCCAAGTTCTTACACCAATAGGCAGTCCGATATCTTTGCAATCGGTGTCAGGTGTAACATTGGAGTTGAGGACGGACGCCACGCTGGCCTCGGTAGGTCCATAACCATTGACCAGTTTGATTTTGGACCAGGTAGTGAGCTGTGACTGGGACATTGCCTCCCCGGCCAGGACTAAACTCTCCAGTCCTGGAACGCTCTCGATTTCAATAAAGCCGATGAATGACGGGGTGAAGCAAGCTTGGGTGACTCGCATCTCGTTGATGGTGCTCACAATATCGTTGAGCCGAGCTTCCTCGCTCGGAATGCACACGCATGCACCATGGATGAGCGGCGTCAACGTCTCAGCTAAACTAGCATCGAATGTGTGGGCGGCAAATTGAAGGCATCGCGAGTCGCGATAAATGCGCAGCCCGGGTCCATGCACCATTGCCCCAGACAGGAACGCGCGGTGCTCCAAGAGGGTCCCCTGTAAAATCATGAGTCAGCTATTCCAGCAAATTACTAGGTATATTTCAATAAAAGTCTAACCTTGGGTTCTCCTGTTGATCCAGAGGTAAACAGAACATAAGCCGCATTTTGACTTGTGACACCAGATGCAAGATTGACGCTGTCGGCAGGGTCCGACAGAGGATCTAGAGTATCAGCACAGAGGGGTATTAAAGTCTTCACGATCGGACGAAGTTTATCGGCAAGATGCTGAGAGCACAGCACAACCGGTGCCTCAACCGATTGGATGAGACCTTGCAGTCGAGAAGTTGGGTGACTTGGGTCCAATGGGACAAAGGCTCCCCCGGCTTTCATCACGCCAAGCATTGCAACGATGTTCCATTTCTGCGGAGTCAGTAAATGTTGTATATAACAATTAATGCTGTAACATTCATGGAACATGCGACTAACCGATTTATCAAAACACAAAGCCACGCGGATTTCCGGCCCGACTCCCTGCATGCGAAGATAGCATGCGAGCTTCGATGCTTGGTGGTCCAACTCGGCGAACGTCAAACTTCCATCCCACGCACACACAGCCTCACGATCAGGTCCGCTCAACATTTGATCGTGGATGGCCTCATGGATGCAGCGATCGTGAAGCTGGGGAGTAGTGGAATTCCACTTGCGGATGCGTTGCCAGTCGTTCTCCGAGAACAAATTAAGCTGGCTAATAGCGGTGTTCTCAGCAGAAAGCACTTTGGCAAGCAACTGCTCAAAAATGTTTGCGATACTCTTCATCTGTTCCCCCGACATGTCACCCTTGCGCCATTCGAGGAAGATGCTGATGTCTCCACGCAGCACCTTGACATGAAGACGGACTTGACACTGCGCATTGTTAGCCCAACTCCAATCTTGTCTTAAGGAAATCCCAGCTCCAATTCGCATAACAAACTAACCTCGTCCGGAAGAGCTGTCGCCAGAATAGGTTTTGAAGGAGAAGCAGGCGGGTCGTATGTGCGCAGCATGAAGATGGTGTTGAAAGGAAGATATGCCTCGGAAGTCTCCGGGCTTCCATTGCTCTGTCGAATCGCACTGTTTGCGCGCACCTTATCTACAATTGCTTTGAGAGAGTCGTTGTCGTTGATGGATATGCGGATCGTCGAAATATTGACGGTAGAACGCTGTACAGAAGATTTGGGAGAGCGCGAGTCGCCCTCGAGATGTTGGTAACCGAAGCATATATCCTCGGAGCGGATATAGTAGTGCAACAAAAGAGCCCAGGTGGCTCGTAGGATTGGGTCCAGACGGCCTTCATTCGATGCGGTTAATAACTGCGCATGCTGAGCCGCCGTGGGTCTCGTCTTCATCGAGACTGGGCGTTTAGGCCCGTCAACCGTCGAAGCGAACCGAGGAAGATAGCACTTGGTGGATTGAGCCATGATGTCTAATGGCTGGATAGGACCAAGCCGTCTATGTTTCGTTTCGTATTCGGTCGATGGAGAGGATGTGTATGTATGGGCCTAAGGTACGAAGGTACGAAGGATGAACGACAGTATTAATTCGACGGTGGTTCAAGTGCGCCCGCGAATCCGGAAGGTCTCGTCTTATTTTAAAGAAACTAAGTACAAGTTTTTTTTTCCCTGGAAAATACGTATTATTTCCCTTACAATCGAAAATAGCCACCTCCGCCGAGGGCTGCATGGGCCACACATCTCTCCAGAATCCAGTAATAGACGCCATATTCCTTGCATGGGATCTAGATGGAAGGGAGAGGGCGAGAGACAATACAACATACGTGGATCAGGTGTGTACTTGGCCCCCCTGTGGAACCAAGTCAGACTGTCTTCTCTGCTTTTTTTAATTTCTTTTTTTATTTATTTATTTCCGAGTTGCCATGTCGAATTTCGTATTTTCTATTTTGAACTGCCAAGGTAACCCTTGGAAAAGTACCTCGAACTAATACAAACAGGTCATCATGCAGGGGAAAGGTCTCCCACTCTGTCTCTCTGTACTCGGTAGACCGGAGTACTATTCTTCCAAATGAGAGCAATTCCCCCGATCAGGAACCCTTGCGGTCTGGAACGTGGGAATAGCAATTCAGAGCCGTCAGGGGCAAGAGGCGTTTAACCCGGAATCATGTTCATATTGGGTGGCGCTATCATCTACAGTTTCATTTTCCCCTTAGGCTTACAAGGTTGCAATGCTGACACTATTGTCTGCTTCGCTGTCCCATGCCGAGCTCGCTTAGGGCGAGCTGGGCGAACAGGTACATATTCCCAAAATGGGGGACAGCCGATGCCCTCACTTCATACTGGGGATATAGGCTTTGGTTCGATGCATGGCATCGTCACAGATGATATACGAGCCTCGTGCGGCGGTTATAGGTTACGATGTACACCGCCGGATGCGCACATGGCACTGACCCCGGATTAGTTGCTCCACGCTCACCTCTAGTCTGGAAGCTCTGGTGATGGGAGTGCATGGCATGGCAATCCGAGAACTGGGGTCCTGCATCAGTAAGGTGTGGCGAGCTAGGACGGGACGAACGAGGATTTACCGCGCAGTTCAGGCACTACCGCAGTGATGGTGTAGTGGAAATGCCGATCCTGTCCCGAGTGATCGAGATGGGAAAGTTAATTTGCTGGGATCTGACATGATCGTGTCTTGGATGTGGTGAGTCTTGGGGGAGGTTCAGGAGTCAAGAGACACCCCAAAAGCTGATTGTTGGGTTTGATCCCCGAGCTGAGGTTATCACGCCCTTCGTCCTTCGGATCTCCCAGTGTATGGATCCGAATATATACAGGGGTAGGTATGACTAGCATCGGAGGAATACTTGGCTAAAAGTGAAATACTATTGGATCTTGTAGGGCATGGCCGGCGATTGGATCTCAGAATAAAATTTGAGTTCGCTTATAGAAATTTACAAGAGGGAATTAATTGATGTAATCTAATTATTACCTGATGTGTAAGACAGAATATATGCGACTAATGATTTCTGCAAGGGCCTTCAAGGGATGGCACTATCCGGAGACCTGTCGACTTGGCGTCCACGGGTGTATTTTTATAGTAACATCCACAATAAGTTCAATGAATCAATAGCTCCATCCAGGTGGACGATACGGATGAGAATTCAAGTGAAAAAGGAAAACAAAATATCTTAGTCCGTTCAATCCCTCCGATTATGGCCAGTTGCATCGAAAACATGGTCTCATGTAGTGCAGGCATAATTGCTTTTTCCTGCTTCCTCACGTTTTCTTTTCTTTTCTTCTTCTTTTTCTTTTCTACAATATAGTTATTTTTGTCTTAAAATTTTGTATGAGCAGGATCTGGAACGTACATTTGTAATTCCCACTATTCTCACTAGTCAAGACAAGCTAAGTGCATGTACGATGTACCTATAGGGGAGGTGGGATTTTGTTCAGAGATCCACACGGGTAAGGCGCGATATTAGCGATATTAGCGATATTAGTTGAGAATCCAGAATGTTGTACGCCTAGCGCACAGGCTAGTTGGCACTTATGACGGGCTAATATAGCGCCCGCAGTTCGGTGTTGTGAACTAGTACTAAACAATGGAACTTGACAGGTTAATCCCATTGTCCACTCGATAGATCACATAAAATCTCTGCATGCTTTGAGCCCCAGGAAATGAATCCTTTCCTGTCTATTGACATTAATACACCGTACAAATATACATACGGAGTACTTTTATTAAAACGGGATTCGGAAATGTCTCCGCAAAATAATTTGGAATCAACTGTACATGTGAGCACAAATGGTATACAAATGTACATCAGTGGGGGTCATCATGCATACGATTTGCCACCTATCAACCATGCTTTTAAGACAATGGGAAAAATAAAAAAAATAAACACCGGCTGACCCTGGTCAATTCGGCTCCATCGGGGATTGTTGTTCATCAGGCACTTCCAGCTGTAGGTACAGATCCCGACTCATGCACATTGGCCCAGCGCCCACGCGAACAACACCACGTCTCTACCCACGTCTTGGGATGATGCAAAGTCTCAGGTCGGGCAGCCTCAATTCAAATCAGGAAGGCCGATGACGGCCGAAACCTTCGAAAAGGATTCAATGTGGGCCATGCTCAACAGTTTAGTAAAAATAAACGATTGGCCCGGATGAATTGACTTAGAGAATCCCTACCGCCACTACCGAGTGAATAGAAGCAAAAAAGGACGCCATGGCGTAGTTGAAAGACTGTAGACTTGATTTAGGATTATAATCCTGACGAAAACTCGCAGAACCCCAGTTGGAATCTCCATCTTATTTCCTGTGGCTTTTCTCCAGATGTGGAAGAACCAAGCGAATTGCTTCACCGTGTCTGACTTCAGCTTCTGCGGTCAAGCAGAGTTTGAGAAATATATATATCTCCCGTAAGTTTGGACAGTAAGAATAAGCACAGAAATATATTATATTATATTACATTATATTAATAACGACCAAGATTTGCAGCCCAATGCGGCAGATCTCCCATACAGATGGAGGCTTCACTCCCTCACATGAGTGGCTGCTTTGCCCTAAGTCAACACGGGACTTGGCCCATATGCACTACACCTTCGCCATCGCAACTCATCGCAACTCATTGGAGGTGATTGGAGGTCATTAGACTCTAATTATTTTATTCCTGCAAGGTAACACAACTCCCTCGTGTTGCTTGGGATTTACTCAAGGTTTCCTTGACTCGAGGGGCGAGCAGATCTAGTGATTCCATTGCATCCCCCACATCCTCAAGGGGGAGAGCAACCTATCCGCAATTTGCTTTGAGCAGCAGGACCACTATTAATGACTGAAGTGGGTCATAAAAATCACAGTCCAATCTCCCAAGGTCTTATAGTAAAACAAAAACAAAAGAAAAGAAACGCAAAACAAATCAAAATAGATGCAGCTGAATGGATCCCATACACACCTAGCCCGAGTCTAGACGAGCTCACAGGGCACTGCCAGTAGTAGCATTGTAAGATGGTTGCATCAAGTGTTGTATTCATGCCCACTTTGGTGCAGCCAACCAGTAACAGGGGGCATAAGGGTGAGCTCAGGGTTGTAGTTCTCCTAGATGTAATGAACTCCTGCCTAGAGGGATAGGCACCTCGTTTAGCCCTATGTACCTTTTACTATGGGGATTCAGTAGTAAAGCTGACTGTTCTTATGTCACTTTCTGATGCATCCGATCTAGACCAAAAAGCCGCAAGTTCCCCGAGCTCTCATGCAAGTTCTTTTAACCATACACTCTTTTGAATTCTAATTCCCCGTGCCGCTCGTTATTGCGTCTTTCTTTTTCTTCAACCATCCTTCTGTCGCCAGGTGGTTCAAGGAATAGACATGACATCCTCTCGCTATTCAGGGCCTTCGTGCCGCGATCTAGATCATACTCTACGTATTGATGCTGGATCATGTCGGGGAGGATTCGATTTCTCTCTTTTGTTTGAGGAGACTATTCTCCAGATATTACCTATTTTATTAATGCTAATCATTATTCCTGTTCGTCTGTGGCATCTCTCAAAAAAACGAAACAAAGTCGTGGGATCATGGTTGGTCCTCATCAAGCTGGTAAGTTGACTGTGTTGCTCTGCTCTGCTTTCTGCAGTTCGCATGCAACCCCCTGAACCCCCCGGTCTTTGGAATTGGTGAACAATTCTATTTTGGAATACTGTTATCTAATAACATCTCTGAACAGGTAGCTTGGTTGGCACTACTGGGTCTTCAAATTGCACAAACAGCCCTATGGGCCCTTCCGGCAGCTGACAGCACCAAGGCTTCGGTTGCAGCCAATGTAGTCCTAACCGTCGGCGTACTCGCTCTCGCTCTGCTTTCATATGCAGAACACACGCGATCTGTGCGACCCTCGTTCATTTTGAACACCTACCTTTTCTGCAGCCTGCTTTTCGACATCGCTCGGTCTAGAACGCTGTGGCTTCGCAGCGTGGACGCCTTCAATGATATCCTTGCCATTGTCGCGACAGTAGCGGTGGGCGTCAAACTGCTTCTGTTCGTGCTCGAAGCCGTAGAGAAGAGACAGATTCTCAAATCCGAATACGCCGGTTATCCGCCGGAAGCGACTGCAGGTTTCTATAACCGTGCTGTGTTCTGGTGGCTGAACCCACTGTTCAAGATCGGCTTCACTGGCGTCCTGCGTGTAGAGGATCTATTCTTATTGGATAAAGAGTTGAGCTCTGAGCGCCTTTTGGCTCGTTTTAATGAGAAATGGAGCAAAGGTAATTATCCGTCCCGACGATATGCGGTTTCTGTGTCTCTTTACTAATCTTTTGTTCAGTGACAACGAAATCCCCGAACACCCTCCAATGGGAGTCATTGAAGGCTGTCAAATGGCCTCTACTTGCAGCTGTTCCTGCCAGAGCTTGCGTTGTGGCGTTCAACTTCTGCCAGCCTTTGCTCCTGGAGAGATCGCTCTCTTTCTTCAATTCGCCCGTCAACAAGGGTACCCAAAACATCGGGTATGGCCTCATTGGCGCCTATCTCATGGTTTATGCCGGACTGGGAGTTTCAATGGGCCAGTATCAGCATCTCACGTACCGCGGGATTACCATGGTCCGTGGTGTTCTTGTCACAATGCTATACAAGAAAGCCAGCTGTCTGAACCTCGGGGAGACCGATCCCGCGAACTCGCTCACTTTGATGAGCGCAGATGTCGAGCGCATCACAAATGGATGGCAAACCATGCATGAGATCTGGGCAAACTCGATTGAAATTGCTTTGGCTATCTACCTTCTCCAGATTCAGCTGGGAATTTCCTGTGTTGTTCCCGTTTGTGTCGCTCTGTTTGCTTTGGTTGGGTCGTTGGTCGGCATGTCTTTCGTGGTCGCACGACAGGCCAACTGGCTGGAAGCTATCGAGAAGCGCATTTCCTCTACTTCCGGGATGCTTGGGTCGATGAAGGGAGTCAAAATGCTTGGTTTGCAGGATTCCTTCATGAAGTTCGTTCACGGTCTTCGGATCAGCGAGCTGGATATCTCCAAGAAGTTCCGTACCCTTCTCGTTTACAACATGGCATTTGCCTGGTTGACTCGCATTTTCGCCCCCATCTTCACCTTCGGTGTTTATGTCGGTATCTCAAGCGATCCTTTGACCGTCTCTCGGGCTTTCACATCGCTGTCTCTGTTCTCGCTTCTGGCAGATCCGCTTTTGACCTTGGTGATGGCACTTATGTCTTTTGCTGGCGCTGTTGGGTCTTTCCAGCGCATCCAGCAGTTCTTGGACAAAGAGGACCACGCTGATCGGCGGAACAGCTCCTCGCAGACTTTGTTCCTCGATGATCTCGCTGAAAAGCGTGCCCTATCGAAGGATAAGGACCTTGACCTTTCTTCCATCAACTCAGACTCTGTGGAGTCGCTTAAGCGCTGCAGTGCCCCGCCTCGGCAAACGCTGTCATTGTCCAAAGTGGAACCTTTGGATGGGAGGCTAACAAGGATCCTATTCTCAAGGAGATTACCATGAGTATTCCTCGAGGCAGCTTCACTGTTCTCATTGGACCCTCTGGATGCGGCAAGTCTACTTTGCTCAAGGCTCTCCTTGGAGAAATCCCCTGCTCAGAAGGCAAGGTTGCACTCGCGTCACCTAGCGTTGCATACTGTGATCAAACTCCGTGGCACATGAATGGCACTATCAAAGACAGCATCGTTGCGATGTCTGACTATGATCCTATGTGGTATGCCTCTGTAATTCAGGCTTGCGCTTTGGAAGAAGACCTCGCACAGTTCCCTCGTGGAGACGCTGCTGTTATCGGAAGCAAAGGTGTCGCCCTCAGTGGGGGTCAAAGCCAGCGTATCGCACTTGCACGAGCAGTGTACGCCCGGAGAAAGATCGTGATCCTCGATGATGCCCTCAGCGGTCTGGACGCAACCACGGAAAACCACATCTTCCACAACCTTCTCGGGCCCAGTGGACTTCTGAAGGAGATTGAATCCACAGTTATCGTCGCTTCATCATCTGTCAAACGCCTTCCTGCTCCGACCATATCGTTGTCCTGGAGGCAGGTGGTCGCATTAGTGAACAGGGAAGCTTTTCTGCGCTGAACAAGACTGGTGGATATGTGTCAAGCTTCGGACTCGGGTTGCCTGACTGGGAGTACAAGACTAAGCGGTTCTCCGACTCTCCCAGTTACAGCAGCATGGACACTGTCCAGAAAGAAAAGGAGTTATTGGTCGAGGAGCCAGAGCACCACGATAGAGGTGGCGATCTTGGAATCTACACATACTACGTCAACGCCATCGGATGGCTCCCTGCGATTATCTTCATGGTCGCAATGGCTGGTTTCGTGTTCTGCATCTCGTTCCCCAGCATCTGGGTGAAATGGTGGGCCCAGTCCGACACCGCACACCCCAGGCGGGAGATCGGCCATTATCTCGGTATCTACGCGATGCTTGGCTGTGTCGCTATGCTCGCATTGATTGTCGGCTGCTGGCAAATGATCATCACCATGGTTCCAAAGTCTGGCGAGAACTTCCACCGCAAGCTGCTGACCACTGTCCTCGGCGCTCCGATGCTGTTCTTTTCCACTACCGACAGCGGTTCAATCCTTAATAGATTCAGTCAAGACTTGCAACTCATCGATATGGAGCTTCCTATCGCTGCCATCAACACTGTTGCTACCTTCTTCCTCTGTCTGGCGCAGATGGCTCTTATTGGAGTCTCCTCCAAATACGCAGCCATCTCCTTCCCGATCGTGCTTGGTATCTTGTTCCTAATTCAAAAGATGTACCTGCGCACCTCGCGCCAGCTTCGTTACTTGGATATCGAGGCCAAGGCTCCGCTGTACTCCCACTTCACCGACTGTCTTCAAGGACTCGTGACTTTGCGCGCCTTCGGATGGCAACACGCCATGGAGAAGAAGAACATCGCTCTCTTGGACCACTCTCAACGACCCTTTTACTTCATGTTCGCTATCCAGCGCTGGCTTACTCTGTCGCTGGACATGGTTGTGGCGGGAATCGCTGTCCTTCTGATCGTGCTGGTTGTTGTCCTCCGTGGATCTACCCTCAGCGCAGGCTACGTTGGTGTCGCCCTGCTGAACGTTATCCAGTTCAGTCAGAGCATCAAGCTTCTGGTTACCTTCTGGACCAACTTGGAGACGCATATTGGTTCTATTCAGCGCATCAAGGACTTTACGTCAACTATCGAGTCGGAAGACAAGCCCGGTGAAGACCAAGATGTGCCCCCTAACTGGCCCTCCAAGGGTGCAGTCGCTTTCAACTCCGTCTCCGCGGCTTACAGACCCTCCGAGCCAGTTCTCAACGACGTCTCTCTCACTGTCAAGGCAGGTGAGAAAGTCGGCATCTGCGGACGCACCGGAAGGTAAGGAACTACACTCAAATCCAATATCCAACTTATTCTAACAAACACAACAGTGGAAAAACCTCCATGATCATGAGCATCTTCCGAATGATGGAACTAACCAGCGGCACCATCACCGTGGACGGAGTCGACATCAGTCGACTTCGGCGACGAGAGATCCGCTCCCTCATCAACGGCGTATCCCAAGACTCCCTCCTCTTCAAAGGCAGCGTGCGCCTGAACGCCGATCCAACCGGCCACCACACCGACCGCGACATCTTGGCAGCACTCAAGAGCGTCCAGCTCCTCCCTGCGATCGAAGAAAAGGGGAATCTAGACACAGACGTCGACGAGATCCACCTGTCTCACGGCCAAAAGCAGCTCTTCTGTCTTGCGCGCGCCCTTCTTCGCCCCGGCAACATCCTCATCTTGGATGAAGCAACTAGCAAGTAAGTCACCGTTCCCCTCGCTTCGCCCCACATATCCACTGCACATTTATTGCTCCCAATCCCCTGCATAAGACTTGATGCGAGCTGTACAATGCACCCACACACCGATACAACCCCTTGCTGCAAGAACCGAGACTAACACAGTTTGCTACAGCATCGATACCAAAACAGATGAAATTATGCAGCGTGTCATCAGAGAGAAATTCTGTAATCACACTATTATTGCGGTCGCTCACAAACTCGACACAATCCTTGACTTCGATCGTATCGTTGTCTTGGATGCTGGTCGCATTGTCGAGAATGGGGAACCGTATGCGCTTCTCACTGAGCCCAAGTCGCACTTTAGCCAACTTTATGCGAGTGCCATGGCGACAGAGGAATCGGATTAATTCCTTTTTTTTTTAATTTTGTTGAGAATTTCGGGTCGGTTGTTTGATTGATTTTGGCACCTGTACAGGTTGAAGCGTCTTTATTTTTCATTTTTTGGCGTGACAATCTTCCACATTCCCTTTTTCGAGGTACATATCGACAACATACTGATTTGGGGGCCTTTGGCGTTATATATTGGGTGTTTTTATTCTGGTTGATGTTCATGTTCATTTTTGGCTGTGATGATTATTATGTTCTTGACTATCTTTCAAATACTTTATACCGTTTGGAGTGGTATTTATGCATAGCTCCTTTATTTTACTCTTGACTCTTGACTTGTATTCTTTATCTTGTTCTTTTAGAGTATTGACAGTATCAATCACGACTTTGTAACTCCCGCAAATTCTCCCTACATATGGTCGAGGAGCAACACTTTACAGCTCGTGATATTTCTTCCGTATAATCAGATAATAATAGACAAAAAATGTGAACTTGGATAGATTACCCTTCGTTTTGATCAACTTTCATTTGTATAAATTATGATGCTTGAACACTACTCAATATATAGTTGCAAGATATATATATCGCAGAACCCACATCCGTTTCGATATCCGACCAGAATTGTTCGGAAAATCATTTAATTAGAATATGCTTAATTATAATCAAGTACAACATGTATCAGGAATAAACCGTCTAATACAAGTCTTTTTAGTGGACTTTCTAAATGTCTGCCTCATACTCTCCCTGATGTATCCTCTTCGTCACCTTCTTGGGTCATGTGACCTTTGCGTTTGATCCCAGTCATCTCCCTAGGTAGTCGCCCGTTATTTTTTCTCTTTTCAATACACTCTGATCTATCTGATTCTCAGATTATGAGTGTCTTGCTTTGTTTATCGCATCTTCAACTCGAGTCCTCCCCTGCACCTCCACTAGTGTCATATCCGCACCCCACCAACAACATTCTCTTGGCGGTAACTGCCCTCGGGGAAGTCCATCTACAATACTCTGAGTGTCCATCTCCTTATCTTCACTATTGTGTCCCGGTTGCTCTAGACTTCCTCCAGGGATGGAACCTCCCACCAAACTTGCAGAGGTGCTTGTTGTGACCCCCCCTTACGCCCCCTGTGACTCGCAAAAGAAGGGTCACACCTTCGTCAGAGCTGTCATCTCTTAGCAAAAGCTGCATCTTATCTCCTGATGTGGTGTTCTCTTCGGAAAAGACAGGCCTCCGTCTGGATGATTCACCCCTCTTTGCGGCATCCAAGCATCTTTTCCCGTTGGGCGAAGCTATCATCAGTAAGTCTTCACGAAGTCTACTTTTTCGGATCATATACTAACGCATATATGTTAGACAAGAGATCTCATCTTAACACGGCATATACTCATCTAGAGTCGCCGTCCCGACACCTAATTCTACCCTTCAACCTACGTGAAAAACGAACTTTCCACCGCAATTCTGCTCATCTCATGCACCTGTTTCCTGACACGAAGGCAGTTCTATTTGATGGCTATGTCTTGGTGTTTTTGCTCGGCTCCATGCCACCAAAGCCGTGGCCGCTCACCATTGCCGGTATCCAGCCATATTTCACAACTGACCCGGATGACGATGGCCCACTGCCGTCAATGAAACGTATGAACAAATTACGTCTTTTCGTAGACGCTGAAATCGACGTCACTCACCTTCCACCCTCTGAAGTTGGCGATGCATTCGAGCTCGTCTTCGGTTTCTTTGCTAAATCTCAGATCTCCATCGCGCAAGTTCAGTACTACGGCAATTTCTTCATCATTGTGTTGGAGAATGAGTACACGGATCTTACTACAGTTCCCCGCTCGATAGGCTGCTGCAACTGTTATTATCTGTTCGAGAACGAGGTAGGATTCCCACAACTAGCAGAATCTCCGGCGCGCGGGATTACTGGACCGACTCACGTTACATATATTGTCGATAATAGCGAGTATGGTGTTTTACGTCCGGGTGTTATGCTAAGCTCCGCGACCGACCACGAATATCTCACAGCCGGCGTACTTGCTGAAGACTCCAACTCCGGCGAGCGATACATGACTGTTGCCTCTCATGGGTTTCCGAGTGGAAGAGTTTTCCATCCGTGCGCCAGTGGTAAAGAGACCGGTCAAGTCGCGGAGATCAGAGATATAGACCTCGCGCTTGTGAAATTACATAACGATGTCCAGTTTGCTAACGAGACTGAGAGTCCTGTCGGAAGAGGTCCTACCCAGTTACAAGATTTCGTCTCTATCGACGACTTAAAGATCAGTGCTAATGTGTATATGAACAGCCCATTTACTGGCTACTCTGAAGGTACCTGTGGGCCTCATGGTCGGCTGCGAGTTCCTAGTAATGACCCTAGCCAACACAAATGGGTCAAAACTCGCTGGTGTTACATGGGTCAGGGATTCGCTGAAACCCTCCAAGATGGTGTTTGTGGATCTGCCATCTGGAATGATGGTGGAAATGCCATTGGATTTTTCCGTTATGCAGCGAGGTCGGGCCAATTCCGAGACTGGTCTCTCTGCATCGGAGCTGACTATCTCATTGAACACGGTTTTAAGATTGCTAACTTTTAGTTTTGCCGTCGTCTTTGAGTACTAACTTCTATATCAAAGACACTACTAGAAAGACTACTGAAAAGGCTATTAAAGAGGCTACTAAAAAGAAATGACAAAGTTGCGTATGAACACGCCAAATATTCTTGTTCTCTCATCCGTAGTTTAAAAAATTCTCTATCTTGAACCTACGAAATTGGAGTGATTGTCTAGTAGAAATAGTATGATTGGATCCCCAAGAGCCTAACCCAAAGGTTTCGGGAAAGTTTGAAGTGGCACCCAGGCTCCTGTTAGGGACTTTCCACTCAGGGAGACAATTTGGAGACAATGGTATCATGTATAGACCCATATTGTACTAATGAGAACAGTGTATGCAACCTTAGGCTACCTATGTACCAATGGGCTAGCCATTGTAGTGAAGCCAAAACATGTTCCTAAGCCAAGCTCCTTGAAAATAAGCCCATATTATCCTCGAGCTCCATCGATATAAAAAGAAACGAGAAAAGCAAATCCTATTCTGCACCCCACCCGATTATGGACTAAAGAAATGAAAACACCGGAGTACCATACATTGGAACAAAAGAAGATTAAATTCGAAGTGGCCGTTCAATCGGCCGAAAATGCAAAGAGTCATAGATAAGTCCCCCGCGGAGTACCAACTACAGAACCATCGTTTCATCATTATCCACGTCCTTCTCCTCGTCGAGACCAAACTCCCAGTCTCCACGCTCAATCCGACTGACACGGTCAAGCTCAGACTGGAATTCGCGACGCAGATGGTCGAGCGTAACGATGATACGACGCTTAAGCAAGTGGTTGGTTGCAGGGACTTCGAAGGACACAATGCTGTTACGCCGTTCGATGGCGGAAGATTTGCTGCTTCCTCTGCGGTGGGTGGGCGCGAAAGCCACGCCATTAGACGATCGCTTGCCTCCGAGTGGTGTGGGAGAGGTGGCGTCGACGTCCTCCATGGAGACGTTTCCGTCTTCATCGGCCTGCGTGCTTGGGCGTCTTTCATGGGGAGGCATCGGGGCGGCGCTGATTGGGGGTCCGTTCTCGACCAGGATGTATGCTTCGCTCTTGTCGACACAAGCGAGGAGGTTGATTAGCGACAACAACTCATGGCGGATCTCCTTGCTTTCGGCATCGTCTTCCTCAACTGGCGACCGGGCTGCATCGTCCGCTTCCCTGCTTTTGAGGGTGAGGGCTGTTGACGGGGCATCGCGTGCTTTGCGGAGGCGCTGGACGTTGCGGTAGGCGATTTCAGCGGCGCCGCGGTAGTCACTGCGGGCGATGCGATAGGCCTGGAGAATGCGGGTGTAGTCAGGGGTGGCTGGGAAAATCTTGTTGTCCGCATCCAACCAGGATACATTGGTGGTTTGTTTGCGGGTCAGGTGAACGAGGATTTCGTCAATGAAAGATGCGATGTTGGGCACGAGTGAGGTGGGGAAACGGAGAATCTGCTTGAGACCAGCTGTACCAGGTCCGGAGACTGCCAGTATGGTGGAGACGAGTTCGCTGAGCTCGGTTCTCTGTAATTTGAGATCCTGCAACCTAGCCAGAGCGGAGTATGCTTGGTCAAACTGGCAAGTCTTGAGGGCTCCAGTGAACAGACGAGAAAGCAGATCATCGCGTATGGTCGGATATTCGGAGTCTTGCTCGGCCCAAATTTCAGAGTCAAGGGCCTGCAGCGCCAGGCTGGCAAAGTCCGCAACATGGGAGTATGAGCGCACCTTCTCGAAGATCGAAAGGATGTGCTGGTAGTATTTCGCAAGACCGTTGTGGAAGCAGTCAACATCGAGGAGGTCTAAAAGCTCTGCCGACATGTCGGAAAGATTGCCCATTGGCTTGCCGCAAGCTGCATTTAGGTTAGCTGAGTTAGACCAACACGAGGAATCACCAGGAGATACGTACAAAGCAGATAAGCTGCCTTCCGGAAGTAGATTGCTGCGGTATCAAATTCCGACATAGCCACATGCAAGCGACCCTTGACATACGTCGACCAGGCAGTACTTGCCTGGAAACGAAGGAAGTCCCATGCAAGATCGATGTTGTTCTTGGCGATCAGGTCACACTGGATGTGGGCCACTGCGTTTTGATAGTTCACCTCACCTTCGCGGGTAATCCAGGCCACGACGTCTCTGATTCCCAAAGTTAAGGTGTAGCTTTGTGGGGAGTCAATCGCTTGCTGTGGCTTGATATCAGTAACGAACAGATCCTCCAGGATGCTTGCAGTCCGTTGACTATTGGTCTTCGAGCTGTCTTTCAGTGTATATCTCTGCATTGAATCGGCGCGGTACTTGCTTGCGCTATCGGGGCATTTGCGGACATTCGAGCTGAGCCAGGCCATCATCTCATATTCACGTAGGAGATCAACAAGCATTGAGAAAAGGTCGGACGCATCGAAGTCAGACTTGCTTGTTTGTTCCCATTCGCCGTCCACGAATGTGACGAGAATCAGTAGATCGAAAAAGATTTGACGAGAGATAGAAATAGTCTCCTGCGCACCACTGACTAGAACTCGAGCACCAAAACAGGTTGAAGCAAGTTCCGAGTCTTCTCCGCAGAAGTGAGAGGAGGCGGTTTGGATAATAGCAAGGAACGCATCCATGGACAAGCAATCAGTTCTCATGTATTCACTCAGGGCCGCGTCTAGGGCGTCAAAGGATTTGTTGGAGATTTGATTAGCAAAGTCACAGCGCTCTCGGAAGTTCTCCATACGGTCCAGGATCGACGAAGAAGGTTCAGAAAAGATCTCGGCCTGAAGAGCGGCTCGGCACGCCCCATCAAGCTCTGGGGAGAATCTTTTCCGGAAATCGGATGCCACTTTCAACAAGCCAGAGGCTGTTTCGAAATTCGGGCCCAGCTCTCTTGAAACATTGCGATGCCTCCAGCGATCTACCATCTTCGGCACTCCGTCGCTAAGCTCGGAGCTGGAATTGTGCAAGTACAATTCAGTAATACTGCATTCCCGCACCACAGCGCATGAGTCTGACAGAAGCAGCCATGGCATATCGGCGTATGAGTCGTAGGCGAGAGAAATCGGCTCGAACCGGCGCTTGTTAAGGTCTTCTGCAACTTGCCAGAACTGACGCCACTTTGCATCTGTGTCTGAAGTATATCGGGAGTAGTCCATCTCCTCGTCGGCAAATTTCCGAAGAGAGACGGCCGATGCTATTGTAGAGCAGAGTCGTTCCGCCAAAGGCAAACTCTTTTTCAGCCCTCCAGATGAAGATGACGAGAGTGGCTTGATGGCCTCCTGATAAACGGCCAAAGCAGTCTCAAGGACCTCCGGCATGTATCTATTCGGCCGCAAGAGATACTGTAGCCACTTTTCAGTAGGGTCCATCACATCATCCACGACCAGAGGTGGTGGTGATTCTTGTCGATGAGTTTCAAATGTTGTCGAAACCCAGTTGGAGGCCCAATCGGAAACTAGAGTTTGGAGATTGAAATGGAGGGTGTAGAGTTGGTAAAGACCGTGGTTTCTCCAGAGCACCCACAACTCCATCCCCTTGCCTTCTTCCCGGGATTTGACCTGGAAATCAGCGATGTTCCAGAACATGTTACCCGTGGCATCGGGGTCCACAGGACGGAAGACATCATCTGCGAAGAGTTCCTCAATAATGAGTTCGGATGTCAGGCCACCCTTGACAGCCCAAAACTTGAACTTGCCATCCTCAAATGGCGAATATGTGACGACGTAGAAGCGATGTCCTCCATCCATAGCCCGCTCGGCGTTGAAGACGCGCATAAACGATGTCTGGGCGGGGTTGAGCGTGTAAGGTACAAGATCTGGATCCTGAAGCGAGCGTCCCAGGAGATCCTTCGTGGCCGCTAGCTTATTCGTTGCGAGATTCCAAATCTTAAGAGTGTGGTTCAAACAAATCGCGAAGACGTATGTCTCGTCGGAGGTAGTAGCAATGGCATTTGCGACATTCAAATCAAGGTTGCGTCCGTCGTGTTTGATCGAGGAGGGTGCGCTCCATTTGACGAGGCCTCGAATCGAAGAGCCCCATGTTCGTTCGTCAAAAGTAAGAGGAGACCAGTGGGAACCTAGTTTCAGAAGCAATTAATAAAACGAGCGTCGCAAAAGTAGAGCAAAACCACTTACCATCATCACCAGCTCTCCGGGTCAGTCGCAGGAGCGCGCCATTATCGAGAGAGATGAATAACTCCAGGGGACTGCTCGCGTGTAGTCGGTGGGGGTTCGAAAAGGCCAATGGAGCGGGGAGGCACGTCTTGCACCAATCCCTCACATTTTCATCGATCGAGGAGGTCCGGCGGAAGAACTCAGGGCGTAGTGACAGGGTGTGAAGGTGCTTCGAGGCGGTGATCACAAAGACACTGATGATTTCGTGGTCCTCGGAGTCGGACAATTCAACTCCAAAAGGGAGGATCCGCTCCTGGAAATCCAGTCGCAGGGTCACATTGAACTCGTAAACTTCCGTCCCACTCTTCGTCAGGTCCGCGCACTGGATCTCCAGCACTTTGTTGTCGTTGATGACCCTCCACAAGAATGTCCTCGGATAGGCCCTGCGCTTCCGGAAGTAGACCTCACCCTGTGTCGCAAGATAACGTCTGGCGAATTCATCTTCATCTTTGGCGATTGGGAGTTCTTGGTCGGAGGATGAGATCGAAAAGCGTGGACGGCGGATCGCGGTCTCTTGAGTCGGAATCTGGATGTTGGCGACGGTGGTCGACGAGTAAGGTCGAAGGTCGACCCTTGAGTCTTTGTAAATTTTCGCCATGATCGATTGACATGTGTCAACTTAACACTCCATGGCCAGGGAAGTAGAGAGGGTGGAAGATTGAAGGGCGGGAAGCTGGAGCTCTCAAAAAACAAAGTCTTGGCGCGATAAAAGGCCTGAGATTGATGGCTTCCGCCCTCGACAGTTTACTCTTAGACCACTTCAATCACTTCAATTGCACATTGTTTTACTCTATATTTCAAGATATTGTTTAAGAATAAACAGAAATTGCTTTCTAAATCCGCTACTATCAAAAAGAAATCAACCCTCACAACGCTGAGATGCCACAGGGCGTCTAATCACATAACAGCTATTGAATGTAATACTCATCAAGTCAATAACATCGTATCGGAGAACAATTAAGACCAACCTTATGAGAAAGGTCGACTCACTTATCCTCCAAATCCTTCTCACTAGGATCACCAATACCGTCTTCATTGATAGCGAAAAGGCAATCACTCTCTGGAAGACAAGGGCTATCATAAATCTTGCAAATTCGAGTCTCACCGCGGCCCTTCTTCAGACTGAGTCGAGTGGTACTGGCGTGAGCGATGATATTACCACCAATAGGTTTCTTGGGATCCGGGTTAAACATGGCACTGGGCCCACCATCGACTTGGGCAACGACCTGGTTCGTGATCACGACTGCAATGCCAAATTCATCTGCAAGACGTTGCAAGGTACGCATGAACTTGGCCAAATGGGTCTGCCGTGAGGCGAGCTCACCACGACCGTTGAAATCCGTTCGGTACAGAGACGTCGCCGAGTCTACGACCAAGAGAGAGAATCGCGTCTCACACATCATCTGAGAGGCCTGGTTAAGCAACTGGAGCTGATGGTCCGAGTTGTATGCTCGTGCGTATGCCACATTATCAAGAACCTCTTCTCCAACAAGACCGTATCGCTGCGCGACCGCGAGTAATCGCACTGGACGGAAAGTCCCTTCCGTATCGATGTAGAGACACTTGCCCTCGCCGCCGCCCATATCAAAAGGCAGCTGGCAGGTCACCGCGAGAGTGTGACAGATCTGACTCTTTCCCGTTCTGAACTCTCCGAAAATCTCTGTGATCGACCCAGTTTCAACGCCACCTCCGAGCAATGTGTCAAGTCGCTTGGATCCCGTCGTGATCGAGATGAGCTCGCTTCTCCGGGCATGCATTTCGGTTGCCGTGGTGAATCCCATAGGTACCAGTTTTGAGGCTAAGCAGCACGTTCTCATTAGCGAACCAATCTCAATCAAGTGCTGTAGTGCATCGCAGAAGAGGACTTACCTTCTACTAGGATCTTGGTGGCCTTTTGTTCCGAGATACCCTTGATCTGTTCCAGCAACCGCTTGGGTCTAAAAGTCACAATAAATGTTAGCTATATTGAGCTAAATATGGCAATTGATATAGCATTGCTACCGCTGGGGGGAAATGGTCGCAATGAACGCGAATATCATGGATACGTACGTGTAGGCAACAGACTCGACAGTGTTATACCCTGCATCCACGAACAATTTGATATCCCTAGCAGTCAAGCCAGAGACACCCTATGACAACAAAGTTAGTATAACAGTCCAATTCTGCAGCAAAAGCATATCGCTGTGGCATTCACTCACGTCGAGCGCAGAAAGCGGGGTCGGGGCACCAGGGCCAGGAAGCCCATTTTCGTCGAATTGCTCTTCTCCCTCCATGGTAGTAGTAATACACTTCGTTTCTCGATGCTATCAGGATCTTGATGCCTCTTTGGCAGGGTCTCTCGACTCGAAAGCACGGATGATGGATCCACTCAAATAGACGCGATTGGATAAGATGAGTACTCGCTCTCCTCGATTTGAATACCAGACAAAGCCACAGGTCTTAACTAATCAGTCAGAAAACACTCAGTCTCCGATTGTGCAAAGTCTGAAAAATCTAAAGCGTCTGTTTGTGGCAAAAATCTCAGGATGACTCCGAGTCAACAAATCGGACGCGTCAAATGGATCGCGAGATCACGTGCGGCGGTGCTGCCTTGAGCCTTTCCGGTTTTGGAGAGGAAAATTGTTTTTTTTTTCGAATGTGGAAGCGCATACCTACCTAGGTAGGTATCTGCCTTGTTTTCCTCTACCTGGCCCTGGAGATACTTGTGATCAAGTTGTAAGCGAAGGCTCCGGGGTCTTCATTGAGGTGGGATCGATTACCGTATACGCGGTCGATTGGAAACCAACGCTTCAGTATGCAGCTATACGTACCGGATTTCACTGCCATGCGAGTTTACAGAAATAGAATCAAGCAGTACTAACCCACCGAAACTGAAATTTTGTGTACAGATATTGAACAATGGCTCGGAAGGGAAAACTGGTGGTGGATGGATGAATTGGTCATGAAGCTATCTCAGAAACTATATATGTACATAACTAGGAAAACCACCAAGAGGTGCCACCAGGTCCAACACGAAGCTCATTCAATGGCCAATTCTGCTCAAAATTTCTTAGGGCAAAAGTTGCGGTGGGAAACTTGTTTGCCAACTGACATATTGACGACCACATCACCTCCGACAAAAAAAGAAAAGAAAAGAGTGCCTCAGACCACTCCTATCACATCTTATACAGAGATATAGTTTGCACAGCGGGTAATGCCAAGCTGCTCAACCAGGAATTCGTTGACGAACTGGCACTTGGGATCCTGACGCTTCTGGATGGCCAAGAACTCGGGCAGCTTGGGGAATTTCTCCAGGGTGTAGGTAGCATTAGGAGCGCTCATCTTGTTCCAGTGGGAGCGAGCGTTGTAGGTTTCACCAAACTGAGGGAGGAATTCATGGGCCAATTCCTGGTTCTGCCAGAGAGTGGTGAAGTTGTTGTATTCTTGGATCCAGTCAATCTCGATGACTCCAAAGACACCGCTAAGCTCGGGGCCAAGGTTGTAGGTGTTAACTGGGGACAAATATGTATCATCACCCTTGAGCGAACGGTGCTGCATGACCATCTGCTTGTTGTAGGGTGCCTTCATGCGAGACGTCTGGCCCTGTTGGAAAATAGTGTAGTTGGTGGCGGCTTCCGCGAAATACTCGATAGGAAGGAAGTGCTCGATCTCGGCGTAGAAGCCCCGGGAACAGACACCTTGAGGAGAGCAGGACGCGGCATCAGTGACTTCGTCGTAGCAGATGTACTCCTTCTTGCAGTCACCGCAGCCGTTGGCGCAGTAATTGAGGGTGCAGTTGCGAACACCGGTGTAGTTGGTTGGCTCCCAGTAAGAGAGGAAGTAAGTAGGCTCGAGGTCCCAGCTCTGAGACTTCGCATTCCAGTCGAAGTGAGGACCCCAGACAGTCATGCGGTCGTGCTCCTTGTACAGCTGGGCAAGCTCATTGTACATCTTTGAGTAGTCGGACGTGGCATTCAAGACCTTGGTGGTCTTCTTCAGGAGTTGGGTAGGCTGGACCTTGATAGTCAGCTCCGTGATTAAACCAAGGGCACCAAGACTGATACGGAAAGCCTTCAATTCTTCCGCATTGTGCTTCTCGTTGATGACACGCAGGCCTCCCTGCGAGTCCAACACACGAAGCCCGATAATCTGGGTTGCGATATTCCCGATGTCGGATCCAGAACCGTGGGTACCGGTGGAGGCAGCACCCACAAAGTTCTGAACACGCTCAACACCGAGATTGCTGAAGGACAAGTCGTTGGCTTTGAGCTCTTGGATAAGGTCATCGACATCCCAGCCGGCACCAAAGGTGACGGTCATGTTCTTCTTATCGATATGGAGCTTCTTCAGATTGGTGAGAGAAACGATGTAGGTGGGCTTCTCAGTGAGAGCATTGTCGACACAGGTAGTGAGGTTACCAAATCCATGACCATTCCCAACAACTTTGATATGGGAGCCCTTAGGGTACTGTTCCTTGAGGAACTCGGCGGCGGCATGCTCATTATGAGGAGCAATATAGGCGTCAGACTGGCAAGTGACCTCAAACTGCCAGTTGAACCAGCGGTAAGCAGAGCCGAACACTGCGTGCAGCAGCAACAGCAAGAGAGCCGGCTTGGGACTCAGCATTTTGATATCTATGGAATCTCCATCTCAGCAAACTACTTGGCATGGGAGAAGTTAATGAAAGACTCACAGGAATAGGAATGCTCAAACTATAAACAAGATTGTCTCACAAGAAGAATTCCTGCAATAGTCCGCCCGCGCTGAAAAGACGGAGGTCCAAAGGAGACCGGAGAGCGAAGACACATTATATACACGCAAATTAGCTCACGTTTCAAATACATGTCACTCCTGGTTATATTGTAACGGATTGATGAGACACTCCACTCTCGAGCAAATTTTGCATTTCGACTGGAGCATTCTAACCCGTATCGCCTGTTATTGAGTCACTGTCGATCAGGCGGGTGGAGAGGGACCTGCATAGCGGGAAGTTGAGCATAAAAGATGTATGGAATATATGAGATTATTTGCCATTGCAACCCCTTTTATTATGCAGGTTGTATATTTGGCCTGAGCTTCCCAGTGTATTAAGCGTAGTTAGCAAAAGATCGAACACACTACACTACTTTACCTGCAGAATGCTGCTGTACTCTGTCAGCCCACTAATGTTTCCTCGGACGCTGCTCGGATCAGATAAAATTTCGAACGGGATCATCATGCTATGATGATCTTAATTAAAGAACATTCCAATGCTTGGTAAATTCAAATCGTCAGTACCCACTTTTTTGGCTATCCGTTAAACTCAATTCCAGACCTTCTCAATACCTTATTTGCCGCAGGCACACCGAGCGAGCGGATTTGGGTTGATCAAGCCTATCTAGGTACATCTTATCAATCACAACGTGGCAGTGCCAACATTGGAACATTCCAGGAAGAGAAGATTGATAACGCACTCGGGCCTTAATTGTAACCTATCATCGCCCGTCCTATCTTACAAGGCTCCATTTTGTCCAAACCCAAGTTGTCGGTGAAGAAAGTGGCTTCAAGGATCCTTCCGCGTTTTACTAAATTTTAAACGTGATCCACGTGGATCCACTGGATCTCCGTGTCCGAAGGAGCAAGAAAGTGATCGACGGAAACATATGACGATGACCATAACCTACCTACTACCATAAAACTCTCCAAATAACTTCATGTGACTAAGGAGCAAAGGCTTCAAAGCCAACAATAATCTCGAAGGGGTAGAGAGAGACCTGACGAACTGCATGTAAGTAACCCATGGGCATGGCTTCGATGCAACAGAACCCCAGGTCCTAAAAATTATATGTTCTTTGACAATAAGGCGCTACAACTGTACGATTGACAGTAGGTCCGCTTATTCTGATTCTCGCGATCCCAAGGTTGAATACGTACGTATCTCCAGTAGCCCACAATTCATTACCTCTGACAAATGAAGCCGATGAACACATCGTTTGAGCTTGGCTTCAATCTTGGGCCTCTTACGGAGCACACGAATCAATGTCCATGTGACGAGTCTCTGCTCGAAGTTTTATGTATAGTATGTAGGAAAAAAAATCTATATATTCCCACTCTCTCGAGTCGTCGAGGATTTTTATTGTATAGCAACCGATTCAGGCCCTTTCCCCCCACTTTCTCCCCTCCGTTTCAGGTTGTAGCCCGAGATGAACTCCTTAATCCTCTCATTTTTCCTTATCTCTACAGCTGCATCCCAGAGCTACCTCCCCTCTGAGCAGATCGATGTTCAATCCAGTCTTCTTTCTGATCCGAACCAAGTCGCCGGCAAGACAGTTGACTATATAATTGCGGGAGGTGGTTTGACAGGCCTGACTGTCGCAGCCAAGTTGACTGAGAACCCCAACATCACGGTCCTGGTCATTGAAAACGGCTTCTATGAGTCCGCCGATGGAGCCATTATTGAGGATCTGAATGCCTACGGAGACATTTTTCGCACCACCGTTGACCACGCCTACGAAACCGTTCCTCACGCAATTAATAACCGCACCGAAAACATTCGATCTGGCAATGGTCTTGGAGGATCAACTTTGATCAATGGTGGCTCTTGGACACGCCCCCACAAAACCCAGATCGATTCCTGGGAGAGGGTGTTTGGAAACAAGGGCTGGAACTGGGATAACCTGTTCCCATATATGCAGAAGGTCGAAACCTCTCGTCCTCCAAATGATGTCGAGATTGCCGCTGGTCATTACTATGATTCTGCTTGTCATGGAACGAACGGCACTGTCCATTCTGGTTTCCGTAACACCGGAGAGGCCTATTCTCCAATAATCAAGGCCCTTATGAATTCTTCCGAGGAACGAGGTGTCCCAACCAAGCTAGACTTTCACTGCGGTGTCCCTCGCGGTGTTTCTATGATTCCCAATGCGCTACACGAGGACCAGACTCGCTCGGATGCTGCACGTGAATGGCTTCTGCCGAACTACAAACGCCCGAATTTGCAGGTTCTGACGGGCCAGTTTGTTGGAAAGATCCTTATCAATAAAACCGCTATTTCTGGTCACAAAACCGGTCACAAAGCCGTTGGTGTAAACTTCGGCACCAACAAACATGTGAATTCCAATGTATACGCCAAGCACGAGGTACTGCTAGCGGCTGGCTCTGCTGTCTCACCCCGAATTCTGGAATACTCGGGTATCGGCTTGAAGCCTGTACTCGATGCTGCTGGTGTGCAGCAAATTGTTGATCTACCTGTCGGTCTCAACATGCAGGACCAAACCACCACCACCGTGGCCTCCCGTACCAAACCCTCCGGCAATGGTCAAGGTCAGGCTATCTATTACGCTACTTTCAATGAGACGTTTGGAGATTTCGCTCCGCATGCTCACCACTTACTCAACACCAAGTTGCACCAGTGGGCTAGCGAGACTGTTGCGCGCGGTGGTTTCCATAATGTGACTGCCCTTGAGATCCAGTACCAGAACTACCGTAATTGGCTGAATGATGAAGTCGCCTATTTGGAGCTGTTTCTCGATACATCCGGCAAGATCAACTTTGACTTGTGGGATCTGATTCCGTTTACCCGTGGTTCCGTGCATATCCAAGGAAACGACCCCTACCTGCGACGCTTTTCCTACGACCCCAAGTTCTTCATGAACGAGCTGGACCTTCTTGGCCAGGCTGCTGGGTCGAAGCTTGCCCGCGAGATTTCCAACACTGGTGGTATGCAGACCTACTTTGATGGCGAGACTACACCTGGGTCTAACTTGGCCTACAATGCCGACTTGGACCAGTGGGTGGATTATGTCAAGCAGAACTTCCGTGCCAACTGGCATGCTATCAGCACATGCTCGATGATGAAAAAGGAGCTTGGTGGAGTTGTGGATTCTGCGGCGAGAGTTTATGGTGTCGAGGGCCTTCGCGTTGTTGATGGCTCGATCGTGCCGACTCAAGTGTCTTCCCACGTCATGACTGTGTTCTACGCTATGGCTTTAAAGATTTCTGATGCTGTCCTGGCAGACTTCCATGCTAAGTCTCCGAAGCACTGATGACCGAAGTTTACGATCGATCATTATGCGACGGGAAACTGGTTATATAGCTCGTATCGGTGTTCATAGCTAGGGGTGTGCTTCCATGTTGTCTGCTTCGTGTTGTTTTACTTATCCGTTGCCTTTCATTTCTATATTCCCCTTACCACTTATTAGTCTATTAAATATTGATATTTCGTGATTATTCTTAATATAGCATACTGGATTTTGGCGCTAAGCTTCGAGAAACAACAGAATGAGCGTAGATTGCTATTTCCTTGGAAGGCTAAGGACATATGTGGGTTGGGTGTTGGGTCGAGGTCCTCGACTCAACTGTGCGTTTTAGCGAAAACTACCTAGGTATTCTGCGAGCATTGGTGAGCAAGCTAGGGCACTCATATGATGATCCGTGAGTGGACCAGAGCTCAGGGTATGATCAGCGATGCTCAATGAGCACCTGGCCCGGGGGCTCAAGTTAATTATGTAATGGCGCGTGATCCTGATCAAAAATAGGCAACATATGAGCACTAAAACGGAAAGGGAAAAGCTTCGTGTTCCATTTATCTGGCAATAACAAGAGGTATAAGAATATAATGGAGCAATGAACTGCATTTTGAGGCCCCGTCTTCCCATTAAAAAGTATTCTCTCAAAGTCCCTTTGACTCATGGCAAAACCAAGTGCTAAAAGACTGCCCATGAGCGGCCACAATGCCATGTCAAAATCAATGCTAAATGTCCCAGCAAACGCGTGTGTTGAAGGACTTCCAAAGTGTTCGTTCTGACAAGTTCAGGGGCTTTTGCAAGACAATGACCTTTCCTGAACTGCATCTCCCTACTATTGATTTTCAGGAGCATTGACCCACGGACGAAAAGGACGAAGAAGTGATCTCCGGACCCGCTTCTGGTACTGACGCAGAGCCGGGTTGAACTCCAGCTGCTCGTCTGGCAGGCCAATTTGGATATTATCGTTGAAGATCTGGTTCATTCTGCGACGGAACTCTTCTGATGATCGCCGGCGAAGACGTCCTATTTGAGTCGCATTAGTTTCGCTGTTCAACACCTACAACACGGAACGTGACTTACTCAAGGGTCCTGAGCTCCGTTTGCTCTCCGATGAAAGAATAGAAGCAGCGTCACTGAGGGCCGGGACATAGTTCTCGTCGTCATCAGTGCCATCCAATCCTACTCGGTAGTCCTTCGTGTCTTTCATGTCGGGATCAGAGGTTTTACCGAACAGTCGCTTGTGGAAGCTAGCCCGCTTTTCGTTACCTGCTGTATCCTTCATGCCGATCAGTGACTCCTCCCGTGCAGGCGACATGCGCATTGCATTTGGGTTGATGGGCAGACTGGCTCCGCTATATATTCCGCCGGGTCTGTGGTTCTCGTAGGTGAAGCCTGCGGAGGCCAGGTCGAGCTCGGAGACAACTTCACGTCGGGCAGCCGGTGGCATAGGCTTTGGGCTAATCATGGACCCCCTGAGATCCCACCGAGGACCTGAGGGTGTCAACGGCCCTATGCATCGATCTTGGCGCTGGACTGACCGGCCGACTTGGAACTGGAGTTGCGGGCTGGGGACTCTGCGTTGGTGTGTTTGGTTCTGAAATCCAGATTCCTTCAACTTCTATTCCTCTTTCCAAAGCTCTGGCGCCGAAAGGTATGTCATCCTTTTGTAGCATTGGGTGCACCTCGGCTTGCTCCTCTCGCTCTTTTGCCTCTGTCGCATTGTGTTTGTTCATCATCCAGCGATTCCACCCGAGGACACAAAAGGCGCAGAAGAGAGTCAGAGCCTGCAGAGCTTGTCAGTTGGTCTCTTTGTCGCGTTATCATGGCCATGGAGTCACGTACAATCAGCATGGCCAGTGCCTGTCAACGATAATGGTCTACGGGTCAGCAGGGGATCTCGTAATCATAAGATAAGTACCTACCACGCTCAGCTTCTCCCATAGCTCCCAGTCCACCCAAAACGCCATAGTTGCTGGTTACTGAAAATGTACTCGGCCTTTGCCCGCACGAAGGTCATCCGAGTGAGAGTGTCCAGAATTGGGACATGGATGAAAAGGATTCACAGGTAAAATATACACTGGAAAGTGTTCTTGGAATCAGAGATGAGAGCAGAGGCGATCTGCTTTGGGGAACGGGGAAAGGACCCAAATGTTAGGCAGTCATGGAAGGAACGTCTGCTTGAATGACCGTACATCTCCATCTCTACATGAGCACTTTTCTTATTATTTTCTCTTTTCTTTTCCCCTATTCAAGGTCTGTCTGTATCTGAATAGTAGAAACTTGTGAGTACTCGTTATACAGTCCTACTTCCATGACTACATCTCTTTAAGATACCAAATACTGATCATGCGTCACAGTAATCACAGCTATTAAAAAAGAAACACGAAAAACGGCCAATCATGTTAATTCCGTACAAGGAAGAAAAAAAGAAAGTGCAAAAAGAAATCTCTCCCTCGGGGAATCGAACCCCGGTCTCCCGCGCTTATCGGTATTAATGACAAGCGGAAATCATCACCACTAGACCAAGGAAGATGGGATGGCTGAGTTACTGCTCGGCCACTTGGCTGGTTGATGTAAGAGTCTGCCTCTATTGGACTCATGAGTGAAAATGTAAGAATCCATAAATTGGTTATTCTGAAATATGGTGATATGATGAAAGTCATTTTTCCACCAACTTTTATGGAATGTCCAATTCTTCTAAGCCCTTCTCTCATTCGTAATTATTAAAATCATTCCGAACTTGGATTAACGGCGCAATTGTGCTAAGGGGTACTAAAACAAATTGGCAAATTGGCTTAAGCGCCTTCGATTATATATATTCTCCCATCGCTCCACATGTTCGCAACCACAGCCAACCAACCAAGCCAGATGAAATCAATAAACATCATCAGACACGTACTCAAAACACTGCAATGCACCCCAGGCTTTATTTCGAGGAGACAAGTATCCAGTCTTATGATTCTGACAGCCCTTAAAAGGCGGATAGGTCTCTCCTATCCAGTCCTCATCTCTACATTTCTTGCCCGAGTAGAGCCATACACTTACCCGATGTGATAAAAAATGACTTGGGGCTTGAGACCTTACTGGAGGCACAGGTGTGCCAGTCGAGACCACCGTCAGACCACCATCGACAGGAAGTGGTTGTATCCGAGATTTTGGTGTTGGTATCCTCGGCAAGAATAATGCAATTGCCCGTATTCTGGTCTTCGTGTCCTTGAATAGAGAAGTAATCGCCTTCACATTTATCATCCTCATAGATTGTCATTTGCCAAGTTGCAGTCGGAGCGACACTGGTCGTGGTTTTGCTTGGTGGTGGGACCAATTTTATACTGGTCAAGGTTACCATATCCGCTTTCTTTTCCGAAGTAGTCGTTTTTGAAGAAGTCGGCTTTGGAGCAGTAGTGGTCTTCAAAGTACTCGTCTTCGACGTGGTCGTCTTTGAAGGAGCACTTTTGGTAGTGACATTCTTTTGCTGAGACTTCGTTCCACAATTGGAGAGACAGTTGATATAGCAGAAGGCCGAGCCAGTGCCACATTTACCAGACCTAGCACACTGAAAATATAGTTAGTAGAGGCCAAAACGATACGGACAACTATACACTCACACATTGGTCTTTGGGGCATGGGTTTAGAGAGGCCAGGTCAGCATAGTTGCCAGGGCGTCTTGTCCCGGGAACCTGGGGACCACAGGTAGCTTGCGGGAGAGCAACCGGCATGGGAAGGGCACCGGAGCTGAGACAAACAAAATTGCCTTGCGTCACATTTGCACAGCCTGACCAGCCCCAGGACCCGGTATTCCAAGTTTCGATATCGCTCGTAGTGATCTTGTAACGCTCAGCAAGCTTGGCGCAGGTATCGCCCGGCTGAATGGTGTAGGTATAGCACACACCATCACCACTTGGTGCAAACGCACCGCGCTTGTCGACTGAATGGCCATGAGAGTTGCCAATGCCATGCCCGGATTGGGCTGTTGCTACGTGGGCAAACAGCAGAGAAAGGAGGATATGAATGAAATTCATTGCATTGAAAATACCCTTGAGCGTAGTTCTCTATCGAGGAGATCGATCCGTCCTTTATAGATAGTTCAATATGCGAAAAAAGAAAAATCTCGATGAAGATGTCGGAATGCGCACATGAAACACTAGATATCAAGTTCAGTTCACTGTTCAACTACAGAACCCAGGAACCTTGCAAGGCTCTGTTCTATGGGCGAGTCTTAACAATTAATTTTCAACAAAGAACAATATCACACCCCACATACCAACATCCTCGGTTTCCCCTTTGTTCCCTTACACGATATCCAAGACAAAGGGGTCCGGAAGAGCTGGGATAAATACATGAGTTCAGCAAGTATAGCGTGGGAAATTTGCGCATAGGGAAACGCTCAAATACATCAACATCCAGGTGTGCCCAAAAAATATTAAGGCAAGAGTTGGCTAGAGAATGTGCGGATGCAGACCAAACAGAAAACAAAAGAAGTGAAAGACCTCAGATCCTGGATAGAGCTGAAAGGAAACAGACAGAAGACCGAGAGAATGCTAAGAACAAAGAGAGGATGTAGCAATGAATAGGCTTATTCGCACCAGCGCCTCTGGCGGCTCTATTGAGACTCTGTCCGAAAACAGTGCTCAATAGTGCTTATGAAGTCACATACTGCCTATCCTAACACAGGAGGCAAAAAGATCTCCTTTCAACTTTCGAGTCATGCGAGGATCCACGCGGATATTTTCTTTCGTGATATATTTATCCCAGTAGATTTGAATATTGGGGAGACAGGTTTCCTTGTACCAACAACCCGTTCAATAGTTACATACTTGATATGGAGTAGTTATTAGGCAAGCCAAGAGATGCTGAAAGGAGGACAACCGAAGTGTAAAAGAGAATACCAACCAGTGTCGCCAAAAGTACCAGTACAAGGCTGCCTATACATACAACACAGCAGTCTGCGAATACTATGCTAGCAATGGCGCAGAGTGGACCCATAATCTCCATCAGGCACGTTGCAGCAAATGATATCTATTCGATAAGATTCAGTCCACGTTATCAACTCCTGGAAGCTGGTTGGAACCACGCGCAGAGTCCAAGTGCTGTGGCTTGAAGACCCGGGACTTGAAGAAATTGTGTTAGGCTTTTCTTCACAGGAGGAATAACTTACCTCAATTCTTATGGGTTGTTACTAGAAGAAATTGCGGCATCACTGTCCAATGATCTCACAATTCGATTCGGAGATTATTATCAAATGAAGTTAGCGTGGGCTTAGCTTGTCTGTATGCAAGTCAGCACGAGTCTGCACGCGGGAATTCGGATGCAGGGGTACTGTTTCTTCTCACCCAAACTGAGGGGAATTCATTCGGGAAAATCACTACGGTGTCTTGTTCCTGGAGTCAATCTTCTTCTGAGATCATGCTGCCACACCAGCAGCCAACCATGTACAACTACGAACTGTCCGTATAATTATTATCTAGGAGCAGACATATTTAAATAGCTGTATCCACTTTATTCACACATTTATCCACCTCTCCCGCTTTTTCTCCTGGGCATCATTGCTTGTTGAAAGCTTGGCACTCTTATCACTGACAGGCTAATGGTTAGAGGACAAGCCTGTATTAGCTTCCAAGCCACAGTTACATGAAGTTGCTAATGCTTACCGATAATTCTCGCTGATGCGCCCTGAGAAGAGCGATCACTTCCCTATTAGTTCGGATGATCATCCCACGCTGCTTTTTAATCTATATCGACACCTCTAGACCCCGTCGGAAATCCGGAGGGCTGGAGCTTGTACCAGTTCAGTGTTCATGAGAAACAGGAAATACCATTGGATCAATACTCTAGCCTTTGCTGATTATGCCTGGACGTGGTGCACGGAATAGGTCCGAGCAATTCAGGCATCTGGGTACTTGTGACCTGAACCTGCGAGTAGTTGCGCGGTTAAAGTGAAATTCTTCAAGCTACGGTCCACCCTAGGTTTATCTATCGGTCTCCGGCGGGATGAGAAGATATGAGCTGATGTTACATTGAGAAAGTTGCGCTGAATGTGCATTAGTTCGAGTACTTCGGGATTATTGTGTCTTATTTTCAATGAAGCTACGACAGCTATATAAACGACAACTTCCCTGGTGTTGTCTCGCTATTCACACAGTCAAGCTACTCCAGTTCCTTCCATCGAAAAGTTCAGTCATCCAGTCTGCACCATGAAGTTCTCGACCACCATCCTCAGCGCAGCGTTGCTCACAGCGTCGGCCATTGCCGCTCCTCTCACCGAACGCCGCGCAGCTCGCCACGCCGCCCGAGCTGCGGCCCGAGCTGGCCGTATCAGCCGTCCGGCCGATAAGCAAGACACCTTGGAGCTTGTTAGTCTGAACGGGACAAGCCACGCGCAGTACAGCTCGAACTGGGCCGGTGCTGTGCTCATTGGTACCGGATACACCTCGGTCACCGGAGAATTCACCGTTCCCAAGCCGAAACTTCCCTCGGATGCTTCGTCTGGCGAGCAGTCCTGCGCCTCTGCCTGGGTCGGTATTGACGGTGACACCTGCAGCTCGGCCATCCTCCAAACTGGAATTGATTTCTGCATCCAAGGAGGCGAGGTTTCGTACAGTTCCTGGTATGAGTGGTACCCGGATTATGCCCACGATTTCTCCGGCATCGATATCTCCACTGGAGATGTGATTAAGCTCACTGTGACTGCTACCTCCAAGAGCTCCGGTTCTGCCGTCATCGATAATGTCACCACGGGCAAATCTGTCACTCATAAATTCAGCGGTGTTGATGATGGAGATCTCTGCGAGACCAATGCTGAATGGATCGTCGAGGACTTTGAAAGCGGTGGTCAGTTGGTTCCCTTTACCAACTTTGGAACTGTGACATTCACAAAGGCGGAGGCCACATCTGGCGGCAAGTCTGTTGGCCCATCTGGAGCTACCCTCTTCGAGATCAGACAAAGCAAGAAGGTCTTGACCAAGTCTTCTGTTACAGGCAATAGTGTTACTGTGAGCTATGTCTAAGGTTAGATAGAATGGTTCTATCAACCTCTGCCTCAGTATTGGAAGATTGAAAAGCAATATTGGACTGCACTGGTGGGCTTAAGAGCTGGGATATTGTAAATGAAACATGTTTTGGCAAACGAGAGTTGATACTAGTTTGTGGTAAATAGATTGGAAGCAGATCGGATTCATTTCACCTTGGTCTTTCCCTCTAACGTCTTTACCTTTCCCGCCCGAGTCCCTGGCAGCGAACCCAGCGTCGTTCCTCTCCTTGATAGATGCGTATTCGCAAAAGAGGTCTGTCGGTCATCGTAGATAGTAGTAGATCGTAACCTGGAAAGCCCAGGAAAAGGAGACATAGAAACCATGAATCCGCACACCCGCTGAAGGTTCTTCCGTCAATCCTCGGAGAACCTGTGTCTCCTATGTTTGTCGCCTACTGCTGGATCTTTGCGTTATTGCCTGCGCATGATCCTTTTTGCAACCACCAAGAATAGCAAGATAAGTCCTAAAATAAGCCCTAGAATGCCAAACCAGCACGACAAGCCGGCCACACCCAATCCAGGAATGGAGATATTCATACTAAAGAGGCCGGTGATGACCTGCATCATGACTATGACCGCGCCGATGCCCGTCAGCCGAGCAAGAGTACCCACGATTGTGTTGCGCATGCGGGTAGAGTCGAACGAGAGCTGACTTAGGTACTTCGACTGCGACCGCGACAGCATCTGCTCTGCATTAGCCAGATTGGCCATCATCGTCAAGACGTGGTCCTGGATGTCGCTGAGGTAGAGAGTAACCTCGGCGGGTGTCGATCCTAAGCTGCCACAATGACGGGCAAAAGACCGAATAACATCCGTCTTGTCATGCAGGAGCTGGCGGATGTGAGTAACCTCTTTGCGATACTTGTATATGCTTTGGAGGGCCAGGCCAATGTCACCGGGTCGTGTGACAGACACTCCGTCTTCAACCATTTCCACGCCGGTTTGGACACGGTTGATTAAGGGAGCGAAGTCATCCACAATATCATCGCTGGTAATATTAGCATTTTATGTTCACCGGGTTGTGACAGGCTCGTACATGAGGGCATAGCAGATCCAGTCACTGGTCAAAGATAACTGGGTCTGTTGCTTCTTTATGCGGCTCCAGACATGAGCAGCGTGTTGGTTGTTACCATACGTGAAGCTGATGATGCCTTCGCGGAAGACAATGCCGTATATATTGGCGGACGACGCCCGGGAACCGATCGCCATCTTAGGCCACTGTGGGAGCCGCAAGGAGACGAAATAGTAGGGGCCGAAGAGTTCAGTCTTCTCTCGAAGTTCGCGCGTCTTGATATCCTCGACGGTTAGGGGATGGATGTCGAGCACGCGCGATAACGCGTCGATATCCTCGTTGGATGGCGTTGAGACATGGAGCCACCATAAACCCGTGTGCATACCCGTCTCCATAAGGTTTTCGAAGGCGGTACTAGATGACTTCAATAGCTGGATGCTATCCGCACGGGTGATCACATCGAGCTGTGTACTAAAGAAACTGAACTGTGTCGTTTCACCATCGGTATCCGGCATGGGGAATTTCTCCCGCAGAGTAGACTCGCCATTATTGAGCGTAGGAGTCGGCGCTCGGGTAGGGGGGTCCGCCACCAGCCCCATGGTGCAATTTAAACGGATAGACAAGTGAACTCATATAGAAGAGTGATTGTGGGAGGAGGCTCAGGAGAATAGGGAAGAATATAACAAGGGAAGGAATACGGTCTGGATGCGGTAATTTCATTCTTGGCATTGTGGCGGAGTCGACCATGATTCCTTGACCACATACTCCATACTGCCCAGGTGTATATTTGAGTAGGGCGGTGTGGTTGAAGGCACAGCCAGAGAGCATCCGCTCAACATACGTAGGTATGACATTGGCTAGAATAAGCGGCCCCACTGCGTTTCTACCCAATGGGAGACCTGTTATTCTACAGATGTCGGGGAAATCTGTGGGTCCTGCCGCCCGCCTGCGAAGATGTTGTTGTAGACTTCCATTCATTTCATATACAATTAATGGTGACTTATTCTTACTACGACCTAACATTCACTGATCTATTCATGTAAGAAAGTGAAGCAAGTGTCCCGCCTTAGGCTTCAATTATAAAAAAGCCTATACTCGCACCCTACCCTCTTTTCATCTTCTTCCTTCATCTTCTTCCTTCAACTTTTTCCTTCAGCCTTTTCCTTCAGCCTTTTCCTTCAGCCTTTTCCTTCAGCCTTTTCCTTCATCTTTCATCCGTTACTCAACGTTTTGCGCTGTTCCTAAGAGGGAATCCATTCTCGGACATGACAATAATGAAAGTGATGCCATGTGGTCAGTGTTGGGTGGCGTGCTGGCAATCTATATAGTCACCCTCGAATTCTTTCTCGGAGCTCTTCGGTTTGTCCGCTTTCGAAGAGCACGACAGTTAACAAAAAGACAAAAAACATACAACAGTGAGGATTCGCTGGTGGTCACCCACCCAACTACTAACTCACCGGCGTGTGGCTTGAGTACGGCTGAGCGGACGGGAAGCCCTATTTTCCACACCCTGTGGTCGTATGTATCAGGCTACATGTAAAAAAGGATTATAGGTATTATTACTATAGATGGATAAAACCCGTCGATACACCCGTACCTGTTGTTCTCTTCAAAGGTTCTGCCAAGATGAGACACAAACCGGACACAAGAAAGAAGGCCTTGATAGGGGTAACAAAATGTGTCTTTATCCGCTGTTGGGCTAACTAGATATGCGACCCCCAAGTCATTTCCAAGAAGTCCCGGACAGTCCTCGGCTTGAAACCTGGAAACTTGTTCCCCAGTCGACCTTCAGCAGGTAAACAAAAGCCTTCGGCTAGATAAAGTTGATAACCAAAAACACTATATGCGTTAAGTTCGTCAGGCTGGATGCCACTTCCTTCAAGAACCTTCATGGTGGGAACATCCCCTTTGGCAACATCTTCAGGCTTCAAGTAGGTAACTTTGAACTTCTCGCCTTTTTTCGGAATTAGAAACTAATCAATCACATTTAGGAAACACCACCTACCGCAGACTTCTTCCGCGTCTTTGAGGGCTTGCCCAAGAGTTGTGTCTTCCCCATCGCAAAAGCTGAACTCGGTCCATTCATCGAGTTCGAGTAGTTTTGCAATCAAAGTTGCGGCGTCATAACTGTATATCATGGTTATCCTAGCGGATCCATCTCCTGGAATGCATGCTTCTCGATTAAAAACGTCAATGGCGATGGTGTTCGGGACGATGTTCGACCGCGCGCGCGGGGCTCCCATGAAATCCATAAAAGCACCGCATACTGGGCGAGTGTATGTCAAGCTGCTGTTCTTGAGAAGATTTGCGGCTCCCAGGAACCAGTCGACCCCAGGGTCGATATCTTTCCTCCTGCGGGGATGTAAGCAGCGATATCATAAAGAGCTGTCAGTAAGACAAGGAGTGCAATGGGGAAACAATACTCTTCACGCGTCATGTAGCCAAACTCGCTCGTGATGAATCGTTTCACAGTGTGTGCTTGGTCGGCAGCCTTAATTAAATTAAGCTGGGCTTCAGAGCAAGCGTCTCCCAGCATGCCAATGGCACAAATAACCGTCTGGACTTCATGGTGTTCCAGTTGATGCACGAGGGCTGGAATGTCGTCATAGTCTACTTGCACATACGGTATGTCGCTGATTGCCGACTCAACATGTTCCTTTCTCGAATCATCAATTATAACACTCTATATAGAGGGGTGCTTTACAACGTACCCTTCGAGTTAGAGCAATAACTGAGAATTTGTTCTCGTGCTGGATCTGTTCAACGAGTGTTCTTCCAACGCCTCCAGTCGCGCCAGCTACCGCGACTGTTGGAGCCATGATAGGAAACTGTGAAGTGATAGACACGATCAATTCTCGACCCGAACTGAGGGGTCGATCTTCGACACGTGAGTCGCTTAATCCTGCCCGTGTGGGTAGTTGCTAAAGTAATAGGACAACCCGAAACAGGAATAAAATGGATCGAACACAGGGCCCAAGCGTTAGTTAGTAAGCCACACCCGAGGACCCGGACCCGTGGACCCGGACGAAGGATTCGTGAACCTTGGAATGACCTGGGGAAGTATGAGAAGGATGACAGTGACAATGACAACAAATTGGGTGTGTTTTATCGTGCATATCATACATATAATCCATGAAAGTGGTTTCCCACAGTTACATACTACACCGCGGCAATTTCTCCGGCTGGAATAAGGTTCGTTTAGCGAAGATCTTCATATAAGGAGCCAAAAAAAGGCACAAAAACATAATCCGTACAATAGTGGCTGAAAAGTTAATGCTACCAGAGTGACAAAAACAAAAACACAAAAACATACAACAGTGAGGATTCGCTGGTGGTCACCCACCCAACTACTAACTCACCGGCGTGTGGCTTAAGTACGGCTGAGCGGACGGGAAGCCCTGTTTTCCACACCCTATGGTCGTATGTGTCAGGTTAACTGTGGGAAAGAAAGATAGAGTGAAGGCTCCTGTAGCTACTAACAGCTCGATAGTGAATTACAACATGGTAATTTTAACCACTAGCGAGTTTGACATTACTATTCCAGTCCTATAAAATGTGCGTCACTTATTTCTATCGCTCATAATGACAGGAGAACCCATATAATTCCGTATTAAGCAACGTAAGAGCTAATAGTAATGACCGAGTAACATTCGGACTGAAACCTCGGCTCAATTATATATAGTGATGATGATACGTTATAACATCAAGTCCACACCTACCCACGATTTACTAAGCTCCCACAACTCCTTCTCCTTTGCCTCATCAAATGCCCAACTGCTGTATCCATATTCAAGTCCATCCCCGCCCGAAGGAGTCGGATAAGCTGCCACAGATGCTCCTTCCAAGTATAATCCGCCTTTCCCTTCCAATTCGCTCGAGACAGACGCATAGATAGTCGTTGCGCAGCTCTGTTCGAGACTAGATAAATATGCCAAGGCGCGCTTGTTCTGCATCACAGCTTTCATTTCTTCTTGGGAGTGTTTCTGGAGGTTGGGGCTCATGAAAGCCCCGGGGTGTAAGCTATAGCCATGAAGACCTTGTGCTCCATACAAGCGCTCGATTTGGGTGGCCATGTATATATTGGCGGTCTTGCTAGATCCGTAAGCAAGCCAGCCATTGTAGTTCCCTTCGAAGTTGACATTATCCAGATGAATAGGACTGTAACGGTGGCCTGCCGAGGAAACGTTGACAACACGCGAATGGAACTTAGGCGTTGAGCTTTTCAGTAGGGTATCTTTCAGTAGATAGAAGAGGAGAAAATGAGATAGATGATTTGTTCCAAATTGTAACTCAAAGCCATCTTTCGTACGACCTTCTGGGGTTTTCATCACCTGTAACCATTAGAGTGAGCTGATGCTCCTATATGAAATTTGCTTTCAATTAGCTCACCCCGGCGTTATTGATAAGATATTGAGTTTAGAGCTCTCTTGCAGAAACTCCTTAGCACATGCCAAACACTCGAGAGGTCCGTTTGGTCCATGAAAAGGAGCTTCACATGCCCAGTGTCCAGTAGTTCCCTTCCAGGGCCTCCTTTGCCTTGTTAAAATTCCGGGCTGTGCCGAAGATAGTCGCTCTGGTAGATGCCAAGGCGCGCACAGTCTCAACCCCGATACCAGATGAAACGCCAGTAATTAGAACAACCTTGTCACTCCATTGGTCAACTAGACCTTCGTCTTCGATTATTTGACTTCCCGTTACACGCGAGTCACCCGGGCCGTTAAGAACTTCCCACCTATTCCGCTCGGCATACCGGCCTGAGAGCTGAAAAGGGACCCTGGAAACCATCGACATGCCGAACGAGGTGACAGTATTATGATTGGGTCCGGATGAACTATTGAAGCTCGAATGTCAATACGAGATTTTGTCGGATTCGGACTGAATTTGTTCCACCCCCTATCCGGGCTCGCTAATTAAGGAATATGTAAACCCAATCTAGATCATGAGGCACGCATGACGTGTTGGCCTTCAAAAATGGTCAGCATTATCATTGGCGGACAAACCAGTAGACGTATGGCCATTACTGGTGAAGTCGTGAACGGGAAAGTGAGTGCCGCTTTAACACAATGCATTGTGTGATTGGGAGTGAGTTCATTTTGCCGCTGACTCTATATCCGCACCACAAACTTGTACCGGTCTAACTTCTCTTCTATCTTGCCGGTGTCACAAGTTCTTAACCTCCTGGGTGGCCCAGTGCCTAAGAGCAGATAGGCCGCGAATCGGGACTTGGAGAGATGAAGAGAGGGATATGAGGGCGAGATGGACAGTCGAAGTGTCGTTTGGTCAAACAGATTCGACCTTCCCTATATTGATGAAAGGTGCGAAGCCATAAGCCATAGTCATTATCTCGGACGCAGTTCTGGTTTTCTCAGTGGCAAATTGAATGTAGCTTTCGATGTTCCTCGCGAACTAGGAACTGTCGGCCGATCAAATCTTTGCCGGTTTTTCCAGTGAGTGCTCGAGGTGCTCATCGTTGCCCAGATGCCTACGTACACTATATGTAAGGAAGTCCCAAACGAATAACCCTTGGAAGCTTAGGTGTAGCTGTGTGATGCCAAGAACGACTCACACACACACCCCGGGGCAATTATATACATAGGTACTACTCCGTACTAGTAGTAGGAACCAGGCGTACTTGCTAAATGCAGCTACGCACGGGCCATAATTGGTGATTCACCTACGCCAAGGCCTTTAGCTTCCTGAGGGATGACGATCAATACGCGTGCGGCACTCATCTCTTGGTAGACTGTCCAAGACTGAAGGAATTGCGAGGAAAAATTAAGGAGTAAGGTCGGGAACATGCTCGACCTTTTGTTCATTATCTTAGGAGGCTTAAGAGAAGACTAGAGAGGTAACCTAGACGCTTGTCTGTATAGGTTTCATAGACACTCCCATCCCCTACTCCCTATAGACCAACTTTAAGGTATGTATCTCATGGTGTTATAAAAGATAGACTAGGCCAAACCCACGAATTTCCCACGTCTCAGATTCAATGTTCAAGACATTTTATGCTATGTGTTGGATCGTACCTAGCTAACGAAAGAGTTGGTAAATTATCTTCAATTTTGGGTTTCGGCGGCCACATCGGCACAATCTCCGAGTAAGGGAGCATCAAAAAAAATGTGTCAAGCCATCCCTTAACAAACTCTGGCACCTGAGCGAATGTACTTATTGGCCGTGAACGTACCGAGACGTGCAGATACTTTCATGTTGGGGAAATAAAGGTGAGCTCCACAACTTCGGCAGTCAATAGCCCCAGTGTACCAGAAAAACTATCGAATTCGGCCAACGTCCTGTACAGTTTCAATACACCCATTAATACATAGTGTAATTTATCATATCAATCCTTTTTAACTCGCTTGATTTCACCATACAAAATTACTCATTCTACACCCCGCATAAGGTGCAATTTGGTTTAAGCATATATATACTAGGTGCGACCCTGAGGAGGACAGGGGCTAAAGACGTAGTGATTCTATAAAATGCACCATTCTAATTGGCGGCTACGGACTGCCCTTCCTACAACATCTCTCGGCGAAGTCTTGGCCGGTCGGCCGCACGCTTGAGACATTCAATTCAAATTTGTCATAGAACTACAAATTTTTGACTCCTTACAGTCACAATTACCTTGGGCATCTCGTATTGTTTGGGTCTGTCGGCATTCTCAATTTCGGAGCCTGTGCACAATGTATTTAAAAGATCGACGTGATCCCTATATCTGTAAGATATTCGCTTAGAGCCCATTCTCTATATCGATATCATCCGAAGTCATGTCCGGTGTAAAGGAAAATGAGACGCAGGTGTCGAAGCCAGTGGAAGCCGCTATGAAGCCTGGTGCTCATCTTGCCAACCCTGTAAGAAAATTCAATTGCTGTCCTTTGATGCGATGCATACTAACATGCTATCTTCGTTTGTATAGGCACCACTGGCGCTGGGTGGCTTTGCTACCACTCTGTTATCCGTATCACTGGCCATGATGAATTTTCGCGGTGTCTTTACACAAACAATTTTCATGGGTGACCTTTGCTTTGTTGCCGGAATTGGTCTACTTATCTCAGCCCAATGGGAGATGGTCCGAGGCAATACCTTCTCTTATACAGTCCTGTCCGCATACGGTTCGTTGCGCACTTTTAACCCCTTCCTTGGCATTGGATTAGTATTGACGTTTATTCTTTTCAGCGTTCTTTTACGGCGGTTATGGAGTGATCATGATTCCTGTTTTGGGCATTGTTGATGCATATGGCGGGTATACACCCGAATACCACAACGCTCTCGGCTTTTTCGTATTGTGTAAGTTCTTGACTTCCTGACCTCGTATTCTTTATCTAATATCTTCTCTCTAGTATGGGCGGTCTTCAATCTTTTCTTTCTGTTGGCCAGCTGTGCTGTGTGAGTTTTGTTCCCTCCATAACCCCCTTAACCGCAAACTAATATTGTTCTGCAGGAACATTGTCTATGTTCTTCTGTTTCTCACACTTGAATTGTGTCTCTGCTTTGATGCTGCATCGAGCTTTGCCATGGCCGATGGGTTGGTGGAGACAAGCGCAAACCTCATGACCGCTGCTGGTGCTTTCGCTTTCGTTTCCAGTTTACTTGGATACTATTGCGTCTTCCATGGGCTATGCCAAGACGCTGTGCCATTTTCAATCCCAATGGGTGACACGTCCCGGGTTTGGAAGCGTTGGTGCAATAAGACAACTTCGCAAAATTCAAAGAGCGAAAAAGATATGGCGTAAAACCATATATTTACAGTTCAAAAGAAGGGGCGGGAAACAGATTAGATATACAACACGAACCGATGTTCTTAATTTCAATTGGTCTCCGGGATAGTGATGTTGGTAAATTCACGGTGCCACTGCACTGCACTGCAGGCAGTTCTGGTTTGTTGATTTGCTGGTTCTGGAAATATCATAATGAGGGCAGGCAGACGGAGACAGCCAAAAGTTGCGACGGAGATGATTCTCATCCTAATTCCTGAAAACCAGTCGATTCTAAATCCCCGGCACGATATCCTTCTATTCCACCCGTAACCTAACACGTACGACCATAGGGTGTGGAAAATAGGGCTTCCCGTCCGCTCAGCCGTACTCAAGCCACACGCCGGTGAGTTAGTAGTTGGGTGGGTGACCACCAGCGAATCCTCACTGTTGTATGTTTTGTGTTTTTGTTTTTGCATCTCTCTAGTGGCACTCTGGGATAAGTGAATGAGGGATTTGGGTGACAATTCTGGAGACTGAGGTGACAGGTGAGAAGGACAATGTGATCGATGTCCCTCCCCACAACTACCCAAGCTAGGATGATCAGTACGTGACTGTGGCCTTGATTCCAATAACTCCTGGCCCAAACCGAAGGCCAAGGAGCCAGAAGATAATTGGAAACTGCGCGAATGTCATCACATTGGCACGGTTCCGTTTGAGGAGCCAAATAGCATAAATGACACTCTCCCCAGCAAGAACGCGTCAATTGGAACAATTCTGCCCGTTCACCGGGCTTTGTGAGTTATCCTGCCTGCCGGGCGAATAGGGTCATTCACACTGTCCATGTGCGTTATTGGCGCCATCCAGCAAGAGAGAGAATGAGAAAGGACGATGCAATGGCCATACACAGCACTCTTTTATGTTTGCCGATGCCTTCGTTTTGGTTGAAAGGGTAGCTGTCTTCGAAAGACTGGGCTGGTACTGGTAGGTACACAATGATCTCATCGCCGATGAGCGCGTCGGCAGCTAATCTCAGAAGCGACTCGGTGGTGGCGTTTGACGCATGACGAATGGGCCATGCGACCCAGCGCCTGCATTCGGCAAACCGTCGCCGCTTCTTCGACTGCCGCGTTGACTCGGGCCTGGCGCTTCTTCTACCACTTGCGCAACGCTGACTTGGTTGTTTGAGAGGTGATGCCCCCCCCATCATGGACCCTTGGAGTTTTTTTTGCTAGCGCAGCAGCAGACTCGATTGCACTGTTCCCAACTTGGCCATGATTAGGGTCATCTTATGAGCGTAATCTCCAACAGTCGCTATGCGTCGCCATCTCCATCCATGTCAAGTAGAGCCTCATCCAACGGCACCCACGTGTACCTCACACGTTTTCCAGAGGTCTCCCAGCGCCAGAGCCTCGGTGACAGGCCGCGAGGCTTTTTTGAGCGCGAGCTTCTTCAAATCTACATGAGAGTATCGTGGAAGTCTCTAACATCGGCATAATACTTTGTCCAACTTCTCGTGGTAGAACTAAAATCCCCGTCTATGGTTATCAGTGGTCACGAGCATGGGTTTTCCCTTATCGAAGAGGGTGTCGACGGTTCCTTCGATGAGACCGTCTACGGGGTCAGATATGCCGAAGAGACAGTTGAATTCAGCATGCATTGCTGGAGGAAAACCATTAACCCCAGTTCTTTCACGCAGGTTTGCGCACATACTTGTCTTCTTCATCACTCGAAAGTCGTCCACAATCCTTCTCACTAGAAAGACGGCACATCCTACTACGAGTCGACGCCTTGCTGTCGACACCATCGCAGCCAACGAAACATCACCATTGTAGGAGTAGCCGCCTTCACAATTCGCACTGACACCGGAATTGGTTTGGTCGATCTGAAGCACCGTCTTGTTGGGCAGCATCTTGTCTTTCTGTGAGATCGAGTCCATCAAGGCTTTTAGAGAGCGTTGTTGGTCCTGAAAACATACTTTGTTAGCCAACCCCAGAATTTCCTTCAGTCAACCCTCTTCAAGACGAGCGAGACATGCAACCATGTCATACCTGACTTTCGAGACCTGGAAAGTGAACGCTGGCGGCATGACCCATGTACCGACGCTGCAATGAACTCTGGACACTTTGGTTGGTTGTGTGTATGCTTCACGATCTCTTGAGCTTGGCTCACTCAGGATGCGTATTGTGGTGACATCCAGTCTAATCGATGGCTCCGACTTGGGGGTCAAATGGACCTCGGACCTCTGGCAATACAAAATCAACAGTCGCTTTTCCAGTGGAATTGCAATCATGAGACCCGCCAGGCCCGCCAACGATGATATTTGCATTGACGTGGTGAGGGCCGGGCTCGGAAGTCGAAAAATTCAAACAAACTGGTAGTAGCCGCCGAACGAACGCGAGAACTGATGGAGGCGATAAATTCGAAGGAACATGGATACTGCATAGCTCCCTTGCCACCATGACCTAGGTAAGATGTTATTAACGAGCACATACAGAGTCTAGAGTCCGTACTTTGAAAGGCAGAGTCAGGCATTACCCGATTCGGTAACATCCGAGCCCACCCCTGCACGTAAACAAAGAAACTCAGGGGCGAACAGGGATGTGGAAAAAACGCGAACATTTAGCTAAGCCTCGCCTCGCAAAGCTTAGCAGGACACTCCGACGATCTTCTTGCTTTATCCTCACTCCATTTCCTGGTATATTTGACCAACATACACTTCTATCGAGCCACCGGAGATAATTTGTTGCTCCCCCTGACGCTTGTGGGACTACTCTACCATGCCGAGCCGCGACCGTGGAGATCAGCAAGACTCCATCCAGACACGCGAAGACGCGATGACTGCCAACCCTCCCTTGGACCCAGTCGACTCAAAGCCGGCAGATGCAGGCAGGAAGGAGGAAGAAGATGATGATGATCCATTCAAGCATCTGCCTCAGCACGAGAAGGAAATACTCAAGAGACAGTTGGATATACCAGCCGCCAAGGTCAATTACTTGACGTTGTATCGTTATGCGACAAGGAATGACAAGATCATTCTGGTCATTGCCTCGCTCGCAGCAGTCATCGGCGGTGCACTCATGCCTCTAATGACTGTCCTGTTTGGAGGTCTGGCAGGCACCTTCCGCAGCTTTCTTCTGGGTGACATATCTGAGAGCCAATTTACCAGCGAGCTTGGCAGATTCTCTCTGTACTTCCTCTACCTCGCTATTGGCGAGTTTGCGATGGTGTACTTGGCCACAGTTGGTTTCGTGTACGCTGGTGAGCACATCACAGCAAAGATCAGAGAGAAGTTCTTGGCCGCCATTCTGAGGCAGAATATTGCTTTCTTCGATGAACTCGGCGCGGGTGAGATCACCACACGCATCACGGCGGACACCAATCTTATACAGGAAGGTATATCAGAGAAAGTTGGATTGACCCTAACGGCTGTCGCCACCTTTGTGGCAGCGTTCGTGATTGGTTTCATCAGGTACTGGAAACTCACGCTGATTCTGTGTTCAACTGTGGCTGCCATTGTTCTTACATTGGGCATCGTCGGCTCGTTTGTTGCCAAGCTCAGCAAGAAATACCTCGCCCAATTCGCCGAAGGAGGGACAGTTGCAGAAGAGGTCATCAGCTCCATCCGGAACGCGACTGCGTTCCATACCCAAGACAAGCTGGCTCGACGATACGATGGATATCTCATCGAAGCAGAGAAGTCCGGATTCAAGCTCAAGGCCACCACCAGCTCAATGATTGGCTTTCTCTTTCTGTGAGTACAGCCACTGGCACAACACCCTGCCGTCCCATTGAGATCTCTTTAATTACCTTAGAACGCCCAGTGTACTGACCATATCTCTTAGGTACATCTACCTCAACTACGGACTGGCTTTCTGGATGGGCTCTCGCTTCCTGGTGGATGGATCCGTTGGCTTAGCGCAAATCCTCACTATTCAAATGGCCATCATGATCGGGGCTTTTGCCCTTGGGAATATTACACCGAATATCCAGGCCATCACCTCAGCTGTCGCTGCAGCCAACAAGATCTACGCAACAATTGATCGTGTCTCTCCTCTCGACCCTATGTCGACCGAGGGGCAGAAGCTGGAGGGACTGCAAGGCAAATTGGAACTCAGAAATATCAGACACATATATCCTTCCCGCCCCGAGGTTGCCGTGATGGAGGATGTGAACTTACTGATCCCCGCGGGCAAGTCTACTGCACTTGTTGGGGCCTCAGGTTCTGGGAAAAGTACTATTATTGGCCTGATTGAACGGTTCTACGATCCTGTCGGCGGATGTGTTTACATCGACGGCCATGATGTCAAAGGCGTGAATCTCCGCTGGTTGCGACAACAAATATCTCTGGTGAGCCAAGAGCCAACCTTATTCGCTACTACTATATTCGGCAACATCAAGCACGGTTTGATTGGAACAACGCATGAGCATGAGTCCGAAAAATCAATTCGTGACCTGGTTGAACGTGCTGCTCGGATGGCAAACGTAAGTATGATGAATGCCATGACGCCTTGCCTCAGACACATCCTCTCTCCTCATATCTTATTCTCTACGAAGTTCTGACTTGGTTGGTTTTTAGGCCCACGACTTCATCACATCCCTTCCTGAGGGCTACGAAACCGACATTGGCGAACGAGGGTTCCTCCTCTCAGGAGGTCAGAAACAACGTATTGCCATTGCAAGAGCCATGGTTAGCGATCCTAAGATCCTGCTACTTGATGAAGCAACATCCGCACTCGACACGAAGAGTGAGGGAGTTGTGCAGGCCGCACTCGACAAAGCTGCCCAGGGACGGACCACCGTGATCGTTGCTCATCGACTGTCTACTATCAAGGATGCGGACAATATCGTGGTTATGTCACACGGACATGTTGTCGAACAGGGCACCCACGATGACCTTCTCAAGAAGAAAGGGGCTTACTACAACTTGGCCGAGGCCCAGAGGATTGCGACGAAGCAAGAGTCTAGAAGCCAAGATGAAGATCTCATACTGCCTGAAACCGATGACGATTTAGGGCGACCCCAATTCAATGAGAAACGCCTCACCCCAGACAAAGAGGATGAACGGGAAGACCCTGATCACCTTCAGCTGAGCAAGGCACGGTCGGACATACCCGCATCGAGAACGGCAAATTCGAAGAAGGAACAAGAGGAAATTGCCGACAACTATACTTTGTTCACGCTGATATGGTTTGTCGCCGGCTTGAACAAAAAGGAATGGAAACGCATGGTCTTTGGACTTTTACTCTCTGCCATTTGCGGTGGAGGTAATCCAACACAAGCTGTTTTCTTTGCCAAGTGCATTACAGCTCTTTCGCTTCCTCTTTCAGAGCATGCTGAGATACGGCGACGGGCCAACTTCTGGTCTCTGATGTACCTGATGCTCGCCTTTGTACAGCTATTTGCTCTCATCTTCCAGGGCATTGCGTTCTCTTATTGCGCAGAGCGCCTAACCCATCGGGTTCGCGACCAAGCATTCCGGTATATCCTCCGGCAAGACATTGCCTTTTTCGACAAAAGTTCGTCGGGTGCTCTCACTTCTTTCCTCTCGACCGAGACATCCCACCTGGCTGGGCTGTCTGGCATTACTCTTATGACGATCCTCTTGCTGGTGACCACCTTAGTTGCCGCCTGCGTCATTGGTCTGGCCGTAGGGTGGCAGCTTAGTCTGGTGTGCATGTCCACCATACCTCTCCTTCTCGCTTGTGGGTACTTCCGCTTGGCCATGCTGGTCCGACTCGAGAAGGAGAAGAAGAAAGCCTACGAACAGTCTGCAAGCTATGCCTGCGAGGCCACTTCAGCCATCCGAACCGTGGCTTCCTTGACCCGCGAGGACGACGTTTGCAATCACTACCACGAACAGCTTCTCACGCAAGGCCGCAAGTTAGTGATGTCAGTTCTAAAGTCATCCGTGCTTTACGCGGCATCTCAATCACTTCAATTTCTTTGCATGGCTCTCGGCTTTTGGTATGGAGGTACCTTGTTCGGCAGACACGAATATTCCATGTGGGTAGATGACAATTTCCCGAACAGACGCCATGTTAGTACTAACCCTTATATTCAGGTTCCAATTCTTCTTGTGTTTCAGCGCTGTCATCTTCGGAGCGCAGTCTGCGGGGACCATCTTCAGCTTTGCACCAGATATAGCCAAAGCAAGGCACGCGGCTGCTAGTCTCAAGGCTCTCTTTGACCGGACGCCGGAAATAGATAGCTGGAGCCATGACGGCGAGATGGTACAGAGTATAGAAGGCTATGTTGAGTTCAGAGACGTGCATTTCAAGTACCCGACGCGACCAGATCAGCCCGTTCTACGGGGCCTCAATCTGCAAGTCAAGCCCGGGCAGTATGTTGCCTTTGTCGGAGCTAGTGGATGTGGCAAATCTACTGCGATTGCCCTCCTAGAGAGATTCTACGATCCGCTCCTCGGCGGTGTCTATGTCGACGGCAAGCCAATCTCATCGTTCAACGTCAACAATTACCGCTCCCATCTTGCACTTGTCAGTCAAGAGCCGACGCTCTACCAAGGAACCATCCGCGAGAATATCATGCTAGGTACAGACCGAGATGACGTCTCACAAGAGGAAATAGTGCAATGCTGCAAGAACGCAAATATCTACGATTTCATCATCAGTCTGCCGAACGGTTTTGATACCCCCGTTGGTAGTAAGGGCAGCATGTTGTCAGGTGGCCAGAAACAACGTCTTGCGATAGCTAGAGCATTGCTCCGCAACCCCAAGATCCTCTTGCTAGATGAGGCCACTTCCGCTCTCGATTCGGAGTCTGAGAAGCTCGTGCAAGCTGCACTGGACACCGCCGCTAAAGGGCGCACAACGATCGCCGTTGCGCATCGTCTGAGCACGGTGCAAAAGGCAGACATGATCTTTGTCTTCAACCAAGGCCGCGTCATCGAGTGTGGCACTCATTCTGAGCTGATGCAGAAAAGGTCCGCGTACTTTGAACTTGTTGGGTTGCAAAATCTGGGCGGGATGTAGAATCTTCTACGTGGAGACCGCGAGTCTTTGGCAGTCCTGAGCAAACTTCATTCGAGCCTGAAATCCAAATTATTGAAGAGTTTTTTCAATATGCCGACCATTTTCCTGGTCCCGTATGATAAGTCAATCTCATAACAATCCCCGTTATATGTATGGATGGCCCTACGTGGCTAGCGTAAGGTGCGAAGCTTCCATTGTTGAGACATGATCACAATAATCCCTGTTGTATGGATGGTCATGGGCGTTTAAAGGTTGCGAATCGGGTGAGAACAACCATCCAACGGTGCAGCACTAACCCTTCCAGCTCTAGGCGCGATGAATATAAATGGGCCACGAACGTCTCCCTGAAAAGCCATCGCTGCCTTAGCATCTACATATCGCCGTAGTTGGCATAAGTATATATTTCTTTGGCCCCCGGCGTTTCGTGTTGAAAATCCTAGTTAGTTCCCATTAACACTGGCCTTTTCCATGCTGCAACGCTAACCCTAATTCAGGGTTCACAATGCAGATCTCAGACATGCAGGATTTGAACTCAGGCTCCTACCAAAGGATGCCTAGTTTCCTTTGCTGTATGCAGTGTGATCATACTTCTGCTGTCCTCAGTATACAGCTCAGTATCACACTGCATCGGCGTCTCGACATTTTAATTCAGCCTGCTTTCATTCAGTTTTATGCTTCTTGTCAATTCTTTCCGATCTGTCATAATGGGGGGGGGGTTATACGAGAAAGAAGCACATAAGGGGCTTCTTTCCATGTATGAAGAAGACCAATCAATTTATTACTTTTCACAGTATATTTGAATTCACTTTATTCATAGTAATCTTCATGACACAATTTTTTGTCTCACAACATACATGCTGTATAGATCCTACATCTATTATCAACATTTCGAGGAGTGAGCCACGTTCTTTTTATGGTCCGCCAGGCAGCGCCTTCAGGCTGGGAGGAAGTACCCTAAAGCGGCTCTCACCCGGGCACCCACCCGATTATTGATTGGTAATTAGGGCTAGCATTATGTTCGGTAGTTATATTGTCATCTATAGTTAAATCTTATATAGACCCTCGCCCCGGAGACCGATCGCCAAGATTCATGCTTGATAAGGTGGTGTTCCAACCTAAATCAATGTCGATCCGCCGTATTTGTACTCAGCCTTCCTCGGGCGGTGGCTATGTTGATCGACGAGCAAGTAGAAACCAAGCTACCTAAGACCCTAAGACGCTAAGAACTTCTCGATGCTAGGTAAAAACCAAAGATTTGGTGTTGGAACACTATATATAACTGATTATTCCTTTATTGCGGCGACCAGACCGACAATCCACCTTGAACCAAGCACTTTCTAAAAGAACCCAAAAATTCCAAAGCATCCAACTGCTATCTGTTTTTATTCCAAACAGATCCCTCCTAGCAGCCAAATATCACCATGTGTTTCGGCATATCGCGCGGAGAGGCGTATGACTGTCCGCCCCCGCGGGGCATTTACACCTGCTCTGACGCTTTCATCCAATATCGAATCGACAGAGACAACGAATCATCTAAAGAGAAAATGCGGCGTCGCACAATATGCAGATATGGTTATAATTCTGTGTCTACAGGGTTGAGAGGTGGCGCTATGGGACCTGGACCCATAGGAGGAGGAGGTGGTTGTGATGGTGGAGGTGCAACTACAGGTAGCGGATGCGGCTAGATCTGGAGGGTTGTGATGGACGTGGAATGCTTTTTGTTTGCTATTGATTGAATAGCCGCGATGGTTATTTGCTACAATGTGATAGGGTTTATGCTGATCTGGAATCTGATCTAAAATTGAAAATCTATGCAGGGCGGCATTCCAACCTTGGAACAGGCTCAGCCATTACTCGTTTATTTGAAAATAGACTAATGATGTCAAATTTAAATGCTTTAAGATATAGCCGGGTTCCATAACTCAGTTGGTTAGAGTGTGATGCTAATAACGTCAAAGTCGAGGGTTCGACCCCCTCTGGAACCACGTTTATTTTTTTTTTCGGCCTCATTACGTCTTCCCATTGGCCCTATTGACTAGAAAGAAGATAAGGAGGGCAGAAAGTCCATACATGGACTGCCTATCTAAGTGAGGTAGCTGCCATCTCAGTGTTAGACAGTTACAATATATACATACCACTGAATAGTACAGTGGGACCTCCGAAATAGAAAACTAAAAAGACTATTGAAAAGACTATTGAAGACTACCTTAGAAGAACACTAAGAAGACTACGCCGTATAAGCGACCGACTAATATGTATTCCTATGGCAGTATGTTTAAAAGGCAGGCCGTATATAGGGCGGTATATCTAGGTACAAGGCTAAGAATATTGCTCGATCTCAGATAAAAAGACGGAAGACGGAAGACGGAAGCGGAAGCGGATAGTAGATGAGCGCGTTTATCAATGAAATTTCATTGGTTCGCTATACAAGCGATGTTTCCGCCGACGAGATGCAGGCCTTTCGTTTCCTTGTTGTCGCGCTTACCATTGTCCAGCATCGGGATTGGAAGAAGAGTAAGGAGGATTAGATAGAAAATGAAAGATATATTCTTCCTAACATAGACTCCCGGACCTTGAAATCAAAGATACATATTCCTTTAATTCATGTGAGTAAATAGGCAATTTATCCTCGACACCACTGTATCTTTTTCAGCTACATTGCCGATTTTCTTTGATGCAATTACTGGTACTAAGGTAACAGGTATAATGTGAAAGCCATCAAGAAAGAAGGATTCTTAACAGGATGTTCATTTTCTTAGAGCAACGTCAACCTTGAAAATAAGCAAATCAGGATATGCAAAAAAAATCAGCCAAGGAAAATCATCCCAGCGAATCAATTGCCACAAATCCTTGGAACATTTGCAACGGTGTTTCCTTCTGGAAAATGCCATGCCCATTTTAGAAGCAGGTTCAACTTCCCCAGAAAGTCTTTTCTATCAACCATATCAAAGTATTTCTCCCCGTAAGCAGGCACGGCAATCATATGTCCTAGATCTAGGAGCTCCGAGAATTGAACCTGAAGCTTGCCATCAAAATAGGATTGGAACATACGGCATCCGCCAAATTTGTCCATCAGAAATACTAAATGCTAATGATATGTTAGTAAAAGACCAACGATACCCAAGAAGGAAACACAAACCGGGGAAGTAAAGTAGCACTCGTCCGACCGATACTCATTCAACCGACTCTCATCAGACCCATTCTTATACGACCTTTTCCGATCAACCCGGGTCATTTCTCTGTGGGTTAATGCGGCGATCGCAAAGACCTCCATCGAGGAAGGCCGTTTATCACCACATTTCTCCTGGTTGCAGAACCCGACTATTGAGCGCTGGTGGCCCTTGTGCTCATGGCAGCTCAGTGAATCCAGAGGAAATTCCAGCTTCTCGGTATTTGTACATTCAAAGTCGAGAAACTCTCGGCGACCTCCAAGAAGAGAATACGTGTCGCTGGAGTGCAAGTTAGCATTTGAGAGAGATGAGATATACTTCATCCACTAACCGGTCTACTACCCATCCGCCATTGGGAATCCTAGAAGACTATTAGTAACAAGTTTATGAAGGTCAGGACGTATACAAACCCTTCACGGTGAAATTCCTTGAATGAGTAACCACTCCCTGTGAAGGTAAAATAGTTATATCGTATTCAATGGGTAGGGGTGAGGACCTGGCACTTCAGACCAGCTTGCAACGTCTAGGAAGGGTGAAACTGCTAGATCAACCCGAGGTAGGAAGTAGCTTGTAACCGATGGTGAAGAAATTGTACCAGTGCGGATATCAAACTGATAAAAATCGACTCCGAGGTCTGAAAGCTGCTCGTCTGTCATCCGAAGCTTCCTATTCTCGCGAAGGGTGTTGTAGATCCGTTCCATTGTTCGAAACTGGTTTTCAGCGTAGTTAGATCTTGGAGTGCAAGAGAAGTAGAGAGTAGAGAGGAGTGTATATGTAGCGACGGACATAGTAACGGATGTTTGCCGCCTTCCAAACAGGCCATGTGAAATTCGGCTATCCAATCACGTTTTCCTGACCGATTTTTTCTGAAAAGTTCAATTGGTATTGATGACGTTTTGGCCTGGAAGGACTAATAAAACACTATGTATCGTAGGTTGCTGCGTTGCTGCGTTGAGTGATCACCAAATCCACCTTGAAAGGTGTCGGGCGCTGTGTCCAGCCCCGGTGCCGCTTTTGTTATACGGACCGTGGAACACTTCCATGGTTCTTCTCCATATCATTCAATGCAGAAGTATCACCATTCCCAGGAGTTTACGAGCCTTGCTTTCGTGCGTTTGCCTCTTCTTTTCCGTAGCACGCATCGTCGGTATCTTCTTGCACCTGTCGCTATCCATACACGATTACTCGATCCCTCCATCTCACGATTCCTTCTATTGTACAATCCTTTATCTGGCTCCACTAGAGACATCATGCAACAAACAAGTTCTGCCTTTACCTCCGATGCAATGGATGGAATTCTATCTTAACCTCTTCGGCTCCAGGTAACACTGTAAATGATAGAATGTTGTGAATAGAATAGTATTCAGAGAAAACGAAGGAAGGGAACAGCATCCAAGATGATATTCACCACCTATCCAGCATTCTCTCACTTCTCGTTCATGACATGGTGTATTCACTCCCTATTAGTGACTGACCTCTATTGAGTTACCTCTCACTTCTCATTCATGACTTTGTATTCACTCATTGTCCGCAGCCTGCCATTCACCGTTGACAACTTTGGGTGCCTTCCAAGGTTGGGCTCAGTCTATAAAAGCCCCCACTCCCACCATCCTTCCTCTCTTCTTCCTCTTCTTCTTCATCAATCTCAATGATCACTCTTCATCAACTCTTCAACTCAATTCTACCTACAGCTGACAGACCTTGTATATACATACTCATTCCTTCTTGTCTACCCTGAACTCATGTATACTCCAACTCTTGTGACCCACTTGTGCCCCTGCCTTCGGTGAAGCTGCACATTCTCACAACAAGAGTCTGGATCCAGTTCTGACACGTTTCATCTAGTTTTCAGCTCTTGTCACCTGAGAATCGCGATCCACTCCTCCATCCTCCGTGATACTGCAGTGGTCCGTGGGGCATGACTCTCAAAAAACCTCAACACCTTTCATCCGATTTCAATTTTCGTCCAAATAACCGACGATCTACTCTCTTCAACGTAGCTTAAGGGAGCTTGCTTTCATGATGACCATCACATTCAACTTTTCCAACGAACTGGAGGGAAATGAGACTTGGTATGATGGCTTCGAGTCACATAAAGTGGACATATCTTCCCTCAATCGGAAGAGTATGTTACAGCTTCGAGCTCGTTCTTGGACACTTCACCAGTACCAGATTTTCTCCCAGGATGTTGTGTGTGGACTCATGTTCTGGTATGCTGGTGGGAAAGAGCCTACCCACATTCATTCTTGTCCCGATGCGCAACTGAACCTTTTTATCTCTGGTGGTGTGGAGATTCCCCACTTGGGACTCAATTTGCGCCTGAGATACAAAGACAATCCGAAATCGAAAAAAGATCAGGAGCGTTGGAGGGCACTAAACTTAAAACGGTAAACCTAACCCGATACAGTAATTCACAGGTCCGCCGTTTACAACAACAATGAAACTCACAAGCGCGCCCGAAAACCGACAGCATAATCATGCGCAACCTCATCCAAGCCATAATGATGCAATTTCTGACTATTCACAACGAGCCTTCATATAAGATTCTTGTCAAATCAGTTATTCCTCAGTACTATAGGGTTCTGATTCAGGTATTTGATAAATCCATTATGTTCTGATCCATCCTATGAACAACTGTAATTTGCAAGTCTAACGCTCTCATATGATTAGCCCGATGTTTATTGTCGCAAGAGATGTGTTGAATCCCTCCAGCAGATTCACAGGTCTAACGAGCAAACCGAAAGTCAATTCTGTACAAGATGGTAAGTTCTTAGGCACTAAAGGTATTTATCCATGGATGCTCTACAGCGCCGACGTACCTCTTGTTAGTCAATACCGGATTTTCACGCAAGTAAAGCTCTCTTTGCTCGCTTGTCATGGCATCCCATTTTGCGACGTTTCTCCTGTATACCAGTTAGCAGAGGTGCTCTATATTTATATTTGCGAGTTCTGAAACTGTACCTGTTCCACCAGTCGTAGTAGAACTTGGCAAAGATGAAAAGGAACCCGCTGACGACAGCCAGCGCAATAAGGACTTTGTTTCCATTTTTGTAGTATGGCGCATCCTTTTCTTGGTACACCTATTCAGGATTGTTAGTATCCCAAATGGTTTTGTTCAAGACCATTGGTAGCCCAGAATAAGGACTGGAACCCACATTAGCACCAGCAATGTTGCTCAATTGTACAGACATATTATACAAGGCAGAAGCAACAGTGCGAGTCCGCACAGATCCGGCATTTCGAGAAGTCAACGCCACCACAACAGGATGAATGCTCGGCCCACCGACAAGAAGCGTAAGTATCGCCCAACGGGGCCAGGGCATGCTTTTCTGAGGAAGCAACTCTAGCGCAATCAGGAGGACTATGTTCCAGACTTCCACTCCCACTCCCCAAAGCAGGCGCTGATTTGTACGCTCTGCAATCCAGGTAATAGCTATCAAGGTGATAATTGCTAGGACAGCTGATGGAATTGTCAACAAGTTGGTTTGGAACGTTGTGAATCCCTGAGATCGCAGCTGTAGCGTGAGGTAGCTCTGCGCCGGATGGGTGGGTATCAACCAGATTAGACCGAGGGCATAAATGGGCCACATATGGTAATCTTTGAGCGACTCCCAAAAGCGCCGTGGGGTCACTGCTTGTCGATTGTGCATACTGCCCTTACTAGGATCGTCCCGAATGACGCGGTTCACGATGATCTTCTCTTCGTGCTCCGTAAACCATCCGTTCTTTCCGCGTAATCCTCCCTTGGTTTGCACGGGTGACGCTGGCATCCAGAATGCAGCGATAATTCCAATCACACCAGTTATAAGACCTTCGTACGCAAATAGATATCTCCAGGCACCGCCGCCGTTGGCGTCGGTGATGTGTAGGAAGCCAAAGGCTAGGAAGGAACCAATAATTCCGGCAACAGTGTAGGAAATCCAGAAACAGGTCAGTCTTTTTGGCAGCTCATTAGATTTGTAGAAGAAAGACAAGAAAAGGATTGTGTCAGGTATACTACAAGCTGCCGTTAGTCCCATCTTAAGATTTTGTGAAATATGAATACTCACAAGCCGCCTTCTAAGAATCCTAGGAGAGCTCGACAGGCCAAATAAGAGCCGCGCCCTTCCAAAAAGGCCTGACAAGCCGCGACCAGGCTCCAAGAAACAATTTGCATAGGGATCCAACGGTCTGGGCCGATTCTCTTGGAGAGTAACTGGGAGGGCATCTCCGCCAACAGGAAGCAGACCAGAAAGACCGTCTGCCCCAAGTTGTAATCGTTGCTGGTCATCCCTAGATCTTCTAGAAGTGTACTTGCCAGTGCCTGGCCGATGTTGCCCCGATCCAGCTGCAATGCAAAGAAGGTCACGCAGGCAAACGTGCAGACCCGAGCATCGATCTATCCATGTTTTAGGTGATTGGCAATTGAGGTCGTGACAGGGAATGTAACCGACCTTCCTGACAATCTTTTTCTCTTCCTTTTCCGTCCATTGGAAATTGGGATCCCAGCGATGGAGTCCCTCGTAGCTGTCGATTGGCCGGTAGAAGTGATGGCCCTCTCCGGCCTCGAACGTACCTTCTCCTTTGTGATGATCATTCTTCTGCCACTCTTCGTCCGAGCCATCTGCACTACTGGCAGAAACCCGTGCTGTCTTTACTCCATCTATAGACATCTTTTCGGAATGCAGGAAGAGACCCTGTCAAAAACTGATTGTGAAGAGCATCATAAAACAGTCTACTTCGACCTTTTTATTTCTATAAGAAGTATGCGTTGCCGCAATGACCGTCACGCAATTCTGCCCTAAGAGGAGTTGTCATGTTGTGCCTGTAGGCGTGAATGAGACAATCGCAAAATAAACGACCTAGTCCTAGAAGAACGTTTGACCTAGGCTGTTAGCGTTAACAAGACTGCCATATCCTGTAATGACTAGTTATAATTTGCGGAATAATACGCAGACTTGTCGGCGTATCTCTGGAGGCGGGGTCCAAGCGAGTTGCATCATTCGGGGATTTAGACACGCCATCTGGACTAATATCTTCATTGTTGTCATTGGTTCCTCGACTTCGCTTAAATATGGTCGCTTTATGCTTATTTCGTTTTGAGATTCACCTTCGGGCGCAAGCATTGCGTGATGCCTGAAGGACCTACGTGCTCATCCACGAAAGTTTATATCCTGGATGAGGATACGCTCATCGTCAACTCTTCCAAGGTTTCTTGTCTATAATTCTTATCAGTCTCGGTAGCATGTCAGTTGGCTGTATTCTCCAAATACCTTAGGCAAGGTTTCTTTCTGGTCCAATCGAGTGAAATCTTTACGTAGAAGGTCCCACAATGGCTTCCGAGGTAGATGACGATGCAGAAAAACGTAAAGATGTCCAAATTATATTGCGGCAGTCTTCCGATCAAGCATTTCAGCAGTCTGTGGTAGTACTTTTGATACTCTTGGGCGGTTCGGTGTCCTCTGTAGGTGCGGACAGTAAAACCGTAGAGGGGGGTGGGGGACAGGGCCCTATCGAAATTGTGTCAGCCATGTCTTCTGTCAATATGTTAGCTCGTCGTAATATAGGGAATTGAAGGGTAAGCAGGAACTAATTTGTATAACCTTGGAATCCCATGGTAGATTCAAAGATAAGTTGTTATTCATTCCAAGGTTCCAAGGTTCTATCACACGATGGAAGGTGGACATCAATAGAAAGCCAGGATGGAGAGAGACGATAGCAGACGATAGCAGTCTGCTCTTTCCTTGGTTCCTTCCACGTGAGCTCAAATGGGGAAGGGGCGTGTGACCTCGGGATGGCATATCTCCTGGTCTCCCTAGGGCGTTCCCTCCAAAGTTCTTTCAGATTCATCTCTGGCTGGGTATACCTATTCACTCCCTTTTTTGGTGTCCGTGCTGATCATGCAAAATCGTACAATTCGCAGTTGAGATCGTCGAGTATTCTTGTTTATTACTAAAAGCCGTTAGTGCCTTAGTGTTTTGAATCGCGCCCCTTCTGGGCGAGCTCCCACATTTCTTTTCTCGATACCACATAGCAAAATACTCACATAAACAATTGAGTGCCCATTACAAAGCCGGTTACGCCACTCATCAACGGTGATGGGCATGGCGCACTTGAGGCGCCATCACTTGAAAGAGTGAGCAATCGCCACACTCGTGAGCACATGATGGACTTGGTCAAATGAACATATGGAGGGAATTTGGCATTACCGAAGTATCCGAGTTTTATTCAGGTTGAAGACGATTTTGTTGGGGTCCGAGCTCGATGGGAACTGCCGTTCTTTGTCTCTCGGAGATATCGAGGGACCCGGTAGGAACGTGGTTTCTTTGACACCCTTGACCTTTCGGTTAGCTGTGCAATAATCATGATTAACCCTTTCATCCCACAACCTTTTTATTGAGCCACCGCATCGATGGGGGGTGGGCTGATGCCCAGATGGGATAGATGGAGAGACCAAGTAGGTCGTATGTGGGATAGCCCAGAGATACATCAGCTCCGTCCGGCGTGAACTGTATTAACTATTAGTTTCATTTTCCGAGCAAGCAATCAAATGACTAATGAACTGGTCTTAGGTAGGAGTTTGTATGCCAAGGTCTATGGTGGACGGGTTCTTGGTTCTTTTTTGGCACCACCTCCAGACTGCACGATTCCGATTGTCGCTCAGGGCTGGCTGGGTTCATGATTCGTGCGTGGAGTGAACGATGGTGGCGTCAATATTGCAGGCCGAGCTCCTTCCGTTTGAGTAAACTGCACATGGCTCAAGATATCTGACTTGATATCCTGAAAGAATCTGGCCAATGTTTCTGTTGGTCGCGCCAATAAAACTCAGCTCGGCGAAAGTTATGTGGAGGGTGGCCAGACCAGACTAATAAGAACAACAAAGAATAATATATCTAATCTCACGGCGATATAGTTATACAGTCAATATATTTGTGATGTCTCGTCGTTTGCCATTTATCCAGGACTCCTACAACTAAATCTAGTAATAATGGCGGAGTTTGACGACCAACACAGTCGAGTTCCCGAGTCGGTCTTTTTAGTGGGTATCCAAGCTAACGACATGATTGTTTTGGCATAAATAACTAACCTCATACTAATAGGGCGTGCTATGGGCTCTCACAGGCACATCGTTTCTATTTGTCATATTCCGCATTTATGCCCAACTTGCCTCATTCCGTCGAGTATTCCTAGATGGCTACCTTGTTGTCTTCGCATGGGTCATTATGCTCACAGCCGCAGTCATCTGGCAAGTCGAAGGGAAGGTCCTTTACGAGTTGTATGCGATCAGCACTGGGACAAAGCCATTCAATCTTGAATTCCTACCGAGGTACAATACATTCATGCGATTCAATGCTCCACTTCAGATACTATTCTATTCGGCGCTGTGGTGTGTCAAATTCTCGTTCATGGCACTCTTCTATCGAATCAGTGCCAAGGTCAGGTCTCTCCGTATCTGGTGGTTCGTGGTCCTTTTCTGTACAGCGAGTGTCTACATTGCATCGGTGGCCGATATCGAATACAAATGCAGTTTGGGAGGGTTGGAGTATATCATCAGTGAGAACAACTGAACTCGAATCCGATTGATTTACCCTGACACTGAACTACGCAGCCCAATGCCCCCAGCCTCATCACGTTCATTACGAGAATCGCATGTTTTGGGCCAACTGTGCTGGAGACGTCATCACAGACTTGATGAGTGAGTTTACTGCAAATACACCGACATTTTGAGGGAGACCTTTAAACTAACAATATTCCTCTCTTTAGTCCTGTCCATTCCCTTCCTTGTGCTATGGAAGACACGAATCTCGCTGCGAAAAAAGCTCATTTTGCTCAGCATTTTCTCCGCAACTAACTTCATCATGGTCACCGCTATAATCCGGGTGACAGTCGGGATGAACTATGACCGTCAGATGAATATCGACTGGCTATGTTTCTGGAGCTTTGTTGAGGTGGATGTTGGTATGTTATCTCAAGCCTTCGTCAGGTTGTCGTCCTAATACTGACCTTCACTTGGTAGCGATTATTGTCTCCTGTGTCGCCTCCCTCCGACAACTCTTCGTCGCCTCACAAAATCAGAGCTCGTCTGCTAAGGCTGCGTACCATGATACAAACGAACCCATTTTGAAAAAGTCGAAGGAGGGGTCTAGCCAAGATCTGTCGCGGTCTGTGGGGGATGTCGAGTCACCCGCAAATGACGAGGCGCCCATGTCGCCCCTGAGCATTGTACACGTTCGTCAAGATTTTGAAGTGACTCGTGATAATGCAAGTCAGTCTGCTAATGGTGAGAAGGCATGCAGACCCCAGACGAGCTTTGACTAGTTTAGAAATTTCCATTTCTATGCTTCTGAGCATACATCGAACCCGTTCATCTTCAGCTTTGTAGAGCTAATCGAATACCTCAATGACATTAGAGCAAATTCAACGAATAGATAGTTCCAATTCTTCTAGGGCACTTAAATACTAGACTTAGCAATACTAATTGGCGTCTCCCAGGCGATTGTCTGGGTGCGCATTGCAGGCGAGCAAACGTACTAAGTTATTGTTCAATAGAAGGTAGGGCAGTCTCCAGGGCCTCCCGCAAATTCACAGGCCGGAAGGGCTTTGACTCTCAACTTTACGGCGTTTCGCTTTTCGCTTTTCGCGCTTCACCACCTCCTACGTTTCGCAGGGCCCTTCGCCTAGAGCACTAGGATTATCTGTGACTCAGAAAAATTTTCGCCCACTCTTCAAAGGATACATCTACCACTAGAGAACCATCGACTTCTCTTAGGGAAACAGCAAAATGTACATTCCTATTGAATTGCAGTCGCAAATCCTCCATGAGGCTCTCGAGATCTGCCCACTCCAGGATTTGTGGAAATTGAGTACAGTCAATTGTATGGAGCCTTCCCTGTCTGTCCAATTCACGCTAACAAATGATTCCAGTCTACTTTGCAAGCGAGGTTGAGGCCTTCTTGCTAGGGCGCGTTAAATTCTGCGACGCTGTCACCCCTTCGACCACCAACGCTGAGCCCGAAATCCGCCAAATCCGGTGGAAAGATCTTCCTTATGACATGAAACGTGTCTATCTCCGCCGCAAGCTTCAGATCCATGGTTACAGCCAATGTGGATGGTCGAGCCTGGTACATAGGATACTTGACCTCCCTCATCAGGGAACCGAAACTCGTATCAACCAGCTCATTGATGGATACCTATGTGGCGGGTACACCGGATATCGCAAACTGCTCGACCCTGCCTTGTATGCAGCAAAACAAAACGAACCCGTCTCTGCTCGCCGAATCAAAGCAATGTATTGGCCACCCGAGGAATTGCAAATGACATCGAAGTATGCCATAGCAGCGAGTGCCATTCAAAGAGGAGACTGTATCCAGCTGCAGAGACTCCTTGATCAAGGAATCCACATTGCAGGCTACAGTGACCGACTGGCCCTTGTTCCGCTCGATGTCGCTGCCAAAAAGGGATCTAAGGCGACCATAGAGCTACTTCTAGCACATGGTTGTCCAATGACGTATCGCAGTCATAAGGATCGTCATAACTCCATGTTTGATGAGACCAGAGTCACGGACACGATGGCGGAAAGTGGCAATGACATCGGGTTAAAGGTGTGGATTGAGTACTTGGTAAAGGAGGGACCAATGTATCCGAAGCTTTTGAAGCGGACGATGGTAAGGGGAGTTGTGGGTGGGCATGTTGAAGTTTTGAAGCTTGTCCAGGAGAAGTACGAAGCCCTGTACGGTAATCCTGGATGGGGTCCTCATATGCTTGACCAGGCCATCAGGTCTGGGTCATTGGACGCAATTAAGTATCTGTTCCATCGAGGTGAGGTGGATGCGCACACGCGAACAAGCCCGTCAGACAGAAGGCCGCTTTTGAAACTGCTGCATGAATGTCCAATTCAGAAGAGACCAGATATTGTTAGGTTTCTTCTTGAAAATGGGGCACATCCGAATGGGAATAACCCGCCCAAGAAAAGAACACCCTTCGAAGTGGCCGTCAAGGAAGAAGATTTTGAATCTGCGTCAATTCTATTGAAGTATGGAGCAGCTGTCAACTTCAAAAGGATGATGCCCTTGCTACTGAAGAGTAGCGAGCAGACCTGTGCCGCTTTGACTCAGCTGTTATGGCCTGGAGACAGTCGCCGAGTATACGAGTGGGGAGGAAAATTATATGCTCTCTGTCGTGAGGCGAAGATGATAAACAATGTTGAGGATGTTTTCTTGGAACTGGGGTGGAGCGAACAAGATGTGAAAGGCTTGGGGATTGATCATTTTATCGATGTATGGTAGTGATACCTTGATGTGCGGCTGGGGTAATGGATTGTTACTTGAGGTCAAGAGTGAGATCCAGGATACCAGGCTTTAAGGATATGTTTAACCTTTCAGTCTACCTATTGACATGCATAGGAACTTCCCAATGAGAAAACGCAGATTTATTATTCTATGGCAACGAAACTGTCCGTAATCAGTGGGTGCTTCTCAATGGCATCATGAAAGCTCCCATCAGAGCTGCAAGCACTCCCGGGATCCTGCAACTCATCGAAGGCTGAGTTGGATCGGGGTAGACACCATGAAAGGAAGTCCGAGTCAAGAAGTGTCGGAGACGTCGCCTTCTTCAGTTCTGGCACCTGGTTAATAACACTTAGTAGTTCATCAAATGCCAATGCCAACTTTTCCGTAAAATCCGGACGCTGCTTTAGGTGATTTCCAAAATCACCAAGAGTGTATAGCTTGTCGTACTTTCTTCGGAAATGATCCGTCGCCGCCAAAATTTGGAGTGTGGCAGGATCAGCGTATAGTGCCGCGATCTGCAAAAGGTTCGGGCCTTTCATACGGGGGCAGATAGAGTACTCATGCCATCGATCAAGGAACAACCGTAGAACATTATGACTGTTGTACATAATTGCGGTGGTCAAAGGTGTTGATCCATCAGTCGATACTGAGTTGATGTTTGCGCCATATTCCAATAATAGCATAGCAAACCCAGCATTATCAATCCTTGCCGCATGGATAAGACCGGTCTTCCCGTCATTTCCACTTGCATCCACATCTGCGCCAAAGTCGAGCAGAGATTTCAGAAGCAAAATATCAGTAGCATTTCGGGTAGCGCAATTGAGTGGACTGCCCTTCCTTTCACCGCTAGGATGACATAAATCCGGCTGTGCTCCCGCCTCTAGGAGTAGACGAACGGCAACAGTGTGGCTCTGAGAAGCTGCATTTGACAGAGGACCTGATAATTGAACATCGACAATGTTCGGATCTGCGCCGTGACTAAGAAGTGTGACAATGGCTCGCGTATCCCCTCGGGCGGCTGCCCAGGCCAACGCAGTGCGACCCATGGCATCAACAGCATTAATATCCTGGGGACTGCGGGTTATCTCGTCCTCCAGACTTAACATTGACAAGCCAAGCACAATCCTATGGGTCTTCGTAAACCTTGCTTCGTCTATGAAATCTTCAAGATAACCGTTTCTTGCGATGATCCGAAGGGCACCAACGGCAGTCTCAGAAAGTCCACCTTCGAGAAGAAAATGACAAGCTTTGTTTCTTGGGCTATTGTCACTGGCAGATATTGGTCTGTATTCTGCGTCTGCACCTGCATGGATCAAAAATTCGCAAGTCTCATACTGTTTGCCGTAGAGGGCCCACCGAAGAACGGAATACCCGCGAGAGGTACTGACATCACGTGGAGAAGCCAATCCCTTGCTGAAGAGATATTTCAGGCCGTCGATGTTTCCATTCAATGCGAAGCTGACACATTGTGCGGTGTCAGGTACCCTCCGTATCGTATCGAGGTGTAGCATTGTTCCCACATTGGGTTGGTACCCAACTTGCAGTCGCACGATTGCAGATGACAGAGATGTGAAGGGAAACCAGTACTCAAGGCTGACTTGCCTTGCCCGTGATTTACTGCATGCATGCGTATTACACTTTGGGCTGAAATAAGGGAGTCCGGCGTAGCCAACAAAAAGCTGCCCGAAAACACGGTTGACGAGTGTGGGACTTGTGGCTTTCTGGTGTGAATGGCAAGAACATGGGCAGCCCGAGCGGCAGGTAACGGAAAATGGAGCGACACGAATGCCTATCCCTTCGGAGGTTGGTGTCGCCAGGGCTACATTCTTTTCGGATGAGGATGGAAGCTGCGTTCGAGGAGTGGACATATGGTACGATGATCCAACTTGGGTAAACTGGCTTTCTTGGACTTGATGTGACTGGGTCAGTAGCATCTCCTCAACTCTGGCTATACGTTGGTCGACGGCAGCAAGTCCATTCAGAAAGTTGCTCTCTAAAGCGATCTGCTGTTGCGAAGATTCAAATGTGACAGCCGAGATTGCCTCGATGTCCAAGCGGATCTTTGTCATATCTTGCCTATTTGGAACTTGTCAATAGACTTCACCCTTGTGCCAAAAAGATAAATTTGACTCGGTGGACATACGAGTTTGAAGCACCAAGCATAACATTTAGATTGGCCTTGACGGTTCTAATATCCTCTTGAAGAGCCTGCAGACGACTTTGTTCTTTTCGCCAAGCATGTGCCCTGGAAATCGACATTCTTGACGCGCGACAGGCCACAGTCAGCTGACAAACAATGTCTTTGATTTCAAGTAGCTTTTTATTCGCTTGGTGCAAAAGATGGGGGATAGCCGAGAATTGGGTTTCCGGTAAGAACGCTCGGCTTTTGATGAGCAAGGAGACCTGAAGAAGCACGAGGTTGAGATCTGCGACTTCATTGTTGACCGCGTGAAGGCGCCCTGGAAGGCTTTCACAAAGCGCCCGTAGGTCTGACAGAGCGGAACAAGTTTGAGTGGCAAGTGTTGCGATGGCGATCACACTCGCCCCAAATGAGAGTGGATCCATATCAGAAATATAAGCTTCCAACGTTGGATGAAAGATGTTACAGACTATGTGGAATGTCTTTCGAATAAGTATCCATAAATATAGGTAAGAACATGGGATGGGTCCCTGGGCTTAACGCTGGGCGGTGGAGGTCGTGGACTTTTGCTTTGGGCGCTAATATCGTTATCTCCAACCGCCATGGATTACTCCACATAGCGGTCTTGATTGGATACGATCGTGACTTGTATGCATGTTTGGCTTCATGTTACCTGGAGGCTTTCCGCGCCAACGGTCTAAAAATGCCCTAATAAATAAAGATCCTGCCATCTTTTTCACTACTCATCTTTCCACTAAAAAAAATAAAATAACCGTAAAGTGAATGGGGGACTATTGCTATGAAACGTTGACATTTAGTCCTTTGGTTTACCTGGACCGACGGTTCCCAAATGCCAAATGTGGTAACATACGTTCCTTCTGATATTCTTAAAAGTACCTAGTCAACATAGTGCATCTTCGGTGTGAAATTCTGGTACATGTCGCCAACCGCTCTACCTCGGTACTCTTCGAAGGTTACGAGTCACCCGTGGACGGTACGGTACGGACGGCCCCGCTTTCCCCGCTCCTTAGTCATCCATGGATCTCAGGGAGGGTCCATGGGCGAAAGGCGAACAACCCGTGGATTCAACATGCGAGCCTCTGAATCTTAAGACATAAGGTTGAGGAACGGAGTTTGATATACGTCTACGAACAAGTTCATCGTCTTTCCTCGGTCTCGACATGCGATTCGGTCGGGATTTCCACCATCACACGGTCCCAGAATGGGCATCACTTTATGTCCCCCTATGACTCGGTGAAGGGCGCATTAAACTTGGCAGTCGGGCAGTCAATTGATGCAAAAGTTGAACCAGACTTTTCAGGTTCGTAAGTTCATTCGTCTGCCCGGAACACTTTCTAATAGTGAAAGTAGAAGTGTACACGCTCCTCGACGATAGCATCCAGTCCCTCGGCAAATTCCACCATGAAAGCTGCAACTTTCTGATGACAAGACAAGCAAAGCTTGAGATGAAATTTGAAAAGTTACTCCAAGCAATTCTCTTCTCGGGCCACAAGGAGGATGATTTTTATGAAGTGAAGATCTTCCTGGAAGTCGTCAAAAAACTACACGATGATTTTGAGAAGCTTCAAGATTACTCTCGGTTAAATCAAGAAGCTATCCAGAGACTTTTCACGAAAATAGAGAAGCTGGGCGGTTCCGAGAGCCTACTTTATCGAAAACAAAATTCTAAGTGGGCAAAATCGCAAATTGACCTTCGTACACAATGTGCGAACTTCATAGGCCAGTTCGAGGGTCTAAGGACTAGCGTCATTGAAAGGTCCCCTGATGGGTACCGACCCTCCACAATAAAGGACCTGGTCAGTAAATTCAAATCGGATGACCTGTCAAGCCTCGTCGCTCAATATGCGGCCCTATATCGCGCAATCAGAACCGACGAGCCTTCAAGTTTGGCCCATCCGCTCCATGCTCTTTTGCGCGATCCGTCTTCAGAGCAAGCCTCCAATTCCTTCCTTTATGAACTGGCGGGGCTTGCAGCAACCTGCCACTCTCAGCTTTGCTTTCGATATTTGTTATCAGAAACGTTCACCATGAATGGTGTTGTATTGGATCACGATTTGCTGAATCATGTCATTATCATAGAAGGGGAACTGTGCCTTACACACGCAAACAATGACTTGAAAGTAAGCATCGAATCCGGCAAGAAGAGACACGCTAGCCTGTTTGATATTGCGATTGAATATCTTGCCTCTCGTAAGGAAGACGTTTTGTCTGCGCAAGACACGTTTGGCCGTCTTAGCCTTCATTATGGGGCACTACACGGCATGGATTTCATATGTCAATCAATTTTGGATTATTCTCATGTCTGGGGCTTGGGCTCCGCGTCGAGGCTAATCCTAACACCGGACTGGCAAGGATTTACGCCATTTCACTACGCGGTTATTGAAAACCACGTAGGCGTTGCCAAAATATTTCTGGAAACTTTAATTTCAGAAATTGAATCCGGACAGGTGGCTCAAACCGAAAGACTGTTGGAAAGTCTGAGTGATATGTTGATCCTCGCTATCAGATATCAGCATGATGGGATTGTGTTCGTCCTCACAAAAATATCCTTTGACCTTCACGGATGTTCGCTGTATGGAGAGTCTGCGCTATATGTTGCCGCTCAGATCGGCCGTAGCGACTATGTGAGCGTGCTGCTGGAACACTCCAACGCTGTGTATATAGACACCGCCGAAAAGGTGCATGGGTGGAATCCATTGTTTATCGCTTGTGTGGAAGGCCACCATACCATTGTCGAGCTTCTTCTGCAAGCAGGAGCTAGTCAGGATTTATACGATCATCATGGTTGGACCGCTAAGGAACATGCTGCTTTGAGGGGCCATCTCCATGTCGCTGAGATGCTGAAACCATGGGATACTGGCCACCTTACTGGTGGACCTGCCGGTATGCCGCTGAAGTCCAAGTCTGCCGCCAGGTGTCGTCTTTCCATGAGCAAAAATCATGTCATTGTCAATCTTGGTTCTTTGCGTAACGGCAAGCATGTCGAAGCTGTGAACTTGAGAGGTTCCTCGCCGGACAATTCACCTTACCCAAAACATCTCACTTCGATGAATATGTCAATTTCAGTTGAGGATACTTCACAGCGGGTAAAACTGCCCATACTGAGCGATATGGTTAATGAACCATTTGTTTTTCCTGTCACTAACCCCAGTGAAGCCCGCCTAGCTTTCAAGCTTTACGCTATAGACTCATCGTGTGAAAAGTGCGAGCTAATAGGCAGTGCTGCTTATTTACCAGAGAGCGATAAAGACTGCTTTGGAGCGAATCGTGAGAGCCTCGTCAGAGAGCGAACTGTCCCGATTCTGGAGAAGAGTACGATGGATATTATAGGAACCGTCACTTTCACCTTCGTCATTGCTAAGCCATTCATGGGCTCAAATACTCCCCCATTGATGAAACAGAAACTCTCGGCGGAGGGCCTACAACTTGTCGGTCATAGAGGTACCAACTCCATTTAATCGGCACTTTACATCGCGATATACAGAATTGCTGACAGTAGAAAGGACTCGGTCAAAACACTGCCAGTCACAGTCAGCTTCAGCTAGGAGAGAATACCATAGAGGTATATTCACCAATACCCCGAAACCCTGTCATCCTAACATTTGGAATAGTCTTTTCTTTCTGCTGCCAGGCTTGGCGCTTCGTATGTTGAGGTAAGAAGCTCCAACGCATCGAGTAAATATATTGCTTGCATTCACTAATATTTAACAGTTTGGTAATGATCCATTCAAGTGGAACGCTCCTTTCGCCTTTGCTAACATGCAGCCAGATGTCCAGCTCACTAGAGACCTTTTACCTATTATTTATCACGACTTCTCGTTGAGCGAATCTGGAACCGACATCCCTATTCATGATCTCAGTCTCGAACAGGTCCGTCTCTTCGAACTTTAACATTTTCTGCCTCTAACCTTTCAAGTTTATGCACGCGAGTGAACTTCAATCCCCAAGGGCGAACCAATGTCGGTGCTCGGAAGGCCAAATCCACAGGGCCTATCACATGGGCCGGGCAGGAGAAGAGTCCGTTCACGTTCATTAACAAGGGACCAAGAGCGAGAGACTGTGCAAATCCGGGACAGAATGAAGCACACCGTGGACTTCAAGAACAAAGGGTTCAAGCCGAATACAAGGGGGGATTCCGTGCAGGATTCTTTCACCACGCTGGAAGAGCTTCTTACGAAGCTGCCTGATTCAATCAGCTTCAATATCGAGATTAGTATGTTTCTGGTATCCGAATGAGCACTCGGCTCGCCTTATGGGCTGAAATCTAACATGGATAAAGAGTATCCCCGCCTTCATGAAGCTGTTGAGGCTGGCGTAGGACCAATCGCCATCGAGATCAACACCTTCATCGATCGAATACTTGCCCAGATTTTCCATGTCAGCAGTGGAAGGGCCATTATACTCTCCTCATTTTCACCTGAGATTTGTATTCTTCTAGCAAGTAAGCAGGATACATATCCTGTCCTGTTTATCACCAACGCCGGCAAACTACCGATGTCGGACATGGAAATGAGGGCTAGTAGTCTACAAGCTGCGGTCCGTTTCTCGAAGCGATGGAACTTGGCCGGTATTGTCTTCGCTTCCGAGACATTGATCCTGTGCCCGAGACTGGTGGGCTATGTTAAAAGATCAGGTTTGGTCTGCGGGTCTTACGGCTCTTTAAACAACGTCCCGGAGAATGCCAAAGTAAGTTCATAACGATTTGCCGTCCCATCTCAATATCACAGCTCATTTGCTTTAGGTACAACAAATAGCTGGTCTTCAGATTCTCATGGTCGATAATGTTGCCCTGATCGCATCGGCCTTGGGTAGGTCTTCCACATACCGGACAATGACATGAAAGCGACACCTGGAGATGATCGAAGAGATGGCGCTAATTTTTTAGCAGCTGCATGTGAATATCCGGGAAAAATTCCAACTCGTTTATCAGTTCGCATTGAGTGCCCAACTTCCACGCAGTTGTTTGAGCTTCATAGATTTAGACAAAAAAAGCAAGAGAAAAACCCCCAAAATCTTTTAACAGACCCACACCCACCGGCGTGTCTTGAACGCGGCTAGAAGGCGGCTAGAAGGCGGATCCTTTTCACTATGAAGGCTATCCTAGATGGGTCTTCTTAATATAAATTATATACCTAGGTAGTAAGCGTAACTCTTACAGTTTTAGTAATACTTGTTGAGATCCATTGATCACTCCATTCTATATCCATGCCTTATATTGCCGGCAGACTGGGCGCTTGTTTGCTTTTGCAGACCTCTATAAAAGGCCTTGGCTTTGCTAGTTTGAATAGCAAGAGTCCTTCCTTCGTCATGTTGCAGTCCCTAGTATGTGGCTCCAGAAGTACTATGTGAAGCACGCTACTATCACTAGTTATCCCATTATCCATCCGGTGCGGTGCATAAGCATTGAAGGAGTGCGTCGAGGTTAGATCAAGAGCGGTACGAAGCCACGGCATAGACATTAATTAGATAACTTCGGAGGGTCGAGGCAAAATCTATGGGCAAAAAAATCGACACCTGTGAGATTCGAACTCACGCTCCCGAGGGAAATGCCTAGGCTTACAATTTAATGCATAGCAGGGCATCGCGTTAACCACTCCGCCAAAGTGCCGGATTGATGAAATACTACGCTACTATCACTAGTTATCCCATTATCCATCCGGTGCGGTGCATAAGCATTGAAGGAGTGCGTCGAGATTAGATCAAGAGCGGTACGAAGCCACGGCATAGACATTAACCGGCCCCCCAATTTTTTTTTACCAAAAATGCGGACCCTCGCTTGCGAGGGTCCGCCACCCATATGAAAGGGATCACCCAAATGACAGTTTTTTCTATAGTTTCAATTTAACTAGCATTTACACCACCACCACACCACCACCACGTAGTAAATTAATTAATTTAAAAACAGAGATAGATGAATTGATCAATTTACTACTAGTATACAAAAGCAATTTATTTTCCACTGCGTTTTTTGGCCCTTCCATGCTTCCTGATTCCGACCAACACCTTCTTCCATTTCCGCTTCGTTTTTTCTTGGTCCGCTTCCTCGCTCAGTTTATATTCTTTTAGCTTTATATTTTTTATCTCGCTAGAGTTTATAATACCGGTAATCTGTGCATGACGACGAGAATTGTCATACCGGGCGTGGCGAGCTCCTATAATAGCTTCTATACGATCAAATTCCTGCTATAGCTAGTAGGCTAATATAGCCTACGCTTTAGCACCCTTTATAAGCTTTTCTAACCCCTCTTTAAACCGCTAAGATATAGGAGTATATTAATTAAGCCGGAGGCTTATTCTCCTGATTTTTTTTAGCGGTTTTTAGAGTGCTAAACTTAGTGTTTTATAATATTATAGAGGGGGTATCTAGCCGAGATAAATTATTATCGTAGGGGTTATACGAATCTAATTTATCTATAATAAGCTTAGAATTAATAGACTAAAGGCCTATTAATTTAAATCTAAGCTTAATAGTATATAGTTTAAAGGTTTTTCGACGGATTTCCCCTATTAAATATAGGAATTCATCTTTTAAAAATTTACGGCATCCACTTATTATTATAGCTTCGATAGCCTTACTATACTAGTATTTATATACGCTAAAAACTCCGATATCGAGAGGCTATAATATATAACTAGTATACGATAGTAAGAAGAATAAAATAATATTATTCTTTTTATAAAATTCGATAAACTAACGCGTTATATATAAACTAAAACGATCGTATAATACTAGCCTTTTTATACCTAATATACAACCGATAGTCTATTTATAAAATAGCTAAATCTACTAGTATACTAAGGTATTATTAATATAGCCGGTATCTATAATAGCGAGGTATTTATCTTCCTAAATAGTATTAAACTAGTATACTAATACTTATTTTACACTTAGTATAATAAGCGGCGGATATATAAAACTATCTATAGAAATAGCCTCTAAAATAGCGATAGATTCTCGATTTATGATAGAGCTATTGAATAGCTTCTTTTTTCGGATATCTAGTAATAATAAATTGATCTCTTCCGACACCGATTTAAAAGCTAGTTTCGTTAAAATTGTAGATATCTTATTAGCAAATTCCGTGCTTATAAATTATACGTTCGTAGTCTTTAAACCACCTTTATACTACTGATTTATTAAGAGTAGTAGCTCTTTCAATATCGAGAGCTTTCCGGCGTCGAACGTAGTACTCGGGGTAACGTTTAAGAAAACGTTTTAGCTAGTGATCCCCGATTTGTGGCGGGTTTGTATAGCTATCTTAGTAGTCTTCTTCGAGTATTAAATCTGCTGCTATAGCAATTTGGCGGCGGTTTATCGAGGCTCCGACCGTATCGAAGTATTCAATATATTCATTTAAAGCCCTCTCCTATATAGGAGTAAGCTTCCTACCATTAGATTATCGTTAAAAAAGCGATTTTCCACCTTTCTATCTTCTTCGGAGCCGGCCTTCGGGGACCGCGAATTCTCGCGCAGTTTTTGCAATATTAGGTTTAGATTGATCAGAGAGAGAGTCTATTGCTTTTTCAACCTGTATATCGATTTCTTTATTGGTTTTAGGCATGGTTGGTAGCGTGGTGGGGGATGAATGTGAAAATGGGAGATTTTTAAAAAAAAACTGTCATTTGGGTGATCCCTTTCATATGGGTGGCGGACCCTCGCTTGCGAGGGTCCGTATTTTTGGTAAAAAAAATTGTGGGGCCGGTTAATTAGATAACTTCGGAGGGTCGAGGCAAAATCTATGGGCAAAAAAATCGACACCTGTGAGATTCGAACTCACGCTCCCGAGGGAAATGCCTAGGCTTACATTTAATGCATAGCAGGGCATCGCGTTAACCACTCCGCCAAAGTGCCGGATTGATGAAATACTGTGTTCTTCTCGACGTGATATGAGAATTCGACGGCGGTATTATCACATGACCGCACCGCGAGACAGTGCGAAGTAATTGTGGCACCGCCTTAACCAACATACCTGGTGTTAGTGGGCCCCCTCAACAATAATTGACACAACAATAAAAAAATCGCGAATTAGGTACCTTCTATATGGTGTGCCCATACAAAAGATACAAAAGATACCAGATCAAAAATTTCTATTTTTCTCAACCCTCAAACTAGCTAGAGGAGAAATAAATAGCTTATATATAATAAAAGCGTGGTACGATCCTTTCGCTACTAATATTAATTAATATACGATTATAAGAAGCGATTATAACGGCACTATATATAAAAGTTGTAGATAGAGCTTAAATGTTAGATTACTTTAAGTACGCTTAATATTTCTTACCGATATTGGGACTAAATCAACCCAATTTCCTTTATAAGGAGATATATAGACCTATAATTTCTTTATCTGTGTAGGGGCCTGAGAAAGATAGATATTTTAGATCCGGTATCCTTTGTATCTTTCGTATGGGCACACCATATGATTTTATTGTTGAGTGGTATTTATCGTTGACTGGGGCCCATCAATACCGAGTGTGTTGGTGGCGATTATATGGTTTCTTCGGGCCACTTGAACCTTAAGTTCAAATAAAAAATTAACATATTCCACAAACGAGCTGCGCAGTCCGATACACCATAGTAAATGCGAATATGACAACTAGATATCTCACAACAATTGTCTATATAGGCTTTTTTTTTTTCTTTTTTTTTTTATAGTCTAATGCTTTTTTTCCCTATATAATCCATTCTTGCCCCTTTAAGAGGTTCAAGAAACGTCCCGTGTAAGTAAGAAATTAATATATATCTTTACATGGTTCAAGATGTAACTTTCGATACCATTACAATGCAAGTTTCCAATTCTTTCAGATCGATAAATTCTACTACAAATACTTATCAGCTATCGGTAAATAAAAAAGCATTGAAAATGGGTTGGACATTGATATATAAATCTAGCATATACTACATTTACTATGGTTGTATGGGACTACGCAGCTCGTTTGTGGAATACGTCAATACATTTGCAACTAGCTTCAGTGAGTAATCACCTATCTTCTAAGGTTGCATGCCTCGCGATGCGAACTTAAGGACAAAACAGCCTATATAATAGAAGAGACATAAAGAAAACGAATTATCGAATTATGTTCCAGCGGAGCGAGGTCACCTGCAATATCTCCTGCTTTTTGAGGTTTCTTCACTTCCCCTAGCTAGGTCGTGAATCTTGGACTGGGTTCCAGGCCATGCAATCGTTTTGTGTGGCTTTTTCTCGCATCCCGAGGAACATGCTAGCGGGCTCAACGCAGTTTCTTTCCGGTGACAACCGAAAGACGACGATGGTTAAAAGGCCCAAACCAATGGAATATTGATTATACATAGTACATGATATGCGGCAGAATAGCAATGACCTACCAGTCCTAGTGGATTAAAGGAGTTTGCAATGTTGCTGCCGAAGAGAAGTCATGGACGAAGCTGGCTGGCTATTAACATATTATTTAATATTTAAATTTTGCCACAATAGGACACTTTGGCGGAGTGGTTAACGCGGTGCCCTGCTATGCATTAAATGTAAGCCCAGGCATTTCCTTCGGGAGCGTGAGTTCGAATCTCATAGGTGTCGATTTTTTTGTCTCATCCCTCCACACACGCTCTGGTAGGAAATTACCCCTGTCAGCATCAAATATCCTCTCTATCTATCATCATGCCTTGATAAAAATTTAATCGGGTTGGTTTCTATTCCAAGGTTGACCTCGGGACGTTATTGATTAAGTAAGCGAGCTGTTCTTCCAAGGTTCCATCCAACCTTGGAAGGTTCTTGGAATGTTGACTCCTGAGTACATCGGAACTTTTTTTTGAGTATCCCCGACCTGGTATCCCAAATTTAATAATGCAAGCGACCCATTCCTGATGGCAAAGCGACAACATAGATACTCAAGGTTTGTGCAATATGGGTAATGCATGGGCGGACGCGGTCAATATATATATTTCACACCATTGACGGTGTTAGGCGATACCAGCCTTCTGACGGGCGAGCTTTCACCCACAAAGACTGCAAACCCGATAAGACTCCAGGATCCCGACCATGTCATCGCTATAAAGGACTCCTGGACTTTCTTGTTGCCCTGTACGTCCGACTCACCGAATTCTTTGTCATATTTTATGTCTCGGACCTTCTCCCAAAATATGGAATACCTATAACAAATACCCTGCCCCTGGGTCCCTTTCTTGGCAGTATTCCTGTACAATATAGGCCTCTTTCCATGCTACCCGTGGAAGAGCTTTATAGAATGTGACAGTGTTAGTTGATATTAAAAATGGTTGCACAGGCGGCTAGTAGCTAATCTATTTCTATAATGGAACTAGGTCGCTAGAGCTAAATAGTCAAGGAGCTAGAGACGCGAACTGTTCTTAGCCTTGGCGTCTAACAATTGACCAATGCGGGGATCGACCTTGCTGAACATGGCAGTGACAGCATCCCTGAGCTGATCAGGAACGTCTTCCAGAGTCTCCGACACATTGGAGACCCACTTCCTTCTCTCGCGCTCATCAAAGACCCTGTTCCACAGCTCTCGTGGCTGAAGGAAGTCCTCGTCATCCACCGGAATCTCATTCTGGCCGAGAATAGCGTTCCGCGCGATGCGCTCGGTGTGTCGTACATTAGAAACAATTTGGCTAGGAACACCAGTACCCAGTGAGCTCCGTACATAGTTCGGGTCGCCACCATAGTTTCGGGTCACAGTTCCCATGCCGTCACGCTCGAATGGGGCGTATACAGGGCAGATGGCACGGTTTGGTGGAAGCTGTGTGTAGTTAACACCTAGACGGTATCGTTGAGCGTCGGGGTAAGCGAACATGCGCGCCTGCAACACTGTAGAGACAGATTGTTAGTATTCTGACCCTTCTGATGACGACATCAGTGTAGACTTACTAGGGTCAGGTGTCATTGCGATCCCAGGCACCATGTTAGAAGGCGAAAATGCCGCTTGCTCAATTTCGGCAAAATAGTTCTCGGGCTGGGCTGTTGTTAGCACTTGCTTCCTGTCTAGGATAAAGAGCCACCCACATTCTTGTTGAGAGTCAATTGACCAACTTCAATCAAGGGGAAGTCCTTGTGAGGCCAAACTTTGGTAATGTCAAACAAAGCACGGCCGTAGGTTTCAGCCTGCTCGGTTTCCATGATCTGTACGTAGAGCTTCCAGACAGGCAAGTCTCCCCGAGCAATAGCGTCCCACAAATCCTGGGTGTGGAAGTCGCCGTTTGCGCCAGCCATGCGAGTAGCTTCTTGGTCAGAGAAGTGGGTTATATTTTGGGTCGGCCGGAAGTGGAACTTGCAGTAGCGGAAGCCACCATCGGCTGACACCATTTTGAAGGTATGCACACCGAACCCTGTCACTCGGCGGATCGAATCAGGAATACCACGGGTGCCAAAAAGGTGCATCAAAGCATGGACACTTTCTGGCTGGTTCGCGTGGAAATCCCAAAACTAAATGATCAGCTTCATCGAAATAAAGCTTTTTCTAATTAGCACTCACCATAGTCCAGTCCGGACGGTTGGTGGCAGGATGCCTCTTATGGCTTCTGTTGAGAGAAGGAAACCTGACAGGGTCGCGAACGAAAAACACCGGCTTGGGGATGTTAGAATACGAAACTTGAGAATCAAGAGTGAACACTTACAATATGGTTCCCTACAATATCGTGATTACCTTCCTCCGTGAAGAACTTGACAGAAAAGCCTCGCACATCGCGGACGGTATCTGCACTACCCTTTTCACCGCCAGTAGTGCTCAGACGAAATAGAACAGGCGTTTTCTTTCCCAACGCCATTGAGAAACTTGGCCGACGTGAGGCAGGAAATATCGTTTGTAACCTCAAATTCTCCCCAGGCACCCGCAGCCTTAGCATGGACGACTCTGTTCAGCGTTAGGATATCCTTTCCTTCTAAAAGAACCAGGTCCAATGATCTCAGACCTTTCCGGGATACGTTCGCGGTTGAAGTGCGAAAGTACCTCAATAAGAAGCGTGTCACCCAGCGTCGTGAGGCCGCCACCGCCAAAGGTAGGCAATGTGGTGCTGACGGATGGGTCTGCAACTGGTTGGCCTGTCGGGTGTCAGAATGGGAATACTCGATTGGCATGATTGGTACCATACCTTCCGCCAATGTAAAAGTACGATTTGACATTGGAATCGTTCGTCCAGGAGGTTTCAAGTTCAATTGAGATGAGATGTTACGTGTAAATCGTCTTCTGGGAGACGACCTGCCTTTTATTGACTTTGATCTCGGAGGTCACTCAAGCGCTTGACACTTACCCCCCTCCCCCGCAGGAGGAAAACCCCAAATCGAAATCCGAGATAAGCCCGTTACATCTTGAGGTGACGGAATAAAGACGGGACCAAATGACTTGGAAAGGTAATGTTGATAAGCCTCATGAAGCTCTGTCATGGAAGGCGACCACCGAGCCATGGCCGAGTTATGGCCGACACCGGCAACATTTCCCGCTCTGATTGGCCAACAAATCTGATTATCTCGTGCGGGGAGACCTTTGTTCCCCTCATGAGGGGTTGAAAACTGTCGCTCTTGGAGCTTACATTCCTTCTAGAATACCAAGCTCCAACTATATGCAGGGTTTCATGCAAGGTCCATTCTACCAGCCCTACCAGCCCATGGCTGAAGAGCCTGCTTTAGTCATGATGTCTCTAGTAAAGCGGAAAGACCGGCAAGACAGTCTGTTTGAAGACGCTTTTGCGAGGAGTGGAATATAAAAACGACATGGTGCCTCGTCGATTCTTGGTCTACACACACAGTCTCACAAAAATTGAGCGAGCCTCACTCTTTCCTATTATCTTATCAAACCAACAAGTCCCAAACCATGGTTTTCGTTTCCAACGGCTCTGAGTACGACTTCATCATTGTCGGCGGTGGTACCGCTGGCAATGCAATTGCTGGTCGCCTTGCTGAGAATCCCACTGTCCGGATTCTGGTTGTCGAAGCTGGCATCCCCAACCCTGATCAGATAGAACAAATCACCACCCCGTCGAAAGCTTTCACCCTTCGCGGAAGCAAGCACGACTGGTCTTACAAGACGACCATGATCAAGCGCGATGACTACGAGCGCGTCGAAAAGCCCAACACCCGCGGAAAGGCTCTTGGTGGTAGTTCGTGCGCCAACTACTTCACTTGGATTCCTGGCTCGAAGCCTACCTTTGACGACTGGGAGGCCTTTGGTGGCCGTGACTGGAATTGGGACTCCTGTGTGGAGTACCTCCGCAAATGCGCCACCTACCACGACGATGAGAAGCTTTATCCGGCCGAACTGAGCAAGATTGGGACCGGTGGGCCTGTGCAAATATCCCATGCCGACTTGGTGCCAGAGATGAAGCCGTTCCGCGATGCGCTAACTGAGGCCTGGGTTTCCAAGGGCCAACCTCTGAGCGAGGACATCTACTCCGGCGAGATGAAGGGTCTCACCCACTGTGTTGATACCATCCACCAGGGTGAGCGCCAGGGTAGTTTCCTTTACCTAAAGGACAAGCCTAACGTAACAATCCTCTACGGCGTTCACTCGAAGAAGTTGCTTATCGATCCTGCCACGCGCATCTGCTCCGGTGTCACTGTGATAAGCGAATCTGTCGGCCACGAAATCAGCGTCTACGCCAGCCGAGAAGTCATCCTGTCTCAGGGTGTCTTTGAGACCCCCTAAGCTTCTCATGCTCAGCGGAGTCGGACCAGCAGCGGAACTGGCCAAACACGGGATTACTCCCATTGTGGAATCCCCTCATGTCGGTCAGCATCTTCTTGACCACCCAATTGTGCCTTTCGTTCTTGAGGTCAAGGATGGGTACAGCTTGGATAACCACATCCTCCGTCCCGGTCCTCTAAATGACAAGGCGCTGTCCACCTACCAGAAGGACAAGACTGGCCCTGCAAGCTCTGGGTTCTTGGAACTTGTGGGATTCCCCCCGAATTGACGAACGCCTGGAGAAATATCCTGCCTACCGCGAGGCTAAGGCTGCCAACGGAGGCCTGGATCCTTTCGGCCCAGCAGGACAGCCTCACTTTGAGCTGGATTTCGTTGGCTTGTTCAGCACCGCATTCCAGTGGCATTACCCTATGCCCGAGAAGGGCAGCTACATGACCGTTATTGTCGATCTGCTGCGGCCCCTTTCCGAGGGTGAAGTTACCCTGAACAGCTCTAACGCACAGATTCAGCCGAATATCAATCTCAACTTCTTTGGCAATGACTTGGATATTCTGGCCATGCGGGAGGGTGTACGTTGGACATATGATCTTCTGACCAAGGGTGCTGGATTCAAGGACATTGTTGTCTCGGAGTACCCCTGGAAGATGCCCCTTCATTCCGATGATGATATGGACCGGGCGGTTCTGGATCGCAGCCAGACTGGATTTCGTGAGTGACCACTTTGTATATACCGGAACGAGTCTAATACTTTACTTTACAGATCCATGTGGTACCGCACGTCTCTCGAAGAGCGTCCACCAGGGCGTTGTTGACTCAAAGCTGCGAGTTCATGGAGTGCGCAACCTCAGAATTGCAGATGCTTCTGTCATCCCTGTTATCCCTGATTGCCGTATTCAAAATTCGGTCTATATGATTGGCGAGAAGGTCAGTAACAATTCCCCAGGCTCCTAGAATAAGACTAACACATAGTAATCTAGGGGGCGGATATAATTAAATCTGAACACAAAGACCTATATGAGACCAAGAACATTCCCCATCTTGTCTCCAGCAAACTTTGATGGGGATTTCTTCAGGCTGCGTGTGATGTGTTTACCATATGCTCAGATGTAAATTGTTTTGGTCGACTTATATGTCTTCTTGCTCTTCACTCCGTGGTCATCATTTTATTGAAATATGTGCTGTTTTATTCTTCTTATCAATTCTTGTGCTAGCTCGCTCTAATCCATACATTATGGATCGACAAAAGAGCGCTATTACCACCAACAATACTAAAACTAACAAAATGCCTCAAATGTGTCCAAATAGGCAACCAACAAAACTCTTTTCTAACCATGCCTGGTCTTTTTCCGATCCTTTGATGATCAGCTGCTGGGAAATACCAGTGATTTCCTCCATATCGTCCTTGGTCACTTCAGGGCGATACAAGGTCCACGCAAAGAGGCAAATGCCCACTCGAATTGCAATTTTGAAAGCCAGCTCTTGATCAAGGCGACCGTACCCTCGTACGAAACCGTTTATCATCTTCATAGCTCGACCGCCGTTGTCACTATCCAGATAATGCTGTTTATAAAGGGTAAACATCATCAGTGCAATGTCCTCGGCGTGAGACCCATAGCGACAAGTTTCCCAATCCACAATAGCCAGTTTGACCAGATGACCAGGATTTTGTGGTGGCAAGTTTTGTGGTACGATGCTTGATGCAGTCAGTAAACTGTCGCGGTAAATATAGGAACCCAACAAAGAAAATTACTTTCTGGTTGAAAAATCACCGTGTACAACGTCCAAGCTTTCACGAACTCGTCCTTGTTCTTCCAAAATGTATCGCCGGACGAGCGGATCAATGGTGTTGGCCAAAATTTTGCCTATGGTAAACTTGTCGAGGAATTCATGCGATATCTGATGTTTCCGAATACTGAGTGCAACATCTTTTTTCATTTCCTTTCGGGTCCAGTTGTGGAATGACGCAGCCCAGATTCCCAGAGCCCTGCCAATGGAAGTTGCCGTTTTCGACGAAATACTTTTCGATGTGGTTGCATTGTTGAGGATATCATCGAGGCTCTTGTTCTCACCCATATTTTCCAGGATGATCGTATGGCTCTTTGGGCTAAAGTGGTAGAGTTGCGGGGTACGGACACAAATGAAATCGTGCATAACGGCTGATAGTGTATCTCCGACGGCATGCAGCATAGTCTGTTCAACAAACTACTGGGCAATTTAAGCTGGTTACTCAGAAGTTCTGGAATGATTCAAGAGCTTGGGGATAGGAATCGTACACAGCGATCTATCGGGACAGAAATCCCAACTGAGCCAGGCCAGTACGCTTCGGCATGCTTTACTATCACAGATGGTGGATCATTGCAGAGAGACATGAGGTAACCTCTATAGGTGAAATTCATCAATCCTCCGCCCACTATGCTTAGACTCGAGAAGGCATAGGGAGTGCCTTTGAATTCCTCCATGATCACGTTCATGACGACGAGGTGGCTTTTCTCCATCCCGACTGGAATTTCATGACCCTGGGGTAAAGCAGATACTGGTGTATCTTTAGCCATGTTCCAACACGACTAAAAGTGTTAAGACAATGAAGTCAAAAATTGAGGTGGAAAGAAACCAAGGAAGTGCGGCTGAAGACATGTGTTTGCAGGTCATTTTTCTCGTCCTAGTTAATGCAAGGGGGTCCATACCCCAACAATGAGATAGATCATGGTGTCCTGGAAGGTAAATGCAAAATCTAACCCTTCTTGTCATGTAAATCATGTACACAACTATATTACACCTATAGCTATACCGTAATGTGCTTATACCAATGTGCTCCTTGCATATGTATGTGCTGGATGCCTGTAGTCTCTCAACCATTTCATTCCCATAATCCCCGAATCCTACTCTCCTTATACCACACAGAAGTTTGGTAATTGATGATTGTTACTCAGAAAAGTGCTTTTGAGGGGACCATACTGTTTGAATTTTCTTTGGGAAATACAAGGGCGAAGGAGCGGTATAGGAAGTTGGTACACTACCTACGGCAGTGTATAGCCGTCAGTGCGTCGTCATATGATACATTTCCATATTAAATTTTGACTATCATACCGCCAGTTTACTATTACCTACAATTGGGGGCTAATAAATAATCCCTACATTAGTGGTCTTCTTAGGTAGTCTTCTCCATAGTCTTTTTATGTATCTTCTTAGTGGTCTTTTTTAGTGATCTCCTCAGGTAGTGTCTCTAGGTTCTAGTTATGTAGATATCTACTCGCCCTCATAAGTTTATTTAGTAGATGAGAAAAGTGCTAAAAAAAGGCTAAACCCACCAAGGCTCAATGGCCCCTGAGCTCTATTCTCAAATAGGATGAACCCATAATTCCAATCTAAAATGGAAAACCTCCCTGATTGAACACCATCCTTTCAATAGAGCTTCAATAGACATGATTTACAAGAGATTATTGCTGATGGACCCAATATACCTTCAATCCTAATCCTTGAAAGCCCAGTTACACAGACATTAGTCTATCAAGCCAAGTCAACCTTGTATCTCTCCCTCAGCTTCGTACCAAGCCGCCAAAGTGCCAAAGACCCAGTCCCAAAGAAGAGTGCTAGAAAACCAAGTAAACTATTACCCCAGCCATATCCCAGGCGTTCATATAGTCGAGGCCCACAAAGCGGCAGCGCGCCACCAGATATACAGCGAATGAAGCTGACTGCTGCTAATGCACTGGCGGCATACTTGGAGAAGACGTCCACTAGGTAGGTATTGACGCTGTTCTAGAATGCGGAATGGGTTAGATCGGTACCCAGAACATGGCGGGGATACTCACAAATGCGAAGATCATTCCTCCGCCGAAGATTGCAGTACCGATGATGGGTACAATCCAGTGCGTTTGGAATTGTGCAGTCCAGCCGTAGAGAATGAGACCAAATGGGAGTGCTATTGTTGCAGGGAACAGAAAGAATAGGCGACACCTAAATGAAGCTTAGCATGTGAGTCTTTCTTTTATCGAAAAGCCGAAGGAAAAGGAAAAAAAAAGAAATGATCAGTATGAACATACTCCGGAAGTCCAGTCTCATGACCTAATTTCTGCTGCTGGCGAACATACATCCGATCACTGTACCTCCCAGTCACTAACAGTGCCAGCAGTGATCCTATTCCAACTCCCAGAGGAGCAAGACCCAAACGCCCTTCACTCCATCCATACAAGTCCCGAAACACAAGAGGAATGGATGTGAAAAGCAGGTAGGTAACACCATAGATAAAGCCCATATACACTGATCCAAGCATGAGAAGGGGATGAGTGCAGAGTAGTAAGGCAGGCCGCCGTAAGGCTTGCAGTACTTTCTGCTTTGTAGGGACATTAGCATTGCCGCGAGCATGGAGAAGCTGGTTTCCGGTTTCACGCCGAAGCTGGGCGGCCTTGCGCTGGAGTATGACGGGACTGTAGGTCTCTCGCAGAAGTATAAAGCCTACGATGGTTGTGACTCCACTCTGTTTTGAATTTCAGTAATCAAACCTGAGCTTTCGGGCTTGGGAAGCATACTAGTATTGTCATTAGCCAGAAGATCCACCGCCATCCCTTGGTTTCTGCTAGAAAGCCGCCCGCTACCGGGGCCAGAGTTGGTGATAGGAGCAAGGCTGCGTTAAAGATACTCATTATTCTAGCAAAGTCAGTCATGGACAATTTTATGTCGCTTTTATAACGGGGTTGACATACAGGCCATGTCGGTTTCGGGGGATCATGTCTGCAATAGTGCCGCCTGCGTTTGCAACTGGCACTCCACCGGTGAACCCAGCCAGAAGTCGAAACACTAATAGTGCACCAGTGTTAGGCGAGAGCGCACAGCCTACTGAAACGATGGTATACCATATGTGTCCAGTGTGGTAGATGCGGCAGCGACCGTACACTTCTGACAATGGAGCAAATAAGAGAGGTCCAATGGCATATCCAACCATCTGTGAGAAGTTAATGAACTATTTTTAAATGCGAAATCCAGGGAAATGTCACATATATAGAGAGCGTGAGAGTGGCGACGGTTTCGGTGGTTTTAAACTCATTCTGGATCTGACCCAGGGCTGGGGACATCATGGAGGATGCGAATGTCCTGAAGACAAGTTAACAAATGAATGTTTCACGTATATGTCCCGTCAACACACGTCAGGAAGCGGCTCAAGGTCACCACAAAAACTATTGCGGCCTTTTTTCGTGTTGGCCAGTTCGTTGGCATTTCGGGATCATTTGAGCCATCCCAGTCCACCACATTGTCAGCTGCCTCGACCGATTCACTCCTACTAGCGAGTGCATTGGAATCGGAACTGAGATCACTTTGTTGCTCGGCTTTTTCTGTCATAATACGGAAAGCTCGTACTGCACAGAATAAAGCAAAGGTGAAAGGGGAGTCTAAAACTTGTCAGGATCCCCCTGCTCAGAATACCAGAGCAGACCATGGCAAATCATGACCCCTTTTGCCGGAAAGATTTCCCGACACTTAGCTAGGTTATTTATTTAGAAAACAGCGAATACGCAGTCAGAAATTGTGGGTAATTTAATGTGTTTCTATACAATGTCATAGAATCTAATCATGCTTTACATTATTGACTTTGGAGAACTTAAACTACAGCTATCCTTCAATTATCTACAACATAACTTTTGTGAGACATGAGACAACTTAGGAATCTTTTCCAATCTCCCTCGCCATCTTTCAATAATGTAGACACGAAAGGGAGAAAATGTAGATCGGGAATCAGTAAAAGCAGGGGGTAGTTCCTGCAAGGGCCCGGGCCGGCGGGCAGCGCCGCATCGATCTGGCCCCAAGCCATACCGATCTAAAGGTTATCATGAATGGCTACCCTATCACGCTGCCTGGTGGTGCCACTCGTGTAATAGGCCTTTGGCTCTACAGGAATCGTCTGCTAGAGTTCTCGCCATCTAGAGCAAGTTATCGAAGCTCCACTTAAATATAAGGTTGAAGCTGCAGTCCGGATGTTATCGAAACGACTTTGCATGGAGAAGAGTTTGCGAGATCATGTTTCGAGCGTGAAGGCATATCTACGAAACCCTTCTAAAGGACCCGAATATCCTCAACAGCATTAAAATCACGGAGCATTGTATCTACCTCCCCTTCCTGCGACATGGCAACCTACGCGATTATCTTCGAAGCACAAAGGAGAAGACCGAGACCAAGACCGAGAACGGTGGATAACAAAAATTTTTATGTTTTATGTTATATGAATAGAGCAATTTAGTAAAGGCAAAAGAGCTAGGGAAAGAAAAGCTTAATTTAAAACAAGCGAATTCTTTCAGCGATAGGATACATAAGGGGGTTAAGAGAGAAGACCATGGATGAAACGAACCAGCGACATGCCGAATTCCACTACCAGTGACTCGGTAGGTAAAAAAAAAAGAAAGAAAGAAACCAATCAAGAAAGGAGATAGCGATTTTCGGGTGACTAGGAGCGTGGTCTGTTCTCCTTCGCATCGCGTGGAGGGCGGATTGGAAGGTCAATTGGCGGTGGTGCGGCCAATAGGTTGGTTGATGTTATATGGGAGACGTAGGTATATGCCGGGTCATCCGACAACATCGCCCACATCTCTATAGGGATCGAGAACAACACAAAAAGAGACCTAGTGTATTCAGCCTCAACCTTAATGGAACCTGGTTGCACCCCAGGAACCTGTGGAGACCACTGTTTCCAGAAAATGATATGACTGGATTGACTGGATTGACTGGAATGGCGAAGGTCGAGGTGTCAAACCCGTAGTGGTCTCCGAAGACTGAGAGGTGTTCAGTCTCTAGGGGCACAACGTTGAGATTGTCGTTGCCCCAGTGAAAAGCTATCACCGATACCTTGTCATAAAGGCGTATGTTTGACGAGTCAACATATGCGAGCGCAGGTCAGACTCGAATTGTGGGACCAGTTTGGCCCGCTGGGATCTGGTGACGATCCCAGAAAAAGCGTGGGCTGGCCTTGGCGTGGGGGTGGTGGGGGGGATTCATGTTGATATTTTGATCAAAGCATTCGAAGATTGCAACCTGTAAGCCAAGCCTTGCCTAGGTCGATATCGGATGCTTGAAAGGAAACTTGGTAAACTAACATCACCCATCTATAGGCAACTGATTAGCGATGTTTCTTAAGCATTGGTATAGTGATCATGATCAAACCTACCTTCTGATCGGTGAATCGATTATTTGAACTCTTGGTCCCTTTGACCCTTGAATACCGAGCGTTGTAGTAATCCATGATAGCATTTCAAGTCCCTGTTGCATCAAGACTTCCTTTACCGAACTCGCTGACAGATGTATAGCCTTGACTTCAACTAAGACCTGCATTTCCCAATCGGGATCTAGCAGACCGCCGTCGACAATTGCTTTGTATTGAGCCTCACCGGTATGCAAATTGAGATGATGCTGGATACTGTCCCACTTTAACTCGGTCGGCAGTAATAAGCAGATTGTGTAAAGCAAATTGAAGAAGCTCATATTGATATTCGCTTCATGCGTTCGCCTCTTGGCGTCGGAATTGCCAAACGGTTTCTTGGCTGCAATGGAAGTCAACAATTGTACCCAGCCCGTCAATTGGCCGAGCGTGACCCACCCGTCGAAATGAGAGAGGCAAAAACAAAAAGAGATGCCCTCGTCCAGGATCGAACTGGAGACCTTCGGATGTCAATCTTGTTACCAAGAATGTCATATGAAAGGATATGAGACCGACGTCATGACCAAACTAGACCACGAAGGCTGTTGACCGAATTGTCTGATCGACCATCCGGAGCGATTGTTCTTCAAACGGGTTGGATGACATATAACTCAGTCAGTTGCGGAGACCTGAGAAGCGTACATAAAGTACAGTAAACCCAATTACATTGAGAAGGGAAAGTTCGAGAAGTGACTTGATAATTGAGAAGAGTGACCTCTGATCGAGGTCATGGCTTCCCCGATTAATCCTAGGTCACGTGGTTACATCCTTACTTTCACTTTGGATTCCTTTCACAACCCAAATCATAGGAACTCCAATCCCAATCGGATCTCGCAGTTGTCAAAAATTGCGTCATAGTCAAAACGCTTTACCTGCCCCATTGGACTAAACATATCTGTCTCGTCATCTCTTTCGCGTTAGCTCCCAGCTTGTCTTTCGTTCTTTGATATTGGGGGAAAATCTCCAAGCTAAGCAAGCATCCAAGGGTTCCTATCATTCATCCTAGTTTCTCGACAACAAAGAAAGCGGGCAAAAAGAGTGCCGAGAAATGAGTGCCGAGAAATATATAGTTGTACGAATCGAGTCTAATGGCTTACAGCCATTTCTTCCGAGGAGATATCCTTTGTTATAGTTATACCGTGTCTTTGAACCTCCAAACCCAAATTCACTCGATCTCAAGTTTGGGATTCGGCCCTTTTTCTGTAATCATTCTTTGTTTTCATGGAAATGTTGATTTTATTCCATCGGGTATTTGTACCCTCGACTCATTGCATTCGTACTAAGGCAATTTGAATTTGCCAGGCTAAACTTTCTGAGACATATTTTTCTCCAACATGTCGGAGGGATACAGCTTCCGACGCAGTACTCTCTTTCAGAAACTACCGCCCCATATACCCCGGGGATCACCACGAGATCCAACTCCACGCATAAAGCTCAATATACAAGACTTAGACCTTACCAAGTCCTACTTTAGCAGTTTGGTGCCGCGTCAACGACTAGCGAGGGTAAAGAAAAACAGACCATGGGGCAAATGGACGGGTGCCACCCCCCTCACCGACCCAGCTCAACTTCCTCCTGGCTGGCATATGAATGAGGACGATCTTGAAATCGAGTAAGACGGCATTGAATCCGAGTGTTCGATACAAGCAAAGAGCTAATTTGTAATCTAACAGCGATATCGATGGCCAAATCCAAAGATGCCACGAGAGAATTGCCGAAAACATAATGCCCCATGTCTTCCAGCAAAGGTTGGCCGAGTATACGGCTGCAAAGGCCCAAAATGAGTGAGTCTTTTATATTGATGTTGCTCTCGGACAAACTCTCACCTTACTATATTGTAGTCTGAAGAGGTTCCCCGGGTCTGACTGGCTGAGCTGGGATACCATTGAACGGGTGCATACGTTGGAGGCCATGAAGACAGATCTGGCGAATACTACAGATAAATACGAGCAGCTTCCAAACATTGACGCTCTCTTGAACGCATATAAAGCGGGAAATCTTGAGTGGTATACCGGTCTTGTTACATATTGGTCGAGGGGAGTCCGGTTATGTCAACCAAGACCATTTGACTGGGATGAATTTGAAGCGATCAATACCCACTGCAATGGCGACAAAGGATTTTGGACTGAAGGGGTAATCTATCTCGTCAACCTTTCCAAACCAACTAGCTAATGAATAATATCAGATCAGCGGGCCTGGAAGTGTGAGCTCCTATACAACAATCACGATTAATCCAACCAGGATCCCTAGAGGGCTAATTGCCGTAAGATCCAGATGGCTCAACCCTGTTGCAAGTTTCTCTAACTTTTTCATCCAGATCAAATTAGCCCTTCGTCTTCCAGGAGTAGCTTGGTTCGCCGAGTTAGACTTTATCTACGACACTGGGGCGAATATGATGTCTATTTTCGAAGGAGATCTTAGCACGCTTCTTGGCCCATTTGGCGTAGGTGGTGGGCCAGGCATACCAGTGATAGGTGTTGCAACGGTTACCACTGGTGGTGGCACCGTAAACAAACAACACATTGAGATGGAAGTCACAATCCTCGATGGAAATCGTGACAGAATGACCCCTTGGACTAGAACGATATGCGCTCTCAATGATGGTGACTGGAGACCGGGCGGCGTCCCCCGACTAGATGGCCCAATTGTGCGAGACTTGTTATATACGGGAAGTGCACCTAATAACCTCCGTCAAATAAACATCGCAACCACGAAATCTCAACTTGACCTGATAGACCTGGACCTTGTTGCCCACCCACCACACCACAATCCAAGAACTAGGCACATGGTTCCCCCGCCACCAGGAACGATCGCTAATACACCTGGTCTGTGGTTACTTGGGGGGGGCTCAAATGACAATGCCACAAGCAGGACCCGGAGTTGCTCCTTGAGAGTCTCACAAACCTGTCTTCTTTGCGGGACTGTCGCTTGTGCTTGGACATATGTCTCACTTCGAACTATTTTTTTCCTTGTGTGTTGTTGATTGGAGTGTATCGCTGTGTGGATTCAGCTCAGTTCGGAACATTTGTTGGGTTTGTGCTGTTATTTTGTGTTATATCGGTGCAAGCCAGCTCTGCGAATGACATCTTGTTTTCTTATGTTACTGTAATACTTTTGCAGCTAGGGATAGTGGGCATCCCGGCATACTTATGAGATCAATGTCTTTCTCACTCTGGGGCCGCAGATTATATGGTTTTCTGACTTTGTCATATCTAGGTAGACCTCGGGTGTAGCTGGTGCCGATCTCACCAATATCTAGGGCAAAGTGGCCCATGCAGATCGTTGGCACCTCTCACTTTTTCCCTTCTTCCTCCCTCTCATACCTAAAGCTCACCATGGTAGATTACTTCTAAAAGTTTCTATTAGAGAATAAGGGCTCAACCATGAAGGAGTTGTCGGTAAACAAATATAATAATGATTTTATTGATCGGTAGTTGTTTTGATGCCCCAGGGCACGGCGCACGTGGTAGGACCCACCTCGGGTAGCTCCTTCTATCCCTTCTCTCCCGTCTTCCCGCTTATTCGATGTCAAAGGCAGTCACAATTCATTGCCATCCGTTTTCTTCAAATGGGTGTTCGAGCCGAAAATTTTCGAGGATTTGACAATTGTCACTAGGAGACAGCTGGTCCTGCGGTCCGCACCAATTAGCTCCAACTAGCCAAGCTCTGATGGAGCTCTAGAGAGCAAGTCCGATCATTTGTGTCTCATTCGGCCCCACGCCACTTCTGATGTGCTGCGGGTCACTGATATAGGTTAGAGGAACAGCGAGATGGTAGCAACCTCGTCTTTTCAGTTCTTTTTCCGAGCTCTAAAGAAAGTAATGCTCGCTGGGAACCAAGAGGAAGAAGATGACTCCGAATGATGTGATCCCCGAAATTCAGGAAATTTTCGTGGCTATAGCGTAGTCAATAAACTAACTGCAAATAAGCGTGCCGCGGTATACTAGCGTATTGCAACTACTAGTGGCAATTTATCAACGCTTGCACTGCAGGGTCCACAGTTAATTACCGCCATGGGAGAGTATGATACGGAGAGAACAATACCCTTGTTACGAATTTTTTTTCCTTCCCCCGGGGCGTTCCATTTTAAACTGTGCTTTCCCCAGCGAGTTCAATTGCCGAACCAGACTCAACCATCCATCATGACCGTCAATGAGAAAGCAAATGTATATGACACGGAGGTGGGAAGTCCTAGGGACTCCACTGAGGAGCACGAGGTCTTCAAGAAGACCGAGGACGGTGTGAGCTTTCGTGGTGTTGGCTGGTTCAAGGCATGCATCATCTTTGTGAAGGTCCTCTTCGCGACGGGTGTGCTATCGCTGCCAGCTTCATTATACTCCCTCGGTGCGGTGGGTGGTTCAATCAGTATCGTCGCATGGGGTGCCTTCAACACTTACTCCTTCGTGATCTTGGGCAACTTTCGCAAGAAGCATCCTCACTGCCACTCTATTGCGGATATGGCAGAAGTTGCCGGCGGGCTCTTCGCGAAGGAGCTTACCGGTTTACTCTTTCTCATCGGCTATGTCCTTGTCACGGGCAGTGGTATTATCGGAGTGTCAACGGCCTTGAATGCCCTCTCACACCACTCCGCGTGTACTGTCTGGTGGTCTTTGATTGGAGCGGTTGTGATCGTCGCGACAGCTTCGGTGCGCAAACTCCAGCATGTGGGCTGGCTCACATACGTAGGATTCATTTCGATCTATGCCGCAGTTTTGATTGTTGTCATCGGAGTCACAACGCGCGATCGCCCGGCTGCCGCACCCCAAGAGGGCCCCTACGACCTCGGCTTCGTAGCTATCAACAACCCCGGATTTGCCGCCGGCATGGTTGCTTCCAGTACTATCTTCGTCTCCACGGCTGGTACCAGCGCGTTTATCCCGGTGATGTCGGAGATGCGAAACCCGAAGGATTATAAGAAGGCGTTATACCTGTGCATGATTGTTGTCAACGCGTCGTACCTTGCTTTCAGCTTGGTTGTCTACCGTTGGTGTGGACAATGGGTGGCCAGTCCGTCTTTGGGTGTACGTATCCCTCCTTCGCTTGACTGGGCTTGGATGTAATTAGCTAATTCTTGTCGTCTACAGAGCGCAGGACAGACCATCAAGATGGTGTCTTACGGTGTTGCACTGATAGGACTAGTCGTGAGCGCCACGATCTACTTGCATGTGAGTATCTCCTCGCGACGAAAGCAGCCGGAACTGACATTGTTCTTTAGATTGCTGCCAAATACATCTTTGTGCGCATCTTGGGTAAAACGCGTCATTTGCAAGCCAACACTGTTGTTCATTGGGCTACTTGGATGGGATGCACGATTGGTCTCGGCGCTATTTCCTTTATCCTCAGCGAGACTATTCCTATCTTCAACTATCTGGTTGCCCTGATTGGGTCCGTTTGCTTCGCCCCTCTAGCCATGTGTCTTCCCGGGTTCTTGTGGCTGCACAGCAACGGCCACTACCGGAAGGGGACAGTTATGCAGAAGGTGATCTACCTGCTGCACTGGGGGATGGTACTTCTGGGAATTTTCTTCCTCGTTGGTGCGACGTATGGTGTTATCATTCAGATCATTGACGCCTACGCAACGGGAATGATTGGTATGTTTTGCCACGATTGTGCAGAATTTGCGACTGACACTTTTCTTAGGCTCCACTTTCAGCTGTCTCGATAACTCGAATTCATCGTGAATACGGGTCTTCAGGAAAATAGTCTATGCTGGTCGAGCTGCTTCGGCTCCCAATTGGAGCAGTGATATATATACGGTCAACACGTGGTGTGGATGGACATAATGAGTGGTAATGAAGGAATTCTATAATGAGGGCCCGGGTGGTCATAATGTAATGAGTTGTCATAGAATGGTATCAAGTCTTGTTTTCCTCTTGTTTTCAAGGCTCGCCTAACTCACAATTACTAGTGCCGCCAAGCTAACCAGTCCCCACTCCCACCCAAACCTGCTCTCCGTGTGGTTCCCGGACGGAGTTACGCGACCCCGGGACCCCAGTTCTAACTGCATTCGGTCTGGCTTTGGTCCATCAGCACTTTGATTCCTTCCCGCTATTCTTTTTCTTATCTGAGAGGTTTCTGGGCATGGGTCCTATTCCCGCTTTCATGACACATACCATTATCTCATTGCTCTAGACTCCACGAGACCTGACTGAGTCTCAAACTTGTGGCATCCCGTGTGGATCCACTCGCGTCGGTCCACGACTTTGAAGTTTGCGGCCTCGTGGCCTTGGATGTGGGGACTGAGTATCGCGCCATCCACGATGCCTTCTCGCGGCTGCTAGCCGCTGTTGATCTCGGACACCGCGCTATACGAATGCTTCCGGGTCGGGCGACGTCCCATTTCTCACCAGGCGGAAACATATCGAGTACTTCCTTTCGATAACCAGGACTCAAATCACATCTATCGCTGCCACACCGAAGTCAGCATATACGAGTACAACCTTGAATGGGATGGAGATGAGGGAACACCGCCCGTTCAGCGGTACTTGGGATGTACATTGATGGGTGAGTTGGTCATCACCAACGAATATTGGCGTGGTCACTCGACAAAGACATATCCCATATCCGTGAGAATCTTGCCTGACTCATGCCGGGACACGGATTTCAGTCGACTATGGCACGCACTGGCAGTCAAAAGCCATGGACCTTGACTGAGCTCCACTTTTGACGGGTGAGGATTCTTGCTAGGAGGGACACGTTCGCAGCCAAATCTGATGTCATGGCCCCCTTTTTACCTTGCCCATAATAGCAAGTTTACGGTAACAGGACTCGAATCACTGGATGCCTTTATTGTTGGACTACCGGTTATGGTCGGTTGTCCCGTTTCGGATTACCGGCTTGGCAACACTATCGGTATTAATCCTTGTCGGGGCGAACGCGGGGTATCCTATGCCGGCCTGGCATACAAACGAAAGATTACCTCGGATATATACAGCGAGTCAGGCTGAAGCTATAAGTGGTATAACTAAGCTCTGCAGTCCACGCGGTATTTCCAGAACTAGCCAACACCTGCAATTATACACCGTACAGCTACGATTTAGCTAGCAATGCCTGTTCCCAAATACAACTACAACGGCCCAATCGACCACACCGTGGTTCCTGATCTAGCCAATGCCAAAGGCAAATCTGTCATCATTACCGGAGGCGCAAATGGAATGGGCGAGGCCATGGTGCGAGCCTTCAGTGAGGCCGGTGCCTTTGTTACCTTTGGCGACCTTCACCCCGAGGAGACGACCTCGCCAAGGAATTGAACGCGAATGGTGAAACAGTCGCGTTTGTCAAGTGCGATATTACAGATTGGGACAGCCTGATTACACTATTCGAGACGGCCAAAGCCAAGAGCCCGCATAACAGCGTTGATGTTGTTATTGCAAATGCGGGAATCTCGCGTGCCTCCGGTGACAGTCTGTGGAATCTCGATGGTAAGTCTGTTCCTATATGATAACTGAAAGTTCGAGACAGTCGAACTTGAGCTGTGTATAGTTCTGTGCAATAAGACACTGACACTTCACAGACCCCAATGGGCCACCCACCAAGCCTAATCTCAACATTGTCCGAGTCAATATGGACGGGACATTCTATACCTGGAAACTTGCAGTTCATTACTTCAGGAAACAACCCGATACCGAGGACCGAGATCGATGCTTCATCATGACTGGAAGTATGGTCGCATATATTGATTCACCGGTAAATATTCCATCAGAGATTTTCTTAAATTACTCATTCTTGCAAGTAATTCCACAACTAATCATGGGATCAGGGAAACTGGGAATACACAGCGACCAAATATGGCCTCCGCGGCTTCATGAAGACTGTGCGTCGAAGCAGCTGGGAACAGGGAATCCGAATCAACTATGTCGCGCCATGCTGGATCAAAAGCGCTATCCGCACGAAGGAGTACGAAGATTGGTTGATTGAGCGTGGTGTCGAGTTCGGCGAACAGGCCGATTGCGCCGGTGCGATGATGCGGATCGCCTGCGATAAATCGATCAACGGTACGCCGACCCATACTCCTCTGTTTTGTACCTTATCTTAAGACAAGATATTCTGGAAATATCACGACTAACGTTACCAGGACGCTCACTCATGATTACTCCGAGGTCCTTTGCCAAGGAGGGATTCGTGGACGTAAACAAAGAAGACTATTCCGACCCCAAAGACGAGTACTTTGCAAAGAAGCAAGCGTCGCAGTTGGTCATCATTGAAGATAAATGGTTGGATGACTACAAAGTGAGAATTTATAAAGATTGAGTCGCATTTCACTGCTGACTCTGTGCAGAGACAGGGTCAAGGGCGGAGATTATGAGTAGCAGCATTTACTATACGGGCGTATACGCTCTCGTCTTGGAATAAACTCAGTTTAAATTGCTTCGTTGAGCATTAATTAATCAATCGCCGAAAACTTCCGTGTAGCTCCGGCTTCTCAGGCGTGTTTCGTACGCCTGTATAGCTCCATACGATAACAGGAGAATGCTTCGGTGCAAATTAAACGACCATTCGGTCCACGGGTATGTCCGGCTATGTCGGCAACGTCCAGCCGGACGGCAGATCCCAGCGAGAAGTAATAATTAGGTCGAATCTAGCGCATATACGTATAAAGTAGTCTTCACCAAGGTATACAACATAGATCAACACACCATGACAGTTTCTGCAAGCATTAATATCCCGTCGTCCATGTACGCATGGAGGAAGCACAAGGGGAACCCCGAGCCTGTGAGTAACCCCAAACTTACTAACAGAAACTATTGCTGATAACCACGCTGGTCTGGGAAGAAGTTCCTGTCCCCGAAACTCCCAAGGGAGGATTCCTAGTGAAGTTGCTAGCTTCTGGGGGTGAGTATTCGATAGTTGTTGGGCTCCGACATGACCTTCAACAAAATGATGCTGATATTTGCTTGTTAGTGTGCCATAGCGACCACTCACTTCTCACGAATGAAAAACAGCGCCCTTGGTTTCAAGAGAAATACATCTTGGTATGCTGATGACGTCCCATTCATGAGATACAGAGGATTTGACAGACTGACAGAACCCCTCGTTCCAAGGGTCATGAAGGATGTGGCGAGATTGTTCAGATAGGTGACCAAGTGAAAGACGCCGGCTTCAACGTGGTAAGTTCTGAAAGCTGTACCCGAGAAGACAAAACAGGCCTAACAAAACTTTGTAGGGAGATCGGATTGCGACTATCGCCGTCCCTGGCTGTGGCTCAGAGGACTGCACAGAGTGCTCACGAGATCTCGCTCAGCTGTGCCAGAACGCCCACCACGCCGGTATTGGTCAGGACGGCTTCTATGCACCGTACGCCGCGCTAGACCTTCGAGCAGCGGTTCACGTCCCGGGCGGTTCGTTTCCATGATTATCTTGTGCGACTCGATCTAACAAAATCGCAGGAATTCCATCTTCCATAGCAGCAGTGGCAACAGATGCTGTGAAGACGAGCTATCACGCAATCGTAAGACGTGCAGAGGTCAGGTCTAACGAGACGGTCTTTCTGTTCGGGCTCGGAGGTCTCGGGTTTAATGCGTTGCAAATTGTTCTGCATATCGGGGCTAGAGTCATCGTGTCTGATATTCGACAAGAACGTCTGGAGGAGGCTGCAAAGTGGGGCGTTGCTCGAGAAGATCTGGTACCGGCTGGGAAGTCAGTACAGGAATTTGTGCGCGAGAACAGGTTGCAGGGGAAGATTGACACCACCTTGGATTTTGTGGGCACTCACCAGACTTTCCAGGATGCGCAGAATATCGGTATGTATTCTTCGATGAAATTTCATGGTTTTGGGCGTTAACCATTTCGTAGTTCGCAGAGGAGGAAAGCTTTTGTGTGTTGGTACTCTCGATGACGAGAACACAGTCGACATGAAGATTGGCATTCAGAAGAGACTGAGCATTATCTTCACGTACGGTGGGCAATGGAGAGATTTAAAGGAAGTCCTCGATTTGATCTCGAAGGGAATAATTCAGCCACAGGTTGAGACTGCTGCTTTGAAGAAATTTCCCCAGGTCTTGAAGAGTGTTTGCGAAGGAAAGGTCAAAGCCCGGGTTGCCCTATTGCATGAGTAACATCACAGCTATAGCACCTTGGACAATACTGTTTGCATATATATCACATTATATTTGTTAATCCCACTGCATGCTGTTCATTGTATTGGATGATGTGACTTTATCAGAAATAGCCCCCAATTACCCAAAATCTCGCTGCCCGAGTATTTGAACCTTTTCATCATACTATATTCTTTATCCTCAAGAACTAAACGATAAGCTCTGGAAGCTAATAGGCTGTAAGACATTTTGTGAGAAAAATATGATCTTAAAGCGGAATTGGCCGTTCTGTCTATGTAGACGAATAGAGCGGTATATATTTCGACACTGGCTAATGGAATATCCTAGAATAGTGATATCTTATAGTCTTAGAAGAATGACCTTTACAAGCCTTTTGATTTCCAAAAGGGTTCCAAGTCCCTCAACCAAGTCCACTTGACATTCTGTGCCCACCCCTTCTCCTTCCAAGCATTGAGACTCAATGGGAAGTGGTCTACCCCATCTCTAACAGTTGCATCATGTGCAATGATAACAAATATGTTCTCGTCACAGTCCAATTCTTGCAGTTGGTCACGGGTCTTTTGTGCAAGGGGGATATCATGACCGAAACACATCTCGTACATTGTATCTGTTGGTTTCCTTCCTCTAATGTGCTGCAGATCATCGAAAACACTTCCAGGACAGAACGGGAGATCGCTTTGTGCATTATACGGGTGTGGAGTGATCTCCGGCGGCACAGGCAGATATTTCGACGGTCTAAAAATGCCCGCGTAATGGCAGATGTCTCCTCCCATCATAACGAAAGTAGGAGGATCCACAGTCGTTCGTGCTAGACCGCAAAGATGCCCAATTGCGTGTCCAGGGCTGTCTAAGAGGTAGAAGGACCCATCGCCAAAGTAATCGACGGCAGGGAATTTTCCAATACGCAGGGCATCGGGGCCATCAAATCGAATCTCGCGCAGGAATCGACCATTATAGTCACTCTCCCGGATAGGGGATTTCGGGATTGGCAGGATAGCCGGGCAACATGGCATCCTTGAACCCGGATCCAACAATTAAATCAGTGGTACTGGGGAAAGTTGATGGGTCTCCTATGTGGTCCCAATGCCAATGGCTGCAAAGTGATCGTTAGCTTTTGAAATGTTGCAATACTTCGGAAATGATTACCTCCAGATCACCGCATTAATGCTCTCTCCAGGGATCCCGTTCTCTTCCAGGATATCGACCACATTCTTTGATACTTTGATGTCGTAGTTTGTTGTTGGTATATAGTTTGCCACAGTGGGAGCATAGTTCTGATAATCCTTGCGGATTCCAAGATCAAAGACCAGCTTTTGACCTGAGGGATGTTCCAAAAGGAATGTCAAAACAGGCCCCGGTTTCTTTTTTTCCACACCGGGAACAGGAGGCTCCATGAACCGTTTGATGATAGCTGGGCCGAAATTGACCGGGTTGATCATTTTCACGCTCACCACCTCCTCACCAGGAGGCAGCTCGATGAGTGACCGGCTAGTTGTCATGGTTGAAATTGGGATATTCTATTCAGATGAAGCGAATATGATGCCTTTTCTTTATGAGACAGTGCAATCTACGAAATTGTGGGACCCCAGCCGCTCTGGGGCGGTATCGGCCGTGTTTTGACATCGGTGTTTCCAGATCGGGATAACCATGGCAACTCCCCACATCTTCGGCTCTCATCTCCTCTTCATTATTCCCCAACCTTCCATGGTTTGACCTCGTATCCGTTTGTGCTTCCCCGCATTTATGCCCCCGCATTTCGGGAACCTAGACGCTCGAAACATCACCTGCTCATCGTGGACCGCTGGACGCTTTTAATAACATCCCGGCTATATCGTCGGTAACCCTGCTAGGGACTTTCCGTCGGCTCTCTTATTATGCCTACATGATAATGACAATATTACCCACAGGACGGAGGTAAATCATGCCCAGAGATTGGCACTCAGCAGCTCGGTATGGATCTGTTCCCCAGGATTTCAGTTTGATATATCCGGGGATAAAAAGGGGCTCCCAGCCATCGCTGTGAGGCTTGCTTTAGTCTTTTACCACTCAATCTGATTCTATTCAGACATTTATCATGGGTTCAATTAAAGAACATGTCTCCCATATTTCGAGTGGCGAGGAGGGAGACTTGAAAAAGCTCGACACCGCGCACGGAGATGAAGCAATCAAGGTCCTCGCTGTGTATGACGGTGACCAGACATGGACCCCGGAAGAGGAGAACAAGCTGCGCAGGAAAATCGACATAAAGCTACTCCCTGTCCTTTGCGTCACTTATGCATTTCTTTACGCCGACAAGGTCCTGCTTGGACAAGCGGTATGACCATATCCAGGCGTACAATAATCCACGAACTGATGATATTCCCAGGCTCTTTTTGGCATCAAGGACGACCTGGGCTTGAACAGTGGAAATCGCTTCTCCATGGCCTCTTCCATCTTCTACCTTGGATTTATTTTGGGCGCTTATCCAGTCACTTTCCTGGCCCAGAGATTTCCCATTGAACGTGTTGCTTCTCTTGCCATTATTGTCTGGGGGACAACCTTGATCCTCACTCCCGCTTGTACGAACTTCCAGGGATTATACGCGCAGAGATTCTTTCTTGGCTTCACCGAGGCTGGCATAAGTCCGATTTTTATGATGATCGTCGTACGTATTCTTCACAACCGCTGTCAAACGATCTCGGCTCATCAGGATTTAGGGTGGATGGTACAAAAAAGATGAACAGTCCCTGAGAATGGGGTATGTTTCTCAACGCAATGCGGAGTTGAGCTCTAGCTGACTAGCCTTTAGTGCCTGGTACTCATGCACAGGTTACGTGTCCATTTTCTCGCCTCTTGTCAACTACGGACTTGGGCACCTCGGAGGAAGTCTTGCTCCATGGTTCTATATGTACCTTTTCGCCGGGGCTCTCACAATCATCTGTGGTGTCTTGGTCTACTTTGTCCTGCCATCCGATCCTATCCGAGCCAAGGGCTTCAATGGCAGGGAGCGTTTCATTGCGGTATCTCGCATGAGAACAAACAACTCCGGAGTCAGAAACACGCATTTCAAACGAGGCCAGGCAATTGAGCTCTTGACCGATGTCAAGTTTTGGCTTATTTTCTTCTACGCGCTGTGTGGTATGTTCGCCAATGCGCCGATCTCGACCTTCCAGGCTATAATCATTGATGGCTTTGGCTTTAACCCACTCAACTCGCTGCTTCTCATGATACCTTCTGGCGTTTATGCCGGTACCATGATGTTGATCACAACACACCTGGCTTACAAATTCCCTGGGTGGCGTGCATATCTCATCATCATGTGCCAATTGGTTACTATGGCTGCTGCTATTATGCTCTGGCTTCTGCCTCGGTCGGAGCTTGGTGCACTCCTTTTTGCCTGCTACATTCTCACGACCACCGGTGCTGGCTATGCAGTTACAATGGGTCTTTTCCTTGCGAATAACGCTGGCTACACCAAACGATCACTCGCTTCCTCGGGCTTGTATATCGGATATTCCCTTGGTAGGTCTTCCGCCACCTTATCAAGTTCCTAGCACTGATCTCCACTAGGCAATTTTGCAGGGCCCCAGGTCTTCAGACACGAAGACTCGCCTCGTTATAATCTAGGATTTATTGTGGTTGTCATCACCGCAATTGTTGCGGGCCTCCTTGTTTTGGTATACCGCGTCATCTGCTCATTGGAGAATCGACGCCGTGACAAGACGGGAACCGTGGAAGGCTTTGAACATGCTTATGAGGATGACTTGACTGATAAAATGGTGAGTCACGCGAGCTCTAAAATTTGTTTTCATTTCTTGACAGATCGACAGAATATGCAATTCAGGTATTCACTGTGAGAGTAGCGACAGTAGGCAAGTGTGGGAGATGCTGGGAACTTGAAGTATAATAGGTAGTTAGTCTTGAGCTTAGGAGCATGGGATATTTTGTCCACTATGGATCCACGCGAGTGCGATCTAATCTCTGTAGAATAAATCGTCATACCTTCAGGAGTCATATCAAATCCCTTCCTACTCCCTCGGACAGTAAATACACACATAAACCTTCAAACAGACGGCGGTCGTAACCAAGAAGTCCCGATAGTATAATACTACATAAATGAATTATCTTGAGATACCACATCAAATGGAGTGGTATTTACGGAAAATAACTGTCGTGTACATGTCATCAACTAAATCTAGCTCTATAAACGGGAACCTTTCTATATATAACCTTTGGTATCTCAACTTCTATAGTCAATAAATACACATAACCATACTGCCAGCTTTGTGAAATGTTCTGCTGGCAGAATACGATATGGCGCACTGGCGACTATACACTGCCAGGTAGGTGACTCCATAGTATAAGCAGAAATAACTTTTAGTAAAATGAAGGTAGAAAGTATAAGTATATGTTGAAGTTGCAGTTGCAGTATATAAAATAAATATTTACAATGACCAGGTTAAGGGATATCAACAACAGGAGTGCGTCCTCGTGTGTTCATCTATTTCGCTACCCAGCTCTTATCATTCCCAGTATACGCCACGGGCCCCGGCTTAGCAACCTGTACGTACCATCCCAGATCGGAATCCTCGTTCATCTCCCACTCAGTAAATCCGTTACCCAGGAAGCGGAAGGGGTTACCCGAGTTGTAGGCAATGTCATAGTGTTCTGAGCGGATCTCGCCGAGCAGGCGGCGGAACAGGATAGCGCTGCCGGCGAAAAGATGTGTGACCCGGCCGTCCACGGTGCCTCTCTTGTACCAGCTGCGACATGAGCCGGACCATACCAAAGTCTTGTGGATTTCGTCTTGGTATTTGCCGAATGCGTGCACCGACGAGGCCTTTAAAACCATGTATTTGATGTCTTCTGTGGCGATCTTCTTGATCATTTTGACAAAGTAGTCGCCGGTCCAATTCAATGCCTCGACGAGGGATCCGTGACCACAGAGGCAGTTGGGGCCGGCCATTGTGAAATAGTTGGGGAAGTCATCGGTTCCCACTGACAGGTAAGAGGTAGGCTCGTCCTTCCATTTTTGAGCGAGGTTGACACCGTTTTGGCCAACGAGGGGATATTGAGGGCACTTAGAGACGTCGAAGCCAGTGGCACAAACCACTGAGACACTGTGTTAGACATGACGTGAAGGGGGGGTGTAGTAGGCCAAGGAATGAACTTACAAACATCGCATTCAAACTCCTGCCCGTCGGCAGTGACAATACCCTTCTCGGTAATTTTCGTAATTGGGCTAGAGGTCAGACTGCAATTTGGCTTTGAGAATGACTCCAGGTAGCCAGGGCCTGGGGTCACTCGACGGCAACCGATCTCCCACTTGGGGATAAGCTGTTCGCACAGCACGGGATCATGGTTAAGCTTTTCAGCCATCTGGGCCGCTGCTAGCGCCACGGTAGTTTCATTAGGCTCTCCTTTCATGAACTAGATGACACACCAATTAGCTCTGGTCAAGTAGAGTTCAACGCTGTGTGCTTACCAAGCGGAACGCCTTATTAGTGCGGTGGATAATTCCTTTCCGGTATTCGCGATGTTGGACCGGATCGCGGAATCGCTCTTTCTCTTCTTCAAGGAATTCCGGGTTGGTGTCCTCGGTTTCCCTGCCAAGATGCTTCGAGGGCGGGACACGATAATAGACCCAAGCTGGACCACGAATGAAGTTACGCACTGTCGTACCAGGTAGTTTGGCCATTTGGGGTACAATCTGAATGCCAGATGATCCGTTGCCAATAACAGCTATCCGCTTGTTGGAGTAATCGAAGTCATGGTCCCATCGTGCGGAGTGCGTAACATGACCTTTGAAATCGGAAAGTCCATCAATCTTTGGCCATGAAGGGTTCCTGTCGAGATGTTAGATCTTTTCCTAGAGCTCACAAGAGACCAGGACTTACACCAAGTTACCTTGGCCTGAGATCAAAATGTCACAGTACTCATCACGCTCGACTCCACCGTGCTTCACAGTTATCTTCCATTTTCCTGAATCTTCCTGCCAGTAGGCACCAACAACCTGAGTTTCTAGTTGGACATCACGATCAAGGTTCCACTTCTTTACTGTTGTCTTGATGTACTCTTGAATGGCAGGTCCGCTGGAATAGAAGCGGGGCCAGTCCGGGTTAGGGTCAAATGGGAAGGCCTAGGCATGTCAGCAGAGCTCCCAACCTTGGAAGGGAGACGGTTGTCGTAAACTTACATAAATATGAGAGGGCACATCGCATTGCACGCCGGGGTAAGTATTGACTAGCCATGTTCCTCCGATGTCGCTTCGACCTTCAAAGATTGTGTGGTCAACAAAGTCCTGAAGTTCCGGGTAGGCATGTTGGAATTTGTGCGCGAGCACTAGCCCAGAGAAACCAGCGCCGATCGTGACAATACGGAGTTTGCGTGGGTTTAGAGCGTATTGGTCATTGAATGGGACTGAGTGTTCCGTGAACCGGTCGCTAGTCGTGGATTCCGGGCCATTGGTAGTTTTGTTGTTGATGCTCTCGGCGAAATGCGAAAGCAAGGTCTCTGGAAGGTCCTTCGCGTTTTTGGTGGTGAAAGTCGCAGGGGCCTTACCGTCCGCCACGGGTGACGTTTGTAGGTCTGGAGTCACGATTGATGGTGCCATTGTCGCGGGGAAGCGTTTTCAATGGAGGGTGTTGAGGGGTTGGAAAAAGTCAGTTGAACTTTTGATAACCCAAAGCTCTTCTCTTACCAAGTAAGGTAATAGACAAATTGGACTTCTTGATGCATTTCGTTGTCGCAAGCCTCTAACTTTATACTAGAACAGAAATGCGGGAGAGAACACCTGCTTCGCCTCCGTCCCTCTTTGCGCAGGCCACCAGGATGTTCCGTGCCGACAGAGCGACCCATCACGCCCCACCGGACGCCGTGACCCTGGTGAAAAGATTGCGTGCCGAAGGGTACAATCGTATGTACACCCAAAACGAACAGTAGCCGAGATGTTCTGGCGGAATGGGTGGTGACACGTGCCTTCGGCAATCTGCTTTTGGAAACACCGACATCTGTTTGTTGTCTCTCGGCTGTGGGGGACACGACAACCTTGGCCTGAAGTGAATTCCTCGTGATTCTTTGAATGACAAACTTCATGATGTCGCTCAAAGGAGATTTGGCGGTGCGGCTCATATATACGCCGACATCAGACCCGAGATAACAAACAAACCAACAACAAACAAATCCAACAGCTGCATTGTGACCTCAGAGTCTGCCACAAGATGTGTGACTTCTCAGAATACGGTGTTCCCAGCGATGAGTGGCTACGCGTGGAAGCTACTTTGCCAGCCGCAAAAGACCATAGCTTGTCTGAGCTGAAGAGAACAGCCAACGAAGGTAGAGAGGTCGTGGCGCGAAAGGCGATGGCAGAGTTTTCGAAGCAAGTCTTCATGCAAGATCAAACAATTTGTGCCCGTGATGGTTACAAATTAGAGGCGAGGAGTTATCGTCCAATCTCAGCATCCCCCACTGAGATGCTACCCATCTACATGCACTTTCACGGAGGTGGTTTTCTATTCGGTACCTTGAGCTCGGAGGATGCGATATGCTCTCGGCTTGCCGTAAACGCACATGTTGTTGTTATCAATGTCAACTATCGCCACACTCCTGAATATACGTATCCAACCGCCTGGAACGATGCCGAAGACGCGTTTCTTTGGGTCTGTGAGAACATTACTCCATTAAGCGGTGATCCGTACAAAATCGTTGTCGGTGGAATATCGGCCGGCGCATGGCTCGCTGCTTCTTTGACACAGGCAGCGTCGAGAGCAGATCTCCCAGTCTCACCAACACTACCCATCCGTGGCCAGGTACTAATGATTCCTGCTCTAGTGTACACCAAGTGTTATGAATCTCAATTGGGCCAAATAAAGGATCCTAGCCTCTCCTCATATTCTCAAAATGAGAACGCGCCGATTCTGAATATGCGTAGGAAGATGCTATTCAATGGTCTTTTACAAGTGGAAAATCCAGATCCAACGGACAAGCGGCTGAATCCGGGGCTTTTGTCTTCTGAAGACGCGAAGAAGTTGCCAGCAACAACCCTTGGGATTGCAGGTTATGATCCACTACGAGATGAAGGGCTATTATACGGGAAGCTATTAGCTGAAAATGGGTAAGCAAATGCTCAAGAGGGCTCGGTGTGTATCTCTAGCTAACGAACCTTTGAAGTGTACCGACCAATGTCAACGTCTTCAAGGGTGTGCCCCATGGATTCCGACGATTTGGGGTGAGATTATCGGTTTGCAAGCAATGGGATCAGACTATGGAAGATGGAATTCGATGGGCCTTAACAAAGCCTTCTGCCTCAGGAGAGTTTATCATTCGAGAACATTGAGCGGTATTTTTGCATACAGACATAGATTAATGGGACTAGTATGATGATTGATGGATATCTACACATTGAAGGCATATTCCTTTCGTATGGTCTTTAATAGCGGTCTTACATGTTATCTGTCTTCCCAACAAAATAGCTGTAGTATGAAGGTGTTACGATACCCAGTGCGACATTTCGCCCTGGATAAATAAAGAGGTGGTTCTCCTTGTAGAGCTACCTCGGCTGTCCTGGGAATATTCCAAGGCCTTGCCGCTTCCCCGGAATTCCCCACAAGTAAACGCGGGGTACATGGACCGATGTCGCACCCTGTGTTCGGCTCCATCGGCTATCCTAATCGGGACAGGCGAGATGAATCTTTCGGGTCATACTCCGAGACTATCGCAGCTTCTCCGTTTCATTCGGAGTTTAGAATCCAAGCCGGAGATCCGGCAAGAGTACCCCTCCAATGTCTACGGCGAATGTTTATTTATGACCACAACTCCATGCATATAGAACAGGACTTCCTGCGAAACCCTGAGATAACCATCGACAATACATCCAAGCAACCTTGGAAGGTCTTAAGCTGCTTAGAGCACCAGGCTGTACCCATCATTGTTTCTTCTTTAAGCCATGTCACCTCCCGCAGCAATTATAGAGCCAATGGCTTCAGTTATGAAGCCCGGTATCCAGAATGGCTATAGTAACAAATCCATCAATAGCGCTCATCAGCATCGCCTCAACCCTGAGTATACCATTATTGAACAGCCCATTGGCACCCGGAGGCCACTTCGAGTTGTTTGCCTCGGCGCAGGGTACTCTGGCCTTATGATGGGTATTGTCTTCAATGAACGCATGAAGGATGCCAATGCAGAGTTTGTTATTTATGAGCGGAACGCTGATTTGGGAGGAACTTGGTATGAGAACCGGTAAGTTCTATGAGGCCTAGGCTACATCTGTGACCTTGTCGTAGCTAATGCGCCGATTGCAGATACCCGGGATGTCAGTGTGATATCCCAGCGCATAACTATGCCTACAGCTTTGCTGCCAACCCGGCGTGGCCAAATTATTACGCGACGTCAGAGCAGATCCATTCCTACATGAAAGATGTAGCCAAGCAATACGAAGTTGAAAAATATATTCGTCTTCAACATTCAGTCGAGTCTGCTATTTGGAATGAAGAGAAGGGAAAGTGGGAACTCCAGATCAGAAATGGAGCTACTCTGATCCGAGACGAATGCGATGTCTTCATCAATGCCAGCGGTGTATTGAAGTGTGTAATCCCTTTCTAATATTTTCCCGTGCGGGTGCTAATATGATAAAATCACAGCAATTGGAAGTGGCCCTCAATTGAAGGTCTAGACCGTTTTAAAGGAAGACTGATGCACTCGGCGCACTGGGATTCCAGCTACGACTTTACCGGAAAACGCGTTGCCTGCATCGGAATTGGATCGTCGGGCATTCAGATTGTCCCTAAGCTTGCCAGTGGTATGTTTTCACGCATATTTCATCAAACCTATCAGAAAGCTGACTTTGCTAGTCGTCGGGAATATGGACTGCTACGTACGGAGCCAAACGTGGATCAGCCCAGCGCCTGGAATCAACGAGCCGACAGCAAATGATCCAGAAATGGACAAGGATTATAATTTTGCAGAAAGCACCTTGGAGCTGTTCAAGGACCCTAAAGTCCTTCGTGATTATCGTGCTGCCATTATGAACCGAAGGGCGGAAAACTTCAATCGGGTGATTGCTGATTGTGACCTTCAGCAACAAGCTCAAGAGCTCTTCCGAAAATCCATGACCGACCGTTTGGGTGACAGTGAAAAGGGAAAGCGCGCAGCTGAACTTCTCATTCCATCCTTCCCAGTGGGATGCCGTCGCCAAACACCCGGACCTGGTTTTCTGGAAGCTATTATCCAGGACAATGTCGAGTTGAGATGGGATGATATCTCAAATATCACCGAGCGAGGAATCCTTACACGAAGCGGCGTGGAGTTAGAATATGACATTATTGTTTGCGCGACAGGCTTTGACACTTCGTTCAAGCCTTCATTCCCACTCGTGGGCCGAAACGGAGTGAACATGGCGGAGAAGTGGGAAAAGGACGTCCCGAAGGCATACATGGGCATGTGCGTGCCGGACTTCCCCAACTACTTCTGTATGTTTCTCTCCCGTCCAGCGTGAATTATTTTAACTTACATGTTCAGGCTTCGTGGGACCAAATTCACCGCTTGCAAACGGGTCATTGATTCTCGGTATCCAAGCAACGGCCGCTTATATCTACAAATGGATGGAGAAGATGCAAACAGAAGGTGTGCGCAGCTTTGAGGTTGACGACGACGTCAACGAGGAGTATAATCAGCACATCCAGAAGTACCTTGAACGTACAGTGTGGACTCGAGATTGCCGCAGTTGGTACAAGCGTGGTACCGTCGATGGCCCAGTCATCGCCATCTACGGCGGATCCATCTTCCACCTCTTGGAGGCTATGAAGAATCCGCGCTGGGAGGATTTCAAGATGGATCGAACCCCTGAGGCCAAGATCAACCGGTTTTCTTATCTTGGTAATGGGACCACTCTGAGAGAGGCCAAGGGAGGTGATATCGGTGCCACGCAGACACTAGACTTTGATGAGTTCTGGAACCTGTTTGTCCTCCCACAGGTCCACGACTAGATGGTGCAAAGGGAAAGTTGTATATATAACTGCAATGTTTTGTTAATCTTCTGTTCTGAAATCTCCAAGTACATAGGGTCTAGATAGGTAAACATGATTAGTTGGTTGCTTGATCATCACAACCCACGAGGCGGGGTAGATGGGCACGGATGGTATCTACTAGCTATATGAGGAATGTCTGACATCATTTTTCCGACTAACCTTCCAGCTAGGTATCTCTTTTGTATTGTTCTGCTGTAGGGAGTTGGTGGTCGTCTTATCATATGACACCCGGGAACAAGAAGACAAAGAAGGGGGGGTGGGGGAAGACATGAAGGCCAGATATATTTCAAGTACTCATCCCATGAAAGAACATATACTGAGCGAGCCAGTATAGACCCATGAGACTTGCAAAAGATCTCCTCGCCCATAGGTATAGCCAAGTCAATCCAGCGGAGAAACTTTTCTTAATTGTACTATTAATTGCACCTATAGGGACTCACGAAGGTCGACTCTATGGGTAAACCAAGTGTCTTTTCCTTGCTTTTTGTAATAATCAACAGCTTCAACTGCCGCGAAATAGTTCCGATCCTACATCTTTACTCCGAGGGAATCTTATATCACACCCTATAGGTATAGTCGGGAAGCTTCAGGTCACTAAAAGCCGATTAGGAATCTTGCCCACTCCTTAGAGTTGTTTACTTGTTGTATTCTACCACAATAGGCTTTAACCCCCACCCTCTGGCTTGTCCAGCCTATAAGTACGTTATTCAATCAATACCCGACGTGGAGAAGAATTGGCTAATTGCCGATGAATGGGGTGTGTGCACCATACATAGATGCCGAACTGCCGACCCACCCCCGCAAAAAAGCATTGTATATCTTGGGCCCCGGACTTGCTATCTTGGCAAACCCCGACTCGAGCATTGATGTACATAACAACTTGCCTCGTGGTTGACCCCGTGCCTTACAACCTTGTCAATATGCCAAGCTAGTCAATCACCGACGTGGAGGTATTTGGCATCTCAGTTGCCGGCTTGCTCCCTGGAAAATTAGTGTATATCTGACGAATTTGCCAGCCATCATGCCTCAACCAGCTCAGAACGATCTTTGTATCAAGGGTGGCTTTTGTACACCTCGGTCAATAACATACGATATTCGGTCATCATGAAATTCCTAACGGGATTGTCGTTATTATCCCTTATTCCTTCTTCGTTTGCTGTCCCTACAGCCAGCCATCATCGACGTAATGAGTTAGCGCATACCGAACAGCCTTTGATTAAGCTAAAGCCTCAACGAACTTCCTCCCGAGAGCTTGTGAACCTGGATGGCCTATGGAAATTCACCCTCGCTTCCGGTGCAAACGACACATCCCAGCCATGGACGGCGCCATTTCCCAGGGGGTATCTGGAATGTCCGGTCCCAGCATCTTACAATGATATCTTCGTCGATCGGGACATCCACGACCATGTCGGATGGGTGTATTACCAGCGCGATGTTTTCGTCCCAAAGGGCTGGTCCAAGGAGCAATATTTCGTGCGAGCTGAATCCGCTACCCATCACGGTCGTATCTATGTAAATGACCGTCTGCTCGCCGAGCATGTGGGTGGTTATACACCTTTCGAAGCCGATATCACGGAGTTTGTCACTGCTGGGGAGAAGTTCCGCTTGACAATTGGTGTCAACAACGAACTCACCCACGAGACAATCCCACCTGGAAAGATCGAGATAGGCGAGGGCACTGGCAAGAGAATCCAGACCTACAACCATGACTTCTACAACTATGCTGGTCTTGCCCGCTCTGTTTGGTTGTATTCCGTGCCTCGTCAACATATCGAGGACATTACCGTTGTCACAGATGTTGAAGGTGAAACAGGACTCATCAACTACAAGATCAAAGTGGCCAGCAATTCGACTGAGCAGATCAGGGTTTCCGTTATTGACGAGGATGGAGTCGTTGTTGCAAATTCCTCTGGAGCTCAGGGTACCGTCAAGATCAACTCGGTCAAGCTGTGGCAACCCGGCGCCGCCTACCTTTACCAATTCGAGGCCAGCATTCTCGATTCCGGCGGCAAGGTCGTCGACACCTACAGCTTAGCCACGGGTGTGCGCACCGTCAAGGTCAGCGGGTCGAAGTTCCTGATCAACGACAAGCCCTTCTACTTTACCGGATTTGGAAAACACGAAGACACTGCAATCCGCGGCAAGGGACACGACCAAGCATACATGGTTCACGATTTCCAACTGATGGACTGGATTGGTGCAAACTCTTTCCGAACCTCACACTACCCTTACGCGGAAGAGGTCATGGATTTCGCAGACCGACACGGAATTGTCGTGGTCGATGAAACACCCGCCGTGGGTCTGAACATTGGGTTGCTAGGTTTTTCCGGAGGCGAAGCACCCAAAACCTTTTCTCAAGACAATATAAACAACAATACCCAGAAGGCTCACGAGCAATCAATTCGTGAACTTATTAGTCGGGACAAGAACCACGCCAGTGTTGTTATGTGGTCTATTGCCAACGAGCCTGCCTCCCAAGAAGATGGAGCGCGCGAATACTTCGAGCCGCTGGTCAAGTTGACCCGCGAGCTTGATCCAACTCGTCCTGTTACATTCGCGAATGTCGGCGACGCAACATACGAACTGGATCTGATTTCCGATCTGTTTGATGTTGATTGTCTGAACCGCTATTTCGGGTGGTATTCTGAAACAGGAGACCTCGAGGAGGCAGAGATAGCGCTGGAAAAGGAACTGCGTGGTTGGGAAAAGAAATTCAACAAGCCGATTATCATGAGCGAGTATGGCGCAGATACCATTGCCGGTTTACACTCCACCCTTGGCCTGCCTTGGAGTGAAGAGTTCCAGGAGCAAATGCTCGACATGTATCATCGGGTCTTTGACCGTTTGGAGTCCATGGCTGGCGAACATGTTTGGAACTTTGCTGATTTCCAGACGACTATTGGTACCATGCGGGTGGATGGGAATAAGAAGGGTGTGTTTACTAGAGACCGAAAGCCAAAGATGGCTGCACATGGTCTGAAGGCGAGGTGGACAAATATCACCGCAAGTCGGTAAAGCCATCCATGGATGTTACCAAATGGAATTGTTTGCTTAGGTACATATGAGTATATATGACAATGTCCGATTCTAAATTGCGATCAATGTCAACTTCTATCCGCACGTATATATGGCCGGGATATCAGGCAAGGAATACTAAACAATACGGCGCCAATCCTTAAGTCGAAACATCTTTAAAATGAACAAATTGGCCGGGTATAATATTGACGTAACTGCAGCAGGAAATAGAATCCTGTGTCCAGATGGCTCATATCATAAGGACAGCTACCCACCCGGTAACTAAAACCCTAAACATACATGTGTGCAATAAAACAGTGCTCGTAGTTACATTCATGCCGAACTTTCACCAGCAGACTCGTGAGGTTGAGACACTGAAGGCGATCGCTTATCATTACCGCCCTTCCTGCGCCCAATGCCAACCAGCTGCAGCATTTCTCTCCAGAAGCCAGTAGGCGGGTCAAGGAAGCTGTCCTCGTACGCATCGATCAGGGGTCGTTCCCAGACAAGGTCGGCTTCATGAGCCTTAACGAACTTTGTCTTCTTGATGAACTTCCAGATGAGGAAGAGGGGAGGGATGACGATTTGCATGGTGTAGTTCGACCAGAAGGTGGACACGGACCACGGCTTGTATGCGGGGTAGCCGTAGACGATGGTCACGACGATCATCCAGACGAATGCGATGTATGCGCAGCAGGGTTGGAGACGTCCGAAATAGGAGAGAGATCTGCGGTCAAGTCCCTGTGCTTTGCAAGCGCGGTGGAAGAAAATGTACGTCAGGGTAATGACGATGTAGTTGATGAGACCTGGTCATGTTGTTAGTATTATAATTATTGTTGGAATCCATGGGTGAATTCCAGTGTGGTTCCTTACCTCCGGCAGTAACCAGCGCAGCGAACCACGTGATGACGATGGACGAGCTACTGGAACATTGCAAAAAGGAAAGCATAGGGAAGATCATCACGACACAGAAGCAATAGATGGGTACACCATTGCGCGTGGTGTAAGTGAGAACTCTAGGGGCTCTTCCTTCTAGTGCTAAGCCGTACAGAGTACGGATAGCGCAGTAAGTGTAAGTATTGCCAGCAGAGAAAATCGAAGTCAACAAGAGGCTAAAAGAGTTTCGTTAGTCTTCTGTTTGTCAACTCAATGTTTCGTTTTGGTGGCACTGACGCGTTGATGATCGAAGGGAAGATTGAAATGCCCAGGTTTCGCATGCCAATGACATACGGGGATGCCGAAGCGGAACCATCAGAACCGCCCGTCACAACCGACTCCAGCTGGGGATCATTAGCTGCGCAAACGATACCCACGGCCAAGGCACCGCCCATAAAGAAAAGACCGAATCGAATGTAGACTGTCTTAAACGCATTCTTGATATAAATGCGGGGACGTTTTGCTTCAGCTGCGACCATGGAGATATACTCAGGACCGACAACGGCAAAGCAAGCCGACCAAAGAGACCCGAGGAAGCCCTCAAAACGACCAAGGGCGCCGGTATCCAGGTACTCCATGAAAGCGCCGGGGTTGTTCCAGTGGCGGAAGCCATAAGCATCATGCGCCGGATTTCCACCAACCATAGTGATGAAGGTGAAAAAGAACAGGGAGAAGATCAGAATGACCTTGCCACCGGACAGCCAGAATTCGGCTTCACCATAAGCTTTGACAGCTAAGACGTTAAGGAAGCTACACGAGAATCAGTAGGATGAAACACGCAAATGGGCGGAAGAGGTTCTCACCCATAAATCAAGATAACACCCACACAGACGCCTGCCACTGGACCAGGTTCAGTAAGCGTCGGGCTCCAGAAAGACAACACCAGCGTGAAAGCTGAGATCTCAAATGGAACCAGAAGGGCCTCATAGAAGCTAAGAGAAGTGTTAGCAAAGACAGTAGGCAAGGCTTTGGCGAGGCCGAAAAGAGAACGGACAAAAAGTTCCAGCCGACCATGAAGCCAAGAGCGTCGTCGACCCATTTTCCAGCCAAGCGAATGAAACCACCACTGACAGGGAAGGCAGTGGTCATTTCAGCGAGGCAGTTATTCACCATGGCCAGGAAGATACATTGAACGGTGAAGGCAATAAACAAGCTGCCTGGGCCACCATGGTAAAGACCGGAGCCGATGCTCACGAAAAGGGCCGTTCCGATAGAACCACCAATGGCGATCAGCTGGATCTGACGGTTCCCAAGATGACGTTGAAGGTTGTCGGCATTTCCAGTTATCACACCTTCTTGTACATCACGGGGGCCCTCATTTTTGAGTCCGAGTGCTTCCGACACACTGCCGCTCGTTTCTTTGTCCTTGTCGCTTAGGATAGCCATTTTGTTTTCATTCCTGTCTGTGGTGTTTAGCGGCTGATACGGTGTGAATAAGGCGCGGGCGGAAGAAACTGGATGGACTAATGTCGTTTATCCGTCTAGATTTGGGGTATGGGTTCTGCAAATGTGTGGATCGGCGAAAATCCGGGGGTGGATCTGCTACAGAAGTGGGATGCCGGGCTGATGTCGGGCTATGTCGCGATGGTCTGGAATCCGCGGTGTGCGCAGTGAATGTATTGTTGCTATGGATGTTGAGATGTGGAAGGTGCAATGGCAAAGGCAAATGTCGGAGATGCCGTGTCTCTAGTATAGGATTTCCGTCGAATACGGAGTTTAGCGGAGAGTTGGAACTTTCAGAAGAACGAGAATATTTGGAGAAGTAAAAAAGAATGCAGTCAGAATCGTATGCAAGATACCAGAGACATTTAATAAAGAAACTCCGGGGCAAAAAACGTGGGAAGAAAAAGGAAAACTCAAAAGGCTCATTTAACTCGAGGGAAGATTAGCCAGATTAGCGCAAGAAAGCCCCATGTCAGCCATTCAAGCCATACAAAAGCCATACCCAGCCGTAATGACGCAGTTCAGATGGTTACTTTGGATATCTCTCCAAGTTGATTGGTTTGGAATATATAATGGTCCCCGCACGGGGCTGTGACTTAACCCGCATCCGGACACGAGCCGGGCGTGGGTCTTCTTTTTTTTTTATCTTTGGATTTTACTACCTAAACGGTCTTAGATGCACCCCATCCAAGGGTTATGGGTCCCTAACTCAGTTATCACCTTCGGCTGGGCTACGGCTGGGGCCCGGCTGGGATCGGGGTGTCCGAGTCTCAGTGTGCACGCTCCCCTCGGCCAAGACTGCATGTTCGCACCCGGTTGCATCCAATGTCCCATTTTATCTGATTTTACGAGTTGCCTTAAACCATCGAGTTCCGTATGTGTTCATATCAGTCTTGGCAACCTTACACAAATGGCCTGATCGCGTGCGCTCGCTGGTCCTTTCCAGCATCGAAACCTCAGGGGCGAATGGGAGTGACCTCGGGAGCCCTGGAGGTCATCTGGACAACCTTATCTCGCATATTATGTAATCTCCCCAGATAACCTTGGAACCCTCAAGCCCTGGAGATAACCAAGGTTCACTTGCACAACTGCACAACTTCCTGTGATATGAAAATCCCAGGATTATTCTGCCTAAAAGACACACCGAAAAACGTAATATCAAGCAGAACCGTGGAATTTGCATGTCACACTAACTGGATACGAGCATATGCCAAGGCACGGTTCGGTCAGGGTCTGATTGGTCAAATTGATTCGACCTGTAACAATTCCAAGGTTCCACTTATAACCCCAGATCCTCTCTGCCTTTGGTTTGAGACTTCAAAAAACCAAGCCATTCCGGAATACTTGGTCTGGGAAACATTCAGATAAATATTGTATAAATGTTGTATAAAGGAAGATATGAGCATGATGGAAATCAGCATAATGGAAATATGTTGGTCAATTAGTTTGGCACGTCTCTCCATTTCTCTACCTATGTATGCTTTATTTGATTTGTGGAAAAGCAAAATATGCGAATGTTTACTGGTACTCTGCCGTGTGAACACTTCGGTATATATTGCGTGCCTGGATCTGCATCTGGACCCTGATCAACGGATTGAGATCGTGGACCGAGTCCTGGTCTTACCCTGACCTGCTACATAGCCAAAGCCTCAATCACTAATTGGTTAGTCGAACAAATCTTAACTCATAGTGTTCAATTGCCTAATTAGTCCATTGCTGTTCTGACATACAACATAGAGTACATAACTTTTCTCCAGCAGAGACATAGTAATGCACCGCGATGTACGGAGCATTAGTCCCACCTGTGGACGCTAATCCGACAAAACTGGGGATGACTTTTCAAGTCACGTGAGCAATTTCCGGGGTTGCTTTGAAATTCCCTCGCCACAAGAGGCTGAGCCCAGGAACACGGAATCACGTGATACCGCTCCTTGTCAACTCCCGAGGTCGGCGACTAGGAAAAGTTTGCTAAGAGTTGACTCAACAATGTCTCCGTGTTCGATGTTGTTGAAGCGCGTGGCTAGGCCTCCGGCCTCCACGACGTGCAGACTGGTGAGTACAGCTTCGTCCCATGATCACCCAATTCATCCTGACTCCCCCAGGTTCGGCCTCGGTGGGCTCCGTCCATCGGCGTCCCAAGCAGGACAATTCATCATCCCTTGCGATCGGTCTCGAAATCCCCCTCTACTCGCGCGCTGAGCACGACGGCATCCGCTCGGGTCGAAGGATTCCACTCACAACTCGAGAATGCCTCAATTCCTTTCTCTGAGACTCCCTCCGAGAAGCGGACGCCGCAAACCCTGACGGAGAAGATTGTACAGCGCTATGCTGTCGGTCTCCCCGAAGGAAAGCTCGTTCGGAGCGGCGATTATATCAGTCTGGCTCCCGGGTATTGCATGACTCACGACAACTCGTGGCCCGTCGCCCTCAAGTTCATGTCTATGGGAGCTACGAAGGTTCACCGTCCCGAGCAAATCGTCATGACGCTCGACCACGACGTCCAAAACACCAGCGCAGCGAACCTGAAGAAATACGAGCAGATCGAGACTTTTGCTGGACAGCATGGTATCGACTTCTATCCTGCGGGCCGGGGTATTGGACACCAGGTTATGGTGGAAGAAGGATATGCGTGGCCGGGTACCATGGCGGTAGCCTCAGACAGCCACAGTAACCATTATGGTGGAGTTGGTTGCCTTGGAACTGCAGTTGTGCGGACCGACGCTGCTAGTATTTGGGCCACGTCGCGGACATGGTGGCAGATCCCCCCTGTTGCGCGGGTAACGTTCACCGGAACGCTACCAGCAGGCGTGACAGGTAAGGATGTGATTGTCGCATTGTGTGGGCTGTTCAACAGTGACGTGCTGAACCATGCAATTGAGTTCACCGGCTCCGAAGAGACTATGGAAAGTCTACTTGTGGATAGCCGCCTGACGATCGCCAATATGACGACTGAGTGGGGCGCGCTCACTGGTCTCTTCCCAATTGACCGCACTCTGAAACGTTGGCTACGATACAAGGCTACCGAGGCAGCGATGTCTGAAGACCGCACAACTCGGCAGCGTATCACGCACGAAAGAATCGACGAGCTGTTTGCCAACCCCCTCACAGCCGACCCCGATGCTCAATACGCCAAGCAGCTCTACCTCAATCTCTCCACCCTCTCGCCCTACGTCTCGGGTCCCAATTCAGTCAAGGTCGCAACCCCGCTCAACGAGCTCGCCCAACAGAACATCAAGGTCAACCGCGCATATATCGTCTCCTGCACCAACTCGCGTGCTTCCGACCTTGCGGCGGCGGCTAAGGTCTTCAAGGATGCCGCGAAGGCCAACCCCGGAACGACTCCCAAGATTGCCGATGGTGTCAAACTCTATATCGCGGCTGCTTCCGCGCCCGAACAAGAGGCCGCCGAATCCACTGGCGACTGGCAGGCTCTCCTCGACGCCGGTGCGCAGCCGCTGCCTGCTGGATGCGGACCCTGCATTGGCCTCGGAACAGGTCTTCTGGAACCCGGTGAGGTGGGCATCAGTGCCAGCAACCGTAACTTCAAGGGTCGTATGGGCTCGAGAGATGCGCTGGCATATCTGGCAAGCCCCGAAGTCGTGGCTGCCAGTGCTCTCAGCGGCGTTATCTCTGGTCCCGGCGCCTACCAGGTGCCAGAAAACTGGTCTGGCGTGGAACACGGATTCGGCACCGGTCTCCCTCCCACTACCGAGAACGAGCTCACCAACCTGCTACAACAGATGGAATCTCTGATCGATCGGGTTGAGTCAGCCGGCGAGGATTCCAAGCCTGCCACTGAGATCCTGCCTGGCTTCCCCGAACGGATCAGCGGCGAAATCGTCTTCCTCGATGCCGACAACCTCGACACTGATAGCATCTACCCCGGTAAATTGACATACCAAGACAACGTCTCGAAGGACGACATGGCCGCCGCTTGCATGCAGAACTACGATCCCGAGTTCAAGGGCATTGCTAAGCCAAGTGACATCCTCGTCGCCGGTTTCAACTTCGGTTGCGGATCCTCAAGAGAACAAGCAGCGACTGCAATTCTGGCCAAGCAGATCCCCCTGGTCGTGGCTGGCAGTTTCGGCAACATTTTCTCCCGAAACAGTATCAACAACGCCCTCATGGGCCTTGAAGTCCCCCGACTTATTGAGCGCCTCCGTGCCAGCTTCGCTCAGCCACCCCCTGGTGACGCGGGGCGCCAGTTGACGCGCCGCACAGGCTGGACCTTGACATGGGACGTGAAGCGTAGCGTTGTTGAAGTTAAGGAGGGTGAGTCCGGAGAGAGCTGGACGGAGCAGGTCGGTGAGCTGCCAGCCAATGTACAGGAGATCATCGCCGAAGGTGGTCTAGAGGCGTGGGTCAAGGGTAAAGTTGCGAAGTCCGAGTAAGGACACATTAACCAGGCCAGACGCATGCCTGTTGGAAAGACCTGTTCAGAGAACATGTTGATGTATCGTGTTCAATAACCACGGTCATCTTTGGCTGTTGTATGTTTTTGCATATTTACTTTTTGTACTATTTCCATCATTATCAGGTACCATAGAGAAGGCCTCTAACTGTTCCACAGGGGGAAGTCTTCAAAAAGAATAACAATATACTAGATCACTTTTACCAGAGATGATTTTCTTGCTCCTTATGTACCTGCATCAAGCACCGGTCACTGCCGATTTCTCATCTGTTTTTAATCAGCGTTTAACAGCGCACGATCTTGGACGAACTTCTACTTTCACTAGGTAGATATTGGATTTGAAAATTATTAGTTCTTGAAGGGAGATTAAGGGTCCAAATATGCGACATCTCCATGCCATCCAACTTTGAACTTGGAGCTATCTCTGCTGTCTGCCACCCATTTCGGTAAACCCAACGCGTTACATTATGTAGAGTACAACAGGCCAGTGATTGAATGATTGAATGAGTGCAAAACAAGAACATTGAAGGATATAAATACATCAGAGATATATTCAGCTTATTTACCTACATATGCGGAGGGAAAGTAACGCTCCGCCAAGGGCTGACGCGCTAGAATAACCCTTGAAAATACCACAGGGAACAATTTCATGACATGAGTAGTCAAGGAGGAGCACTGAAGATGTTTTGATCTCCCTTCAGGGAGTTTACCAAGGAGTACCCCTTATATGGTGCCCGGTCCTATATACATATAGGTCTTGGGTGGAATCCACATATTATAAACGGGTCTCACCCTTTTAACATTTAGTTAGTCCCAATCTAGTCCAAGGTTGAGCTTTGCTTGCTACCTGGGATTCGCAACTTGATTATACCGAGACATGCTAATGTCCAAGTTCGAATAAGACCAGACTGAATAGGAAAATCTATCCTTGGTCTGAGACATGGTGTTCGTTGAATCAATAGTGCCTTTCAAGGTTCAGCCTATTCCAACGGTCATATAATGTGGGGAAGATGAGCACAGATGGTGTCTGGTAATTTTTATCTCAGTGTTCCCGCTGTCTCATTCCAAAAGGATGCTCTGCCCACAGACGGCCCCTGCTTTACTTTGGATTACGTCGGCTGTGGAGGTTGCAGTTTGCCAACAGATCTTAGGCGAAGCGTTGGGCATCGTCACGTTAAGTCCTAGTGGCCGGTTACTTTTGGATTGTCTCATGACGATGGGAATCCGCATATAGCTATCCTATACTTCACAGGATGAGATCAGATATAAACACCGTGGTGTCAAGGTGAGAATCTCCAAAACCGCTAGCTCATTGATATGCTATGACAGACAACAAACAAAGCAATTTACATTGTCAGAGACACCATCTCCCCACTACATTCTTTCTGGACGTGGGTTCAAGGTGCAAGGCCAAGTAAGGCAGTTGGAGCGCAGCCCCAGATTCGGAAATATCCATACATGCTGTGGAGGCGGGGAAGCCCGGCTTCCCAGACTCATGATTGGTTTCCTCCCCGGTTTCCTGGGGACGGCATTGTCGGTGGGGACCTACCTAGGTACCCTATGCACGCCTTAGTGCAACTTTCAAGGTTAATTATCTGGACAGGGATCTTTCCAAGACAAACTGCTTCTGGGGGGAAGTGGAGTCGGTCTATGTACTCCACACATACTGGATAGATCCGGGGTGCGCTTTGTCCCCAGTATGACATACGTGCAGATCCGGAGTGAGGCCATTCAAGGAAAGTGCAGGTTGATAACCGGAGACACTGGTCTCCATTATAAGAACCACGGAGCTTTGACCATCATCGCTGGGGAACTTGCCCGTTCTCCTCCTTCTATATCCTCCCAGGCCAAGCTCTTGCCTCGGGGACGCAACCACTGAAGAATAGAAACTTCCTGAGCACGAGGTCTCGCTTATTGCAAGGTTGTCGATGGACCCAATCATACGAAGTATACGAAGTTGGAGGAATGCGAATGTCCGCCTCTTTGTTTCCCAAATAGGTCTAGTCTCCGCCTCTTCCAAAGAAGGGACTGACGGCGAATGCTCGGCGTTTTCCTCAGAAGATCTCGGGAGAGATCCACCAACATGAAATTCAAAAGTTACAAGAAAATCACTTAAGCGGAACTAGCTCGACCCTCGACCCACCTCCTAACGGATTTACGCGTGTTCATGTGCATCCACATATGCATACGCAGTTGCGATCAATTGTAAAAGTGGATTTGGGCCACAGAGGCCAGGTTATTCATTGGAGGATATCTACTCCGTATGCTGCACGTTGAAACAACTGTTTCTCGTAAGAAGTATATTTTGAACATTCGTATCAAGTAACGTCTTAGGGGCAGAAATGGAAAGTTTCCCCTGATACATCGGGTCTCCCCGCATTCGCAGGATGTCGGGAGTTAAAACGGTCCGATGCATACGTGAAATCATACAACATACAAGGGTAGCCCTTCAGTCCCCACACTTCCTTTATCTTTTTCCATCTCACCTTTTTTTCATATGGCACATCGAATTTTACCCCACATCTGATTGTTCTTCTATTCTCAATATCCCTCTGAGTCATGTTTATCGCGTTCAAAGCTCAGAACGAGGAGGGATTGCGTAACCCAAAACATAAAAGGCGAAGTGAACGACTCAGCCGGCGAGGGTCTACACCGCGAGCATGCACTTCATGTCGTCGTCGCAAAATCAAATGCGATGGTGAGAAGCCCTGTGAAGCATGTCGATGGTACAAGAAGCCTGAGCTGTGTGCCTATACAGAACCGCGATCCTCGCAGCAAAGGTAAAAAGGAAAACTGGTAACACCCAGGCTCTAGCGATGAGGACGAAAAACTGATCAAACTAGCCAGCCGGAGAAACTGTCAATACCCTCGCCCGACTACAAAAGCACACTTGAACGCCTTTTTCCGGACAATGCCCCCGAGAACATCGCCCATTTTTCACGCGATAAATTGTTAGAGTTGGTGACCGCAGGCGGAACCCCATATTCTCACCATCAGGACTCATCGATCGCTGCCGGGTCTCTAGACACTCATAACTCTGCATTGTCGGGAGAGATGCCCGGCCTTGAATCACTGCATACAATACCCGGAGAGCAGCTCGATGAAAATCAATGTGCTAGTGCCTCGGAATCGGTAGGACATATCTCAGACGACGTCAACGCATTATCCCTATCGGCTCGGCACCCGACTTCCTACCTAGGTGTTTCGTCAATTCAGGCTGCACTGAAGGTCATCGCGTGGCTCCATCCAGCAGTTAACACATACTTCGCCCAATCCTTGTCGAAAGACCAATGTTCACAGCCAGCCAATGCGTTGGCCCCGTCGCAGGCTGCACCCCAGCCTGACCCCCCACCCACGGAGACTCAAATGCTAGACGCGTACTTTGTCAACTTCCAGCCATTTGCACCACTCATAGACGAAGAAGCCTTTCGCACAACTTACTTACTTGGCCGTCGGAAGGATGATCGATGGCTTGCACTTCTCAACATAGTTCTCGCACTGGGAAATATTACAGCCGCAGGCGCAGATAACAATACCCACCGAGCGTATTTTGAGCGTTCAATGAGTCACTTAAATCTACGTTCGCTGGGGAATCCTAGCCTTGAAGTCGTTCAGGCCTTAGGACTTATGGGTGGCTGGTACTGTCACTATACTAGCCAACCGAATCTGGCATACTCCCTTATGGGCGCGTCCCTGCGGATGGCGGTTACGTTAGGTTTGCAGCGCGAACCTTCCGATATTCATTCGATGCTCGACCCCAAGAAGTCCGGAATTCAGGAATTCAAACGTCGCGTCTGGTGGTCCCTTTGCTGTTTGGAGACCTGGGGCCACGAAACGCTCGGCCGGCCAAGTATGGATTACTTTGGCCCGAGTATCACTGTTAATTTGCCTAGCCGGCTTGACAAGGTGCACATCCCTAACCCCCTTTTTCCCTGGTGAAAGACCCAGGGTTCATTTCTAAATTGACTCTTGACAGGAATCATATTTCGAAGTCCTCCCCTTGACAGAAAACGTCCAATTTGTGAAAATCGCGTTAAAAATTCAAGAATCGCTAGCTGCGCTACCAACCCTATCGCACGCGGAGATGTTCGATCTAGACGCGCAGCTTGTCCGGTGGTGGAATGACCTGCCGCCGGTCCTTAAAGATTACGAACCCTGTCCCGAATCACTATACGCAGTGCGTACCGTCATGCGTTGGCGATTCTACAATCATCGCATGTTACTATACCGCCCGACTCTACTGAACTACGCAATGCGACGAATACCCTTCATGGCCATCCGGGTTGAAGAACGCACTGCCATTCAGAAATGCCAGGAAATCGCAGCGATTTCCATCCAAGACATCTTCTCAACGACCAAATTGAATCAGATGGTCGGCTGGAACGCTGTTTGGATGTTATTCCAGGCCACTATGGTTCCGCTGATTTGCTTGTCGGCTGGCGTCGCAGATCACGATTCCGCTGCTTCATTCGAAGCTTGTAAGACGCTGGTTGAAACAGCTATGTTGACACTCGGCCGCATGAAGCCATACGGACACACCGCAGGGCGCTCCCTTGAGGTTATCTCGGGCATTCTCGAGTCGAACCTTCGTGGGCCCATGGCGGCGCCGGTTGATGCAAGTGGAGATAGTCTCGACCCTCAAAATCCGCAAAACCCGCAAAACCCGCAGAATTTTCTTCCTCCCAATGCTTTCAACACTGGTCAGCAGATCTCTCGCGATCGTGTTGCCGATTGGACTGCTACTTCCTTTGAAACGCTTTCGTCTCAGTACATGTGGGAGTATCTGAGCTGGGATCATAGCAATCTCTGGCCTGAGGTTTTTGACCTCAATACTCAGAATGATAATGTGGAAATGTCTTTCCTAAACTCTCCCGGAGGAAATAGGTGAGATTTTGTTGCATTGTCTAATGTATATAAGTTATATTTCGCAAACAGTACATACCGTGTGTGCGATTCTGGTTGGTTTGATTAGACCAAGTCAATATTTGCATCTAGCAACTCTTTCCTGGGACCCTCTGCGTCAATGGACAGATAGGCCGCGTTGAATTGCATAGTGGAAGGCAAATCAAAATAGGAATTTGCCAGCTATATAGGATCTAGGCGTGAGAGAAAGCTGTGATATCAACAATTGGATCCACAAGGAAAAGACGGTCTATTCATTCCAAAGTTCTCTTCTAGAATATCCTTCCCGTTTTCAAATATGTGGTTTAGGCAGGAGTCGTATCAGACTAGCATATATTTCCATCTAGTCTAAATAACAATGAACACAGCTGGTATAAAACCCGATGAACAAGACACCGAGCAATCTCATAACACGACTAAGGTAGAATATGTACTCATGGCAATGAAAAAGCACACCATGAACTGACCTGAATAACCTATGCACCCTTAACCTCCACCACCTGGTTCTCATTCTCAGAGACCAAGACCTGTCGTGCTTCAGTACTCTTCTTCTGGGGTTGGGAGCATCAAAGATTTCCGTGAGCTCTTCAAGAGTCCGGTTGTTTGTCTCAACAGCGAAGAAGTAGATGAACACTCCCTGGACAATGTTCCACCCAGCCAAAATGATATACGTATGCCAGCCAATGACGTCGATGGCATTTCCGACTCCGAACTGATTCACCAGCAAGGCAATATTGGTGAAGACGGAGTACATGGCCATACCCTTGGCGCGAGTTTCATATGAAAGACATTCGACGGCGTACATGGCTTGCAAAGGGGTCCAGGCAAAGCTGAAACAAGCGCCAATCAAGAAGATGAACACGATAGAGGCAGTGGCCGCTCCTGCATCCTCTGACTTCGCGAACACCCCGGTTGTGGCGGAAAAACACGCAAAGCAGATCTTCATATCCAAAAAGGGTTAGCTTCGAACATTGATTAAAGGGGGCAAAAACCACGCGGGACATGTACGTACACAGCAAGCAACCGACGCGCCCATCATCATAGGTCTGCGTTGGATTTTCGGGCCCAGATAACTTCCCAAATAGGCGAGACCAGCGGAAAGGACTGTATTTCCAAGATTGACGTTCAGCACTTGCGCGGTATCAGTCATACCAGCTGACGCCAAAAGCCCGCCGATGTAGTAGGTTGTGACACCAGCCTGTGCCCACTGACTCATGAAAGATGCAATAGCCACACACATGAGGCGCCATCTCGCGGCCTTTGTGCCAATGAGAGATCTGAAGTCGAATGCATTCTTATCCGCGCCTTCAAGGTTGATCGCCTCTTCATATTCTCGGACCTGCAGATGGACATAGGCATTATCCCGGGAGCCCTCGCCGTGATACCTGGTAATAACATCCCAGGCTTTCTCGCGGTGTCCATGGCTGTAGAGCCATCGGGGTGACTCCGGGATGAACCAGACACTCAATACCACCATGCTGGACGAGATCAACTGACACCAGATGGGGATGCGCCACGCGAGAGAACTCTGGTATTTCAGACATCCTCGACAGGCGCCAGCAGCGGCAATAGCGCCGACAAAGTACTGGCAATTGTATAGACCGGTCAGGATGTCACGGTAGGCGGGGTGACTCATCTCGACGACGTAGGCGGGTGCGGCAGCGGAGGCCAAGGAGTATCCCCGACCTGAGATATTTTGTTAGCAGAGTGTTCCTAGATGGGCGATGTCCAGATACGTACCGAGGAAGAATCGACTGGCGAGCAATTGATCCATTTTGTTGGCAGTGCCACCAAGAATAGTACCGACGATGACGGCGGCGGATCCAAGGAACATGCCAGATCGTCGACCCCAAGTATCGAGGATAATTCCGACAAATGGCAGTGCGGAGACACCTCCAATCGTATACATTCCCTGGATCAAGAGGCTTTGGCACCGACCAAGCCAGCGCCGAAAGTGTCACGAAACTGCGGGATGGGAAGCAGAGCACCCATGAGCGAGCCGTCAAAGCCTGAACCAGTTAGTGATGGGGTTTTCCTTAGCTATCAAGTGTCTCTGTCTCGTACCGTTTAAGGCTGAGCAAAGATATGCCACAGCCATGAATAAATATAGCTTCCTCATTTGAGCGCTCCAGGGATTCGGCGGATCGGTGCGCCTGGCAATGTCGAGAGCCACTGAACCCTGAACAGTCTCTACCTTGATGCCCTCCTTGACGCCCTCATTGAGGCCCTCCTTGTGTTCCTGATGCATGGCGTCGCTGGCACCTTCTTTCTCGACTAACTGGACTGGCTGTGTATTATCTGCCATGATAGTGGGAAAGTCGTGTTCTCCACGCGGATGTAATCCACAAAATAATGAGTCAATGCATTGGGGAAGAGGTGTGGGTGATATTTATGTCGGGAGTTGCTTTTCTCCCGTGCTTCGTACCGGGGTGAAATAGCACGTTGAAATGTCTCGGATGTCCTTAGCTGAAACGGACTCTGGTTAGATTCCCTGGACTGTATTTGTCCAATCACGGAAGAGTCTTCGGCTCCTCGGTGGGATGGAAATTGTCCCGAACGGACCATCCAGGCCGATCGCTACCTAAAAAACCGGGGAAGCTGGAGGCTAACTGGGCCGTAACTGGCCGGCAACTCGCTCTCGGAAAAGGGTTCAGCTTTTCTCCGCCTACTCCTCACCCAAAAGGGTAATCCTCCGCCTTTTCAACCCCGGATTTTGACCTCCGGACTTTCGGCTCCAACATTATGGCTCTCCACTCATCTTTGTGGGTATAGACTAGGTCATTCCCATGTGACTACTTGCTTTTTAGTCCCTTTACTTCTATAATCTTAAGGTGAACGCTGGCCGCTATCCTAAATGGCTTCGATATTCGTTTATTTCGTCTAACCATTGACTGTATTATAAGCGAAGGAGAAAGCATTGCGCTAGGCTAGGAATACAGAGGAAGAGATAACCCTAGAGCATAGATCCTTTCGGCCCCGGGCTGACACCTCAACAAGCATTAAATTTAAGCAGCAAATGATTGCAGTGGAGTCAAATCAAATCAATTACCAATTAAAACAAGTAGAAGATGTAGACTAAGTCTGCATGAAAAGTACGATGCGACCTTAGAGGCCATTTCTCTCCAAGTAGGTATGATTTTCTCCACCAGTGAGATAACCTTACAAGCCTACAAACTATTCCATTTCCGGACTGTCGCCGTGTCACAACTAGAAACTCCGATTGCATCATGTCCCTAGCTCTAGAGTAATGAAAAGAGACTATTGACCGAGGTAACGATAGCCCAACGGTGGGTCGCTGTCGCTTAGGCCCGTAATCTCCACTATCTGCTCATCTCCCGGGACAAGATCGATAGCACTGTCGCTGATCCTCACATTCTCCCGCTCCTCAAAGACAAGACATTTCACCGGCTTCCGTGAGCTGATTACCAGGAGCCGTTGTCCAGCTGAAGATCCTGGCTGCGTCTTCACTTCTAGTCCGCGATCAGCAAAATCGAGATACTTCAACGGCTGTGGCCAGTCAACCTCCCTAGCCACAATCTGGCCGTCTATCCAAAGCCGCGCGGCTAGAACATGTGGCTCGGGCTGGGTGACATGGTCAAGGATGCCGCTTGTGATCTCGGAAGTACCATTAGCTGAAATAGTCACGTTTTCAAAGACAGCCGGGGCGCGCAGGTCCTTTCCAGTCTCCACGGACAAGAATCGTAGCTCGACAGTTCCACGTAGGACTTCCTGTTGGCTGCTAGCAACCCACACCTCGTACTTGCTCTGTTTCGCGGGTTCTGCGTGCACCACGCTCCAGTCGTGATGGGCACGTTGTACGCCGATCGTAACCGGCTGCATCACGCGCTTAACTGTGTAATACGCGGGCTTTGGCTGCAGGAAGTAGTCCACAATGGCCCATGAGATCGTGGGCCAGCAGTCGTTTAACTGCCATAGGAGCGCTCCACCACATTTTCGGTCATCGCCCCATTGGCGGCGCCACCCACGATATCCGAACATCATCGTCTCGGCCTGGACGACCTGCGTGAGGTAGACGTATGTCTAAGTAGAGTGTAAGTATCTTCTTCCTTATATTCGAGTCGACAGGGATAAATAACAGACCTCCAGATCAGTAGCCATGCGTAAGTTTTCCACCAAATATATCGCCAGTCGCCTCTCGTGGCCATCGGCCTTGTTATGGAAGTCCATAACCTGTGACTGTGGGTGCTTGTCTTTCTCGTTTTGCACAAAGTACTCGATTGTCGACATGTGCGGGAAGCCTACCATCCCAAACTCGCTGTTAAAGCGGCCTCCCATAGTGTCAAAGATCTGGTATTTCTCCTGAGTTCCATGCCACACTATAGGTCTGTCAGCCAGAAGATTCGACTAGAAAGCCCATCGGGATTCCCATTAGGGATCAGATGATTACTGACCATTCCACTGATGGATATCTCCCACGGTAGGATCGGTTGTGACTTTTCCATCTCCCCATGGGCTTCCAGGGTGGTAGAAAATACTCGGCGAGTACTCTGCTACCACTTCTGGAAGTATTTTTTTCGTAAATGTAGCGCGCTGGGAAGTCATACTTCAGCCAGCTTTCCGGATCCTTATCTTCGTAGTTGTAAGTGAGTCCCGACATCTCCTGGAATTGATAATCTTCGTTGTTGCCAACGTAGATCACAATTGAAGGACGATGTCTCAATCGGCGTATGTTATATGCCGCCTCCTGTCGTACAGAATCTAGTAGCTCAGGCCATACTGGGTAGTTGCCGCAAGCGAACATGAAGTCTTGCCATACTAGCACGCCGAGCTCATCGCAAGCGTCATAGAAAGCATCATCTTCATAGATCCCGCCGCCCCATACTCTGTTTCAAACAATTATTAGACGTTCTCTAAAAGTGAGTTGAGTTCTATCATACCTGGTCATCACCTGGCCACCTGCCACCATGAGCTCGATCCATTTCTGGTATCGCTCTGCGCTGATACTAGAGAGCAGACTGTCGGCAGGGATCCAGCAAGAACCTCCACAGAAAATGTCCACTCCGTTGATTCGGAAAAAGAATGATTTTCCATGTTTATCCGGTTGCTGAATGACCTCTGCGGATCGAATGCCAATTTTCTTAGAGACCTGGTGTAGCTCGTTTCCGTTGCACGAAAGTGATACCGACACTTCATACAAGGTCTGAGGGCCGTAACCCTGTGGCCACCACAATTCTGGATTGCTGACCTCAAAAGTAGCATGGGCACTTTTGTCGGCGCTAACGGGGATATCCTGGCTGGCGATTTCTTGTCCACGCAGAGACAAATGGAAGCGAGCGACACAGCCTTCAGGATTACCCGCATCAATTGTAGCAGCTGCCGTAATACTCGCCGTTTTGTGGTCAGCAGCGAGGTTTGTCTGTGGCCATAGGTCTTCCACTCGTGCGGAATAGATTTCCAGTCGCACCTCACGCCAAATACCAGCTGTCATGATGACTGGACCCCAATCCCAACCCCAATGGTATTGGGCCTTGCGCACCGCTAAGCGGCCCATATCTCCAAACATGCCGCACCATTTATGGCCCGGGTCTTTGTTACGCATCTCGATTCCTTTGAGCAGGGCGCAATCGAATTCGATCTCCAGCACGTTTGTGCTGTTGGACAACCCCAGCGCCTCTGTGATGTCCACACGGTAGCCTAGGAACATATTGTTGGACTCGAGGATTGTCTCGCCGTTGAGCCTGACTGTGGCTAAAGTGTCCAGGCCGTCGAATACCAGCGCCACGGTCGCACCAGCCGGGATTTCCGGTCGTTGAAAAACGTGCCGATACACCCATGTCTTCTCGTTGACCCAGCGCGCCTTGAGTTCGTTCAAGCCTAGGTAAGGATCCTCGAGCCTGTATGATTACGACACGTCAAGTCAGTCGGATTCCAAGTTTACGAGGGATTTGGGTCGCCCACTTTTTGTTTTCGATGAGATCCTGCTGCACCGTGGAAGGCACTGCCCGCACGGGCATCCATGCCTCCGGTGTCTCGTCATCCCGATCCTTGAACGTCCAACCCGTAGACAGGGGTTGTTTGAAAAAAGCCATTTTCGTTTCAAACGGTGATCAAGTTACTTGCTGGCGTTTCACAGCACGTTGGATCGGGATCAGTTTCGGAGAGGATGAAATGGGTCAATTTATATCAGACACTGGAAAGAAACTGGGTCCATTTATGCCCAGGTTGAACCATTGAGGTTGGAATCTGCAGAGAACAAGCCAAGCATATCTGAACAGAACGTAAGTCCTGTCATCTCGACACAATATCTTGGGGGCAGACAACCTCTACTACCCCGCCTGCGATGTAAATCGGCCAAAAATGTCACGCTGGGAGCTCGTTTGTTCCGTCAAATTGCCTATTTGGGCAGACAATGGGCGGAGGGTCCGATCGAAACGAGTAGGACCGACGAACTCCGCCTTTGGATCTTTCACCTCTTTCCCAAGAAGGTTGTGTTCGCGTTCTCAACCTGACATGTCGGCTTTATTTTCACATGGAAAACCCTAGATTACTGATATTACTAACATATGCCTGGCAATTTGGCAACTCGAGCATCTTAGGTCTGGTCTCAAGGACTCCTTCGCACACTGTAAAGGGGTTCCACTGTTGATGAATCTTTCGCCAAGGGTGATTGAGGAAAGTCTAGTATGGCACTTTACAAACACCTTCGAGTGTTTTGTCGAATGCAACATCGGCCCGTGGGTTAGTGCAGTTGGCAGAGCTGTACATTCCTTCCCGACATGCACTCTCGGGTCTAAGGAATGTCATACTCAGCAAGCTCAACACGCAACAAGACTATACTCATACTCATCTATCATCTCCTCCCCTGCTAGTGTCCACTGGGTCACCATCGGAGCCGTCACCCCGTCCCGGTCAATATTCCGAGGATGCAATTCTTGATAGTCTTCAACTACATACCCGACAGTGATAATGAATGCGATACATGGAGATAATCAAAGAGACCTGGACGCTTCCCTTCCAAGGTTGCCACCGCCTTACATGTTAATATCCCCGCAAAATCCAAGTTGCTTATCGGCTGGTATTGAGTGGGAATATGCACAACTGCTTTCAAAAATAACCCGGGTTTCACGCAGTTTGTTCAAGACAACGAATCATGAAATAGTCCAAAAACAAAAACAAAAACACAAAAACATACAATAGTGAGGATTCGCTGGTGGTCACCCACCCAACTACTAACTCACCGGCGTGTGGCTTATATGCGGCCAGTAGTTGGGTGGGTGTGGCCTCGGTGAGAAATGGGTGAGCGCCGCTTTACGGTCGCGCGACCGCGGGTGATAAGGGTGAGTGCGCTATAGACTAGGTGAGAAGCTGGGTGAGAAGCGGGTGAGAGTCACTTGAGATAGCCTGACGCCTATACTAACCTCCTTAAGTGATATAGAGCGCGATATGATTAGATTACTAGTTTAACCTAAAACGCTTCGGCCCTTAGTATCTGTATATAGCCCTAAAATGAGATATATCTTTATTTTAATTCGTCGTTATAACTTTGTTGCCTTATAGACTCGCTACGGCCCTTCTAATATGTCTATACTAATATATATATCCTAGTGTAAATAGTATATATTAATTAAACTAATTAAATAGGCGAAACATACTCTCTTATAGTCCGAGCTTATCTTTGTTAGCCGTCGAGGAGTTGTGGTAAAGAAAAGGAGATAGAAGTAAGAATCTGCTAGGTTGGGGGGGGTACTAAGTTATGTGGCTATTAGCCTATAGGTACTAGTAAATAAATATCTATCTCTACCGCTAACCCTTCTATAATACTTGATTAGAAGGAAGAGCTATAGTAATAGGGTTGGGCCTAGAGACTGATAAGACGGTAATTGTGACTAAGCACTTACCTATACCCTTTCCTGGTATAGGTGAGTGCTTATTTAGATATAGTATAACTAGCTTAGTCTTTATAAAGTAGAACCCTATCCTTTCGGAGCTATATTTATTATACTCTATAATATAGAAAAAGAACTAGATTTAGTTAAATTTATATACTAAGCTATAAAGGATACTATTCTATATAGTATTATAAAAGATATTTTTAATAGTATATATAAGAAGCTTATTATCGAAGCTTATAATATACCTACTTTATCCTTATCTACCCTAAATATATTAGCTAATATAGCTTATAAGAACGATAATAACTAATATAGTAGAGATAGAGGCTATAGATATAGCGGTAAAGACTATAGAGGAGAATTATATCATTTTTAGTTAAATAATAAGATAGACTAAAATTAAAAGGATTAGTCTTAATTTAAAAATAGTCTATTAAAAGGTAAAGCTATTAATAAATAGGCTAAGTAGTAATATAAGAAGTAGCCCTAGTATATTAATAGGGGTAAATACTCCTATTATAAGTTAGATAGGTATCCTATAAAATTATACTATTATCTTATAGAAGATATTATTTTTAAAGGCGAAAAGCCTAATAATAATATATAAAGCTATATACTAGTAAATTAGGTACTTACTAATAAGGATAAAGATAAAAATAATAGTAAAGTTAAAGCTATTATCGCTTATATAAATACCGCTCGATCTATAGATAATATATAGATACTAGATAGTAATATTTTAAAGACTATTACTAGTTACTATAAGGATTTTTATAAATATATTAAGTATAAATCTAGAGAGGAACTATATAGCTATATAAACGCTAATAGTAATATCTAATTTATAATTATATATAGAAAAGCCCTAATTTAAATTAATACTTTAGTAGATAAATTAAAAATAATTCTCGTTACTATCTATTATAGTACTATAATCTAAAATAGACGACTTTTAATAAACGCTTTTAAAATAGATTATAGTATTTTCTATAATATAATTATATTAATACTTTTATATAAAAGCTATAAAAAAGTTAGCTTAATTAAGAAAGTTAGCGGATTTCTATATATCGATAGACCGCTTTATTATAATATAAAAAGGCAAGCTAAAGATAAAATCTAGATATAGAAATATATTTATATATAGAAAATATACTTCTATAAGTCTAATACTAGTTTTAATTAGATAATAAAAAAGAACTTAATAGAATTAATAAATTAGTTTTAATCTATAAGATTTATAAATATTTAGGCTATATTAGTAAACTATATATTAAAGTCTCTCTAAAAGATATAATCTTTCTAAATAAAAAAGACTAAATAGAGTTTTATAATTTTAACTATAAAGCCTACTAGCTTAGTAAAATAAAGAAGAAAATTTTAAAAGATAAATAATAATATATCGAAAAGCTAGTTATAAAATTTTATATAGATATCTAGATAATAAATCTCCCTAGTCTCTATAGTAAGAAATATTAGGTACTAATAGTTAATAACTATATTTAGTATACTAAAGGCCTCTATTTTTATAGTAAAGATAAGATTACTAATTATATAATTAAATTTTATAAATACTAAAAGCTTCTTTAAAGTCGATATCTAGCTATCTAATAGATTAATAGAGGATCTAAATTCTATAAATTCTAAATATAAATAGAGGATAAAGGTATAATTTTTAAGCTTATACCTACCTATATACTAGAATTAAATAGTATTATAGAGGATATAGGAAGTTATATTAACTAGATCTAGTATATAATAAATATAGATACTAAGTTTTTAAATAAACTTTAGCTATTTTATATAGATATTATAATCTATATCTATAATAGACTAATTAACCTAAAAACTAGTAAAACCCTAATCTTAATCTAATAAGAAAGCCTTAGTCTAAAAGAGATAAAAATTAATTTAAAGTATCTTTATATATAAGGATCTATTATATTTACCTATATTCTAAACGAGATTTATATATAGTTAGAGAAATTAAGAGTCTATATATTCCGAGTCTATCTAATTTGATATAAGAGAGAGAACAGTTATATCTTTAAGATATAGAATCTAGTTATAAAGGAGATTATTCGTTTATAAGATATTACCTTGCCTAATAAGCTCGACAAGAATAAAAGATCTGATAATAATTAAAAGGGGGGTATTATACTACCTAGTAAGCTAATATTAAAAGACCCTAATTTAGATAATAATAATACTAAAGCTCTCTATAAAGACAGAGGGCTAGTATTATAGAAAATAGAGAAAGGGAAATTCCTATTCGAAAGGCTAAAGCTAATATCCTAAGTTATTGTAAAGGGTAAGAATCTGGCACAAACCGCATTAACTAATCTAATTGGGAAAGCATTGAACGCTCTACTAAAAAGACCACTATGTCAACCCTAATGGTTGACACGCCAGATTACCAATTCATAGCCCCACTTCGTACCGGGTGCATCCGCATATATACACCGGTACGCTCTGAGATCTGGCTTTGCCAGTTTTATATGGATTTATCTATTACAGTTATAATTACTAATATGGGGCCTAAGCCTATAGTTTAAAACCTAATAAAGCCAATAATTTAATAGAAATAGGTATTAGTTAGACTAAATATACTAGGAAGAGTATAGACTATACTATCTATACTAAAGATATTATCTAAGATCTAAGAAATTGAGGATAAATCCCTAGTTTATTAACCTATTTTCTAGAAGCCTAAAATATAGGCTATATACTAGCTTAGATAATAGGCTACCTAACGTCCTATTCTCTAGCTATAAACTTATAAACTAATTAGATAATATATAAATTAAATTAATATAGAAGTCTTACTTCTTCTACTAGTACTATTATAGCTAAGGAAATAGGGTCCGAAGCCTATAGTACTAGACCTAATTCTAGAGTCTCTAATTATATTTACTAATTAATTAAAAGGGATAATAATAGCGAAGAAAAAGCCTTTCTATCTATTATACCTATAAATAAATAATAAAAACTTACTATACTAGTAATAGACTAGCTAGTCGCTTTTTAAAAAATATAATTTCGATAGTATATACTATTTTTATAGAGGGTAGTCTTACTTTAGGTACCCCTACTAATTTATTAGCTATAGATATAGATATAATAAAGGATAATATAAGCTTAGGAAGATAAGTATTAGATATAGTAAGCTACTTATAATATAGAAGATCCTATACTAGTAGTCTCTAAATCCCTATACTATTTACTAGAAGTTTTTAAAGAAAAGACTCTATAGATAGCTATTTCTTAGCTATATAAGGAGTTTTTTAATATTATAAATCTAATCCTAATTGAATCTAATTAATCTATAATCGAATATAATTAAACTATAATCGAACCTAAGGTAATAATAATAAATTATAAACTATCTATTATTATAATTAGTACTAACGATTCTATTACTAAGATAGAATCTATCCTATTAAAATAATTTATTCCCTACTATTTAAGCTATATTAGACGCTTATTGGAACGCTATAGCTTCTCTAATAACCCTATTAAACCCCCTAAACCTTCTAAGACTATATTAACTAAAGCGAGTTTATATAAGACTAGATATTCTATAGGATAATAATAGTACTAGTAAGGGATTAGGATAAGATTAGATATAAGAGTAGGATATATAATAAAAGAGACGTATAGTTTTAAAGGTTATTACTAAATAAAGTACTCTTTTTATTTATAATAGTAGACCGCTATATATTAAAGATATTAAAATCCTTTAGTACTATAAATAATCTCTAAAGTCGAAATATTTAAATAGGTAGTAAACTACTATAGAGAGCTAGATAGATAACCTATATATAAAAAGTATCTTCGATATTATATATAAACTACTAGATATTATACCCCTACCGAGTTAGTAGATATATAATCTTAAAGTAATAAAGGATAATAAGATCTATAGTTTTAAAATACGCTAGATAGTATATAGAAATTTCTAATAGAAAAAGGAGGATTCTCTCTTCTATATACTAATTATATAAAACACTTTTATAAAGATTATCTTTGTAATTACTACCTAATAGGATTATAAATAGAGATAGTTTAATATAGTTATAAAAGGATTATAAAATAGTCTATATAATTTAACTAGTCGGTTTCGAATACTAGGAACCTAATATTAGTATAAAAGGCTAGGTCTACTAGCTAAAATAAGCCTTATATAGACTTCGCGACTTAGTAGCTCTATAGAATAAAAAGCTTAATACTAGGCTAAATAAGATTAATTTTTATATACTTAACGATAATCTATATATATATATATATATATATATATATATACTAAAAAATATAGCGATTCTATATAGTTTTTACTTATATATATATATATATATATATAGATATTTTATATAGCGATTAATATAATACTAAATCTATAGAAAGTATAATTTAATTCTTTAAAAAAGCCCTAATATACTATATATTAGAAAATAGACTATTATAATACTATTATCGAGCGCTACTAAATAGTATATATTAGATAGACCTATATAAGATATATAATAGTTTTCGAAAATAGCTACTACTTTAAATCTATAGAACGCTAAAGAACTAATTATAATCTTAACTAATAATATTAATATCTAGTTATTAATAGGAAAGAGATCCTATAAGAATAGTCCCTATTAGCTTAATATAAGATAGTTTTTTTTTAATATAATTTTCTAAGATAAAATCGATCTATAGAGAATCGATATAAAGAATAACGTTACTAATAGATCTATAAAGCCGCTCGAGGGAGATCTATATAAGCGATTTATCTAGATACTAGGTCTTAATTAATCTATATATAAAATTCTAGGTAGAAAGGAGGTTCTATAAAAGCGTAGGAAAACGATAGAAAATAGTAAAAATAATAAGAGGCTTTTATATAGGGAGTCAAAAGGTTATATTATATTAGATAGTTAGTCAGTCCTAAAGGGGGGTGTTAGAGTAGTCACGTGATTAGTATATGATCTATCACGTGATAGCCCGGACCTAGGACTTCTAGTAGTTAGTGCAGATAGCTTCCTCTCTCTCTTCTTTTCCTCTCCAGAGTCCAATACAGTTTCCCCTGTATCATTTCATTCCTGCGTAGCCTTCTATCTCGCTAACAGAAGCGTTGTTCAAGAAGATCTCGGACAGGCGTGAGCTAGTGTCGCTCTCATCGGCAGACAGAGCAGGCCATGGAGATGGCATCGCAGCGGAACGCAGTGTGGGATTGAAGAGGGGCAAGACCAGCGAAAGACCAGCGAAGACGAGCACAAGCACGAGAGAATAGCCGAGAGTGGTATTATCTCACTTTGAGCAAGTCACCCGTTGGAAACCCAGGCCTGGGGCTGGATCGTCCAAAGTTGCCGTTCCACATTAGGTTATAGGCTTGCCCTAGGCCTCATTTTTCCGCTAAGAGCGCGCATTTCTCTACTGAGAAGTCGATCTCTTCAATCTTAGCCATAGTTTTTAGGCGGTCTGGTGGTACGTCTCGGTCTCAACAATCGTGGCGGTGACTTTTCGTGTTCGTTGCGGTCGGACGGTTCAGGGGATTCGCGTCTCGGCCCGTCCCGATATTTCTTAGGCAAATCGCAAATTGATACCGCAAATTGATCAAACAGAGTACGTCCCGAAACTCGCACTCGGGTACAGTCGGTCGCTCTAGATTATACAGGGCCGCTCGAAATCAGTTTCACCTCCCCTAAGCGTATACAGTCGTTAGCCAAGAAACTTTACAGTGATATTGGAAATTAGTTTTATCTGCAATCTCTCTCCCTTTGTTTCCACGGCCCCACTTCGAACGCATTAAACCATATTAGGAGGTAATTCCTCTGCCTGCGTTTGTCCATGTATCTTCAATGGGTGAGCGTAAACTACAGTAAGTTTCCATAGAATCTGATACAACGTTCTAGGCAGGGTCCTAAATCCCAGTTGGGGGGGTAGGGGACCTCGCGATTTGCTTTGGTACTGGACCCTGCCGTGTCTTTCATGTCGCCTTCTCGTTGTATATATATAGGCTCATATTTCCCTCTATAATGTTAACAATCAATTCATACCTCTGAACTACAACACGGTGTAACCACCTACAGTGATACAGCAAATATTTTAACACCCTGCTATCTATCGTACCGCCTGGTTCTCGGCTCTACCGCCTACCAAACACTCACCAAGATAAGGCGCCCAAAATATCTGAAGCACCCGTTAGAAATCTGCTCTAGAATTTGAAGATCAGTTTTTATTTACTAAAAGCAACAGTTGCTGACCATCTGACCTCTATTCGAGTGGAGCGAAAGGATATATCACCGAATGGTTGTAACAAGCATCACTAAACACAATAGTAAGATTTTCTAACTAAAATAATGAAGGTCCGGGTTTGACAATCTGGTCGGACATAATTAATAAGCAAAACCCAACGCATAGATAAAAGGTCACACGATTTGGCGGTAAAAAGATAGGTAAAAAGATAGTAATCAAAACAATATCTGGCTTCTTGACATGCACATTTGTATGCATGGTACAATTGGTCACATGATTTTCTGGATATTTTAGCCTGTCTCAAGCATGTTTTCGGTCGTGGTATTCGACAATTTACTCCATTGAACACCCTTTCATGTTGCCAATGTACCAATTGTGTGCTGCGAAATCAAGTGTGGTTTGGCCGAGGTTCCCAGATTTGTTATCAATGCCCGCAAACACCTTGATATCAGTGGTTGTGACTGGTGCACAGTTGGGTGAGGTAATCTAGTATTCTGGGGATGTTGTACTATACTGCCAAGTCTCGTTGACCATAGCGGTTGTAGATAGAAGCCTAGGCACCGGATCATCCGTATGAGTCACTCTCCATCCAGTGCCTAAAGTTCGACCACTGACAAATTCAGAAAAACTATAATTCCCCAGTTGAGGACACCCAAATGTATACTATTGTCTCATTAGCTCTTTGTCTGGATATATTTTCATATATTGACTTCGCTGTGATACTTACCAGATCGATTGGTCTGTTGGCACTTCCTTCAAGTACTGCCCCAAATGTAGCAAGGGCGCCTCCAAGACTGTGACCAGTAAAAACGATACTGTAGTCTGGGTATTCAGCAGCTACTTGGTCGATACCCGGCATTATGAATTGTGAGAAGTTCCCCCAGGCATAATAGAAACCACGATGGACCTGGCAATTTGGACAAATTTCATCGATAGGCACCTGCTGATATTCAAGATCTGTGACGATGTTTCCTGGTGTTCGCGTGCCTCGGAATGACAGAACGATCATCTTATTGGTCCTGTCAAGTGCTAGGAAACCAGTGGTGTCACCCGGTTTAAGTCTATATAACATTAGCCTTCAAATCTATGTCGATGTGGCAGTTTTCTTACCCCTTAAATCCAGATATTATGGTTGTGTCTGTCTGCTCTAGGGTCGGGCATACACCTGGATCGCATACAACCCGTGTCCCTTTTGAGTTAAAGTTTGTTGGACAGGTAGCCGCAGCACAGTATTCAGAAAACAGGGTCAAATTGGTTAAAAGTTCAGCGGAAACATCTAGGTTGACGGTCAGTATTGCCAAAGTTGGAATGTCTTTCCACTGACCTTGGCCTCCTGGACAAGCGTTTTCAGGCGTCATTGCGAAACTTAGTGAGGAAAGAAGAACACCATAAAGTACAGTTCCCAGGAACATTTTAAACAAAGATAATTGTGACTAGGTATCTTGCAGAAACAATTTCCAATAGCTCTTGAAATAGTACATATAAGGTTGGACTCATGTAGTGTTGGAGAGCCTGCCGAAAAATGGCTATATATACTTGAGGCACAAAGCCCGGAAATCACAACCTCGAAGGAGATTGTAAAGGCAAATACCGCGCCTTGGTCAACGCACATTGATGTCATCAGGCTGTCGAAACCTTCTCGAATCTTTGCACTTACAAGTTAAAAGCATGGGCTCAACTCAATGTACGGTCCGGATCGCACTTTTACGCCTTGTTCTGCCTCGGGACCTTGGCGCTTCGTTAGGCAATTTCTACTTGCCAACGGAAATGACGCAGTGAGTATTGGATCCCAATTCGATTCTTGTCGATCCAGGCTCAACATAATCGACTTACTACGCCTTGTCCTTTGGTTTAGGATACTTTGAGTCTCTTTGATAAGGCGCAGGGCAGAAACTCTGTAGAGTCGATGACTTTACAAAGATTAGTCAAATTACCAAATAGCTTGGAGACTTTGACTAAGAAGTAATTATCGGACAACTATTTGTGGCAAAAAAGAAGCCCGGGGCTTTTGAAGTACAGTATCCGCTCCCAGCAACTGTAATACATGGCTTATGTACCGGATGTCTGCTAGTACCAAAGAATATCCCATCTATAGACAACTAAAGGAGTTCGTGATAATCCAAAATTGTAGGCTGCCGGATAAGTGATGTAGTTTTCATTGACTACCAAGATTTATGGCTATATAATGCTCATTTTGAAGAAACTTGGCTGATTATATATTGTCACCAAAATAAAAACAGTTTCCTACGGCTCTATGATTATTTGACAATGAGCAAGAACGGTCACAAATGATGATACCTTGTTGATATCAGCGTAAAACTGCGGACACCTCAGTGATTTTATGCCTACACCTGATTTTTGGAACTAAGAAATTACTAATCTCAGACAATATAATATCAAGCAGCGAAAACAACGTATGAGCCTCTGCATTTGCATCACGGTATAGGAAAAACCTAACAGAGTAAGGAGAAAAACCTATACTGAGGTTCACTATAAATCAGACGAAAAGCAAAGCAAACCCTTTAAACCAATACCACAACTAGAGAGTAATTATTTTGACATCGTCTGTGTAATGTCCGTCGAAAATCACACTGAGATCGAAATGCACCCAGAGTTCATTCGAATTCTTCAGGTAAAACCGTATTTCGCCCTTGACAGCAATTAGGTTAACCTGGACGGAGATCCCAGTCTTAAGGCTTCCGGTCAGGGTGCCCAGGCTGATTCCAAGTACGGCGACTGAAATTGAGGCCTCGTAAGTGCCAGTATCGACGTAGCCGGAGACCTGTTCAGTAACATGGTGTAAGTGACAAGATATTTCTAGAGTAGAAAAAGAGATTGAATATTCACAGTAAGAACTCCAAAAAAGCTGACTGGCCCAAAGTTGATACGGGCTTCAGGTTGTGGCGCTACAGACTTGAGAGAAGATGCAGTAGCTTCTGCATCAGATATCTGTGTAGCATAATAAATACCAGTTGCTGGCTGGTTGACCTTGACAACGGCGCCTAAGAGTCCACAAGTGTGAGTATCTAGGACATATTTGGGTAATAGGATCCTGATCACCTTCAACGTAGCCGGACATGTTGTTCTTGCTTTGCAGAATATTGGGATTTTGGTTGCTTTAAATGGTTTGGATTAATAAAGAAATGTTCATGAGTTGAAGCAACCAGAGCCTGCTGGGATGGCGTGACTTTATAGTTTAGGTTTGCTAATAGACAGGTCAATCATCGCCTTGATAGAGATGCTTTCTGTATGGAAATGGCCGAGAACTGGGCCCAGCATTCAGATGGCCATCCTTGGTGCTCCACCAAAGAATGTTACAGAGAATAACTTCATAGTGATATGACTATCAGGCGCTACCCCGACCCTTATTCCCGGAACCGAAATTGTCTATTTCTTCTTGCTAGATGTAGAGTGGCTGGATCTAGAACGGCACATAGTAGCAATAGTAAATCCTATAATATGAGGGTGTGGCGTTTTTACTTCGTTTCCCGCAACGTAAACAGAACCAGGCGCGCGGCGCAAGGCGCAAATACAAGGCTTAGGAGGATTTCTCTTTCCTTGTGACACTTTGTTTCAAGGCGACTGAGTCTGTTCTATCGTGGTCAGCCGAACTTATCATTCAGAAGTAGAAGTACCTCCTCGAACTATGTGCATGATAGTGTTAACAATTCCGTGGAGAGAACTTGTTGCTTTTTACTAATCATTTCATTTGGAAGAAAAGCCCATCGTGGTAGATTAATATTCAAGCATGCGAACAGAGCATTTAGTATCCCTCCAAAAAGACAATGTGCAGTGTAGGCCTATGTCCTCATCGAGGACTCTTCAGCATTTCTAAGATTTTCAAGCAATGGATTCATCTGATAGTGGTTACGTCATTTAACTACATTGCTAGTTGTCGGTTGCTATTCCATTGACAGTCATGAGAATTATTGCTAGTTCTACAGTCATTGACGCAATTTGGGTACTATCTTTATACGACTATTGAGGAGAATTCGGTATACGTCACAGGATTTTTCTAAGAACAGCTTCTATTTAAACAAGCTTAAGTGATGCATTTGCGCTAATGCTTCTACATCCACAAAGTCTCCTCAGCTGATACTGTCAACTATGCTGCCAACTATGCTGCCTTATGGCACTATGTCAGCTTTCCATCCAACTAAGCTAGAGGCTACTCAATACACTCGCGAATCCATGTCTCCCAACCTACCAGAGCTTGTCTCTTCCCTTGAAAATTTGACAGCAATGGACGCCTCTCAATACCGTTTGAATGATATAGCAGATGACTTTTCCACTACCATGCCTTTCTCTCCCGACAACACATGTACTGGATTTGATTTTAGTGATTTCTCGCAGTTTCAGACAATGGAACGCGCTCAATTCCCAAGTGATAATGACCTGATGGGCACACAATATGTTAATGGCATTGGATCTAGCTTCATTGTCGATGAGTATGCTGCCCATGGCGAGATGGATCCGAAATCCAACCACCAACTCCACAGAGATATCAAATCCGATTCTACAGCGGGATTCCCTGCCGAGAATCCAAGCTGTGACAATAAAAAGTCTCGAAAAGGATCCTTTCATCTTGAGGAGTGTGAAAAGAGGTGAGCTAGCGCCTCTCTTTCCGATATTTACGTGTTAGTTCTTGCTGAAATTTCAAACATTGGCCTCGGAAGCCATGCTGGAGAATTTCAATGCAAATGGGAGGGGTGCAGATATTCTGGTACCTTTAGACGACAGAACGATTTGTTGCGGCACTTGAAGACGATACATATCCGCAAGGCCATCCACTGCTGTACAGGCGATGGCTGCCAGAAGCGGTTCAACAGACGTGACAATATGAACGAACACATTCGCAGGGTGCACTGATATAGTCCGGTCTCTAATAATCTTCGTTCTTTATAATGCCATTCTTTTCCTATTCCTTTGCGGATTAGGTGCGATGGAACCTCACTTACGACCAAGTATACGTATTGTCCACATGTTGAAAGTAACTCCACTTGTATGATTTGCCTGCTCTTGCCATCTAAACTCTAAAAACAAATCATCTTGATTTCAGATAATATGTGATGTTACACTGCCTTTGCGGCCTTTGATAGACTTTCGACAAGTTCCATAAGCGCTTCTTATATGGTGCTTTAGTGTGGGGCAATCCGCACCCCCACATGGAGGGGTTCCCGAGTGCAGCCAGGACTAAGGCCGGAATTAGGAATAGGACTCCGCACTTAGTTTGTTCCCCAGTGTCGGGTGACTTTGATATCACAGGTCAGGCTCATTAATCCTGTTATCCTCATATAAAGCAAGTCATAGGATTATCTACAGAGCCCAATTAAGCTGTCCGTTCCGGGTTTCCGACAGCTGTTTTGGTGATTTTTTCGATTTTAACAATGACCAGAACGTACTTTTGCAACATTCCACATTCTGCTCAGATTACCCAAAATTCAACTGCTAAAATGACTCCGATAGCATTCTTAACACAAAGTTGTGATGATTTGATTCGTGGGTACCCGGAAGTTCCGACACAGAATCTGTCTAGCTGTTGAATATCTTGTTACTCACAGCAGGCTCGACTTGATACCTGGTTATTAGTCCAATTGGTAACCATACTGTGAGCGCTGGAATAGCAGACTGGCCGTTTGTATGCTCTATGAAGACAATCAGGTGCGACGCTATCTCCACCCTGTAAGGCGCGCAGCAAATGCTGTAATTGTGCCAAACATGCCAATATAGGCCGCTCTGCGCCTTAGGGCTCACTCCGCCGCCGCCCACTCCGTCATCATCATTCTGGTAAGAGCAGACTCCATCTGTATTATCCATTTCCGGTCATCTTGGTCTCTGGGCTCCAGCAAGCACTCTGCAGTCCCCCGCCTTACTCTAGCGCCTGTCCATGTTTAGCAAATGAGGGCTTCTGGGCTTCTGATGGGAAAGGTAAATCTATAAATTCGGCCATCTGCCACATGAAGCAGCATACGGAGACCAATACAGGCTACAAAGTAACTGGAAATCATAATTTGTTGCTCCTAAATCAATCAATTACCTACTTCTTTGTCTCCATCATGAAGCTTCTACCTACGTTGGTTATTCTTACTGCGACTGCCTCTGCCTGCAGTGGCCCTGCCTTCCGTTGCAAGAAGGCCCAAGGAACTAAAGCTGGCGACTATACCAGAACGTCCGAGATCTGCGCAGAAATAGGCAATGGCGCAGATTTGTGCTATTGCTATGGGGCAGCTGAAGAATACTGCTCGCTTGCGAGTGGTGCAGATGTGGCAAAGTTCCATGATTACTGTGAAGCGGACCCTGGTTGGTATGCTTCGGCCTGTTAAACACATATTCAGTTGATGTCTCGCCAGGCAATGGTCAGTAACCGAAAACCATATTACCTATTCTACTTGCTAATTGCATAGAACAGGAATGTCAGAGCCAATTTCATTGCGTCCTTCAAAGCAAATATCTATCCCATTCTCCACAGACGGGGAAGCCGCTCTTTTTTCTCCACGGTGTTTTACTTTACTGTCTTTTTTGAATAACACGAGTGTATTGGATAAACCCTTGCCGAGAATCATCCGAGGACCGAGCAAGTCGTGTTTAACCGCCGTCCATTAGTTGATCACAAAAATTGACATCTTGTTCAATGACATATCCATTTGGAATATGCTGCACGTAGTCCTACGTGTCTGAGAGAGAAAAAAGAGGGGAGTGATCGACAGTAGACGTCGCCAAAATCCGTACCGACCCAACCTGCAAATGGGTTGGTTTGGGGTCGAGGTGGGTAACCTATCTGTCAGCGAGATAGAAGGCTACGTAGGAATGATGATGATATAGAGGAACTGTATTAGACTCTAGAGAGAGAAAAGAGAAGAGAGAGAAAGCTATCTATACTAACATGGAAGTCCTTATCGTCCCGAAGGGTTTGTAGGGTTTGTATTACTAGTTACCTCAGGCAGCCTATAGGAAGTGGACTGCCTAAGGCCACTATAGCCTAGGAAGCAGCCTAGGCGTATAGAAAGTAAAAAAGGGGTTTTTATTAGCTAGGAAGCGAGGACTTTTTATTATATAATTAGACTATATATATATACTAGCTAGAGCTATCTAATGAAAACTATATAATCCTTATAGTATCTTATCTAGTAGTATATTATATTAATAGCCTCGCCTACTATAGCGAGCTAGCGGAGAAGTATACCTATTGAATAGGAAACGCTACTAGACCCTAAAGATATACTATAATATCTCTAAAGAGTTAGATAGTAAAAGCTTTTTAGATAAGAGCCTTTTACTATAAGAACTCGATCTAAAGGGCCTAAGAGAGATTATATAGCGATAAAAAACGAGAGAAAAGCTAGTAATAGCCTCGTTTATTAGCTATATAAAAAAACTTTTTATAAAGCTAAAGATTAATATCTTTAAAAAGAGAAGTAGAACCTTTTAAAAAGTAGAAAAGGAGGGTACTCGCTAAGATAAAGGAGTAAAACCTCTTTTTAGAAAGTATTCTAATAAAGAAAAGTATAATAACTATAGATCCTAACCTTTTTAATAAAATAATAGAGTAAAACCTCTTAATAGAGATATAAAAAGAGGGTTTTTAAATTAGCCCTCTTTTAATATCGGATAAATTCTATAAATATCTCTTTAAAGGGATAAAACGGGTTTTTAACTATTTCTTAGACTTTTTAAAAAGGAGTATTATCTTTAGCTAGATACTATTAAATAATAAAAAGCGGTTTATCTAATTAGAGTAAATAATAAATATCTCTCTAGGTCTATAGGATATACTTCTCTAAAACGAATTAAAAGCTAGACTATATTATTTAAAATTAGTTAGTAAACTAAAAGATTTAATCTAATTAAAGAAATACTAAAAAAGCTAGTAAAAGAATATAGCTAATAACTAGCTTTATAACTACTAAAAATATTTTAAAAAACGCTATCTATTTTCTAACTATTTAAAAAGAGATATATATAAAATTATCTTCGCTTTTAACCTATTTACTAAAGATATTAGGAATAAATAGCGGACCTACTAAATAATAATCGGAATAGGCTAAGAAACTATTATTATTATATAAAAAAAGTTTAAAATAGAGATTAAAAAGCGCTTTAAACTAAAGATTATAGAGGTAGACCGATATTATAGCTTTATAAATAAATAATAAAAAGGCGATAGTATTATTAAATACTATTTAACACTTTTAGAGCTATTAAATAACCTCTAAAAGGTAGCTATAAAATATAACTTTATCTTATAATTAGTTTCTAAGCTAAATTTAATACTTTAAGCTAAATAGTATAAATAGAGAAATCGCTTTATAATAGTAACTAAAATAGTTAATCTTTTTTTAGAGTTTAAAAGGAGTAGTTAAGAAATTACTAATACCTATTTCTACCGCTTTCTAAAAAAGGACTTTAATACTATAAAGCTAATAGCGATACTAGGTAAAGATATCTATTAAAGATATAGTAAATACAACTATTTTAAAAAAGATTATAAAATAAAAAAAGATAAGAAAATAGAGGAAGGAAAAGGGGAAGATTAGTAAATATTAGTAAGTTTACTAACCCGCTTTTTAAATCTCTCTATTTAGAAAAGGATAAAGAAATTAAAGAAAAGGAATCTTTATTTACTAGTCTATAATTTAATATACTAAAAAAGGATCTTATATTTTGTCAGCGAGATAGAAGGCTATATAGGAATGGAAATGATATAGGGGAAACTGTATTGGACTCTGGAGAGGAAAAGAAGAGAGAGAGGAAGCTATCTGCACTAACTACTGGAAGTCCTAGGACCCAGAGTGTCACGTGACAATCATATGCTGATCACGTGACTGCTCTAACACCCCCCTTTAGGACTGACTACTGTAATATAACCTTTTTATTTTTTAACTTTCTATATAAAAACCTCTCGTTATTTTTACTATTTTCTATCGTTTTCCTACGCTTTATAAAACCTCCCTTCTACCTAGAAATTTTATATATAGATTAATTAAGACCGAGTATCTAGATAAATCGCTTATATTAATCCTTCTCGAGCGGCTTTATAAATCTATCGGTAATATTATTCTTTATATCGACCTTTTATAGATCGATTTTACCATAGAAAGTTATATCTTTAATAATAAACTACCTTATATTAAACTAATAAGTGCTATTTTTTATATAATTTCATTTCTATTAGTAACTAGGTATTAATATTATCGGTTAAGATTATAATTATTTCTCCGGTATTCTATAGATTAAGAGTAGTAGCTATTTTTGAAAACTACTATATATCTTATATAGATCTATCTAATATATACTATTCTATAGCGGTAGATAATGGTATTATAATAGGTTGTTTTCTAGTATACTAGTATATTACGGCTCCTTTAAAGAACTAAAGTATATCTTTTATAAATTTAGTATTATACTAATCGCTATATAAAATATCTATATATATATAAAGAATATTATATTAGAGACTTTGCTAAAAGTAATATAGAGCTCGGTTATCTCTTTTAAATATTTATAAACTATATATATAGCTTCATTATTATTAATTATAGGCGAAGTAATATAGTATTAAAGCTTTATAATAGTAAATCTAAGATCTAGACTATAAGCAATTTAGCAGATAATATATTATAGTCTAATATAGACTATAATTTATTAGGGGAATCCTATCTTATATAATCTTATATAATAGGATTATATAAGATATATTAGTAGGGTTATACTTATCCTAAATAGGAAGTAAGGTTAGAATAGAGATTAGAATTAAATTAAGAAGTTAGTTATATTTTATTAAAGATAGAAATTAGGTATATTTTTATACCTCTATTAGAAAGTAAATCTAAGATAATCTATAATATCTTTATAATATCTTGATTATCTTACTATTATACTAGAAGGTTCTTTATATTATTAATCTTACTATATAGTATATATCTAAAGTAACCTAGAATAGTACTAATAAGATAAATATAGTTTTTCTTCTCTCTATAGTATATCTTAAATTAAAATAGTCTTTTATATATAGATTTTCTTTTAAATATTTATATACTAATCCTAATGTAAGATATACTAATAAATATCTTTATATTCTATTAAAAGTTATAAAATACTCTTTACGAAGATTATTTATATATCTAATATAATATATAGTAGTAAAGATTATATTAGGCCTAGTTTTTAAAGCTAAATAAAATAAAGACCCTATTTATTTCTAATAATGATTAATATTACTAAAGCTTATATTAATATCGTTTTTTCTTTAACTCTAACTCTAATTCTTCTAGTATTTTAATAGGCTTATAACTAGGCTTATTTAATATAGAGAATTTATTTAATAGTTCCTTTATATAACCCTTTTAGTCTATATATAATATTTTTATCTAGTAATTAATTTTAATATTATTATTTAAAAATATTAATATTATACTAATCTCTTCTATTTTTATATTATAGCTTATTTTAGTTACTATATTTTTTATATAGCCTAAATCTTTATATATAACTAATATATTATTAATATAATATATAAATATATACTAATCTTTAGAGTTTATATCAATATCTTTATTATAGAGAAATACTTTAAAATTAAATTTAACTAGTATTTTAGATAGATATTTATATTAGAGTCTAAGGCTCTATTTTAGACTATATAATACTTTTTTTAAATAGTATTACTTTTTAAAGTTATATTTATATATTTTTATAAATAGGATAATATATATATTAGTATCTATATTAGTATATATAAAAGTATTTTTAATATTATATTATAATATATACTAGCCTTTATTAATAGCTATTATTAATAATAGATACTAGGACTTAGTTCTATATATTATAGAAAAGGTCTTTAAGAAATTAATCCCTAATTTTTAGTAAAATCTTTAAATTATCTATCTAATTTTATATCTAATAGTTTTATTATTATTAATAATATAATCTTTATCTAAATTAGGATTATTTATAGATTTCTTTTTAAAATTCTATTTACTTTTAATAGGATTTATATTAGATAGTATATTTATTATCTTATAAATTCTTTATTTTTCTAATTTTTCTATTTTAATATAATAAGCCTTTAATTCTATTTATATCTAGAATTTATAGAACTCTATTCTACTATCGATTCGTTAGATAGCTAGGTATTAACCTTTAAGAAGCTTCTAATATTCATAGAACTTAATTATATAATCGGCAATTTCGTCTTTTATTCGAAAATATAGCCCCTCGGTAGATTAAGTATAATTATCGATAATTGGTACCTAATATTTCTTACTATTAGGGCTAGGGGGGATTTATTATCTGGGTATTAGTATAAAACTTCATATCTGGTTTCTCGATATGTTATTACTTATCTCTTGACCAAGTCCACCTTATCATATCCCATCAACTGCGTGTTGTTATGCTTCGCCAAGACATCTCAGTAGCATAATGGCGCCAGCACTACCCCAGGAACTATTGGTTCAAATCGCAACGCCACTGCAAGATGATAGGACATCTCTAGTTCCATGCGTTTCTGTTTGTCGCTCATGGCAGGCGGTTCGTGAGCCCTTCATCTACTCCAGCATAGCTATCTATAGCGACGAACACACAGACAAGGGGCAACGGGGGATTTCTCTCACGCATTTCCAAAACTCACATTCAGCGATCGTGAAACATAAATCAATCGGAAATCCAAGAAGTAAAACATCTAAGGTCCGATAACATCCTTATGGATCTTAGGAACTCTATACTCTACATAGTCATTCTATATAGAGACCTCACTGTCTCAGGAACCCTCGAAGGATCGCACTATATATATTTCACCAAATAACTTCGGCTTTCGAGTAGATAGTCTAGGAAGGCCAGTGACCACTGGTTTCAGACTTTTATTTACGGGAAAAGGCCCTTCACACAAACACCATATCCAGCCAAATAGGTTTCGACCTCGAGATGTTATTATTGGAGCTAGTCGGGACTACAGTGTTGATATGTGGAATCTAGGCGCATTGATAGGTATTCTAACAATCTGACTTAGATGTGCGAACTACGTTACGGGAACGGCCGTTTTTGTTATTCAATATTATCCTCAGCTTCACCTTAGGGCAAGGAGAAGCACTTAGTGTCTTTTATCTCCCTGCTCGGCCCTGCACCAGAAGGTATGCTTAGGAGTGGAAGTCACAGCTCGCCATATTCTAACCCCGGGAGGATCCTTCGCTTACAAATATGTCAGTGTGAGACAGTTGGCTTCCAAGGTTTGTTGATAGGTCAAATCAAGTTCCCCATCTCATTTCAAAAGAGGGTGGTTGACAGGATTTTAGGGCCGTCGAAGGGGACGAGAAGCCCGATATAAGTTTTAACTGGGATGGTGGCCATAGGATCGAGGGGCTGCAGAGGAATTACTCTTTGATCGCTGGCTTCAAACATAGTTGCGCACCAGAAGAAGTAAAAGATATTGTATTAGGGCGGAAGAATCAGTGCAACTGATTCATAAACTAAAGCCGGCTCGAATGCTTACGGAAGCAACTGTCTTTTATGGGCTACCAATAGTGTCGGAAAAAGAGATGCCCTGCCCTCACTCAGGCTCTTGGTTGAAATTCTCAGTCTTTTCGATAGAAGTGTTTGGATTTATTGCAAGAATATATATGGAAGAGTATACCCAGATTAACAGCCGAAGCATCCGAAATTAACGTTTTCATGCTAAGACACACTTAAAACGCTCGCGCAGCACGTGTGACATTTATTACGATCGGTTGCCTATTTGAGATAACAGTGGGCGGCAGTCCGATCGAAATAGGAAACTCCGAGGAAACTCCGCCCAAAACGCAGATCCGCACAGATTTGCACATTCTCAGCTAAATATAAGAATTATGAAGTGCGAGACTATTTGATCTGGCTTCTCTGTTGCCGTACCATTTAGCTGCATGCCCGGTACGGAGTACATAATCTCATGTATCCTTCTCAGGTCCATCTTTGGGTCCCTCTGTTGTCTACTTCTATATTCGATCATGAGACCATATTCGTCTCGTTTGAACCATGGTTGAAGTTTGAGACTAGTGTTATTCTGAAACTACATCGGCTTAATATGGAAGACCCGCACGGGACGATTAAGAACAACGGCCTTGCCTGCTCCTATCTCCCAAGTTCACACAGAATACATGTGAACTCCTCAATATAATATAAAGAGGAAACATGAAACTAGATGATCCTTAAGATGATCATTTCCAATTCCTGTACCGGAAGAGGAGGCTGCAATTCAACTCAGGGCCTTGTTGTTCCAGATGTCGATCTATAGATAATGTCTACTGGTGTCAAATCACCATTATAAAAGGAAGCTGGTCTGCAATTCTTTTGAAGCATCACAAATCCAACATCTGAACCAACAAGCAAATAAATCCATCCTTTTCTTATTCCAAGATGCAGCTCCTCTCTCTTTTCACCTCTTTGGCTCTCGTGTCTGCCGTGGTCTCGTCTCCGGCAGCAGACTTGAACGTGAACGTTGCCCGCGCAGGCGATCACGGCAGCTACATTGTTCCTGGTCTCGGAGTTCGCAAGCAGGAGATCTTGAAGGCCGGTGGTAACACTCGTGACATGGCCATTGCCATGCTGGAGACGTGAGTTTACTTCTTTGATTTCCGCGCCTGATTACACAACTCACAACTATTAGCGACAACATGGACACCAATTACAAATACGGTATGTCCAAATGTTAGCAGGCAGACCCTGGCAGCGGTGCTGACATTCTTTAGGTGACGGAAAGACCGGCGACGGCACCAACTTCGGCGTGTTCAAGCAGAACTGGTTCATCCTGAGAAATTCTGCCTCTGACTTCCTGGGTCAGACCGTTGACCAAGTCGACAACGGTGTTATCCTCAAGTAAGTGCCGGAGTAGCTTGCATGCCAAGATATATTATACTAACGCTCGAGCGCTAGCACCGATCTGGCCAAGGACATCAAGGCTCGTCACGAGGGCGAGGCTAAGTACGGTTATGAGAAGTGGTTTAGTGGCCACCGCAATGGAGAGTCTGGTCTCAACAACCCTGGCACTGATGACATCAAGAGTAAGTTCTATCTGACATGGTCTCCTATTTCACGGATTGCCTGGCTGACTTTGTCGACAGCCTACATGAGCGGCGTTGCATGGATTCAACAGCAGATTGAGAGTGATAAGAAGTACCAGAGCGACGATACTCGATTCTACGTTCAGGTCGTGGCTATCTAATCTAGACACAGCCACGGAGACCTTGTGACGGATAACTTGCTACACGTCGTGGAGTAGGGCTTTGTGCTCTGTACTATTTGATGTGTTTCGCAGCCGTGCCACATCCCTGACTCTTTTCGTCCACCTGCTTGGGCGATATTGTATTACCACTCCTGTTATTTGAACCATAGTTGTGAAATACTCACACAAATACACTCCTTTGAATCACAGGAAGCGCTTAGCTTTATTCGTAATTGGCAATCAGAAGTGCATTCGCGAGAGAAGTGGATAAAACAAGCATTGTGTCACTAATAACCCAGGTCTGCTGCTTTCCCAAGGGCCCTACAGCTAGTAAAAAGCCCTCAGCATCGGGCGCAGTTGAACTTGTAGGTTGCTTTTATATATGGTGAACCATACGTTCCACAACCGTCTCTGAACATGATGGTGTCGCAGCCTTGGGCATGAGCGTCTTGTAAAGTAGAGAAAACACCTTGGTCGGTATTGACACCTGAAAACAAGAGGATCCAGATCCCTTCCTTCTTCAGATAATCACCGAAAGCAGACTTCCCCACCCAAAGCCCAGAGTTGCAGTCCTTGCGAATCCAAACGTCCGGGAGGGCCGATTTAATACCTTCCTCGTACGCGCAGGCTAGGGCTCCATGCAGGGCGGTATTCCAGGTCCCCCTCATCATCACCCGACCAGCGTTGACCCGGCTGCCGTTCTCAAAGATGATACCTGAATCGTATTTTGGGTTGTGCTCTAAAAGTATTCCACGAAGCGAAGCCGTCTCTGCTCATCGGTCATCTTCTCAAACTATTCTGCGTCTTTATCCTTGACCGAGATGAACCATTCCAGCAAGACTTGAGGAAACCAATTTTTCACACCAGCATCCACCTTTAAACACTCCAACGCTTCCCTAAATGTGGCTGGCATTCTTCGTTCCAAACCGTATTTGTCTCTCGCAGCTCTCTCCATCAAATGTGGGAAGAATTTGCGATCCTTCCAAATCAATTCTGCTTTATATTCAAGGCCATCTAGACCAGCAAGCAAAGTAGCCGCGGTGAACAAGTAGGGATTTGCCGTGCTATCCATCATGCGAAACTCCCAATGCTGGTCACTGATCTTACGCACCGGCGAGTCGCGATTGTCAGTGCCAAATCCGATCCATGCTCCCGCAGCATTGCCGGTAGAGTGAACGTAGCTGTCGTGGTTTGCCATTCCAAAGGCGCAAAGCGCGCCCATATGGTTGAGCACACCGGCTAAGAAATGGTCTGCTAAGGTTTGCTCAAGCTTGCTGATTGAAAGATGGAGGTGCAGACCGTTTGAGGGTCCAGACAATGTCGGTTTCGGGGTCATAGTTGCCTTGAGATTCCGACGTACGCATATTGTGCGGATAGACTCTTGTGCCAAAACAAGAGAATCGACGCCTTGCAGTGCAGGTTCAGGGGCAAGAGCAATCTCCAGCTGATCCTGGACCCCCCCATGAAAGTGGTGGATATTGATGCAAGACTCCTCGAGAGCTTCGGCTATCTCCTCGACCAAGTTCAATGTTTCCCCGCGCAGCCCAGCGGTTCTCGAGTAGCCGTTCAACCGATCTATCGGCTGAAGGACGTTGTTTGACCCGTCCAGGAGCACGAATTCAATCTCGAAACCTACCAGGACCTTTGCATCCCACTCTACCTCAAGCCGTTTCAGAGTTCGGAACAGCAGCATGCGCGGGCACTTGTCGAACCTCTTGGGGGCATCCATCCTTCTGGTCAACAAAGCTCATGACGGTCGCATGCCCGGCCTGAAAGCCGCATGGCCGCAGGGACGACCAGTCGGGGCGCAGAAACCATGTCGGTCTCGCTGCCACTAGCGATCTCGAGGCAGCGAGAAATTGGGATGAAGCGGGCGCGCAGGACGCCAGAGTAGTCGGTCCATTGGACGCAAATGTACTTGATAGAATGGTCCATCCGGAGAAGCGCTTCGAGCTCCTGCCTGTGCGATGGCATGGTGGGAGGACTGGCAGGTAAGACGTGTCGAGATATGCGGAAAGGCAATGGGAAGCAATATGCGTCGAAATGCTCACTCCCCAAGCATAGCGCGATGTGGACGAGTGTTTGTGATCTGGTAGAGGCCAGAGAGAGGAGAGAAAAGAAGGTTGAATTCTCTGTCTGAGAAACTGGCTAATGTACTCGCTCAAATATGTCAAGCCTGACAAACCAGGCCTGTCTGTCATAACTAGTTAACAGTTTGATCGATCGATTAGTATGACTAACTTTTCTCTTTGTGTATTCATCCAGATGAGGAGCTTTATCGCATGCCAATCAGATTACTAGCTGAGAAGGAGAGAGGAAGAGGGAGAGAGGTATGACAGAAATCAATGGTATACGAGCGTACAGGGTAAAATCACAATGTATGAATTCTCTAACTATCTTAAATGAATAGCTGTCCGATCGACAATTTAGGTGGACAGATTTGTAAGCAAAAACAATACAATTCGGACCGAGGATTTTCCATCGGTAAAAGACAGGATGATCTCTCATTTGTTGACAAGCTATGCTACGTGGTGCTGTCACTCATTGGTGGCCTCACAGACCTGGCAGCCAACAACAATTACACGATGTATTTATAAGGCTCGATGTAAAGGACCTCTATACCCTTTCTCAAAGAGTAATGACAAACTATTAACTTTTTCTGGATAGTTCCATGTGGGAACTCTCTACAACGATACTTCCATAACAGGACCCTTGTAGATGTGCCGGGCGCGCACGACATAGTACATAACGGCAAGGAAGCTGCTGCCTCCAATGGCCAGAACGCTCCAGTTCATCGTTTCAACAGTTGGGTCCATTGTACTTGGCCAGAAGCTGAAAAAGACGACGATGGTGAGGTAGATAATTGCATACCCGTTGATTATGGCGCCAATGATGCCGGGGCAATGGAAGGGTCCCCAAACAAGCTTTGCACCAGGCACGTTGACGATGTCATCCTCGTTGTCATTATATCGGGAGATGTCGCCACGGAGGCGGCGGTAAAAGAGCAAAACAGAAACCATGAGGTAGGAGAGGTAGATACCCGCCACTGCCATGGACACGATGTCCTCCATCGCGGTATTGGAACCAATGTTAATTAGGGAAAGCAATGTAGCGACGGTCACTGTAAGGAGGATGGCGAAAATAGGCAACTGTCTTGTGGAAGAAATCTTCAAAGCAAATGTTAGACCATGCACGGTTCCTAGTTCCTGGAGAAGTACTTACCTGACTCCACAATCGCCATCCTGGTACTCCCCTTATCTCGAGAGAATGACCAAAGCTGCCGAGATGCCGCAGCCAGTAGACCCATTAGGGAGCAGACATATATAATGATCACGATAGAAATCATGGTCAATGATCCTGGCACTGAGTCTGTTGCTTCCATGAAGATACCCATGAAGTTGTAGCCAGTGATTTTCCCCAGCTTCCCACCCAGGTCGGAGCCGGTGCAGAACATCATAACAATTATCATACCGAATCCGAGGCAGCCGTTGATTCCGACACTAATCATAAGGGCGTTGGGGATAACGGTCGAGGCATTCGCGACCTCCTCGGACATCTAGTTGAGGGTTTGTTAGCTAGAAGCATATAGAGGAAAGCGTAACTACAAGGAAACTTACATGCACAGCGGCGTCACCTCCAGCGAAGGCAAATGCGCAGCTGGTCATACCAACGAACCAAGATAGTCCTTGTGTGGCAAAGCCTCCTCCATTCTGGAAAGACAGGAAAACCTGCTCCTTTGTGTTATGATCTGCCATATAGACGAGCGGGATTATAATGCCGAAGAATCCAAGAATATGCACAACCAAAATGATCACCTCAATGCGGGGCAGCAAGTTGCCGCCGACCAGATTCACGGCCAATGCGAGACTGAGCGAACCCCAGACAATCAATGTTCCTTCCCAAGGCAGGGCGTTGTAAAGATTGTTTCCTAGGATCGCGGCACCCTGGATCATCTTTCCCGTTAGAAAGGCACAGGCGGCGAAGGCACTCTGCCAGCCGAGAACAGCAAACCATCCTATAGGTTCATTGTCAGTGAAATTGAAGTATTTGAGTCTGTGAATAATCGGGAAATCCACCTGTAATGAAACTCAGGAACTTCTGGAGTCTGCCCGGGGCAAGCATGGCAGCCCAATGGTATTGGCCTCCTGCGGTAGGCGCCCTATTTGACAGTTAGCTCTGGCTCTAGTCTCAGGTAAATTGGGAAGGAGCATCACACATGGAGGCTAATTCCGACAAGACCATAAAGTTGGCAAAACAGCCAACCCACCCAAATATGTAGGCATATATCGCACCGCCAGAGCCGCCACTGATATCTGTTAGAGAATGTTGCAAGATAGCTGGTTGTTGATGTGGGAACACACTTTGTGAGAGGGCCAGTGAAGGTACTAGGCAACTAATTAGCGATGAATTCCGTGAAAATTTGGAATTGGACCGACTCACCCCAGCAGGCCTTCCCAAGTACCTAGAATAGTACAGCTGAAGCCGAGGATCGATAGAATGCCGAAGTTTCGCTGATAAGATGGAAGTGTCAACAGTGTCTCCCGATGGGTTTTCTATCCTTGAAGAATGCATTGCATACCTTAAGGACTGGCTTCTTTCCCATCCGCTGGAGATGCGCATTATCACGGTCCACCGGGCCCCCGCCCCTGCTTGTGACGGAAGTAGTGCTCTTGAATTCATAGGCCACCATGGCTTTTTTTTTTCTGCGGGAATGAAACGGAGGCAAGCCGGAAATGAACCTCAAAGTAAATATGAAGGACGTCGGGTGAAAAGTACGAAAAAAAGGGGAAAAAAGTCCAACGGCCAAATATCGGAATGCGGGTGCAAGGGTATCGAATATTCCTCGATGCATGTTACATCGAGCAGAATTGCAAGTACATATGTGGATGGCGCTAATGCATTCATATGTACAGAGTATGATTTTAATTTAATCTTAGGCGTTCTGTCCTCCACCTGACGCCCCAAGGAGGTTTAGGGCCGAGCATGTGCTATGCGGCAATGTCGATCACACGCGGGAGGGCTCCCGCAGGAAGCGCGCCATACCCAATTGAACTACGCCACAGCTATTCTATGTGGGGCTTATATCGGTGGAGGCTACTCATAGGGCAACAAGCAATTGAGGGTTAAACTAATGCGAGGGGGCCCGGGGACGGGGGGCTAGAACTCCGGGTGAATCCTTCGAGTAAAGGGGTGAACGTGATAAGACTTCTCAGTATTGCCATGTGCTTTACTGCAAGTAGGGAAAGAAGGCACCGATCAAATTGCAAAGCAGGCAAACGTATAGAACACATATCGAGATCGAGATGGTATGGGAGGGAGCAAGCGTCACACAACATTGGGAACCCAGGAGTAGCCATAACACCCCTTCAGAGACATTCGTGTACATCGTATATTTATATTGGTAGGTGCTAAGAGGGGATTTGCATCCTGGTCGCTCTTTTCTGGGCATTGGAAGTAGAACGGGCGCACTACCAGATTATACAGCGATATAATAAAAAGCATCAGGCATGTGCTGTCAGCATGGTTATGCTCTCTAATACTTTCCTTGCTTTCCTTTTTCTTTCTTTCTAGGTAACCCGATCTCCTTCACTTATTGTTGGCTCCATGGGGACACGATTCAAAGGTGACACCAAAGACCCAGCGGTCAATGTCACCAATTGGGTTCTTCTAGTCACGATAATATTTAGTGTCTCTGCTCGATTGGGAACTAAGATTCGACTGTTCAAGAGACTCACCGCAGACGATCTCCTGATCATTGCATCTCTGGTTTTTGGCATCGGTCAGAGCATTGTTGTTTCGCTGGCAGTTGGGTCTGGTTATGGAAAGCATTTTAAAGATGTATCCAGCGCCGATATGGAACAGGTGATGAAAGTACGTATCTTCCGCCTTGCTGTCTTGGTCCACTTGTTCTATTTCTTTTTTGAAATCAAGGTTAATATGCTCCTCCCCAGAATCTTTTTGCGGGGTCTGTTTTGTACCTCCTAAGCCTCACGTTCTCGAAACTATCCCTAGTCGTGTTTATCCGGAGTCTTACACCATCCGCCAAAGACAAGTGGCTCGCCCGTGGAGCCGAGACCATCGTATATGTCTGGGCACTTATTGCAGTCTTTGGGACTGCATTCCAATGCCCTCTGCCTCGTACCTGGGACTTCCAGAGCGGTCACTGCTTTAACCTGGTAGGTTGTGTCTTTTGTCTCCATCACTTTCTACGCCCCCCAGTTCGGACAATACTAATACGATTCAACGGGGCGTATACAGTTGACCTGGCGCTACTTCATCGCTGTCTCCAACATCGTTACTGACCTCTTGATTGTCGCTCAGGCGATGGTCCTGGTTTCTAGCGTCCAAACGACACTGGGGCGGCGCCTAGTTTTTGCGGGTATCTTCCTACCTCGGCTCTTGTGAGTGATCCGGCCTACGGAGTGATTCTCTCCCGTGTTCCAGAGCTTGAAACTCATCTTCTTTCCCTTGATAGTGTGACAATCGCAATAATCGGCGAGATCGCCATCCTCAAGAAAGGCACGAAAAGCAACGATCCAACATTTCAGATGTGCGAAATCACCATTTTCGAAGTGATCACCCAGTGCCTCAGTATTGTGACGGCCTGTTGGGGACAACTCAACCCCTTCCTGTCTTGGATGCGATCGAACGGACTCAAGCTCTATGGCGTGGAAGACCCGACTTCTTGGAGTTACAGGATGCGCTCGCAATCACAAGGGCGGTCCAAGTCGTGCGATCGCAAGAACAAATTCGAAAACCACGAAACCTTCCCTTTGCCGATGCGACAAGATCGAATTCTGGTCACGCAGGATTGGGAGGTCGACAGTCAGTCGAGCCAGGCGCACATAATGGAGTCGCAAACACACCACTAGGCTATCATGAGTAGCAAGTCGCTGATCAACTTAGCTAGCGGCTATAAATCTATACTGGACGCGATGTGGACATACTATGTGCTCGAATTGCCTTGGAAATAAGATTAAAGAAGCTTTCCCCATCCCGCGGAACGGTTTCTCCCGATATCCTCCGTAAATAGAGTGCTTTTTCCAAAGGTTTCACTTTTCAACCCAGCCCTGGGGACCTGGTTGCATTGGCACTCGTGACTGAGCGCATCGTATGATGAGACATGGGGCTGTCGGGGGCCAAAGCAAAATTCTCATCCTTGCAAGTGGCTAGGCCTCTCGTATATGCGGCATTTCTTAATGTATCCTTGTCGTTGAAGGGCTTGTACATTCAGGCACCCATTGCAACTCCCTTATTGGCTCCCACCTCTTCCCTCTTTTGTTCTATGTGCCCCTCCCCATCCCGTCCCTTGAAACGTCCCCATGTCACCAGCGACCATTAAACGGGTCTTGTTCTCATTCCGGGGCCATATTTCACCGGGAAATAGTCCCCACCCATTTTCCACCAAATTGTATTAAACAACCTGCCCTGGTGCGAACGCCTTAGTCAATAAATACCCTTTCGCTAGACACTTGAACTCTTGTTCAGGCCAATTCCAACATGGGATCAGCAACCAATTCTTTCGTGCTAGAACTAGCGACACCAGAAGACGTCCCAGCCATCACCGAGGTATGGTTCGCTTCCTTCACACAGCCGGTGATCGGGAAACTGTTCCCAAACACCCCGGGCATGCACCAATGGCACCGGGATTGGCACCTGGGCGACATTCAGAAGCCCCACCACCGATACCTGCGAGTGGTTGACACCGAGTCGAAAGACGAACAAGGCCGACCGCGGCTAGTTGCCTTCGGAAAATGGGACCTAGCCATGCCAGATGAGCGAGGTCGTCGCTTCCCGCAGTGGCATGCTGACTCCCCTTACCAGGAATGTGAGGACTTCATTGCAGAATTGGAGCAGGCAAGAAAACGCGTCATGGGTGATGAGAAACATTACTGTATGAATGAGACCCCCGTAGAATTAGCAAGAAGAGATTGTTACTGACATTTTAAACCAAAAAAAAAGACCTGGATACACTTGGTACTCATCCTGATTACCAACGGCGCGGAGCTGGCTCTATACTTGTGCAGTGGGGCTGCGACCTGGCGGATAAGGATGGCGTTGCGGCCTATGTGGATGCTAGCAAGGAGGGCGCATCGCTATACCTGAAACATGGCTTCGTGGATTTCAATCCGCCCGGCTCAGATGTGGCTGCGATGGCTCGCCGTAAGGCGGCTCCGAGCTGTTGAGATGTCCCATAGCCACCTGACCCCCGTATTAGAAGACTTATAGTCTTACTTTCTTTTCTCCTCTTCACAGTTTTCGCACTGTCCACAACACAACATATATTGTGTACCTTTATGATCTCATCCACAAAGTAGATCTTGACATGAGGATCGCACTTGACTTGTATATTTCCATGCTGAGAGCTTGCTATTAGAGATAGATTTCATCTTACTAGCTGTGATTGTAGCTCATAACTACATTACGGGAGGAATAGGGCTCCGGAAAACGAGGGTTGTTCCAAGCTTTTTAAATTAGGTATAGGTACCTAGGTAGTTACGGCCCATGGACCTAGGAGTCCACGGGTGACCTTAGTGTTCCCTTCCCCGGACCATATACCTAGGTAGCCAATAGGACACCGTCGCTCGCTAGTGTCGATGCGGCTTAAATACCTATAGAGAAGGGCTAAGCATTTTAGTAACCTTAGAATATATGTAATGCGGCAATGCCCCGCTTTCGTACGTGGTGGCCATAGTCTAGAAGTACATTAGCATACTTCATGATTATCTGTGGTCAATATATTCTAGTGGGAAAACAGTAATAAGGGCGAGACAGGTAGATTGAAGGGCTATGGACATGATGTGTTCCTATTGAGATATTGCTATCAAGGTGCTGTCATTTGAGTACTTCAATCTCACTTTGTTTTTTCTCCCTATCCCTCCTTTCCTCTCCACTGCGCACCCAAATCGGTCAATTCATTTAAGCCCAGATATTTTTACTCACTCCCAATACACTGACGGATCCAACCAATATGAATCCTGAAAGGTAACAAAGAGTATCAATCTGATTGACTATCATGAGAGCCAGACTGATAAGAATGTATTTACCACAGCATCCCCGACATCCCCTCCAGCCTGCCGATTTTAAAGCCAGCCGATCCGATCCCTGAAGCTAAACCTTGGTCGAAGCACCTCGAGCGTTTGCCTTGGTCCGTTGCGAAGGAAGGCGACCTTGTCAAATCTGTGTTCGTGGAGTTCATTATGGGCCAGGACAAGAAACGCGATCCGGTCGTCCGACCCACAATGGGCCTTCAGCCTGAGCGCTGAAACGAGGACTTGGGATCCAATATCCAAAATTTTGAGGCCCTTTTCATCCAGATGGTAGGGTGTGAGGCATCCGTACGCTGTGACCAGTGTTTGGCGGGGCGAGGGACCTTTGCTTTGTGTGTGGTGGTTGATGAGCCAGGACTCCCCAAATGCTGTGGCAACTGTATGTACGGTGGAAAGGGCGCCAAGTGTACGATCCTCCGCGGCCAGACTCAGCCAGTCAGTGTGCCCAACGCTGGAGTCTATGGTAGTGTTTCCACCGCTGGGATGCAAACTTCCGCTGGGATGCAAACTTCCGCTGGGATGCGAACTTCAGCCGCGTCCGCTGCGTGCCTTCGAGCTGAAATGACGGCAAGTCTGGATAGCGTAATAATCCAGCTGCAGCAGCTATCCACCCTCCAAGAACACCAGACCACCGCCGTTGCGGACCACCAGTGCGCCGCCGAAAGCGCCTCGTCCGCCTTCCAAGCTGTCCAGTCCCGCGTCGACCAAAGCTTGCCTGTTCGCTACAATGACGTGGTCCGCGTCCGAAACTCCATCCAGGCGACGACCCGTACCGCATCGCGCGTCAAGTCCACAAGCGAAGCGGTCGCGTTCCAACAAGTCGATATTAAGGAAGATGTGGAGGACCCCCATGTCCGTTTCGCTTAAGGGAAGAAAATGCAGCATTGGCTCCCTTCTATTTTCAAATAACCAATTTGCACAACAAAAATGGAATATATTCACTATCCTATTTCATCTATATTCAATTGGTAGCGTAGATCATGATTCCCTTGCCTACAATAATATTAGAAAAAGAGCTTATAGCCCCGGCCATAACTTAGATATTATATCACTAGTATCAAAAGCAAAAGAAAGATAGCATTGCCTCAATTTCGCTATAGCAATAAAAACACAGACAGCGAAAAAAAGCGGCGGAGTAAAAATAGGGGATAAAGAATACGGTCAGTGCCGCGGAACATCAACGGCGGACCTCAGTGCCGATCAAAGCAAGGCTTTTGGAGCAGAAGATAATATCACGCTCTTTCGGGGCTGTCGCAGGGCGACCCATCATCATCTCAAAGTCGAGTGTCAGAGGCGCTCCGTGGACTACACCATTCCCAAGGATGGCGTGCTGGCAAGGCTGGAAAACGGTGTTGGAACGGGCTCAGGTTCTTGGGCCGGGTAGAGGCACACGCCTTCCGACCTCAAAGTCTACTCTCCAAACTGGTCACCGTCTGACCTTGATTAAGGAGACTTGAGAGCAGCCACCGCAAGTGTTGGCCCCCCACCATTGAGAATCTCCTTGTAGTTGTGGGTATGATTCGGATACTCCCACTTCGAGAGTGAGCGTTCCCCCACTCACGACATACGTCTGTGAAGAGGTAGACCGTAATCTCGAGATGGAAGTCGGACGTTTGTTGTTGCCATGTTTCCAGTTCTTGGGTAATAAAGTTCAGAGTCTCAGATATATATCATGGTAGCTCTGCACCGAAATCATGCGAGTAGAGTCCTAATATAAGGGAGGGGCTTGGGACTCAGTTAGGGAGAGAAAGCAGCCAGAGTCTACGCGACTCGCCGAAGAAGGCTGGATGTCTGCAGAATTTTGGGATTCCGGCGTGGGGGGAGGCCGGAGCCTGAGTCTGCACGGCTCGCCAAAGAAGGTGGGATATCGGATGACGAAGCTTGAGACTCGGTCGGGGAGATGACGTCGCTGAATGAGTTCAAGCGAGTCGCCGAAACGGCGGGCCGCAAAGGGATCAGCACTGGCCTTCCGGAAGGACTCCTGAAGAATGATAGCCGGACCATGGCGACCGAGTCCAGTGTTTCATCTCGAAGCCATGACAGTAGTGGGACTCTGGGGTGTTTCCTGAATCTCAAACGCCCATCATCTGATGAGTGGAGGACCTTTGCTTTGACTTGCTCGCATGTGGTGGTCCCCCCTTCCGCTGGTCTCTCCCACGAGGATAAAAAGCGTAAGTACCTTTTACTTATATTTCGAGCCCCGTGGGATCCTGAACCTCAACATGATGAGGGGGAGAAAATGGCTGGGAATTAGTCTAGAGAGAGGTAGAAAGAAGTCAGGCAGAGGGAAGGAGGCTCGTGGGGAAAGGGAAGGAAAGAGCGTGAGAGAATAGAAAATGGAAATGGCGTCGGTGGTGTCAGCGATGACTTGGTAGGGCTTAGTTCACCCACCTCTCTAGCTGCTATGGGCTCAAATAAAATCTGCTAGGGTCTTTAAGAGTGAGTGTTGCGATGATATACAGATGAAGCGTCTAGTGAAAGTGAGGTTAAAGTGAGGTTAAAGTGAGAAGCTGTTATTGAACAATCCCAGTTAGGCACATATAATTCCGAGGTCGCGTATCTAATGTCCCAAGACAATTGTTTGCACCTTGACATCGTCTTTGTGGTCCTTCTGCCACTTCTTTGAATACCTGACCCCGAACCCTTTGCTGAAAACTTCCCGGACGGCCTCCAACGGCATCCCTTTGCACTCGGGGTAGAAGAAGACTACGAAAACCCAACCGAAGAAGCAGATTCCAGCATAAAACCCAAAAGCACCACTTGGGGTCCAACCCTTCATCATCGAAAGGAAGGTGGATGAAATGATGATATTAGTGCTCCAGCATGTAACGGTGTTCTAGTCCGGCTCGTTAGCATATGTGTTAAGGATATGGAATTGGGGGTAGACATACTAGCATAGTTCCCATTGCTCGCACTTCAAGAGGAATTAGCTCAGTACCGATCCAAGCAATAGTGGCGACACCGGATGAATAGCAAGCGACGTAGCAGATAATTGCGACGAGGACCAGGATGCCTGGCCAGCCGATGTTGTTACTCTCCACAACCAGAGTCTCGGTATCTATTGGGATATATCGGAACGCAATGACAGCGACGATCATGCAGAGAGACATTCCAAGGACGGTAATCGTCAGGATAATACGACGGCCGAACTTATCCACGAGTAGGAGATTGACAATCGAGAAGACGAAATTCGTACCGGAGACTGTGATGCCGACGGCTGTGGCATTGCTGAATCCGACAATAGAGAATAGCGTTGCTGCATAGTACATTAAGGTGTTGAAACCTCCAAGTTGGCTAATTGCCATGATCATGCAGGCGGTTAGAACTGCACGGCCGGTGGAGGGTGTGGTGAAAATGCGCTTGAAAGTGACCCAAAGGGATTCCTTGTCCATAGATACTTCTTGAAGGGATAACTCGATTGATCTAATTTTAGCTTGTCGTTGCTCAGCAGTCGACGTCGGGTATATCCGTAGAAGCACAGCTTGCGCTGCGTCGTGTTTGCCATGGGTAACCAGCTGTCGAGGCGATTCTGGGCAGACAAACAGTAACCCGGCGAGTGCAAGAGCTGGGGCAGCTCCGAGACCGACGGTTGCTCGCCACCCCTCGCCTTTTACCTCAGCAAAGCCCGCACCCAGGGCACTTGCAAGGAATTGACCGAACGTGACACTCATGTTATTGAACGCAACCATACGGCCGCGGTATTGCGCAGGCGCCAGCTCACCAACTGTGGATCGGTGAGCCCATCGAAGCAGTCATTGAGGAGGAAAATAACTTACTATAGAGAGGAACGATCATAGACGCGCTTCCTACCCCAAGGCCCACAACGAATCTTCCGGTCGCGAATTGGCCAACAGAAAAGGCGCATGTTTGGAGGACAGTTCCAACCACGAATACCAGGCACGCGCCCCAGATGGGTAAACGACGACCAAATCGATCGGCAGTGAGACCAGCTCCTACTGCACCGACCAGCGCACCGCCACTTGTGAGGGAGGTCACCATTTCCTGTTCACTTGAGCTAAGGACATGGCCGAGAGATGATCCGATTGTGACTAGAACGGCGGAGATGTATCCCGTGTCGTAGCCTGGATATCACCCTGTTAGTTACTCGTCTCTCACAGTTGCATATGTGAGAATAACATACCAAATAAGAGACCACCGATGGAAACCACAATGCAGATCAACCAAGCTGTCTTGGAGGCAGCTGTTGCCTCAATGCTGCTGAGGTCGGACTGGTCTTTGACATCGAAATGCTCAGCATGTTCTATCTGCTCGACGTTATCCTTGGATATATCCTCCAATTGCTTTTCTTCTTTGTCAAGGCTCATGTTTGTTGAGAATCTTAGAGGCAGGAATGTCAATTGATATTGGGGGTAACTATGGTGATAGAAGATGTGAGAGTCACAGGAGGGTTGTTCCCAGGCCATTGGGGTGATTTATAGCCATGTGCCAATCGACAATGCATCAATTCGTCTTACCATCGAGGATCCCGCAGCGATCGGCATGAGTGCCAAACCCTATTTCCCCACGGGGGTGGGGATAGATTACGCTGCCTATTGGTTTGTCGGGGAAAGGATTTGCGGGGAATTGGGCGTATTTGGGAAAGCCGGTGGCAAAATGAGACATTTGGAGATGATTGGATCACCCCTGCGGCATTGGCACGGAGTCAACTCATCACTTTAGGCGGGGAATACTTCCCCAACGAGAGTCTGATTCTCGAGGTGCTGTGACTGTCGTCATATTCCCCGCCATTCCCGCTTTTTCAGGGAAGTTAAACTGTTTATCGTACCCCATATCACCCTTCCTCAGTCTTGAGTGCCGCTTGGCGCTTGGCTGCTGAGCGTAAAGTGTAAGGCCCGAATAAAGAATATAGCGCTGTAGAGACAATGCCCCGGTGCCTAGCTCACCCCCGGCCTCCGGGGCTGTGGACGACGTCAGGATGCCGGAACTGTTCTTCCATTATGTCCGAACTGGAACCCGGCGCTGAGCCGCATTGATAATTGCCGCGCACAGAGAGAAGCTGTTAAACAAAAAACACAAAAACATACAACAGTGAGGATTCGCTGGTGGTCACCCACCCAACTACTAACTCACCGGCGTGTGGCTTGAGTACGGCTGAGCGGACGGGAAGCCCTATTTTCCACACCCTATGGTCGTATGTATTAGATTACTTGTTAGAGATAATGATATAATCTAGATGATGGATGGATGATCAGGGTACGAGATACGAGATATTCCGTAAGGGGTTGCCAATTAGGGTGAGGCTAGAAAGTTCGGTGGGTCTGGAATGGGTCATGGACGCGTTCATATCTTGAAGTCACCATTTGACCAGATCAATTCCTTGATTCCCATTACAGCAAGAACCCCCACTCCCCACTTCTCGCCTCTATCCACTTTCCCGGATATTGCTTCAATCCAGTGCCACCAATGGTCTTGACCCTTCCGATTGAAATAAAACGGGATGCAACTAGAGCAGAGGAGTGCAGGGGCATTGTGAATTAATGTACTTTCGTTCGGTTTTCCGTCACTCATAACCCTTCACCTAATGTTCCCGACATTCTTTCGAGTATCCCCGAGCTGAGTGCCCTACTTCGCTCTCTTGATCGGAAGCAGCCGATGACCTCATTGGCCGACAGCTTGCTTTTCACTAGTCCGTATTAGGAATATTCATGTCCCGAACCGTGCCACGTGATCATGTTTACCAGCCATGCTTGCCCAGCTGAGCTCCTTGTTGATCATCCTCTTCGACAACTATTGATATCACATTCTCCCGTCGGCTTGCGGGGAGTAACTCTGTCATGAATACTATTAGGCCATCCATTCCTCGTTTGTCTGCCTTGCTTGGCGAAAAACCGTTTCCTATCCCTTCTCCCGGGCCACCTTTACCGCCCGGCATACTCGTTGATGAAGAGATCTCGCCAGTATATGATTCCAAGTACTTCTACCCAGCGAAGCCTGGCGAGGTACTCGCCGATCGTTACCAAATACTGGTCAAGGTTGGCTGGGGCGTGTCTTCAACAGTATGGCTTGCGCGTGATTTACAAGGGTAACCTTCAATAATTTCTGTTCAATTCGAAGCCCTCTGTCTATCTCTAACAGTTGTAGGCATATCGAAGAGCCAGAGAGCGTTGTGGCAGTGAAAATTGCCGATAACAATGCAAGTTCCGCTGGTCATGAGCGCGTGGTTGAAGAGTACATTTCCACGGTAGACCCATCACATCGCGGTCGCTCACTCATGCGAACCTTACTAGACTCTTTTGAAGTTAAAGGTCTAGAAGGTTCTCATTTGTGTCTTGTGTATCCGCCTATGAGGGAGCCATTGTCGATGTATCAGCGGCGCTTTGACGATAGGAAGATGCCACTACCACTTATTAAAACATATATTCGTGCTCTTCTTACGGGGCTTGATTATCTCCATAAAGAATGCAGGATAGTCCATACAGGTAATTTCATATTCAGCCTTGCTTCCCGTTGGTGATGCTGAGCCCAGCCATCTAGACCTAAAGCTCGAAAACATCATGGTCTCATTTGAGGATCCAACTGTGCTCGCTGATTTCATGGATTCTCAGCTTGAAAAACCGATGGCTTTCAAGCTTGATTCGGCGGGGCGACCAGTGTATCAATCCCGTAGCGACTTCGGACCACTCAAAAGCCCGAGTAGTATACCACAGCTTGTCGACTTTGGCTTAGCAATTCGACTTGAGGAAGACGACGACTGGGGCGTCTGGCCTATTCAGCCAGACCACTATCGTGCCCCGGAGGTGATACTAGGTAATGGATGGCAAATGCCTGCGGACATTTGGAATCTTGGCGTTCTTGTGCGTCTCTTTGTTCTCTAAAGTTGTTGCATCCACTAATGCTAGGCCAGTTGTGGGATATGATCGAAGGCAAAGAGCTATTTCGGCATATCCATGATGAACAAGGTCACTACGATGCTAAATTACACATCACCGAGATGATAGCCTTACTCGGTCCACCCCATCCAGAGGTCATACAAAGGTATCAATACATGCGAGAGTACTCATGGCCGCAATCTGTCAGACGAGAAGACGATAGAGTATGCGGGACCGCGGAGGAGTACTTCGGTGGGCCATTCTTTGACAATAATGGTATGATATTACTGGGTTCCCTATCCCGGACGGATTATTCTCAGACTCACGAAACATCTTAGGTCGCTTTCTCTATGAAGATATGATCCCCGACCGGAAACTAGGAGACACCGTTTCCTTCCTTGGGGGAGAGGAGAGGGAAGCGTTTCTGGATCTCGCCAAGCAAATGCTTGTCTGGCATCCGAATATAAGAAAAACAGCAGGCGAACTAGCGGGTCATCCTTTTCTTCAACTAAAGCAAACAAGTGTCTGATTTATGCGAACATTAGGCCTTTATTTACTAACTACTACAAAAAGACGATCCCTTTGCAAGGTCTTACAATATCGCTCGCAGATTGAATCCGCTAGTCAAGAAGAATTTGTAGTAAATGCGCGATTCGAATAAGAAGGGAACAGGAAGAAGATGGAGCAGGGGTCACTTGACTTCTAAGCCCCTTATCAATGGGACATATATTTCATATAAGGCCTAGTTCCTTCAGGACCTCTTCCTCGAGGTTGGTTTGGTCATCCTTTGAAAACCCCTTGGGAGGATTCGCACCAGCTTTGCGAACCCAACCTTGACGGAGGTCTGAAGATTCCTCTACCTGTTCCCTCTGCAACCACCTTATCTGAACCACTGTGCTGAACTTTCCTTCCCTGGATCTCTTCGTTGAGTGGTCGATAATCCGGAGCGCCTTGATAAGTTTTGTATGGCACTCCCCTCGGGGCAGCAGATAGGACGACTGGTTTTTGAACATAGTATACCAGCTAAAGGACAGGTTCGAGTTACCCAAGACCGTATCCTTATAGCCATATTCGTAGGCGAATGGGAAGAAGCCCGCCATATCCCAGTCAATAATGCCGGCTAGCTCGTATTTTGTAGATCCCTTTCTAACGAGAATGTTGCGGGGCTCAAGGTCGTTGTGGCATAAGACGGCATGCTTCTGGAGCTCATCGAGCTCGGAGTTGGACAAGTCAATCTGACCTATATCTTCATGTGCAGACTGAATTGTTATTCCGTCGCCAAGCTCCAACAGCTTCCAATCAGGTGGTTTCTTATTATCCGATGGGAGGAGTCCTTGCAAGAACTCCTTGGCACTTGGAAAAAATCCATGGGTCAGATCACCGATCGCAATCTTGACGGGCTGGGGAGAGTTATCGTCGATTGATATGTAAGGGGTACCCTTCAGGCTTTGGCCAAGGTCTAGCTTCTGAAGCTTATCCACAGCAAGAATGACATTATTCACCAGCTCCAGCTGATTGGTTTCGTCAAGCGTATCCCACACATCCTCGAGGGTAATCGTTCCCGTAAAATATGGAGTCACAAAGTAGTCGACTTCTGTCGCTGCAGTAGTTGTGGTGCGCACCTGCAAGACTGACGGAATGAGATCGTTGAGGTGAGAGCTTGCTAAACGCTGAAAAGTTGCCAATGCGGCCAATGACCTTCCCGATTTCTCCAGTCGGACAATAAGATCCTTGGGGTAGTCCAGAAGCGGCGCGGTCTCAAGCTGAATTCTAAACGTACACGTGTTAAATGTGTTTGAGATGATGCTGTAGCTAGTTGACTTGAGATCGATGACGTCTGGGAGGATTTCGGAGAGAATATTCTCGTCTGGGACGAGAAGCTTTTCAACTAAGCCCATCTTCTCAGCGTGGAAGACAGCTATCTGAGATGTTGGCAAAAGAGCCAGGAGAAATCATGTAGATTGGGCAGGAATGGATTAACCTTTGACGAGATCCTTTATGTGAGGATGCGGGGTCGCAAAATCGGCACTAAGGCTGGTATGTATAGTGGCTATGCAAAGTTGCCTTGAAAGGAAAATCTGAAGGAAGTTGTACAAAATAGGTGTCTATTTTGATTATCGCAAGATAACGAGCGTCAGGTTTCTACCTCGGCATTCTCGTCTCGTTTCACCAACTATAGCAAAAAGGACGTTTGTCTTTTGAAACCATTCCACGTTGGCAAAAGTTACCTAGGTAGAGTTTACAATCTACATGGTTGCCTCGGGAGTAAGACTTTCTCCATTTCTACATATATGTGACCATCCTAAATCCTGATAGATGCCCTTGTGACACCCGTGGACGCCCAAGGATCACTAATCAACATTGGCAGGTACTAGATGAGCCAGTATAATTCAGCCCACAAGTGCCACACTTATTCTGATCAACAGGGAGCTGGGTGATTGAGGTAGCCACTAAAGAGTTACGGCTTAGTGACTGTCAATAGAAACACATACCAGTAATGTCCTTGATGGGATCAAAGGTATAAGTGTGATGAAGAGCAGAACAACGGTCGTAGAAGAAATGAGCACGTGGAATGAAAGCGGAAGATGTGTGTGGATAGCGTCTTAACTTTGCGGTTAGTGGAAAATCAGAACTGGGCATTGATCGTGTCTGTATAGGTGTCTAATGAGCTAGAGTGGTAGTGCTTTTGGAAAGGGGGGGCTATCCCACCTCTTCCTTTTTTATCCATATACATGCGTCCACTGACTTACTGACAGCGAGTGCATTGGCCGTGCAGCCATCGTGTGCCATCTGCACGCGATATGTATTCAATCATATACTTAAATACTGCCAAGTCTCTTAATGTACAATGTGCCTAGTCCTGCGTCCAGCCCTCTAAAATCACATCCATCATTTCGCCCTTAAGCAAGCTCTCATATACCATGCTCACCGAGCTTCCTATGCTCTTTTTGCCCATTGTGGGAAGGCCTTTCTGTGCGTTGAACAAAGGATCGTCTTGGAGGCCACGGTTCATAGGGATATTCAGCTTCGAGCGCACCCAAGTATATATTTGTGCAGTTCCCCCACCAAGCTGCATCGCCACCTCCTCGGGGGAAATAGTCGGACCGGGGTAAAACATTTCCTCCGCTGTACTGGACACAACTGTCTGAAAATGCTTCTTAAAGGCCATCATCGTTGACATTGAACAATCGGGGCTGTGAGTGGCCACGTATTCGTTGACTGTCAACATAACAGCATCAACGACTGACAAGACACGGTCTTTCCAAGTATTGGAGTTTGCGCGATACCAGCTCGACTGAACAATGGGGAGGAGTGCCGCGCATAGTGTCCCAAGTTGTGAATCCTTCAAGCCGAGTCCATACAAGGCTCCTCTTGCGGTGAAGTCCTTCATCTTTGTGCGGAGTGTTGAAAGGAATCGGACGTGGTTCGCTCGGATCTCAACACCCTGGCATGAGACATATATGTGACAGGCACTCATATGTGCCAACAGATCTGCAGCCTCCATAGTGCGTCGGGCTGAAATCAGAGCGAGAGAGTTGATACCTTGATTATGCATCTCAGCTGACATGACGTGGGCGGAGACCGGGTGTGCCAGGGCTGCTAACTCAGACATGTACGCTGACATGTTGATGTCGATTCCCTTCATGGTGAAGTTCTCTTGTGCGGTGGCATTAAGGTTGGCCTCGAGTCCATTATTCGTTGCGGGGTTGATCATCTCAGTGACTTGGGACCAAAGCATTCGTCCTATCATCTGAATGGCCAAGCGAGCCTTATCCATAGCAGACGTGACGGCAGCTGCTTGAAAATTTCCACCAGAGTACACTTTTCCACTTGAACCATCCTCTTGTTTGCTCGTATCCACCAGAGGGTTATCTGATGTGGAGTTGAGCTCCACTTCGAGCTGATGTTGTGCCAAGAGAAGGTCCTCAATATAAGGTCCAATCCACTGAGGAGCTGTTCTTGTTGAATACCGATCTTGGCAGAGCCCGTCGCCAGATGCCTCCTGTGACTCTAGGCCAACAACAAACTTGGAACCCTTCAAGAAGCGCCGGATATTGCTTGCCACCTCGATTTGTCCAGCGTGAGGTCGAGTCGCGTGAACAAAGGGATGAGCCCACTCTACATTTCCGGCCAAGCACTCGGAAGCAAAAGCCGTCAACATTTGAGACAACAACGCAAGCTGCTGCGCATCATACAATCCCAAGCTTGCCACTGCCACAGAAGGAGCAGTGCCGTTGATTAGCCCAAGTCCCTCCTTTGGGCCGAGTCCCGACGGGGAGAGCCCGCTCATCTTCAATGCCTCAGACGAAGGCATAACTATGGCTTGTGCACCCTTACCCACCTGGACAAAGACATCTGGGTTGCCCATAATTGCTCCAGCAATATATGCCATGGGCATGAGATCTCCAGATGCAGAAATGGTCCCCCGAAGAGGAATTAGAGGTGTAATGCCGTTGTGCAGTAGGTCAATAAGGCTCATGAGCACGCACTTGCGGATGGCACTGTGACCCCTAAGGTTCTGGTTGGTACGGGCCACGATGGCGGCTCGAACCCAGGCGAGAGGCATCACATGGGATGGTTCCCGCTCCGAGTTGCTGGCCGGATCCTTGTCAGCCGTAGTGATAATTCCGCTTTGGATAAATTGGAGCAGATGAGTCTGCAGGTCGATGAGTTCGTTGGTTCTAGTGTCGGCACTGCCACCGAAACCAGTGTTGACGCCGTAGATGACACATTTCCGAGAGATGACATCTGCTAGAGTGTCGACGGAGATCTCGAGCCGCTTGGCGAGACACTCGTCCGTGCTGATAGTGGGCTCGACTCCATGACGGGCGACGGCGACTATGGAGGCAATGTCGAGGTCGTTGCCGTTGAGAACAATGCTTCGCTTCTTGTCCTTCAGGTCACGTACGCGCCCCAGCAGTTGGAGCGTTGCGTTCACATGAGCCGATTGGCTGTGCCTCTTCAGGGTCATGATAAGGCAGAGATAGAAAAAGGTATAATGCCTCAACTCCAGCTGTTGTGTTATTGTCTATTCGGTTACCAAGAATTCAGGCGAATATGTGAAAGTTCGATTGAGGAACGCGAAAGGAAATAGAAAAAGGAAAGATAGAGATATATGTAGTTTATTCGCTACATATTGCAATGATGGATTTCAAAATTATCGGTAGTGGGATCTGGATATGCAAGGGCCTGACCTCATCAGCTTCCCTCCGAGTGAAAATATCCCTGTGAGTCGGCTATACTACGTAGTACGTGCTGTATTAGTCCCGCTAGATTGGGATTTAAACTAGTACTCAGCTGATCGGCACTAGTGACAACAAATCCACTAGGAACTTTAGTCCAATTGGCCTGTCAGATTTGATAGTCTAGAACTTAGCTTTGGCAAATCTTCAATCTCATCCATCTCACGTCGCACCCCAAGCCCCGACATCTGCGTAGACCTCTCTCTATACGGTCGTTACTGCCGGAAAAGGATTACCTAGATACTCCGTACTGTTCTTTTCGCCACCATTATATAGTTCGGGACTCAAGTGCCGGGGCTCCAGGGTCCCGGGGTGAACCGAAGGCCTCGAGATCTACTCCGTCCACCCTATGTAGTGATATCATCGTACTTTGGCAACCTTGGAAGCTGTTCCCGGGCTCCGGGTAGCAACGCTCGGCCCTGGATGACTTGGGAATCGACCCCACATGTCAAGCTTGTGCCTGATTTACATGAAAAAGAAAACCTATTAATGGATTGATAGATTATGTATACAACATATATAGTCCGCAATTATATAATCGCCTCAAAATGAAAGTAAAATAGGCGATAAGTTGTATATCTACATATGTACGTTTTAAATCAATATCGACCGAAGTCCCATTGTGGCACACTTCGTCGCGTATTGCCACCCAAAATTGACTGATCAGGACATTCTGAATCCTTGCTTAGCTGAACGCGCACACTGAGATCCTTAAGTATAGTATGCGCACCAATATATGGAGTATGGAGTACTTTCCGTACGGTACTCCATATGTAGACATCGACCCAGATTAAGTAAATTGTCGAATTTAGCTGAACACAGCGCATACCTTGTTGATCAAGACTAACCAAATCTATCAAACGGAATGCGCCCGGGTGGGCCATAATGGAGACTACAACGACGTGAAGACATAAAATCAGGGTTCCATACCTAAATATGCACGCAACCGGAATTGTCGATTACTCTTCAGGTCTTGGCCAGCAAATTCCGGGTCTTCAGCTGGAACCCACTATTTCCACTAGGCTTTCAGAAACTTGAAAATGAGACGAATAAGCCCGTATTCGGTGGGGCAATGAAAGGGGAGATTTACTTTCACTAGTATCGAACTAGTGAACATGGACGGGGTACGGAGTAGCAACACTTCATTCTAGACATCTCAGATCTCAATCCTCACGTGGGTATGAAATAACATAAATCACACTGAGCTCTTATTTTTAAATTCCCCAATGTCCCTAACAGCCTGTTCCAGCTAGATCAATTCACAAGCCAATGGCGTGTTGATTCCTCAAGACTGCAGCAGCGACGTGTCAACCTTCCCGCCCCACACCCGCCTTGCAGCTGAGCTTTCTCTCCCTTCGCTCATCCCCGTAGATGTCTGTTGGATTTGGATAATTCCGTTCTTCTCAGGATATTCGTATTTCCGCACTTAAAACTCGAGATGAGTTTCGGGTTCGGTGTTGGGGATTTTCTCACTGTGATCACGCTGGGTCGTCTACCGCACAACTTACCGCTCCAACCCAAGAGCTCTTGGGCGACCTCGGGGAGAGGTGGGGCAGAATTTGGTCTCGTCGACCGAAAGGATCGTTCTCAAAATTATCAGAAATCCTTTTCGTCTTTACCTTTTCATTTTGTTTCTCCCGTAATCGAGCAAGTCGTCGACGATCTCTACACGGGTCGGTGATCCACTTCTTCCCACGAGTATCTAGGTCCACGGGTACCCGTGGACAACATTTGATTACGTCAGGTTGACATGTCAACAAGAATGCCGTGTCGACGAATGACAGGATCGTCCGCGGCAATCAATTCGCACCCTACTGTAAAGATCCCCCCCAATTTTCCACTTACCCCTGACATAGCAAGCTTTCTTTCCCAATTCGAAGTTCGTCGGCCTGAGGCCACAACACAACGCAGGACTAGATCGACGGCGTCAACGCAACAACTCTATCCTCCAGAGTGGGTGGTGGATATCTCAGTGGTACGCAAAGAGCTTAAGCAGTTCTACGACACTCACAAATCATCCGAACTTGTCATTCAACGGCTGGGGCCGCCGAAACACAAAGAGTCGAAAACAGCCCGCCAAGCTAGTCCGCCGCAGGGAGCATCCGCGACGCAAGAAATCACGTCACCAAGGCGTGTCGCCGACAGGCCGATCACCGCCAGTTCCAGTGCAAGGCTTAGAGCAGGCACTCATCCTCCACTACTACCGTCCTTGAAAGAAATGGCACCTAACGAGCCGGAAGGTGGCGGCCAGTCTTCGACTGTCCAGGCTTCCGCTGACCAACGACAACCAGCCGACCAACACGACAATAGAGGACCTCAACCACAGGACAGATATCGGTCACGAAGTCGTCCGTCTCGATCAAGGAGTCGATGTACACGTCCCAATTCATCCGAGTCAATCGAAAGGTTTGGACCGAGAGACCTAAGACCAGTGAAATCCCAGGACGACGTTCGCCGTCGGGGAAAACACGTCAAAGCCAAGAAGGCGAGCCACGCGGCTGTAGATGAATCTGACAAGGGAGCCCGTCTTTGGGGCTCCGACAAAGACAACGACGTCTATGCCGGTCCGGTGGAGGTCATCAATTCGGTCGCCGTAACAGATGATTCTGCACAGCTTGAAAGAATGACACTGGCAAATAACAGTGACACTGATACCGAGGGGGAAGTTGACCCGGATGATCAAATGATCGCCGAAGGACGTGTAAAGGACGAGGCTCTACTTGCGCAAAATGGGTTTGATCCTATCTTTATAGAAGGAAAATACCCGGGAGAAATTCCCGAAGAGATCGCTGATTATCTGCCAGAGGACCGCACCAAACCATCCTGGCAGATGGTAGGATCAAACAGAAGCATCTTCTGGATTTTCGGGTACAATGATATCGTCGATGTTATCGACGATCCCGCCTGCCTCCTCGACGACGAAATAGTCGGCGTGCCCAATGGAGTTCACCCGGCGTCTTTCCTGTTTGCCCGCTATGCCAACGAGGATAAGCTACCCCGCCCCGTTCTTCACAAGTACTTTGACGGCAGGGCCCCTGCCCCTACCCCTACCACGCCTTTCGTCATACCAGCCTTTGATATACCGCCTCTGGTCTCCGATGAACCAACCAACCACCAATTGCGGAACCTATACCCTCTTGGCCGAACCCACGACTTTCCAAGTCACCTTCTTTGCCTACGTGTGAAGTCCAAGAAAAAGCTGGAAAAGACTCGTGATATGGTCCAGGAAAAGTTGCGTGGCGCCTTCGATTTTGAAAAAGATGATCTTTGGTTCCGAGGAATGAACCTGAAGTCGCTGATGCTGTCAATGTCATTCTTTGTTCCGGTCATATCGACTTCAAATTCCGACAACGAGTTCGGCCCTGGAATTTACGCCACCAATGACTTCCTCGAAGGAGCCAAATATGCCCAACCCCAAGGAGCTGTCATGATCTTCAAGAATCCCGACTTCAGAGACCTTTCGGTGTGGGAGCCGGACAAAGACGAATGGAACAATCTGACGGCGACATGGCTTAATATCCACAAAAGAAATCTTACAATATCTGATTCTCACAATGATGCCGACGTTATCAAAGGGCCGATTTCGTCGGACCAACACGAAGCCCGGAAGCGTGGCTTTTATCCATCGCAGAGCGGAATCCCCCAAATTACTTGCATTAGCTACGATAGCTGCAGGGCCCTCGCCAAGTCGTTGGTCGCAATTATCTATTTTCACCAATAACTGCGCGAAGTGAATTACTCCATGATTTGTTACATGGTTGCTCCTCTACGTATTGCTATGTGAGTATTGTTACTCAGCCTTTGTCGAAAAGGCGATCTGTCTTGCACCCGTCCGGCGTTGTTCGCTGTCGTCCGCCGTCAATCACTGTGATGGACCCGGAAGGCAGACCGGGGTTATCTATAAAAGACACCCCTGGCCCCCAAATCCAGTTAATATTCTTCTCAGGTATCCATCTAGTCAATCAATACCCTTTAGATGCTCTTCAAGAAACACCCCTATGCTGGGCAGCTCGGCATGGCCGTGGCAATCTGGTCCGATTGTTAATAGAAAACGGCGCCAATCGCAACCACAAAGTCTGGTTAGGTTATACTCCACTACATCCTGCAGCCCTGAACGACTATAATGAGATAGCATAACTAATACTCGACAATGGTGGTGATCCAATGTGCGGCGACGTACAAGTTTACTTACCACTCCACGTTATAGTTATAACTGGATCAGAGAGGGTGGCGCGTCTCTTATTATAACGAGGAGTGCACCCGCACGGTAGAGATTTTGAAGGCCACACTCCACTATGGCTAGCCTGTATCTTCGGTCATGAAACAATGGCAATGGCAACCCTCTTACTTGATTGGGATGCTGATATACAGCCCAAAAAAGTTTTTGGACGCCTGTCTGTCGACTGCAGCGGAATATGGTACGATACGCTAGTTCAATTGTTTCTAGATAAGGGTGCGGATATCGACGTTACGGACTATAAGGGACGCTCGCCGCTCATGTTAGCATTGCTCGCAGGCAGGGAATCTGTTATCAAACTCCTGCTGCATTGGGATATTTACAAATTTGTTCTGACCAGATTGTTAAATACAGACCATTATTGTTTATAGTTAGATAGATAATTTTACCAGTGCGCTCGCCATACACCTGATTCCTGTCATATCATTATCGGTCCTCAAATTAAGATTTGGCTTCGGCTGGCCCTGAGCCCTATGGGTCTTCGGAAGGTAATGTCGCGGCCCGCTCGGCCACTTATAATGTTCCAATCACGTGATTGCCCCACAATACCACATTAAAGTTCACCATAAATGCCTACTCTCTATGTAATTGTCATCTCCTTTTCACATCTCAGATTTCATCAATTATCGCTATCATGGCATCACCCGAATCTCTCACCCGTCCTGAAGTGAGCACGATCACTCTCAACGAATCACCAGAATCGCACTTGAATGTTGTTGACGTTGGCCCTTCGAGATGGGCAATCGTGAGCAAAGTACAGGAGCGCACTAATATCCTGAGTCAGCGAGATGTTAGTAATGGCCTTGGCCCAGCATACGTGACTGAGAAGTTTCTTTGTTGCCCTATTGGCTCTAGCAATACACTTGCATTTATGCGAGTGTATAAGCAAGTACCTTATTGCCGGCACCGAGTTTAAGAACGCTTCCCTCCGGGCCACACAGGCTGTCAAGACCTATGAGCCTACAGAGCTTACCACTCTCAAGTCCCTCCAAGAGAAAGGCTGCGATGTTATTCCTCGGCTCCTTCAATATCAGTGTGACCAACAAGACGAAGACGATACCGTCCCTGGTGGGTTTATCACGTATGTGATATGGGAAAGGGTGCCAGGCGAGTCCCTCGATATGCAAACGTTTTGGGGTTATTCGTTCTCGGAGCGAGAAGTGATCCGGCTTAAGTTCCGCGAGGTCTACAAGTAAGTTCTCCGTTAATTATAATAATAGACCTAAAGCTAACAAGTGAGGATTAGGAAGATTAAGGCGTGCGGATACTGCCTATCTCCTGGGATAAATAAGGTCATATATCATAGGCCTACTCAAATGATGTATGTCCTAAACCATTATTGAATATTGCCCGAGCTAATACTTCTTGGCTATCTATCTGGATTCTCTAGCCCGTTTCGTACCGAAGACACCCAATGGTCCGATCGTATCTACTGCTCTTATGGTCTCGTTCGGCCACCTACATCAATGGACCAGTTCTTTCCTATTACCAGCGCTGATTTGAAGTATGACGACAAGGGTTGGAGATGGTAGGAGGACGGATTGCACCACAGGACAGGAGAAGAATTGCTACTCTATTTGCTCTGTTGATGATTCCTAATACACCTCTACTATTAGCTCACTTCTCAATTCTACCTAACCTTGTTTATTGTGAAGACTTTCGACTCATTTAGCTTCGCTCATAGAATCTTTGGGCTGTTGAATTTGCTCCTCACATTTGGCGGGCTCAGCTACGTCTGAGGTCGACAGCTTCATGATAAATGATACCAGTTGTTAGAGTATAGGGGGGCTTTAGATATGTGTCCTCGGTATCCATGGTATAAGGTTCAAGGCTATTTCAATTCAGTTGACAAGAGGTAGGTTATGTCTAAAGGTTAAAGGGGGGAAATAATACGAAAGTTTTTATCGAAACCCCGCGATAGAGTTGCAATGACCAGTGATCTCTCGCTCTTCGTACCTAAGGAAACCTCACGTTCGACAACGAACCAAATTGATACAAATACTAGGATCTAGTTTAGAGGGTGCAATTTACTGGCCTACAGGATGAGAAATCAATATGATAGACAAATCGTGATGATTCTGGTACATAAACATGAGGGAGTGAATTTCTTCCCTCCGGACGGAGGTGGTAGTAGACCCACGCCCCGCCCACCGATTTGTCCAACAGACAACAAAGGAGGACTTGGAGATTATCACTGGAGAAACCTAGAATAGCTCGACATTTAGATTGCCTTAGGATCGTTGGATATTGGCGAAGTTATCTCTAATAGCTGCGACCATCTGAAGCATATTGTCGAACTCGGCTCTGTGTTGGTCGGGGTGGTGGTAGGGGTGAATGCACGGGCCGGGACAATCAGCTCCGCAAAGTTTTCAGCGCGCATAGCGTTGTGAATTGCCTCGTTTCGGCTGTCGTCAAGGCCGATCTCGGCCTGCATCCTGCGGAGCGCCCGCTCCAAATTTTCAACCATGGCGAGGCCAGCCTCGGCCTTGTCGCCCTGAATATTAAGACGGACATCTAAACTGTTGATAGAGGACTGAGACGACCGGCCGCGCCGGTGCCCTGGGAATTCTCGGGAACAAGCGGGTGCTGGTAGAAGATGCATCAGTCTGCTCATCCGTTCCACTGGCAGTTCCCACATGCGGTAATTGTACGATCGATATCAAGAAAACGAACGCATTTGGCCCAGGGGCCATTGTTCGCCAGGCAATTGCCACACTCCTGCTGGGAGACTTCTCCCACAATCAGAATTAGGATCGATTCGACATTTGCGGCCCGGCTACCAATGCGCTCGTCGAGTCGCTTTCCGGTGTAGTTAGTGGTAGACCGCTGCAGTGGCTCTCGCACAGCCACTGCACCAGTGAGAAGGGTAATGGCTTTTGTTTTGAGCCTTCGCCCGGTGCGGGCCACCTTCCACAGCAGCTTCATTGCGTATGTGGCCCAGGGCCCGGGGCCCAGGATTCAAATCAGAGCCCCAGGCGGTTCCAATTGGGATCATTAGAGGAGCCCCGATGGAGTGGTGTCCGGTTTCTTCAGCAAGCAAGCTTGTATCATCGTTAGCCATTGAACTGAATGTGTCTGGAGGATAGATTACTATGAGTTGTCGCTAGGGGCGATCACCTGCTGGCAGTTGGGTAGGTTGGCCTGGGATGCGGCTGGGGTTGGCTGGGATAAGGATACTTCACGCTGGAAATGGCAGCTAAGGAGGAAGTAGAATGTTCCGTTCAGCCTCACATTGATCTTTGCTTTTCTATGCTAGGAAATAATACAATCATGTACTTGACAGACGTGGCGAACAGATGGTCCCCTCTTAGGCGTTACGCGTCCAAACCTGGTTCCGCATGCCTGTGCTTGTGTTAAAAACTGAGTCTGCGAGGGCTAGCAATCCAACATGACAAAGACTCTGACAAAATGACACTGTTGTACCCGATGTGCTTCCTCTGTCGCGATGGTAAATTACTGGAGAATACTCCAGTCCCCCATACTCGACCGACATCTGCCTTTCGCAGGAAGATTGTTTGCTCGTATTAAGAATCCGTATTTCAGGCGTGTCTCAAGCATGTGTTGCGCAATTTGGCCTATAGGTATATGTTAGTAAGAATCTCTGCCTATCAATTGCTTATAATACTAACCTAGTGCATGCCTCAACGGTTGTTCGGTGTCACCATTCTCAAATTTTTGAAATTGGCCCTTTGATAACGTCGGCATCAATGCGAGAATCAGATATTTTAACATCTTTTTTGTAATATTAAGCCAGGTTGCCGTCAGATTGTTCCATTCGTCTTTTCCCGGCTCGCACACCGAAAGGTCTCTGAAGTCCGGATTCTTGAAGATCATCAGAGCTCCTTGAGGGTGGGTATATTTAGCCCCTTCATCGAAGTCATTAGCGGCGTAAATTCCTGGGCCGAACGTGTCGGAATTTGAAGTCGATATGGCCGGAACAAAGAATGACATCGACAGCATCAGCGATTTCGGGTTGATCCCTCGAAACCATAGATCATCTTTCTCAAACCAAAGACGCCACGCAACTTTTCCTGGGCCACCATAGGGCATCTTGTCTGAGCTGAAATAACGATTCAGATAGCCCCGTCTCAATGGTGAGGGTTGGCCAGCCGGGAGGGGGCCCGGGGGCAGACGGGTGGCGAGATGGCGGAAGAAATCCCTGGTCAGCTTGTTTCCCTTGTTCGCAGTCGGCTTATACGTCGTCGTGGCCACCCACTTCCCACTGGTTGTTGACACAAGTCCCATTCCGATAAGAGAAAGATCCAGTACCCTAGTAAACCCATCTGTAACCGGGTCGTGCTCGAAGGAAGGGACTATCTTGATTAGCCCAGCATGTCCTTCCTATGCAAACCGACACTCGATCCCCTCGAAAGAACTGGTCTTCATCGAGTTTTCGTATAGCTGATTGGGACAAGCCGAGAACGACAAGCCACTGGCTTTCTGACTTTGGCTGAAGTGACTCGACAAGAATTTTGGCATAGGTGCAGAGCAACTTGAAACGGGAAAAGTGGTGAACGACGTATCCATCTGGGAGTTTACTCATGAAGATGAGGAAGGGACGGTACGAGCAACGGTTCCCTTGGTCGTGGAGAGATTGGAACGTAGCATCGATGACTCCGCGATTCTTGGGGCCGACTGGGTAGATTTTGGGCTCTGGCAACCGCGATTCCCAGCCAGGTTTTAGTGGGATTGTCATCCATCGATCCTCAGGGATGCCGACCACTCCGGGGGGGCTCACCCCAGACCTTGTATAACATCAGGAGGTCTGTCAGCTGAACTTGGTCTGAGTCTAAACCGTCCCAAAGGGTATGTACCTAAAGAGACCGCTTAAAAAGACCACTAAAAAGACCACTAAAAAGACCACTAAAAAGACCACTAAGACGACTACGGCCGTATAAGCGGCCGACTATTTATTCTTATAGTAGTATATTTCAAAGGGAGGCGGTATATAAGGCAGTACACCTAGGTATAAGATCGGAGGTCCCACTATATAACATAATGTATGGAGCGGTGTCAAAGCGGTCTAAAATCAGGCATAAACCAGGCATTTAAGTCGACAAGCCTGAAAAGACAGACATTTGACCTTTGGCCGTTGTGCCCCTTCGTAGTATGGTTACATGTAGCTCACGGGTTTATGTACTAGTATTATAACCCTACCCGAACAGAGCTCAGCTGCCTCGGAAATGACCTAAACTAGACTGCGGCATATCCGCTCCAATGGATATTGGATCGATCCTTACATCCGCAATTTGCGGATATTGGATATGAGTTGATATCCATATCCACACTAGTAAAATCTCGCTAAAATTACTAGATATAGTAATTATTTTGTATATCTCTCTAAATTTTAGTCATATGATCGCCTAAATAGGCAATTTCTTGGCATTCCTTAGCATATTGGCTGTGTTTGATATCCATTGGATATCCGCAGAAACCCAATGGATATCAGGTCCATATCCAAATCCTCAAGACTGCGGATCTTGGATATCAAGAAATATCCATATCCGCAGTTTGCGGATGTGGATTGTGGATATCCGCGGATATTGCGGATCGTGCCGCAGTCTAACCTAAACTAGTATATCTGCATAAAGTGAGTTTCTCGATAATTTATTATATAGTTACTCCTCGATATATTACTATATAAGTATTAATATTTAGCCTTTATTAAAAAGGCGATCTATTACATATCTATCTGGCGTCGTCTACTATTAATTACCTGCCTATTATATAACGAACCCCGCTCGCTTCGGCTGTATTATATTTAATATACCTATATTAGCTAACCCCGTTTTAGAATTAAAAGGACCTTTATCCTTTAAAACCTCCCTTTTAGAAGGATATCCCTATCTAAAATTAGATATAGATCTAGAAATAGATATAGGGATAAAAAAATAATAAAGTATTAAAGAGGAACTAGGAGTGGTTTATAATAAAGAAGATATATTTAGAACCCTATAAGAGGTCCTAAAATAATCTAAAAGGGTATATCTTTATATACTATAATCTATATAGATATAATATATACTTTATAGATTTAAATTATTAATTAACCTTTTTAAGTCCTAACTATACCTCCTATCTAGTATAATATATAAATAAAGCTAAAATATATATAGTATATATAATACCTTTATACTATAATTCATAGCTAGGATATAATAGATATTAATAAGCCGTTTTTAATTTAGTATCTCTTTAGTATTAAGAATTCTAAGAAATATTAGTAGTATATTTAATAGTATATATATTATAAGCGTTTTACTAAAGGTATATTGTTGGAGTTATCACGTGATTAGCATATGATTGTCACGTGACACTCCGGGTCCCAGGACTTCCAGTAGTTAGTTCAGATAGCTTCCTCTCTCTTCTTTTCCTCTCCAGAGAGTCCAATACAGTTTCCCCTGTATCATTTCATTCCTGCGTAGCCTTCTATCTCGCTAACAGTAAGATAGATAAGAGTAAAATAAGTAATATTATATTAAAAGGTTTTTAGTTGAGATTCGGAAAGGATCGCATGGTTTTTATTTTGTTAGGGTCACTAACGACTAAGTCCTGAATAGTACGGAAGCGAGAGTGTATATAAGTGTAGAAACGGCTCTACACGGAGCCGTCTAATAAGATATAAGATAGGTTTATATAGGAAAAGGGACTTCTAGGATCATATCCTCCTCTACTAAGCGGAAATAGGCCCTCCGTTTCCCTAAGGTATTATATAAGTGGATATATATAAATCCTAGGAGTAAAATTAAGGAAAGTTAGTATAATTAGATCTATCTAAAAGGATACGATTATATAGGTTCGAAATAAAGGAAATTCTTATTAAGTCTTCTAGAAATAGCTATATAAAGGTTATTAAAGCTTTATTAGGCTTAGTATTATTAATAAAGGCCTAAAATAGATAGTAAAGGTATAAAAATAGCTTTATAATAGAGGATAAAAGGGAAGTTAAAAGATATTTAGATAAAAGAGGGCGGCTTTAAAATGTAGAGTCTACTAATTTACGCCTATATACTATCTAAAAGACTCTTATTTCCGACTTTATAAATAAGATAGACCTTTTATTCCTAGTTAGGACTAATTTTTTTTCTTATATCTCTATTTATACTTCTTCTTTTTTTTATATCTTTTTATATTTATTAAATTTTATTCTAATAAATTTTTTTATATTAAAAATGCCCTATTATAGCCTTTATAGACGTTTTAGAGAGTCCTCTAAAACCGCTAGAAGCTTTATTATAGCTATATAGAGTTCTACTAAACCTATTAATACTAAACTAGGGTATATTTTATAGATTTTCTAGGAATTCTATAATACTAAACTTAGCCTTTAAGATATAGAGTTAGATACTACTATTTAGATTAAATAATAGACTAGAGAGATATATATAATATTAGGAAATATAAGGTTAACTAAAGCGGGTAAAATTAATATTAGTAAAGTAAGTCTTATATTTATAGACCTTTTAATATAAAGATATTAAAACGATAGCTTTTAATAGATAGGTTAGATAGCTATATAGAAATAATTAGGAGTATATAATAAGTTTCCCTTTCTTTTACACTCTTTAGAGGTTTTTAAAGGCGCTAAAGGAGATAGTATAGGTAATAGCGATAGTAATAGTAGTCTTATAGCTATAGATAATAATAGTATAGATATAGCTAGTTTTATAGCTATAGATAATAATAGTATAGTAGATAGTATAGCTATAACTAGTCCTATAATTATAAATAGTAGTAGTATTAAAAACGCTAGCGTAGCTATAATAGTCCCTACTTCTCTAGTCCTAGCTAAATATAGAGGGGATAGTAGCTAGTTATATCTATTATTTTTAAATATTAATATAGTAGCTCGATCTAAAGCGTAAATAGATAATAGTAAGTTTTTTTATTCTAATCGGGTTTATATAGAAGCTAATCGCTTTATTTTTTAGATAAAGGTCTTAACTAAGATAGCTTTCCTCTTATTTTATATTTATTAAGTAGTAGTATAGACTTTATATAGGACTATATTACTTCTAAATATATAAAAATAAATTAGTATTTAAATAAAGAGCCTAAGCTATTAATAACTATCTATATTTAGATAGTTTTAGGATAGCTAATTAGTTATAAAGCTTTAGTTAGAGAGGAGTGTAAATAATATATAAAGGGAAATAAGCCGTTTATATCCTACCGGATTATCTTCCTTCCTATCTAAAGATTTTAGTAGTCCTTAGCCTATATATACTACTAGTAGTCTAATAGTATAAATAAGTATACTCTTTATAAATATTTTCTTAAGTATATTTACCTTTGTTTTTTCTAATATCTTTATAGGCCCTATTAAGGATATTATTAAGAACCACTAAACTATAGGAAAAATACCCTTTTAGGTATATAACTTTATACGCCGTTTCTAACTAAGTAATATCTTCTTTAAGGCCCCTAATATATACTAGTACGCTAAGGAATAGACTTATATAGCTAAGAAAAAGGTTAATAAAAGAAAGGGTCGAGCTATTAAAGCTATAGCCGGTCCTTCTTTAGCTCCCGCTATTAAAAATAAAGGTAAAGGTAAGGCTATACTAGATCTTATAGCTCTAACTAAAGTTATAAAAAAACGCGCGGCTATTAATCTTTTTAGTAATAAAAATAAGAGTAGTTGTTGACGCAGTCACGTGATCAGCATGTGATTGTCACGCGACACTCCGGGTCCCAGGACTTCTAGTAGTTAGTGCAGATAGCTTCCTCTCTCATCTTTTCCTCTCCAGAGAGTCCAATACAGTTTCCCCTATATCATTTCATTCCTATGTAGTCTTCTCTCTCGCTGACAATATCTTATTATAGACTAATCTTATAGGATATACTCTAGTAATTCTAAATAAAAGTATTAAATAAAATCGATTCCTAATTAACTATCTATATAATTTAGTTTTAAAATAGGTAAGGGAGCTTAAAATATAAGTCTCGCTTCTAGTTTTCGATTATAATAGTAGCCTTTTTAATAAGCTATATAAATTCTATAAAGAAATTAGGAAAACTATCCTTCGGCTTTATCTTAAATTTATAGTATATAATATAAGCTTTAATATATTAATTTAGGTTTATAAAGATAGTTTTTAAATAAAAGATAATATTATTAGCGTCTTTATAAAAGGTATTAGTATTAGTATTTATCTAAAAAATAATATATAATTAAGCTTTACTTTTATAGCGATTTTAAATATAAAGTTTATAATAAATAAGTAAAGAATAATAGTCGGTATTAGCTTTAAATTTCTAGCGAATTATAGTTTCTTAGATTTTAAAATAGACCTCTTTTCTATTATTTAATATTAGGGTATTAGATATCTTTATAGTTTTATAAATAGTAGTAGCTTTTATAATTAGTATACTAGAACTAATCTAATTCTAGATATTTATAAAATAAAAGATAAGATTACTATATTTATAAATTATAATATTTTAATAAGTAGTAGTTTTATTATACTTTTAAATAAATATTATAATTAGAATCTTAGTTTTAATTTTTTTAGTTTAGAGGATAGTTACTTTATTTTTAAATTACTAGATCTTATCTTTTAATTTCTTATAATTATAAGCGAGTTTATAGAACCGCTTTTTATTTAAAGTCTAGTATAGATATTTATAGATTAGAGATTTATTTTCTTTATTATATTTACTAGTATTAACTAGTCTTTATAGATTAGAAATTAGAATATTTAGATTAAAAGTAGTAATTATCTTTTATTTATAATTTTTATTATCTTTAGATATAATAGTAGACTACTTATCTTAGTTTATCGGTAGGTTTCTTTTTAATCCGGCTATTTTAATTAGTCGGAGACTTTAGTTTAGGATTAGGATTAAGATTTTAGCTATATAATACTAAAGAATAAAAGTAGAGAGGTAATAAGGCCGAGACTAATTATAATAATAGTCTATATAGATATACTATTAAAGAAATAAGAGTAGTACTTAGTATTATATTACTAGCTAGATCTTTAATTAAAAAGAGTGTATTTAACGAGAATACTAAGTATAGAGAAGTAAAGGAAAAGAAAGAAAGGATCTTTAAGGTTAGAGATCCTTTATATGTGGGGTCCTGTCATATGCAAATAATAACTAAGGCGGAAACCTTTGGCAGAAACCTTCTTAGATCGTCACACTCCGGATCCTTATTATCTATATCCTACTTTCTATTTAGTAATAGTAGAATAGATAATAGTAAATAGGTTTATATCTATACTAGATATAGTACTTCTAGACTATATACTTTTTATAATATCTAAATTATCTTCTTTTTATAGTTTTATAAAATAGTACTACTAAAAAAGTAAGAAGGCTCCTCTATATCTTTAATTTCGAACTACTATTTTACCTTTTAAAAAATTTAGTCTACCTCTTTATCTATAAAAGCGGTAGTAATAAAGTTATTAATATATACTAGTAAAAACTATATAGAATTACTATATTTCTTTATATATATATATAGATTATTATTAAATATATAAAAACCGATCTTATTTAGCCTAATATTAAACTCTTTATTCTAAAGAGTAGCTAAATTATAAAGTCTATATAGGGCTTACTTTAACTAGTAGACCTAGCCTTTTACTCTAATATCTAGCTTTTAATACTTAAATCCGACTAATTAAATAATAAAGACTATTTTATAGTTCTTATATAAGATATTAAAGTATCTATATTTATTATATACTAAATTTAGTTAATATAACCTTCTATATACTTAGCGATATTATTTAGCTCTAGTATATAGGTAGGTATAAGCTCGAAAATCATACCTTTATTCTCTATCTATATCTAAAATTTTTAAAACTCTATTCTACTATCGATTCGCTAGATAGTTAGGTATTAGCCTTAAAGAAGCTTCTATCGTTTATAGAACTTAATTATATAGTCTATAATTTCGTCTTTTATTCGAAAATATAGGCCTTTAGTATATCGAGTATAATTATCGATAATTAGTACCTAATATTTCTCTCTATTAGGGCTAGGGGGATTTATCATCTAGGTATTAGTATAAGACTTTATACCTGGTTTCTCGACACGTTATTACTTATCTCTTAAGATCTTCTTCTTTGCTTTACTAAGCTAGCAAGCTTTATAATCGAAGTTATAGAGCTCCACTTAGTCTTCTTCTTTAAGAAGGATTGTATTAGCTAAAGAAGCGGCCATTCTTGCCATATATCCTAGGTTGCAAAGCTATAACGGATAATGATATATTCACCGCACCTGACTGAACACATTATTACACAAACTGGGCGCTAGGGGACATCGGTTGGAAAAGAGTTGGATCAATCCCAGCGTAATATGTGATGAATTCTCCCTATGTCACATGGCTTCTCCCCCATACATGTGTGTAGTTGATCACTACTCTTTCTTTCCTCTTCACACCTCTGTACACCACTTTACAGAGCTCTGGCACTCCGTACAATACCACTTTGTACAGCCTTTTCATGGTCTCGTTTACACCGTAGATCTTATCAATATGACCAAGCGATTCAACAAGCCTGCCATTGAGAAATAGCCCCAGATGCGGTCGACAGATCTTTGTCGAGGCAGTCTGGGTACTTGTTTCAAGTATGTGGAGGATGACGCTCTTCCTTCCTCCAGGTCGTTCCCAACGGGGAAGGGAGACCAGCAAATATTGTCACAGAGGATGCTTCATGGACGAGAAGACCGATCCGACTGTACTATATTTAACGTCCTGTATAAGAAGCCTGCTAGGCCCCAATCCATTTCCAAAGAACCTGCAACAGCTGGCCGCGGTTGACCGGTTTTCCGATATAATCATTCATCCCATTAGCAAGATACGTCTCCATATCTCCCTTTAGCGCATTTGCCGTAAGGGCAACGATAGGCACGTCGATGCCCATGCCTCTGATTTGCGATGTCGCTTCCAGACCGTCTATCACCGGCATGCTAATGTCCATGAGAACCACATTGTAGGACAAAGGCGTTTGTTTGACTTGTCGGACGGCTTCCGCCCCGTCCCCGGCTACGTCGATGCGCTGAAACTCAAGGCTTTGAAGAAGCTTGAGCATTACCGTCTGGTTGACAAGGTTATCCTCGGCAAGTAAAATACGCTTGCGGGGCGCAATTTCTCGCACTCTGTTCAAGAGGTCCTTTGCATCATCAGTTGAAGGAATGGCAGGTTGCGTGTTCGAATAGCCTGTGCCTACACGGCCCATCCTGGCTGTGAACCAGAACACACTACCTTTGCTTTGTGGCCCGGGTCTGTAACCCGCCGTACCGTCCATGAGTTCCGCTAAACTTTTGCAGATCGAAAGACCAAGGCCAGTGCCCTGGTATTTGTGGGTAGTGGAATCGGCAAATCGTGTAAATGGTGTGAAGAGTGTATTGAGAGCGCAATCAGGAATTCCAACTCCAGAGTCAGCAAACTCTGTTGTAATCATATATGTCTGTGGGTCTGATTCGACGGGAGAGAATGTCGTAGAGACTCGAATATAGCCCGTCTCCGTAAACTTCACTGCGTTCCCGAGCATATTCTGAACCACCTGACGATACCGTAAAGGGTCACCGCGCACAACTTTAGGTAAGTCCGGTGGAATCAAGCAGCTCAGCTCAACTCCGGGTTTTAAGAGAGACCTGCAGTTTCGCATCACAGCATCAAGAATGCCCTTGATTTCCACGACGTCGGAGTGAAGAGAAAAAGACCCAGATGACAGCTTCGAGTAGTCAAGGACGTCATTGATGATCCGGAGCAAGACCGAGGTCGAGTCCTCAATTATCGAAGCGTATTCAAGTTGCTGGTCGGTAAGATCGCTGTCCTTCATCATCGCGAGCGCAAGCTGCATACCGTTCATCGGGGTCCGTATCTCATGGCTCATGTTTGCTAAGAAATCCGTCTTCATCTTCGCTGACTCCTCAAAGGCTGCGATCATGCGTTGCTCGGCAGCCTTCCGCTCCGTGAGGTCACGCGTGACCTTGACGAATCCCACGTGACGGCCAAGTTGATGTATGGGGGTGATCAACACGTTGGCCCAGAAACGTGACCCATCTTGTCGATACCGCCAGCCTTCGTCTTCCATCCGTCCTTCCCGTAAAGCCCGCGCCAGACCTCTGCCTGGCTTGTCTATATCAAGGTCCGCGGGACTATAGAAGATGGAGAAGTGCTTGCCGATGATTTCCGATGGAGAATATCCCTTCAATAGCTCGGCGCCAAAATTCCACGTGGTAACGTTACCCCGTGTGTCGAGCATAAAGATGGCGTAATCTTTCACAGTATCGACTAAAATCTTGTAAGTTTCGTTCATGTTGGCGTGCTGTTCATCAGTCGCAACACAATGATCTTGTGGGGTGTTTTGAGCCTCCAATACGACGTAGATCAACGATGATTTTTCGAAAATTGGTGTTATGCGAAGCTGATAAATCAAATTTTCGCTCTTGACGTGTATACCGTTCAGTATTTGAACCTTTTCCGAGACGATAGCTGTATGTAACGCTCCATACAGAGTAGGAGTGTTTGGCGCAGGAATAGTGTGAACCGGAACGTCGCAAACGCACGTGCCTACCAGTTCATCCTTAGATTGACCCGAGAAGGCACAATGACTGTCTGAAACCTCCACAACGCACAAATTCTTATCAAGAATCAAGGTAGGAATCGGGTGATAACGATAAATCCGACTCAAGGAGGCATCGAGACCTACGCATTCCTGCGGCGTCTCCATCTTCTTCTCGTCCTTTGAATTTGAGCTCCGGTTGGGTTCCGCTGGTGCCGTCCCCTCTTCTCCTACAGGCGTTGTGATAAGAGGCTTGCAGGCTGGACTACTGGTATCGTCCACAGTAAGACCCTGGAGACCGCTAGTGAGAGCCATAGTGGCCGTCCGTCTCCGAACTATTAGTTGATACAGTGAGCAGAGTAGGCGATGTAGGTCCCAATCTAAAAAAAAATTTGAGAATGAGTCGGGTGTGGGGCCAATGAGGCGGCGTATTTGAGCGAATTTCTTCTTAAGACAGGTTAATGAAAAAAAAAAGAGGGTTAGGGGCACGCTGAAGTAATGCGGCTAGTGGAGCAAAGAACGAACCAGCCGAGGGGTGGGGGCCTACTGCTCTGGTACACGCGGTATGCATCATCGGCGGGGCCCTACATAGGCAGATGTTCTTTCAGAAACAGGGTGGCGCCTCATACGTCATTAGCCGTCAGATCCTGACCATTCATATGCGACTAAAGTACGCAGGATCATCCACTGGTTGTAAGTGGGTGGCTCATCCTTCCGAATCATGTCCGCAAAATTGCCAAGATGCATGGTCGTATCAATTTTGGCGTGTATTATTATACAGATAACTAGAACACGAGCTTTGCTTCCACCATAGAGTACTTTGTGCTAGAGGGAGCCATTTCTGTGTATGCGATATCACAGATCTCTGCAACCGTGATCTACGCCTCTGGAAGTTTGTTGGACTATATTGTCATCCACCACGACCTTCGAGCCTTTACTATTGACCCAAAGAATACGAGTGATAAAACATAGGTCGATCTCTAGTTTATCCGCAAGCCTACCTTTTAAGGTTGAGAGACATGCGATCCCTAAGGTATATTGCATAATGGTTGCCCTGAGGCTGCTTCCCGCTTCAGTGAACTGGACGTAAATGTATGCAACTACGACAAACTAAGCAAATGAAGAACAAAGTCTGCTTTATTATAGTACGAACCATACTTGGAAGAGTGACTTGTAGGGCTTGGAAAGCCCTACTCGGAAGGTCTAATAGAAAGTTTTGTCATTTTGGGCGGACGTTCTTAGCAGTTAGGGCTATAGAGGTCCAATTGTACGTTAGCGATTGAGCCGCTCCTTCGGAGGCTAAGTTCATAGTAGGTATGCCGTATTAGGTTTTTTAAGACTCCAATTTTTATGGAAGTACTTGGTCCATATGGTAAAGAGATAGGATAAAGATCTGTATCATCCTTGACGTTACCACGGGGACCATGTACACTCACTGGACGGGCCGATAAAAGGATCTCAGCCGTTATAGGCAACTCGGCGTGAAGGTCTTTATCCGACACGGGGCTTTTGGGCGAACTTAAACACCACTTACGCGTCGTCTGAGGCTGAATATCGTATTACCCATCGTTCATCAGACTGTTCTTATGATTTCGTCTATCAAAGTCCACACTTGTCTCTCTATCAAATAATTTGTTTGCTAAGCTTCTCAATTATTTCCTTAACATGTGTCTTGTCATTCATGAGTTTCGTTCGGCACCCTAATCCCCAAGGAGCCTCACCACATAGTAGCACATTTTCGACTCGTCCTCTAAGGTCTTGATATTGTCATACAATCGCAGCATTTTTCTTTTTGTATATAGCCTGACCTGTACCCCTTTCGCCCCTATTGAGCGGCTGAAATCAGTTGATACGAAGTTTAACCTCAGCGAAATTCCAGCCTTATAGACTTTCGTGGTCGAAACAGCTGTCCAGGTGACAAAACCATTAACACAAGCTTTTCAGGCTGTATCTGGTAATGTTCCTGGTTTCTAACATCGCCCCAGGAAGGATCGACTTACTTGCCAGCTAAGGTCCTGCCTTTGCGCTCATAGGCTTCTTTCGCGCCTCGACCTTCTTTCCATAGCTGCGACGACGAACCTGGATTTGAAGGATACATGCACGAACGTTCCATATTCAAGAAACCCAGCTGACTTTGTGTGTGAGGTAGAGTCTGATACGGTGAGGCAGTATGTTTGGCCTTTGTTGAGGTATGTCTGGACTTTCGTTGGCATGCCAAAGCACTGCTGCCAGGGCTTGCAGCGTCGCATGGTAACGAACATGGTAACGAACATGGTAACGAACATGGTAATGAAATCTATCAAGGATATTAATAAAAAGTATGTAGCGTGGGTTGGGCCTAGGCGTACTTTTCTCCGCCGCCATATGGCCAGTGTTCGCTGACAGCCTCGGATGTGGCGCTGTCAAAACTTGAGTCTGGTTGTTCATTGGAACCGTCGGTCAAAACATACTGATCGGTGCCGTCTGCTGTCCCTATCCAGGATCGCGGTGCATAATAGTCCTAGATATATCGTCCGCCTGTCCAAAATATGTATTGTTGATGAATTCTCTCTACGTCACGTGACCTATTCCCCATATACGTAGTCTGCACTACTTCCTTTCCTCTGTGTCTCTTACATAGCTCTTTGCACAATTCCACGTTGTATAGCCTCTTTATGATCTCCTTCACACAGTAGATCTTATCAATTGTCGCATAGCCAACGTTGGGAATCAACCAGCGAAGGGAAGCAATCCGGCCCGTTCAAGAAATCTGCGATCACGTGGGATTGATTCAGCAAGAAGGGGCAAACAATTCGCATTCCATCGTATCATTGGAGAACGAAGGCCTCCTGCCTTATTGTGAAAGACCGCTCCCGACCCTGGTAGATTGCAATTGTGGAATGTCTCGTACTTTCGGGCACAAACCATCGGGGTGAACGGATCGATGCATGGAAATTGTGGGCAACCCGGCTGGCTTAGAGAGCACTGAACTGCAGACTTGCATGCTTCTTAGAATTTCTTCCTCCCAACGGCCATCAGAACCGACGCAGAATATGAAGCAGTGAGTTGCTGGGCTGCTCAATACCTCCCCGGGATAATAACTTGAGAAGGAAATGCCAGGTTGCTCTCGTGGTGCTTACCACCATGAAGAATACTAAAAGGGACCTCCCATAAGCAGATGGGGGGTAAAGTAAGGGGCTGCTGGAAAGAAAGAGCGGAAGGCCTATAACCCATAACTTTTATGATATGTCTTTTCGGCAGCAAGTGGCTGGACTAAGCTATGTTAGGCAAGGGCGCATACACTTACCGTGAAACTAGAATGACTAATTGCCGGAAATACACAACCCACTAGTTATACCATATTCTGCTATGATCTGACTCAATCCGCTTTTGCCAAGGCCTTAAACAGGTCATAACATAACCAATACATTACGGTAATCTAACGGTACTAGAAAATATTTGGTCCATTGGATAAAGTGGACTGTACGATGTCCTTAAATCCCCTGTCGAACTGGCCCTGGTGATGTTTGTAAGCAGAAAGTGCTGGCCTCACAAAAAAAGCGCGACGCTGTTGCTATGCCGCGCATTTGTGAGCTGGGCATGGAAATGGGCCGCAATAGGGCGTTTAAGCCGTGGCTATGAAAGCATCAGTCCTCGTTAGTGAGGGTTGTGGAGCCGTGAGACTTCAATCAGATGATGCTAAGAAGCAAGCTGACTTGCTGACCCCGCAGCTTTATCCCCTGGTATTTTCTCCATGGCTCCCATCAATACAGTAGAATACGAAAACAGTTTACCTCGCAGACACTTAGGCTTAGTCTCTCGGCCTGTACCCGCCACCAGTAGACAAAATGGGCGACGACACTGTGCGACACTAGGCCGGTCTTGCAGCCAATTCAAGAGGCGAGGAACAAGTCTAATAGATCGTTCACCCCACGCGGCCCATGCAAAACGCATACCTTCCGAGTGGAAATCGTCTAGCAAAGGCGGTCGTCTGCCAAGGTCTGACAGGCCTTTGTGCGATCGTAATCGTGACAATAATACTGTAGGTAAGTCGAGCTGAATTCTTGACGATAGTTGCGATTCCAACTTGTAGATCATCTTTCTGATCTAGGATCGCAGCAGTGTTCCCACAAAGCGGGGCGACCCCACACAAAACTCCATGGTATGCAGAGATACAATACAGGAAATTCGAAGAGCTGTTGTCACACGAATATCTTTACCTTGGTCCCTGCATTTGCAAATTGAGTTTTGGGAGAACCAAGAGTCAGTTTCCAAGAGTCAGTTTCCAAAAGCCTGGGACTAGACCGACCGCCGGTCTGGAACTAATATACTCGGGAAACCATAAAAGCTGAGCCAACTCCGAGTTACCGCCAGGAATTCTTTGATGGCGGTAAGACGCCCACGTCAACTCGACCTTGCTTAGGGAAATGATCTGCGGGTTATTAGAGGTCTGCTCGATGTAGGCAGGCATTCCTACGCACGACAAAAGTCTGATAGTTTTACATTTATAAAGTCAAGATTCTGCTCCACATACCCGAAGCTGATCCATGATCATTTCCAGTGGGCGTTCTCGTACTTCCGAGTATTTCTGTATACGTCATAGCATCCTGCCATGCCCAGATCCAGGTTTAACAACAATATCATCTCCACGGTGGTGCCGATTAGCCATCTTTATCTAGGGGATGATGAGACAGACTACCTTGGAAAATGTTTTACTGGAGAGGTAGAAAGCGTTCGCCTCACATTTGAGGATCAATATGGCCGAATCCGGGACCTGCAGTGCGAAATTGCTGAAGATGTGGACTTCCGCCCTAACGAAGGCGTTGTGCTATTAGAACATCAGAGTGAGTAGTCCTACCATACGGAATTAATAAACTACCACTGACCATCCATTTCTAGGGGTCCATAAGTTTTACCTTCAACAAGGCAGCAAAAAGACTTGGCTACTTTAAAGCATGCAGCTAAACTTTCCTGGACGTGAGTTGCGGACGTGATGCCTATGTGCCTGGAAACATAGACGCGATTTCGGAAGTAATACACTGTTTCTACACAAGCATATTGATAGTAAACCTACTCGTAAAGCATTATACTGAATGGAGGTCGATAAGAGGGAGATATTGGCGGGCAGGCTGACCAAGTCCACGTCGTCCGCAATTGCATGGCGTATATCCCTAGTCCCCACAGACATACTGTGTGTGAATAACCCAACAGGAGCCAAGTGCAGATGACGCCACTTATAATTGTCAAAGATGCTTAGCGGCGCGGTTTCGTATGTGCAATGTACTGCGGCCATAGGACCAGAAGAGCGACTACTTTCGACGTTATCCGGCTGAAGCTGCCGGACATAGCGCCTCAAACACCAGAGGTTGATTCGGGAAAGGCTGTAGTTGACCGCGCAATAGATGGGAAGTCGGAGGGACACACTAGCGACCTGCACACCACTGATCTCCCGGTCATGGGAACGGGCGTTAATGTATCGGAGAATCCCTCACACCTTTTCCTTGAAGCCGTAGGTCACTTGCGCTAGTGGTTCAGCAACATTTGCCTTGTCGATGGACTTCTTTAATAGAGCCGCCTTGGCAATTTACCTGCCATGAGGAGGCATCGTCTTTCGTGGTGTAAGCGTAATTCCTGATGTAGTAAATCAGCAACAAGGACATGCAAATTGTTTGGAATCCAACGATGTCACGGTTGGAATTGGCACGGCTGGCGACGGCCGGATTCCACGGATTTATCCGGGGCTGATTAGGAGCGATGTGAACCAGTCCAAAATCATCTACCTTAGAGGTAGGAACGAGATCGCGAGACATGCTGAATCGACAAACACTTTTTTTCTGAACTACGTTTGGCGGTCCTTGAAACATGCGGCGTGGTGGCTTCTTGAATAGACTTGCATTTTACGAGCGACGCAATTACTCTCATGGCAATGGGAGATGAAAGTCGTCATCGGGTTCAGTTTGTGCCTGACGGAGGTATGCTGGGAGTGTTCGCTTCAGGACCGTGAGGAATACTCTCATCAATACCTTGCTTAATGATTGACTACAAATAGCGAATCATTTGAGCCACGAAATTGTTATAGTGGAGAAGTCGATCCCGTAAATTATCCAAAGCTAGATTTCCTATCACCCATGCCAATCCGTGGAGATACAGCCTTCTTCGATCGTTCGTCTCGACAACAGCAAATTGATTGGAGGGGTTGCCAAGGATACTGAGAATACCGAACCGACCAGTTTAGTAGCGAAAAGGCCGTCTAGGGCGGCATTACCGACGTGATAGAAAAACTCGGCGACGGCCACCGGATTGGATGTAGCCGTAGCCGCATGGGCAGTGACATTTACCGTAGTAAAGATGTTCACAGAGTACTTCACACCAGCTAGCATCAGGGCTAGGGATTTCGCAGGTCTGAAGAGTTGATAGTAATACAAAAAACGGGCATGCCGTATCGTGTGATCAGACCTCGGATTTCAGAGCGCGTTCTTAATGTCTGAGCAAAGGATCCCCGGACCTATGTTCCAATACTCTCTCATTTTTTGCCGCAGTGGTTGGATGATTGGATGCCCAGTTCGGTGGCCGGTTGCGCCCGTTTTGGCTGCGCCATGGAGCTGCTTCACCGTCAGCGAGGCGATGCCATCTATCGACATCTAATTCTTCCGTTTAGTGAGGAATGCGTCGCCCATCGAAGATTTCTGGAGCTGGGTCACATCATACAGCATGTACACGGAGGTTCCCTGGCATCGGAACCTAAGCAATAAGCAGAAGAAAGTATATTTTTGTAACTCCTTACCAGGCAGAAGTGCTTGTTGTAGGCTATACAGTTGTGTCTACGGTATCGGTCTGGCTGACTCAACGAACGCGTCGCTAAGTGCTCTCTCCATTCATCACCTTCTCCCTCACTTTACTCTCTCGGTGGCTGATGAGGTCTCCTTATGTCACATGACCTCTTCCATGTATGTAGGCTACACTACACTTCCTTTCCACTTGTGCTTTACACATAGCTCTTTGCAAACCTCAATCACACTGTACAGCCTTTCATGATCCCTCTTACACAGTAGATCTTATCAGCGGCCCATCTGTATGTCTGAGTGTTGAGGCTACGAAGCAAGAGAGAGGGAGGGAAAATCGTGAAGAAGAGAGGTGATGATGCATCTATGGAAAGGGGCTGGTATATAAGCCAGCGATATGACAAACGAGACAAGCTAGGCAAATGCTCAAAGAGCTCAGTCTATATACAGAGACAAACGCTTACCCTGCATGCATTGCATGTCAACACTGAGGCCCATGCCTGATCGGTGCCTAGCATGTCCGTAACAGCTATTAAAAAGTAGTCATAAAATTAAACAGTATTATAGGGCAAACTGCTTCTTCAGGTATAGCTTAAGATTGGACTAAGTGCTTAATGTACACCTTTAAGTAGTCTCTAAGTAAGCGTAGTCTTCCGCACGACCCAGTAATGGGTCTGGGGCCCCAAACTGGGTTATAAATAGTGCAAACACACTTTTATTAAAAATACACTATGTTTTAACGTTGTAATTATCATATTAACCTTCGTAATATTATTATCTATAAATTAACATATATATATTTATTAATAATTTATATCGATGTGTATTTAGAAGTAAAAAGCCCTAGTTTCAAAGTTGAAAATAAATTACATAGTAGTTGGAGAAAGCGGTGTACCTTTCTATAGGATATATATATATATCTTCTAGATAATAAGAGAACTCACCCACTTCTCGGATTATATTCTAATATTTAAATAATATTTGAATAATATATAGATATAATATATATATATATATATATAAGCTTATGATATGAAATCTCTATAATTAGCTTTAGTATAGCAAGTGATATTAGGTGTATTACGTATTACGAAGACATAAATTATACAGGGCCTGGGTCGAACTGGGCCTAAACTAGGTTTTCTGGGGCCCCAGTCATCGGGTCTCGGGGTTCTGGGTCGGGACCTTCGACCCAAAATGGGTTCTGCAATGGAAACACCTTCACCCGGTGCTGGCATACATAGAGAATCGGCTTTACAACCGCGTACAAAGCCACCGCCCCCCAGGGTGTGGAATATGTAGGAAGCCAGGACACAGGAGAGAGGCATGCCCAGATAGATGATGATTTTTTTTAAATTTAATTCAATGGCGTTTTGGTTGACATAAATGTATTTGAAATTAGTAGGTTGGGTAGGGTGCGCCGCTCGCTTGTGAAATACGTTAAGCGCTCACTAGTTAAGCGTTTATTAGAACTAAAGGGTTAGTCACGTGATCAGAATGAGCAGCTTACTCAGTCTGAGCCCCTAGGCACCTACTGAAATCTGCTTAGTGAGCCTGATTCTAAGCGCCATCATAAAAGCGGCGGCAGTTTAGATAGAAAAGCGCCACCCGGCAGAGGAAATTAAGTACGTATAAGTATCCACATAATTAATTACATGACACCCCGTCGTAATCGTTCTCAGAACGGAAATCTCTTGATCAAATGGAATTTGGAGCAAGTACCTGTCCTTTCATAGGAATAAGCATTCGTGGCTTCCTAGTGCAAGTATTATTCTCCCATATCGGCTGACGAGTGCCGCAATCCTTTCAATGTTCGTTTATTAACCACTGCTCATGTTGCTGAAAATTTGAGCCATTGTTGTACCACTTTTGGATTTAAGCTTCCAATCTGCAGATTCGACCGCGACCTGTCCCCGTTTCTCTGTACCCCCTCACCAACTTTCGCCAGGTTGAGTGATAATCAGCACGATTATGAGCGAAACCTACCTTAAGTGTGTCGCGTTTCGCGACTTCATGGTAGGACAATTTCGGGGTCAATTGGTGAAAATAGACAAAAAGGAGGCTGACTTACTTGCTGCTCCATTCCTTCACTTTCCAACTTGAAACCGTAACCTGATTCTTTGCAAACGGCGCTACCAATGCGGGCCTGGACCACACGTTCGTGACAGGTAAAAGATTCCAATATGGGTTTGCCGGGTTGTGGGGCCGCAGAGAAATACTCGGCGTTTGGAAAATCATCTTATCCAAAACTTACCTTTCCCACCAACCTCCTTACGCAGATTGCCCCCTCGTTGCGATCTGCTTCTCAGAATAGTGCCCTACGATCGTTGATTCTCTTTTCAAACGGATTATTGCTGTTGGTGAACCAGGCTTAATAGGAGTGGTAGACCCGACGCTCAAGGTCGTGAAATGAACACCTGCATTTAAATGCGAGTGGGTCGATCTCGTGCCTGCGTATGCAACCGCTGTATTGGCCCTAATGGCTATTCGAGGCTGAATTGCAGCTTCACGAGATGTCATGTAAGGGTCGGGGTTTGAACAGGGTTTGAAGGAGCTCGAACGACCTTACCAACCACGCAGTATTTTGCTACGAGAGGCACAGGCCTATGAAAAAGAGAGCCACGTGTCTTCCGCGCTAGAGCTTCCGGTCACCGCCAATCTTCTCGGTCTTCCTACAAAAGCAAGGTAGAAGACCGCGAATGAATACACCGGTTAGGTATTTAGACAGGTTCAGTTAGTTGCTGTCTATCTGTGTCATCCCTTGGCTATCCTTTGCGCTATCGGTGTTATACCCGTATGAGCTTCCCCATAGCAATCAAGCAAAAGGGGAAAAAAGCGAAACATGATGTTAGGGCCTAGTGAAGGGCAGGAACGTCCGCCTGGTTATGACGCAACTATTAGGTTTTCACGGGAGCCCCCCTTCATCTTAGAGCATGGCGCTTCTCTTACCGTATCCGTTGTGGTGATGTTCGGAGAGTCCGGAAGATTCCCAAGAATGCAAACGCAAGCATATGCCGTCAATGTGTCCCTTGTCGACGAATACGGTGCAAAAGCAAGTGGGGGATTACAAGGCAGCTTGACTTCTAATATACAGTTTCGCCCCGATCAACATGCGCATGGCTTTGTTGTGTTTAATAATCTCGCCATTTGCCAGACAGGGCCGCAGCGACTCCGGGCTTTGCTTGGGGCACTTTCATGCCCCGGAATGACCGTCGAGGCGCGTGCCGATTCAAAAGTTTTCCACATCAGTAAGTGGAATCTGAATAGGAAGATATCCTTCGTACCATGTCACTGGGATGCCACTAACGCATACAAAAGCGTTTTGAAGAATGTAGCCTTTACAGGGTCCTGGAAGAACGAAGATGAAACGGCAAAGGATGATTCAGATCCTTTGGCTCAAGCAATAGAAGGCTCAAACTTGGCTCGTGCATTGGATGGGCCGGTGGATAAGGAGACGGAGAAGTGAAACAATAAATGAGGGCACTGTTAGAGACTGCTTCTTTAGTCGTTATGTCGGTCTCTGAATGATCATGGGAACTTTCCTGTTCTACGGTAACGATCGTCTTTATATGCTTTTCAAGGCGATTTCATCGACGCCAATGCCAAGCCGTCTTTCATCCAAGGAGCTCAATCATGGAAGAAGTTGTAGCAGCCTAGTTAGTTATAGAATGGCGGCCATATGTATCTACCCGTACCGGATTCTCCCTGGCCGCCCCGGAGAAAAAGAGAGGGGGGTTTTTGTGTGTGGGGAGGGGAGGGAAGATTTATTATTTGAGCCGCCGCTGCTTTTATGAAGGATGAAGGTGCACGGACTCAGTGAGTAACCGCAGTGATTTGTGGTTTCGGTGCGATTCGGGCGGTTTGGTTCTCGTTTGAAGTTTTGTTCCCATTTCTGGTCTTTAGCGCAGTCTACTCACGGTCCAAAACCTTCAACTCACGTTCCTGAGTTGATACAACTCCTGCTCCCGGCACGGGCTTACTATAAACGGTAAATTGTAATCCATCGCTTTCAATACCATTTGCGTCAATCACATCCTCCTGTCAATAATATTAAACTTCCTCACCTTAAATAAAATGCAACATGCAAGGCCCACTCCCTCTCCAGCCCGCCATATATAGGCCGAATGCCACAGTATAAGGGCTGGGGATGGTCAAGTTGAAGGGGGTCACGTAACGGTCAACAATTGTCAACGTGACTGCCATGGTGTCATTGATGATACATAATTGGAACTGGGGTAAGAAGAGCTGGGGTAGAGACGAATGCGTTTGTATTCAAAATACTGTTAAGTTCTGCGCACTTCTATTTCCGACAATATATTCGAAGCCCGCGGCTCCTGAAAAGATAGGCGGTTGATCTTGCTACCCTGGCCACTTGCTAGGTCATTCTTTTACTTTAAAACAGGCCACGCGGAATTTTTCTATACATGAAACTACCGCGCACTGACTATCCCTTGCGGTTCTCAAAAGCAATCAAAACACGACAATATGACATACCTGCTGACCAACCGGATCGGGTTCTTACTGGGAATGCTGAGGAGAGCATTGCCACTAATGTTGGATATGGCTTTTTAGAGAGCGTCTCGTTTAAAACGTGAACGGCCGAAGCTGATCCCGAGTCTTCTCTGCGGACTCACTTTAAACTCAATGAGATCGGGGGTATCTTGGACTTTGCAGTTCCATTGGGTTCGGATTGGCCCGGCCCGACAGCCCGACCAATCAAAATAACGCTTGATTCCTGTTCTGTGATTTGTCAAATACCTACTAGCCTCACGGCCGTCTGCATCCGCCAGAAATTTGGCGCCAGTTATCTCGGCAAAAGGACACAGAACGGCTGATGGACTCTAAAGAGACCGGTACGTCTAGCCCCAACGACAATGCCTTGGGCGTAACAAGCAATGAAACGCCTGCTTCCAGTGTTCAATCATGGCTTGGCAGGCGCCCAAACACCCTCGAGTCAAATGTGTTCAGAGCGTTGTCCTCGAGCCCAAGCCAGCCGCTCACGCAAAGCCTTGCTTCGCAGCCCTCGATTGAGAAAATTGCCATCCCACGAGGACGAAACCGCCGAATTTGGACGTCAAATAGGAGAGTAAGTCGAGCATGCGACATTTGCCGCGAGCAAAAGGTCAAATGTAGCGGCGATCGGCCCGCATGTCGACGATGCCACGAAGGCGACATCACTTGTATCTACACAGACGGAAAGCGAGAGGAAGAAGCAAGGTTCAGTAGCCGAGTCTCACAGATATAATTGACGTATGATCGGCTGACACTGTATTCAGACAGTCCGCGGAGCTCATGTCTCAGGTTCGAGTGTATGAAGACCTGTTACGTAGTCTGCATCCTCTTCTCGACCGTCAATTAGCAAATCAAATTGAGAAGGTCGTTAGTGAAGTAAGAAAACACGGGCCAGATGAATATTCGGACAAGCAGCTGATGATAACTAGTTTCCAGGCACACCTTCGACAACTCCGAAAACGATCCCCGATACCGAGCAAGTACAGAGAAACCCCATACAGCCGACCGATCACACCATTGAGGACCTCAACCGTGCCGTCAATACTCAGGCGGCAGGTCTCTTGGGTAGACCATCAGAGGTAGCGTGGCTCTCTAGACTCCGCTGTGAAATGGACCAGCACATGAAAGCAGAGTATCCGTTAGAAAGGTCAGAACAGAACCCACTCTTGTCTACCAACTACTTCCTCGACGACTTGCAGAGTCCTATAACCTATCCGAATGATTTTCTGGATTGGCCCTCGGAAGAAGCTGCTAGCCAATTGGTGGATAGTTACTTTCACATTGTGCACGCGTCGTTCCCCTTTGTTGGGAAGTTGTACTTTCTGAAACAATTTCGCATTTTTTATGCCAATCCACGTAAGCAGCCGGGCTGGGCGTGGATGGCAGTTTTCAATCTAGTGTTGGCTATCGCTACACGTCATAGCTCTTTGATGAGAAAGGAACCGGAAGCTGGCACTGGCACACACATGTCATACTTCACAAGAGCTTGGCAGCTCTACATGAGGAATTATGCTGCACTCGACCACCCAAATTTACAACAGGTACAGGTTGAATCCCTTATGTCAATATACATGCTTTCAATAGGCCATGTAAATAGGTATGTGTATTCGACTACCGCGCTTTTAAAATCGGGGACTGATGACGAGCAGGGCGTGGCGGATGTGCGGCGTCGCAATGAGGTCAGCAGTGGCTATGGGAATCCACCTTCGTAGTGAGAGTGAAAGCATTTCTTACATATCCAAGGAGACAAGATATCGTCTTTGGTGGGCATTGTACTCGCTTGACATTCAACTATGCTCGATGACTGGACGCCCACCCAACATGAGCCTAGAATACTGTACTGCCTTTCTCCCAGCACCCCACCGGGAGGAGGACTTTCAAGAAGACCATGTTTCCCGGTTCATCGCGGACGACCATACTCGGAAGGCTCTACTGGCATCTTTCATCCCGCGAGCGTTCAAACCGGACGGGCAAGGGAATAACCAACATGCAGAACCTCTACATCACTCCGCTATAAGCGAAAGAGAAGACGATGTTCCACGCATAGCCTTCGAGACAAGCAGTGCTAAGCCTAACACGTCGCTATACTTCCTGTATCGCTTAAGCTTGACTTGCATTGGAAGAGCTGCCTTGGACGAAATCCACTCGCCTAGGACGGCATCTCTTTCATGGGATGAGTTAGAGGGTACAATCGCGAGAAACAACGCATCTGCTGACAATTGGTTGGCTAAGCTACCATATATCTACCATTTCGAGAAGCCATCGCCGAATTGCCCATTTGTTCGTCAACGCACTAGCTTGGCATTTCAATTCTACTCGGTCAAGCTCATCATCCTGGAGCCGTGTTTGCGTCGTGCGATCAGGGTATCGTTCGATGGCCCATGCAGCAAACACTGTCAGTCTATGGCCACTCTGTGCATGCAGGTAGCAGGAAGTGTCATCAACCTTCTTTGCGATAAAGCAGATGTTCGCTGGTTATATGGGTATTGCCCATGGTGGTCCATAGTCCACTACATTATGCAATGTTCCGCCATCCTCCTGGTCGGCCTTGTGGGTCAAATCAACCTTGGGGAAATCCAGAACGCGGCAACAGTGCGCAACGTCAAAAAGGCTTGCGGATGGTTATATGAGATGTCTAAAACAGATGATTATTCCAAGCGCGCATGGGATATCTATAGTAGATTAGCTGCCCGTCACAGTTCAGATTTGGTGCTTCTATCGACTTCAATCAGTTAACTTCATCTTCGTCATGACCGAATGATAACCTACCAATATCTAGCTTCCTGTTGCACAGCTGCGGCTTCATATTACGACGGTAGTACAGTAGTTCTGAAATACTGCTAAGCAATTGTACGCAAGTCATACGGTATCATGACGATGGCTCATTGATTGTACCTGGAAGGCGGCGGGAAATGGAAAACACGATGATCATACGAGACTGTAGAAACATAAATACCGTCTCAGGTTGCACGAATGGCTGAAAAAGGTCTACTTTGATGGCCTCAGACACGCGACAGAATGATTCCATCCTGAGCATATGTAGTCATGATGGTACTGTGCTACTTGCATTGGATCCATGCCAAGTGGGACCAGCCGTTCGCCTGAGATTAATCCATTATCGCATCCTGATGTATCAACATAAACTAGGTGATAAGTTTCAAAATCAGGAAAATTGTGCAGATAACATTCTCGCAGGTCGGCATTCCGCTCCATAGCTTGTTGTTGAGTGGTCTTGTTAGGCCAGCATTTGGCAACCAGGCCTTTTCTAATGCTACAGTTTGTACCCAAGGTCTCAGGACTGGTGAGAAACCGCCATCTCATTGAGGTATAAGCCGGTGTTTTCGGATGGTAGTGGCAGAGTGCTTGTATAATTAGTGGTGTCACAGTCCATTTCCGCCTTATTTGAGTTGGAGGCTCGTGGACACTTCCAAATTGCCGCAAGTTCCTGCGAATATCTATGATCGCAGCCTGGTGCATTCAGCCTCTCCGGCCATCTGAGAGACTGTATCATATCCAGGACGAGACTCAGTTTTGACTGGGGAAGCCTGGGGACCATTCTGCAAAGACGAAACGCAATTTACCAATGGCCAGTCGAGATTCGTTTTTTTACCACAACTTCGATGTGTTCACTGGAATCCAATGGAGTTTGCATTTTCAAAATCCCGGTGAAAACCGTAAACCGCAAATTTGGCAAACTATTTAATATGACGTTTGTATAATGCCGGTCAAAAGCTTTTCACTTAACGTTGAGTACAAGCTACTAAAATATTTTTTTCATATAGCAAGAGTCAAACGCACCAAAGTGAACAGGCTCGAAGAGCTAGATCATCTTACCTGATGGACATGTAGAGAACTTAGCCATTAGGAGAGAAGCTTAGTTCAATAAAATTTCCATAACAATCTCCGTTGAAATCTCACCAACTTAGTTGAATCTTTACTCTGGTCATTAAGCGTATCTAACTATGGCTGAAACAGAGAGTTAAAAAGCTGGACTGCTTCAGTGAGGTGCTTCCACCCTCAGTTTGTGGTTGGATCTCCTAGGATTTACAACTTCCTTGCAGATAAAGTAGTTGTTTGACCGGGCGGAAGATATAGATGTTGGGACTAGCCTGCCCTTCGCTAGTGGTGGAATCAGACATATGCAAGCAACGAGAAGAGATCTACTTAGAACTAACTTCTGAAGGTTAATATACAAGGCCTATCGGTTATATACGTACTGTCTCTAGCGTATAGCGACAAGGCCAAATATGGTTGACAGAAATACTAAAACCATAGGGCTTTTCGGTCAAAGAGGAATGATATTGCTTCGCACGCCTCAATATAGAGATAGCCTACTAGCTAGAAAATTGGTGCAGTAATGTGTACACCTTCAGTACTAAGTACGAATCAAGTCTCCTCGGCCATACCACTCATATATGGTTTTTCCTGCTCCTAAGACCGCCATAGGACTAAATATTATACGATAGGTCTATTATACTAGTGGATAACGCGTTTGGCAATTTTGCTTATCAGTATTTTCTGGCCAATCTGGATATGTCAGTCCATTCATTAGAGTCTCCATATATAGCTTACGAGGTCAGAAGAGTCATTATTATATATATAGCTAATATACTCTTAGAACTATACTAGAGTACCTAGGTAGGTAGTCAATATACTATTTTCGTAAAGAGCTTAAGTAGTTTTATAATACCCCTCGACGATTAGAGTCTATTATATAGGATTCGAAGTGGGAAAATTATAATAGGCCCCGTATCCTATAAGATATAGTATCAACTATTAAGATCATCCTATCCTATATAGTTGCCTTATTATAGTGGTAGACTAAGCGCTTTATTTGCTATTTGTTAGTTCTAGCCTTTATAAAGAGCCTGCTTTGGTAGTTTGCATACTAAGAGTTTCTTCCTCCTCTATCTCTCTGGTAGCATGTAGCCTCAAGACCAGCTTCACTCGTTAGTCTCTAAGTGCGCTTTGCAGATCGACCACTACCTGGTCGGGTGGGGCGACACGACCTAATGCACTATAGATGTGTGGAGGTCGATGGACCTTCTGATTAGAAAATTCTGACTGGCCGTGTTGGGGCCGTGGACTTTTTCCTGGCGTGACGTAAGACGGGGATTTGAAGTTTGTAGTGATAGGCTTCAAGAGACAGGCGCTCATAACTTGATGGAGGATACAGAGGATCTACTATGAAAGATAGAGTGTACTCTGGAGACTCGGTAGATGCGTGGAGAAAGAAAGAAACTATCTAGCTATAAAAGCGCTGTTCTGCTCAGGTACGTACACTACACGAGGGCAAACCGTTCAGTGTGCCTCGATGCACTATGATTTCATTTCTAAGTTTCCTGGGTTTCTAACGTAGGTGTAGCAAATCGATCTTATCACTGAAAATAAGCAAACGCCTTCTCCATTTGCTGATAAAGCAAGTGAACATGTCCCGGCATCGGCAGATCAAGATGATCTCCCTTCACTGACAGTGCCAAAACCTCTCCAGCAGTATACTTCTCCCAACCATTGGGTCCGAGGTCCGCCTCCGTCCTGTCCGGCACAAGACAGGCAAACGCACCCAACTTCGGATCCTCCATATAGCCCGGATACGACGTCGTCGGGATGCCCTGGTCCGCCAGCATCTGCATCAACTTCTCGTTACCAACGACCCGATTAACCATCCCCTTCTCGGCCCAGATCACGGCTGTGTGAGCGGGCCGTTCCTGTTCCGTCATGTAGGGCGGGTGATATGCGTGCATGGCGACATGGTACGCTCGGAAATGGTTCTGTGTGGTGCTTCCCACGCTCCAGAGGCCGTCTTTGGATACGGCGTTTTCGAAGATGGCAAAGCTGGCGTCGTCTTCGGAGTTCATCTTTTCCTCGTCAAGGAGACTTGAGCGCGGACAGCACATGTCGATCAACACGAGACCGGATACCTGTCGGCCTAGTCTGCCGAGCTGGCGACTGACTTCGAAGGCGACGATTGCGCCGGCAGAGAAACCGCCGATCATCATAGGGCCCTTGGGTTGGGCGGCCACGAGGGCGTCGACGATGAGCTTTGCGACACCCTCGATGCCGACTTCCCTGGTTAGGCGGGTTGGACAGCGGAGGAAGGGCGAGTCGATGCCGTAGACGGGCATTTTGGACTTGAAGGCTGGGAGGTGGATGTAGGTTGCGATTGTGCCGGTTCCGTCGGCCATCATGTAGAAGGGAGTTCGCTTGGGTCCGGGACGTCCTTGTAGCAGGGTAATCCTGACGGTCGGTGCGGGGGATGTGTCTGTGCCGATGACATTCATGGGTGGCTTGCCCTGTTGCTTGGTGTTGTTGTCTTGACGTTCTGGAGGGGGCGTTATGAGATCATCCTTTTCGATATCGACCACGCTGGAGCCCAAGGAGGCTGTCTCGGATATGGATGTGGGTTCGGGACTGGAGCTTGATGGCGTGGAGGCCCGAGAACTGGAGGGAGTTGAGATGGGCTTGGACTTTGGGGTCTTTGATTTGCCTGCTCCAAAGACGCGACGGAGGTCGCCGATCGTGGGATGGTCGAGAACGAATGTCGCGGGGAGGTCGAGACCAGTTTCCTCCTTGACGGTGGCGACAACCTCGATTGCCATAATGGAATCGACTCCAAGGTCGGCTACCATGGTGTCATCGGTGAACTCGGAAGAGTCGCTACCTGTAGCCTTGGAGATGCTGTCCAAGATGGCATCAAACAATCCTTCATCCGGAGGGTACTCCTCGTCGTCATCGTCGTCCTCCTTGGCTTCAGTTGCCTGTGGCTGCACTGGCTCTGTGGCCAAAGGCTGTCTACTGACCTGGACATTGTTTTGGGTTTCTTTCACAGGTGCCTTGTGGGTGCTCGCCGAAGAAGTCTCATGCGCCCTCTCGAGAACATGCTTCCAGGTCACCCTGGGGAGCTCCTGATATCGTAGGTTCGTGCATTGGAGAATAATGTTTGACGTCTCCGGATCAAAGACCACCGCGTCACAGTATGCCGTGTCCTTGACCCATCTGGAAATGCGAGTGTATGCCACGTACTGCTTCCCAGGCACCAACGAGACTGTCAGCTCCACGCTTTCGAATCCCATTACAATAAAGGTTTTCTGGGGCGATTTGCTCGGGTTTCCATTCACCATGAAGCCAGCCAGGTGCACCAGAGCTTCGCCCCAATACGGCGAGAAGGTGAACCGAGTCCCAGCAGGATCGTGCGGGAGCGTAACCACTGCTGCAGCCTCCTGGAAGTCTTTGGCGATGTAGGCCTCGTCGACGCCCTGGAAATCCGTGCTGAACTCGACGGAATTGCCGAATAGCGCATAGAAGACTTCCGGTTGCATTCTATGTCCGGAACCCTCTTTGGCATTCTTAATCACCTCATCCATCCTGGCTTTGATGAAGTACGATACCCGGTCCCAGTCTGCCTGGGTCTTAGCTGGGTCACGGAAATTGACGATGCAAGAGCCGAGCTCATGCGATGCGCTTCCTGATGCAAGCTTAAATGTAACCGAGATCCTGTCTGCAGACGGAGAATCCAGCACAGCGGTGGTGATAAGACTTCCATCAGCGCCAGCGAGCTTCTTTGTAAGGGGCAAGAGCAGCTCGGGGTTATAAAGTGTGAGCCAGGACTGGACCACGTTCTTTCTGCCACTGTGCTCGAGGGCATACTTGGCCGCTGCAAACGCGGCCTCGCAGAAGACGCTTCCCGAACAAAGTCCGATACCTTGCATTTTGTGACCGTCGATGAGTCCCATAAATCCAGGGTCAGAAATGGAGGCTCTGAAAACCACCTGGATCTTCGGGGAGGACGACTTGGAGACAACGTACTGTGCGCAGTCGAGACAAACGGCCCGGATTCCGTGACCGAAGCATGCTCCGGCGCAACCTCGGTGACTCTGTCGGTATGGGTGATCCAGTAGTTCTTTACATCCCACGCATAGGAAGGGAGCGTCAACAACTGGAGGTTGCTTTCATATGGTCCGTGTAGTGCGATCCAATCGATGTCGACACCGTTGGTGTAAGCCGCCGCGAGAGCTTTGGAGATAGACGCCCAATTGCTGGTGTTCGGTTGTAGAGTATGCGTGATCTTGGAAGGCGACGGGGAAAGGGTGTCGCGCACAAGAGATACGCAAACCGGGGATGGTCCAATTTCAAGCCAGACAGGGTCACTCAATTTGGACTTGACTGCGTTGAGTCCACCGACAAAGTTGACCGGTTGGCGTGTCTGCTGGACCAGGTAGTCCTGGTCAAAGACACCCGGTTCATCGACAACAGATCCGAGAAGAGTTGATGCCACAGGGATCTTCGGCTCGGAATAAGTCACACCTCCTGCAATCGAGCTGTAGTCTTGTAGAATTGGATCCATCTGAAATGAGTGGAATGCAAATGGGATGGACAACGTCTTCGCGCGAACCTTGGCGTCCTGCGCCGTGATGCTTTCCTGGAATTGTGCCAAATCCTGAGCTGTCCCACTGACAACAGTAGCACTCGGGCTGTTTATGCAGGCCACACCGCACGAAGAGGACTGGAGCTGGGATATTTGGTCCCGCACATTTGCTACTGACGTTGACACCGAAAGCATGGAACAAGACCCAGATTCGCATCGCTCCTGGAGGATAAGGGCACGATGTCCAACTAAATACAACGCATCTGCCAGCGACAGGACTCCAGCAGTATGCAGAGCAGCGTACTCCCCCAAACTGTGGCCTATGACCATCGCAGGCTCAATTCCTACGGATCGCCAAAAGTGGGTGAGGGCCACCTCCAAGGTAAGGACAGCGAGTTGCACCTGCGCCGCAGACTTGGTAGACACATCAATTCCCTCCTCGGTGATGATGTCCAAGAATGGGGGGAAGCTGTTGCTGGCGCAGATTGCAACACACAAATCGACTCTCTCACGGAAAACAGGATTTGTGCGGTATAACTCGCCACCCATGCCTGCGTAGTGGGACCCTTGTCCAGTGAAGGCAAAGACGACGGGGACATGCCGCGAAGAAGAGAAGTCGCTACTGCGTTCAACCTCGGACTCGAGCTTTGAAATGGCCTCGTTTGTCGTTGATGCTGTCAGCGCGAACCTAATGGGATGGTGCATCCTTCTTGCTGTAGTTGTGTAGGCAAGGTCCTCGATGCGAGTGTTGGAATTTGATCGAAGCCACTTGAGTAGTCGTCGTTTGTTCAGGAGGTGTGAAGACTGTGTTCTTGCAGAGGTCACAATGGTGTGGGCCGACCTCACGTCTGCTCCTCTCTCTTTCGTATGCGTGTACTCCTCCAGGAGTAGGCATGCGTTACCGCCCTGGAATTTATATACGTGGTCAGTACAGCAACATTGCGGGAGCAGTAAAAGAACAACTTACTGCGGCATCGAAATTGTTGAGGAGAATACGTCTCGGCTTGCCACCGGCAGCCTTGAACTCCAATGGCTCCGAAGGAATCTTTATGTTAATCTCATGTAGTGGTGGGAAGTTGGGATTGAGGGTATGAGGCATCCCGGCCTGTGGTGGTATTGTCCCCTTTTGAAACATGAGGATGCTCTTGAGCAGGGAAGACATTCCTGCAGCCTTTGATTTGACCAGAAGGTTAGCATCTGCATATGTCACGAAAGCGTCCGGGATTGGTTACTCACTGCTTCACTGTGGCCGATGTTTGCCTTGATAGCTCCCACCGGCAGAAGATCTCCATCACGCCGTTTCGAAAAGACACTCGAAACCGCGCCCATTTCGGCTTTATCGCCAACCTGGGTACCTGTTCCGTGCATCTCAACATAGGAGATATCTTCAGGGGTCACCCGTGCATTTCGAAGGACCTTACGGAACAATCGTTCCTGGGCGGCCGCATCAGATGTAGTGATGGATGTAGAATTGCCCGAGTGGTTCCTGGCCGAGGATGATATGACCGCCAAGATATTGTCGTTGTGAGCAATGGCATCGTCAAGTCGTTTTAGCACCACTGCGCCACTGAAATCGGCCCGACAGTACCCATCGGCATCATCGCGATACGTCTTGCAGTTCCCAGAGTCGGACAAGACGCCCGATCGACTCAAACTGGTAAATGAATGCGGGGTGGACAGCACGTTGGCCGCCCCTGCAACGGCCATATCGATGTCTCTGGTCATCAGGCTCATGCAGGCAAGATGGATGCAGGAACTGGTCGCTGCACATGCAGAATCGAGGGCATAAGTCGGCCCCTCCCAGTTGAACTGAAAGGCCAGTCGACCCGGTCCGAATGCACGTTGTACAGCCTGTAAGGTGTACGCATCACACCCCAGTGTGCGATGGCCAACGACATGCCAATCATCATTACATTGACCGAAGAAGGTCGCGATCTTGGTCGGATCCGTCAATTTGGTCTGGCCGTCCGAATACCCGGCCATTTCGAGGGCCTCGTACGCATTCATAAGGAACAATCGATGAGCGGGGTCCATCAACAAAGCTTCTCGGGGCGAGATGTGAAAGAATTTCGAATCGAAGTGTCCGGGGTTATTCATGAAGCAGCCATGCTTGCAGGTCATGGTGCATTTGCCGGGGCCAGCCGAGGGATGCTTGGGGCTGTAGTATTCCTCCAAGTCATAGCGATCGGAGGGAACCTCTTGATGGAGATCAAGCCCTTTCAAGATCACGTCCCAGAATTCGTCGAGGTCATCGCTACCGGGTCCTTTTCCTGCCATGCCGACGATGGCAATCCCGTCTTGGCTTTCTGGCGTCGTCCGTCTGGCGGATATATCATCATGAAGAGAAACTTCCCTTCCGGCAGTTCGGAGAACTTTGACAATATATGCAGCGTGGCTGCTGGGACCCATGATCTTGAAATCAACATGCTGTGATGTCCCTAGGTTGTCGTCGAGCTTGCTGACGGCTTGTACAATGCTCAAAGGCCTCGCCAAGGTCTGTGATGCAGAAGCTCTAAGCAGATGACCCCAGCTGGAGTAAGTAGCCTCTGGACGATCATCATCCAGGCCGTATATCCTATACCCGGGGGTAAAGGTGTATTCAGAAGTGGAGAATTGCCGACAATATAGTCAAGATCGGCTTCGGAGATGTCTAGGGGATGCTGAAGAGCATGGATATTGAGCTCGTTCTTTGGAAGTTTCTTCAGTCCAGGACATTCGTTCAAGGCGAGCTCCAAGATAGAAGGTGGTCCGATGACGGTGCTCCATTTGTCTCCGGTGACACCAACCCTGGCTCTTTTGGCAGGCGGAACTCCCTGTTTGGTCTTCGAGTTAGTCTTCCAATGCGAGCTAGAAGAGCCTGGAACATGGAAAGCAAGCTCTTACCATTGAATTTTGGAACTGCTCCAGGGTTTTATCTAGCTCTTCAGCCTGTATTCCAAGGACAGCCCAACCCCAGGTTCCAGGGGACTCCTCCATGGCCCTTGACTTCACCAAAGTGAGGTTGCAGAGTCTTGTCCACACCCGACCCGCCTCGAGACATGTGTCATAAAGAGTTGTGAAATTCGTCGCGATTGACACGACTGAAGCACTGAATAGACCTCCGGAGACACCAATCAACTCCGGTCTGGGCCGGCCCGGGTCCAGCAATTGTGGTTCGGCGCTGATAGCCCTTGAAGTAGTCAGCAGTGCATCGTTACAATGGAGCAAAACACACACTCTAGTAGGAGCACGGCTCTGATAGCATAAATCAGCATGGCATGCGCCATCCCAAAGTCGTCGCCGGTGTATCGATATCGGTCAGCGAGCTCTTGGAACCCGGAGCAATCCCTAAAACTGTCTTGCAATGTTCGATCCATGGTCCTTATCTCTGCCTTCAGGACCGAGAAGAGGTCACCCAGGAAGGACCGAAGCCATGGTCTGGTTGCGGCTTGACTGTAGACATAATCAATGCCATCAACCCATGGGTCCGTGACGTCTCCGAAAAGGAGAACTGTAGGATGATTGAAGTCCATTCCTCGAGGTAATAAAGACTGACAATGGAAGATTCTAGCGTCTAAGTAGAATAACAATATTATATTGAATCTACTGAGCCATTCGGCGGTTTTGGGGAATAGTCCCTCAATTATTTATAGGCATGGAACCGGCGTAACAAGTCCGACGAACGTGCTGGTGCAAATGGACATTGCAGCGTTTGGAAGAAGGGAATAATGGCGTGCTGCGGAACCTCCCCCCCCTCTACCCGTATAATCCATGCACCTCGTTATTGCTCTCGTATACCCGTGCTAGAGTGGAGTGGGGCGTCGCTGCTGCCAGATATGCATCGCGACATCTGTTGGATAGAACGTTAGCTCTGGCCCAATCTGGCCTTGAAACTACTGCAACGCTAACCAAGACCCGTGAATCGTCAGCCGTCAGCCTCGTATATCTCCGGCCGCCTCCCGTCTCCAGCATGTGCTAACTCGGAAATTCCCGATACTGGAGAACCCACGCCTTTTTGACTCAGATACGACTTCTCCGTACGGCGGAGAGTGTTTCCCGGTCGAATTCGACCGCACACTATGGGGGCCGGACTGGGGCTGGCTCTCAATGCTTGCTGAAGGACTCGAGCCCCTCCGAAGAACGCCGAACACCATGGCGGCCAGGGGCTCTCATCCTTCAGCAAGGCTTGATGATAAATGGTGTGACCTCATCTGTAACCTCGGATGGCCGTATCGATTCCCATGAGCGACGCGCACGTCGACTGACACACCCGAAAAAACGTACACGAAGTAACTTTTTCAGCTCCCTCTCTTGATATGGTAAATTTATAGTGGATTAATTACTACAGCGACCCCGCTGTCTGAATATGCCTGGATTCCAGGGCATCAAATTATACATCAGGCATAAAGGCATACAACTTTTTTCTGCAACTGTCGGCGCATGAACCGGCCCGCGGGCATACCGGAGGATTATTAATCCTCTGAACATCGTTGATTGGAGTACATTTTTACATTCGAATCCACGGACTAGTAATCCCCAATCTATATCGTAGGTGACCTTTACAGTGGTCGCCTTGACCTTTCGGTGGCCAACCCACTACGGGTCGGCCCTTCCTCAACGTAATTTCCCCCCTCGACACGAGTTTTCGGACGCAGTATTTACATACCTTAGTATTGAGTACGAAAAATTGCAAGCGTCTATCTCTTGACTTCGGGTAATAGACCCATAAGTGGAAAAGATGAATAATAGGTACTCTAAAGGTTAATCTTACCTACCTAGGTACCGAGGTAGGTATGCAGGTATTAGCAGGGAGAGTTTTAAATAAGGTTTATATGGTACAGTGATCAGTGACTCCGCATTAGACTTAACACCCTTGGCCCCACACCCTAAGTATTCTGCCAGTCAAATCGTCCAATTAGCCAGGTAATTATAATAGCATACTTGCTTTGCTAAAAGTCAGATATATGAGTAGAATTTTGCTTCTGGGGCACAAAATCCTTGTTTTACCAGATGCTTAAGACACTTTAGGCGCCTTGAATCACTTCTTGATAAGCGGTTTGGTACATGTAGGCGGTAGAGGCTTGGTATAGGCGGTGTGAGGTGAGGGTGTTAAGATTAATGTGTATATTTAGATTAATATTACCTTTACCTAGGTATTACCTCAAACTTCTTTAAACCTTACTGTACATATATTGTACATGTAATAGGTGTAATAACTATAATACATTAAGTACAATAGATATTCAAGACCTCGGGAATTAATTGCTGACTCTTCTGTACCTCACTCAGCTTGTATCAGTAGCATTATTTATTTGAGTTGGAGGTATTTTGTATGACGGATCTTCTACAAGATTAATTACATACCAAGGTATGTGATTGGCAGGAAAAACTGGGTCTCAATAGAGCGGGCTGAGGGTGCTGAATCGTCATCTCTACTGTGCCAAAAGTACCTTTCAAGGTTCTTTCTTTATTAGTTACTGCTTACGGCGGTTGCGCTAATCTCAGGCTGTGATTGGAATGAATAATGCCATGATCCCTCCCACCTGGGCATCCCCCTCTTCACCCACGCAGCGTCAATACTAGTTATCCTTTCCCGCCGCTTCCACGACGTTACACATTCCCATCTCCCTCTCCGTCTCATCTACCATGTCTGTTCCGAATGTTGCACCGTCGCACGCCTACGGGCAACCCAAACGGAGAAAGGTGCGCAAAGGCACCCACAGTTGCTGGGAATGCAAGCGCCGGAAGATGAAATGTAGATTCGATCCGCGCATTGCGAGTACCTCCTGCGATGGCTGTCGACAGCGCGGCTCCCCCTGTATCAGCCAGGAATTCCCCGAGGACCTTGAAAATGTCCTCATGAGCATTGGAACCACCAGCGGTGATGCCACTTCCTTTGACGGCAGAACTCGCCCTGCCACGCCCAGTGCAAGGACAGACCGTATTCTCACACCCGTCTCAACGATCACGGAGACTTCACCATACCATAAATCTCCTGAGGTCCGCCTCTTCCCGCTCTTCTTTCAAATATTCTATGATTGTTACTGACGGCTTTCCAGCAATATCCCCCCACCACCACGAATGATACCTCACAACGTAAATATGAGAGGCTGTCTCAGTTCCTATACGAATTACTCCCGTCGCGCAGAGATACCGAGAGTATCTGCAAATCCAGTGGCCACTCTTCCATCCTCTCCCACGAATTGTTGACGACGCCATACACCACCCTCTACCAGAACGGCCTCCAAACGGCTGAGAGTTTACTGGTGACCCCGCAACCAAATATGCATCCGGTTTTGATCGCGAGACACATGCTCCAGCTCGCCCTTTTCCTACAGAATCTTTCCCGGATCTTCACAAGGAGATTAAAGGCCTGTCGAAACCACCCCGCGTCATCATGGAACGCTTAGCAGATGTTGCCAACTACCACGTCACGACAAACGAGGCACTGATCGGCAGCATCGAGAGCCTCGAGTGCATCATGCTCGAGAGCTTATATCAGGTGAACATTGGAAACCTTCGACGAAGTTGGGTCGCGGGCCGTAGAGCAATGAGTCTCGCCCAGTTGATGGGGTTTCATCGACCAGATAACCAGACCCTATACCAGACGCTCGACCCTAAAACGAAATACGATACACGGATCATGTGGCTCCGCATCATCACCCTCGACCGCCAGCTCTGCCTCCTTCTCGGTCTGCCCGAAGGCTGTATCGACCATAGCATGGCCTCGGAGACCCACATCGCCAACGACTGCCCCATGGGCCGTCTCGAGCAGCTGCACTGTGTCGCCATGTCCCGAATTCTCGAACGAAACGTGGCCAAGCCGAGTGGCCGAGACCTCGCCGCCACGCGCGCCATCGACCTGGACCTACAGAAAGCCGCGGGCAGCCTCCCGAGCAAGTGGTGGCTAGCCCCCAAACTCGATAGTGCCTCCACCGACCTGCAAGCCGTGTTCTGGGATATGCGCCGTCTGGTCCTGCAGATCTGTCACTACAACCTTCTCAACCAGCTGCATCTGCCGTACATGCTACGCCCCTCGTCCACGGAGAACAAAAACGAGTATTCGCGGATCACGTGCGTCACCGCGTCGCGGGAGGTTCTCTCGCGCTACAACTCGCTCCGCAGCTTCAACCGCATCGCCTCCAGCTGTCGCACGGTCGACTTCCTCGCTCTCATGGCAGCCATGGCCCTCCTTCTCGCACACTTGGATGGCCATTGCGACGGGGCGGAAAATCTGCTCGCGAACCAGTATTTGAGCGATCGCGGGATGATCGAACAGATGCAGGAACACATGACCGAGATCAACCGGCTGAACTCGGATGAATTGAGCGCGCAAAGTGCAGATTTACTAAAGGTGTTGTTGGCGATTGACCTGGAGAAAGGGCATGGGCGGGTAAGTGTGCGGGAGGCGGGGAGTGAGGGTATCTTGCCGCAGGATGGGATGGGCGCGGAGGAAGAGAGTGCGGTACGGGTGCATATTCCGTATTTTGGAATTATCCGGATTGCACGCGAGAAACAGCAAGCTGCGACGACGGGAACAAGTAGCAGTAGCAGCTCTGAAGCCCAACTCCGCCTCTCGTCCTTGACACACCTCAGTGCTCCCCTCTCCACTGATTCCCTCTCTACTAACAACACTCCCAACCCACTCTCCTTCCCCTTTGCCGACACAGCTGCTCCACTTGAATTTACCGCCCCTTTCGCGCACCAACAGCAGCAACAATGTCAGACCGCGTTCTCCGACCCCGGTCTTTCTCTAATGTCATCCCCGCTAATGCAGGGCGGGCATCCCGGACTCGCTGCTGGCGGCGAGGACTGGGCGTTTCAGGGGGTGGACATGGCGTTTTTTGAGAGCGTAATGAGGAATGTTGGGGGCGATGTTTGACCCCTACCTACGCTTGGGGCAGTTGGATGCACTCCCGACCAACAAAGCCCAAACAATCCAGTATATTAAACGATGTATGTATGTAATGAGATATCCTAAATCTGATATTTATAGAAATGAAAATGTTGGTTTTTCCCCCACCCCGCCGAAGCTCACTAGCCTGTAAGGTAGTCTGCCGTCTGCCATATCAGGTAGCAGCCCTAACCTAACCAACCTCTAAGATTGATTCTCCTTGTCCCCATTCGACAGTCCCCTCCGCCTTCTTATTCTCCTCCTCTGCAGCCGCCTCTGTTGGCTTGTCCTTCTTCCCATGATCTGGCAGCCTCTTGAACGGAATAATCAGCGATAGGAGGACCGAAAACGCCGCACACGCCAGGGAAAAAGCAAACACATCCTTGATACCGACCATATACGCGGCGATCACCTCCTTAAGATCTTCCCCGCTGAACACGTCCTGGAGTTCGGAGGCGCCGGTGCCCAGGACCAGGGTGGCATCGAGGTGAGCTGCACTGGAGAGAACTGTCTCGAGCATCCGGTTGGCGAAGAGGGATTGCGCGATGGCGACAAAGTAGGCGCCGCTGAGGGTTTGGCACACTAGTTGGTGGGGTTCAGTGTTAGTGCCCATATATACAAGCATACATAGGTAGTTACCCGAGTAGGGGCGCGGATGCGCATTACTTATATTGCGTAGGGAGCGGGAGGAAATACTTACTAACCATGATTCCAGTCGCACTGGAAACGTCTTCAAGCTTCGAGAAGCCCTGCACGGCTGTCATTGGGATCTGGTTGCAGATCCCAATGCCAAATCCAAAGAGCACCTCGGCACCAATGTACATAGCTTTAGAGGAGTCAACGTCCAGGATATAGATCAGGGCCACGCCGGCGGTCATGATGAGGGCACCGAGGAGCTCGAAGGGTTGTGTGTAGCGGGTCTTTCCGATAACGGCGCCGCTGACGACGGCGCCAAGGGCGAAGAAGGCGAGGAACGGGAGGGTGTTTACGCCGCTTATGATCGCTGATTGGCCGTGGATGGATTGGAAGTAGATGGGAAGGTAGAACAAGACTTGGTAGAGGGCGGCATAGGAGCTAGAGTGGGTTAGTCATGGGTGGGAGACCTCTGGGATAGATGTATAGCGAGGAGGATCTTACATGAGGCAGAATAGGGCATTGCTCCATGTCATGCGCAGTTTGAGAATGCTAAAGGGAACCATGGCGCGGTGGCCCTGGAACCATTCAGTAACCAAGAAGCCAATGCTGAGGACAATCCACATGATCAAGGTCGCGATGACCGAGCCATCATTCCACGCTTTGGTCTGTCCACCCCATTGCAATGCCAGGGTCAAGCAGATGAGAGACACGAGTAGCAAGCAGAAGCCTGGGAGATCCAGGGCCAGGATGATCTCCTGCCACGTCGCTGGGACCTTCTTGATGTGCTTCGGGATGCGCAGGAATAACAGTAACAGCACGATTATGGGCCCGCCAACGGGCAGGTTAATCCAGAAACACCATCTCCAGGTAACTCCGCTCGTGAATGCGCCGCCAATCACTGGTCCCAGAATGGTCGACACCATGAAGCTTGCCATCCAGGTGCCGATGAGAAGAGGATGGTTTCTCGGCGGGGCGACGTAGTTGATGACGATGAGGGTTCCTCCGAGGACACCAGAGGCTCCCAAACCTTGAATGGCACGTCCAATAATAACGGACACGCTATTCGGAGCTGCTGCAGCTACAATACTGCCCACCAAAAATATACCGACCGCGCTGAGATAAACCCACTTCACGTTGACGTACTTGAACAGCTTCCCCCCACAGTGGCGAGGACGAGGCCGCGAGGATGAACGTCGCGCATCCATACCAGCCCACATCGTCGAGTCTGCGGAAATCGTTGGTGATGCCGGGAATTGCGGTTGCGATGATACCAATCTCTAGGGAGACAAGGATGGTGCTCACGAAGATCGTGAACATGATTAGGACGAGTCGGACGCCAGTCGCATACTCGGGAGGGATTTCGTCAAGGTCTTTTTGTTCTTGGGGACCATCACTAGTTGAGCCGGGCTGGCTTCTGTTCAGCTCGGCTTTGTTGCTGTTCTCAAGGTCTGAACCGTCTGCCATCATTTAAGTTGTTGGATATTCTGCACCACAGCAGCCCGTCAAATGGTACGGAGATTGCAACTTGTAGACTTGAGCTCTCAGAGATATATGTTGAAGCTACCTCAATGACAAAAAGAAGTCCCCTAAGGAAGCTTGTGAATGACACGGTCGAACGAGAGAGCGAAACATTTCGACCGCCGTGCTTGTATATAAATATTGGCAATGGAGCTAGTATTCGACCGCCGGACTAGTGCCACAGCAGCCCGTCAAGCCTGTTATTGACACGGTCGAACGAGAGGGCGAGACATTTCGACCGCCGTGTTTTGTATACAAATCTTGGCAATGGAGCTACCCAGGTGGAAGGTAAGGATTCGACCGCCGGATTAGTCATCCGGCGGTCGAATCAAACCCTAAAATCGCCAAGATACCTAATGTTGCAGCATTCGTCCGCCGTCCACGGGTGTCCCGCCACACAAGGGCTGACAAAACGGCACCACTAGCTGGTAATAACATTAATAATGCCCCTTTTGCACCCTCGAACGCCAGGGCTTCGGGTGGTTCGACCGTTAGCCTGCATGAGACCCTGCATTCGTGTTTATGTACGTATGCTATGATCAGGATGCTGACTGCATGAGATCTTCATCCTCTCCGGGCGTATACAAAGTACTCCGCCGCGCCCCTGGCCCCCGGGGCGATAATCTAAATGTCGGAATGGGATAAAACAAAATTGGTATGATAATGAAATTGGCCGACCTTCCGCTCTTTCTTTGCTAGGTAGCATGTGCGGCAGAATCCCCGTCCCATAATAGATGGTAAGCTGCTTTCAACATTGCCCAACCGTGTAAATATCGGACATTCAGAATATTATGGAGGTTGTATCGCATTCCGCCGGAGCCTCACAGCGCTATCTTCGTCTGACGGATACGAGCTCCATTTAAACCCCTCCGCGAGCCGAATATGAGCCTAAGAACCCCCGCGATCAATGACTTCTTTCTTTTCTTTTCTTGTTCGCTTTGCCCCTCCCCCTCCTTCCCAACTCTACACCTGTAGCAACATCAAGATGCCTTCTGCGCACCATACCGCAGCGGACGTCCCAATTGCGGTCGTGGGCTTGTCATGTCGTTTTCCCGGCGACGCGAGCTCCCCTTCCAAATTCTGGGACATGCTGAAGAATGGCAAAGGTGAACAGAGAGAGCCTCTTCAGTTGTGAAACCCGCTGCATTTGCCGTGGAACTAACATGAGTACCTACCTATGCAGATGCCTACTCACCTACATCAACCCGATGGAACTCGGACGCTTTCTACCACCCCGGAAACGGCCAATTGAACTCACTACCCACAAAAGGGGGACACTTTCTGAAAGAAGATCCGTATGTGTTTGATGCCGCCTTCTTCAACATCACCGCGGCGGAAGCCATCGCTCTCGATCCCAAACAGCGGATCGCCATGGAAGTGACGTACGAAGCGTTTGAAAACGCGGGCATGTCTCTTCCACGGGTTTCTGGCACCCAGACGGCCTGTTACATTGGCTCAGGTCCCAGCGACTATCGAGGTGCAGTTGAGCGGGACTTCTTGCACAACCCTAAGTACCATCTCCTCGGGACTGGCGACGAGATGATTTCCAATCGCATCTCTCATTTTTAAATATTCATGGCCCCAGTGCCACGGTTCAGACCGCCTGTTCGTCCAGTCTGATGGCGACGCATCTGGCCTGCCAGAGCTTGAAGTCAGGGGAGTCCGAAATGGCCATTACGGGTGGCGTGAGTCTGATGCTCACGCCAGACTTCACTACACATCTTAATAATTTGACTTTCCTCAACCCTGAGGGCCTGTCGAAAGCTTTTGATGAGAGCGCAGGTGGATATGGTCGCGGTGAAGGTTGCGGAATCATCATCTTGAAACGGTTGGCCGATGCAATCCAAGATGGAGATGACATCCGTGCCGTCATCCGTGGCACTGGTGCTAACTCAGATGGCTTTACACAAGGTGGTAAGTATATCCTGGTTTCATATGAACTGAGAGCTGCTAACGCTCTTGTTTGCAGTGACAATGCCGTCTTTTGAAGCTCAGGCTGCACTCATCAAACAAGTCTACTCGTCCAACGGATTGGACTATTCGACACAATACGTCGAGGCACACGTAAGTCAAAGACCTATCAGACCTAGAGGGTTTACCGTCACTAACCGCACCCTTAAGGTACGGGAACCAAAGCCGGAGATCCAATTGAAACAAGAGCCATTTATAGCACCATCGGGAAAGGCTCGCCAAAACAGCGCAAGCTGTTGGTAGGAAGTCTTAAACCCAACGTGAGTCTCATGGATTGTCAGCGATATCCTGTCTGTGGATGCTAACTCCAAAATCAGATCGGCCATCTCGAATCAGCGGCTGGTGTATCGGGAATTATCAAAGGCATCCTATCGATGGAGCACAATCTGATCCCCCCAAATATTCACTTCACTAAAGCCAATCCTGCGATTCCATTTGACGAATGGAACATGGCGGTACCCACCAAACTGACGCCCTGGCCCGTTGCCCCAACCAAGCGTATGAGTGTCAGTGGCTTCGGAATGGGTGGCACAAACGGCCATGTCGTCCTGGAATCGTTCGACCCGGCCAATTTCAGCACTGGGCCCGGAACGAGCAATGGCTTTTCCACATTTGGGAAGACCCGTACCAAGAAACGACTCTTCGTCTTCAGCAGTCACGACCAGGCCGGCTTCAAGCGAAATGCGGATGCCCTGGTCGAGCATCTAGATATCGTTGCTCCCGGAGCGTCGAGCTCAGATTTCATGGCCAATTTGGCCCACACACTCTCCGGGGCCAGATCCAGTCTCTCGTGGCGGGCAACATGTATTGCGGAGAACAAGACCGAGCTCCGTGACTATCTAACCACTAAACCAGGAGACGGCGCCTCTCGGGACGCCAACAGTGCCACTCGTGTCCCACGAATTGGCTTCGTGTTTACCGGACAGGGTGCACAGTGGGCACGGATGGGCGTGGAGATGCTCGACCGCCCAGTATTTAGAGAATCGGTTGCGCAATCGACACGCTTCCTCCAATCGATGGGTTGTGTCTGGGATCCGGTCGTAGAACTGAAGAAGCCCCAAGGTGACTCCCGCCTGAGCCAGCCAGAGATCAGTCAGCCCATCTGCTCCGTGCTCCAGATCGCGCTTGTCGATGAGCTGCGGTCGTGGGCGTGATCCCTTCCAAAGTTGTTGGGCATTCCAGCGGCGAGATCGCAGCCGCATACAGCATCGGAGCGCTGAGGCACCGCGACGCCATTGCAGCCGCTTACTTCAGGGGTGTGGCTACTATTAGCCTTCGGGATGCGTCAGATATCAATGGCGGCATGATGGCGGTTGGCTGCTCGCGAGACGAAGCAGAGGGATTGATCGAACAGTCGAAGCTCGAGGGCACCGCTGCCGTCGCCTGTGTGAATTCACCGTCTAGTGTGACGCTGTCGGGTGACGTTGACACGCTTGAGCAACTCCGCGCCATCTGTGATGAGCGTAAGGTGTTTGCCCGGCGACTGAAAGTCGAGATGGCGTACCACAGTGTGCATATGAATCGTGTCTTTCGCACTTACGCTGAGTTCATTGAGGATCTTCAGCCTATACCTCGAGAGTACAACGAGAACGAGGACGATGAACTCATTCAAACCATGGTATCTAGTGTGACCGGCCAAGAGGTCGCCCCTGAGCTTCTAGGGCCATACTATTGGGTCCGCAACTTGGTGTCGCCGGTCCTCTTCTCTGATGCGGTAAAGGAGATGGTTGCCCCGGGCGAAGCTGAAGAAAGTGATGACACTGTCGACCTACTAATCGAGGTTGGCCCACACGGCGCCCTGGGCGGACCTGTGGAGCAAATTCTGGGTCACCACGGTGTCAAACACATCACCTACAAGTCGATGCTCACACGCGGACGCAATGCTCTTGAAACGAGTCTCGAGCTCGCGTCCGAGCTCTTCCTCAAAGGCGTTCCAATTGACATCTCCCAAGTCAACAGCGATATGAACACCCGTCGACTGACGGACCTTCCCCCGTACCAATGGAACCATTCCAAGGTCTTCCGCCACGAGACTCGTATTCAACGGGAGCTCGTGATGCGCCAATTCCCCTTCAAGAGCATCATCGGTGCCCAAGTTCCGATGATGGATGAGAGCCAATATGTCTGGCGCAACTTCCTCCGGCTGTCCGACGAGCCCTGGATTCGCGGCCACAAGGTCGGCAGTACTGTGCTATTCCCCGCCGCTGGCCTCATTGGCATGGCCCTTGAGGGCGCACAGCAGTTAGCGGAGCCAAGCAAGACAGCGCGCTCCCTTCGCCTTCGCGAGATCTCGTTCTCTGCTGCTATGGCACTTTCTGAAAATGTGCCGACTGAGGTTATCATGCACATGCGGCCGCACCTTCTTGCAACCTCAGGTTCCACACCAGCTTCCTGGTGGGAGTTTACCATATCCTCATGTGCTGGCATCGACAATTTGCGTGATAATTGCCGAGGATTGATTGCTATTGACTACACAGAAACGACCAGTGAGCAGATGGCGAGCGAAGATGCCAGCTTGGAGGCGTCGAGAATTGCCGACTACCACCGCGTCCACGAGGGGTCGTCGCACACTTACTCCAAAGAGGACTTCTACAGCCAATTCGAAAAGATCGCCTGGAACTACGGCGAGGCCTTCCGGGGAGTCGAGAATGTCCATCTTGGCGACGGCCAGGCAACCTACGACGTGAAGATTGTCGACATCGGCGAGACCGTTAGCAAAGGACAACTCAGTCGCCCATTTTTAATCCACGCGGGTGCTCTCGACTCGATCCTCCAGGGCTGTCTGGGAAGCACGTTCAGGAACGGGAGGTTCGACATGGACAAGCCTGTCTTGCCGACGTTTATTGGCCAGATAGATATATCGCTGGATATACCGGGAGATGTTGGGTATGTCCTGCCAGCGGTGTGCGAGTCGAAGAGACATGGCTTCAAAGAGTTGTCGTCGAATATCTACACCTTTGATAGTGCAGTGTCCAAGGTCAACCTATCCATTCTTGACTACCGAGTCTCGGAGCTGGAGAATGACGCAGGTGAGCAAGATAGCCAGCAGCTTGAGGTCGATCCGGCTGAGATCACCTCGGAAGTGCGCTGGAACTATGCTCTCGAGGTTCTGGAGCCGGAAGAAATCAAGAAGGTGTTGTCGGCTGTTGCGGCAGGAGATCGGATTGTCGAGGTAGCGTTATTATTTCATCCTAACCCTCATTCTAACGCAGACGTTACTAACAAGCAATGCAGCTGATCCGTCTGTACCTCCACGACAACCCGGCAGCCACCGTTATTGAGCTCGCACCTGATCACGAAGCTCTTATCCATGCGACAATGTCATTGCTGCCCCCCGGAACCATTCTCCCTAGCCATATAAAGTATGCTATAGCAGGCACTGGTAACGAGTCTGAGGACCAAGGTGCCACCACAAACGTGATTGGGACGCCCTTCGACCTGGGCGATCTGGATGACCCTTTGCCCGCCGACATTGCGGCGGCTGATTTGCTGGTCGTTCCGCAATCCGTCAGCAATCGTAAGGATCTGGGCGCGTTACTGACTCGTTTGACAAGCCTTGGCAAGTCCGACGCAAGCCTGGTTCTCGCTGTGGACAACAGTTTGGAGGTATCTGCCTCTGTTTTGGAGGCTAAGGAATTCCGACGTGTCTTTGATGTTGAGAACTCGGTGGCGCTGTACAAGAAACGCCGATCCGAGCATGCCAACGGCCAAACCAATAGCCCTACTAATGGCCACACTAACGGCACATCTACCAAGTCCGACTTGGTCTTAATCGAGCCACCAGCTACAAGTAGCCGCATCAACGCTTTCAGCGGTGCTCTACAAACTACTCTCCGTGACCATGGTTACGTGGTGGCCGTGACCAACTGGGCCGAGATTAGTGCCCGTGCAGCTCCCGACCTCGAGGGCAACACGTTCATCTCGCTGTTGGAGCTCGAGCAGCCCCTTCTGGACGCTCTCTCGGAGCCGGATTTCCACAATGTCCGCAAGCTACTGCTGAACAGTGAGCGCCTGCTCTGGATCACAGCCGGCGACAATCCGTCCATGGGTGTGGTCGATGGCATTCGGAGGACGATGAGGAGTGAGGTGGCGGGTCTCAAGTTCCAAGTCTTACATCTGAGTAGCCTGGATACGGCGTTACTTTGTGGCCCAGCCCTTGCAGGTCGCATTATAACGACGGATACCAAAGATGATGAGTTCCAGGAGCGGGATGGTATGCTCCAAGTCGCTCGGATCTTCAACAGTCCCGAGGGAAATGAGGGCGTGCGCCGTTGTCTAGAGGACTCCGTTCGTGTCGAGCGGTTGGCGGAGCAAAAGAGACCCCTAAGGCTCACTATTATGAAGCCAGGACTCATGGACACTTTGACGTTCATCGAGGATGACCGCATGAAAGATACGCTTGGAGACACAGAGATCGAGGTCGATGTCAAAGCAACAGGTGTCAACTTCAAAGATATCATGGCGGCCATGGGCCTAGTCGAAGTCTCCCTCATCGGTCAAGAAGCCAGCGGTATCGTCACGGCCACTGGTAGTGCAGCAGCCTCGCGCTTCAAACCCGGCGACCGGGTGACGCTTCTCTGGGAGGGCATGCATGCCACTAAGCTCCGCATCGATCACCGTCTTGCCGTGCACATCCCCGACTCCATGTCTTTCGAAGAAGGTGCCGCCCTACCCATGGTCCACACCACCGCCTACCACGCGCTCGTCAACGTCGCCAAACTGCGCCCTGGCCAATCGGTCCTCGTCCACGCTGCTGCCGGTGGTGTCGGTCAAGCTGCACTGCAATTAGCTGCTCACTTAGGCCTAGTGGTCTATGCGACCGTTGGTAGCGAGGATAAGCGCCGTCTCCTGGTGGAGAAGTATAACGTGCCAGAAGCGCATATCTTCCACTCCCGTGACACTAGCTTCGCCAAAGCTATCAAGCGCATCACGGGGGGGCCGCGGCGTCGACTGTGTGCTCAACTCGTTGTCGGGCGAATTGCTCCGTGTCTCATGGACGTGTCTCGCGCCCTTTGGCACGTTCGTCGAGATCGGTCTGCGCGATATCACGAACAACATGCGTCTGGACATGCGTCCGTTCAGCCGTAGCACAACCTTCGCATTCATCAACATAGCCAATTTCTTCGACGCGGAGGGTCTTGATGCGCTGGGGCAGATCCTATCGGACGCCTTTGCCCTTGTACATAAGGGTGTTCTGGGCGCAGCGTACCCGCTGACAGTGTACCCTGTGGCGGAGCTTGAGACTGCTTTCCGTACCATGCAGCAGGGCAAGCATCGTGGGAAACTCGTCCTCTCATTTGGAGATGATGCTCGGGCACCCGTACTCTGCAAAGCTAAAGACAGTCTGAGTCTCAATCCCAACAGCACCTATCTCTTTGTCGGCGGTCTCGGCGGCCTTGGACGCAGTCTAGCGCGTGAATTTGTTGCCTGTGGAGCACGACACATCGCATTCATATCTCGCTCAGGTGATTCCAGTGCAGATGCCAAAACCACAGTCCAGGACCTCACCACCTTCGGCGCCGTTGTCAAAGCCTACCGTGCAGATGTAGCAGATGAACCTGCCTTCCTCTCCGCCATGCAACAATGCGCCACCGACCTCCCGCCCATCGCGGGTGTGGTGCAAATGGCCATGATGCTGCGCGACACTCTTTTCGAGAAAATCTCTTACGCGGATTGGACGCAACCCATGCGACCTAAGATCCAAGGCACACTCAATCTGCATAACTACTTCTCCCCCACGCACCCTCTGGATTTCTTCGTCATCTGCTCCTCCATCTCCGGTATCTTTGGCTATCCAGGCCAGACGCAATATGCCGCTGCAAACACGTTCCAGGACGCCCTCGCCCGCCACCGCCGTAGTCAGGGCCTCAAGGGCGTGGCGGTTGACCTCGGTATCATGCGCGATGTTGGCATTCTAGCCGAGCAAGGCACAACCGGCAAACTCGCTGACTGGGAAGCCATTCTGGGAATCCGCGAAAAGCCCTTCCACGCGCTGATGAAGAGCCTGATCAACAGCGAGTGGAAAGGAGACTCGTATCCTGCGCAGGTATGCACCGGCCTCGGGACGGCAGATGTCATGGCGCGGTTCGGATTGGAGCGGCCGGAGCATTTCGGTGACCCGCGATTTGGCCCACTGAATGTGCTGAGTATTACATCTTCGTCCTCGTTCCAAGACGCCTCATCCGCTGCATCATCATCACCCTCCACACGTCTCGCTGCCGCGTCCACCTACGATGAAGCCGTGTCCATCATTACGGATGCACTCGTACAAAAGACGGCGGAGATCCTGCAGATGCCCTTGTCCGAGGTGGATCCCGATAGGCCGATGTACCGCTATGGAGTGGATTCGCTGGTGGCACTGGAGGTCCGCAATTGGATCACTAGAGAGCTGCAGGCGAATATGGCACTGTTGGAGATTCTGGCAGCGGAGCCAATGAAAATGTTTGCGGGGAAGATTGCGGAGAAGAGTAAGTTAGTTACAGGTAGAAAGTAGACAGTAGAAATCGCAGAGGCTTATTGATAGAAGAACAAGAATATCACAGGTAGACTTGCCCAGGCCCAAAGCCCAAAGTGGGGTATTTCATAGATCTTATCCATAGATGTATTTTGTATAAGTCTTTAAAGAGTAGATACTTCGACGCAGGGGTTATTAGGGTGAGTGCGCAATAGACGTGAGAATCTGCCCAGGTGGGACCCTCTTTAAGTCAGCCAAGCCAGTGCGCCAGTCGAGATTTCTCGGCTTCTCACCGTGCCTAGCTAGGTATCTATAGCGCACCCATTTCTCACCCAGGCGACAACTAATGACTGAGCTTAACACGGTGAGTTAGCAACCGGCAAATCCTCACTGTTGTATTTTTACCACATACTCTCTCTTCATGCCAATTATCGATGTCCCTCTCAAAATACCGTATATAACTATATCTGTTCCCCTCTTTAGACATAATTAGCTTCAAATAGCAGACCAATTTCAAAATAAAGCATCAAAACAGGATAATACTATCGAATTGTATAAAAACGGCCAATCGCAGTCGGCCGGCACCGTCGGTCTGAACCGAAGCAACTCGGTCACCGCCGGGAATTCCCCGTGGATCGATGATAAGGCCAGCATTTAAATGTGCGGGGAAGAACTTTTACATTCTCAATTGCTTCTCAATTCCTTCAATTGAACCTCTCTGACAATACTCCTCTCAAAAAGTACAGACGAATTCCATACCTGCACATCTGCAACAAAATCCCCACCATGGGTAACGACCAGAAGCTCGGTGCCTATTACGCACCCAAAGGCGGATTGCCACCACAGACACAGATCCTCACCGACCGTGCCATGTTCACCGAAGCGTACGCGGTAATCCCGAAGGGCACATTCAGCGACATCGTGACGAGCTTCCTGCCCTTCTGGGACAAGACACGGTTATGGGTGATTGCCCGTCCGTTATCGGGCTTTGCCGAAACATTTTCGCAATACATCATGGAAGTGCAACCAGGGGGCGGCAGCGACCGCGGTGAAACAGACGACAGTGCACAAGGTGTCGTGTTTGTCGTCGAGGGTGAAGTGACGATCACCCTGGGAAGCCAGAAACACACGCTTGCCGAGGGCGGCTATGCCTGATCTACCGCCGAAGAGCGGCTGGACCCTGCGCAACACAGGCGCGACCACCGCCCGTTTCCATTGGATACGCAAGGCCTACGAATATGTCGAGGGACTCGATAAGCCTGAGCCGCTTTTCCTCAATGAAAAGGATATTCCGCCCACGCCGATGCCAAACACCAACGGTGCTTGGGCGACTACTCGATTCGTTGACCCGAGCGATCTGCGCCACGATATGCATGTCACCATTGTCACCTTCGAGCCCGGCGGTCTTATCCCTTTCGCTGAAACACATGTCATGGAACATGGGCTTTATGTACTGGAAGGTAAAGCCGTGTACAGGCTCAATCAGGACTGGGTGGAGGTGGAAGCGGGTGATTTCATGTGGTTGCGCGCCTTTTGTCCGCAGGCCTGTTACGCGGGTGGCCCTGGCAAATTCCGCTACCTGCTCTACAAGGACGTGAACCGTCAGATGAAGTTGTCGCGGTTGTAATAGCCGAACACTTTGTCAACTTGTAACCCAGTCATATCACGGTCCTTGTCACTCGAGGGGGTTAGTGCGGCCGTCGCACGACCAAGGGTGATTCTCGCCCTGATTCGCACATCTCTCAGCCCCGGTGGCACAACGCTGAAGCGGCTCTCGCCCAGGCGCCCACCCAGTGGCACCCAACTACTAGCCGCAGATAAGCCACACGCCGGTGAGTTAGTAGTTGGGTGTGCGACACCACCAGTGAATCCTCACTGTTGTATATGTTTGTGTCTTTTTAATTTAAAATGTACAAATTAAGTTCAAGTTGTGCACCTAATTCTCTTAATACTCGAGTCAATCACATATATAAAGTCTAATACTGTAATTGTTCCATTATCTCCTGTGGAAAGTTAGTACGCAGCATTGCGCACATTATATATATACATACATAGTAAGTTGCACTGGTAAAACCCAGCGCCTTATTGAACATCGATAGAAAGTCAAGAACTTCTTCTTTATCTTTTATTTTATTCGGATTCATCAACCCGATAGACTAGCTTGGAGGCTCGGACTTTACCTTCCCGCAATATCTGAAGGCCAGCCAACGCTCCCGCCAAACCGCCTGGCTTCACCTGATACGGATGAGGATGAATGCGGCGCTCCTCGATTAGTTTCTGGGCTAATCCCCACCATTTGACGCCGAATTCAAAGTTAGTGCTATCAGGAGATCTCTCGTTCGATCCCATGCGGTAAGGCTCTCCTAGGACATCATACGCCATCGAAACATGTGAATCAACATCATCCCTCGCGGATGCCACCTCCAGCAGAGCATTGTAGGAACCACCCGCCGACGAAATGGCAGCACTGCAGATGGCAGCCGATTGTGGCGTAGAGATCGTATCAAGAACAAATTCCAGCGCATCATCAGTATCCTCTCGGATCTGCTCTCCCACCAGTGGATCGTGGTAATCAAAGACCGCGTCTGCCCCAAGCTCAAACATGAAGCTGCGGTTGGCTTCAGAGCATGTCGTGACAACGCGCAGTCCCGATAATTTCGCCAATTGGATCGCAAGTGTACCGGTAGCCGTTGCCCCTCCATAGATGAGGATATTCGTGTCGTCGGACTCGCTGTCCTGATCGCTGGGGAAGGGCAATTCCATGCTCTGGTAAAGATTCTGACCAACGGTTGTCAAACCAACGCCAAAGGTGGCTGCCGCCTCGAAGCTCATGGTCTCGGGTATCAATATTTGGAGGTCGCCCTTCGCAATCACGTACTCAGCAAAGGCGCCGCCATTGTTACGAACGGCGTTGCTGCCGTGTACGAACCCGGCTACCCGGTCGCCTTTTTTGAATGCCCTTTTCACGCGTGGCCCCACGGCTTCTACTATTCCAGAATAGTCGCAGCCCACGGTGGCCCCCGTACAGGGTACAAAATCAATATGACGCCAGTCCGTTGGGTTCAAGGCGACTTTGTACTGGGTTAGCCCAGCTGCTGATGGAATGTGGGGTAAAGAAGAGCACGAGGAGAATATACCTGCTTTTGTTTTGACGAGAATGTAGTCATCCGGCAACTCGGGGAGCGGGACATCTTCCAGTGTCGCGCGGCCTGGTCCTTGGACGATAATGGCGCTTTGGGTGGCCATTCTCAACTGATGTCGCGACGCGGGATGAAGGATGCGAGAGAGGTGGGGTATAGCTCGAATGTACCTCGGTAAATCGTTTAAATGGGAAATCAGGGGTAGCGAAAGCGATGGTAGATTATTGCACTTCGTAGGGAATTCTCCGTGTGTGGGCTGCTGGGATTACTCCGTAGAGTAATTCAGGATCGCGGGCGAGACTGAACTATTGAAGAGCTCAGACAAAGCATGGCCTTTTTTGCCGCGCGATAATCTGGCTAGCTAGCGATGACAACCAGGTACTCCGTATAGCTTCTAAGATCGGCGAAATGCAGGTAAAATGTGCTCCATATGTAGGTGATCTGCATGAAGAGGGGCAGGCAAGTTGTTAGTAGCTTCAATAAAGTCAATTACAATTGCAATGTGCTCCGCAGCCCAGCTGGGCTGATCTTGAAATTGAGATCGGGTCCCGGTAATGCCCTCCAGTCATAATAGTCAAATGTCACACATGCGAGGTTGCGACAATGATAGCTATGTAAAGAGGTAGCCCTCCTAGCCCAGGTAAGCCCAGACAACTCCAAAATACATCCATGTCCGGAGTAAGGGAAACACAAGTCCGGAGTATCCCGGGGAGTCCGTAAGGTGGAACTTGTCTCAAATAGGGGGCTGGGAGAGGAAAGTGACTCCACTGCGGGAGAGAGAAAAACAAAAGGAAAAAAAGGAAAAGAGGAAAAGAGGGAGATAGGGGATCTCCATGAAGGGCATTGACTTGTTGGAAGTGGAGGGGTGGAGTCTTGAAGCTTCGCCTGGAAATACAGTGACCGATACTCGTATCATCTCGTAACATTTCCAATTCTCTCTACGGAGTAGTCCATCTTGAAGATCCAGTTCGTTGATCGATGGAATCTCCACTTGACAGCATTTTCGTAATCTGCGCCTCAGGGGTAAAGCAGACAACCTTCAAGTATGGAACAGTTTGGTATTGGAGCACAAGTATACCATATGGAGAATGAGATCCAACTGCATTAGCCACATCTATATTCTAGGCATTTATTTTTAGGGGAACATAGAATCAAGCCAGAATCCAGACGTAATCCAAGCTCCGACTTTATGATAAATGTCCAAAGTACATCGTCCATAGCGCTTTTCAAATGAGATCAGGTCTCCACTACATCTCCGCTTGAACAGCCAGTAAAATATGCATGTGAATATGCGACTTTACGCATTAATGGGATTAGCGTCCAGGAGTCATGACCACTTCCATGGCAATTAAGACGGGGACTTGCCGGAATGCACGACATCGACTATAATACCCCACAACATCCCTTCTCTGTAATCTGACCCCAAACTTATCCTCAACTCCATACCATGCCTGGCCGACCGAGTTCGGCCCCTACCGATATGGAGGGAATTGCAGTCATTGGAATGGGCTGTCGCTTCTCTGGAGGAGCGACCTCCGTTGAGAACTTCTGGCAGATGTTATGCGACGGACGCACTGGGCATGGAACGGTCCCTACGAGCCGATATGAAGCTTCGGCCTGGCACCACCCCAGCCATGAGCGCAAAGGAGCGGTATGAATGCCTTGATTGGATATTATTTTATTGCTCTAACAGATCATGGAATGATTAGATCAATCATGATAGCGGATTCTTTTTGCAGGAAGATCCATCACGATTTGATGCTCCCTTTTTCTCTATCACAGCCAAAGAAGCGGCGGGCATGGACCCAGCACAGCGTTTGTTGCTCGAAGTCGCATATGAAACATTTGAGAACAGTAAGATGAGCGAGATCCCAAAAATACATGGGAAACCGGTCACGCTAAAATGGGCAAAATAGGTGGAATACCAATAGACACACTTCCAGGGAGTAACACGGCAGTGTATTCCGGCTCAATGACCAATGATTATGAGCTATTATCGACAAGAGACATCTACGATATGCCTCACAACTCAGCTACTGGTAATGGAAGGACTATGCTCGCAAATCGTTTGTCCTGGTTCTTTGATCTTCAAGGCCCGAGTATCATGATGGATACTGCGTGTTCCTCCAGTTTGACAGCGGTCCATTTAGCAGCCCAATCCCTGCAGTCTGGAGAATGCGGAATGGTGAGTACTGCAAGCTAGATATCTGTTTAGGACACGGACTAAACATACTTGTGGCAGGCTTTGGTAACTGGAGCCAGTCTCATCTTGCACCCTAATTTTACACAGAGACTCTCCTACATGCACATGATGAGCGCAGATGGAATAAGTCATTCATTTGATGAGTCTGCAAATGGATATGGTCGAGGAGAGGGTATCGGTGCTGTGCTCTTGAAGCCCCTCAGCGCCGCATTGGCCGATGGAGATAATATTCGAGCCGTCATCCGCGGCACAGGAATCAATCAGGACGGTCGTACTCCCGGAATTACTCTGCCCAGTCCTACATCTCAAGCCAACCTGATTCGTTCGGTCTATGAACGCCACGGCATCTCAATGAGAGATACTTCCTACTTTGAAGCCCATGGCACTGGAACTCCGGTCGGGGTAAGCGAACAATTCTATTCATTGTTACTCGAGAACTCCTTTTATTAACTTGATAATGAATAGGATCCCACAGAACTGTCTGCTGTCGGAGCCACTCTGGGCCAGGCACGAACACCGACTGATGAGCCAATATACGTAGGCTCAGTGAAGACAAATTTTGGTCACACCGAAGGAGCCGCAGGAGTGGCTAGTTTGATCAAAGTCGTCCTATGTTTAGAAAAGGGCATGCTGGTGCCAAACGCCGGCTTCAAGAACATCAACCCCAAGATCCGACTCGACGATTGGCGTTTACGCCTAAGCGACAAAACGATGCCCTGGCCGGACCATCTTCCACAGCGGGCTAGTATTAACTCATTTGGATTCGGTGGATCAAATGCGCACCTAATTCTCGAAAGCACCAAAGAAGCCCTCGGGGGTAATGCTGAAGACAAGGAACCGGCCCCTCACGTGGTTGTGTTTTCTACGTTCGATCAATCTGGCATTGAACGGGCCAGTCAAAATTGGAGCACATTCCTTCAACGTCAGCAGAAGGCCGAACAGGAGATTCCACTAAAAGACCTAGCCCATACGATGCTGACACGCCGATCGCAGTTGGGCTTCCGCAGCTTCGCGGTTGCGAACTCACAAGACCAGCTGCAGACCATCTTAGATAAAGGACTCCCCAAGTTCCCTCGAGCTAGTCGCAAAGCTCAAACGAGACTTGCCTTTGTGTTCACAGGTCAGGGTGGCCAGTGGGCTGGAATGGGTCGGGAGCTTTTGAGGATCTCCACTTTCAGAGAAAGCATAGCACGATCACAAGACATTCTCACGTCCCTGGGATGTCCCTTTGATATGGTGGAGGAGATCAAGGCTGAGGCAAAGGACAGCCAAATAAACCGACCCGATCGCAGCCAACCTATTACCTGCGCGTTGCAGATTGCATTGGTTGATCTTTTGGCCAGTTGGTCGGTTTATCCCAACGCAGTGGTTGGTCATTCTAGCGGTGAAATTGGTATGAAGGACCCCATTCTTTGGTCTTGCAAAAAGCATCCATTGGTGAATAATAGCTGACTTATTTGAAACACATAGCCGCTGGATATGCTGCTGGGTATCTTTCTCGTGAAGACGCTATGCGAGTCGCCTGGTTCCGCGGTTTCTTTTCACAACAGATTGCTCAGAGTGACAGACGAGGAGGTATGCTCGCTACTGGTATTTCCGCAGCCGACGCACAGAAGTACCTTGAGGAGCTCCCCCCACGTTCAGTTGTGGTTGCCTGCGTCAATAGTCCTGCCAGTACAACCCTTTCGGGTGATGTGGACTTGATTGATAAGCTTGAGGCAACATTACAACAGGATGGTCACTTTGCCCGGAAACTGCGCATTGATACAGCTTACCATTCTCCTCACATGGAGGACCTCGTTGAAGTGGTAGGTAATGCCATCAATTGTATCAAGCCCGAAGATCGATACAGTGGCTCAATTCCCATGCTCTCATCGGTCACAAAAGAGCGTGTCTATCCCGCCGAGCTTGGTGGATCATACTGGGTGCGCAACATGATCAGCTCAGTTGAGTTCACTGCCGCAGTCTCACAGCTCGCAAATTTGAGCGAGTCTATCAAGTCTCGCCGCCGGCCGGTTCCAATTAAATGGACTGCATTGGTTGAAATTGGTCCACACGCCGTTTTGAAGGGACCTGTCACTCAGATTCTGCAATCTGTCAACGCAAGTATGGCATCGTTGCCTTACTATTCACTGGTTTCGCGGAACCAACATGCTTTGCGGACCTCATTGGAAGTTGCCGGTTCTCTTTGGAGCACAGGCCATACAGTAGACCTTGCTGCGGTCAACAGTAGTGTCGACACTACAAGCCCAAAAATGGTTGCTGATTTGCCTTCTTATCCCTGGAATCACCAAACGTCCTTCTGGCATGAGCCCGTAGAGACAGCGCAATTGAGACAACGAAAGCATCCCCGCCATGACATTTTGGGAGCTGCCGTGGATTATCAAAATGCTCTGGAGCCACGGTGGAGAAACTTCCTGCGGCTCTCGGAGAATCCATGGATGGCTGATCATGTTGTCGCCGGGTCGATTGTATTCCCAGCTGCGGGCATGTTGGTGATGGCTACCGAGGCAGCGCGGCAACTAGCTGATGACCAGGCCAACATCAAGGGAATAGAATTCCAAGACCTTCATTTCATGCGAGGTGTGGTTATTCCGGAGGAAGAGCGAGGCTTGGAAACTCTCCTTCAAGTTTCCCCTCATCCCGGAATGCCTGGTTGGTATCAATTCGGAATTTTCTCACTTCCTTCCGGGGGTGCCTGGATTCAACACGCGAAGGGTGCATTCATTGCACGGTACGAGAACCGAGACAATGATGAACACAACTCAAACTGGGAAGCAGCATTGGAGCGCATCAAGAATACCCAGACAGTCGCCAAAATGGCTGACGTTAGGCAAGCACGTGAATGGTTGTCCCACACAGGAGGACTCACTGTAGGACCGGCCTTCCAGACAATCACCGGCGTTTCCTTCTGCGATGCAGAGCCTCGTCTCTGGCTATCTGGCGTTGTCACAGACACCAAACAATCAATGCCCTTCGAAAAGGAGTCGCCCAGCTTTATCCATCCCACAACTCTCGATTGCCTCTTCCAGTCTGCCCTTTTGTCTTGTTCCGATGCGCTATCCAACAACAACGCGAATATCCCTATCGGAGTGGACAATATCTACATCTCTAACGCCTTCCAACCCCAAGCAGGTGAGCAATTCGTTGTCCACACAGAGACCAAGTGGCGCGATGGAAAATCTCGATCCCACTGTATCGCGTCGGACCCATCCTGGTCACAGCCCTGGATTACGTTTGAAGGCGTTCATCTCGGTCGCCTTCCCTTCAACCCCAATTCCCAAAAGGAAGAGGAAGCAACTTCAGAAAGCCGATACTCGTCGATTGTTTGGGATGAACACTTGGAATCGCCGCTTGTCACTAACCAAATCCATGACGGAAACAAGAAGATGGCCGTGCAAGCCAGCCGTCTTCAGCTGACAGACTGGATCAAGAGACTGTGCCATACCAATGGGGATGCCAAGGCGCTTATCACTACTTCGGAAGCATCAAACTCTTGGACCGAAAACCTCCAAGAGCTAATCCCAAGTGCCGGAAAGCGACCTTGCCTCGGAAAGGTCACCATCGCTTCATGCGGCCCCGATGATCAAGTGAATGGCATCACTCCCGCAGAGAACACTCTCCCAGGTATTCACCTGATGCCCCTCGCTACGCTCGACGAACTTCCATCTTCATCGCTCGCTCAGGAGAAATATGATTTGGTCGTGATCGATGAGCCCAGGCTGTGGGAGGACAAATTAACCCAAGTTATTCTCTCGTGCCTGCCCAACATTATTAAACATGGAGGTTTAGCTGCAATGCGCGTGTCTGATACCGACCTGGACGCAGCAGCGGAGAAGTTGCAGCGCTTCGACGGCCTCGAAATTCACAGCACGACCGAAGATCGCAAGTTTATCATCGCACGCAGGACCCCAGTCTCATGGACAACGGACTCTGAAATCTATGTTTTGAGTCCAGCAGATAATTCCAACTCATTCCCTGTTTTCGAGCACCTCGAAAAGATCTTTGCCACCCATAACGTTCGCCTGGTGCCTGTTGGATTGGAAGAGGTGGCTACGCTAGCAGGAAAAACCGTGATTTCGTTGCTTGATTTGGCAGCTCCCTGGGTGGCTGGCTGGACGGAAAATGATCTGGAACGTCTCCGAGAGCTGATCCGAGTTCAATACGTCCTTTGGGTGTCGCCATGCTGGAGCCAAGGCGCTGTTGAAAATATTGGATCCGGTGCCACAGGTGGCCTTTTGCGAACACTACGCAATGAGCAGTGGAACACCACCATCCCACACCTATTGGTGGATGTGGAAGATTTGGAAGACAAATTTGGACTGGCTTGTGGCATTCTCCAAGTCATGCAGCTCACGACGCAGGAGAGTGCACGTCGGCCAGACTTGGAGTATCGTCTAGCAAACGGTCGGCTGCTAGTCCCGCGAGTCCTAGAGACCCCAGCGGTGGATGAGGCCATGCACACTTTGATGAACGGCCCCAGGCCCGTACTTTCAGATCTAACACTTGATCCAAGAACCCTCGAGTTGAAGTTCCAGGACGCAGACAACGCATGCTGGGAGGAACAGCAACTCTCTGAAGAGCAACTCCGGCCAGACCACACTGAGATCAAGGTTGAAATGGCCACTATCTTTGATTTACACGGCGATCAGGGAAAGACACCAGAGACAGCTCTTCCAATGTTCGAAATTGTTGGAAAGGTAACCCGTATCGGATCTGATGTGCACGACTCGGCTGTTGGCGATAAAGTGTTAACGTTGGCATCGGCGAATTCGGGACTCTCGACAACAATGCGTGTCTTGGAAAGTGACACTATCCGAATTCCTGCAAACACCGACGCAACAAAGGCGATATCAACTCCTCTCGCGTACCTCAACGCTTATCAAATTCTCACCCAGGTCGGTCGCCTCAGCTCAAGTTCCTCGGTGCTGTTGGTTGGGTCGGTCAATCAGACTCTCCAGGCCATGATAGATTATGCCATTGCCATGAACATGCAAGTCCTCGTGGCAACTGATTCTCTGGATAGCACCGAGAGCCTTCGCTCCCGCTACCCAGTATTGGCGGATCGAATTCTGGGCGTTCAAGGTAGCCTGGAAACGAGCGTGTCCAGGCTGACGAATGGATGTGGAGTTGACGCCAGCATTTGCTTCCTTGGTGGGTATGCGGGTCGGAATGCTGCGAGGTGTCTGGTCCAAGGTGGACAGTACATTAATCTATCTAGCGAGATGAAGTTGAGTGCTCTTCCAGAGAGCTTCATCGACAGTGGCTGCACGTTCTCTTCACCACGACTGCAGAAGGCATTCTCAGAGAAGCCCGGCAACCTCCATGCTTCACTTCGACATGTGATTGACTTCATGAAGCAGCATCGGATGTTGGACCGTGTGGAATCATACTCCATGTTCCCTATTTCTGATCTCCAAGGAGCTTTGAAACACTGCAAAGCGACCAATACCAGGGCCATCGTGGACCTTCAGGCTCCTGGGAAAGTCCCCATTGTGCTGCCATTGCCAGATCTTACTGGCTTACCAGCAGGAGGCACATACATACTAGCAGGTGGATTGGGCAATCTCGGCCTTGCGCTTGCCGATACCTTGGTGCAGTCTGGGGCTCGTCATTTGGTTTTCCTCGGACGGTCTGGCGGGACTCAACCTAGTCAGCAGCTAGCCCTTGATCAACTTCGCGATCGCGGGTGCTGCATAGATGTACTACGCTGTGACATCTCCCAACAGGGAGACATTGATCACCTGTCGTACAAGATTCGCAGCAAGAACTGGACTGTCGCAGGCGTGATTCAGTGCACAACAGTTCTAAAGGTGATTTACTCTCATTCCGAATTTTCATTTAACCCTAACTAATTTCTTTATTTCCAGGACGCAATGTTCGAGAAGATGACTTTTGATGACTGGACCCAATCCACACAGTCCAAGATCCGCGGAACACTGAACTTGCACCATCTGTTCTCAGAGAAGGAAGACTTGACTTTCTTCGTGGCATTGTCTTCCGTGGCCAGTGTCATTGGTAACATGGGACAGGCTAACTATTCCGCGGGCAATGGCTTCATTGATGCTCTCATGGAATGGCGACGCAGTCGTGGTCTCCCAGGCCATTCGATCAACATCGGCCTCGTGCCAGATGCCAGTGGACTCAGCGACATTTCCGAAGATCAAGAGCAACGCCGCCGCCGATACAAACATCTCGAGGGCACAGAAATCATGACCCATGAGCTCCAGACCTTGCTCAGAGTGATCGTCAACAGCAAACTTCCCCTTCCGTCTCAGATCATTGCTGGCATGACTGATTCACTATCTCGCAGCAATGGCTCTACACCCTGGGTACTCGATCGAAAGTTTGATCACCGGCTTTGTCTCGCTGTCGAGGATACCCAAGATTCTATTCAGACTAGCACTTTACTTAAGGAGTGTGACTCCGTCGACGCTGCAACTGAGATTGTCCTTAACACTCTGAGTGAATATTTAGCAGATGCAATGGCTACAACCGCTGATGCTATCGACTCAGATCTACCATTGTCCGCGCTGGGTGGTACGTTTTACTGATGATATCCTCCTACTTTGATCTTTCACTTAACTAACACTCGTCTCTAGTTGATTCCCTCAAAGCTACAGCTGTCCAAAACTGGGTCTCTCGCGAATTAAGGGCAGAACTGTCCTCCTTCGAATTCCTCGGCTCGCAACCAACCAAGGCGTTAGCGAGGAAAATTGCTTCCACTAGCTCGTTCGTCTCAGTGCCGAGCTGAAGAACTGGCTGACAATCCATACTGAGTATGGGTTAGTTCTCGGCTATCTTGTTTCTATCTTGTTTTTTTAGCGCATCTCATTTTTGGCTAGTTTCAATAGTTCTGTATATGTGTTTTTTACTTACAATACCGTGTTTGCGAACGAAATATACCGAATCTTCCTTTTTGCCAAGACTTGCCGTGTTGGGAGCCCGTGCCGCAAGTGGGTCCCGTCATCAAACTCACATGATAATCCAGCCGTTTATCTTTATCCTTGGAGCGATTCGCATATTGCATGGCGGATAGCCCCGCTGTACAGATTGCAGGATCATGCAGAATGCAATATTCATGCTGGGATACGCCATTACAATGTACTGAGGGGGACCAAACGCGACGAACAGCTTCTCGTCCACGGGTCCACGGATGGCTCCACTGAGGACCGAGTTTTGACACATCGGGAACTGGATCGACACTTCTCGATCGGGTTGATCAACAAAAAGACCGAGTTTGGGATCCCGTGGTGCGGGTTCGGGTGGGGACCTCTTGCTCTACACTGTCGAGACGGACCGCCCCCTGAATGAGAACAAGGAACGTGGACTCCGTACGGAGTACGAAGTACTCCGTACCCGTGGACACGTTGCCCTGTTAACAAACCTTGTGTGCTGCATGGTCTCCCTTGCGGCTGCAGGGATGGTATAATAGGTATGTACATGCCACTTATGAAGCAAGGTGATGAACCTCGCTTGCCTAACTATGTACCTTTTACAGGTTCCACCGCCCATTCCGATTCTTTAAATATTGGTTTTGTCTTCTCTGATCTCAATTTTAGGTTATGTGCCAGCTCGAAGCAAAAAACCCACCTCGATTATGTTTATGCACTGTTGGTGGCCGGGTGGTATCGGATCTACTAAGATCGGCGGCTGTCCAATTACATCGACCGAGGTACTCCGAATTTTATCAAATTAACAGAGCCCTAAATGGAAAGGCTTTGAAGTAGCTACACACTGAGGGGTACGGAGTTCCTACTCCGTAGGTGGATCTTGGGCTGGACCGTCCACGTTCCCACCTGGTCAAAGCAAGGCGAGCCACTATCGACATGCTCCTCCGTACTTTGGACTCGATGGACTCCATATGTCTGTACAACATAGGGTATCTCCACACCGTGGAGCCCTTCTCATGGATCCATTCCTCTGTTCCTTTGCAAGCTCGGGATCTGTGGGATTCCGCCAGTGAGTTTCCTTGAGTTTCCTAGGTAAACCCCCAATCGCACTAAAATGTGTAAGGCGTCTTTTAGTCTTCCACATGAAAAAAAAAAAAAATTAATTTCAAATTAAACATCCTGGTCTCCAATTCCTCTCCTTCCTTCTCCCTCTTCCGTCTTGTTACCTCCAGCTATGGCGGACGCTGAGAAGAACGATCTATGCATGCCGGCACCCCCGGCAAAGGCCATTGTCGTAGATCATGACATGCCCACTGGCCCGGATCATGAACAGACCATTGTCGTAGACAATGACATGGCCATTGCCCCAGATTCTGAACAGATCATTGTCATAGACGATGACTTGGCCATTGACCCAGATCTCGAAAAGGTCACTGACAACAACGACGCTTCCAAGGAGATCCCGATCTCATCGAATGGCCACGAGTCTCCCGATGTGACTGACCTGGAGGCTCAGCACACAGAGCCCCGACGGAAGCGGTTTTCGCGCTTCAGATATGCCATGTTTACCGTGTATCGACGGCTCTTCACTGTCGTATTTTGCGCAAATCTCGCAGTTTTTCTCTACGTGATGATCTCTGATCGGCGACTTCTGGCACTTGTGAATGCGACAGCTGTAAATCTGGTGGCGTGCGGTCTTGCTCGACACCCGATGATGGTCAATGCCATCTATAGGGCGGTATGCTCGATTCCGCGAAGTGCACCCCTGTCTTTGCGCCGCAGATGCGCTAAGGCAGCCCACTACGGCGGTGTCCACAGTGGCTGTGGAACTGCATCTTTGGTGTGGTATATTGGATTTGTTGCCATGGTGTCACAGATCTATTGGACGAATTCTCCCATCAGCACAGTAACAGATGCTGGTTTCTCAGCGGCGCCGATCGCCGTCGCCTACGTCATTCTTGTCCTACTCTTCGTGATGATAGTCGTGGCGTACCCGACCTTCCGCAGGAAAATGCATGATCACTTTGAGCTCACGCACCGATTCACCTCATGGCTGATTCTGGCTCTGTTCGTGGCTCTGGTCATGATATTTGCTCATGAAGTGGGCAGAGCAGAGAAGCACTCTCTTGGCCATGCCCTCGTCACTCTTCCGGCATTTTGGTTGTTAATCGTCGCTATCCTCGCCGTCGCCCATCCGTGGCTGCTGTTGCGGAGGGTTCCGGTAAAGGCCGAGCCGCTCTCTAATCATGCCGTACGACTATCCTTCGATTTCACCCCGATCAGTTTCGCAAAAGGTGTCCAAGTCTCAAAGCATCCTCTGCGCGACTGGCACAGTTTCGCTGGCTTCCCGGATCCCATTCCAGCTGATGTGAAGCCAGTTGCCAGGAACGCATCGCGCAAGAAGCCATTTGTGAAGGGCCACGGACATAAGAGGAGCTGGTCCATCGTGGTGTCCAAAGCAGGAGATTGGACGGCTGACACCATCCGTGAACCACCAACCCACTTATGGAAGCGAGGGTCGCTGATGCGTGGCGTCGGATACGGTCTACGTATGTTCAATCGCATTATCATAGTCACTACTGGGTCCGGAATAGGACCCTGTCTCGGATTCCTAGGCGACAAAAAGCGGCCCTTGATCAAGGTCATTTGGCAAACACGTGACCCGCTCAAGACTTATGGCCAGGACGTTCTTGATCTCGTCCATCAGATGGGTCCGGACCCGATTATCTTCGATACCAGTCGTGATGGCCGTGTTGACATGCTTCCCGTCGTGCGACAGCAAGTCAAGGAATTCCAAGCGGAGGCTGTCTTTGTGATCAGCAACCCCAAGATGACTCAAAATATTGTGTACGAGTTTGAATCACAAGGGATTCCAGCCTACGGGCCAATCTTCGATTCATGATTCATGAAAAATGATGTATTTTGCCTTTTTCCTTTTATTCTGAGCCAGCCACGACATACGATACGACCTACATTCCGGTCTTTAATTTTAGCTATTTATGAGATCTTCGTCTCTTTGTTTATACCAGAGTCAGGTCCATCAATGAAAAAGTTTAATAGAATCTATTGACTCTTAACCCGTGTACGTGCAATTTCGTGCGATGCCTCGCCATCACTCTTTCATATCCAAAACCTTTAGAAGTGTACGAGGTACATAGTAGGAACGTGGGTATGCCTTCAACTTCCACTGCAGTCTCGAAATCAAGAAGAGTCATCGCCCGCCTCTGTCTGTTGTAAAGTACGTTATCCATACCACCCTCTTCGCATTTGTTGGCCTCTATGTGCTCGTCCCAGTTCTCATTGTATTACCCTTGGTCCTGATTGTTCTTGCATTCACGTCTTTCAAAAGCAGCTCTCTGGCTCGAATATTGGCGGCTAGGCCTTTTGAGACCGTGAGATGAAGCAGTGTAATTCCATCAAGAGCAGGTTCGTTGATATCCGCTTAGCAAGCGAGATGAATCCCAAGGAGAGATCCGTTCTCTTTCCCCTACTTGCGTTTTCCTTTTACCTTGGTTTCCGCAGTTTTGGATGCTTCAGTGCCACTTCAGTCGTAGGGACATGAGTAGAAGAGCCTGTCACCGTCCGTTAAATCTCGGATCATATATTGTATCTCGCGCTTGCGTTTAATGTAAGCTAGGCAAATACTGGCTCGCTCCCAGTCAACATGTCATATGATTTCGAGTCGAGTTCAGCTTGGGGTTTAAGACTGCGTCGTGTTGGGCTCTAGTCGTGCACTCAGCTGCTCGTTGGGTTGGCCGGCGTGATGTGGTCAGGGTGTCATCCCCCAGAAAAAACCAAGGAGATTCTGCGAGAAACCGGACATAAAAGAGTGAAATATGAAGGCAATACAAATGATATACCAGTACTAGACTGAAGCCATCACGACATGGAAGTCAGGGCAAAGTTGAATTCTGTAGACAGCAGGGAAACCTTGGAATTGAATATGTTACCATATTAGGCTTAGTACGGTTCACTACTGCGAGAATGGTCACGTGGTTACTCTTTATGCCTCAAGGATCAGGCGATAATCCCGTGATGTCTGCCTTGTTCGCCAGGAAGAGCTTCCCCTTCCAATTGAAGTAAAGAAACAAAATATTCGACGTTCGAAGTGAAGTGGAAAAATGGCACCGGTCCAATTGCGGAAATTAGTCCGGATAGCTTCTTTTGACAGCGACTGCCTAATATAAATCCTGGAGACATTGCGGCTCAGCTCTGACACATTTCTAGGCACCCATGAGACCACCCAGTACGTTTCCCAATCGAAACAAGCTCATTGCTTTTTTTTTTGTTCAGGTGGCAAATGAAGTGTTACCTCAGGCGTTTGCGGGCTAAAAAGGCGAAAGCTGAACCATCCAGCTCAGGCGGGGATTTTCCTATGGTGTATATATAAATCAGAAGTTATCCTCCTCTACATACCTAGGTGCTAATACCTCTACGCACAATATGCATTCGAGTCGACTAAAAAAGCGTCATGTTGTGAGATCGGAGACCCTCCAGGACCTTGTCCCATCTCTACCTGCAGCCCCATTGACATCCCCCTTATTTACTGTCTTGCCCGCCGAGATCCGCAATCGAATTTATACGCTTGCGCTTGAGTCCGAGGATGTTCTCACAGACGACAGTTCTCGCTCCCTCTATAAGCAAAACGCTTTCTACTACCGGCCCGGCTACAAGCAGCCTAAGCGCATCCAGACTGCCCTCCTCCAGACATGTCAGCAAGTCTACGCCGAGGCGTCCCTCCTCCCACCGGCAGTAAACGAGCATACTTTCTGGTTCTATCGATCTCCACCGCATGTCAACGATGCCTCGTCGCCGGTGAATTATTTTCGCAAGATGACCCCGAAGCAGCGGGCTCAGGTACAGCATCTACATTTGTTCACCCAGCAGTATTTCCTAGAGGACAATCATTGGTCACAGATATGGGACGGGCTCAAAATAGGCGATGACGGACGCAGTTCGCGAGGGGAGTGCAGGATCGCGCCGAAGAAGATGACCATCACGTTTCGCCACACGGACTGGTGGTACTGGGAGAACAATGATCCCCTGGGCATCGATCCGTTCCGACCCGGGAGAACTCACGCAGCCGATATGGGCAAGGCCGTTTCTCCACACGCCGCAGCTCGGTCGTGGGGGAACCAATTCAGCTCTCTTCCCTGTCTGGAGGAACTGGTAATCGAGTTTGAGACGATCATGCGGAAGAGGGACCAGCTAGATGCCATCACACAACAGGCTCTCGAGTGGAAGTTTCCCATGCAGGCTGACAAGGGCTTGTATCTGGTCGCTGAACCCACGTCAAAGAGAGCATATACTTGGATTGGGGCCAAAGAGGCGGAGCTGCAAAGGCAGAGGCCTGCACGGCCGGTTGATACTGAGGCCGGGTCGGAATCTGAATCTGGGCAGGAACAGGAGCCGATTCCTGCGGCCCCGGCTTTGTTGCCATTTGATCCTCGGTCTGACATGGGCACAAATAGCGACATCAATATTGGGAACCCTCAGGTCGACGCAGATACGGAGAAGTTTTATGTTGTCTTCTTGACTTGGAGGAAGCGACGAGTCCAAGAGTAGGCCTTAGGCCATTACCTCAGCCTTAGCATCCATTGCTCAGGTCTTATATTGACGGCGTCTCTTGGTAGATTTATTTTGCAATCAAACTGGACTTTTTTTTGTCTTTATCTTGGGGCGGATCTGGACTTGGTCTCTACAATTCTGACACGGAAAATGCGAGTTTTACAGCCTATAACCTTGTGTTCATAGATATGTTCTTGGGATCTACCAAGGTGAAGGTTCGTGAGGTCGGCTGGGGCTTGGAGTGCCTGTCTGATCAACTAGGGCTACATACGTACCTTATCACTTGCGAGACAGTACGACTCTACCATTTTGGATCTAACTGATATAAGAAAGCTAACGTAGTGCTAAAATTATATAATATGTTAGCTTAAATACACCTTACACCAAGATGAGTGACCCAGACCATTCACCCAATTAGTGCACTCATTCTATTGAACCTCTCGAAGCATGATGTATCAACTCTTCACTGAAGTACTGCATTTTCCCAACTAAATCAAGTCCAAAACTTTGTAATTAACAAATAGGAATAAAGGAATCTAAAATCTAGTAACCAAAGGAAGATACCCCATCTATAAAATCCTGGAATCGACCTGATTCACCAACTGCCCAACAGTGTCGATCATCTCATCCAACAAAGACACAGCAAAGTCCGACCACGACTCAACAGTGACAATTTCGATGCACAGAGTCCCCCCTTGGGGAATGCCTGCACCTTGATCTCCCGCAATGGCTCGAAATGCGGGTAGATAGTCTGCATACGGCTACTGGCCGCCATGAAAGATAGGTCCTCAACGTGCTCAACGTCCTGGTGCACGACCGAATCAAACCAATCAACCGTCTCCGGCCAGTCAGTGCAGTCCTTGACAATTTCCTTCAGACCGATTCCTTCGTACTGAGCGCTCTCAAGATGTTGTCGCTGGACAAGCTGCAAAAGATCCATGGCTGTCCATTCCTTTCCAAACTTCACCCGCACCGGTACATACTGCCACGATGGTCCAACAATCGAGTCAGCGTTGGGGAGGTCAATGTTGCGACCACTCACCACCTCGCCGAAAGTGACATCGTCAAGGGAGAGGCGTCGCGCAAGACACAGCGCCCAAGCCGCCGTAGGGAGGGTTGCGACTGTGATCTCCCGTGGTCGCGCGGCTATATTGACATCCTTGGAGATGGCGAAGTGAGCGGCAGATACGACAGGGATATCGGGCTGGATCCGTGTCATAGATGACCCTTGAAGGAGATCACGCCAGTACGGGATGCTGGCTGGCAGATTAGTGCGAGTCACATGGCCGACGTACGACGAGAATGGCAGACTCTTCGGCACTGGTCGTCCCTCATACAATGCCGATAGCTGCTGCAGCAGAATCGGAAGACAGATCTCGTCGTATTGGGCGTGGGAGATGCGCATGATCAGGCTGCTGGGCCCGTCAACGTGCCGAACGAAGAGGAATTTCAAGAATGGTGATCCGAGAGGAATGCGTGACTGGACATCAACGTCGCAGAGTTTCTGGCTGAACTTTTCCACATCACTTTCAATCTCGTATTCGACGAACTGGCAGGGAAGGTTATCGACAACCACTCCCAATGAGACACCCTCGTGTTCCACGAACACAGTTCGAAGGATTTCATTCCGAGAAACAAGTTCCTGGCAACTTTGGAACAACTGAGTGCGGTCCACCTCGGTGTCCATGTAGAAAAGTTCGTATCGCATAGAGTACCGAGGCAGCTGGACAGTTCCTTGGACTGCGATCTCCTGAAGCGGGCGACTTGGATATGCATCCACGATCTTCCAATCAGGCTGAGCAAGCAATGGGGTCATCTTGTTGATGAATGCATCTACGTCGGTCACGTTGAGTGAGCTGAATGGTGCATAATCCTGAGCCGTGGCGACGGCTGGCTGGGCCTCCACTGCGTGTTCGGCCATGTCAAACAGAGACCGGTGATCAAAGATCGTAGTTACAGTTAGCTGAAGGCCATCCATACGGGCCTCCGAGACCAACTTCATAGCACGAATGGAGTCACCTCCCAAATCGAAGAAGCTGTCATCCAAAAGGATATCCTCGCAGGGGATATCCAAGACCTGGCTCCAGACACGTTGGAGCTTTTGCTGCGTGACCGTCGTTATGGCTGCACCACCATTAAGCTTTTTGTTTCGGGGTTGGAGCTGACCAATCTGTGCGTCCTTCGCACGAAGGATGATAACAGAGCCATCATTGGTATACTTCGCCAGCTGGTTTGTCGTGTACAGCTTCGTCGGTTGCTTGCACCAGGTTGGATTGGCAACTGGGTTGCCGGAAGCCACTTCACCTTCTCTTTCCACAAGCAGCTCACCCACTCCACCAGGTGGTACAAGACACTCATGGTCATTTGGGTTAACGATCCAAGTAGATGTGGCAGCCGAGTAAACCTCCTCAGTAGGGAGGCTGGCTGGACCAATCTTGGCCAGACGGCATTGCTCTGTAACATCCGTCTCAATTGTGGAATCGAAGATGTGCTGGATTTTCTGGGTCGGATCCTCGAGAATCTGCTGCACCAGCCGATCAAATTGTTTAAGCGCTTGATCCATCTGAGGGATATCGATGGTCTTTGAATCGAAGCTGGCCATGACAAGGAAGCCCTTTGTATCAACGGTGAAGACAAGCATAAGGGCGTATGAGTTGAATTTCAACGCTTCACGAGCGGCCTCTGCCTCGCTGGTTGGAACAAATGCGGTGGCTGGCTCTTCTTTCGAAGAGGGCTCGACTTCCTCAATCGTCGGATGAATTACAATACCTGTGCGCAATTCACAGGCCTCTCGAGCATCGGCGTTCAGGCGTCGAATGTGCTGCAGACCCATGTGTTCGTGAGGAATGCGATCAACTGTTTGATCATGGATCTGCTGGAGGTAGCTTGATGCTCGAGCCTTGCGATCGATGCAAACTCGAACCGGGACAGTGGTGATCATCGGGCCCTCGATCTCCTCTACAGCTGCCACGGGAGCTGTGCGACCGGTCATGGTCTCTCCAAATACGATGTCATCAGAAGATGTGTAATGCGCGGCCAACAGACCCCAAGCACCTCGAATAGCGGTCGCGATGCTCGTTGTGGAGCTCGAAGAAGCCCGGGGCAGATTGACGTAATGTTCTAGCAGAGAATCGGCACGCGCCTGATACCCAGTGTATGGAATGGGAGGGAATTGCAGCGATGTAGCGCCCTCGAGTTGAGTTTCCCAAAATTTCTCCGTGGAGGATCGGTCGGTTTCACCAAGCCACTTGATGAAGTTCTTGAACGGTGCTGGGCTGCCAATACTCTCACCGCGGTAGGCGCGATTCACTCGGTCAACTACCAAAGGCATTGACCAACCATCGTAAAGTGCATGGTGAATGCTCAGGACGATGTAGGTTTTGCCAGATGTCTCGTCGTCCACAATAGCAAAACGAGCAAGCTCAGTGCCCAGAGACATCCCCTTGAGTGTGTCGCTACTCAGATACTCTGCCAAGTTGGAGCTGTTGAGCCATGGAGTGTTTGCCTGTACGACGATCTGCATGAGACCGCGGCGTGGAACTTGGGCAATTCTTGTCCGCAGGATCGCACATTCTGCTGAGACTTGCTCAAAAGCAGATTTGAGTCGTTTGGCGGTTTGAATATCCTGAAGTTCAATGACTCTCTGCGCGACATAGGCATCCGTATACTTAGCGGAGAGGGCCATGAGAGCTTCTTGGAGAGGTGTACAGGGATACACATCTTCAACCTCGCTAGGATCCAAGTTGCACAACGAAGCCGCTTCGACCCGTGCAGCATCGGCCTCCCAACTTGCTGGAAGCAGCGAAAATGGGGGAACATCCAGTGGACCTTTGTTCTCCACCTCTTTCACTCTGAGGGCCAGGTTCTCGAGGATAGGTGATTGGAAAATATCAGTGACTTGAATAGCAAGAGACTGCTCTCGTGCAGCAGCCACCAACCTCATGGCTTTCAACGAGTCACCGCCGAGGCTGAAGAAGTGGTCATTGACTCCGATATCTGTTTCATCACCAAATAGTTTCAACCACAGGCCGTGAAGCTTACGCTCCATCTCTGTCCGGGGTGCTATTTTGACAACGGTGGACGATCTAAACTCTGCAATATGTCTCCTTGTCAAGTCATTCCCGAGAGCCCGCAGCTGCTTCCGGTCTGTCTTGAGCGACACCAGGAGTGGCATCTGATTGAGTGGGATATATGCGGCGGGGATCATATACCGGGGCAGGTTTGTCGCAAGAACATCGTCAATACCAGCGATCAGCTTTTGGAATGAACTCGAAAATGAGGTGATCTCGCTGGTTGTGCCCGTCGTTTCACTCTTTTCCTCCGCCACGAAGACAATCAGTGTGGCATCAGCTTTCTTTCCTCCGGGGAAGATCACTTCCGCTGCAACACTTGCTCCAGCGGGGAAATAATTTCGGACGTGGTGCTCAATTTCTCCCAGTTCCACGCGCTGACCGCGCAGCTTCACTTGTTGATCGGCACGGCCGATGAAAACAACACTACCCGAGGCATCGGGGTCATATTTACCAGGTCACCAGTCTTGTAGAGACGGCCCTTGCGACCTGGTACATTCCCCCACCCTCAACCAGCCATGCTGGGTCCTCGATGAAGACCTCGGCGGTTTTCTCTGGATTATTGAGATATCCATCACCGACCACGGGGCCTTCGATAAGAAGTTCTCCCACAGTGCCGATAGGCATCAATCGGTCATGATTGGATGGATCTACCACCCATGTCGTGCCTCCGACTCCCTGTCCGATACTAGTGTACGATCGACCAGGAGGGATGTCATTATTGATTGTGCAGCCAACAGTGCACTCTGATGGGCCATATGCGATCACGATTTTCGTCTTCTGGCCCCATTCGGCCGCATCACTAGCGGAGATTGCCTCGCCACCAAGGCCGATGACCTCCAACGAGGGCATTATATCAGGCGCCAAGACACGCGCGACCGATGGCGTCATGTGTGCCATGTTCACGTTCAGCTTACGAATAGCGCCACTGAGATCGTTGACTCGCTGGTCTTCTGAGGGCACACAAATGCAACCTCCGTTGGCCAAAGTGCACAGCATACAGTCAACGCTGACGTCGAATGCGTACGAGGGGAAGTCAAGCACTCGCGAGTGTTCTTTGTATCCGACTGCCTCGGCGCGAGGTAGTGCACCGCTAGTATAGTTGGAGTGAGAGATGACCACACCCTTGGGCTTGCCAGTACTGCCGGAGGTGAACTGGATGTAAAGAGTTGACGACGCTGGGACCACAGGTAGGTCCACAGAGAGCGATTTAAATTCGGCCTCATCGTTCAGTGGGCCAACAATAACTTGCTTTCCTCCCGGGACAATGCGCGCACCTAGTGCCGCCTGCGCCTCCGAGGTCAAGATAAAACCAGCCTCAACCTCGCTGGCGATGGTGCTCAGTCGTCCCTCTGGCTGGCTGGGATCCATGAGAACCAGCGCACCGCCAGCCTTCATGACTGCGAGGACACCAACAATTGTCCACATGGACTTTTCAAAGCAGAGCGGAACAGCCTTGCCAATTTGCAGTCCCAGATCAACAAGGTGTCTAGCCAGATTTGTTGAGCGCTCTTCTAGCTGTCTATAGGTCATCTCTCCATCCCAGGACACAACTGCGGGACGATCGAGTCGACTTTGCGCTTGTTCACTGATTATATCTTGGATGCATTGGTCGATGGTGGGGGGCATTGTCCCGTTCCACTTCCATAATTGTGACAGCTCTTGTCGTCCAATGCGGACGGCCTCGGCAACAGACTGATCGAGGTTATTGGCAATTGAAAGAATGATGTCGGCGAGGATATGAGGTAGGACCGCTTCGACAGGCTGCGTGGCTGTCGGGGACTGAGGAGTTCCGCGAACATGCACAACACCATGCGCGAGCTTTGCTTCTAGCGCAAACGTCCACTAATCGAGTTAAAAACTGGTGCTAGCCATGAGTTTGGATCTACTTACTTCATTCTCAAGGGAGGCATTTCGAAACAAGAGTGTGTCCGAAAATTCCCCGTCAAATTGACCCCGCCTTCGGATAGCTTCCAAAGCAGATCGCAGCGAGCTGCCTTCCCCCTCAATCACATCGGAGATGGGACCTCCCTGGAGACTGCCCTCTTTCAACCAGGAAAAGCCTCCATCCTCACTGTGCACTGTCCCGCGAAAGAGAAGGAGGACCCAAGCCAGAGCAATAATTTCCTCGTGTTTTATATCCGAAAGAGTGGGCAGGGTCATACAGTCGGACCAGCCAGCATCATTTGGCTTTGTCAACTCCTCGCCCACCCAAGGGGACGCACTGGGCTCGACGTATTCACCCATGTTCTTGGGAAAAAGTAGTATTAAGGAAAGTGTCTCTAGGGCGCGGGGACTATGAAGCAACGATCTGATTAAATTATCTGATGCAGATCGTCAGTGACGGACTTGGCATCTTGCAAGAGCCACAACGGGCAGAAACAATCCGAGCAGGTGCCGAGACCTCATTGCCAATGTTGCAATGGATCCGTATACTTGAACCAAATACGTTGTATACCTGTAGTGGGGGATATCTGTATGGTTATAACGTACATTACCATACATACCATACATACCGAGCCATACCAATACAACAGGGTCCCAAGACCCGCCAAGACCCGCCAAGATCGAACGCTAAGCACTGCCACCTGGACCCAGGCGCTAAAAACTTAATGTAGAGCGCCGATCAGAGCTCTGACAGTCATATTCGAAATTTCCGAGAGTTGTTTGGGAGGTTACTGTCGTCATTATCATGATCATCCTCTTCAACGTTACCTTTTTCGGAGATTCGCAAGTTTCCGACTGAAAGATTGATTAGATTGGCTGCGACATCGGATATCCGCAGATTGATTACGTTGGTGATTGTTACGAACCTTGGAAACTCTCGTCTCAAACATGTATGGGACCTGGATTGACTCCCCCTGTCGTTACTAGTCTGCGCCAAGCAGCGTACTTACACGGATGGTCTTTGGTTGCAGCCAAGGTATCTGTTTCCTGATTCCTATGCCTAGTGGACCGCTGCCTGGTGGACACAGACAAGGATGATCAATTCCTAACATCGTAAACAAATCCCCCGAGCCGGAGTATACCGAGGATAAGGTGGTCCATGCCGACGTTGCATAACTGGTTACTTATTCCTTCGTGCTCCTGTTCCGAGTTGGTAGCATCATCATCATCATAGTCATGTCTTCGAGTACTCTCCCCCTGGTGCGGCTACCGGAGCCGTACAAGACAACTTATGAATTGCACGTCGTATCTACCGACCGGAATCTCCGCAAGTTCCAGCTGCTGAGAGCTCCTCGCGGAGATGAAGGCATACCACCCCCAAAGCCATTGGACCACGCGTCGTTGAAGTTCACAGATTTGGCCCAACCCAACCCTTCTTCCACTCCAGAGGAAGGAAACAACTCACCCTGGGCACGTGCACAGAGAAGTCCAGTTACCTATATTACATGGGAAGGGTCGGACACGCCGACGGTGGGCCAGGTCTGGAATGTGGTGTATGCTATTGAGACCCTGCGAAGCGAGTTCGAGATATTCCGTGGTGTGCTGTCTGGTACTGGGAGTGAGATACTTGCACGCGAGCTAGAAGGCGTGGGATTGGCCATCGCGCATCCCGAGCCATCTGCTGCGCCAGGAAAGCCCATCCCAACCACCACTAACCACCTCGGACAGCTTGTCTTTTCCCGCAGTAGCTTCTGGCAAGGAGCTGGCTCACCTTTTGGCACCCGTCCAGCGTGGGTGTCCGACCCGGGGATTTACAGCTATATGCGCAAGCCGTTGAGTGAATACCCTTGCCGACCACGCCAACACACCGTCACCACTGGTTTCCCCGAGCGTCGAGTGCACGCCCTTCACCCGGTACGACCACCTAAACCATCCCCCGGCTCTCGCATCTACAGTCGCTACATTCCACACTTGGACGAGTTTTTCTCAGTCTATGCGCTTGACTACACAAACGAGGAACACCTGGGGCTGTTCAATAAGTGGCAGAATGACCCTCGAGTCGCTCAGGGGTGGAACGAAACTGGAACTTTGGAGCAACACCGCGAATACTTGCGCAAAATCCAGGAGGATCCGCACCAGATCGCTGTGCTAGCCAAGTTCAACGACACTTTCTTTTCCTATCATGAGATATATTGGGCGAAGGTATGGTTTCTATTTGTTCCCGGTAACCTGACCATGGCTAATTTAAATCACAGGAGGACCATCTCGGTGCGTACTACGATGCTGGTGACTGGGACAGGGGCCGCCATTCGCTAGTCGGTGATGAGCGTTTCCGAGGCCCGCACCGCACCATTGCGTGGTGGTCTGGATTGATGCATTACATCTTCCTGGATGATCCCCGTACGGAGTATGTGACTGGAGAGCCCAAATACTCAAACCTGGCTCCTTTGACCTACGACCACGCTACGGGCATGAACCTGGCCAAGCTGGTTGATCTGCCACATAAACGGTCGGCGCTCATTCTTGGTAGCAGGGAGAAGTTTTTCCATGTGGCGCCGCTGCGATTTGACGGGTCTGACACTCTCGACCGCAATCCCTTCCGCTCATTGAAGTTGTAAAACTAGTTACAAAATGTGAAATATGATGTGATTGTATTGTGCATATGCATATGTTATGATCGTCTGGGAGAAAAACCTCGGGTATATTAAACCTCTCCAGCAATGCCAAGGAAAATTTCTTCACGAGGACCAAGCGTACATATGTAATCTAATCAGATTCGGGATGCGTCCGGTGTTTTGAGTTTGGTAGTGGTATTGACCCCAATTTGCCCTAAAAAGTAAAATATCCGCAATAACCGAGCTGTCCCTGAGGTGCGCCATGTCGGAACAAAAGACACACAATTGAGATAGATCATCGTCATTGGAAATTGGTAAATTTGCTCGGAGCGTATAGTATGACCATTCTCGGGTCCAAGCCCAACCGTAGGCCCACCCCCAAGACCCTCCAAGACCAAAACGAAAAATACCATCAAAAATACATCCATTCTTACATTCTTACATCCTTGGCTCTTGGCGGTTTTACTTACTAGTCGATCTGATAAGGAGTCCAATCTTACGTATTGTCCGACGTCGGCTTTTCACGGTAAAATTCTTGGTAAGTCATGCGAGTGGAGCTCTTGGATTTCTCTTTTAGCTTTGGGATAAAATAACAAAATGATCTTCCTTCTCATCTGTTCACGCCCATAGATAATTTTTACTATGGCCGAAGATGCACCAGCGCAGAAGCGCAGCGTATGTTTCTCCTACATCCTTAGGGGTTCTTAAGCTAATTCGTCAAAGTGGAGGGACAGAGCTGTCTTCTTCCGCCTGTTTGTCTATGGCGAACCCAGCAGATCAGATATCGCACTCCTTGTGCTCGGCCTTGTCTCCGCAATTGCCTCCGGAATACCTTTTCCGATCATGTCAATTGTGTTCGGTCAATTGGTGGATCAAATGAACTCGACGACCTGCAATGTCAACGACAGCAATGGCGACGCATACCAAGCTGGTATTAACGAGAAAGTCTTGATGATTGTCTACATCGGCATCGCCTACCTCTTTTTGATCTATATTTATGTGTTTAGTTGGAATCTGACTGGCGAGAGATTGGCTCAGCGTCTGCGCGAGAAATATTTCAAAGCCCTCCTCCGCCAGGATGTGGCCTTCTTCGACAACCTCCCGGCTGGCGAGGCGTCTTCAAGAATTACAGGTGACATCACCACCGTGCAACAAGGAACGTCCGAAAAGGTCGGCATTGTGATCAACAGTCTGGCCTTCTTCGTCACCGCGTACGTCGTGGCTTTCATCAAGGATCCCGAGTTGGCTGGAATGTTGGTCTCCCTGACTCCTGCTTACTTGATCATGTCTCTGTTGGGAGGGTATTTTGTGCAAAAGTATTTTGGTCGCGCACTGGAGAGCATGACCAAGGCATCCTCAGTTGCACTGGAAGCATTTTCCAACACTATGGTGGTTCATGCTTTTTCGGCCAACGCGCGGCTTGAGGAGAAGTTCATCGAGTTTTTGAACCCTGGAAGGATTGCCGGAATTCGCAAGTCAATTGCCACAGCCACTCAGGCCGGTTTGCTTTACTTTATTGCTTTCTCGGCCAATGCATTGGCCTTCTGGCAGGGCTCTACGAAGATTGCGGATTCTGTAGAGTCCAATGATAGCGGCATGACAGTCGGAGCAACATACACCGTGATCTTTATTCTTGTGGATGGTAAGTATTTATATTCATGTTTTGATTTGACCTATCGCTGACTATCTCTATCTCTCAGCGTCCTTGATCCTGAGTACAGTGGCACCTTTCATCCAAAGCTTCGACGCCGCCTCGGTTGCCTTCACAAAATTGAAGGCTGATATCGACCACTCGTCCGCAATTGATGGCACTTCGAAGGATGTTGGAGAAGTATTGCCCGAGGTCAAGGGCCATGTGGAGTTGCGCGATGTTTCGTTCTGTTTCCCTTCCCGCCCAGATAAGCCAGTCCTTCAAAACCTGTCGCTTTCCTGCCCTGCCGGTAAACAGACTGCCATCGTCGGCTTGTCCGGAAGTGGAAAGTCTACTGTTGCCGGCTTAGCAACAAGATTCTACGATGCTACCGAGGGAACTGTTATGTTGGATGGACATGATGTCAAAGATCTGAATGTGCGTGCATTGAGGAGCCATATCAGTCTTGTCCAACAAGAGCCATGTCTTCTTGATCGATCAATCTTTGAGAACATTGCCTTAGGCCTGATCAATTCCCCTGCACACGCTCATCTTCAACCGATCCTGACTGGCACCGCGCTGATTGAAATTGCTGCCGCTGTGAGGGAGGGCCAGGCCCTCTCGGTCGCCGCTCTAGAACACGGTGACCAGGCGCGAGAGGTGGTGGACTTGGTCGAAAGTGCCACAAAGCTCGCTGATGCCAACGTGTTTATTGAGAAGCTTCAAGAAGGCTACGGTACTTCGGTTGGTTCCAGCGGGAACCTAATCAGTGGCGGACAGAAGCAGCGTATCTCTTTGGCCCGAGCCTTGGTGAAAGATCCGCGGATTCTCATTCTCGACGAGGCCACAGCATCCTTGGACTCCGCGACAGAAATGCGCATCCAAAGAGCCTTAGAGAGTGTGGCCGTGGGCCGGACTGTTATTACCATTGCGCACCGTCTATCTACCATCAGGAATGCGGATAACATCATCGTCATGAGACAAGGAAAGCTTGTTGAACAAGGCACTCATACCGAGCTACTGGCAGCCAATGGTGCCTACGCAGAGCTGATTCGCCTTCAGAACCTTAATGTCGACAATTCTCAAGAGGGAACATCCACTCGATCGGCATCGCCTGTGACTCAAATCACAGAAAAGGTCGAACCCAATCTTTCCGTGACTGATGATGTCCCCGATAAAGAAGATACGGTCGATACCCCTGCTACCCAAGAGTCCAAGCCCAAAGAAACCGGCGGTGTTGTCGACACAAACAGGTCATTTGCCTCAACAGTCGGCTCCCTGGGCTCTATGTTCCGACCGTATTCATTTGTTCTGGTTCTCGCAGTGACTGGCGCTGTTGTCATCGGCGGCACATACTGCGCTTCGGCAGTCATCTTTGGTAATGTCGTGGGTAAACTGAGTGGCTGTGAGGAGCCTCAGAATATCCGCGACGCTGGAGAATTCTACGGTCTCATGTTCTTTGTCCTCGCCATCATTGAATTCTTTGCAAACTTCTTCAGCTGGTCTCTCTTCGGTTGGATGGCAGAGAATGTTATTTACAAAGTGCGAGTTCTTTCACTCCGAGCCATCCTTGAGCAGGATCTCCAATGGCATGAATCCAACGACCGCAACCCTTCATTGCTGCTTTCCTTGATCACTAAGGACAGTAATGCTCTTGCAGGCCTGACGGGCTCCGTGGTTTGCACAATTTTGTCTATTCTCATCAACCTATTCGCTGCCATCATCATGTCGCACATTATCGCGTGGCGCATCGCCATCGTCTGCCTTGCTGTGGTACCTTTGCTGCTGGCTGCTGGCTGGATGCGAGTTACCTCACTGGCACAGTTTGAAGAGCGCCACCTGGAGGCTTTTGCTCGGTCAGTGGGAATTACAGTGGAGGCTGTCAACTCGATCAAGACCGTCATGTCTCTCTCCGTGGAAGACGAGATTATGGGAACATACCGTCGCTCATTAGCGGCACCCATGAGGGAAATCACCCGCCAAAGTGCCTGGGCCAATATCTGGCTTGCCATCGGATACGGTCTCAGCAACTTCTTATATGGCCTGGCATACTGGTGGGGAGCGAAAAACATCATTGCAGGATATTATAGTCAGACACAGTTCTTCATCGTCCAGCTAGCGCTGCTCGTCAGCTCACAGCTGTGGGGACAGATGTTTGCCCTGGCCCCTGATGTCTCGCGTGCCTTCCAGGCCACGCGCCGGTTGTTGAATCTGCTAGACCTGGGCACCACGAAGAAACTGTCAGCCCCTATCGAACTCCTGCCTAGCAAGCTTTTGCAGTCTACGAGCGATGTCGAATCCACGGCAAACGCCCGCGAGAAGGTCGATGACACTCGCAATGGCATCAGTGTCTCCCTCAAGCAAGTCCACTTTGCGTATCCCGCACGCCCAGACACCCGCGTGCTTCATGGTTTGGATATAGACGTCAAGCCAGGCCAGTTTGCCGCTTTGGTCGGACCCAGTGGTGCTGGAAAATCGACCATCATTTCACTTGTTGAGCGCCTCTACTCCCCTGAATCCGGTACCATCCATGTTGACGGCCGAGACGTTGCCTACGGTGATATCTCATTCCGTGACAACATTGCATACGTACCACAGCAGAGCGTTATGTTTGAAGGAACTATTCGCTTCAATCTTGCTCTTGGCGCACGACCTGGTCACGAAGTTACGCAAGACGAGTTGGAAGAAGCATGCAAATTAGCCAATATCCACGACGTCATTGCGCAGCTTCCCGAGGGATACGATACACACTGCGGGCCAAATGGTGATCGTCTCTCCGGAGGTCAGAAGCAGCGATTGGCTATCGCGCGGGCGCTGATTAGAAAGCCAAAGCTGTTGCTCCTGAGACGAGTCGACCAGTGCTTTGGATGCGGAGTCTGAGCGACTGCTTCAGGATGGGTTGGAGAAGGCAGCCAAAAACATGACTGTGATAGCGATTGCTCATCGTTTGTACACGATCCGCAAGGCGGATGTCATTTTCTTGATTGAGGATGGCCGTTGTGTTGAGCAAGGCACTCACGCCCAACTGATCGAGCGGAGTGAGACTTACAGGGTCAATGCCCTGAACCAGACAGTGGATGGATAAATGTTCTTCCATAGACAAAAGTACATAGCTGGCTTTTTTTTCCCTTCTGTTTTCGATATAGATATATATTGTTTAATCTCATTCTTCTATGATAGACATCTCGTACTACATAAATACATATCGTTTCATGACTTTTCTATCAACTTGGAACATTTACTCGGTTGCTTTCTCCCAAACGCATCCATTTCCAACAGACTGCTTTTGTTAGCTCAATCAATCTGGCGGGAGCTCGTCAACTTACTTTCATATCCTAGATCATCATTGAAGAACATATTCCGGATCTCGTCGCCCGAGGACAGTCCCATAGCTGGGAAGTACCCAACAGCAGTTTTTCCAAGAGCCAAAGCCATCATTGGAGCTACCTCAACCAACTCGACAAACTTGGGTTCCGTGTTGTACCGCTCTGCCAACATCTGCTGGTGGATGTTGAAAACTGCGAAATGCGCCTGGTGCATCGCCTGACCACCACGCTTAATACCAGACCAGGCGACAATATCACCAGCAGCGTAGTGATATTTCTTGTTCGGAACATCTGCGGAAAATTGAAGACCGGGCGTGATACGGACATATCCCTCGGCATCACAGGCTTCCTTGGGAAGATATGAGGATGTTGGTGCGAACCGTGACACGGCGTTGATTACATGATCGGCAGCGAGCTCCCGGCCATCTGAGAGCTTGAGCATGTACTTCGCCGGAGCGGACTCGTCACCGCGAACTGTGTCCTGGACGCGTGCACCCATCACCACTTCGACCCCGGACTCTTTGAGCATTTCAAGTGTCTTGTCTTTGAACTCATCGGGAAGGTCCTCGGAGGAGAGAAGCTGTTGCCGAGAGTGAACGAGGGTCACCTTTGCCTCGGGTTGGACCATCTTGATCTCGGCGGCGATCTCGATACCAACAGCACCTGCAACAAACCAATTAGTATAACTCAAGTGCAAGAAGAGAATGCCACATACCGCCTCCAATAACAACAACACCTGCTGAAGCTTCTTCGATAGTCTGCACAGATTCTGCTGTTTCGGCAAGATATGCCTCCCGAGTCAAAGACTTGGGCGCACTAGGCCACTCTCGTCGCAAGCCCGAGCACGCGACCATAAAGTCGTATTTTTCTTCGATAATCTTGTGCCCATCATTCGCAGTATTCTGGCGGATGCGCGCGATCCGGGACTTGCAGTCTATCGAGTCTACTCGTCCTTGAATGTGATTGATATCCGGGGACTGGAGGGCGGGAATATCGTCGAACTTTTTCCAGAATGTGCTCGCATCGGCATTGGAAGCCATAGCCAGAGGCAGACCGATCAGATGGTCTAAAATAATCACTGTCAGTGACATACTTCCAAATTCCATGAGCAAGATCACATACAATAGCCATCGCGCTCATCCACGATGGTAACTTGCACAGGAATCGTGTGCGCGGGGCCCTGCTCTTTCTCATCCAGGTTGAATCGACATTTCCGCCCATGACACAGATCAATCAGGTTCAGAGTTGCGGCCAACCCGGAATAAGACCCTCCGACAATGAGAACCTTGAATGGCGGCTGTTCTTCGAGACCAGGCATGGCGGCGATCGGTATGGGCTTTTGGTAATAATCGGGGGGAGTTGGGATGGGAAAAAGAAAAGAAGTCAAACTAGGAGCCGGCAATTCCACCCGAGCAACTGATCAACAGGTTGAATGTCTCAATACCCGGAGAAAATACGGTCCCAATTACGCAGGTATGTAAGTTTAATGAAACCTTGTCTTATCAGATCCGACTTCGGGACACTTGGCGCCAAGAAGTTATGATTTGTTTGAATACACATGCTCTTAATACCATACCTGCCTAGGTAGGTACACTGCTACTCTCTTCAACTCTTTCTGAACTATTCCTCAATAGTGATTATACTTTCTTTTTTATATTCAATATGGGCTTCGTTGTTGTCCCCGCCACTCTCCCCGATATCCGGGCCATCTACGATGTCTGGTTTGCGGCTTTCAAAGGCCAATTGATCCTGGACCTCATCTACCCAGGAACCGATATCAACGATGAGGCTTTCCGTAAAGTCCACACCGAAGGAACTCTTGAATATTGGAAAGGATTGAGCACGGAGCACACTTTCCAATGCATTGACACCGACACCGGTAAAATCGCCGGCATGGCAACATGGCAAGTCTACTGGCGCGAAAGAACTGCCGAAGAGCGCCAGAAGCCGTGGATTGGATGGCTGGAGGGTGACCAGCGCGCGCGTGCCGAAGGGTTCTTGGAACAGCTCTGGGAAAAGAGGGAGAAGTGGATTGGGCCTAAGAAGCATGTTTGTGAGTCGCTACTGATCCTTTGATGATGGCCGTATGTTGACCCCGCGATAGACTGCCACACAGTTGCAGTGCATCCAGACTACCAGGGTAAAGGCGTCGGAGCACAGCTTATGCAATGGGGGATGAACGTGGCAGAACAGCTGAATTTGCCGGTGTACCTTGAGTCAACTGTGGAAGGAGTTCCCTTGTATAAAAAACTTGGCTTCCAGACTCTCTCGGAAGGAATCGTGTTCAAGCCCGAAATTACCAGGGTCGACAAAGAGGTTCGAGCACCACTCATGGCAAAAATGCCCACATCTGCTGGAAACATGACGTTCGAGGAATGGGCGGAGGGCAAGACTTCCTCTGTATAAACTACATTTAGATATCTACGGACCTTTCTTAGACAATCAATGCAAGGCACGATCGGCCACATGCCGGATGCCATGACATATTTTCATTTTTCGACGCCAAGAGAATCTCTAATGTTCCTCGAACACTTAATCGCATTTACGTATGTTCCTAGCCCACGGTGTGTAAAATATGACCCGGAAGTTAAACTTACCGAATGAGCGAGAACTCCGACCTCTTCCGGTAAACCATCAGACGAGAGACTGGTCATCCCTTCTCAGGGGTGGTAAGGAGTCCACCGCAGAAATTACTCGGAGGCCTAAGCGGAACATAGAGTTAGAGCCAAGACTTGGCGTGTTCTCGGTGAATTCAAGTTGTTGTGAAAAAATTTTATCAATCTAAAACATTTTTATCAATCAAATTAAAACCTTGGAACCTTTTATCAATCAATTATTCCTACCGAGCCAAGCATCTTGGAATGACGGCACAAAACAGGAAGGGGAGACTTACTCTTTACCACATTGTAGTGCTGCCTTTCCCCATGACTCCTACTCCGGTAGAAATCTATCCCACCACGGAATACTGGAATGCGAAGTCCGGAGTACTCCGTAATCGAGGGGCAGTTTTGTGCGCATCCATGTGGGGTTGGGGTACTCCGTATATGAGAACCAACTCGAAAAGTGCTGATCAGTCCCTGGTGGCGTTAACTAGTAACTTTACTGATACCATGAAATACAGGTAATAATAAACACACTATTGTATCGTATGGAAATACAGATGTGGAGCCGCCGATCTTATCTGATCAAGGATTTTTTATCAGATGGCCCGCAAATCCCCTGGATCCATGGATCTGAACTATCTGAATTCTTCGGTGCTCTGGAACCGAGTATCGTCTCGTAGGTAAATCTTGGAAAATATTAAATCCCTCACATCAGGGAGCAATTTGGCTGACCGACATCGGCTAAACACGGGGGATTTCCGAACAATTCTGTTCATATATTTGAGTTTGAGACATCCAGGGGACAAAAGAACCAGTAGTCCACTCTTGCAGGGAAGTCCATCCTGCCATGCATCTTTCTTCCGCCTTTGCCGCCCTTTGTGGGCTCCAAGCTACCCTTGCTGTGGCCGAGAACACCACTTGGCCCTGGCAAACCTTCAAGTCCAGCCCTTACGAACCTCCGAGTCTCAAGATCTCGAAATCCGGCCCTACCAGCCCCGGATACCTCTTCTTCGATCAATCATGGGACGCGCATCAGTACAGCGTGTTTATTATGTCGGACAAGAACGAGCTTGTCTGGCAAAGCCCGCGCGGTGACCTGAAGGGTTTCCGAGTACAGAAGCTGGATGGGAAGCCTGTCCTGACGTACTTCAACGGCCTTGGAGTCCCGGAGCCCTTTGGTTGGGGATACGGCATTATTCAAGTTTTGGATGAGTCCTACCAGAGCATCTACAATGTCTCTGTGACAAACGACAATTACAAGGCTTTGGGCAGCATTGACAGCTCATCCTTTGTATCTTGGATTGACATGCACGAGAACACGATGACGCCGGATGGAACAATGCTGGTTACAGGTTACAATGTTACCCAGGCTGATCTCAGTTCTGTGGGAGGCCCCAAGAATGGCTGGATCGCTGACTCGCTCTTCTATGAGATTGACGTCAAGACCAACGAGATACTTTTCCGCTGGAGCGCTCTGGACCACATTGATCAGATCCCCTTGGAACACGTACAGCCTTTCTACCCAATCAATGACTGGGGACGCAACAGCAGCTATCCCTATGGCTACTTCCACATCAACTCCGTGGACAAGTTCCAAGATGGAACCTACATCATTTCCTCTCGCTACTACTGTTCGCTATTTAAGATTGCGAAGGATGGATCGGTTGGCTGGACGCTACAGGTGAATTCAAGCTCCTTCAAGTGTCCCACGTATATTTCACATACTCAAAATCTACAATAGGGTCAAACTGGCGGCGACTTCAATCTCAACGGAATCAAATTCAGCTACCAACACGACGCCCGCATCCACGACGAGACCGAGGATGGATTCATGCTCAGCATCTTCGACAATGCCAACTCTGATGTCCAGAACGGAACTCACCACACTGAAGGCATACTGATGAACGTCAATCTAGCCACTCGTGAGGTCTCCCTTGTCCAGACTCTCCACGACCCACGCGATGAGATATTCTCGACTTCTCAAGGAAACACACAACTGCTGCCTGGAAACCATGCCATAATGGGCTATGGATCGAACCCTAAGGTCAAGGAGTACAACTCCAACGGGACTTGTGTCATGACTGCGCAGTTTGGACTCGATGCTGTCGTCGCAAGTTACCGTGCCTATTCGCTCACCCTGGGTCGGCGTCCCCAAGACTCTCCCCGATGTGTTTTCTTGCATTGAGCAGGGTCGTAACAAGACCAATGTTTATATGAGTTGGAACGGAGCTACTGAGCATAAAATGTGGAAGGTCTTCGGAGGCGCTAATGCCTCAGACCTGAGTCCGGTCGCAGCTGTACGGAAGACAGGGTTTGAGACCGTGGCGAGCATCAAAGGGAAGATTGGATATGTTCAAGTAGAAGCTCATGGCCTGGGGATTGAGAAAGGGGTTTCCAAAGTCGTACCCGTAAAGGGTCGGTGTTAGGTAGGTATTGGGATTTCTGTGTTGTAATTTTAGTAAGAATAGACAAAGAGAGAGCTCGACTGTACTAATCTTAATAGAATACCACTTTGATTTTCTAAAGGATGGTGTACAGAAGTCCCCTAAACATTGAACTATTGTTTTAAGTGAGCCAAAGTGTAGAAAGAGATGATATACTCTTCAGTATATAGTAGACATTAATCGTATGACAAACTAAGTAGAGAAACATTATTACACACTGACTCCCACTAGCTTCGATCTGATCACGACCTTCATCTGCCGGCTTCACACTTTTCCATCAACGCCACATCAACTTAGATCACGCGTCCCTTGACCTGCTTAAGATCCTTAACCTTGATATCTCTCCACATACCAGAACATCCCCAGGCAACTACCAGCATACAAACACTGGTAATCAGCATATAACGCTGCGCATCTCCATAAGCGTGAGCAATGGCATTCCGAGCCGGGCTGCCCCACTCATACGACAGCTGGGCGGTGATGTCCGAATAGACCTTTGCTACATTCACCTCTGCCGGCACGTATTTAGCCAGCGCCTTGGGGAACTCACTGGTCCAGATAGCGGCAGACACAGTTGACCCAATAGCACTGCCAATACTACCGAACAGGTTCAGCATGGCAAGGATAACAGCGATGTGCTGGTGATCCGAAGGCGCCATCATAGCAAGCTCGCCGCAGATAACAGTGGTTCCACCAGCGAAGGCAACGAAGATTTGAGTCATACAGATATATCCAATACCCGCATCGGGCTGGCGGAACTTGATCATCAGTCCAACGCCCAGAATCATAAGCGGGAAGGAGAAGTAAACGGCCAGCCATTTGAAGCGACCAGTCCAGCGGATCAGGAAACCAACGAGCAGACAAAAGAGACAAGATCCCACTCTGTAGATGGCTTGGACATAGCTGGCTTCGGTGACATCCAGGCCCCAGACGACCTGGAGCATGGATCCGAAGTAACTACCCCAGACCATCGAGTTGAAAAACTCGAAGATGAACATCAATCCACCGAAGAAGACAGTTCGGTCCATAAGTAGGTTGAACGGGATGAAGGTCACTGGAGCCCAGAATCGCTCGTAGAGAGCGAATGCGATGAGCAAAAGGCCTCCAAAAACGATCATGCAAATGATCATCGCCGAGCGCCATTGATCCTTTTGGTATGACCAGAGACTGAATGGAAGAAGGAACAGGGCCATTCCGCCCGCCAGGAGAATGATTCCAATCAAGTCGACCTCAATGCAGTACTGCTTGATTGTAGACAAGGTGAGAGGACCACGGCTGGGTGCGAGCAAGCCCATCTTTTTGGCCTTTCGCTGATTCCAGAAGAACAGAAGACACAGAGGAGCCACCACAACCGGAACAATGATGGTGAAGATTCCGAATCCCCATCGCCAGCCAGGGCCTCCGAGGACACTCTGGGCAATTGGTCCTCCGATCCAGGTGGTGATGATGTATGGCGAGGTTGCATACGACAACATGAGGGCTCGGTTCTTCAACGAAGAGGTGTCCGAAATGAAAACGGTCAAACAATAGCTGACTCCTTGGGATCTAGAATTTGTCGCGAATTAGCTGGGCAGTTGGGAAAATATTTGGCAAGAATATGGATATCATACCCCACGGATGAGAAAACCTGGGCGGCCGCGTATGTCTGAACGTTGTTGCAGCCCGCCATCATGATGAAACCCACAACCCAAATGAGCAACATCAAAGACATACCCTGAGGCCGACCCCACGAGTCCAAGATCTTTGCCAGGGGGATTTTACTCAAGCCTCCAATGATATTGGCCATGATACTCGTGGCAGCCGTCAAAGAGTGGAGCTGGAATGCACTGGTCACGTAGGGGTTTAGGGAACGGATGACGACCTCCTGGATGGAGGTGACAAAGTAGATAAACCAAATGCTTCGCAGGAGGACAGTCAGAGTCAGTATTTGAATAGATATAAACGTTGGATCATGAAGAGATACTCACATCACATATGCCAGGATCATATGAGACTTAGTCCACACGACGGCCGCGGCCTGGACTCCCTTCACACCAGCCTGAGCCTCTTGATCGAGAGACTCTTGGTCTGAATTGCCATCAGCCGTATACGCCGGTGGCTGAGCTGTCTCTGGCGCTTTCTCAGTGGGATAGGTAACATCAGTAGCCGTCGCCTGAGCGATCTGCGTCTCCTTGGATGCCATGGCGAGAGACTCTATGCTTCGAAGCTTGGCTAAAAAGTGCCGATCAGTGAGCTTATATACCCTAATATATACCAGGTAGTATGCATTATCCGATATCGGTAACAAGGAAGATTCTGCACCAATGAGTACATTGTCTCAAGGAAAGTGTCGGGTAAAGTGCCCGTAAGGAATAATTTCCATAGAGAGATTGATTAGTCGGGGCCGGCCTCCTTGGCGTACATAACCGTTGATAAGATGGATCCATCAGCCTTGCTAAGGAGCTTCCTGGTCCAATAAATTTGGTCCTGGGGCTCGGCTGCACTCATGCCACTTCGGTTTGTCTGGATCAGCCCATTCTAAGCTCGTTTTTTCCTGGACTTTTTATCATTCAGAAGACAGTTTCGGCGAACAATGCCTGGACAGTGGCGTTTTTCTTCCTGGGCTGTTTACGGTTTTAATGGTATTTTTCTGTCTTCGGTTTTTACGGTATTAAATAAATCACTCGGAGCTTCAAAATTACCTGTATTTGAGCTTTACAGCGTTTTCCGCGGCATTTTTGGTTTCTCTCCATTATTAGTGATATTAGTGACATGCCAAACGTTTATATTAAATGATTCCGCGTTTTCCGCTTCATGACTACATATATACGGTGCAAGATATATCCGGCGCAAGCTTTTTTTTCCTTGTCGGGTGATAGTTCCCTATTTTGGCTGGCGTCGCTTTTACAACCCTGCAGCCCTAAGAAATAGTGTACTAAGCTAACAAGTAGTTGTTTTGGATTCAACACCCCACAGTTGTCTCACTCTCATGAAAGTCAGGTAACATGATGCCTTTATGTTTCTTTTCCATAGTAATACCAGAGTTTACGTCCCATCATGAGCTCTACCTCAATTCATGCTTGCCATATGCTCCAAACATCAGATGCCTCTATGCCTCCAGTGCATTCTTTTTTACTAGAACAACGTCGGGTGGAGGGTTCAAGTCCTTTATATGTTACCCGCACGGATGAACTTCGGTCCAACTTCATTGCTTGGTGATGCCTTGAATTCCCAATACTACGTAGGTAGATTCCGCGGGCTTTCCTAAGAGCTACCACCCATCCGGCGTTTATTGTCTTCTCATAGTAGAAGCCTTGAACTGTTTTCGAACATCAGAAACCAGTGTCGGATGATACGTCTTATAACCCGAAAGGAAAGCCTCAGCAACTTTCGGTAGCCCAAAGTAAGCCCTGCGCCAGAGCCAAATCTAGATCCTCCACTGGATACTGCGTCTGGGTCAGACGATACGTGATATAACCGGAAACGAAAGCCTCGACAACCTTCGATAACCCGAAGTGAGCTTTCCCAAGCGGACGCAAAGTCCGAATCACGTCGCTTTGTCACCGCAGAGCTTCCTCAGAAACTCGACCTGAGTCAGCCCTTTACACCTGGCCGATTGTATGACGAAATTACAGTTGTCCATTTCATCCATTTCTTTGTACAATGACATGATATCACTTATCCAGCTGAAATCCACAGTATCGGAAACATTCAGATTCTGAGAATTTCCCCGTTGGGAGCAACATAAATATGAGATATCCTGCAAGGTATCTGCCTTTCTGGATAACACAGTTAACTAACTGCTATTTCCAGTGACTACACACCAGGGCCTGGCCTCTCAGTACAATCCCAAGAATCAGGCACTTATTTCCAAGACACAAATGATTGTCAAACTTTTATAGCTTAGAACCTAGCTTCTGCAACTACTCAAAATCCAACCTTCTTCTTTTTCATCATCCGCTAAGCACCTCTCTTTACGACACCACATCATCACCCTCAACTAGGGATCTCTCTACACGACACGGCAACCGGCCAGGCGACCACCCATGCATAGAGCTTTCACACTTGTTACGCGTTATCAGCAAAGGACGTACAGGTTTCTCTCTCTCTCGACAGCCACTATCTCTCGGTACTCTCCTTCAACGTTCACTATCTTGGTCCCTTTCATCCTTGGCACTCACTAGAAAGTCCGCTACCTACGCAGTCAACCTTCTTTCCTCGCATGCGACATGGGCATCACCGCAATCCACGCTCCGTCTTTGTACACGGTCAACATGTGTTTCAGCAGTAACAGCTCCGCAGAGCCTAATCTCCAGAGCTTATCCCGTTCTCACCAGCGAATGTAACTTCACCTTGTGGCCCACCGCACTAAACTGCGTTCTCGGCACCCGGGATCCTCACCGGCACTCAGGCTCAGCCAGCTCCCGTGAACCCTTCTTATCCTTCTCTCGTGCCTTCGCGCCACAGTTCACCCAACCTTTAAGACCTATATGAGCAACGCTCCTAGCCCCTACGTCGCGTATCAGAGCCTTCACAAGACCTTCGCGGTACACACGTACAACACCGGCAAGTGGGTCACCAAGGCACCAAGGCATTAATCTCACGTGCTTAGGGCCCAGTTTCAATTTTCAACCAATCAGAGGCCAGACAATCAAATTTGAGATTTGAAGATTTCCAAAAGCGGCTCTGCCACTTTTGATTTGCTTCTAGCAAACTCAGAACTCAATCAGATACTCAATGGCCGGCGACATTGAAGAGAGTCGAGAGAAACACAGCCATGGCACGTCACACAAGCTGCCGGATTTGCAGCGAAGGCTCAAAAGCCGACATCTACAGATGATCGCAATGGGTAAGAAGCGCGAGCTATACACATTCCTGTTTCGTATGCATATTCATATTCTTATCTTTTTACAGGAGGTGCCATAGGGACAGGTCTGTTCATCGGTAGTGGGAGTGCCATTGCTACCGCAGGCCCTGTCGGTGCCCTGATTGCATTCACCTTCATTGGATCAATCGTGTATTCAGTCATGATAGCCTTGGGTGAGGTAGCCACCTACCTACCTATCGCAGGAGCCTTTGCCACATATGCGACGCGCCTAGTCGATCCCAGTCTAGGCTTTGCAATGGGCTGGATCTACTGGTTTTCCTGGGCCTCGACATTTGCCCTAGAACTGACTGCCACTGGCCTGATCATTCAATATTGGGATGACGCGATCCCAATGGCGATATTCATTGCTGTGTTCTGGGTTGTTATTATAATTCTGAACATGTTCCCTGTGAGCTGCTACGGTGAAGTCGAATTCTGGCTTTCGAGTATCAAAATCATCACCGTTGTTGGATTTATGATCTTCGCTATTTGCATCAATGCTGGCGTTGGCAGGGAGGGGTATCTGGGCTTCAGATACTGGGTGCATCCAGGCCCATTCCGCGCTTATCTGATCGAGGATTCTGGACAAGACGCTCTGGCTAAATTCGTCGGATTTTGGGCCATTCTGATCAAAGCCGGGTTTTCGTACCAAGGTACCGAGCTGGTCGGTATTGCAGCGGGTGAGACGGAAAACCCTCGCAAGAATATCCCCTCTGCAATTCGGAAAACCTTCTTTCGGATCGTGTTTTTCTTTGTCTTTACGATTTTCTTCGTCGGCATCGTGGTGCCATCTGACGATAAACGCCTTACCTCCGATGACAGCGGTACGAATGCGGATGCATCCCCCTTCGTCATTGCTGCGAAACGCGCTGGTGTCAACGTCCTACCTAGTATCATCAACGCAGTCCTGCTTACCGTGGTCCTTTCCGCTGCCAATTCGAACGTCTACAGCGGGAGTCGGATCCTAGTCGGTTTGGCTCACGAGGGATTCGCTCCTCGGTTTTTCTTGAAGACAACCAAACACGGCGTGCCCTATGCAAGTGTTGGGTTTACAGCTCTTTTTGGCCTGTTGGGCTTCCTCAATGTCTCAAATGCCGGAGCTACGGTCTTTAACTGGTTGATGCAAATTGCTGGCTTGGCAGGTTTTATTACCTGGGCATCTCTGAATATTTGCCATCTTGCATTTATGAAAGCCTTGGCTGCGCAAGGGATTTCACGCGACACTCTTCCGTATAAGGCTCCCTGGCAGCCCTTCTTCTCGTGGTACGGCTTGTTCTTCAACATCCTTATCATTATTACTCAGGGTTTTACTGCGTTCATTCCGAAGTTCAGTGTTACGGATTTCTTCATCAACTACCTCAGTCTCATGCTGTTTGCGGTGTTATACATTGGTCATAAGGTTGTTTTCAGGCCGGGATTTGTGAAGCCTGAACAGGCAGACATTGATACAGGACGATTTGAGGAATGAGTGGGAAGTGACATGTGTGAAATAGATGTATTTAGATGTATTTAGATGTATTTAGATGTATTTAGATGTATTTAGATGTATTTAGATGTATTTAGATGTATTTAGATGTATTTTAATATGTATATTGATTTATAACTGTATAAAATTGAGGTTGGAATGAAAGTTGAACATAGTAATACTATATTAAGATGTTAATAGTTAGTAGTGTAGTACTTATAATAAAACAAGTAAAGAAATGATAATCTGTCATGGATAACCTAGTGGAAGGCTCACCGCCATGCCGATTACCTTGCTTCGGTCGCAAGGCCAGCAGGAAAGGTGCCTGGTACGAATCCCGGGGTTGGCATTTTCACTCGTGCGAGTAATCCACGACGCTGGAGGCCACTAAGCAATGGAAATGACCCTTGAGGGAAGCAATTCTGCAGAGACATTTTCACCCCGGGATGGCGTCGCCAGATGACACCGTCCTGTTACAGGGAAGTTGGCAATTTGGTGAGACGACTACTATTTTTTTTCTTGTTTTTCCCTTCATTTATTATTTATCTCATTCAATAAAATCATATTGCCATGTCTTATTCGACATTCATAGATTCACAGGAACACCTAATGATAGCATAAAAATATACAAAGCATAACAAATCAACAGACATAAAAAGAAACAGATCAAGGTGTCCCCATATGGGTCTCATGCGATGCATGCACAGTATGCTGCGTCTGCTCCAAGAGCACAGCATAGAATTTCCCGTCTTCTGTGATATCACGGTAAGGACCAGCAGAGACAACGGCCCTAGAACGATTAAATTAGCACATGTCACACTTAAATGATAACATCAAAACCAAGACCAAGTGACAGAGGATCAAAAAACAAAATCACACATACCATCCTTTATACTTCGGCTGATTAAAGGTATCCGTAAACACCCTCAGCACCCGCAGCGGCAACTCCAGAATAGAAGGCAACTCAGGCCCATCACCACAAATAGGTAACCCCAGCTTGTTGACGGGGATGTAGACAGTCTCTGCGACGTTCTGCGGGTTGCGCGCCTCCTGGAAGATGAGGAGACGGCGCGAGGCGGGCGACGCCGGTGCGCCTGCTGGTGGTCTGGTGTTTGCGTTCACGCTCATGCTCATCGTGGAGGATTTCTGAGTGTGCAGAGTGCGCAATAGGTTTTTGCGAAGGTCCGTGTTGGATTTTCTTTTTTTTGGGCTTGGTGTTTGGGGAGATGGATTGTTCAGTTTGGCTGTTCTTTTTTTTTTTTGGGGGTTGTTTTGCTTTCTCCCACTTGGACTTTTGTGCTGTTTTCTCTGGCTGCGATGCTTAGAGATAGAGGGTTTTCTTCTGGGGTTTATTAGTATGCTCTCTTTTGTATGTAGTTCAAGCGCTTACTATTTGTTGACAGTGGCGTGTATGGAGGGCGCGACAGGCTCTGCTTATCGTTGGGCGATCAGTGTCCCGATTAGGAGATCGCGGGGCAGAAAGGGGGGTGACTTTGGAGATGGATGTATACTGATGATGAAGAGGGATGAAAGAAGAGAGGAGAGAGGAGAGAGGAGAGAACTCAGTCTGTTCGTTTTAAGGGGGAAAATAACCTTGGAAGCCAACAGAAGAGGGGACTTAACGAGAAATATTATAATTGTTGGTTGGACCTTCGTCCAAGAATATCCAGAGCCCATACAAAACATACATTGATTATGACATTAATTAGATTATTCCTATACTCTAGAGTCTCTAGATAACCTAGGTACAATAAATCACAGTCAACAGATAAAGAAAAAATAAAAATAAAACACAGGGTATCATGATAATATGGCCGAAGAGAAACAAGTAAAAGAAACAAAAGAACGTCAATCCCGCTCAAATCAGGGATAAATCATGGTATATGGCATAATCCACTATGCAGCGATGAAATGAGAAACGATAGCAAGATCAAATCAAGCATCAAGCTCTCCGTCCAGCACTCTCCGCGCCGCATCCAGACGACGCCGCAGCACACGCGCAGCTTTCACATCTGGATCCGGGGAGGTCGTGATGGCCTGCAGATCCTTACAAACGTTACCCAGGCTGGCAAACAGTGCTTCCAACATCTGTGTGTCATCATCGTTGATGCCACCGACACTGGGGGTGCTGGATGCCGCACGCACAGTCGAGACGAGGGACGAAACAAGGGAGGTTGGGGTTGCGGAACCAGCTGTAGCTGAGGATGAGCGGCCAGTAAGTTTCTGAGGGGAGAGGTTGTTCGGGTCCACTTGGTTGGTGTCGCTTTCGTGTCGTGGTCCGCGGGGTGTTTCGGAGCGATCACCTTCAGCCTCAAGCTCTTGGATTGGACTTGGTTGGTGGCTGTGGCTGTGCGGGTGACCATGAGCATGTGACTGGGAATGGCCATGGCTATGTCCGTGTCGCAGCTCTGTCCAAGGATTAGTGTCGGAAACGCCAGGGGAAATGGATCGCGGGAACGCACCATGGTTGAACCGTCGGTCCCAGTACATCACGCTGTCAATGTCGTCCTCGTCGTCGGGACGCTCGCCTTCGGTTGCGGTTGCGAAGGTTGCCACTGTCGAGTCGGACATATTGCTGTTGGTACGGGAGTGTCGCGCTGTATATGGGGGCCGAGTTGTCTCGACTGATCCGTTCGAGCTGTTGCTCACTCGACGGAGTTGCTGGGTGTAGTTGCCCAGTGCGCTATGCAAGATGAAATGCTCATAGTCGAACGCATCCTCCCGCATCTCGTGCGGAGTCGCATCCGTGTGCGATGGCATGTCGGGGAAGGCTTCCATGTCGTTCTCGAAGTCATCGTCAAGGGGTTCGCGTAAGATCTCATTCAGAGCTTCGCGGTCAATGTCCTCATCGAAATCACCTTCTTCAGCATCTTCGTACATGGTGTCGGCAACAGATTGGTCATCGGGATAGTCCGCAGGCTCATTGCCTTGCCAATTCCCGGTGTGTTTGGATTTATTCCCAGCGGCATGCTCATCGGATCTGCGTTGATCTTCCGCTGCATCATTTCGAGGCACGCCGGATATTTTCAGAGCTGGCGTTACGTTGGGGGTTGGACCCACGACTGCCCTGGCCATCTCTGAGCTCCAGCGCATTCGCATACCAGTGATCGGCGGCCGTCAATGGGCTGGGCGTTCGCAAGCTTTGCAAGCTGCGTCGGCGAAGATTATCCTCCTGATTCTTCACCTTGAGAGAAGAGATCTTGATATGAAGCCCCTTCATCTGGTACTGGAGATCTCGCACCTGCAGTTGTGACTGCGCGCGGCTAGGGGGACCAAAGGAGCTGTAGACTGGACTGAAACCCTCCGGACTGGATTTCGATTCCTCCTCGGAATTGCCCAAGCCTTGTGGCGAGTCCGACGAACTGCCTCCGGCAGAAACAGGTGACTGCGCAGCCTGGTCGTGTTGCTCCTGCTCATGTGCACGTCTCGGGGGCTGCTGCATAGAGGAAACCGATGACCGGTGCGTCAGATACGCTCTCGTAGGTGCATAGTGGAACGACCGATCATCCGTATGAAGACTGGACGAAGTGCTTGCGCCCATCGCACTGACAGAGCGTGAGATGCGCTTATCATTCGAGAAGCTCGAATCAGACGGAAAATTCGTCTCAGAGTGCACTCTCGAATGACGATTATTCGTCGTATCCTGCGACGCAATAAGCGATTGCCGTCGAAGCGAAGAGTTCTTAGGATCCGTGCGTGAAATTGACCGATACAGTCCCCCCACAGGCTGGTGCATACCCATCGGCTGGATATAGCCGGAATTCGAGGGCGAGGGCGAGGGCGAGGCGGTCGTGCGCGGCGTCGTCGACCGAGCTCGAGTGAGATTGTTTTCCATAAGCTGAGAAACAAAACACGTTAGTATTACTGCGTAGCCAACCTGTGGCGCGCAGGATATCAACATACATTTAACCGTTTCTTCGCATTCTCCAGAATCCTCTCCGCCTCGCTACTCAGTATCGCGGAGGAAAACTCCTCCCGGGCCCCTTGCCCTCTGCAGCTGCAGACGCCACAGCGCTACTAGCCGGTACAGAGGAAGCCCCAGTACCCACGACCGCGGTAGCTTGCGCTCTCGCGACCTCGGGGTGGACGGGGGGATTCGTCGCGTCCGTTATGCGCCTCGGATACATCTCTAGAAGCGGAAGCGCGTCTGCTCCCCGCACTAATTGTGGAATTGGAGCTACTCCACGCAGCATTATCCTTGTTCCGATCGTCGCGCTCATGCAGTAGCGGTGAGCTGGCCAGCTCATGTTCATCCGAATCGCCGAATCCCTCCGATCTATCTGGCGAGAGCTCCTCGCCAATATCCGAGAGACGGCGGCTGACATTCACGTCGTCGTGTGTCCAGGCATGGCGAGAAAAATTTTTCTTCTGTCTGGGCGCCGACATGGAGGCATTGGGGTCTGGTTGGCGGGAATTGAGATGCGACAAGTAGGCGATTCGCGGTGGGGAGGGAGTTTGGGATTCGCGTTCGCCTTCGTACGGCAGGATCATGTCCGGGTCTGTTAGAGTGAGTGAGGGCATGTTTTTCTCTCTCTCAGGCCCTGGGGCCTGGGGATTTTCCGTTGCAGAATGGTTAGAAGGAGAGAGAAAGGGTTGAAGTCGCAGAATCAACGTGGACGGGTTGGGTACCGCCACAGTTAGTTTCTCCCCTTAGACAGTTTAGCGTGCCCTGATCATTGCCTTATTGGGATCTGTGGATGTGAAGATATTCCCAATTTGCTATCTCCTCTCGTACAGAGTACAGAGTACATATGTAGGGAATTAGGCTTCGACTACCCTTGCAATTTGCAATGGTAGTTTTTAAGTAGTAATAGGTATGAAATAGCAGTAGATGGATCAGATCAATATTCTACATTCTACGACAGCTACACCTCGAGAACAATAAGCTTTCTATAATAAGATTACAAAGGTAAATGTCTATCGACTCCGTAATTTCTTTCTTTAATTGGGATTGTCTCGACCGTTCGAGTTAATACGAATAGTCAGAGAGACATGGCCCTTGAATGTGATGTATACCTATGCTCCGTACTCCGTAAAAGATGCATTATTGCAGTAAAGATATAGGAGACATTTTTATTGCCTTAACATACAGCTGAATATTTCCGAGGTTTTCTTTGTTACTCCGTATAGTTAAAAACAATGGACGAACCCCTGAGATCGGCCATGTATGAGTTCCACATCTGTGGAGAATGTAATTTCAGGCACATCTCAACGTCCATTCGAGGAGGAAAGAGAAGAAAAATGGAGAAAAAAAAGATAGGAAAAAAAAAAGAAAGGTATGCTTTTTTGTATACAACGTAATTACACATGCTATAATCCCGTAGAAACGCTTATATCTAGATCTTCGAAAGCAACAGTTTCGCACCACTGCTAGTCGGGGTGGGCTTCTTCTGTCCATCCTTCTCCACGACGGACGCCGAGGCCTGCTCCAGCGCCTTCTTGTTCTTCTTCAGGGTCTTGAGCAGCTCGCTCTTCTTCTCAAAGTCCTCCGACTCAGCCAGCGCGACAATCACGAAGGGGTTAGCCCCCGTCGCCCAGTCCATGACCTCATCCTTGATCTGCTCGTACAGCGCAGCGTGGAAGTCCAACGCAGGCTCCACCTTCTCAATGGACTTTGTGGCCGGGTTGAATCGTCCACCCTGCACAAGAGACTTGAGAAGACGCCCCACGTGTGCGGTATCGCGGGCTTCAGTGTGCGACTTGGCGGCCTCGGCCACGGCTGCGAGAGCGGCAGTCTTGTCGCCGTCGGCCGCGAAGAGCACCTCGGCGAGGAACTGACAACCGAAGGTCGTCTCTAGGAGGGTAAAGGCGCGGGCAGCGATGAATTCGAGCAGCGTCGGCGACGCAGCCTTGACGAGTTCCTGGCGGCGTATGGCCGGGTCTTTCTTGGAGGTTTCTTTGCGGACCTCGCGGACTTCTTCGAGGACCGGGTTGTCGACCTCGGGGAGGAGCCACTTGACGCGTTCGCCAACGAAGGGGTATAGCACGGCGATACGTGCGGTCAGGTCGTTGACCTGGTAGCAAAGCTCCTCGTTGCGGGCCTCTTCGCCGTCGTTCTGGTTCAAAAGCTCGGGGAAGAAGGACTTGGCGGAGAGTTTTGTGTCATCAACGACCTCGTACGCAGCAAGGATAACCTGGTGACCGTAGATGTCGCCGGCCATAACCTTAACGGTGTCGCGGAAGAATCGTAGAAGCAGCTTTCGGTCTTTAGCGTTGGAGTATGCGAGGGACAGACACATCAAGCGGGAGCCGGACTTAGTGAAAGCCAAGTTCTTGACCAAGTCACCTTCTTCGTCGCCTTTGAGCAGTTCGATAAACTCGCTCGCTTCGTTGCTGCCGGGTTTTGTGCAGAGGAAATATTGCAACATAGCATCGTGAAGCATAGTGAAACCGGTGCTCTTCTTCTGCACCAGCTGGTTAATCAGCTCGCGCAAGTAGTTCATGATCGGCCCACGCTTCTCGGGGTGAGCTTCGATGATCTTACGGAGATCGGAAGTGGTATCATTTTCATCTTGGAAAATGACAAACTCGGGACCGTACCACTCGCGGAGGAGTCTGTCCTTCTGTGCCTTGGTTGCAACTGTGCGGTAGATATCGTCAAGAATCCATGAGCCCTCGGGATGGCGGATAAGACGTTTGACATGGCCGTAGAACTCTGGGATAATCAAATCGCGGGTCTCGTCGTCTCCGTGGACAATCAACTTTCCAACCAAGAACTTAGCGTATCGACTTTGCGCCAGCTCCTTGTAAGTGCCCTTCAACTCGTGCGCAATCAGCTTGCGCTGCTCGAGGTTTCCGTACTTGAGAGCAGTCTGAATAACGCGCACCGAGTCGTGCTTGAACACGAAGTCACGGACGCGGTTAGTGATGATCTCAAACAGCTCCTTGACGAGCTTCTTTCTCTGCTCCAGAGGCACATGGGACTTGCGGCGCAACTGCTCCCACAACTTCTTGGAGCGGGCGACGGTATCGGCATTCGGCTTCGCGGCTTTGCGCTCCTGCTGGAGTGCTTTTTGCTTGATGTGGGATTCGCGAGAGTTGTTGTCTAAACGCGCAACAACGATTAGATGGGGCACCATCAAGGAGGCAGAACTGAAACTTACTGTTGGGATTAGCCTTCTTTGGGGCCTCTTTTTGGTCTTCGTCATCCGCATCAGACTTCTTGTCTGACACTGGCTTCTCCTCCTCATCGCTCACATCGTGCATCTCTTCATCGTCTGAAAGGGCGTCAAGGGCATCAATATCTTCGTCCGAGACATCGTCAATGTCGAAGTCATCGTCATCCTCGGATTCTTCCTTCTGAACCTTCTTCGAGGGCTTCTTGTCGCTCTTGCTGGATTTGGAATCCTTCTTGGAGTCCTTCTTAGACGAAGAGCTCGACTTCACGGACTTGGACTTCGATGTGGAGGCTTCCTTAGTCTTGCTCCGCTTGCCATTGCGCTCCTCGCTGCCGTCAACAGCGCGCTTCAATCCAGCCATTATGAAAGATAATTTCCGTAGGCTTTAGGGTATCTCCGATTGAAAAAAGTAATAAAACTGGGGTCTTTGCGAGCGGAGACTGCTCGATGTCCTGGTGGATAATTTTTTTTTGGATCGCAGGCGGAGGAAGTTTTTTTGCCGGCTGTTTGCACAGTTTGCATTGATAAGATATAACATAGCCCTGAGATGGACTATGGCTTCCAGCAGGTCTAGCAACGCATTAAAAAGAATATTTCTATTGAATTCTTACATAGAATAAGACTGACTGATATATGGAGGTCTAAGGGCAGTTTTCCATGGAAGTTCTATCAGAATAAAATGTAGGACATTGTCTCTGAACAAAGCACAGATAGCCCGAGTCGCAACTCAATGGCAACAGATGTATACAATATGCTAATAAGCGACATGAGCCACCTAGACTCTGCATGGACAAGATGACTCCTAGTGTCATCGACCAAGTCCCATGGTATATTACTCCTTGAACGAGTGTGGCTTATATCACCCGAAACAAACCCGAAACGCCGCGGAGAGAATCACAACGCATTAAACATGTCTCGTCACTCATTGCTTCATGTCTCATCAGTGGGCGCGGGTGCAGATGGGGCTACTTTCACAGATGCCAGTTCTGATCCGCCGCCACTCTGGCCGCGCTTCCGGCCGGGAATATGGAAGCCGAAGGACGAGGTGGACGACTTGGGCCCGGATGTTTGCGCATCGTTACCGGAGTCACCGAATCTGGAGAGGAAACCCTTCTTCTTAGGTTTCGCCTCGTCATTTAATCCTACTTCTTCAAAGGTTTCTTCCTCCATGATTTCAGACTTGGTGAGGCTATTGCACTGAGTTCCCGACGGGGTTAATCGGGAGAATCGAGAGTCAAGAGAAGTTCGAGACGGAGCAGCATCGGGATGAATGATGGGTGAGCGGGCAGATATATCCTAAGTTGGAAAGTTAATGTCAGTTGGGTTCAAGCGGATCGGTTCGGGTTCGCGGGGCATACAAATGATCGGCGATAAGAGTCAAAGGACTCGCGAGAAATGGAGAAAGGCTCATTATCATCAACGAGATCTCGGTGGTTGACGGATTTGCTGGAGCCCGGGTATCGGCGCCAGAAACTCGGTCGTTCTGGCGGAGAAGGCTGTCGCAGTAATTAGCAGGTGTATCACATTTTTCCGATCACACCCAGCCTATACCGGAAGATAGACACCGCTGTCGTTGACCACTGGGGACCGAGGTTAGTACTACAAGAGAGGAAGTCGCCACAGCAGTCACAACAGTCGCAGCAGTGCGGGGATTCGAACATACCACTCAATTTGTACTCGGTGGGTTCATCGTGGCTATTGCGGATGGGTATGGGCGCAGGACGTTCATTTGGAGAGAGATGGTTGTCATCCAAGGCAGTGGTATCCCCATTGGGTTGGGACTTTCGTCCAAGAAAGTTGCGAAATGGAGGCATGGTTGAGGAAGTCAAGTCTGGGGGATTCCGGGGATTTCCCCTGTGAAAGGGTCCCTGGTGGGAAGTGCCCCATCATCCGATCCTTGAGCCTACGTCATCCAAGAATGGAAAAGTCGAAGAATCAGCCAATACTAGAATGTAATATAGAATAGAATAGAGTGAAATATATTATAATATATTATCTGCCCTGACCCAGTCGACTTATATGGTCTAACCTCCAGGAACTGATATACTACATACTACATACTACTCCGTACATCGATCTATATAAACGCACACTACTTCTACTTATATATAAAAACAAGAATAACATTTACTTCATACATTCAAGCCTAACGAATAAAGCTTTAAAGCTACAGATATCAGAAAAGAAAAAAAGGAAAAACACCCCCTTCAACACCCACGAACACCCAATTAGAAAGATCAGAACATTCCACATCCATGCATGGATTCCTCCGATATTTTCTATCGCAGTTCGCTCGAAATAGATCCACCTGCAAACAAACTCCATAAGCAACTCAGACCCAAGACCAGCCTCAATTCAGAAGAAATCGAGGCTTGGACTGATGCCATGCATTTCGCTATCGCTTTCGTAATGGCAGGTTTCACCAGCAATTGACCTACACTGACAACGCAAAGGACGAAAAAAGGTGACTCGGACATGTTGTTGGTTCTTTTTTTTTTTCGAAGTTTTGTTCTTTCCGAACTTTTTTCCGAATTTTTTGGTGATTTGCTTTTTTTTTTCTTGATGTTGTTGTCAGAAGCTAAGTGGCATTGTTAGGCTCAAGGAGACTGGCACTGTGGTGGCAATCCAGGGAGCGAGAGTCGGATGGGTCGAAGACGGCGTTCTTGCGCTCTTCGATGAAGTAGGCTGTGTAGAACGGGAATGTTAGTCAAGAAACTTCAGATATGCGTAAACAATGATACAATGGGATGTGACGTACGGGTAATTTGGATCATATCAAACCAGCGGACGGCGTGCTCGTCGCTACCGTCAACTGCCTTCAGGATACCATTGTCCGGGCGGAAAGTGGCCTTGGGAGGAATGTGGCGCATGCGCAAGAGCATCTCCAGGATGTCGGCGAAGCGGTCAGACTGGTTGAAGTAATAGGGAGGACGCTTGTCAAGGGGCCACTGGATGGATTGTTAGTGTGAGATCATCATGAAAGAGTAGACAACCACTTACGCGCTGAGAAAAGTTCTCGTTGTCCCATGAACGGAACAGCCAGCAGGTGCGGTCGACGCAGTTCAGGAGGATAATAGCGACAATGAAAGTATCAAACCAGCCACACTTCTGGCGCTGGAGGAGTCGACGTTCCAGATCATTGATGACAAACTTGCTCAGCTGCGAGGCACGCTTCTCCATAGCGGCGCGCAACTGACTGCAGAGAAGTCCGTACGATTCTGGGTCAGAGACCTCCTCAATGGGGAGACGACCCTCATCCGATGGCTGAGAAAGAGAGTGCAGCGAATTCGGAGGCAAAGTAGGGTTGTAGTAAGTTTTCCAGGTGAGTTCTGTGTCCACGAGAATATGGGTCGCGACCCACAGCTCCAACACACGTTCCAGAAGGATATCCTGTATCTATGTTAATATACGTCTTCACATTCAATGTCAAATAACATACCTTCTTTCCCTGGTTGAGTTCGGCAGCAAGCAGCAAAGTGGGCTTCATGAAAGGCGAGGTCTCTCGCTCGTAGAAGTAAGAAGCGTTCTTCTTGATGTACATTTCCAACTTGCTTGGAATGTCATCCGAGTCTGCGTCCAGGAGGTAGACTTCTTGCGAGGGTCCAGCGAACTGGTCATCTCCAAGGGCTTGCAACTGGGGGTCAAGTGCAGACACTGAAGTGCGGTGACCTTGAAGTCCACTAAAAGTCATAAAAGAATTGCTCTCCTCGAAGTGAGTAACTTCAATGCGACCAGAATAGTGTTCAAACTTGATTTGGTTTTTGATACTGTTTGTGTCATGGTAGGCAAGTGTAGAGTTGAGATCTAGAGTCTGAGTCAGTATATATTCGAAAAGAGCAAAACACGAACAACTTACTCGCATTGTAGAGCTCAAACTCATCCGAAAGGCGGGTGCGCAGGCACGGGTGCTTCCATAGACGAGCACTCTCCACGCTAGCGCAAGTTGTGCAAGGGGTATCGCCAGAGCACTATTCAGATCGTCAGTAATGTTTACTCATCTCTCATATCCGCAAAATACTTACAGGCTTCTTTAGCATTCGGCAACGAAGGCATGCACCCTTCTTCCGCACGTCTTGAACTTCACGGCGTCGTTCTGCAGTGAAACGGCCCCGCACCTTGGGCTTCATCGGCTTGGTTGAGTTACCGAACTCGTTCACAAACCCTTTTGCCTGGGTATTTGGGTTCATCGCAACAGGGCGGGGGTAAGATGCTGCACGCTGAGTAGCAGCAGTCAACGAGGGATCATGTTCTTGCAGGCTGTCGAAAAGAAGTTGCTCATGTGTGGACAGCTGCTGATTCCACTGGCTCAGCTTCATATCAGAGTCACTGTCAATTGACATTCCCTGAGGAACCATCTCATTGGCGGAGGCTGCAATCATCGACAGTTGTGACTGGCGCGCATTAGACGTAGATTCAGGCGACATGGACGCATCGCCGAGGGGCGGAGACATGGACGCAGGATGTTCGCCCGGAGTGTGGCTTGGCAGGGCAGGAATACTAGGGGCGTTGGATGATTGGGGAGTCCCTGCAAATTGTTAGTAGTGTAAGTGTGTAACAGTGAACAAAAGGAAAACATACCCTCGGCATTCGCCGTCCCCTCGACCTTGGAGTCAGGCCCTTGCGAATGTCCCTGAAATCCCTCTGCTTCAAGCGCAGGGTCAACAATCACGGTCTTGCCTCCAGCTGTCACAGACTGAGTGTAACCAGGTCCACGCTTGGTCACGTCCGAGGCGCCCACTTGTCGCGAGGCTTCGGCCAACACGTTGAGACCGTCGAAATTCTGTCGGTTGGGAAATCCACCATCGGCAGACTTTCCTTTACTTCCAGAGGGAGAATCTTTATTCGAGTCACCGTCGGTCAAGTCGGGGAGTTCGTGAAGTCGCAACAACACGCGTTGACGGTCGCGTAGGGGAATCGCCTGACATTTCTTCACCAGGTGGTTGGTAAGGCTATCAATGCGACCTTTTGGAAACACCTCGCCGCAAGCTTTGCAGGTATGTTGGTAGCGATTACTCGCGTCTTCCAGCTTGGGACCCCGGTGGAAGAACTCGAGGATGAGTTGGTTGGGTTTGCGACCCATTGTGGAGGGTGGCTGTTGACGTGTTTTTGAAGGTTTTTCACGTGTCAATTAGGAGTCTAATGACAGTAAACAGGCGACCAGAGCTATCGACGTGTCGCTCGCTCAGAATGGACAGTGTGTCCCGCCTAGCTGATACGTCTGTGGACTCGAATTAGCAACGTGGAATGTGGGATACGGGAGAAAAATCGCGCACACAGTCACTGGGGACCGGGAGGCCCAGGCCGTGCACCTTAATAGGACCAGTAGCCTCAGAGAGACTCGAAATGGAACAAAAATACGAAATCTCAAGATGATTGAATCGACGATGTGCGGGCAAAACCCAGGGCAGTAGAGGGCGGTCTGGGAGTCGCAAGGGGAGGAACACGCGATGGAGGCTTCACCGCACGAAAGGCGGTGATGTCTTCAAGGCGGTAGGAGAAAGGCGGTGATGAAGAAAAAGAATATCTCAATATCAACTTGGAAATGAGACGAGGAAAAAAAGGATGAGTTTTACGGGATGGGGTTGATGAAGAGGAAAGGTGAGTACTGGAGGGAGAGGAATTCTTAGTCACTTTGTGCCACTGTGACTTGCCTCTCTGAATCTGTCTCTCTCTCTCTCTCTCTGTGTGTGTGTATGGAAACTCTATGTATGGGCAATTATGCATGTATCATTTTTTTTTCTTTTTTTTTTTAGAGATTAATAGTCTGTATCTAGTTGATGCACAGCAATACAAATAATTAGTATACACACTATCCCTACATGTAGGAAAACCGCCAATCCACAGATATCGTCATTCCTGTGCCGACCTAGGTATATCTCGGTCCTTCCTGCCGGAGACCCCATATTGTATGTAGCCAGTGCTGACAACAATAAGAATAATTTTGTCACCGCAGCTTATACAACTCATGATCCCATGGATGAAACCGTGACTACCTCATGCCGTGGAAACCTTCATGTGCGTCAACAAATCCGGTGCTCGGGAGGCCGCCAGGCACACCCAATAGAGCGAAAATTCGACGCTCATCCCGGCCCTCAAGCAGCCGGCCCCCATTCAGTTTCACTTGTTGGTTCCGAAGCACATCCGCATAAAGGCCCTTTTGGTTCAAGCACATGCCTTTCTTGCGTGCCAGCAATCTCATGCTCCGGTTGAATATATCATTTCCCGTGAAGTATATCAACGCCGCCCCGATCTCAGCATCAGGAACGAACAATAAATCGATCCGACGCCATAAGGTGGTGCCAGGTAGGGCTGATGCGCCGTGCCACTTAGATCCATCCTGGTGCGACGAGATGGCCAGGCTGGCCTGCAGAAAGCCACTATTGAACAATCTGGGGACAACCAGACCGAGCATCATGGTGTGGATTTGTTCCAGCGTGGCACCAGGTTTGGTGATCAGACAGTCCACGTCCCCACAGGTGAGTGCCCCGCGGCGGTAGGAGCCCCCGATGATCACCTGCATATCCCTGTCCACAGCCTGCACCGCCTTTCGCACGATCGCACCGTGGGCTTCAACCTCCTTGCGCGGGATTCGTTGCGCGAAGTCGCTGTGACGTTCCACCCCGATACGCTGCTGCTTAGTCAATGGAGCCCTTTCCAATAGATCCTTGAGAGACCTGTAGCCCTGCGCGACCCATTTGGAGGCCTGGGGAAGGCCAGCACCATAGACGCCGAGAAATTCTTTAATTATCAAGTCCTCTGGGGTATGGTTGGCATTTTCAAGACGACGGAGGCGGTTGGTCAAGACAATTTCTTCGATCTTGTCAGCCAGCCGCTCTCCGATACCAGGGATGGCCCGAGCCTGTGCTCGTGTAGCAATCTTGTTTGGTTGCTTCCGCAAAGCGCTGATGGCTTTGCGATATGCCATAACCCGCCACTGGTCTGCAGTCTGGGTATAGTATTCCAGCATTTGCTGTAATACCTCGATGGTCTTGTTATTTGGGTTGTCAAGTTTCGTGTCCGGGTCGAACTTCTGCATGCAGGCGAAACCTTTGGTCCAGTCAGGGTTGTCTTTGGCTTTGCCTTCTCCGGCAGATGTTTTTCGTGTCTTCCAAGTTGACTCTTCCTCTGAGCTAGATGTTTCGATATCGGAGACGTCAGCAGCGGATTCCCCATCAGGAAACTCAACTGGATCCAGAGGCTGGTTATAAGGATCAGTTGTGTGGGCTTTTACTGACGAAGAAGAGGGCTTACCAGATGACTTGTGGCCTTAGCCTCATCTATTATATCATCCAGTGCATCCCGCTCCCAGTTTCCTCTTTTAGACGTTTCTTCAGTTGCAGTTTCATGGTCCGGTTCGGATGTGACGGCGTGAGGCACGCTTTCGGGTACGGTTTCTGGGGAGTCTTTTGGCAAGGGGTTTGGCGTCGGTTCCTCGACTGGAGACAAATAACGTTCTGGGGACTGGTTCTTCTCCCGTCGCGATGGTTTCAATGGAAGAGAATCAGGAGGTGGTGGTTCTGCCACTGGAGACTTCTCCTTCTCGGCGGTGGTTGGGGTTCCATTGACACGAAAGCGGAGGTGTGAGGTATCAAGCACTGAACGAAACTGGATACATTCGGATGGGTAGGATTCGTTGACAAGAGCAACACTTGTCTGCAAGAGTTAACACTGAAGTCTGGATATCTCACGGATGAACTGACTGGCAAAGATTCGAGTTTGAGGTAAGTAAGGAGATCGCTTGATAGCAAGCCTTTGTCCATAATCACATGAGTGACATTGGTGGCCCAATTTCGACTCCATCGTGCACCATAATCTTGCGCTCGTTGAATTCGCAATCGTCGGAATGGAGATATGTCGTTGTTTGGGAAGAAGACTGAAATAAGAGTTCAGTGAGAGTAGGCTTTAAAAATCTAGAGTACTTACAGAAGATCAATCCCTTGAAGATCTGCTGGTCAACTGGGATTATCTTAGCACTATTGGTCTTTCTTTTCTTTTGAGGAGGCCCTCCGCTCTTGATGGTAGGCATAGTTCCAGTTGTCCGAGGGCGGTTCGCAGGAGCAGGTTTGGAGACAGCGAGCGGACTGCGTCTCTTGCTTTGAAGGTCACACGAAGATATAGTGTCCGAATTTGCTCGACGTGGGTTACGCTCCGAGGAAAGAGCGACTTTATTTGGCTTGGGTTTGTCAGGTTCTTTGTCTGCAAAAGTTAGGAGACTCCCCCAGCTCTTGTCCTCTTCATCTTGATTATCTGAGTCATCCAGCCGGTCAATAGCAGCGAAAAAGCTCTTTTTAGTCGGAAACAGGTCCTTCATAGTAGGCTAGTCCGGTTTCCAATGGAGGGGCGGGTGCCTGGGCCAGAGATGGGTCATTATATAGGTGCCTGGAGTCACCGTGGTACATCCGTGGGATGTCTCGTATAATGTTCGTCAGAGAAAAGGAAGGGTAATGGTCCGAAAACTTCCTTGGGCCACTTTGGATGACCCGTGGACGCCAGACGCGATTGCCTGGCGCGAAATGGGCGCCAAGTCACGTGGTTCAATGTAAATTGGAAGGTATTTGCTTAATAGGGTGACCTATACCCGAAAATATCTAGTCTAGGCTTGAGAATTGCATGAGACCTACAAACTATTCCATTTATATATCATCATTCTATAGCATGTGTATAGTCTGCGTTGTATTGCTGTCAATAAGGATAGAACTGGCATCGACACCTAATATTCCCAAAATGGGAACATCATGTCATGTGACTCTCCATTTCCATGGAATATCAAATGCGCGAACAAGAGAGCAATAACTTCACAGATCCACCACGCTACATACACACAGTCCATTGACTGATAGATTGTCAGCCAATATGTGGAAATCCACCCTCCCCACATTGGTGGCCGACCTTCCCCTCCTGCAGACCGGCCGCTGTCTAAGCTGCCAATTCCGCAACCCAGCAACTCTCTCCCAGCTACGAACCAAACCCTTTTCTCTGCGCCAATATTCTACTAAGCCCGAGAAACCCATCGATGCAAAAGAAACCACGCCCGTGAAACGAAACTTAAAGAACGAGGCACATCGCCTATCGACTGCCATCGAATTCAAACAGAACCAGCCCCAGGATGGACCCCAGCCCGGCGACGCAGACTTCGTTCCTCCAAGCCTGGACCGGCCGATCGGTAGCCCACAAGCACCATTAGAAGGACAGAACACAGGTATTGACACGCGGTCGATGCGCCAGCGGCGCGACGACTTCACCAACTATGACCGGCATATAAAGCGGCGCAAGGAATTGTACGAACTGCCTCTTCCTCTTCTTTACACCTCTGGATAGAGCCTAAAGCTGTGGATATTGGTGCTAATAAATAATGACAACCCACAGGACAAAGCAAGTCGCCAAGCCATACTTCCGCGAATGGTCCAATCTCCGCTTCGCCGAAGGCAAGACCTTTGTCTCGAACCCGCGCCTGTTCAAAGCCGACAGAGCCCTTTACTTCCCCAACATGCACGGCGTAACATTGGCATCACCCAAGGATCCTCAAAATACGACGACCCAGCTCCGCGGCAGCATCTCCGTCGTAAACCTGTTCTCAAGCGTGTGGGCCGAGAGCCAAGTTGCGACGTTTACAGGGCCGGAGCAGAATCCGGGACTTGTGGAGGCGATGGCCAGCGGTGGAAAACTGGTGCAGAGGATCGATATCAATCTCGAAGAGAACCGGTTAAAGGCGTTTCTGGTGAAGACGTTCATGTGGCGGATGCGGCAGAAATTGGCCAAGGAGCAGCATTCGCGCTACTTCCTTGTGCAGAAGGGCTTCGATCAGGCACTCAAGGAGACCGTTGGCATGATGAATTCCAAGGTCGGCTATGTCTACCTGGTCGATTCGGAGTGCCGCATCCGCTGGGCGGGGAGTGGACCGGCTGAGAAGTCTGAGTTGGAGGGACTTAATGCTGGTGTACGGAAGCTTATTGAGGAGAAGAAGAATGTCCTCCGAGTGCAGGATCCGTCTCGCGGGTATTGATTGAGGCTGGTTTGAGAAGGGTGTCCTGAACTGGAGCCTTGGATGTGATTTTATTCCGCTCCCGGTCGAATTTGTACATACAATAGAGAAACTGTATAATAGAAAATATAACAAGTAGGCGCCTTCAAGACCCTTTCCCGAGAATTACCATCGATTCTGTCGCATCCCCCATCAAGGGGGACTCGGAACATGCCCAAACCCAAACGCCTTCGACAAGAGAAATCCACTCGCTGGAGAGCAGCAATTGACAAAAGAACAATAAGACATAGGAGCAGCGACATAACTGATCTGCCGCCGGAGCCTCGCATTTATACTTTACCGGAAGAACAGCAACATCAAAAAGCAGAACCCAATGAAACATCCCAGAATCATAGCATCCCGCCTCTTCTTGTTTCCAATCTTGCCGATGAGATAGTTCATGCCGGGAACATTTCCAGCAGCGCCGACAATGCGCCGATTAATGTTCGCAATCGTCTCGCTCTGGACACCGAAGTTCTGATTGATGGCATACGCCTGGCCCAGAACGTTGTCCATCATGCTGTGGCTGTTCTCGACTCGGCCCCGCTCTTCGAGCATGTATTCAGCCTCGGCAGCGGCAGGGTTAGATGCGCGATAGGAGCTGATGTCTGAGCGGACATTAGAGAGTAGGTTTGCACGGTCACGCGATTCAGAAATAGCTGCGGTCAGACGTTGGAGTTCGCGGCGGTGGTCTTGAAGCACTTCGCGGTGGCGGGAGACATTATTCTGTTTTAGAGCGGAGGAGGTGAGGGTGGCTTCGGAGTCGAGGAGACGGGATAGTTGGGCAATGACAGACTCGCGCTGTGCGGAAGTTAATTAGCTGTCGGTGCTTTTTTTTCCTGCTGAGTGTTTATGGATGCACGTACTCTTTCGAGGAGGTCTTTCAACTGCGATTCAAGCCGCAGCTCTTCCTCGGTAGGCGATGGTGGAGGTTTGGTAATCGAGGCAAATTGTGAATAGGTGTGGAAAAGGTTCTCGGTCTATAGGTGCGTCAGTTAACATTGGGTATATAACTTCTAGTGAGGAGATATTGGTACCTGAGTTTCAAGCAACCGTGCTTGTTGCCGGAGTTGCGTCCACCCGGAACTAGTTGAGGATGCCATGGCAGGCAGAATATGTGGACTGTGGAGATGGAGCCAACAAAGCAGTCTGGTCTGTTTAGGAGCTCTTTTCAGACCAAATAGTTAATCAGTGCAAGGGCCGAGGTGCTGCCTGCTTGTCTACGTAAGTGCCAACCCAGGACGGGGTAAAATGCGCTAACCTAATACAGTATGTTTATGCCCCAGGGACCAGGCATCAACAGACCCAAACTTCAGGCACCAAATTAAGGCATTAGTGCCACTGTAGTCACGTGCACCCGCTAAATTCACAAATTCGCTTAGCCCTAGTCCCACAACCAGTCGCAAATTGACCCTCGGACATCTTCAATTCTCAACGTCGACAACCCACACAATTCAACGCCACCATGGTATGTCGTGCTGTGCAAATGCTCTGATATCAAAATGCTGATGAATTGCTTTTTTTTTGCAGTCGTCCAAGGTCAAGGCTGGTCAGCTCTGGGGCAAGAACAAGGATGAGCTCGCCACACAGCTCGAGGAGTTGAAGTTGGAGCTTAACCAGCTCCGCGTTCAGAAGATCGCTTCCGGCGCTTCCTCCAAGACTCAGAGAATGTGCGTATTCGACACCCCCGATATTTGATTTTTCGTGCGGATGGAATTTGAAGATTTGCGGGATGGGAACGATCGGACCCGGGCAAGACGACATACAAGAGGAGGGACTACGCCAGCATTCAACCAATCGATCGATGAGGGAGACATGGATTATACGATCTGGCACAAGGCGCACGATATTGGGGTCATCAATATTCGAGATTTGATGCTGACTGGAATTTTTTTTTAGCGGCGAGGTTCGCAAGTCGATCGCTCGTGTTCTCACCGTCATCAACGCCAACCAGCGCGCTCAGCTGCGTCTGTTCTACAAGAACAAGAAGTACCTCCCGCTCGACCTCCGCCCCAAGCTCACCCGTGAGATCCGCCGCCGTCTCACCAAGCACGAGCGTACCCAGACCACCGACAAGCTCCGCAAGCGTGCCATCCACTTCCCCCAGCGGAAGTACGCCGTTAAGGTATGATAATCCGACAAATCTTGGGCGGGGAATAGGTGCAGTGAGGGTCCATGGATGTTCATCTTTACCCTCACTACCAAAAACCTTGCCCATCAGACGAAACGGATCAGCCGAACATAATGCTGACGATTTGTTTGTTGCAGGCTTAAACGCAGAACTTGTTCGAATATGGAGTTTTGTGGGAAGACGTTGCTGGCCTTGGACATGAGCAAGACGTGACAGTTGGATCCGAAAGCTTGTGGAGGGGTCGGTTTTCTCTTTTTTTTTACATCCAAAAAAATGGAATTTGATTATGTATCTAAATAGGATGCAAATCGACTCTTGACATGACATGATTTTAGACATTCTCCAGGTTTCCTTGCTCTTGCTCTCTAGTGATGGTATCTCATGGATACCTAGGTATGTACCGATTGCCAGGACTCGATATATCTTTCCACAACATATGTATCGTGTGATCTGCATTTTATTCTAGATGATTCAAGTATAAGGCAAACATATGTCCGGCTAAGGATATCTTGCTATTGTGACCAAGCGAATCTAGATGCCAAAGATCCCAATATGCACCACCCCACAAGTATGCCTAAGATTATAAAAGTAAACCGAAACATATCTTCAATCTTAGATCAGTCAACCCCACATCACCCTGGTAGAGCAGAACATGAGCTATAGTATCCAATTTCAGCGTTGACTGGTATTCTAAGACTGGCTAACCCTGTTGCCATTGCCATTCGTACTCGCGGTCCTAACCCCAATATCCCCAGTATCCGTCTCAAGAACCCACATGCCCCCACAAAGACAAGACCTCAACAGCGACAGCTTAGCAATCATCTTGAACGACAGTAGGGACCGGGGCAAATTAGTATCACCAGAGACCTCAGTGCAGCGTACACACCTACGCTTCTTCAGCAGTGCCACACGACCATCAATCCCCAACGGCAACGGCGGGCGCAGTGGACACTTCTTGAGGATATCGACCTCACGCTGCTTACGATACAGCGCCGTTCGTCGGTCATTCCCGAAACCAAGCCAGCTATAGTCCCCGAGGTAGATCGCCATGCGGTTGATTTCGGATTTGAGCGCCGGGACTGTCTGCCGGAGGAGGGTGGCGACTGCCGTGGTGAGGACTGGCGGAATGCGCGCATTAACCAGCAGTTCCTTTTCCGGGCCGGGTCTTTCGGCGTCGCCGAAGCCAGCGCCTTGGTAGGCGTGTTTCACGGCCGAGTCCACTCCTGCCAGGAACTTCTCGTACACGTCGATTCGTACCGGTGATGATTCGAGTGTTTGGCAGATTTCTGTGTAGTAGACTCGGGAGTCGCCTACAAGGGAGGCGGGGTTTGTGCTTGCGAAGCCGGCATGCACGCCGCGGAGGCCTCGGCAGATGAAGCGGAGGAAGGCGCGCGACATGCTTGCCAAGAGGACTAGGAGGGGGAGGGAGGAGGAGTTTTTCACTGCGAAGACTGTTAGATGGGTGGGCTTGAAGCTGGTGTTCATTATGGAGAGGTTCCTTACATTTCTGGGTGAATGCTTCTGGGTCATTGAAGACATCTTCGAATTCGTCGGCCATGTCGAAGATTTCGTTCAGAAGGAAGTGGGAGAAGTCTAATGTCCATTTGGTGTTGCCCAATACCATGCGTAGAACATCTTTTCAATTAGCAGCGGGTCACGTAACTGAATTGGCTTCTTTTAAACTCACCTGGATCATGCGATTCAGTCTGTCCCCCTTTATTATATTGGAAGAAGTATGCAAATAGAACAGAGGCATGTCTGAGTTGAAGGCTTGCCCACGGCACGGCCGATGAGAGGTTGCGGCGCTGAAATCTCCCTTTAAAGCCCAGTCCGGCCTGTAAGCTAAGACAACGAGGTATGTATGGATGGCTCATGAGCTTGTCCTGTTCGGCTGTGAAATTGCAATTAACCGGCAGTGCACGATACACCTCGCTGATGAATGTGGTTCGAGCCTCTTTAGATGTCGTCAGCAGTCTTGATGATATCAATACGAAGGTCTTAAGAGCACTCACCTGGTGATAGCTGCCCGCAGGCAACCATGAGTATGTCATCTGTGTTAACTTCAATTCCACATCCTCGACTGAATGCCAGTGTCAAGGCCGCAATGGCTGCAGAAAAATTGTCTACATGCCTGGGTCAGTATTATTATTTCAATAGATGACCTGGAAAACACATACTCTCGTCATAGAGACCCTCTGTGGATCCGAACGAATGTTCCATCACCCTCAATTGCACATGTCCGTCAACATCCAGCGTAACGGCAACGCAAGCGTTAGGAGAGAAAGCAATGTGAAGACCTGTCCATATCAGTTCTAGCCATGCGCCTGAAAGCAAGATCGCTCAGTTCCGGACATACCTGATGTTTCGAGTGGGTAATGGAACCCAGCCTGGGCCAGACAGGTCACTGTGCTTGAATCGCCAAGACCGTTCAAAACGGTCATTGTCCGTGTCTCATAGCATGTTATTGAGCTGTCGTCATGACTGACAGCCAACACTGCCCCATGCTCTATTAAGTCCACCGAGACAATATACTTATCGCAATAAATGTCCTCCAACCTGCGCAGTTCCATTTTGGCCTGAGAATATGTCAGTCTCGATCTCATGCAACAATCAAGGCCTGAGGGATTCGCACCTTTGCTTCAGCGTTACTTTTTTTGGACGGCACCTCGTCAAACTTGGCATGGAGTATCTGCGGTGCGGATTCCAAATGCCACCTGAGAATCACACTCGGCGGGCCTTGTTGGTCTGGATAGTCATGTATGGCATGGAGGGGCTTCGATAAGACAGCCAGGATCCAAGGATTGGCAGTGGACCCCGCGAGGCTATCAAACTGTCCCGGCATAATCTCTAATCGCGTCAACGAGTATACCGAGTTCAAAAACGGCAAAGACTGATCGGAGTGGTCCGGGCCCCGGTTGACATTCAATATATTGCTGGGCATGTCAACCTTACAGTGGATTAAACGGAAGGTGGGGACAGGGAATTGGCCAGGAGGTTTTCCCGGTGTCGGCTCCCATTGCGAGGGGTTCCAGCCGATGTCTACTCTATAAAGACACATTTTCTGGCATGCGGAGTAGGTGGAGAGAAGGATCCCATCTGTTTTAATACGTCAGTGACGGGAAATGGAGGCTCCGACTGGAAGGCAATACCTTGTGTTGCCGTCATGGATGCATGCGTTAATAGTCTGTCCGAATACCCTGTGTTCTTCAGTTCTGCTGGGAGCTCGGCCCATTTGCTGTCAGGGTTCTGATATATCAGCTTGATCTGGCCGGCTCTGGTGACACATATCAATGCGCCTTTGTTGGCTGGGTGGAATGGTCCTGTTGAGCGACGACGGAAAGGCGAGTATGCCCATCGACCATTCACCTTGGCTGCTTGGTGAAAGGCATGAATCTATGACCATGTTAGAGCCCTTTCACCCATAACTTGATCTGTCTTGATCTATTCTGATAGGTAATGGGAAGGGGGACTCAACGTACATGACGGTAGGTATTCAGCCACATCATTCCAACAACCTGGCTGCCATCGTCACCGGAATCAAATGATGCCTGACGCAAACCTGTGATGCTGTTCAATGCAATGGATATGGAATAGATTGATATGCGACCAGAACAATCGACAACGGCCAACTCTGAGCCTGTCTCATTCCATGATATATGGGCTAGTTGATTGCCATTATGGGCCTCCAAAACTGGAGCCAATGATGTCTCTTCCCCAAGCACCCATTTTCCATCTGATGGACGGCACTGGAGATAGCGGACATTAACCCGGAGTCCATCTGGGGAAATAGATGCAATACATCCCATCCGAGACCAGACGATTTTCCTAGAAGACGGTTAGTCCTGGAATGCGGATGTGAAGCATTCTTTCCAAGCTTACTGGCAGCACCCTAATAGACGCATTTCATCTAGGCATTGTGCTAGACCTTTGATTGGGGAGGCGGCCGGCATGCCTAGCTCCAGGGAGTTGGGTTCTCCAAAGAGATCATCCATATTGATACCGTCCTCCATGATCAATGGCATAATATTTTGTCGGATTACTCAAGTGTGGTTTGATCAGAGAATCAATATAGCAGCATGGCTTCATACAGTTCCCCGGACCATTGAATATCAGATGGGCTTTATTATTATTTGGTCAAGAAGGGGGATTCCCGAGACCAGAATGTTCGAAGGCAATCTGACAACCACCAACAGCGATATCAAGTCAATGCAGCAATTTCCTGAATTCCAATATGAGGGACCATAGGGGGACCATTGACCAAATCCAGATGTTATGCCGTCAGCGCCTGGACCTCCAGGGACCAGTGGTGGATTTCCCGTATGCTTAGTCAGATCCCGTGACATGGATCAGGTGACGGGTAGTCCTGCCAACGGCAATTGGCCAATCAGGGAGATATCAGGTAACCCACTATCCAGTCGAGCGAATCAGGACTGAGCCCTTGAACTGTCAAAACATGGGAAATAGCAGAAAAAAGCCGGAAAGAAAAATAAGAAGGAAAATAGGGGAAAAATCAGAGAATAATAGGAAGAGCACAATACAACATATATATTAAGAGCCCTATTAATGTGTGAAAGGGCAATTGACCAGTATAAACCCCCCTATAAAGTAGCAATGAATGGGAGTTTCAAGAGTATCAAAGAAGCTATTCCTGGTCTATTTCCCTCTTTATTCCGAAGTATATGCGTAGCAGTCTTAAACCCACAACCGTTCGCATCAAAACAACATCGAGGCCCGCCCTTCCTGGTCATTCGGCTCAAACCAATTTACTTCCTCAACATTCCTAGGGAAATCCATACCTTCGGCCAAAACAAAAGACTGTTTTTCCCTGCGGACCCTTTTTTTTATTATTCTTTTTTTCTCCGGCCCATAGAGCCCTGAAGTGCACGAGTTTCATTAATGCCCTTCCCCCCCAACGCTGACCTCATCGTCAACTTCCTCCAGAGCTCCAACTTTCTACCTACAACTACTCCTACTCTTTTCTACCCTCTCTACCATCTGTCTCAAGGTATTAAACCTCATTGATCTTCATTGATCTTTATTCACCAGACACATGATTTCTCTTTTCGAGGTCCTCTACGGTCTGTGAGCAATTTGGAGATACCACTCGGTTCTTTTCGCCCCGATTTCCCCTGGGGGTGAACACTCTCCTACGCCATTACACCTTCCAGCCCATTCGCAACTCCCACGCAGCCATGGGGGATTTCAATTTAGATTTTTCATCCGATTCGGAGTTGAGCTCCGTGCCTCCATCACCAACATTAGCAGCGCGGTCGTCACCAGAACCTGCAGAGCGGTACCCAACGCCTTCATCCCAAGAGGGAGCTGAACCTGCTGAGGGTTCTGCACGCCAAGCCCGTCCCGCAAAGAGGAGACGCAACCCCCTACCAAAGGAACGGACCACTCAGTATCTCGATCTATCAAAATCTCTCTATGAACAAAATGATCAACATAATTTGCTCGTTCAAACCCTGCGTCATCAAAAAGACATTGTCGTCATCGCTGGCGCTGGCATTTCCACGGCTGCGGGTAGTAAGTTTCTGCTTTTGGATTCTGCCATATTCGAACCCAACTCTTAACTCTGCATAGTTCCGGACTTTCGCTCCACAGACGGTCTCTTCAAATCATTGCAAAAAAAGCACAATCTGAAAGCTTCCGGAAAGCTTCTCTTCGATGCTGCCGTCTATCAGGATGACGCACTGACGGCGCCCTTCCACGAAATGGTCCGGTCGCTGTCGGAGGAGGTTGCCAACATCAAACCCACCGCCTTCCACCAAATGCTTGCCCGATTAGGTATCGAGTCTCGCTTGAAGCGACTTTACACCCAAAATATCGATGGCATTGAAACCTCTATGGAACCATTGGCAACTGAGATCCCGCTTAACGTCAAGGGTAGTTGGCCGATCACTATTCAACTGCACGGCAGTATTGAAAAGATGGTATGCCAGAAGTGTCGCTACCTCGACAACTTCAAGCCCGATATGTTCAAGCAAGCCGACCCGCCGGCCTGCACCGAATGCACTGATAACGACAACGCTCGCCAGATCGTCGGCCAACGGAGTCACGGCATCGGCCGCATGCGCCCGCGTATCGTGCTCTATAACGAGCACAACCCCGACGAAGAGGCGATCACCTCCGTTATGAACGCCGATATCAAGTCCCGTCCTCGTGTCTTGATTGTCGCCGGTACCAGCTTGAAGATTCCCGGTGTCCGTCGACTCGTCAAGAGCTTGTGCACAATGATCCGCAGTCGCAAGGATGGTGTCACGATGTTCATCAACAATGAACCCCCAAGCGGCAAAGAATTCGACGGCTGCTTTGACTTGATTATCAAGGGTTCGTGCGATGAAGTTGCACACCAGGTGAACCTGAAATCATGGGAGTCAAAGGACACTACCCCGTGCGTGTACGAATCCTCGCCCGAGCCCATTCCTCGTAACTTGAATTCTACGGACGTTTCCGTCGTGGTCACACCGAAAAAGAGACCTCGCGCAGACACTGGTCTCGCCACACCTTCTTCCAGTCACGACGAGAAGCCCACGAAAAAGCCGGCCAGCAAAGCTACGAAAATCAAGATCGAGAACCCAGCAAGCAATGGCCGATCCATCCAAGACATCATCAAGAAAGAAAAGCCTGCTGCTTGCAAGCCTACCTCGAAGTTCATCAGCAAGCCCGCTCCCAATCCTCGTCCCAAAAAGGCTGCAACAGCCGCTGCCTCGAAAAAGCGTGGCACGCCCGCCGCCCCGGTCAACAAAATTGCCTCGTTCGGTCGTGTTACTAAAACCTCTCAAGCCGCCGGCAAGCTCAGTACAAAGGCCGACGGCAAACCTATGCAACCGGTTCCAGCGGGCGCTTCGAGGAACAATGGTCCTCTACCAACAACGGAACAGCCCGAGAAAGCAGACAAGCTCAACCCAGAGTCTCTTCCTCGGTCAGTGGCTTCCTCATGACTGTTTTATGTTCCGGTCATGATATTGATATCTTATTCTATGTTGACTGCAAGTTCATGACATGATGCATGGTTACCAAATGGCGTCCTTGGTGTTATTTTTCTTCATTGTCTTTCGGAAACAGTGCTACCTTCACTGCTCCCCCTATCCCCTTCTGAGGTTTCTATTTCTTCACCTATGTTTACATACTTCCTCTTCGTGGACTGTATTCCTACTTGCATCACCTGCGTTTGCTTTAGGTTGATGATTGCTGTCCTCTTTTCGAAAGATACCATTGATAGACCACGGTTTCTCGCATGGGTTGGCTCGGGCGTTTTTTCGGGAAAGAAGCTGGCTTGTTCCAGCGTGATGGGGTCTCTTCGTTTCAATTCTTCTTCTATTTTATTTCTTCTTCTCGTTTTCGCTCATGCCAATCTGCATGGGTGTTTAAGAGGTCATGTTGGATTATCTAAATGAGATATTCCTGATATGAGTCTCTCATACAATTTCTTAGGCGCTGTCCCGTTTAATACATTTTCCCTTGTTCTCATGAGATATAGCTCATGTCTCCTTTTCTTGTTCCTGTAGTCTTTGGTGTGGTAGGGCGCTGGTTCTATAAATATATCTACTCAATCTCGCTGCGCAACTTGTACTGCATGTCGGGGGTTGATATACCTTAGACCTATCAAAGTTACCTATAATATTCGACTGTATCCACGTATATAATAGTACTGACGGGGCGCAGCATAAAATCCATTCGTCATTATGTGTATAGTACAGCAGAGCATTCTTTTCTTTTGCCAGCCAACCTCTCCCAATGCGATCCAGGATGTGTCGATTCGGCTCGTCCACATATAAACCCCTTTGACATGACCTAGATAATTAGCCCAACCCAAGATCATCCCGCAACTGACTACCAGGCCCATCCTCATCTTCATCCGTCTCCTCGGCATCGGGATCATAAGGCCCTCTCTTCGCACCAGGCTCACGGTCCAAATCCTCCACATGCTCAAGATCATCCTCACGCGGAGCATGTTCCTCCTCCTCTTCATCATCCTCACTTTCCTCCTCTTCTTCCTCTTCCTCTTCGACATCTTCCTCTTGAGTCTCGTCCCCATCATCCCCAGCAGGCGGACCAACAGCTACCTCCACATCTCCATCCCGCTTCACCTTTTTCGCGGGATTATCAACCATGTCGACATCGCCATCGCCCTGAGTCGCACCCTCGCCTAATGCATCCTGCGTCGAGCCATTCTCATCCACCTTCTTCGGTTTGCGCTTCCCGGCTTTGATTTCCGTGTATGCCTCCAGTTCCTGTTCGAGTCTGCCGCGGAAAGAGTCGAGTTCTAGCTCGGAGAGGGCGTTGAAGACGTCTGATGGGGCGATGGTGCGCTTGAGGGTTGCATCATTGGCACTGAGGTTGCATCGAGGGTTAGTTCAACATTTCATACCATCGGGATAGAGTAGAATAAAATCGAGATTTACCATCCCACATATTCGGGACGAGAGGACTCGAATGCAAACCCCAAAGGCAGCGGGCAAAGGGTAAAACATACTGTGAAGACAGATAGGAAACAAACACCGTAGCAGCCTTCTGCATAGCCAACACGGCATCCTTCTGGATCGTAGTGTTCGGTGGGAGAACCGACTTGGCGAGACGAATCGTCAGTGAGCGTGGTAGGAGATAGTCCTACAGGTTACCAGAGAATAGCGTTAGCCTGACCAGATTCTCTTTTCCACATGCCGTATATGAAGAAGTCAATGGGCATTGTATCCTCGTGTAATACATAATGCATCATGTCTCTGGCTTTGTCTTCTTACCTCGACACTTGCGCCCGCCTCGGCCCGAGCCTTCAACTGCTGCTCTGTCGCAAAGACGGGCTTCTCGCTCTGCGGTGCTGGCGGCGACTGCTGCAGTAGGGAATCATCGGGATCAGCGGGCGTCACTGAGGACGTGGATTTTCGAGGTGGCATCTTTGTAGGTTTGAGGTTGGTAGGTGTCTTTGTGCTGATTGCGTGGTTCAAGGGATCGGGGGGGTTGACGATGTGGCCCCCCTTGGATATTGAATCGAGTCAAGGTCTGATTGTTTCTCTCTGTAAAGGACCTTATGGTGTATTTAGGGGTGGCTGTGTTATAGGCTTTGGAGATGTGTCAACGTTCGAGGGTGGCAAGGAAGACGCGCCAACGCGTTGGATTTCTCGATGCGCGAGTGTGGGGGCTTGGCGGTGATGTCTACTCTACTTCGACATGATTTCTATTTCGATCTTCGCTTCTACAGTAATGCGTATTACAATTTACAGTTTTGGTGGGTTAATTTGGAAAAGAGTCATTTTACTGATGTTTTTATACCACTGAAATTGAGATCGAACCGAGGGAAGGATGGAATGCCAACATAAAACGCCCACTTTTTGGTATCCAGAAAGATAGAATCAAATGAGATAATGAGTTCATAACACGAGCAGGAAGAACAGCCCTTACTCGGCCATCTCCTCGTCATCACCTTGTCCGTTGCCCCAGAGACCCTCGATACTGAACTCCTTGGCCCACTCGGTGACGACCGCGACCTTTGTCGTGTCGACGCCAGCCTCAACATTGCCGGCAGGAGCATCCGCCGAGACCACAGGAAGCACGGGTGCATTGGCCCAGCCTTGGATGCGGCCATCTCTCCAGTCGTTGATAACGGTCATAGCAGCGCTCTCGATGTTGGGCACACCACGCTTCCCGAGACGGCCGCGCTTGCGGGCCACCTGGACCAAGAAGTCGGTGGTCTTGTCGCCATTTGTGGGGAAGAGTGCGGTGATGCCGTACAACTCGAGCATCTTGGCGAGGAGGTTCTCCGATGAGGATAGACGCTTCATCAGGAGGTTGACTGCGGGAATGGGATCCTCGATCTGCTTGGGTGGTACAGCGTTGAGGAGAATCAGACGCGCCTGCTCTTCTTGCTTCTTGTTCTTCTTGCCAGACTTATCACTGGAGCTGGGGAAGACGATTCCAGGCGAGTCAATCAGCTTGAGCTTGCTGTCCAGCTTGACCTGGCGCAGGCTAGTGGTGACGCCAGCCTCGGCGCCTGTCGGGCATGCGTTGCTCGAGCCCTTGTTCAGACGTGCAGTGAGTGCGTTGATAACGGACGACTTGCCCACATTGGGGTATCCAATGACACCGACAGAGATGGCTCGCTTCAACTGCTTGGCGCCAGCGTATGACTTGAGGGCACGGAAGAGCGTATCCGAAGTACCCTTGACTGTCAACTGCTTGTGGTCGAAGCTGTGTGCGTTGGCAGTGGTACCGCTGGATGCCTTAAGGGGGAGAGTGGGGAAGGAGCGGCGCAAGTGAAGCAACCAGCCCTTGAGCACTGGGGGTGGAACCAGATCGATCTTGTTCAGAATAAGAATCAACCGCTTATTGCCACCATCTGCCATCATAATTTCGCGCTCAATATCCTTAGAGCGGGTGCCCTCGGGGTCACGGGCATCGAGCACGTAAAGCACGACATCGGCGTTGTCGGTGACCTGCTTGAACACCTTGTCGAATTGGCGTCGTGAGCTCTCCTTTGAGTAAGACTTTGAATTGACCAATGGCGGGGCAGATTCATCAATAGTTGCGCCGCCCTCCTCATCATCCTCGTCCATCTCATCGTCGTCGTCTTCATCTTCCTCCATGTCCTCGTCCTCGCTTTGGTTATCGTCATACTCCACGGCACGGGCGCGTGCTGACGCGAGAAGAGCAGCCATCGGATTCGAATCGTTGCCCTCGGCATCCATATCATCATCCATCATGTCGTTCTCGTCGATATCAACAGCCTCAGTGCCAGCCTTCGCGGGCAGGCCTTCAGCCTTGCGGGCTCGTGCCTCCTCGCGAATACGCTGTTGCTCCTCGGCCTTCATGCGCTTCCGCTCTTCGATGTCATGGAGGAGCTTATCCTTGTTGGGGAAAAGATTGGGAATGCCCGGGTCCTTCTTGATCTTTGACCGCCATTCGGGGTTCTGCAGAGAGAAGAGTCAGAACCTTCGATCAGAATCATTGTGGAGATATTGTCTGAAATACCTTTTTTGCGAGCTTTCTTTGCTTTCTCTGCTTCTGAACGGCAGACTTTTCGATCTTATGTCTAAGGCGGACGGGAACCCGCTTGGAAGTCTTGCCTGTAGACCGTTAGAATTGCGCCTCAGGACCGCGTAAACGAGTGGTAAAAAAAATTGTATCATACCGAAGCCACTCTTAGTAACCATTTTGAATGCACGTATTTGTTGATCACAAAAAAGTGCACAGCAAACCCTCGAAGTCTGTCCGCAGCGGGAGTAGAAAAAGTTGAGTGCCAAGATTTCCCAGCCGATAAGCGGATTAGCAGTTGGGCCGATCTCCGAATTTTTTTTTGAATGACTAAGCTTGCGGGACGGTTGCCAAATTAGGTATGTAACCGGCGTCGGGGAAGCAAGAAATATATTTGACGCCTCAGCTTCTATGCTCTTCTCTTGAAGTTCTCATTTCTTATTGTTGATACATTAGAGAAAAATTCCCAACGGCTTTCGTCTTGTCTTTCACTTGACATCGGTTTCCCTGTCTACTCGCCATTGTCTGCGCGCATCAACTCTCCCCGCATATCCATTTCCCCCACCATGTCCTCAACAACAGGATCATTCTCTGCGCCTACGCAGGTCCACACATTCGATGGTCTTCTTTCTGACTTCGATGGCACAATTGTGGACTCCACTGACGGTATTCTATTCCCATTCGAGTCCTCCTACGATCAATTGGAACCAATGCTAACCATCCGGTGTTAAACAGCAATTGTGAAGCACTGGCACAAGTGAGTCATAAGACCCACTGCAACATGACCTCCGCGAACACAACTTTAACATAATTTGCGCATTAGAATTGGCGACGAGCTCGGCGTCGACCCCAAGGTTATCCTCGCGACCTCTCATGGCCGCCGCAGCATCGATGTAATGGGTCTATACGACCAGACCAAGGCCAACTGGGACTGTAAGTCTACCGGAAATTCTGCCAGCCTAACCATAGGATATAAACTGACAACATCCTCCCGCCACAGATGTCAATGAAATCGAAGGCCGCATCCCGAAAGAATTTGGCTCCGACGCCGTCGAGATCCCCGGCGGCCGCGACCTCATCGCAGCCCTCGAGACCTCAGGCGCAAGATGGGGTGTTGTAACGTCCGGCACGCGCCCTCTAGTCGACGGCTGGCTGGAAGTTCTCGGTCTCCCACACCCCAAGAACTTGGTGACAGCAATGGACGTACCGCTCGGCAAGCCGGACCCGCGCTGCTACCTTCTCGGCCGGAAGCAGCTTGGCATTGAAGAGTCAACCTCGATTGTCGTGCTTGAGGATGCACCGTCTGGTATCAAGGCTGGTAAGGCTGCTGGTTTCAAAGTGATTGCGTTGACAACGACGCATTCGCTGCAGAAGCTTCAGGAGGCTGGCGCGGATTGGATTGTGGAAGATTTGAGGAGCATTTCGGTCAAGGCTGTTGTGGATGGCCAGGTTCAGATCGAAATCAGGAACGCGTACCAATAGATGGTCGTTGTCGTTTCGGTTTCGCCGATTCGCTGCTGCATGCGCAGGGGTGTACTGTTGCGAACGCAACTGCGTAACGGGTTCCTTCGGAGTTGGACGCACAGCGTAAATGTGTCATTGTAAAGATGTCATGCCTTTTCTAGAATTAACGCGCACTACATACAGGTTGGATTAGTATATATTCAAATTCTTTTACACTTTGTTATCAATCCTTGGTTTATTGGGAGCGTGGATATATTTTTTGCCTAGAGAACTTGCAAACTGGCAAATGTCTATCTGCCATTTGGTCGTATTCCTGGAAGACGAGGACTGTAGCGACTGGTGCTGAAAAATGGTACCTTGTATCTACGTACGTAGAGAGGGAACGTAATTTTTTGGGCTGCTGTCTCAGGCTATGGAGCTGGTTCTGACGCCCATTGGCCTTTTAATCGGGGCTAGATGCTCCCCGACCGCAAGCACTAGGCTCTGCATATCCTGAAATGGTAAAAGATACAGAGTCTTGAAGCAGCTCAGCTGGTTCCCCGGGCGGGGATGTAATCGGACCAGGCAAGGTGCGAGATGCAGGATAGAAGTACGTATGCACGGGTTCCACTACAACCCACCATGTGTAGATACTTTGAAGCAGGTATGGAGCTCACCGCAGCGTTGCACACGGATCGGCGATGCTATCGTTGCAGTACGAAGTCCGGATTGATTTAATGACAGCTGACAGGTCTCATAACAAGGATGGTGGCTCCTCTAGATGATTCGGCCAGCAAGGATCAAGCTGTATAGCTGTTGACACGGTAACTGGACGCCCTAGAGCACCATGGCGTGCGTGGTGGTCACCTTTCGTAGGTATGCAGCTACGCAATCCTTGCAGCTTGAAGCCGAATTTCTTCGCCAGAGCGTTACAGCATGCAAATGTACCTGCTACTCACATCTGGTCCAATCATTTGGGCAGGGCGGGCCGCGAACTACCGTTCATGCACGCTTGAGCCTTGGGTGGATATGAAACCAGACTGTGAGCACGGAAATGTATCACCGAAGAAAGTGACTTCAGGTTTGGGAAAAAAGAAATCCCTGATCTGCTCTTATTGGAGCTGGGCGTTCTAGGGCCTGCAGCTGTACGGAGGAGAAACCACTGCAGCTGCAGCCAGCTCTTTCGGGAAAGGGGTTAGATGCTCACGAGGATATGGATACTCTTTCGTCCCGGCAACTTTGGAACAACAGCATTCGGCAGATGTCATTGGTGGGTCAAGTGGTCTTGGAGATGGACACATCCTCCCTGACTCGGGGAACCTGGGGCGGGAGCGAATGTTCTCTCCAATGGTGTTGAGGAAGGCCACTCGCCCGGTGAGAACAGCATGCAAGGGGGCTAGGCTACATCCCGCGCAAGAGAGTCGGGAAGAGGCGATGTTCAAATGCAGACTCCTGAATATCGTCACAATTGACTGAACCAAGAAAGGCGATGTGGAAGAGCGCATTCGCTCCAAACCGGAGGGGCTACTCGTCTACGAACCTATTACGTTGTACTCCGTAATCTGTATAAAGATGTGTGATGACGGATGAGGGGTAAACTGCAGTCTCATCACATAAAAGCAGGTTGTGTTCTCATGCGCTTTCCAATTCCGATCTGGACCACGCCATGGGGATGCACCGGGTTGGATGGCACGTCCAATCATGTTGTAGACCGTTCCTTTGTGGCTCGTTCTGTAGATTATTCTGCGAGCTGGAGCACTGGCCTCACGAAATTGACAAATACTGAATTCCATCCTTGGAAGGTTATATGCAGGGCGCTCGATATGGTTGCGCACCGCCACAGACCCCTTCTCAGCGCCACAAGGGATACACGAGGATGGCTGCGGGGATCTATCACATTGATAGATCCGCACAGCTCAGCCACTTGGCTTCTGGCCGAAATACTCCGGACGCCTAAAATATCCTGGCTGACGAGTTAAGAAAGACCACTAGGTCATGCACCGCTATGGATAGGGGTTTGATAACATAATCCGAGGGTGGAAGACAATCCGACCTCGGAGGATCAAGTCACCCTCAATGAAGGTTTGAAACCCGAGGGATATTTGATTTTGCTATCACATTGTCGATCACATCAAGTTTCCCCCGGGGAATTATTCCTCTCCTTTTCATTTTCGCACACTTACGGAGTACTATGTGGTTGTTGCAAGATCCGATATTTGAGATTGTGTTCCCGGCGTAACGGTTCACCTCAGATCCAATCAATAGTCGGATGGGGCGGAGGGATCCGTGCGAGAAATACGTTACGGATCGACCCAGGGGTCGTCATAGCAGATCCCCCGATCCCCCGAATTTTTACGAAGTACGGAGTACTATGTTGTCGTACAACATAGCTCTCTGTGCAACATTACTGTAATAGCCTAAATAGGTATTAAACCTCCGTACCCAGTACGATAATACACCTTTGTTCTACTTTATACTCCGTACTTCGTATATTACGTAGCATTTGAAGGCGTAGACCAGACATCAAGAATTCTCGGACGGACTGGAGTGATATCAAACTGGTCCGTGTCCACGCCTCTCGGGATTTGCCTATGATGTACTCCGTACGGAGGACTGTTCTCGCCATCACTTTGGACCATGAGACCATCTTGTGGGTGGGTTGGTGGGGCATGATGTGCCAAGATGAAAGTGAGCACAATCGCCCAAAAGAGGAGTCATGAATCCATCGTAGGTCTCGTCGGGCGTGATGCGCGGGCAACGATACGCGCCCTGATGCACATGAAGCTTGAATGGGAAACCGACAGCTAAGGTTTACGTCGTCACAATCACGTCCATCACAGCGTTACTTCTAAAGAGCAAGCACAATGACACAGCACGGTACAAAGTTTGAGGGAAAGAAAATCACGTTGTTATGGGATATTCTCATATGATCTACCCACTACGTGGAGCTGCTAGTAGCCTCAAACAAGGTCATTGCTATAGATTTTTCTCCGGATCAATCCTCCCTGGTGTCAATCACTCCACCCTAGACTTCTGGTCTATATAACTGGTGCACTAGGCATGATCAACCTTGGATCACTGTAGCGTTGACGGATTTTTGGGTCAGATCATGCTACCGGATAGAGCAGTCAAAAGGTAGATCACTAAATTGGGGAGGGGTACGCTTCTAGCTTGCAGCTAGAGCAGAGGTTCCGCTACACCGGTTCATTGTTGCCTTATTCTCTCCGGGTTCCACTATCCATGTGTCGACGAGGTCAGAGTTTGGGTTTCTACGCGATCCTATGAGAAGGCAGGCATTTGGGGGTCTCTCGGCTCCATATTTTAGATTCGTCGCCCAGGGATCTTGAATTTTTGCTGCCAATGGTTCTATACAAAGTAAAAAATTATAAAATGTCCACTATGCACAACATACAATGTACAATGTGACTGTCTAACTGCCATATTAAGCGTGGGATGAAACAGAACTGAGACAGAGAAAAGAAAAAAAACCATAATGCCAAGGGCAGTCTCCGGATGTCCGGGCAGTGATCATCTTTAGGCGCATGTGCATGTTAAGGGGGTGGACAAAGTTGGGGCTGCAACCCTCGTGACTTGCGTGCATAGAGCGACTTATTTCAAGACGTTTAGCGCTTGTCGAGCAGGGTCCAACCAGATTCCCGGGGGAAAAAAAGACAAGATGGTGTCGCACCTAGAATATAGTTGGAGCCTGGAGGAAGCCGAATAACAGGGGGCACAAAATATTCCCAAAGAGGGGGCGCCACTCAAAAGAAAGAGATAAATAAGAAAAGCTCGGCAGATCCTTGAGTGATCGACGGGGGATCTGTCAACTATTGATGTTTAGTTTATCTTGGCCGACTGCACATGCGCCCGCGCTAGTATAGATCTGTGCTAGCGGAAAGGGGAACCTGGTCAAACACTGTCAGATACTCCGTATGGATACGGAATAGTTGACACTTGGTTGCTTCAGGAGTCAATAGTCTACGGAGCATTATACAACGTACCTTTGTAGATAGAGTAGACATCATCGTTCCCCATCATCATGACGATCCTCGAATCATACAACTGTATTATTATACTCCGTACCGGGCTGCGCCCGATCGTCTGACCCGGAGCACCGGTCTCCAGTCACCCCGGTACGAGGGAACACTTAGGAAGACTCGACCGGGATGTTTAGGGAGGGAATGTGACTACCTAAAGCAGATTGATTATGCAAGTCCGATCACCGTACGGAGTACTCCCCGATATCTACAACTTGATAACGTCTTATGTATAACTTCTTCAGCTACAAACATACACAGTACCCAGTACAGCATACAACATCGCACATAAATTAGGTACTTCCTAGCAGATCCACTGATGTTTCTTCCCAAATTAAATTCTTCTATAGTGGACATGATTTTCTTTGCAGCGATGGGCACCTACTGGGATCAGACATGACGCTAATGCAGGAACTGGGATTTTTTGCGTTTGCGTTATTTTGGTATGTGGAATTCACGGGTTACCAGGTGGGTGGTGCTCAAGCCCTGAAGAGACATTATATTGGTTGTATCACTTCGTACATACAGTAAATTACCGCGGGAGGCATCCGACCCAAACTCGGCTCTCCGCACTTGAACCCTGGATCACCTTTGTTTACTCCGAAGCTTACTATATTGTATACGAAGTACGAAGTACATTACATGTATCTTTAGTGCTGCTATTATAGCAAGTATGCACAGATATTGACCGGCATTCGCCATGATTATCCATCAGAGATTTGAATCGGTCGGATAGGGTTTCATGGAGGCTACTATTCTATTTTTCCTTTTTCTTTTCAGTCACACGTCCATGGTGGAATGTGTTCACGAGGGGTGTCTGGACGGGGTCGGAATTATGTTCTGGGCCAACTCTATTCTGGAAAAAATCAATTTAAAAAAAATCGATGGTAAAGGATACGTAAAGAATAAGAATAAAATAAAGAATATTAAAATCAAATCAAAATGTGACTCTGCTGCAAGAGTCAGGCCGCCACCCCCTACCGAGCGGGTGGTAGCGCGACTCCACGGGCTAAAAAAGGATGAAATACGGTGGGTAACTCAGCCTTCAATTGGTGTGGGTTCTTTGCATCATTGGATTGTTAGATGGGGAGAAAGAGACAATCCCAGATCTGAATTACTTTTCCCAATTGCAATTCTGGGTTATTTTTATGTATTTTAATATTTAATATATTTTATATTTTTATATACACAATACTTGATCGAAGTACGGAGGAGAGGTACCCACAATCCCGGTACTCATAGTACATAAGTCTCATGTACCCAGTATAGGCACAGACCTTCGCAAGATCGTTTCGTCTGATTACCACCCGTTACTGAACAATACCCACCCACCACCCAATTATACCACACTGTTCGGCAGTTCTATACCGCGCTTTACTAGCCGTCACCCCCGATCTTCCCCCCAGCGCCTCCAAACTCCATCTTCCTTTCTCTTCATCCTTTTCCTTCCCACACCAGTCTTTCCTTTACGTTCCTTGGGCTCTTTGCTTTTTTTCTTTTTTTTTTTTGGTTTCTTTTTCCATGCACACTCTTTTGGGTCCCTAACTCCCAGTCTCTCCTTAACGTCAACCATTATCACAAGCTACCACTGCCTCATTTCTTTTTCTTGAATCACGGACTGCCCGTACTGCCACTCTTTACATTTACAATCAAGGTCCCTGTCTCCATTGCCATAGGTTGACCGAACCGAATCTACTTCATGATATAGACCTCATTCCTCGAAGCTGCCACTTTCTTGTGCAGCATTTCCATCCCCGTCTCTCTCTATCTCTCGCGCTTCTACAACTTCCTCTCTCCTATACCTGCCTACTCCCTTGTTCAGGCCGCCATGAGCTATATTCACCCCTCATGGAACTACCACGGTCACCAGGGCATCCCAATGGACCAACACATGGCATATGACCCGTCCATGGTCCCTCCTCCGATGATGCACCCTATTGACGGCTATATGTACCCTCACCCGCCAATGGAGATGATCGACTACTACCACCAACCGATTATGGACTACGACGAATACACAGAGAATTTGTCGAGACCACGGTTGACCAAGGAACAAGTTGAAACCCTGGAGGCTCAATTCCAGGCTCATCCGAAACCAAGCAGCAACGTTAAGCGTCAATTGGCGGCTCAGACAAATTTGAGTCTGCCTCGCGTTGCAGTAAGTAGAACTAGACGGAACCTTCTTGTTTACGCAGGGAGCTAACTGAATGAACAGAATTGGTTTCAGAATCGTCGCGCCAAGGCCAAGCAACAGAAACGCCAGGAGGAATTTGAAAAGATGACGAAGGCCAAGGCCGAGGCTGAGGAGGCTGCTCGCCGAAAATCAGAGACCTTGGATCAACTGTCTGGATCTCGAAAGGGATCAATCGCAAATGAGGAATCGGAGAAATCTGCCACTCCTAAGCAAACACCTACCTCTACATCCAGTGGCCATGCCAAGACAGATTCCACATCCAGCCGTCCCAAGCACCACAAAACAAAGAGCGAGTCGGCAAGAGAAGCAACTTTTGCGTCTCTACAGAGGGCGCTGAATGCTGCTTGTGCTGCGCGGGATCGATTCGGTCGCCGGATCAACCCGCGGAGCAAGAACGAGTCTGTTCCCGAAGAGGACGAAGAAGAAGAGGCAGTGTCCCCTGGCTCAATGCCACCACCAAAAGCGGTCACTCCAGCTAACGACCATGGGAATCTTGCCAACATAAACTCTTCCTTTTCGGGTTGGTCTGGTATCAAGGAAGAACCAGCTTCCTGGGGATCCGCCGAGCACAATGACAATGTGGGATACAGCACTACAGAGCAGACCTCATATTCCACTTGCCACCAATCAATGGCAGAGATTTCAAATCCTTCGCACTCCATGCAACAGAACTTGGACGTGTATTCGAACCACCTGCCCCCTCACACGGAAGAGTGGTCTGAGGACAGGGAATCACGACACGACAACCTTGTCTACAGCAACATGCAGTATCCGATGCCCATGCAGGCACCAGATATCTCGGTCACACGTCGTGAGTCTTCCAGTGCGCTGACTTCCTCACTGGAGGGCATCGGAATCTGTACTACCGGCCAATCTGGGCTGTCTCAACCTGTCGATCGAGTAGAAGCAACTTGGAAGGAACCCGGCAAAGAGCTTGACCTCGCCGCACGCCGCAAGCGCCCTCGCCCCGCTGCCATTGGCACCTCAGGAACTCGTCCTTTGGTCAACTCGACCTCGATGTCTTCGCTATCGCCTACCGCTCGTATGCCTAGCTCCGGCGCTGGCAACTCGATGAGACAATCTAAGTCAACTCAGAGCCTCAACTCCCGGTACGCCGGCGTGAGGAAAGCGTCGGCTGCGCAGCGGTCTCCACTTAATTTTACTTTCGCGGATTCCGGGTCTATCAAGAAGGCCGAGAAGATGCTGCGACCTTCGATCTCGACCACTAGCCTAGCTCCACCAACTCCCTTGACTCCGCAAGACCTCCAGCATTTCATGCCTGCCTCCCCCACGGATAGCAACTACTGCTTGTCGGCCCACTCCACAGCCCACTTCTTCCCTACCTCTCAACCCATGCAGGTTAACATGGCATCACCTCCCGCTACGCCACTGGATATTTACTCCCCTTTCCCTTACCAAAACGTGGCCCCGCCAATGTCGGCTCCGGCTCAGGTCTCTTCCTTCCCCGAATATCTCACATGTGACTCGGTTCCCATCCCAGCCCGCAGCTGGGCCGACACTGGTTCTATATCTTCGCCTGAGTACCCGGCGGGTCTTCAGGTGCCGCATTCAACCACAGTCTCGCCCATGGGCTATAACGCGACCACTGACCATACCGGACAAGCTTTTGGCATGGAATCGGTCTCTGGCTCGCCGTCTTTGATCTATTCGATCGAAGATACCGATATACCAGGCTCTGCCGAACTCGCAGAGAGGAAGCGGCCTGAATTTATGATGCACGAAATTCCCCGAGCACGATACCCACTTTGGTGGTCATCACTTGTCATCGATGCAGAAGCCGAAAGCCTACACGTTCGCGAACAACACGACGCCAAGTAACTACCCTTCCTAAGGGAAGGTCTCTTGGCCTTTCCCTTACTATGGATGTATGAGAAATGCGCGACAACTTTTGGTGTTTTTGGGACGAGTTCACTACGCAAAATTTTCGCCTTCGCCTTCGTTTTCCAACACTTTCCCTTAGGGAGATGTTGTCTACCTAACCCTCCGTGCGCGGAGGAGCACTGTCATTTTATGCCTTCTATATACTTTTTTTTCGTGTCTCTTTATTTGGGGTGTATTCGCCGGGTTTTTATATATTTGGAGCATTCCTTGCATGTTGTTTATTGGACTGGGATTGTTTTTGTTATTTTTGGTGTCTGATAAGACCTTTTAATTTCCGCCGAGCTCCCTCACGGGAACTTCGAGACCTTTTTACCTTCTACCTTTGACCTCTTTTTATTCCCGTGATTTGGAATCGGGATTTGTGGATGGGATTGAAACTTGGGTTTGCATATGGCTTTGGCAGCATTTGGCTTATTTTTGACATTTTCCACGATACATACATTTGTTACGTACGTATCTATACTATCTCATAGCTCTCAATCAAAAAGGGGGTGATCTCTTACATTTTTGGCATTTACCCGAAATGAACCTCCGAGAACGAAATGACGATCAACCAGCACACGGTTATGGCTTGGCTATTAGTTCAGGCCCTCTGTACAACATCTTTCTAGCTCGCTTTCAGGAGTCCTCGGAGATATCCCCCAAAGGTATGTACTCCGTAGTCCGCACGTCGTACAATAATGGATACAACACGTGCGCCAAACCATAGGTTACTGTGTCCGGAACCTTGGAACGCGGAAAAGCGCCCCTGGCACTCGCGGTAACCTTAACTACCACGTGCGCCAGTGTCTTCCAAGGTTCTTATTTGAGTATAAAAGGAACATATTTGTCGATCTCATCTCAAGCGAGGAAAAAAAATAACAGAACAAAACTCTTTCTGGAAACATTGGAATTGAAATCCGCGTATCTCCGTCTTTCAATGAGACTCTCCACCCTCGGTTCAGCCCTTGTGGGCCTAGCTGTCGCGCAGGCATCGACCATCAATTACACCACGGTCACAGGCTATTTTCTACAGGATGAGGAGTCGACTGATCCCACTACATTTGACTATGTGAGTGACGCGCAAATTCTGGCGAATCAAAGTAGTTAAGCTTCAAAAACTATCTCTTTGTCGATGCCTTAACTGGTCATGTACTCGGTCCGCTAACGTGCCCAGACAGCGGAGAATTTCGGCCTGATCGGCCGCGCTTATCCCGCAGACAACGAGCACAAGAAACACGGGTCTCTGACCCAATGGGAGCGTTTCTACCACCAGGTTACTAAGTTAAATGAGCATTCGCCCAAGCACGTTGAATATAAGGTTTTGTTCCTTGGTCGACATGGGGAAGGGTGGCACAATGCTGCCGAAAGCTACTATGGAACACCAGCGTGGAACGTAAGTGCTGCCTACGACCTTAATGTCCTCGGGTGCAATCTAACCATCTCCATCCAGTGCTACTGGTCCGAACTCAACGGCAACAGCACAGCAAGCTGGGCAGATGCCGACCTCACACCTGGCGGTATCTCACAAGCGCTCAAGGCAAACGAGTTCTGGCAAAAAGAGATAAACGAACAGCGAATCCACACACCAGACCACTACTATGTCAGCCCTATGACACGCGCTCTGAAAACCGCCAACCTAACTTTCACGGGCCTGGACATGCCCAAACATAGCGCGGCCTTCAAGCCGACCGTGAAGGAACACTTCCGTGAAGGAATCAGCGTCCACACCTGCGACCACCGCCGTAGCCGCAGCTACATCCACGACCTATTCCCGCACTGGCCCATTGAGCATGGGTTTACCGAGGAGGATGAGCTGTGGAATGGCGTGACGGCTGAATCTAGTGGCGCGCAGGATGTGCGGAGCGCCCAGGCTTTGGGGGATGTCTTCTTTACTTCGTCCAAGAAGAAGTCGTTTGTCTCGATTACGTCGCATTCGGGTGAGATCTCCTCTATTCTGAGGGTTATTGGACACCGGACCTTCAAGCTGAGTACTGGTGCTGTTATTCCGGTGTTGGTCAAGGCTGAGAAGGTTGACGAGGAACCGGCTACCTCTTCTGTGCCTTGGGAGGTGAGTCCGCACTGTACTGAGCCGCCCGTTACTTCGGTTACGGCTTGTGTTTGTCCTTCCAGTGCGGTGCCTGTTACGACGCCTTTGGCTACGGGTTTCTAGGATGATTTTCTTGTACGGGGGTAGACTCCGACATACACACAAATTAAGCGTTCTGTGATAACTTTCGGCTTTATGCGACCTCTCATTCCTTACAGGATGACGTAGGTCACCGTCAGTATTCGATCCATTTTGGTTAAGATAATATAAGATTACTTACATTCGAGACTCTTCAACATTGTTTCTTAGATATCTCTTTTTAGGTAACTTTAGCATATCCTGATCTCTTTTTGATGTCTTTTTAAAGCTCTTGTTGGACGGATATCTTTGAGATGTCCATTCTTCCTCCCCACGCTCTATTAGTGTTTAACCACCTGGGTGGTAAAAAGATGTGGAAATGTCATAACATGGCATAGACCAAGTAAAAAGAAAAAGAAAGCGTCCCCGGGAAGGCTCGAACTTCCAACCTCCTGATTAACAGTCAGACGCGCTAACCAATTGCGCCACGGAGACTTGATTGTGGCGAAGGTCAGTGGGGATTGTTTCATTAGTGGAGATCCGAACACAATGGCTCTGTGTTTCACCACGTACTACCAAGAGTAGGTTGTACGAACAGACCAAGCTCGGTACTATAAACGGGAATGGGAGCGGGGTAGAATTGGAATATGACTAGAGCACTACCTAAGTACATTGTCTCATAATGTACTACAACTACAAAGATCGGAAATATGTGTGGATGGCAAAACCTTGGAACTTGCAAGGTTTGTGAGGCTCCGGGTGCTTCCATGGGAAGTTCCTTTTCTTTAGTTCGCCCCGATTGGTCAATAATTCTCCTCGCTCCACCATGATTGGTCCACTCTTGGGGTTTGATACAGTGAAGATCGCTTTGAAGTTGCTGCATATCACGATCGATCTATTTCGCTTTGCTGTTGCCTGGTCCAAATTTGTTCGACCTTCTACTCAATTATCTCACTGTTTCTTGAAGATTGAAAGATCAGTATCGGTATGTGAAAGGCGCCTATGTCGAGATTGGAGAAATGAGACGCCAGCCCTTGTCCTTCCCATACTCTTGTGATGTGGATTTGCTTCACTATATCTTTCTCGGCGTTACGCCGTTACGCGTTACCTGGGAAATTCCTTCGTCACCTTTCATTGGCCGAAAGCATGGCATCCGTCACAAGACACGGCGGTGCCTGTGCAATCAGCACGACACTCTGCTTGCCTCAGGCCCAGGCTACCATAACAAGCTGGCTTTCATCAAGACAAAACTTTACCCTTTTGTTTACTCGCAGTGAAGCATCCTGGCATCCTTGTTGACCCCCTGGTACGTGTTGCGCTGTTCCTGGATCTTTTCGGAGTCAATCACAGCAATGGATCCATCGCAAGCCCAAAGCCCGCCCTCGTCGCGGCTATCTGCGATGGTCTTGAGCAACTCGCCGTCAGATCGGCTGGCTGTGATGGCCTTAAACAGCTCTCCCTCGGAGCAGCTAGCTGCAATGGTCTTGAACAGCTCGCCCGCTCAGCAGGCTCCACCTGATGCTCCGCGTGATGCTCCTACTGAGGTTCCCTCCTCTCGCACCTCTTTGTTTGGTAACGCCTCCCCTTCTTGCACTCCTCCCTTGGTCGAGAGTCCTTCTTCTTCCCCCACCCCAACCCCTCCCAGTACACCTTCCCCGCTGGACAGGCGCCTATCTAACAACTTGAATCGTTCTCCTTCGCGGACTCCTCGTGATGACGCCCAGTCTGATCAAACCTCTGGAGACTTTCCTTACTTGCCAAGAGAGCCATCGCTCCCGTATGAAGCTTGGGAAAATGTGAGTAATACCTTGGGTCAATTAATAGGGCTCAGAAGTGCTCAGCCAGCTAACTTGATCTCAGGTCTTTTTTGCCACGCTTGCTAGTGACTCGTATGAGGAATATGACTTCGCTTATGGGGATGTCTTTGAACACCCGGCGACCAAAAAGACCCTTTCGACTCTGAGACTCGTGAACCGAATCTGGAACCGGATTGCGAGTCCTCTCTTCTTCCGATACATCCAGGCCGTCGTCGGATACTCTGCTGGTCGACCTCTTGATAGCATTCTAAGGATTTCCGAAAGCCCATACGCCCTTTACGTGCGCGACGTGCGTTTTGGTTTCGTGGGGGCATGGCTTCCAGGGCTGGATTACGATCGGTACATCGACGACTTGGCAGCAGGAGCTCTTCCAATCCTGATCAGTCGTTTCCAGAACATTCAAACATTGCGGTTGCAAACACCCACCGTGGTGGACACATTCAGTGAAGAAGGACAACTCAAGCCGCCGATGCTGGCCAAGCTGACAAACGCTCTTGTGCATACCTTACGCTTGGTGCCTGTCCCGAGACTGAGATGTCTCCATATGTCTATGCCCACCACCGCGGAATTTGCCCGTTTCTTCGAGTCGAATAGTTACGCCAGGAGCTTCACCAATGTTTTCGCCCAACTCGAAGAGCTACACATCACGATTAATGACAGCACCGGCCCTGATGGCAGGCGAGAACCAAAATGGCCCCGCTCAGTGATCAAGGCCAAGTATCCGCTCGATCGATTTGCTCCGTATCTCGTCCAGCTCATCGCTTACGCGGAACGGATCCAGGTCTTCAGTCTAGATGCCCGTACCTGGTTTGACGTGTCCGATCTGGAAGCAGAAAGCCTCACTAAGCTGAAAAGCTTCCGGCTCGAAGGTGTGAGAATCAAGGACGAAACCCTCAGACAGATTTTCATACAGGCTCGGGATACACTGCGTCGCGTTGAGTTGGTCCACGTTCGGCTCATGTCTGGTACCTGGCAGGATGTTTTCGATCATTATGCGCTTCCTCCGGGGAACCTTTCGTGGCTTCGGGTTGATGGATGTGGCTATTCGACGACAGGTGCCAGTGCCAAATATGCGGGTTATTCACTCTCGCGCTACCCAACAGCACTCTGGACCCTCAATGGCCGCGACTGGTTGGCTCTTACGCACTGGAGATCGGTGGTGAATAGAACCCGTCAACGCAGGAGACTGCCGAGATGTCCGCATTGCTTTTTTCCATCAATTAACCCGATTCATCATATCTAATTAGGGGGGATACTTAGGGGGCAGGATTTCCGGAACAAAGAGGTCACGGGAGGTGATATCATGATTTGTGACTGCTGTTCTTGATTTCTTGCCTAAGCCGGAGATGAGCTTTCTTGGGACTTTCCCTTGAGGTATCTATCTGATAACTATCTACTCTGCTTCCTTCGCCTGGTCGTCTAGATCTCCAGGGATGTATGTAAGGAATTTTTTTCTTGATCCTACGTCTGGTCGTCTCAATCTCCAGACATGACACATGTATTTTCTTTTTCCTTTTCTTTTCCCCTCCCTTTTCGTGCCCAGATGTCCTTTCCTAGGTTTGGTTGATGAGTGTGCGGTATCATAGTGTCGTGGCTCAAGCGCAGGAGGAATAGAAGCTAGCCCGTCACTTAATTATTTACATGGGTAACTACCTAGGTACCTAGGTAATTGGTGAATAATTATTCAATCAGATGATTATTTCCGGGGCTGCACCTATGCCAGGGTACTGAGTCGGGTTCAGGGCAATATTTGCCACCCGTCACACGATATCGGGACCTGAGTAGTCCCTCTGCCTTATGTTACATCAAGGTCGACCGTTCTTCAACAATTAAGTCTCCGTGGCGCAATTGGTTAGCGCGTCTGACTGTTAATCAGGAGGTTGGAAGTTCGAGCCTTCCCGGGGACGCTTTCTTTTTTGCTTTTAATCATATCCACGCTTTTATTTCAAGTAGGCCTATTTTTCCTTTTGTCTTGTGAATTCTTTTTTTTTTCCCGAGATTGTCTGGTTAGGTAGGTAAGGTAGGGTGAAGTTGGTTTAAACTCAAGTCGAACCTTATTTATTGTACTATATCTATAGATGTATACCTAGGTATGGCCTTCCTGTTTAAAGTTATCTATATCGGGTACCGTATCAAACCTTTCATTTTGCTCGACATTGAAATAAGATACTATTTATATCTCGGTCGTGTTTAAGATGTAAGAGGAAATACTTATCGATGCTGGGGGGGCATCGATGATAGATATGCCGCTTAACTGCTACGTGATCTACGGCTATGGTATGGTGGTATCAGATAATATAGTTTCATGGACTGAACAAACTATTTCTGTATGACTCTGCTTATTGTCTGGTACGAGTAGGTCTTGGTTGGCTCGGGGTATTCGGAGGCACCGGTAGCCAGGGATGGCTTTGTTAATGTTAATGTGTGGATACGAGAATAACCACTTAGCTAGTCTATAGTGTTTCCGTCACGATTTCTGTGCATTGTTCGAGGCATGTATAGGGTAGTTTTATTATATGGGACCGTAGATACTATCTATAATGCCAGTTCATGTATTGTTCGGATTTGGACACGTCTGTTGATGTTGGATTGTCTATATATTGTACGCCGTAGGGATGATAAACACCACCAGTGGTGTTATTGAAGTATTTAAATCTATAGCATATAAGATACTTACCGTGGCATGGAAGTAGATTGGCTGGCTCGAGCAGGTACCGTTGGATTTGAGATTCGCTAAGGGCATGTTATTATTGCTCTCCTGTGGCGAAAGCTCTAGGGGTCCCTTGTGGCTTAATAGCCCCTTTTACCCGATTAGCTTTTATTATCACCTATGTATCCTAGTTTCGCATGGTACTGACAAGCTTGTTGGTATATGGCATATAGTGACTCCGAACTCTGTGGTATACCTGGTGGCTGCTTGGTTGGTTATATAGTCCGGGGCTATTGATGGTCCTTTCTTATAGTAGGTTCAGGATATTGTCTCCCCGATGGTTTATTTTTCTCCGTTGGCTGTGCCCACCAGGCATCTAGTAGCTAGAACGAACAAGCTCGAGCCTTGTCGGATGAAGTTATCGTGGTGATATATATATATTCACATAGACAATGACAATGACAGCTCGAGGCTAATTATTTTTTTCCCTCTCCCTTTATACCTTTTTGCTTGGACATAAATAGGTACACATATTTTAGAAGATTTTCAAAGTCTTCCCCATTTTTGCTAAGCAGAGGAAGTTGCATTGTGTGCATGATAATATGCTGCGCGATATGAGGGGCTGTTTCTACCACAGATGAACTTGCTTATAATGTCAAAGTCCTGTAGCTCTTTCAACGAACACGTCTCCGTGGCGCAATTGGTTAGCGCGTCTGACTGTTAATCAGGAGGTTGGAAGTTCGAGCCTTCCCGGGGACGGTTGTTTTTTTTTTTTTGGTTCCGTTCCATATTCATAATATGGAACTTCCATGTATTTTGCGCCCTATCTCAATCAACCAAGCAGAGGAAACGCTGAACCATGATCGTATTTTTTGCATAAGACAACCATATTAAGCATTTACCTACACTGTAACTACAAGGAAACAGTCTGGAAAGCAAGGTGCCGCGGCTATTTGAATACTGAGAAAACCATTTAGGATTTATGAGAGGGTGAGAGGAAAAACAAGTCAGAGTGGAGATCCCATGCCAAGTGAAACCGGCGGAAGAAACATAATATGTATGAAGAGCAGCAGTAGACTTGAGTAGAGAAGAGAAACTGTCATTTGATAGGTATACCAACAAGCAAGGGTGAAGCCTTAATATTGATACATAGGCAAGTACAGGGCAAGGAGATGCAAGCAAACAAGGACCACACATTTCTTTAAACAGCCAAGAGACAATCAGACATCCTGGCCGAGACACAAGAAAAATAGACTGTCCACAGCGATTCACCTTCTATGACCATGTATAAGAAGTAAAACAAGAAACGTACATACTCATAACCCTGTAACACTCTGTCCAAAAGGGTAAGAATAAACGCCGAGCATAAGGACCCAAAGCCGGTAAAGGCATACCAAGAGAACAAGGGAAAGATGAGAATAAGTAAACAAAGAAACAGGTACATCGACTAAGTACAACTCAACAAAGGGTATAGGAAGGTTGGCCCAGATTAACATTAACCGAACATACTTCACCATGGGATGCAGCGAAGAAGGCAGTGGAACACTGGAACAGGAGAATATTTCAGATATGAAAGCATGTGGTGAAAATGAAGAAAAAAAAAAAATCACGCCTCAGATGATAGTGTAAAAACTGGTAAAAAGAAAACGCCAATCTAGATAACGCCGGCCGCCGTAAGCTAGTACGACCACCCACCTCCTAAGGGGCTGCCAGACTGGCCCGGTTGAGGTTGTCCGGGTTGCATCGGGCCACCCGGTCCGGCAGGCCACCCAGGCATACCATTGCCTGCCATGTTCATTGCAATACCCGCCTGTTGAGGGTTTCCACCCATGAAGGGTTGGCCCTGGTTGGGTGGATACATGGCTCGTGCCATGCTCGGATAACCGGCCGGGTTGGCTCCCGGATATCCCATGCCCTGCATACCCTGAGTCTGCGGCGCTTGAGGGTGTTGCATCTGGGAATATTGCTGAGGCATCTGAGGTATTGACTGTCGCTGTTGGTTGCGAGGAGACTGGTGGGGGTGTTGCTGCTGCGGATGATGCCCGAGGGGCGATGGGCTTTGTTGCGGAGCTGCAGACATTTGTTGACCATACTGAGACATTCCAACGCCCTGGTGTCCCGATGACGGCAACGGAGATGGCTGTGGCTGTGGGGGTGGCTGTCCCCAAATCTGCTGTTGTTGCGGTGTATATCCGTATGGTGGAGCTTGACCCATACCACCGCCCATGGATGGGTTGGACCGCTGTTGCATAAGATTGGGCTGCATATTTGGTGGGATCCTCAGGGGAGCCTGTCCAGCGGACTGGGGGTGGGGCTGTTGGGGGGTAGTTTGGTTGTCCAGCCATCATTGGATTAGGCTGCATGGGGACCTGCTGAGGGAGCATATGCTGCGTATGAGCGGGATTTGGCATCCCGGCCGAGGGCATCTGTGATACTTGAACAGGCTGTGACACAGACAGACCAGACTCAAGAGCAGCATTAGACTGGGTCTCTGAAACCGGGGCCTCGCGGGGCTTGGAGTAAAATTCATCCAAGCCCTTTTGGCGGAAACTGCGCTGAATGCTCAGCATTTTGTTGAAATCAGACGTGTGTTGGGCTTGATTCATGAGGTCTGCTGCTGAACTAGTTTGCGTGCGGTCGTGGTAAGCTTGCCCGGTCAATTCCTGGCGTGCACGAGGCATGACAGTGTAATCCCGCAGCCGCGGGTCATCCGTCGTCGACATTTGAATCATGGGGACTGGAGCTAGGGACAAAGAAGATTCGGAAGTATCCAGCGAGAGCCCGTGAGGCAATGGCTCGATGGCATTACTGTAGACAACATCGTTATGAGGCAGCGCCGGCAACATGTTTGTGGCTGGCTCTGACACGGAACCATCCCGAGCCTTGGCTGCCCCAGGGCGCTTCTCACCCGCGAGGTCATCCTCCGTGAAGCCCTGCTTCCTAGCCTTGGTTTCCCAGTAGTCATCTCGAACGCGACGGCCATTCACAATTACCCGGCTCCCGAACTGGCGGAACATGGATCTGGCTGAGACGATAGCGATTTGGCGGGACCGATAGGAATACGGCAGGATATCTTGCTGGATAAGATCGTCTTTCTCAATCTGGGAAGCAATGATTTTATGCAACGATCGGTTCTTGTTGAACAAAAGATATGAATCACGGTAATTCAACACCCTCGCACACTCAGTTGCAAGCATGAATAGCTTTCTGCCCCGGAGGGGAACGCGGAATGTCCGGCATTTGTATTCGCGGCCACCCAGCGGATATCCCATAGGATCCGCCTTGGTCTCTCCTGCTTCATCAAACTCCTTAGGGATGTACTCATCGCCTTCTTCATTCAGCTGGTCTGATGTGTGATCTCTCACAGTAGGGAGCGCCTTGACCAGTGCTTTCGTTGGTGTGCTTTTGCTGTCCGGTGATGCAAGAGACGGCGACCCGGCGGTGGCTTGCGATAGTGGGCGTGCTTGCATTTGAGGGGTTTGAACAGGAGTGCTTGCGATGGCCTGGTCACTAGAACTTGGCCTAGGAGTCTTTGGGGGACGGCCACGCTTGCGGCGACTTTGTTCCTCTAGAAAACAAAGGCAATGTTAGCATCCATCTCATGAAGTATAGAAGCTGTGACTAGGCAAGGTGCAAGCGCTGGGAAGATAGCATGGTTCTGGATGGAACCCATTGAGAATGCTTTCCCGCTGCCCCACGTACCATCATCCTGACCCCCCCTCGGCATGTCTATTTCCCATGTGGTCTGGAGTGCGACTACGCTTGACACCACGGGGGCTTGCTATTGCATGGGAATGTGCTGGTAGGGCAACAGAGACTAGGAGGGGTATCAGTTTGAAGCAGTGATGGGGATACCCAAGGACACGAGACAATGAATAGGAAACATGTGATTCATTCCATCAAAGTGACCCCATCCATAAGAAAACAGGACGCGCGCGAGAATTTGTGATTGAGGGCAAAATAGGCACGAGGCCAAGGCAGCAAGGAATGCGATAAGACACATACCGGAGTTGCTCAAGTTTGCGGGATCGATGGTCCCCGAGCCATCAATAATATCCATACCGTTCATTGTGGATAAGTGAGACGTGCCATACATAGCGGGTCGAAGGTCGGACGGTTAGAGCGCCCGTCGCAAGATTGCGCGTCAGGTTAACGCGCAAGGTACCTGGGCGGAGGAGGTATGAAAAGTGGCGCAAGAGAGCAGGGGAATGCTCATGCAAGACTTTCAGACCTCTAAGGTAGATTTAGGTCAGGTCGTCAGAAGCTTGTAGCCTTCTAGGTAGGATCTCGGATGAACTTGGGTTTGAGAGGGGAAGGGACTCGAGGCGGTGAAGACGGGAAGCCTGAGAGTTCAGGTGTTCTGCAAAGAGGACGTGTTATTAAATAGGGAAATATAATCTCACGCAAATCAAGATTTCGAGTCTTTCTATTATGTCTCTATCGAGAAGAACTCAGGTCTTGCAAGGGGCAACAGGCAAAGGGGAAAAAAGAATAAAATAAAGTAAAAAGAATAAAACGATCGTCTCGTGATTGGTCACGAGCAGAAACAATTAAGACTCACAAGTCCGCTGCTAAGAAAGTGGCGCCGAATCAGACCAAAAAAAGGCCTAATTCCTGCAGGCTGAAGATGATTTGGGCTCTGTAGAGGCTAGACCAAGTTGTTTGTCCTAGAGAGCCCCGGAAAACAAGTAAAAAAGGTGCACATACGGGACTTGGATAGTTAATCTTGGGAGTTGTTGGCCCCGGTTGTTGGAGATTAGTAATTCTCTCCCGTGATAGATCGGATATAGATCGGATATTGGCTACAGTTAAAAAAGGATCAGATCTAAATGGAGCCGGAGGGAATGGGAATCTTTTTGTGATGTTCTGGTCGCGGGTACGGCGCCAATATACGAACAGGCTCGATAGGAGACAAAATGAAGTCATGAACGGTAACACTCAGCTGCAGCATAAGCATAGAAAAACGATGCTTTTCATCTCTTTTGACTCTTTTGACTCTTTGACTTCTTTTGTTCCAACGTAATCCAAGACGGACGCTTTTCCGAGGTGGTACAGCGATCGAATCCTCGATATGGGTTGAGAAACATGGAGAAGGACCCTGCGTCTTTTGGGCAACAGTATGGAGACGTATGCAGGAAGGGGGAAAATACAGTAAAAGAATAAATTAATAAATTAATTGAAATTTTTGGTTTTTTTAAAAAAAAAAACAAGGTGTAACCGTAGCACAGGAGAGTACAACGCTCTTTGGGTTTGAAACTCCTAACTATAGGTACAGAGGACGGAGTACTCAGGAACTGTCCATATTGGAGCCAATCACGAGGTCAATCACATCTAAAGTATTGGTATTGTCCTTTGTATTTATATATTCTGATTGTAATATATTTTTTGCCGATCGCTGGAGACCAAGATTTCGAGTGTAGGCTATAGTCTATGGGAAGAGTGTATGAAAGGACGAATAACTTTGTTTAGAATGTACCTGAATGGCGCTTTTTCCTATTCCGTTTTCGAGCAAGGTCCATCACAACGTGAGGCGGAGTCTAGACACTGTGACAGACCTCCGATAGAGCTATAATCACGGCCATTCAGTCTGGTTCGTGTATTGTGTAACCTGAGGTGTCTTAAATAGCTGCCGGGGGTCGAAATTATAGACGAAAGAAGCAAGACGTGGAAACGAAGAGTGACGAATCTCCGACGAAACTCACAGATAATTGGCTCCATAGGAAAGAGACAAGATCATTAGTGATTCCCGGATATATGCGTGTTTCTAACCCCATATCGACTAGTGTAGTATGTTGTATGCAGGATCTCAAGGTCCAATCCGAGGCGATGAGATTAATATGCGCGTTCGGATTATATCGGGTCAAGCAAAAACTAGAAATATCAAAAGAACAAATACCAAATGGCAAGCCACCTGATACTCAAATCGTCCTGGTCACCTAGACTTCAAAGGTAGTTCTTGTTTTATGCCGACATTCAACAAGCCGGGCGATAATGCTCCGGAGAAGGCAATGACGAGGGGCTATTGTATAAAAGTGAGGAAGAGAGCAAGATTAGTGGGCTCGGACCGCGTCTTCTCAGCCTAACAAGAGCTAGCGACCATTTAGACCTAGTGCTTCTGCTCCATAGATGAAGATGAGCGGGGGCATGCTCGTGCATTGAGAGAGACTTGATTTAGCTGACCGGCAATGCTTGACTAGAGAATTAGTCAGAGGATATAGGTGCTCATAAATTAGGGGATGGAATACGCTCACAGTATATTAATGGACCAGGAAGGATCTTAAAACCCTATGATATAGGGTTTTGTAATCGGGATCGGAGCGGTCGTGTTTGCAATATAAATTGAAGCCTCGTGTCAGCGTTCTCTCAGACAAAGTGTTATTAAAAACCCATGTAAGGTCACTGATTCGTCAAACGACGAGCGGATGACCTGCAGAAGACACTATGGATGGAACCAAGAGGGTCATTTGAGCGGGAACTACGGAGTAGGTGGTCGATCGACGAACGGCCCATGCGCGACTAACCAAGTAAAGATACCTAAAAACGCTCCAATCAGCACAATTCCTAAAACATACACAGTGCACACAGTGCTGTTTATGTCTGCAATATCGCCCAAACCGGAGTTAGTTTTCGCTCATATGCTCGGGAACTGCAACGGCTGTACGAGGTAGAGCAAGATGTAGTATCGTCACACAATAACGCCCACCTCGACAGTCGGACTATACCATGAAGCATATGGCAAATGTACAAGGTTCGAAATGGAAAAAGCCCAGATAATCATACATGTCCCATGTCTCACAGCAGCGCGGTCTTGCAGAGCTGCCGTTTTCCACGCTCGGCGCCGGCTTTTCTTCCCCGTCGCACAGATGGCAGGATCTGTGCCAGGCTCACAGAGCACAGGGTGACCTTGTAGCTCCAAATAAGGAAAGACTGGATCTCGTTTCTCTCGTGAATGCTCACTACATAACTTACATGAGCCACAGGGGTCCTTTTAGCTAGCGGGCCAAGTCGAGCTACCCCGGATGCAACATGCTTTCTTAACTACCACCTTAGAAAATGGACTGGTATTGACTTTATGAACCATCAACTCGCGCCGAGTGGCGTTTCAGTTCTTCGTTACGCAGATCTATTGGGTTATGTACTTTCTTAGACGCCGGCTGGGTATGCACAAATACACATGGACGTACAATTTGATATTATGTCCCTATCAATCTCATCAAGGGGAAATGGGCGGTAAGCAACGTACATTCGAAGACGACGAACGACGATCACTATACCGCCACCTGGCCATATCCAAGCATTCTATGATTAATATCCCCCCACTCGTATCCCTACATTCCTAAAGACATATTGGACACATGCGGGGCCAGTTAATTGACGCAGATATGAGATGAGAACATTACCCGCCAACACAACAAGGTACAAAAATTGTCAAAGTGGACATGTCCAATTGCATCTCCAGTCTATTTTCTTTTGTGGGCGAGAGTTTAGAATGTTTCTCTTTTGATGCAACATCAGAACCAATTTTGACTCCACTTTTGACAACGAAGGGGAAACATGGCCCTGATCGAGAGTTACAGCAGACCAAACTCCTGGAAAGTAGCTATACTACGCGTTTAAAAGCCATGTGTTTGAATTATAGGGGCATCTCACATCGATGAGTTGGGGGTGCACGCATATCACGTCTCAACCTATCCCATCGTCCCTCTGATATGGGTAATTCCGGGAACTGCTAGTCATGGTCTGCGCAGAAAGGACAGGCGTATATCGGTTCTAAAAGCAAATTTAAGCTGTAAATATGCTCACGCGTCACCAGCAACGCAGACACCGGGAGGCACTTTTCCCTCTTTCCTATTTGATATAATGAGCATGCTTGACGTTGATCTGAGTGTTGCGTGTCGGGGGCCACGCGTTGTACTGTTGTACAGGTCCATCTCAATTGGTAGTAGCCTAGCTCTAAATCAATCTAGAACGGCTCACGGGCTTTTTAGCAGAGTCCAGAGAAAGCCTGCCTATTAGTCTAATACAAATCCTGTTTGATGTGCGGCTGTGAATATGACTGAAACAGACAACTGCATTTGTACATGGGGAAGCACAGCATTGCTTCGTCCATACTATATATCATAGCGCCCAGGTCTCCAATATAGTGTGGACCTGGTCCAACTCTGAAAATAAAGAAAGTTCTTCTAGTGGCGTTTGAATGTGGCGAATTAAGACTGGAGCTACTGCGCAAGTCCGAGAGGCTGCGCTCAATGATTTGGTGGGACTAAGTCCTGATCCACTACTATGTAAAGTCTAACGGCGCTTCTAGCGATATTTATCATGTGAAGGCTGGTTTCTACTGCATGGTGTACATGTAGATACCGTAGTAAGCCCAGCAACTGGCTTAGTTGCAGCCGTATGCCAGATACCCGGAGATGACACCTTCCTAGAGTATTGACGAGCAAACTCAGAAGGCTGGTCGTGTGCATGCATTAGCTTGGATCATATTCGTCGTTTGATTTAGGCTGCAGTAACAGCAGCAGCCGGGAGTGCCCGCGGTAGAGAACTCGTGACCCAGAGATCGAGTAAGATCTGCAGGGTGTTAAATCCGCTAATCCTAGAAGAGGGGTGTTTGGAAGACGCATCTGGTGTGGTGCAGTAGTCTGTGCTGGGCATGCGGTGTTTAAGGACGAATTTACATGATCGGTTTGGTAAAAATTTGTGTATATATTGTAGATGTTCTTTTCTGGAATCTACCGTACCACTACATTATGATTGCCTTTGCAATATACAATGAACAGGTTGTCCTGCGAGGAATGTGTCGAATATGGACCCCGTAAAGCGCCAAAAAGCATTATATATTCCAGGGGGTCAGTAACAGTGGTTCAATCAAGGCCTAATCATAAACAACTCAGCAAAGCCGGGTCACTAGAGACAGGCAGGATGTCTAACCCGACGGTGCAAGAACGATGGGTCGAGAAAGGACATATTAATCCATATTTCAGAATCTAGCACCTGCAACTAGCCAATATAATTCTCACATTGCACCATCCATAGATGCACCTCGACGTCTCCATAGACCTCTCTCCATAGGTTATGGTCTCCATAGACCTCTCTCCATAGGTTATGAGCCCCGAAGCTTTATTCACCTTCCTAAAGTGAGATGCCAGGTCGACAAGTCTCCCCAGCTACAGACAGATTTTGCGAGATAAGTCAATAACTTAGCTGTCAATAATTTGGCAGTTTATACCGCTAGTCAGTTCCTTGATACGGATGGCCATTATTTCAACACCATAGAATTTAACATACACTCAGCTCAAAATGACAAATAATAGATAAATATGCTGCCCAACTTTTCTTTTCAAATCACGACTCCACTCTCCCTCTTATACTCCAGTCACAGTATGGTGGTGACTACAAAGGCGGAAATGATTTCGATTCATGTGCATGCTGCCTAATTAAAAACGGAAATGATTTCGATTCATGTGCACGCTGCCTAATTAAAAACGGAAATGATTTCGATTCATGTGCATGCTGCCTAATTAAATACGGAAATGAACTTCAAGAATCAATCATAGTGGTAATACAGTTTCCAATAAATAATAAATAGAGCTGCTAAGTCCAACCTCCAACTATTTCATCTAAAGTCTTGGAGGACCAGTGGTCTTTGGAGTAGACATCGATCCCTCCACCTGCTTGACGCCACTCGCACCACACAGCCATCCCACACGGTCCTTGGTGTACATCTCAATTCTAGGCCTCAATTTAGTTTCATGCAGATTGAAATCATCTACTGTACCGGTACGCAGGATACTGTGTCCCGGGAAAGCTTCACTGATGCGGTACATGAGCGAGCCACACGTAGAACAGAAGCAGTTCGTCATAGCCTTGCCGGAGGCAATAGTTTTCGACTGTTTGAACGTTGTAAGGGTTTCTTTGCCTCGTATGTGTTGGAGGTACGTGTCTGCGATAATGAAATTGGTGGCGAACATAGACGCGGTGATTTTGCGGCAGTCTGTACAATGACAAACGAACGTGTCGACTAGGCCTGGGCCTTGTGTTGGCTGGAATTTTTCCGTGACATGAGCGGGATATTGTGGATTGTATTGGTATGTTTGGGAACACTTACAAATGCCAACTGCACCCCGCCACAGTAACATGTGGCTGTTGCCTGGTCTTCTTTTGTCCAGCCATCATCGGCGCACCCGGCAAGAGGTATGTAGGGTTTTACTTTATCAGCTGCAGCTGCCATGGCTGTTCCTCGTTATCGGATGTGAAAGATAATATTTCACGATATAGTCAAAACTAAGTAGGGAAATAACTGGGCAAAGATGGATTAATATAATTTGACGTTCCACTACCTAGGTACATTTGCATTGGCCGAGTCGATTGGTAATCCGGCCTCCCACCTGGTAGGTAAGCATGTAAACAAGGGTTTAAACCTTCCTGTTGTGGTGTATTGATTAGTGAGTCTCGAAAATAGAGTGCTTTGGGCAAATTTTGGCATTTGGTGTGGCTCTTGGAATTCGTGATGAATCAATAGGTTCTAAATCGCCACGGCGGTGGATTGTAATACAACATAGACCATCAATTACCAAACTCGCTTGATTCTCTGATAGGCCTTCGGTTCTGTTAATATACACCTATATCAGCACCTTCTTACGCCTTCCCACCCGCTCAAGCTACGTGGGCCGTAGCTTGGTCAATTGCATGTAATCCATTAACAATATCCCTAACGGACGGGCGTGCAACACCTACCTTGGAATTCAGATACAGTCCACCCCTCAGAGATATTAGGCTAATTCAAACAAGATTACATACTCCCGAATTCTTTATTGTCAAGGTCTTACTAAGGGGAAGCAGAAGTCAGGGGAGAAATTTCTATTACTGATCGTGCACATTCCAATATGCCTCTACTTCGCCTAGGAGTTTGAGATCTTTGATGCTCTTCGCAGCACTTTCCACAGATGAATTGCAAATAGCCACGATTTGGAACTTTGGGCTCTGTAGATAGAGTAGATAAGCATTAGCTACCCATGCACCAGGTGAAAGACTAATGATGCCAATGCGAATGGCTATGGTGATTGTTCAATAATAAGAAGAATCGATGGAAGAAGGATAGTTGAGGCGTAACCATTGAATGACCCATCGTTCTCTCTATTTGTATCTGGAAAGTTCTACATTACCATGATCACCCAAAGAATGCCGAAGCTGATGATGGTTTGTCAACGGTCTCCCACTGGTCTCCCACCGGTATCCCACCACCAGCACTTTACTCGCCAGTGGACTTGCCGGAACCGACGTTGTACCTTGACTCACTAACTTGCCGGCTTTCCTACTGATTTGTAAAGAAGTCAGAGCTCATTTAAGCCATCAAAAGTGGAACGAGTCGATTTAGAATAATTACAACATTATTTTCTACGGAGAAATGTGCGAGGAATGAGATATAGAGACGCTGGTAGGACAGCCGGGCCGGATCCGAACCACGGTAGGGCAAAAGTCTATCTCGCGATGCTACATTAACGACAACACAATTGCGAGCTGCAATAAGAGAGTCAGAAAATATGCCCGAAATAGCGCACAGACCGAAAACAAATATTAGTTTGATGGAAGGGCGGCTATAACAGAGTGGCGGCCAACAGCAGACTTCCCGCAGAACGGCTGGGGCCCAAGCAGAGCCGCCTGAACTCTCAACTACATTATGGTTGCCTTTGCAACATACAAAGTACAGGTTTATATTCCAGAGCAGATAGAAGTGGTTCAATTTAAGTTCTCTAGTTAGAAATAAAGGGCTAAAGACAGAGACAAAGATAGACACCTGCAAAGGCCAGGTCGATGTGCTAGGGTCAATACCAATGTATAATATCCAGAAATATCACCCCGGTCCTCCCGATTGATCCTTTTTTAGTCTTCATGATTGGTGCCTACTCCTTCTAATAACCCTACACCTACTTAACCCAGCTTGTTACAAAGGAGCCACTCTTCCCGGTAGAATCATTTGGCTACACCGTTAACGAGGTTTATAGGACTTTGCGATCTCTTATACACGGAGCTATTTAAGCACGGCAAAGGAACATTTGCCATCTACACTAGCGAGAGATTACCGACTGATTTTGGCAAAGAAGTTACCAAAAAGCTTGCCAGTTTCCTTTGGTCGGCGCCGAAGGAACGCCTAGAAGACCGAGAGTCAACCAGTGGACTTCTCAATCACTCATTTATTTGTTGGATGAAGAGGTGGAGCGGCAAGGATAGCACATTATACCGCTGCCAACTGTACCGAGACTTAACCCGAGGCAAACCGAGGACAACAATCAACAGGATGATCTTGTTGACGGGACCAGTAGCATGGCAGCTAGTTTGTTAGGTACTTAGGAGCAGACGCATTTCTGTAGTAAACTGCGCATTTAGATCGCTATTCTCGTTATATGTACGGTATCGACTGATGGTCGTTTATAGTCGACCGTCTGCGTCTCCGCATGGGTGATATTTGTTCCGGTCCGAGACCCGGTATTTCGCTTATTGGTCCTTTGATAGCAATGTGCTGTTTTACACGGAGTATGACCTACAGATATGAAACCGCTAGCGACCGTAAGAAAAAGTCCCATTTAGTTAGGGGGGTCATGTAACTAGTCTAAAGCGTGCGAACTACCCTAGGTAGTTCGAGGCGCGCTAGAAGCATTGTGGGTCGCACCAAACGTGTGCTAGCGGGGACAGAATCTGCTTTCCAAGCGTCTCCAAGTGCCCAGCCCTTTAAAAGGAGATTCTAGACTTCGATTTTTGGGCTTGGTGGCTGCAATAGCTTCAATAATGGAATTCTAGTGGGGTCTGCAGCAGATCCCTTTGTTTTTCCTTTTCTTGTTTCGCCAACGGGGTTGCATCATTATTCCCGAGTTTAATTGTACACTTCTATTATTTAGTTCATTGTTTCGATCAGGTTCTACGAAGTTGTGCTTGGCTTCCCATTTTATCCAAGGCGGGGCCGGAGTGAAATAGGAAGTATCGGCAGGATAATTTTCCATGGCTTTCTAAAGGATAAACTGGACGGAGTAAATACATTCCATCTTCGGGCGCCACCCTTTTTTTTTTCTTGGCTTATTTGGTGTCCACGAAAGGAGCTGTAGGTTTACGGGGGGTCTGGAGCATCTCCGTTATACGGAGTACGGATATTACAACCAGACGATTAGGGACGAAAGCCGTCTTCGGATTCCCAAAGATCGTCAGGAGGGGCGTATTCCTGGGTTGTGGGACGCTAACATGTGGAATGCTTGGGACTTGTCGGTGTACGGATGTTCTTTGTCCAGCACATAATTATGCTCACGGGACAAGCAGATCGTGGTTGGGCCACATACAACATACGTGTTATAATATAATGCAGTGGAATCTCTTTTGGCTACGGAAGCAATGCAGTGTTTTTTAGCCAGAGTTTTCCAAGGTTGGGCCCCGGGAGTTCGGGCTTGCTGAGTCAACCTACCTAAGTAACAATGCGATGGTGTTCCAAGGTTACCAAAGGGAAATCGTTTTTATGTACGGAGTAGTAGAGATTTCATTTATTTTTATTTCGAGAAGGGAAACAAAAGTTGAATTCATATGTGAATATGTTAATATGTCAAGATGAAAACGGCGTGAAGGATGAGGGGGTTCGGATTTCCTAGGAAAGTAATCCGTGGGGATCGTGAGTTTCCCCGTGCAACGTTTTCTATTTTCTTCTTTGAATTCCCTTTTCTTCTGGGATTAGGGCGAATAAGCAAGATAAGCTCCGCAGAAGAGTCTCCACCGAAAAATTTTCGAAGCATCAAATGATCAAGAAAACTGGGGCTATCCACTTGGAGGGTCCGAATAGCCGCTACGTACACCGGCGATCCCATTTTTTTCCCTTTGATAATTTTCTAAACCAGTTTGGACTGAGATAATGAATTCATTATCAAATAGGAATAAATTAATGAAGAATATGAACTAAGTTTCTGGGGTAGAAGAGTTTAAAAAAGTAATAGACAAGTCATAAAACAGAGAAGCAAAAGGGAAAAATCAGAGAGACCCATCAGAGCCTGGAACCGGTTTGATCTGGTGACACGGCCTGGGCGCTTGGACCAATTCCCCCATTTTATTCTTTTCGACTTTTCGAGGGTATAAGACTCTCCATTCCCTTTCCCTGGCTCTTTTCCTTTTGGAACTCTACTATTCCACTCTCTCCCAAAATATCTCCTAAATCTCTGATCTCTCTTCCTATTATAAAAGAAAAACAGTCTATGATCACCATTTAAAAACATGAACACCGGCACTACTCAAAGAGCCCCCAAGACCCCAAAACCAACCGCCTCTGTGCCAATTGTGCAAAATAAACGCTGGCCCCCAATGGCAAACCGAAATGCCCTCCCTTACAAGCTCACCCATCTCTCAAAAGAGAAACTCGCCCGTGAAGCCACTGCACCAGATCCGGACCTTCGCCGCTGCGTGGCTCACTTCCGCCTGCACTGTGGATCTGTCTCTTGGACCGAGAATGACATGAAGTCTCGCATCAGCTCATTTGACTTCGAAGATACCGATGAGGAAGACGATGTGGATGAGATCAACACAGAGCTGCCTGTCCTAAAGAACAGAGCCCCGACCAACGAGACTCCAGTCGAGGTCACCGAACAATTATCACAAAAACCAGAGCCTGTTGCTGTTGCGGCAACTCCGACACCACCAGCACCACCTGCATCACCTGAATCAACCTCCTCAACCTCATCAACCTCGTCTGAAAATTCTTCCGAGCATGGTTTTTTGGAAAAGGGTCGCAATTGTCTCGAGGCGACCTCTAAACACCTCTGGACAGGGGGATCTTGCATCGTATCCCCAATCGCGGGTTGACCTCGCCTCTTCCTTATAATTTTTCTCTCCTACACTCTCGACTGCCCGAATCTTTCCTCCTGATCCTTTGCCACCGACACGATATTACGATTTGATGACCATGATGAATACACCAAAATGAACCTGTATATAACTTTACAACTTCACTTCTGACATACTATAATTACCAAAGAACAAATTTTATTTTTTTTTGCTGGGCAATCTGCTTTCCCGATCACACCATAAATATTGGAAAATAACACTTGAATCTTTCCCCAAACTCCCCACACTCTATTCTTGGATGTGCCCAAGCCGGCAGGTCAAGCGATGTGACTCACCTGCCGCGTAACCCCAAGTCACATGATACATAGCCGAGAAAGGAAATATGAGAATATGAGCTGATCTTCGAAATGGCAAATCTATTAATGTTAATATGGAGAACTAACGCAGGCCCCAAACCCGAGGAATTGGGGATGTGGAACCATGATCCTCGTGGAATCCAAAGGAAACCAGAGGATCCTGGATTATGTATGGTGGAAACTTGGACAAGTGGCGAATTACCCGATTGGGACAGGTTTCATCATAGACATGTACTCAGGTCATGTCACATTTCTCATATTGGACTTTTGTACTTTTTAACAAGTGACATTCTGATATTCTGACATTCTGACATTCCCATTATCCATGCCATTGGTACGGAGTACATGGAACTATTTTCCCGGACCCACCAATGGTTTGATCGGTATCAAACTGTCAACATACATCTGACGTCGCTATGATAACTGTAGCTCGTGTCTATCAACTTTGAATCAAATTAAGTTGCGAGAAAACATGAAAACAAAGAAGTGAAAACGCGGAAAGCCACACAGCACAACAGCATTCAGCCACATAAAACCTACACTCGTATAAAATAGTACTCGAGGACGTCACTAGAACTTTAGCCACTGCTTGGCCAAGAGAACCCTTCCAGCTTCGCCGCAGTATATCTCCAGGCCTGTAAAGTATCGTGCAGCCCGTTCGCCTGGGGATCTGCCCGATTGGATGGTATTCTCGGCAAGAGGACATGCAATCTGACATCTACAACATCGCCACAGACGTCTCCAGGTCTTGTAAAGTTATGGTGCACACCCGTTTGCCTCGCGGATCTGCCCGATTGGCTGGTATCTCATCCAACGATCTTCCCCCGTAGCAAGTATTCCCTCGGTGAACGTTCGGCTGCGAGAACTGCTCGACTACGATCACCGACGTCAACTGCATGGAATTTCTCGGTTATGTCATGGATGACGCTGGTTTGCTTGGTTGCCTTCGAACTTTTGGCTAGTTCTGCGAAAAGGTAAGAGGAGGGCCTAGTAGGGTCGATGCAAAAATACTTTTGAGGGTTGAGAGGACGCAGATGCCATTGGGCGCAAGGGCCTTGGGTTTTGATTAGCTTGATAAATGCGACGGGGGCCGTTGGATGTTTGTTGTTACTTGGATAGCAGTAACTTGAGGCTGGATCTTCATGTGATGATCCCTTATGTTTTGGCCTTGCCTGATACTCGTCCCTCTATCTCATCCTCTTCATACCGTAATATAAGACCAGATAGAATCAAATCGCCACCTTTGTCTTCCCCTAGTCCAATCACCAGCTAGCGTAGCTAGTCCCCGCGCTTTCCTTGCAGCTTGATGCACGCCCTCGGTGACGATACCCTCCATTGCAGCGCCGACTCCGATGTGGTTGATTTGGGATGGTGTGTAACTTGGATACTGAGATTTGATTCGGTGATTGGGGAGTGGTGTATCATCTAGATGTACTTTTTCATTGTTGAAGGGGCCATTACTATTGGAGAGCCGGATGCTTCTAGCAAAATAGGGATGTAGGTGGACCAAATAAGTGACTATGCAAGGATATGCACCTCAATCGGTCAAAGTGCATTAGCCTCATTCTTCTGCAGTTAAATAGTTCATTGGTCGGCCTTGAATAATATAATTCCCCATTCCATTCATATACATCGCACATGAGCACTAAATGATCCAATAGCACCTGCATCCGGCCCCGGTTTTACAGCAAATCACAATTTAGAAACAACAACATCCGCTTCCTCAGAGGCGAACTTGACATTCCAGCCTCCTCTCACGCGTTCCAATTGATCTCCAACCACAGCATACTCATCCTCCGTACCCGGAGTCTCAACCCAAACAACAACAGAAGAGACATCCGATGACCCAGGAACGATACGTAGTTGAAGAGACGTCGGTCGAGAAATATCAAACGAGACCTCTTCTATCAATCCGGCGCTGATCGTGACGTATACCCCCATTTGTGCAACATACACCCGACGACGCACAGCATCCCGTGGCTGCACAGTGACCGTGTCTCCATTGGTGTCGATATTCCCGCCGTATGCGGTCAGCCCGACATCCGGATCATCGACGACATACACAGCAGATCCAAGCATCATACCTAGGAAGTTTGAACCGTAATCGCCTGAATAATCGTCGCCTTGCAGGGTATCAGGGAAGGAGTGGAAAGCATTGTACATGGAGCCATCTTGTCGGATATTGGATAGTGGTCCTGTTATCCCGCCGTAGCCAACTCGGAGGAGATAGGTGTCGGTTGGATTCTGGCGGAAGTGTGATAGCAAGGGTAGTGCATTGAGGCTTGATCCGTAGTGATGGATCATGCGTTCGATGCGCTGTAGCTTGCCGCCATAGCTTAATGAGAGGTCAGTAAAGGAAGCAAGTCAAGAGAGTTCAACTGTAAAAGATTGGACTGGCTCCTACATAAAGTCCCAATATCGCCGGGCATTCCCATTCCATCCCCAATGTGGCACTGTGGGCATATATCCCAGGATGCTGTTGATGGTCTTCGTTGCTGTGTTAGTTAACTTGAAATAGCTAAATGGAACGTTAATAAATCAAGTGTCGCTGCCAACAAGGTCCGGAAAGAGCAAAAACTCACTTGCTCCAGTAGTAGATTCCCTCTTGGCCAGTCGAGTCCCAAGCCATCTCACTGCCAAAAGGAACATCCTCCGTATCCCATGCCTCAGCGCGAAGCTTCATAGCAGCCTCCACAGCGTCGGCCTCGGCAGTCCACTGTTCACGCCTCAAATCTGATAGAAGCTCGCCAACGACAGTCTCGCCCATGAGTCCGAGACGCGAATATCCCACAAGCCCATTCCCGGCTGAATCCGTGGCGAAACAGGTCACTGTGGTATTGTATGCTTGACCGAGATACCACTGCCAAGTGTGTGTTTTTAGAAGTGACCCGTTATCTCGACCTGCCCGGTACAGCGCCCAGTATGCCCCGATCACATGGATATAGTTATAGGCACGGTCCGTAGCATAGGAGGCATCCTTATTCCACGACCACCAGTTGCCCCAGTCGATGGAGCGATCGTATGTGTATTCAGGGAGTTGAGCAGGCTCGTAGAAGAAGATACTCTTGCGGACGGTGAAGTCTGGGTTTTGGATAGTCTTTGACAGAACGTCGGAAGCAAATTGTTCAAGTTTTGCTACTTCTGTCGCGTCGGCTAGACCAGACTGTTTCATTGCGCTGGCTAAGTAGGTCACGCCACCTTCGTCGCTTAGCCCGGATATCCAGACTCGGGGTTCTTGGAGGACTTGGGCTTGGGTTGAGTGGTCCCATGTAATCACTGATGGAGCTCGGTGGAAGGGATCATTTGTGTCATTAAACCACATCGAAGTGGTACTGAACTCGCCCAGTTTGCCGATTGTTGCTGGTGCCGAGTCCGTAATGAAGTAGTGAACCGTTTGGACTTTGCCGTCTTCGTATGTGATGGTTACTCTAGTTCGACCCCAGACTGAGCCAGTCGGGGTGAGCGACAGAATGCCATTCGCACCTTGGGTTATCTTAAAGGAGTTGTCCTCGGATACCACCTCAGAGATTCGAGAGTGGAAGACGTAAAGCTGAGCTGTGAGATCGACTGGTACCACGTATCCCGGTATGCCCAGCGTGGCAGGCGTGTTGGTGGCTTTGACGGCATCATGTATACCACGCGCACCATCCTTGACAACCGTGAAGCGCAATCCGTAGGCCACTGATTCGCCGGGGCTCACAAGTCGAGAGCTAGGCTCGTTCCATGGGGTGACACCAGACCACTCATTCTCAGCGTAGGCTTTGGTGTGAGTCTGCCATTCGTAGAACCCCTCAAATGTCTGACTGCCGTATAAGAGAGGTTCGGTACTCGGCTCGTCTAAGTTTCGCCATGCTTCTAGTGGAGTGCTCGTGTTGAACAATGGAGTAACGATCAACGATGCCCCGGTTCCAGAGGTGGGGTTCACCTGAAGGTACCCAGCATCCATTCCGATGTACGGATCTGTGAGCGAGCACTTGGCCATCATATCTTCCGCTGTGCGGTTGGAGAAGATACTGTTGAATTCGGTTGGGAAGCCTAGACTGCCAATTTCCAGTGTCTGCTTTCCCTTGTTGGTCAGAGTGAAGGTTAAGCCGAGATCGCCGTCCACATCAATCCATTCTCGAAGAATATGGATAGGAGAGGTCGGTAGGGTTTGGGTCATCTCAGCGGCAGCAAGAGCGTCAGACTCGACACTTTTCAATGATTTCCTTGCTTTTGATGAGTCGCCTGCAATCCACTCCGTTGAGCCCGACAGTCGATAACGATATGCAATGTCCCCATTATGATATTGGCCATTTGCCGCTCTGTATGTAATATCGTCGAAAGGCAAAAAGTCGAAAGTCTCTCCGGCTGGCTTGAGGGAGGCAAGGACTTGGGAATCTTTGACTAACTTGATATCAAAGTTGGCTGTGGATAAAGAAGTATAGCCATTCCTTAGACCGAGTGCATTGTCGTATGCTCGCACAGCCAGGGCAAAAGAGAAAAAGAAGAATCTCGAATCAAGCTTCATTATACGAACTGTAGCCGTGGCAGGCTAATCTCCACGACCATTGGGTTGACAAATTAGAATTAAAAACTAGAGAATATTGTAAAATAGCCCAGCTGGTACTGCAGCTAAATATCGAGTCTCTAGAACGGAGGCAACCTGAGACATCGGAGCTATTAACTGGCGATCACCCCACACTTACTCCGTAGCGTTGCATCCTGAGTTCATATAGGAATATTTATTTTACGCCAATGAAGAGTTGTTTATTCAAACGAGTGTCTCTCAATCCCCGCAATACTTATAACCGCCCATGAACTCTATCATTGTGAGCGCGATATACGACAAACCATAACCATTGATCTCTCGTGCATGACACCGATGACAGCTGCGGAAGTGTGAGCGGAAGTTTGATGTCGCCTTTGGAGCATACTTGCGTCGCAGCTCCTTTCTTGGGGCTTGCTGTGGTGCGAGTGGTGGCGGTTGCCCAGGCCGACCAGGTATACCTTGGAAATCAGTGGACATCTTGATCCGTATGCCGATTTCAAAATGCGAAGGAATTCTTTTTGCTGGAGAACATCATGAGACGAGTGGGAGACGTGTTCGGCAGATCTTCATGCTGATCCGCCCAATCAGTAAACACCGGGACCATTCAGTACAGGATATAGATTTAGGTAAGTCACCAATGTTTTTGAAGTCTATATGTACATAGAATAGCTAGAATACACAAAGTAAGGAAAAGGGCAGTAAGTCATGAAGTCAGTATATCTAGTTCAACAAGAACCGCGTAGGTGTCTCTTGGGATTCGAGCTCCAACGAGACCGTTTTCCCCTTTTTAGGAGGGTGGACGTGATTTTTCAATCCTTTATTGAAATTAAGGATACACATCACGGAGTTGACGATCGTGAGAACCATCAGCAACAACGAGACACCTGCGAATAACGTCAGGGACGTCCGGAAAGAGCTGAAATCCGTGCTGTCGTCGCGGCTGTACATCCGAAGGAGGATGAGGACAAGGAATCCAACTATAAGAAGCATAAGGAACTGAATGACTGGTTAGTCTAGAGTTTGGATATTGCTTCGCGAGGATCCTCACCATCATGAACATGAGAGATTTCGTTTTCTCGCGCTTGCAAAATTGAGCTGATAGGACCAAGGTCGCTATCGTGATTGGGATCACAGAGGCATTGATGACAAAATCCATGTCTTCGGGGGCTTCGAAGATAACAAGGAGGATTTGGAGTTGAGTTCCAAATACGAAGAAGAAATCGAATTTTAGGAGAGCGATATACACCTAGGGATTCAGTCAGTCGCCAAACAAAGGACATTATCAGTGTTGCAACAAACCTGATACGTAAAATATCGACGTTTCATCTGCAAGTCCGCACTGACGTTCTTGTATATAGACCACGAAAACTCCGCGCGCAACTTCCACGTGAAAAAAATCATGCACACAGTCCCGACACCCAGAATCACCGGGACAATAACGATTTCGACATGATACAAGTCCTTCAAGCGGTCGCCAAGGTCTTTGTTGGTCGAGCTAGAGATAGTATCCCTGATCTCATTCATCTGGAGAAGGCCATATGTGAACAGGCCCTGATTACAGATGCAGAGACCGACCAGCTGAATTGTGTTCTTCCGGCGGAGTGCATCATATGACAGTGCCAATTCGTATAGAAGAGCGAAAATGTAGAGGCCTAGAAATGACTGAAGGCGCATTGTTCCGTTTGATTCGCTGTCGCTGTCGAGGTCGTCCCACAGGCTCATGAGAATCCAGCTAATTTCCCCATAAGCTCCAAGTCCGAGAAAGGCATATTCGAGATCGGGCCCCTACCTTTCAATTGCGACTGTGAGAACCGTCTCGATGACCACCGTTGCTGCAAATAATCGCGTCCATAATGTGTTGGGGACGTATAGTAGAGGTCGGCTGTGGTTGGGGGCCTTATGGTGTTCGTGTTCGTTCATGACCGGACTGACTGGCACGGAATACGTGTAGATGTCTGATTCCTTGAACTTTTAAGCATCGTCGGATTGTTGGAAGATGATTTAGATAGGTTTATCACGTTGAAAGGCAAATGTGGAGGTAAAGGAAGTGGACTATTTGATAACTATTTTCCTTTCAGGAGTTTTCGTATATTCAAGACATCCTAGACCGAATACGACTGCCTTGACAGTGGGGCGACCACGTAAGGCCTTTTAGATCAAGCCAAAGTCGATCTAGTGGCGGGCTAGTTGCAATTGACTTCCACTAGGCTAAAAAAAAAGCTGATAGGTGACTTATATGTTGGGGGTGAGTGTCTACTTGACAATAGTTGGCCGTTTGCATGGCCTTCTCAGGTGTTGTTGGTTGCCTTTTGGTAATCTCGGATACTTTTTCTTATTGTGTGTGCTATAGCTAGAAGCTTAAGAAGAATCAGCAGCAAAATATAGAATATGAAAAGTAGGAAATAAGTGTTTAGAAGAATACGCATACCTGGACTCGACATGGATGAGACACCATGGCACGCCCTCATTTCCTTTGAAGTGAGACACTACAACATATGTATACTCATACTCTTCCAGGGGAAGCTGGGCGTGCTGGCCTAAGATTGTACACCTTGGCTCGTGTTTCAGGTAGATTGTACCTATAATCACATTACAATGTACGGAGTACGGAGAACTCCGTACAATATAGGTACTTAAATGGATCTAAGTCCCCAATGAACAATAGTATGCAATGTTCAACTTCCCCTTTTTTTTTCCAGACATGAATAAAATGTATCGTATGCTTATGAATATGAGGTTTAAGATAATGCGGCAATGGGGATATATCCAAAAAAGAATTCAACAATGCACGCCATGCCAGTACTTCAACCGTCCCGAACTCCGGCCAGGTGTATCCGAACACCAGTACAAATAAAACAGAAAGAACGGAGAAAGAACACACAGCAAAGCAAAAACAAGCACAGAGAAACTCCGCATAAATGCATGATACATGAGGACGATATGCATTCGGGCGGGTATGCATCGGAAATTAGGAAAATTAGAATTCCATCTCGTCGTCCCAGCCCAACTGCTCGTATATCGACTTGGATTGGGATTTGTCGGGCGTTACGGGCACAGCTGTGGCGCCTTTGACGGGGGTTCCCATGACGGCAGGTGGGGAGTGAGCGCGAGGATTATCAGTGACCATAGCATCAAGCGATAGAGAAAATGGCACAGCAGTGGGAGTAGATATACTCTGCGGCGCCTGTCTTCTGGGCGGCGTCTCCATAATTGCCGAGGCGCGAGCGTGGTTGAGAGATTGGCTGAATTGTCGAGACGATGTCGACAAATTTTCCGTGAATGCGGAGATATTCTTAGGACGTGAATGGACGGGGGAGCCTGGGACCATTGGTTGTGTAGATGAGCGGGGAGCTGGGAGGTTGGGCACCCTAAACAGGCCTTTGCCAGTGGAGGATGACGGCCGACGCGCAGCTATGGTATCACTCTGGAAAATTTTGGAAGACGGCCTAGTGGGAGTTTCTTGAATAGCCCCGTCGGGTTGACTTGATCGCGGACTTCGTCCATCGGGTGGATTGTCGTGAGAATTGAAAGGGTCCGAGTCGGCGCCAGAGAATGAGATCGCTCTCCGACTCGAGGATGGAATCATTATGGGAGACTCGCCGAAAGGAGAATTTTCCACACCGGCAAATGACCGGGATGGGGCCAGACTACGAGGGACCGCGTCCTTCCTTCGATTGCCTCGAGGAGTCGCCATGACCTGCACACCTTCACCGAACGGATTGCGCACGGGGTTTCTTGACTTTCTCGAACTGCCTCCGCCACTCATAGCTCGTTTCGACGCATCGTCTGCCAGATCCTTGGAGACGAGCTCTCTGTTCGGCTTCCGGAGCGCGTTAATAGCAGCATCCAGCTCTTTCTTCTGGTTGGCAAGCATTTGGACCTTTCTTAATTTCGCCTCATGCTGTCGTGCTACGGCGTTAAGATCAACTTCGCGGTTTTCCGTCCGTTTTGCTTTCTGAATGCCACCCCGAACACTGCCACTGAGAACAGTGGGCAGCAAGGGCTCAGTATCGCGCTTCGCATTATTCTGGCTCGGTGCAGTGTTTGATCGAGTCAGCCCTGGGTGCCGAGCCTGGGACGCTGCCGCTTTATCATCCGTAAGTACTCGCTGCAATGTTCGTCGGGGTTTCGGCGCAGGCTGTTGTCGCTTGACTTCCGCCCCGGGCTCCACGCGGTGTGATTTACTCGAAGATTGTGTCTTCTTAGCAGCTGGGGAAATACCACCAGATACGCCGAATTTGCGGGTGATCAACTTGCATTTGTCCGGGAGACGCGCAGCATAGAATGGAATGATGACTTCCGTGCAGAAGTCGCGCACCGCGTCGCTCTCGACTTTCTTGCCTGAAAGATGGCTGCCACTGAAAGAAGAAGCCTTTGCTGTATCAGCGGCAGAGGTCTCTTCCATTGTCACAGCATGCCAAATGCACATCCGATCGAGATGGAGTTCAAGCAGTACATTCAAATCCGTAGATCTCTTAGGCTTGGCTTTCTTCGATGTTCCTTGCTCCCCATTTACATCTTTCTCCTTGCTGGTGTTGTTTTTCTCTGCCGAAGCAATGGTCATTTCCAACACCATGACCTCCAAAATTAGCAGGATCTGCAATTGTGTCTCGCGGAGGCGGAGATCCGAAATTTGTTTCTTAGACTCTGCTTCACGCGACGTTTCCTGCGCAGAAGACTCATTTAAGATTCTGTCCTTCCACCACCTGTGGATGAATGCTTCCTCCTCTGGGTAAAGACCATTCTTGCCCATCTTCTTTTTCTTACTCTTCCGCTTCTTAGATTTCGCGCCGTCATCAGAAAGCGCAAGAACTGCATCACGAATTGCCGATGGCAATGTTTCTCTGTATTTGAGGTCCATTTTCTTTGTAGCGAGAATAGCTTCACGATAGGATTCAATCAGCTCCATCGAGCCGTGAGGCTGTTCCGAGTCACGAGCCTGGAAAGCAGTCCGGCAGCGTGTCAATGGACCCTTCGCAAAGTACGCCACAGAAGTCTAGAAAATGTCAGTTGCACGACCCCCCAATATCGAGTAGACCATATCACCTTTGAAACGTAGAGAGCCTGCAGATAGTGATCTCTCATCCCGTCCAGCAACTCCTCGGGCGACTGTTGCACATCCACGACATTGGAATCGACACCGTCAACTTCCATACCCTCAGCGACATCCCCCAAGCCCTGAGATTCAGGAAGCAAGAAAGAACCCCCCTCAGCGGCATCGAAACTCCTGGACGGAGCAAGCGACTGACTCCGGTGCTCTACAACACCCACAAAGGATGTCTCAATATTGCCGACATCAGACTCAGACGAACCAAACACAACCGCAATATCCAGCCCAGCAGACTTTTCGCCCATCTCAACGTCCGAGAGGGGCTCGTCGATCTGAGCAACCTGCCACCAGTCAAACCCATCAGGAATACCACCGGTCTCGTCAACAGCCTCGCCATCCACCACCGCGTCAGTTCCATGCCACCCCTTGGCCGCAACAACGAGATTGCCCTCGTGTATCCATCGGGCAAGCTTGGAGAGCGAGTATAAGCCCCTCTTCACCCTCTCGATAATGTAGAGCCCGCAGTTGGGTACGAGACGCACAGCGAGGACAGTTGGTTCCGTTTTTGCGCGCAGGTCAATTTCCAGCGTGGGGATGTCCGCGGTGAAAAGGCCGCCTGGTTGCTCGTCAGATCGGGAGGCGGGCGTGTCGTCGAGCCACGAGAAGGGCAGCCTTGTACGGGGGAGGGTGGTAATTGGTTCGAGGATCAAAGGTTCATCAGATAAAGACGCTGAGTGAGCCTATACAAGTTACGGAGCGTGAGCAACAGCAACCAATGGATTGAGCGTATACTAGGCTGATTATAAGCAGGACTCACTCTTATGATGATGGAAGAGGTAGCAAGCTGTCCAGCAGTATCGTTTAGCTCCTCTTGGTCGCCTCTTTTCCGCTTCTTTATGGGTGGAGGGGTCGGTTCGTGGAGTTTGTTCAGCGCGGATGAACTGAGCGGATCCAGGATGTTGGGGACTATACGCGAGGCCATGGTCGCGTCTAGGAAATCGTGGGCATCCTGTAATTTGAAAGAGTCAAGTCCTATGCTAAACTAACAAAGCAATTGACGTTGTGCAGATGTCGACAAGATCGCGCTCGACTCTTGGCGGGTCTGTCGTCACGCGTCGGGACGTGCACTCCGCCTGGACCAATGTAAGACACGTTAATTGATTTGAATGAAATGGAGAGTGTTTTTTTATGAAGACTTTTGTCTAGATATTGAAATTGTCTTCTTAGATTGAGTTACGTTACGAAGTACCTCGACGTAAACTAGTGGTGTACTACCAAAAAATTATATGTCCAAAGAAGATATGAAGAATATTATGAATCTATCGCCAATGTTTAGATTAGCAGGCCCAGGACCAAGACGAAAAGAACCTTCACACACTCTCCCAGAGAGTGCCGTGAAGTTTCCCTCGAAACCGATGGAGTATGATCCAGCGTGGAAGCAGGATCAAAATCTCCCGGCAGGTACCATGGACAGTGAGGTAGAGATATGGTGTTGAAGACTATCGCTCCAGAAAAAACGCCAAAAACTTCCTTTCCCAGCCGATGAAAAGTGGTATCATGTTGAATTTTGTCTTCGCCGAAAAGGCCCGTCATTTGCGCGACCATGCAGATAATGAAACAAGAGATGTTGGTCTCCGGGTGGAAACCAACTTCGGGATTTTATGAGGGTTTTCTTTTTATAGTCTATGCTCATCGTGCTTTGAGTTGTTGAAAACAAAGCAAATCATCACAGTCGTCAAAAATTGTCCGGAGTCACCGGATCAAGCAGAGCCCGCTCAGAACTTGAGGGTACGAGGGGACTCCCAGGAGAACTCCTGGTTGGTGAAGTGACCGTTCTTGGCGGTCTGGTAGTAGATGGGCTTGGCCAGGTCAAGGTCCTTCACGATGACACCGGGACGGAGATCGAAGTTGTTGCGGATGATCTGGACCAGCTCGTCGGAGGTCTTGGAGGAAGTACCGTAGCTCTCAACGAAGATGGAGAGGGGCTCAGCGACACCAATGGCGTAGGAGAGCTGGACGAGGGCACGGCGGGCAAGCTTGGCGTTGACCAGAGACTTGGCGATCCAGCGCGCAACGTAGGCGGCGGAACGATCGACCTTGGAGTAATCCTTTCCGGAGAAAGCACCACCACCGTGGGCACCCCAGCCACCGTAGGTGTCGACGATGATCTTACGGCCAGTGAGACCAGCATCACCCTGAGGACCACCGATGACGAAGCGGCCAGAGGGCTGGATGTGGTAGACAGTGCGGTCATCGAGGAGCTCGGCGGGGATGACCTTGCGGACGATCTTCTCCTTAATGACAGCACGGAGCTCCTCAGTGGAGACATCATCAGTGTGCTGGGCGGAGACGACGACGGTGTCAACGCGCAGAGGCTTGACGGCACCGTTGTCGTGGGCGTACTCAATGGTGACCTGGGTCTTGGTATCGGGGAGCAACCAGGGGATGGAGCCATCCTGACGGGCGGCCTTCATGGCAGCGTTAAGCTTGTGAGAGAAGAGGACAGTCAAGGGCAGGAGCTCAGGGGTCTCATCGGTAGCATAGCCAAACATGATACCCTGGTCACCGGCACCGAGCTTCTCAAGAGCCTCCTCGTAGTGAAGACCCTGAGCGATATCGGGGGACTGCTGCTCGATGGCAACCAAGACGTTGCAAGTCTTGTAGTCGAAGCCCTTCTCAGAGGCATCGTAACCGATGTCCTTGATAGCGCCACGGATGATCTTCTGGTAGTCCAGGTGGGCCTTGGTGGTAATCTCACCGAAGACCATAATCATACCTAATGTAACATGTCAGACTGTGATCTGGCCTCAAGTAATCCTGGTCAGCTTACCGGTCTTGGTGGCAGTCTCGCAAGCGACCTTGGAGAGGGGATCCTCAGCAAGGCAGGCATCGAGGATGGCATCGGAAACCTGGTCACTATTGGGGAATTAATACATTGACAATTGGAATCAATGTAAACCTCATGTAACACTCCGAGAGCGAAGATGAGAGGTTTTCAGGGGATATAACTCACGCAATCTTGTCGGGGTGACCCTCACCGACAGACTCGGAGGTGAAAAGGAAAGTGCCGCTGTTTGAAACAGAACCCATTGTGACTGTGTGTGAAGAAAAAGGAATTGACAAAAGGGGAGGGAAAGAGGAATGGAGAGAGAAGGAAAGGGAGGAAGATCTCTCGGGGAGGGGAAATTTGGTGGGGTTTTGCTTTTTTTTCCGAGTTACTTTTGCGGTACCAGAGAAAAGATAGTGTGAGTGGGCCACATGCAGGTACTACCGATGTACCCTCATTGTACTCCGTACGCGGTACTTTCTGTCCCTTGTCCGCCCGAGATCGCGCCATCCAGGGGCGGTGAATTCGGGCAGATTAACAGGCCTTGGAATTTTCTTGTTACGATAAGATAGAACTTCCAAGCTCTTTTTGTACTTGTTATTCGATACCTAGATATACCAACCATGTCTAAGTTCGGTGTCCTGGTAATGGGCCCTGCAGGTGCAGGCAAGACCACCTTCAGCAATGCGGTAATCCAGCATCTTCAAACCACCCGTCGAAGCTGTTTCTACGTGAACCTCGACCCCGCCGCCGAGACATTCGCCTACGAACCAGATCTCGACATTCGTGACCTGATCACGTTGGAAGATGTAATGGAAGAGATGGGCCTGGGGCCAAATGGAGGTCTCATCTACTGTTTTGAGTTCCTACTCCAGAACCTGGAATTCTTATCGGAGGCGCTGGAGCCATTGAGTGAAGAGTATCTGATTATCTTCGATATGCCCGGACAAATCGAGCTCTACACACATATTCCTCTTTTACCAACCCTCACAACATTCCTCTCCCGACAAGGTCCGTTGAATATCAACATGTGCGCCGCCTATCTACTCGAAAGCACCTTCGTCATCGACAAAGCCAAATTCTTCGCCGGTACACTCAGTGCCATGTCCGCCATGCTGATGATGGAGATGCCACACGTCAACATTCTCAGCAAGATGGACCAAGTCCGTGATATGGTGACACGCCGGGAATTGAAACGGTTTACCAACGTGGATGTGCAATTGCTGCAAGAGAAGGAAGAGGACGATCTCACCGCAGGTGCCAACCCCATGGCCGCGGACTCCTTGATGAGCGGCGGATCTTTCAAGCAGCTCAACCGGGCCGTCGGACAGTTGATCGACGATTTCAGTATGGTTTCGTTCCTGCAATTGGATGTCTCGGATGAGGACAGCGTGCGGGGATTGTGAGCCACATCGATGATGCCATCCAGTACCATGAGGCCCAGGAACCAAGAGAACCAAAGGATGAAGTTGAGGTGAACTACGAGGATTGAGGAATATTTCACGTGATTACTGCAGTGCTGTGACTTGCAGTCAGATTCCTGCACATTCAAGATCCTCACGACCAACCACTTCACCCAATGCCACCCCATGCAGCAGCCTCGAGTTTCTGGCAGCGGAGAAATCTGAGACAAAGCCCAGTTTTCATCTCACGTTGCTATTGTACGGCCGATAGACCTACCTTAGGATATTGGAAAAATTTTCTAATATTCTTATCGCGCCGGACTACACATCATTTGGCGTCTGGGATCAATTGTACTTGCGACACAACCATAGCTGATGCTACAAGAGTCTGAGTCGGGAGCTTTCTACACTGCAAATGGATATTCGGTCATGTCCTCAGTTAATAGAACTTATAATGAAACCATAATGAAACCAAAATCAATTCATGAATATTGTTATGTCTAGAACTCCAAAAACAACATGAAGTCATCAATCGCTAGGCCAATTCAGCAGGATGAAAAAAAGAAATAGACAGACACATTGCGCATTTTCATCATATACCCCCAGACAGGCATACCAGTCGCGAAGAAAGACATTAACAAGCCGAGTATTTTGACTCAATCTCCATCACACAATTTCATCCAATTTTAAACCAAACCAAACCACCCTACTTGGGGTTCCCAGCATAAGCCGCTGCAGCGGTCTTGCTCTTTTCCTGAAAATCGCCGACAAATCCATATACCACACCCCAAAGCCACCCGAAATCCCTGCCGGCATTCTCAATACCAACGCTGTAGACATACCACCCGAGACCGAGAATCGAGCCCCAGAAGACAAGTTTGAAAGCGAGCGTGACCCAGAATACGACCACGCGGTAGGCGTAGTCTAGAATCTTGAGGGAGACGAGGATTATAATGGCGAGAAGGAATATTGAGAGTAGGTCTGGCATGGCGGAGGAGTAGGAGGCGAGGAAACTCGAGACAGGCTCGATTATGTATGGTTGGAGCACCATTGCGCGCAGGTGCGAGAGTTTTGTTGTGAGGTGGTCTTGTGTCGCTGATTGGAGGTAGGTGAATGTGGGATTTTGGAGGACTGTTTGAAGGTTTTCTGTGTCCGTGGGATGGTTGGTTAGCTTGTGGGACTTTGCGTTGCGGTGTTTGTATTTGGAGGGTAGTGAGGTAGATACCTGGTAGGAACTCCATGGCCGTTGTATTTTGAAGTGGTCGACAAGGGAGAGACAGGTGATAGAGAGAGGTCCCTCGCGTGTCAGGTCCGTGATTTTCCTTGGCTCGCTGGCGCTTTGTTTAAGATCTTTGACTCTTTGTGGCCCTTGAGAATGGATATGTTCTAGGGGACAGCCGGTACGAGGAAGGGAAAGAATACCCGGGCTTCTCAGTGTTCAAAGGCGTTGCTTCTTTGACTCGAGAGCGCTTTGTTTGATCTCGTGCTGGAGCTTAGCTTGTTTGTAGTCGAGCAAAGCGACCAGGCCGAGGAGGGGTTTGGTGAGATATGTTAGAGGTCAGCTTGAGCGGAGACTAGGAGAGGTTTTTTCTGAAGGTATATATTCCCATGCGATCAATGATAGGTTAAGAAGCCAATGTGACATCCAAGCTGTTTCGAAGTTGCGGCGTGGCACCCGGATGATAAGAGGATGCAAACTAAACAAACATCGCATGTGAAGAGATGCTCTACTTATATGTAGATATTAGTCTCACTTGTACATCACTCTCAGGAAATTCTCGATATATTTCATATGAAGATCAGATTGACCACAAATGATACTGTACAGTAGATTAGATATTTACCCTAATAGAGACGGTTTTTATATACAAGCGCGACCAACAGTAGCCAACCACCAGTCTCGTGAGTGTGAAAGAAAAAAACGCCCCAAGCCCAAGTCAGGGAAGAGGTCAGCGCGATGCCACACGCATGATCTTCATAGAAGAACCCAAAACAAAAACCCGGGACTCCGGGCTAACTCCAAGATATTGTACTCTACCATCGTGGGCGACGGGAGCACAAATGCAAATGCAGACGTGGTATAGTAAGACAGTAGCAAAGGACAAAGCTCGAGATTTGTCAAATTTACAGGGCGTTAATGAGCCCTCTGAGGGCGTCACGCTCGGCTTGGATCTCGGTCTGGAGTTGGCGGGTCTGGCGGAGAGCGTCGTCTCTGCGGGAGGAATTAGTAAGGGATGGGATGAAAAGAGGGAATATGAGATGAAACACGAATTACATACCTGTCAGTTTGAAGCTGAGCCACATCGATCTGCGTACGGTTCATCCGTCCAACCACTTGCTCCATCTCCATATCCGCATCACGGAGGAGTTTCTCGAGATCTTTCACTCGTCGCTCGAGGATTTCGGCCTGGACAACCTCGGTCAAGGGTACACCTTGGCCGCTCGTGGTCTGGTCTAGACGCGGCGAGCGAGAATCGAATGGTGCGTTTGGCGGCCGCGGGGAGAGGCCGACTGTGCTGCGTCCGCCATTCATCATCCGAGTGAGCTGGGCATGCTGGCTTTCCTTCAGCAAACGAATTTCTTCCTCGTGCTTGCCCATCTCTTCTTCGGAGTGGTTTTGCGCAACCAAAAGAACTTCCTCCAGCTCCCTCATGCGGTTCTGCAGAACATTGATCCGTTCAACCGAGATTTGCTGATCTTTGTCACCCTTATCAATGGCCGCTGCTAAACGGGCATGCAAAGAGGCGTTGTTCTGAAGCTGGTAATCGACCTTGCTGCCCAGTGCCTCAGTCCGGGCAAGGGAGGAAGCGAGCTCTTCCGAATCTGCAACACCCGCCTCAGCCTCAGCTCGATCAGCCTGCAATTGCTGGAATGCGGATTGCAGGGAAGAGGATGTGGTCACGACCTCGGCAAAGCCTTCTTGGCCGGTCGTCAACTCTGCACCGGCAGCAGTGTCCTCCAGAAGAAGCGCACGTAGGGAGCTGGTCTCCTGCTCGGCACGGTCCAAGTCCATCTTGAGACCAGCGAGGTTCTTCTCGCATTGCCACTTGCCATCTCAGGGCATCCTCAGCGCGCATGCGGAGATGATTCACCTCGTCACGCAGGTTCCGCACATCTCTCTCGTAGCCCAATTTCCGTGGCTGACCGGATTGCTGGGCTTGAGCAAGCTCCATTTCCAGGATACGAGTACGCTTCTCGTATTCGCGGGCTTGGTATGCCTGGCGATCGAGGAGGCTCCGCAATGTCCGGTGGAGGGCATCGCGTTGAACCTCGATATCATGAACCTTATCAACCAATGATTCACGTGTTTCTGGTGATTTACCACCGCTGTTATTATTATTGACCGAGTTAGACCGAGAGAGTGAGCCTGAGCGAGCTAAGCCGCTGGGCTTGCGTGCAATGGAGCTCGATCGTGATACCCCAAATGCCGAATTTCTGGGTGAGCCACCTTCCTCGGCGATCGAAGCGAATCGACCACCCTGCAGCTGAGCTAAAGAGGCATTTTCGATTTTTAAAGCTTCAATTTCCTCCACGAGACTGTTGTCTCGAAGTTGATCTCGATCATTACGCAATTGTTCCAACTCTACTCGCATGGCAGTAAGTAGGTCCTCGAAGTTATCTTTGGATTGCCGCTCTTCAAGCAGCTTTCGTTTGGTATTTTCCAGTGCGGTTTCGAGTTCCTTGTTTTTTGACGATAAATCAGACAGATCCGTTCTCTCGCGTCGAAGCTAGATGAAGGTTAGCAGCATTCGCATGTTGCGCGTAATTTACCGGCCGTACCTGTTGAACTTGGGATTCCAAGATTTGAACATGCGACTCTGATGCCAACCGCTGAGACCGCTCCTCCTGTAACTTCTGCGATAATTCGACCTTGAGCTGTGCGCGTTCTTGCTCTGCAGCGCGGCGAATCTTTTCGATATCTTCGTTCTTCCCAGGATCTGAGGCATAGCGAACAGAACTAGTACCCGAGTCTGAGAAATAGTCACTGGTGCGTCGATTGACGTCCGGACCTTCTAATTGTAGCCGTTCGACTAGATCCTCCAGTTCCATTTCTCGGCGGATAGATCCCGCCAATTCGGAGCTTATCTCTCGTAATTCATTCTCAATCTCTGCCAGCTTCGACGTAAATATACTTTCCTTTAAACTCGAAGCCCCCAGGGAAGGGGTCCGCGCCCCATATCCATTGGTCTTCGGATCGTATGGAGAGCCGGGTTTGAAAGGGACGTTTGCTAATGGTGGCATGGGGGAAGGCATGGCTGATCGACCCGAGTCCGAGATCTCGGTGCTCGATGATTCGCCTCCAGGGGATGTAACTGTATTATTATTCGCTGCCTTCCAGCCGAAGAAGGAGCTGATCTTGTTTCCAGGGGTTTTTGGGTGTCTTGGATCTCCGGCACCCATTGACATTGACACCGAACGCGGGTCTACGTCAATATGTAACGGAGGTGGTCTGTTCATAGGCGGATGTAATGCCATACTCGTTGCCCGTCGTGACGATCGTTTCGTTGGAGGAGGGGATTTGAGGACCGGGATGAACGGTTCGCTATCTAGACGACTGTGTAGGGGGGGTTCCATTCGTGAACTGGTGTTCGTATTCTTCGTCAAAGTAATCAGGACCCTCGTCTTCGTCGTCGTCGTCGTCCTCAAGAACGGATCTCAAGTACGAAGCGGAGCCGTGGCGGGAGGCGGCGGTATCTATGTGTAGGGGTTGGATAGGGTGCCGTCCTCGGGAATATCTGGGGAGGTGGGACAGAGGCACGCGATTAGTCTTCCAAACTCTGTAGAAGCGGAATAGCATGTATAGGCCATATCATGCTTGATCGGTAGGTAGCCGGGGAGAAAAAGGAGGGTCTGCACAAAGACCGGGGAGAGGAAAACCGGGGTCATTGCTGGTCGCGTACCTGTTCGGGTTCTTTTGTACTGATATATTTGAGTCCCCATCCACCGACAAAGGGGATAGTGGTCTGGACACGGGTGCAGTGGGAATTGAAGTGGGTTTATCTCCCTCGAGCGAAATGGGAGAGGAGGGGTGGTCAGGGCCCGAAGTCACTGGATCACCATTATGCGGAAGAGGTTTCCTTCGGACTGGGGGAGTAATTGGAATGGGATTGGGACTAGAGAAGCTCTCTGAATGGGCGGGAGAGCCGCCGAACCCAAGAGGAGACGCCATGAAACACCCTGGTCCGTATCAAAAAATAGCCATAGATCGACGGTCGTTCATGTCGATTAGCACGGGAAAGAGAACGGCACGCGCCAATGAAACGACCAAAAGGGTAAGGATTATTCTCAGGAGAATATCAGACGAGAAGGGAAATGGGAGAAAAGGAGAAAGTCTTGGTACACGACAACCCGGGGCGATTGGCGTAAACCGCCCGTGGGTTCTCCATTTCAGTAGCGCTCGGGACGAGTAAGCGTGGGTGGAGCGCAGGGGGGGGCTGACGTGGGTCTGGACTTGCATCGATTCAATTGGTACAGATATATTGTGCAATGGTGCTCTGGCCGGTAGGATCGACATCGCCTGAACCTACTATCAAGTGTGATGGTTGTTGATAGTACGGAGTACTCGGTAAAATGCTCTATACTTGTCGATATACGGAGGATTTGGAGTATACGGAGTACGGTGACAGGGCTCAAAGATGAAAATAGAACATTCAATAGTGTGAAGTGACACAAAGAACCCCTTGAGTCGTGGAGGAGAGGTTGGCCCGGGCTAATGCTTGGCAATTCAGGGGTAGCCGCCTTTCAAGGCTGTACTAACCGGTACCATGCACGTACTTTTTTGTGACTTCCTTATCTTTCCACAGGTGAAAAATACTTGAATGTACTTTATGTCTACCTTTTGCATTTACATTCAATATTGCCATGATCATACGGAGTATATCTACAACAGACATATTCTACATACTCCGTATTATACTCTATACAATAATATAATAATATAATAATATATCCATATAAACTTTGTATATTACCTTCAACAGAAACTTGAACTAAATAACAATCTGCAATATATTAAGGGGGCCATCGAAAGAAAAACTTCACAGTGGAGATATTGCCCCTTTTCCCCTTCGGGTCCCTCTACAACATATAGTCCAAGCTTCTCAATTTTGTGAAAAGACCAAGGTTATTTCCTGACAGAAGAACGTGCTCAAGCCAATACTACACGCTAATCACTGTGCCGTGTCCAATCAAAGTGTCCAATCAAAATGGGACGTCGATCGACACAGCGTCTCGCCAGACACTCGGGCCAGCGCGTGGTGCCGGCATGTGTTGCTTCAACGGGCTAAGCGCCGGGTGCTAAAGAACTGTTCCTGCATTGTATCACATCAGGAAGTTGGCCAATGTGGTTGTATTTTGGACTCCGTACGGAGTCCAGGCCATAGACATGACATTACAGAGCTGAATCCCGAGTCATTCAGCGCTGAAGACCCCACCTAAAATGGATCACTTACTGCAATTCATATGGATTATTTTCGCGGCTGGGTCTGATTGGACAACCATTTGTTCGTTACTCCAGCCCAGAACTCAAGGATTCAACTCTATGTTGTATATCGATGTCATGTACGGAGTATACAATATACATATGTAGACATACTTTTTCTCAATCTCCTGTGTGGTCAAGAAAAGGCTCGGCACTAATTACCACACTATCCTTATTTAACACTAGGTACAAATATTAAAATTACCAATTCGTGTCTTCAACCCCTTATCAACTCCATTAGTTGTTTTACTCAGGGCGTTTATGCGCTGTGTTACGCCCCGTGGAGTCCATTGTTTCACTGGTCTGACGGGGTACCACGTATGAAAATAGACTGGGTGTTACTATCCCAGCGACTGTGATATAAATACCCTTGCAAGGTGGCTTGACCTATTGTATGAAATTAATGATTCTAAAATGCGGCTCCATAAGGGTCCACTGACTTGAGAGCTTAACACCCCGAGACAGTGTTACGTAGCACATGGCATGTTGCTTTTCATATTTAATATTTCAGACTAAATTGGGGATATTCTGGGTAACTTGATCCGAAACATGTGCCCAACCTTCCAATTCAAGACCACTCCGTACGGAGCAGTCAATATGTAGAAGTAGCTGTCTCAGTCCCCCTGCACGTCAACAAAGAAGAGGTGGCTTATGCACCACCGTTTGATCCACCCCTTTCCCGCAGTCTAAATCATATCTCACCCTTGAATTTGTTCCATAGGTCAAAAACAGAGCTCGTGCCTGTTGGGCGATCAGTGATTTTCTGGCTTTGTTTAAATCCCAGCCACTGCTGTTCTGTCATTAGAAGCAGTTGAGAGTGTCCAGATCCATCGGGCGGCTAGATATCTCGATGCTGCATTTGCACTGTTTCAAAGGCCCTTGCTCTTTGGAATTTCCTGGACAGAATAGAACATGTATTCTGGGCTTATGCGACATAATTTGGTGCGATATCTGGCATCCCGGACAGTCTTCTATAGAAATGGCGGTGAGCATAGGGCCAGGGATCACCACCTCAGCGCTTCCGTTTCAAATCCTTCTTTCTCCGTCTCTTTGTTCCCTGACCCAAAGACATGCCTCGCAGATTTACCATTTTCCAGCCTCAGGATAGTACTCCGTAGGTGATTCGACAGGGTTATGCCGCATGCAGCTGGACCCACGACAAAGACGATGCGATCCTAGTCACCTGAAATCCTTTTCACGGGGCATATGAATGTGTCGAGGGCTAACTCAATTGGCACCTACTACTGATATGTATACCCGTTCCTCGAGGATTCTACATGATTAGGTCGATCGTGATGGACGATACGACGATACTCCCAGTATGATGGATAGTCAGAGGGACTTGAGTGTCAGACCAATCATGCAGGCTGTTGGCACTATCACGATTTACCCCGAAAAAGTATTACAAACCCCAAGAGTATTAGTATTCCAGACAAGACGAGAGTCCCTTCCATGATACCTATAGATATTCTCCCACTAAATCCATGCGCTGGCATGAGAGTAATAACTACCCATTCGATAATTGGGATTATACCCTCGCCTAGTCCCAAAGACATTCGTTATTACAAAATGTCCATTTATGCTTTCATAGGTGGTAAGCCAGGCGATACACCCAAGGATAGTATGAAAGAAACCGGGAATGACGCCGTATACAGCCCCAGCGGCAGCAGCAACATTGTAAGGGCAGATATCGTAGCCTGCGGTTTCACATTTCAGGCATTAGTCATCAAGAAGTGCAACAGGAGCAGCGAAGAGAGTGCTCCCAAAGCTTTCATGTATAAAAGAGACAACAAATGACCTCTGTTATGTGCCATACGAGCAAACACATATCCCCCTAAGGCATCGAGCCCCAAAACAACAAGTTGTGATTGAGCTTGCCCACCATATAGCCCCCCCCAGCGGCTGAAACACAAATAAACGTTAGCAATGGAGGGCTGCAAGCGGAGTAAAAGCACTTACACTGATATATCCCAATACATTCTCCTGAAAGGGGAATAGCAGCGACAAGAGCCGCAACAAGCAAAGCGCTTGGTGCTATAAAGTATATACTGTTAGAAACAATAACCAAACAGACCATAACCACCAGCTCAAGTTCTAGCCGAGCAATATTTCAGAAGATAGGGCTGCACTCACTTTCCCCGAGAACCAAATTGCTAACCTCCACCGTTACCAGGAGACAAGTTCCAAAGCTACTTGCCACCAAAGCTAACAGTATCCACGCCCTGCTGTTGGCAAACCGGCGTACGCCGCGAATTCAACGAATATTAACACCCCTGATTTAGTGACTCCAGCGAGCGCACCGATTTGCATTGCTCTCGCTGTCATTGGACTCCCGTTGACATGTGCGGCAGTTGCCACTGCAGCTGGACCGGCGGCGGCGTTTGCTGCGAGGTCCAGCGCAGCCAGGGCGAAGAACATCCATACTAAAGTAAAGGGCATAGTAAGTATTGTGTTGAAGCATGATGAGGTTGTAAGGAGGAAGTAATCCAGATCTGCTTTGAGTTTATGGGAAGGAAAAACTGGGACATACTGTTGATAGCAGGACGATTGGTATTATCCATATCCATGGTGAGGTATGTTAGCAACAACCAGTTCGATTCGTGTATTGCAATAGCAGCAGTAACGATACACAAAGCCAAAATATATGCTGATGAGAGCGGGTGTCTTATAAGAAAGTCCAAGTCCTTAGCCAATACTTGGTATACGTATGTATAGGCAAAACCCCCAGGCCTTCGCCGTATGGGTGATCCATGGATGTTATAAGAGACTGAAAGAGCTCCAGGTCCCGTTCCTCAATGAAACAGATAAATCGATCACGAAGTAGTTCCCGGCATGACCAATCAAGGGAATCATTTGCCGAGACAAAGTTTCTGACGTTCCCTAATGAGCCCTAATTTGGCCTTAGCGGCCCCTGCAGTGAGCATCCCTCGGGAGCCACCTGGGGCATCCTGAGGGTGACCCAATCCCAGTGCGATAGATACAACCTTGGCAGACTCAGGCGCTGTCTTTCCGTGTTGTTCAATTTTGAAGAATGGTGTTTTGGACTGGTGCGAGGGTTTCTTGGCACAATGCTACTGCTTAGCCATGTGCCCGGGCACATGCTTTTTCTCGTTTTCTTCTTCGTCTCTTCGCCATGCCAACTGAGAGAGACTCCCCGGGGAGTGTAAAAGCGATAATGGACACTTGAACCGAGACTAAGATATAGGGCGTCTCAAGACTCCAACTCAGATCGTTGTAGCATATCACTTGGGAAGTTGTTAGAGCAATCATTGTGCCACACAAAATGAACTCGACAGTCCGTACCATCGAGGCTAACCCCGATGTATCTGGGGTCGGGGTAAGTCCCATCTCATGTGCCATCATTATCATCCTGTCGCCATTTAGCTCCCTACCTTGAACAAAAGAAGCCCGCAGTTAAATCATCGTCCACAAATTCGTATATCGATCTACGCCTTCTGCCTGGGCGGGTCGATGGTCAATAATCTACTCAGCGTATTTGCCTCAGGAGAAGATCAAGAGGAGTTCTCGCGAGGTGTCTCCTCCGCTCTGGGCTTTCAAGGCCTAGCCCTCCTCTGCACAGCAATTTACCAGACAGTTCAGGGCGAGCTGACACTCTTCCACGCGATATGTGTCGTGCACCTTCTCGCCATACTCGGCATGGACATGGTGAGAAAAGGCCGGTATTCAGGACTCGGCCCATGGCGACTGTATTTCTTCTCCGCAATCCAGGTCCTGGCTTTGGCGGCTTTCCTCGCTTTGAACGTCTATGTTTGGGTGACGGCGCCGCAATTTGGCAGCCAGCCCCAGTGCAACAAGAATACGGCGTATATGGTCTTTGGCGTTAGCATCAAAGCCACTTCTCCTGTATTCCGGTATATCATCCTCGGGACGTTCGGTGCGATTGTGGCTGGTTATGTTCCTACTTTCACGTGTATGTTGCCGCGTCGGTGTGGGTATGTTGTGTACCGGAGACGGCATCCCGACGCTGGAAACAGGACTGAGGGTCAGAAGAGAGGTTGGGTGAATTGGCTTGTGCAGGTTAACCATCCTGTTTACCAGGATCGTCGTGAGCCACCCGAGAGGCTGCATGGCCAGGCGCTGCTCAACTTCACATTGAACAAGGTCGCGTACTGTTCATTCTGTATATATTTGATTGTCTCGCTGGAACAGACTATCCATCGCAATAACTTTGGCCCCGAAGAGAAAATGTCGCCAACGAGCTGCTTAATGTTCTTCTTGCGAGTTGGGATAGGAGGCAAGCTGAAGGTTCTCAGCAGCTGGTGCAGTTTACGCCGGGCACGGGCAACTCGGTGCATTCCTTATCTTCTTGATATATGCATGTCCATAGCTATAACAACTTTAAGATAGTGCAACGCCATGCAGCAAGGCGCTCACAGGCTGATGTCTGAAGTTGTCATGAAGCCATGTTTCGGGCCATCCATATGAGTGTTCCTTGGAAATTACCGCGAGCTCCAATCCTGCCTGTAAGTCTAAATGGCTATGGTTAGTATAGGAGAGGTGAAACTTCGAAGACTGCTGGTCAATGATAATTGCTTGAATACTGTCAATGGAAGGTTTGTTAGAGCTAGAATCCGAATGTGCATAAGGATGGAGGGGAAGTCTCATTTTCCGAGATCGAAGTGACCCTGCAAGTATGACTGCTTCGCCTAGAATCGAAGGCGGGTTGTGATGTAGGAGTAAATTCGTTGTATGAGACCAATTAATTTGTACAGGGCAGGATATATTCTATTTACAAACCCGAGTGGTCTAAGTCTAAGCATGAAAGATCGTAGCCAAGAAGCGTCCAGCTGGCGGCCCACTAAATGGTAGGTAGACATCTAAACAGTTTGCCCTCATTTCATAGTACTGTCAACTAGCTCGCGGTAGATCTTCTTCAGATCAGCGATATCAGCGTTGAGTTCGTCAACCTGCTCGCTCTTCTCGCCCAGCATCTCAAGAGTGGTCTGGTAGCGCTGATCAAGGTCTTCGAGTTCAGCTTCGAGTTCCTGCACACGGGAATCCGAAAGCTGCTTCTCTTCGAGCTCACGCATAAGATCAACAACTTGTTGCCGGGCTTCGTCGCGCTGGGTCGTCACGCGGGCAAGCTCGTCCTTAGATCCGGCGCGCTCACTCTCAAGGCGGCGGACTGTGGCACTCATACGCTCGACCAGCTGCACAGAAGGGCCGGCGCCGACAGTTGACTCGGATATTATGTCGTTGATACCGCGCGGTGGATGTGCTTGGGTGCCGCCGTAGGCTGAAGGGGTGGCAGGAGTACCGGAATCTTCGAAATACTCGTCCGGCTCAAAGGTGATGGAGGGCGCTGCCATGAGTGAGGGATTCGTGTTGATGTGTGGCGGAGAAAGCGTAGCTTGGGTGATTGAGGCAGGGTAAGAGTTTTGCCGAGGCGGCGTGCCAATTTCTGGTGAGGTGAAAGCCATAGTAGATGAGCGCCGGCTAGGAGGGCGGCACTCCGGCTGCCCTGGGGTCATGGCGTCGAGGGTACTCGATCGCCGTAGAGATGCAACGGGTGATACTCCGCGCAGTTGCGACGGGGAGTTCACCTGCTCTCTCCACTTGGCCCGCTCCTCCTCGAGCTTCTGCGCCCACATTGTGTCGCATGTTTTCTTCTGCTCGGCCATGTCCTTTTGCGTTGAGGCAAGGTCCTCTGCCGCTTTCTCGAGTTTTTGTTGCAGCTTCTGCAGCTCTTCCATGCGTTCCTCTAGCCTGCTGTTCAAATCGTGCTCGGCTTCTTTGGCGTTATCTAGTTCCTCTTCGAACTTCTTTAACTTGTGGTTCTACATTCCCGTTGGTTAATCTTGGGGTACACTGAGGCACGGAGTTTGAGATCTTACCATCTCTCGAATCTTCTTCCGAAGGTCGATCTCCCGTCGACCAGCATCATCGCGTTCTTTCTCCACACTAGCCAGGCGTGAGAGCAAAGAGCCCTCTAGTGTGTGCCAGTTTTCACTAGCAGCAGCATATTGAGTTTGCAGGGTCTCGATCTGACGCAAAAGTTTGGCCTGGGTCTCTCCTGTTGCCCCCGATGAAGCTTCCTCTGCGCGGGAGCGAAGACTCTCCATCTTGCTTTCCAAGACAGACTGTTCGCCTTTCAATTCAGCCTCGAGCATTCGGGCTCTTTCTTTCTCTTGGTCAATCTTCTCCTTCAACTCGGTAATTTCCCTCTTGGATCTTTCTTCACTAATGTCGTGCTCAATCTTCAGGTTGCATAGCTCCTCGTCTAGCTCCCTCGCCCGTTGCTTCTCTAGCTCTAGAGCGTCAGAGTTCGCCTTTGTCTCGGCGGCTTCGGCGCGGGAAACAGCCCGACTCAATTGCGATTTTATCTCTTGGACAGTCTGGCTGAGCGCATTGCGTTCATTCGTAACAGCTTCCAAGTCTTTAGTCGACTTTGTTTGGGATGACAGAGACTCGATTGCCCTCTTCTCTGCGGCCTCTGCCCGCTTGGCTCTTGCTTCGGAGTTGGCCAAGTCTCGCTCAAGCTTGTCTGTCTTTCTCTTCATTTCAGCCTGAGATTTGGTGTTTTCGGTAAGTTGCTGACGCAATTTCTTGATCACCGTGCGGTGGTCCATCTCCGACTTGGACAGCTTCTGCCCTTCTTCAAGGAGCAATGCGATCTTCTCATCTTTCTCTAGGAGTTGCTTTTGCGTACTCCCTGGGGTAGCACTCGCCGCAGCATTTTTAGCCGATTCCGCAGCATCCTTAGCGAGGTATTTCAATTTCGACTGCAACGCATCAATACGTTCAATATAACCATGCATCTCTTCTTGCCATTGAGACTCGGCAGTTTTACGCTCAGCCCGCAAGCGAGCGATATCTGGGTTTTCGCCCTCCTCTGGTACTTCTGATGGCGATTCAACGCTAACCCGCGGACTATCACCCGAAGCAAGATCATTCAGTACCGAATCGCGCTGCGAATCTGACATTTCTTGACTAGCTTTGGCTGAGTCGACTGACGGTTGAACCACGTCTACGGATGTCCTGGGCGCGGAGTCTGTGACACTGATCTCCGTCGAAACACGCGGTGATACCCCGGAGTCGTAGCTTATTCTCGGTGAGGCCAACTTAGCTGGATTGCTGTCGTCATTCGATTGAGAAGCCTTGGGGTCTTCCACCGCATTATTGACCGATGCAACGCTGGAATCAAAGTCCATACTCGACCGAGCCCCATTGCTAGGTACTGGACTAGCAGGCGGTGATGAGACTCGGCTCTGAGGAGACTTGGAAGATAGACTTGAGGTATTTTGCTTCACCATAGCTCGGGCTAGACGTTCCTGAAGCCGGTCATTTCTTCGCGCGGTCGATGAACTGCGGGAAACCGCTGAAAGATGTTAGCCAGTACTACAGGTCGCGTACGTGTTGTGGATCTCATACAAGGAACAGGAGCCTTTGTCGGTGATGCTTCTCCGCCCTGGGTTTCAGTAGGCTTTGCAGTAGAGTTGGATTGGTTTCCCTCCTCATCCATCAAGATGTGATCCAGCCGAGACTCGACGCCCGCTACTGCCTGCTGGAAAAAAGAACCCACCCCCCATTTTGGCTTTTGCGTCTGCGAGTTTTGCGCCATCGTGGCAGAGTTTACTGTATTGGAAATTGCGATCAGGCTACTAAGCGGCAAATGCCTCGTGTCGCATTCGCATGGATTCGGTGGGGGCTGCGCTCGGACGTCGACTTGGATTATCGTGGGGACGTTTCAGAACCAATTCGACGACAACTATTGCTAGATGTGTCGATGCTTAGGTGGCAATGGCAAGCACTTGCTGCGAGGGCGAAACGATAGAGACTGGTAGGATTTGAGCCGAATTCGAGGTACTAGGCTGAAACCCGAACAAAGATTAAGACGCTGGACCGATAAGACAGTGAACGTGAGGCAAATGATCGGCAAGGGAAGACCTATAGAAACAAGAAAGACGATAGAGAAATAGGAAGCGGGAATCAAAATAGAGAACAGAAATCAGAAGTTGAGGCTATGCGTTGAGATACCGTCGGTCTTGGCACAGGCTTCCGTCATCCCCAAGCTCCCCCGTCTCTCTGGACACACCTCCCAGTTTGTATCATTCACAGCCAGCGACACTCCTTTTCTGGCTTTAAGTTCCTCCAGATTACACTCACAATGTCGCTGGAGCCACCCACTTACCTCAGTTCCCTCCAGAATAACATTCGAGCTCGGCCAATTCCATGGGAGGGTGCCGTCCGAGCGGGCAACATCACCGATGACCACCTGAAGAAGATCAAGGCGGTGGACAAGGTGCGCAAGGATCAACGCCGCCAAACGATAGAAGGAGATCTTGCTGCATACACAGATCTGTTGGCTGGTGGCGCACAGGGAAAGAGTGTCTTGGACTCGGCCTCTCGAAGGACCGATATCGTGCAGTATATACTGGTGCTGGCCTCGGACTTGATTCAAGGTATATGCTACTGGCCGAGCTGAAGCTCCGAGGAAATACGCTGAACTGATATTTAATAGATGTGCCTTCTTTGGCCAACTCGCTTGTTTCTCACCCAGAACCGTACAAGCCCTTCCTACCGTTCCTGCAGCATTCGACAAACGCCGAAGACCCCATCCCTCTGCTCACGTCCACCTTCCTCACGGCGCTCGTATCGCACAGTCTCGTTGCTTCATCCAAACCTGCGCCACGCGACAACGAAGCTCTCCCACAGCTCTACACCTATCTTTCTACCTTAACCAAGAACCAGGACAGTGGGCTCCAGGATATTGGTGTCCAAGGATTCTCAGAGCTGTTGAGAACTAGCCGAGCTCGAGAGATCTTTTGGGCACAACGTCAAGAGACCCTGGCCCCCTTGATCGACACTCTTCGAGCTGCGGCAGGGGCTAAAGACAACGTCGGCAACGCTAGCACACTGGGAAGCAGCAGTCGCAGCGTCGAGCCTGGTCTCGCCGGTGGTGTTGGACTCCAGCTTCTATATCGGGTGCTCCTTGTTCTGTGGCAGCTTGCATTCGAGGGAGCACTCGTTGGCGATGAACTTCAAGAGTAAGTGATCTGACAACCAGGCGATCGCTTTATACTCTGAGCGGCTACTGACCCCACTTAGGAACTATGAAATTATCCAACTCTACATCCACCTTCTGCGTCTCTCACCGAAAGAAAAGACTACCCGCTTGCTTATTGCAACTTTGTACAATCTTTGCTCCAGCAACCGGACCACTCTGCTACCCATCGCCGTGTTCCTTCGACTCCCCGCCCTCCTGACCAACTTGTCTGGTCGTCATCTGACCGACCCCGACCTACTTGAGGATCTCAACGCGCTATCTTCCATGTTGGAGGAGTATACCAAGACACAGACCACCTTTGACGAATATGCCGCCGAAGTCCAGACGGGCCACCTGCGCTGGTCGCCCCCTCACAAGAACCCGACCTTCTGGAAAGACAACGCTCGACGAATCGTAGAGGAGTCGAACGGTGCTTTGCCCAAGAAACTAGCTGAGATTCTGTCTAAGAGTTGGGATAACGACAAGCAGGTGCTGGCTATCGCTTGCAGCGACGTAGGGCACTTAGTGAAGGAGGTTCCCGAACGCCGTGGGCAGTTGGAGCGACTGGGCCTAAAGACTCGGGTGATGGAATTGATGGTTGATCAAGATGAATCAGTACGGTGGGAGAGCTTGCATGCGGTCGGCGAGTGGCTTCGATATACCTTTGAGGGCTGATCCCTCAAAGAGGATTTGATATGTTGATGGCTTTCCGGGATGAACATATACTCTGGTTGGCATGTACTGTGTATTTTCTTGCCATAGCGCATACTCGATTTCTGCTTTTTTTTAGGGAGATCTTAGAATCATACTCATATGTGAAATCCATGGCCCCTAATACTTCAAATGGTGGATCTTGGGATCGACCGCTAAATGGTCCAAGATGTGCAACGGTGCAAGGCAGAACACGACCCCTCTATTTCTCTGTAGAAACCTAATATAATAACTTTTAATAGCATCAACCCCTATTGCTGTTCCCCAGAATTTATTTATATTGCCACGCGGGCGGTTATGTCCGGGGTGTCCCCGCAGGAATTCTTCGCCGAGAACATCATCCCACCAACCCACAGCACCCATGTCGAGATCCTTCACAGGCTGCAAGAGATGTAAGGCACGCCGACAAAAATGTGACGAGCAGAGACCGAACTGCGGTCGCTGCCAGACTGCCGGCGAGCAATGCCAATATGCAATGCAGTTGCAGTGGGGTGGACGGGCGTTCTCGCGATCCCGGTTTGGTGCTTGCGTCGGAACGGGAGGCATGCAGAGACTTGGTATGTACTTTATACCAGAGGGGGCTTGTACGTAGCTCTGACCGTTCTAGAATATTCACCAGGAGAGTTCATTTACACCACCAAGACGGCGGTGCAGCCAGCCAGCGCCAGTACCGGATCAGATCTCACTCTGTCGCAACCCGTCGATCCCTTCTCGTCCTTGTCGTCTAGTCAAAAGGCCCTCCTGCACCATTTTATCAACGATGCATCACAAATTACGGCGTGTCATTCGGGAATGCAACAGGATATATGTCGCATGTTGATCCCAATGGCGCTTCAGACTCCCTCATTACTCTACGCTACTACCGCCCTATCGGCGATCCATATCCAAGCCCTACACAACCAGTCCGAGAGCGTAAAATCAGCACCGGATATTGCCCGGTTAATGGCTCTCAGTCTCGAACATTTCCGAACAGAGCTGCAGAATCCCTCATCCAAGGACCCCGAGGCGCTGGTGGCGACAGCTCGGACGCTCTGTCTAGCTGAGATCCATTCCGGGGCGATAAACCCGAACTCATGGAGAGCACATATTGACGGGGCGAGAGCATTGATGAGGGCATCGGATGCCGCTGGGGAGGATTCCTTGCGGTCTACAAGCGGCTTCCGGCGGTATTTGGATCGTTGGTACTGGTCGATCGTGTCGCTTACGGCACTGACGGGCAATGGTCCACCTATTGGAGATATCTCGGACTTCGCCTCCTCTGATTTGATGGGGCTGGGCGGGTCTACCGATTATCTAGATGATTATTGGGGATTCAGTGTAGACCTTGCGGCTGTCTTTAGGCAGATCGGCGCCGCCGCCTGGCGAAGCCACGAAGTCGAAAAGGCTACTCAGGGCTTTGTCGCAGGAGAAGTTGATGCCAGTGTTGAAGATGATGCTGCGTCTTTGGAGTCCGCAGTTCGACAGCTCATGGATCGTGACTCAACCACACAGCCCTCGTTTTACCCTAGTGCCGCAAAAGGCTTATCTGCGGAGAGCGCACAGCAGCTCCTACTCTGCAACGAGGCATTCCAACACAGTGCGCTTATTCAGATCCACCGACGACTTCGAAAAACGCCAACTATGTCGCCAGAAGTGCAGCAGTCGGTCCGACGTATCCTGGAGTGCACCGCGCAGATCGGGCCATCATCGGGTCTCTCACCTTGGGTAATGTTGACGACACCGATCTTTATTGCGGGCTGCGAAGCGCGCGGTCAAGATCGAGATACAGTCCGACAACTGCTGTCGTCCTTGCACGACACTATTCGCGTTCCGAACGTTCTTCAATCATTGAAATTCCTCGAGCAGTATTGGGCTAATCAACTGAGTGAGGAAGAAGACTGGAGCCATTTCCTCGGTAAGAATTTTTCTTGGTCATTCCGTTGTTCATGCTAACATCTCCAAGAACGAATGCAGTTCGATTTCATCCCTTACTAAGGATACCAGCTGGCGAGAGCCTGTTATGCCTCATGTGCAATGATTCATGTTTTGAGTTCTGGTTGTATATATTATCTTCTTTTGTTGCACTATAACTTTCCGTGTCAACAAGTCGGTGTTGGCAGGGGTTTTGGCGTGCATATGTACCTATTTAAGCCCTGGCGCTTGGAAGTGGCGAATGGTAAATATTTCTTATATTTCTTTTTAGCAAGTCTGCAAAATGCCTTCTCCTTTTGAATCTAACACTTCTCTTCTCACCTATATTCAAAAGTCTAACTCTTGAGTATTAGTCCGACCAAGGAATTGAGACGAAAGACGCCAAGGATATACGAAGACGGAGCTAAGCAGGAGATATCATGGCGGATCTAAGCGGCTAATCTCCGAACATAACGACATAGCAAATTTGTAAATGATGCGATGAGTCAAAAATGATGAACTGGTCATTTTTCCAACGTTAATTCCCGTTATAGGTTAGAGTATATAGCATAACGTAAGGCAATACGAGTCGGAGTCGGGTGAATTCATCTAAGAAACCCTGGGATGGCGTTGATGCGCCATTCTGATTGGCGCAGACTCTGATCTTCAGCCCAAGGATCGTATAATATCGGATTATCGATCAAAAGATTACTTTGAAATCAGGTTGATTCCTAATACTCGGAGTTTAGTTATTATTCAACCGATTTGAAATAGATATATGTAGGTTATAGTAGTGTGCGAAGGAAGTATATATAGGCTAGTCCACCTCTTAATATAAGCTTAATTGATAGTATCTCATCCAATTCAGCTATAACAACCCAAGGGTTATCTTTCTTATCCAAATGGCATCTATCATTCGAGATGCCCCATTCGGGCAGCTTGTTCGTCTCTTGACAAACAATAAATACTTCCAATACCCCGAAGAAAAGCCTGACTTCAAGCTTCCCGACACATGGCTCCAGTTGTTGAACTCCAATGGAGACGGGAGCGACGAAAAGAAGGCCATCCAGCAAGACTCCACCAGAAGCCCTGAAGATAGTGAGCCCCTAAGCCGGGCGTCGACCGAAGCATCCATACAATTCACCGAAGCTCGCCTTGAGGCCGACGAACAACATGAAATCGAGAAAATCAAATCCATCCCCATCGCGCCCAAGAAAACAAAAGATGGTTCCATCCTTGTTGATTGGTACTATACCGATGATTCGGAGAACCCACACAACTGGTCCAATGGCAAGCGCGCTTTCATTACTATTTTGATCTGTCTATACACCTTCGTCGTGTATACCACTTCTGCGATCTACACCTCCTCAACAGAGGGTATCATGAGGGAGTTCGGTGTGAGCACCTTGGTCGCTACTTTGGGATTGTCACTTTATGTTCTGGGGTATGGCACCGGGCCATTGGTCTTCTCTCCACTGAGTGAAATCCCCGTGATTGGACGTAATCCAGTCTATATCATCACGATGTTCCTCTTCGTGATCATCTCCATCCCAACTGCCTTCGTGGGCAACTTCGCCGGTCTGATGGTGCTGCGCTTCCTGCAAGGATTCTTTGGCTCGCCCTGTCTTGCATCTGGAGGTGCTTCCATCGGAGACATGTATAGTCTAATGAACCTGCCTTTTGCCATGATGGCTTGGGTTTCTGCAGCCTACTGTGGACGTAAGTTTCCCTTCCTACTTTATCTACACCCAATATCCGTCCATCTACTAACAAAACTCCACAGCCGCCCTCGGCCCCCTCCTCAGCGGCTTCGCCGTCCCCGTCAAAGGCTGGCGCTGGTCCCTCTTCGAATCAATCTGGGCCTCCGCCCCAGTCTTCATCTTGATGTTCATGTTCCTCCCAGAAACCAGCAGCGCAACAATCCTCCTCCGCCGCGCCGCCCGTCTCCGCAAAATCCACAATAACAACCGCTTCATGTCGCAGTCCGAGCTCGACCAGCGAAACATGCGTGTTTCAGACATCGCCGTCGACGCCCTAATCAAGCCCATGGAAATCACCATCAAGGACCCCGCCGTCCTCTTCGTCCAGATCTACACAGCCATCATCTACGGCATCTACTACTCCTTCTTCGAGGTCTTCCCTCTGGTCTACCCAGTCGACTACAACATGAACCTCGGCCAGATCGGTCTAGTCTTCCTGTGTGTGCTGGTTTCATGCATTATCGGAATTGCCGTCTACGCCAGCTACATCCACTTCTGGATGAACCGGCGCATCCGTCGCTTCGGCTTCCCTGTAAATGAGAAGCTTCTTATCCCCGCGCTGCCTGCTTCCTTTGGTCCTCTCATTGGTCTTTTCCTCTTTGCTTGGACCGCACGTGCGTCTATCCATTGGATCGCGCCTACCATTGGTATTACCATCTATGGCGCTACGGTTTTCATCGTCATGCAGTGCATCTTCATGTACATCCCGCTCACCTACCCCAAGTACGCGGCTAGTCTGTTCGCTGCGAATGATTTCTTCCGCAGTGCGCTTGCTTGTGGTAGTGTGTTGTTTGCGCACCCGCTGTTTGGGAACTTGGGTGTTGCTCGGGGTGTCAGTCTTCTTGGTGGACTGAGTGTTATTGGGATTATTGGTATCTGGTTGCTTTACTTCTATGGTAGCAGGCTTCGTGCTTTGAGCAAGTTTGCTGTCTCGGATCCGGTGGAATGAGTATATCTTTTGATCTGTTTGCGATTCTTAACCAGTTGTTGCAGGATATTTGTTGATGGCGGTACAGGGAATAATGTTGGGAAAGACGAGTAGACAAAGAGCGGCGTTATATTTAGCGACCAACGTGCAATTGTCATGAATAACGAAAATATTAATATTTAATCTGAGATATCCTGTCCCTTGAATAATTGTACTTTCTGAGGTATCGCATGAAGAGACGGGGACGCATTTGGGTCTTTTCTGGACCCCATACGGAAAGACAACGACTTGGTCCGGATTATGACATTCTCAACCTTAGAAATTACAAATTGCTTGATTCTGTGCGCCTGATTACAATAGCTGAGTGCTAGGCTTTCTAGGCAGCACTTGAAACGTTAGTACCACTAGCACCTCACCTAGCTTGCACGTGGGACGTCTACCCATATCATGTGGTAATCTATTTCGGAGAATAAGAAATACTATGTTTTAAATGTGGGATGGAACTCTCAACACTCTGGCTAAGTTAACCGTATTGTTTCTTCTATGGGTAATAGGAAGGGACCGAAAAAAGGATAACTCTGGAATGATTATTCTAGAAAGATCCTGCGAGACCATTATCCACAGAGAGAAGTTATATCCTCAGGGACGTAGGGGCTCATGATATCAATCAGCTTCGAGAGAGGGACCCAGTCAAGAACACCGTGGATGCTTCGTATGGGATGGCCACTATACAAAACCCGAGCGTAGAAGGAGTCCACGTCCTCGCTATCTTTCGTCTCCCTAAAAAATCGTTAGAAAACCCCAGTATCCCAGGAAACGGCCTGACTTACCAAACTTCAAAAGCAACGTTTGATGCCATACCGGGCCAGCGAAGCGTCTCGATTCCCAAAGCACCCAGGATAGGACCGATATCCCCATCATGGATGAAGATGTGGCTGTAATCAAAGGACGACTTCCCGTCCAGGACAGCTTGCAGACGAGAAATGATCTCGCCAATAAACAAGCCCTCGACAACCTGGATGTACTTGACCGCATCCGGGTTCGTGCGCCAGTAGTAATTCCACTCCCAGTCACCAGCACGGAAGACCTCCTCAGCCATCTGCATCGTGACACAGGCTGACGAATTGGTCAGACTGCAGGGAAGCTCATAGCCGTTGCAGAGACGACCCTGGAAGTTATCCGCAAAGTGGTCAAAGGTACTCTGCCACGAACTCTCCGTCGCGCCCAACATAGCGCCCAGCTTCGAGCGCAACTCCTCGGTGACAGCAAGATGCTCTTTCCACTGCGTGGTAGTCTTCATACTCGACAGAGTAGAGCTGACAGCAGGGCAAGAGTATCCGCTGTTTACAGTATTCACAGACGTGACCATCTGGTGCAAGGGTAGAGCTCCCTTGTGGTCAGGCCACATGCCGCGCAGGACCGCGCCAGCCGAGGCCTGGGTAAGAGCGGACTCGCTGGAGCGGAACCAGACGCGGTTGTTTGGCTCCGCAGGGATCAAGCCGAGTTTCTCGCCGTAGACGCCCCACAGGTCCTTGCCGTGCTGATATCCGTCCTGGACTCCTCCGATGGTCATCTGGGGGTACTGACAGGTGCCGTTTACGCCGGGTGTGAAGGGGTTGCTGGGGTCCTGGTATGTCTGTGCGTACATTGGCATGGGCTGGATGCCGCTTGCGCTGTTCGGGCCTGCGTAGAGATACGGGCGCACATCATCGCAGTGATATGCTTGGTTCTAGGAAAGGAGTTAACTTAGACTGAGAGTCGATTTGAGAGTTGCTTACCTCTCCGCCTGGGAGAATGTTGTACGGAGTTCGCCGCTGGTGGCGCTGTAGATACTCCAAATACACAAGCTTTCCCTCAGTTGACCCATTGGCTAGAGCTTCAGGGAGCTCGTATTCCTCTGAACGAGGATGCGGCATGGAGCAGTAGTCATAGGTGCCAAAGGGGTTGCCTCCGGTTGGACCATTGGTTGGAGCTTCATAAATACCCCCATATGTCTCAATCGAGCTGTTGCTGATGTATGATGTATCATTCAGCTTCGGGGGATAGAAGGAGTCCCCCGGGGTTTGAGCCAGCGCTGAGGCCGCCGCGGAAAGCAAAACGAGACTGCGCATGACGGGGAGAGGTTTGAGAGAGAAAAACCAGCTCTGTCGAAGACCTTCGAAGATGTATATCTCTGAAGTAATTGCCAATGACCCCAGGATGAGAAATAAAATGAAGCTCCACCGCAGTCGAGCCAGTCGCGACTTGACAATCGGTGCACGTGGCGTCGTCAAGTCAACCTGGGTGCCAGCAGCCATGTGGCTTTACATAGCAATAGCCAATTCGGGGCTAATTATTCTCAACATCGGATGTGGTTTACATATGTTGCATGTTATGTGTAGTTGAGGTGATGTCCACTGGTCCACGGGTGTTTCCCCAATGTTTCCCCGTAACCGCGAGGTCTTGGCACCCCCTGCCCCCTGCCAAATATTGTCTCCTTTCAGCAACCATAATGCTACTCCGTACATATTTTAAAAGTTTCCAGATTTAATCTGACAATTTGATCATCTGTTGACCAAACTCGCAGTATTTTCACAATGATGAGTCTACAAGGTTACTTATGCAGTCTATCTATGTTCTAACATGCATGTAGCGACGAAGACGAGACATTGGACGAATATTCTCCTAATCATCCATACTATCCGTCCTTTTGGTCTCATGGTGAAAACAATCGGGAAAATTATATTGACGGGATAGCCGCTCTTCATGTGGGTTTCTCAGATATACCGAGAGGACTTTTAATGCTCCGAGGGGCATAATGTGTTACGCCTATGATATGGTCTTCAACGAAGGGGATGGGGTTCTGCCCATTGCCTTCATGTAGACCGGCAATTCTTCTGGCCAGTGCTGAGTCTTGGGGCTTGTGTCGAAAGATTGTCCAGGTATGGCTTTTTCTGGACAGCCGGAGCAGGTAGACAGGTATGACAATCACTTGAGTGTGGGCGTTGTCATAGTCGTACTCGTCATTATTGAAGTCGAGCGCAAAGTAGGTTTGTCGTGGCCAAACTTCCACCGCCAAAAGCCGTAATGTAGCCTTTTCTTTCCAAAAATCAATGAAGCTTTCGATTAATCCTCGAGTCGAGCCCAGATAATCTTCAGGGTTCAACTTTTCTGTAGGCAGATCACCTAGAATTCGGATTGAACGATGCGTTTCAAGGGCATCGGACACAGCCTGGTTCACTTTCTCCATGGAGTATAGAAAGATCCTGTCAATTTTAGGTAATCCAAGTGATAAACCTTGGAACCTTGGAAGGAATGTAGTTAACGCAGGGTTCTGATGTCATCTCAGGGAACTTATGTTGTATAACCCAAGACAAGCGGTGAAACTTATCATCCATGGATGTCATTGGTTGCTGAGGCAATTCCTCTAGGGTTGCCCTGCCTTGCTTATGACTTAGAGGAACTACTAAGTAACGGCCTTAGGCTCCGAGCGTATATAAACCCCATAAACGGCTCGAGAGTCATATCCCGCCTATTCACCACTATAACTTACCGCCCTAGTAAGTCGTGTCTACAAAGCTATATAACTTCCGAGCTAGCCAATTTCAGGGGCTAAAGTAGATTTTATGTACGAAAAGTTACCTATTCTCGAAGGAGAATCCCGTACCAAGTAAGTCGATGATGGTGACAACGTAATAATCGAAACGCACGTTGGAGACTATGTTAGGTATTTGTGAGTGAGTGGAACAAACAGTCAGATTGCAATACCAATAAGATCGGACACAATGCCCTTGTCCTCGGCTGACGTCAAGCTCTCCACAAGACTTGCCCAGCTCGGTATATTGATATTGCGACTAGAAAGAAACCCCATCTTCCAAGTTTCCCACTTCGGTGTATCCAAAGAGCACATGAGACTAGCACAACGGGCAACCTCGTGCTTCTCAAGAATATCCTCCTGGTCAAGGCAGATGCACCTCCACGCATCGTCCACCTTATACACATACTCCCAGACGTCACAACACTGGCTGTACTTGATATTCTGCAACTCAAGCCAACCAGATCGCACCAAGCTCCAATCAGAGGGTTTGCAGTGTTTTTCCAATTTTTCCCACATCTTCTGTGGATTTCGAATGTTGCGAACAATCAGCCTGGTAGTGGCAGATAGGTTTGTATTAATGATTTTTCTCGCCGCCTCGTTCAAACTGTCTAATTGGCTTTCCAAGTAATGTGATTGAGGGAGTTGACCGATTTTACCCTCAACCAAATCCAAAAGCAGATTCCGGCTCAGAATAAGCTTCATTTTGCGGCGCCAGATGCGGTAGTCGGATCGGCCGCGCAATGGTGAGCAGTTGCATTCTATTGGCAGATCATCATCCTCGAGCACACTTCTTAAACTGAAGGTACGTTCGACTAAGACCTCTGTTTCGGTAGTTGTCCAAGGCATGGGTTCTCTGAGAGGTTCAGACGCAACCGTTGTCTCAATGGGCATTTTCTCAGCGGAATTGACCCGGCGCCTTTTTGCGGGAGAGCTTAGCGGTTCGTCTCCCGGGAGTTCTTGCCCAGAGAGGGATCGTTTCACCAATGGTGTTGAAGAGGCCATGCTGTTGACTCTTGAGGCGCAGACCTAGCTCGGTGGATAAGCAAGCCCAACACAAGTCAGGGTAGGGCAATGAGAATTGACAAGGAATATTGTGAATTGTAAGAGAAGAAGAAGAAGAAGAAGAGGAAGCATTGAAATAGTGATATATGACGTCGTTTGGTTATGACAAGCGACGATCCATGCCGAGCAAGGGGGGGGTGGGCACCGTTTATATGTGCTTAACGTGTCGCCAGAAGTATGCAATTTTATGTATGACATTATAAGATAATTGGGGAGTCAAAATATGCAGCCCTACATTCTTTGGAAAATCCAGAAACTTGAGATTTTAGATACACTTCCCCCCTTTCCACATTTCATTGCTGGATTCATGACTTTTCCGGCCTATGGAGTACATTCAATTTGCTTCTCTCCTTATACCCCAAGATCGTTTTTGAAACTTTGGAAAGTTGTGTGTATTTGAGATGTTGACGCAGGTTCGCCGAACTTCCCCCAGGACAACGGTGGTGGATGGACAGAATTTCTAAGTACCTATCTCATGCGCTATTTCAAAGGTTTCTCATCACAAGATAAGGACTCAGATAGCTCCATTGGCATATAAGGCCAAAAAAAAGATGATCGACTTCGTAGATGTACCGAAAGCTAAAAACTGTACTTGTTCTTCCCCATACTCACATGCATTCCGCACAACTCCTTAGAACTCTAAACCTCTCCCACTGAATACCCTCACTTTTGGCATAGAAGGCTAGCATGCCAGCAGCTGCAGCGTCCACAAGTGCAAATGGGGCGGCTAAAATAGGAGTCGACGCGCTACCGGCCCCCGCTCGATGTCCAGGTAGCTGATGTACCGGTCAAGTTGGTGGAAGCAATGATGGTACATCCTGCAGAAGTCGTGGTGACATGGTCGCAATCGGCATTGTGAAAGAGCTAGTCATGTATGTTGATACATTTGAGCCTTGATATCAAAGCTTAGAGACGCGTTGTAGATGATAGTAATCGTCACTTCTCGGATGAGTGCTGCTAACATTCCGCCGGAATTAGATATTAATTAGTTGTTGATACAACATTAGATGGAATGAGCAAATACTATATTGTACTTTCTGCTGATTGCCGCCACATATCCTGTGATATCGGATATTCCGCCCTTTTTCAGCAGAGTATTGGCCGGGCCCGAGTGGCCTTGGTTTTATACATTCCGCTCGATGGTGCAAATGGCACCGGCATGAATGGTTTCACCCTTGTAGAGATGATATCCGGAGTGGAGGGAGAATTCTATGCTAAATAAGCCGACGAGGGCAACAAGATTGCCCCCATGACAGAAACCAACTTGAAGGTATTCGGGATATCAACGAATAGTACCGAGGGATGGATGGATACATAGTTGTTCTTGCCGCTGATTGGCCACTATGACAGGACCCACATGATCACATCAACTGGACAAAGCGATCATCATCTTGTTCTGTGTACCACAACGTCATGTCTTCGCATACTGATAATTCTGGTCGGATAAGGACCAGACAGCGGGCCAAAAGAGCATGCGAAATGTGCAAACTGCGAAAGCGGAAATGCGACGGTCACGAGCCATGCACTTGCTGTGTACGATATGAGTATCAGTGTACCTTCAAGCCTTCTCTACGGGAGAAAAAGGCCGCCTCTAAGTCCTCGGTGGCACTGGGCGACGAACCGGAAGCTCAAAAGCTCTCCAACCGAGCCGGCGCTAACCAAGCACACATGGAAGCCAATTCAGGCACTGCTTTCCCCCATCTCCTGGGTATGAGATTGAATCCCCAGAGCGCACCCAAGGTGCACGGCTTTAGCTGGAATCTGGGTCCACGGGATGAGCCTCTAGAGCCCTTCAGCAATATAGCGGATCTGATTCCAAGGGAGGAGATGGAAGAATTAGCCGACCATTATTTGAAGAAGATACATCCTGTGTATGGGGTCCTGGACCCTGAAGATTTGCAGCAAAAGATTGACAGCAGATGGAATGATCCTACGACGGTAGCTTCTTATGACGCTATTCTCTGCGGTGTGGCAGCATTAGGCTCATTGTACTCGGGCCACAAGCAACACCCGACGGAAAGCGCACTTGTTCAGTGTGCAAAAGAAAACCTCGAGACAACCAAAACTACAAAAACAACTCTCCTTCATCATGCGAGTGCTTGGGTATTACGGACAATATATCTCCGGAGCACCAATTGCCCTCATGCATCGTGGATGGCTAGTTGTTCTACGATGCACATCATCGAGGCCATCGGAGCTCATCAGGACCTCGAACTGGCATCTTTAGTGTATTCCGACACTGCAGATGTCAGTTTTAATGAAGAAACCCGACGTCGGCTCTTTTGGGTAGCCACGGTTCTAAATTCGTGGATTTCCTATGAGTACGGCCGATCGCGCGTGACCCCACGAGGTGTCTCATGCAAGCTTCCCTTGCCTCGGAAGGACGACTTTACCACAGACCTCATAAGCCTGTATCAAATCTCGGAATGGCTCGATCCAGACCATGACAATAAGGCTTCTGTCTTCGAAGAGGCTCTGACCCGCGTTGAGGGCCTTACACTCTCCCATGATGCCTTGATTCTCTCGCAAAGTAATTTGGCGCTCACCATATATCGTCGGTTACGAGTTTTGTCGGTGAATATATCAAATGACGTTCTTGTTCGCATCATGCGACTCGGGAACCGCGGCCTCGATGCCGCGATGCGACTAGCTGAAGATCACTCTCCGTGGTGGCATGTTGCCAACCTACCGTTTCAGTTTATCTGTATCTTGCTGGCTATTGACACAAGGGAGTCGCTGTCACATATTGGCCCTGCGCTATGTTCGTTCAGGGCCATTACCAGGCTTTACAATACTCCAACCGTCCACACGGCACTGGAGACAATAGAATCACTCGTTGGTCTCTTCCAGACGAAAAAAGAACGGGACTCGGTTATTCTTAGAGACAGTTTGCAACAAAGGGATGGAAGGACGGCTGAGCGAAGTTCATCCACTCCGCAAGCCCTGGACGTCACTTCTTGGCTGGGAGGGACCGAAAACTTGTCTCTACCTGATGACTTTGACTTTGACTGGAATGAATTTCTAGACGCACAACTTCCCATCTTTAGCTAATTGCAAAACTAGCGCCTAGGGATAGATAAATAGATCAAATTAGAGATGAGAACCTGAATTCAAGGTTGAAAGGATCCCCGCATTGCGTTTATACAGAGTCTCAGTCCGTTGATGTACTTAGGCAGCATGCAATGATATCTGGCTCTAACTCAACCTGGAAATTAGCATAACCTGCACTCTCCTTTCCTTATCTGGGTTCGTATAAAATCCGAACGGCTAAGTAGGAAATATCGGGTAAGTCGGGTAAAACGGAAAAGGGAACGGAAGTAGAAGTATATATAAAGTCTGCACCACAAAGAAAAGCAATAATCTAAATCAGTAGTGAAGATAAAAAGATTTGCTCAAACTACTACTTTCTTTCTAAATTCTGTTTTTCTCCGTCCTTGGATCTGCCCTGGAGCACCCCGCGACCATGCAGTCTTTCCGACAATACCGACGCATGCACAAGGACTTGCAAGAAAGCATTCAATTGCACGGTCTGTACGCCGCTACGGGTGATCAACGTGCACAGCCGACAAACGATATCCTGGAGGATGTCGATGATGCCAGACTGGAGAAGGGCATCCGCTCGGTAAATACTACACCGAAAATCGTGCTACACGACGGCAAGAGAGTGACAGTCCCCGGCGTTAAACCCCATAATGTATCCGAAACCTCTGAACGTCTCGACACAGATACAGTGTTTATTGTCGGCTTCGATGGTCCCGATGACCAACTAAATCCCAAAAACTGGTCCACGGGACGGAAATGGCGGACACTGGGCATTGTTGGTACTACGGGTATGCTGGTCGGATGGGCTTCATCGATCGATTCGACTGTGATCAAACAAGGACAGGAGGAATATGGAGTCAGTGAGGTCGTCGAGTCTCTAGCAACAGCGCTTTTCCTGATTGCTTTTGGCGTCGGCTCTCTTGTGGCTGCACCCTTTTCTGAGACTGTTGGACGAAACCCGGTTTACATCGTTACATTGTTCATTCTTATGATTTTTACAATGGCATCAGGGCTTGCACCAAATCTTGGAGCCCAACTTGCTTTTCGTTTCCTGGCCGGACTGTTTGGCTGTACGCCAATGACCACCTTTGGCGGCAGTATGTCCGACATTTTTGACCCCATCGAGCGAACATATGCCTTTCCAATTTGCTGCACACTGTCATTCCTCGGGCCTTTTCTTGCCCCGATGGTTGGGGCCTTTATTGGCCAAAGCACGCACATCAGCTGGCGCTGGACTGAATGGTGCACGATGATCATGGCTGCGCTAGTGACATCTGCCATCTTCCTTTTTGTTCCAGAAACCTATGGACCAGTACTCCTGGAATGGAAAGCCAAACACCTGCGTGAAATCACGGGTGATCAGCGTTTTGTGGCGGAGTTCGAACTACGACAGACATCGCTCTTCACTCGGCTGATGCACAGCTGCTCCCGGCCTTTCGAATTGTTCTTTAGAGAAATCATGGTGGCGCTCTTTACCATTTATCTCGTCGTCGTCTATATTGTTCTTTTTGGATTCTTGACGGGCTACGAGTTCATCTTTGGCGACACATATGGCTTCGACCAGGGGTCCGTGGGATTGACGTTCATTGGCATGAACGTAGGTTTCCTATTTGCATTTGCCCTAGTGCCTCATATCTACTTCGCATACAAGAAGAGACTGTCGAAAGCCATTGCAAACGGGGAAAAGAGCCTTCCACCCGAGGAGCGGCTTTGGTTCGCTATGTACGGTGCTCCTTGGTTGCCAATCTCTCTCTTCTGGATGGGTTGGACTAGCTATCCCTCGGTTTCCTACTGGTCGCCTTTGATAGCCTCGGTGGCTTTCGGATTCTCCGTCCAGGGAATATTCATATCCACATACCAGTATCTTATCGACACGTATGAACTTTTCGCAGCCAGTGCCCTGGTGAGCGCCACTTTCTTCCGCTACATCGCTGCTGGTGCTATGGTCGTCGTGTCAATCCCAATGTACAGCAATTTGGGTGTGCATTGGTCTCTCACGTTGTTAGGATGTATCTCCGCGTTGATGACACCTGTTCCATTTGTTTTCTATAAATATGGGCATTTGATTCGACAGCGGAATAGGAAGAGGAGTTGAGAATAATGGTCTTGGTGAAATGGACCTATAACAATATGCAAAGTTGTTTCAGTGTGCATTGAGTCGTCTCGACCGAGCGACAAAGTAACCTGTCGCCGATAAAACACCAATAGCCCCAGCAAGCAACGAAGAATTGCTTAACAATATCTCCTCCTGAGCATGACCCACTTTCGTAGCAGCCTTGTTCATGACACGGTCCTTACCAGTTCCCTCGGCAATATAATGCTGCCACTGCACCTTTGAAAGTTCATGTTGGTAATCCATCACAGTCCCACACCAATTATTGGTGATCACCCCGTCATCTCTCTTATACCAGCTGTTGCAATTTGGGTCGGCAAAGCTGGTACGCCGTAGAATAGCTTGGATCCTGTCGTTGTAGCTTTTCAACGCACCCGGCTCTGGCTTGAGAGCCAGTGTCTTTCCTTGTTGGCGGGCTTGCATTACTTCCCCAACTAGGATGTTCAGATATCGTGACTGTGCTTCGATCATGAGGATGATGGAGTTGTGCCCTTTTGATCAGTTAGAACGATTGAAATATGGTGTTATCTGGAACAGGGTATTCCTCACCCAGATTTGTGTTGGGACCATAGAACATTCCAAAGTTGGGCAAATCCTCGACTGTAACACCGTTCAATGCCGTTGCTCCATTTCTCCAGATATCCTCCAAGGGTCGGCCATTTGTGCCATAAATCCGGATGGGATGCATGAATTCCACAGTTTTAAAGCCCGTAGCAAGAACGATAAGGTCGTGTTCTTGCTCTTCTTCGTCGACCTTGATACCAGAGTCTGTAATACATGTGATGCCCCGCGTCTCCAAGTGGACATTGTCACGGGCAAGAGTGGGATAATAATCATCCGTAATGATGACTCGCTTGCATCCCGGCGCATAACTGGGTGTCAGCGTATCCCACAGGTCTGGTCGGTCAGGCAGTTGCGATTTAATCGCATTGGTACATAAGGTCCGAAGCATATGAGAAAGGTCCGAATCTCCGTCTGTGATAGCGGCAAAAAAGTCTTCACGGAACTTCATTTGAAGGGCTCGCTTGCGCCAGTGGAGGGGTGGAACCCATTTGAACAGGGTCTTTTGAAGGGTAGATACTGGTTGATCTAGGCGTGGAATGACCCAGTTTGGCGTCCGCTGATAGATAGTGAGATGAGAAGCAACCCGAGCAACTTCAGGGGCGATCTGGGCAGCAGTTGCTCCTGTAAATGAGTCAGTATACAAGCTTGTAGGTGGGCTCTTTGTCTCTTTCGTCAGTGCGCACCGCTGCCAATGATTGCGATCCGCTTTCCTGTCATGTCATAACTCCAATCCCACCGAGCGGAGTGCATCATCTTCCCTTGAAAATCCCCCAGGCCTGGGATGTCAGGTGTTCGGGGTAAATTGAGTTGCCCGACAGCAGAGACAAGAAAATCGGAATTCAAGACGTAGGAGCTTGAGAACTCGCTGTCTTTCTGCCCTGATAGCACGACGCTCGTCCTCCACTTGGACTCGGTGTCATCCCACCGGGCCTCCTCTACTGTGGAGTTGAATCGAATATGCTTGTAGAGTCCATATTTTTCTGCAACTCCAACGAGATACGCCTGGTCGACGCACAATAATCAGCAATGGCTCGTATATAGCAAGACAGGTCTAGGCCTGGAGGGTCACGCATATTACTAACGTGTATCTCTTCCTGTCCGGGATACTCTCTTGACCAATCAGGATTCTGTTCAAAGGAATAGCTATAGAGCGAGCTGAAGACTAGAATCCATCAGTTTTTGCCACTGCGTAGGTCGAGTATTTCTTACCGTCACAACAGCAGCCGGGATACTTGTTGTCATTCCAAGTTCCACCCACGCTGCTACTTCTCTCGAGGATAACAAAATTGTGAGTTTTGTTCCGTTTGACCAAATCAATCGCCATGCACATCCCTTGATGAAAGGTTAGTGAGATTTATTGGCCTTGGAGGACTCAGTATACCCGATATGCCAGCACCAATAATGACAACAGTTGCATTGGTGAAGTCTTTGTTTCCCACAGGGAGACGTGTGTTAATTGATGCCGACATTCTGGATCAGGTTGAGCATGTACCATTCGAGAGACAAGTAAATCGTGGTGCAGCGCAGCTGGGGATATAACCCAAACCTTCCCCGCAGGCCAAACATTCCCCGCAGGCCAAACAATAGTACCGATTACTCAATCATCGGGTTACCGAGGTCAATTATCTTTTATGCATGTCTCATGCAACGTGTTTCAAAGCTGCAAGAAATAGCCCGAGATTACTCCGTGCCCTGATCTTTTTGGCAACAATTGAAGAAGGCTATTTGGCAAATTTTGAATGTATTGACCTGTTCACTAAAAGCTGGAATAGACAATCCAAGATCATACAAGTTTGAAAGTTGGGAATTTTGGTGCGGGGAAGCCGGACCGAGGCATGTCTGTCCAGGCCTATCCTCCAGGCGGAGATCTCCAGGGTTAAAGATGCTCTAGATCAAGGGAGTTCAATTCCTTCTCTCTCTGCTGTCTGTAAGATGTATTGCTTGACCTGAATTGACATGATAAGGATTAGCCATTCTGATCTAAATGGATACCTAATTCTGGCGGGCTTACCTTGTCATCTGGGACTAGCTCAATTGCCAGTCTACCTTCACTGTCTCTCTTTTCCGCTTCCGCTCCGGACTTCAACAATAAGATTGCGGCAGGTCCATGTCCCTCAGAGATAGCGTGGTGAAGCGCTGTGAATCCGTCCCCATCCGTTGCGTTGACAGGGCTCTTACCCTCTTCCAAGAGGGTCTTCAAAATAGGCACAGATCCCACTGCGGCTGCTCTGTGAAGAGGAAGTTGGCCACGTCTGTCCTTGACTCTAGCACTACAATTATTGGCAAGCAGGGTGCGGACGGTGGAAATATTGGCTTTGGAACTTGCGAAATGCAGCGCATTCTATTAGATAGTAAGTCCATGTACATCCAATACCTTGTCCTTGTATCGAAAGTCTGACCTGTCCGGAGTTACTTTTGATAGAGACATCAGCTCCTTTTCGCAGTAATAGGTCGATAGTCGCGTCGCCTGCGGCATCTTTTAGGCTAGCTGCAATCATAAGAGGCGTCCAACCGGATCCATCCTATGCTAGTTAGCAAGGTTATATAACAGTGGCCAGTCGGCGTTGAAAGGCGCGGGGATCCTCTTCGAAAATAGAATAGCGATGCTCACTTCTACGTCTGGGTCGAAACCCTTCATAGCGACTAGCAATTCCACAACCGGGACTCGGTTGTAGGCTGCAGCCCAGTGGATCGGAAGACGCTCATCATCATCTTTCACGAACGCAGATTTTGGGTTTGCCTGTTCCCATAATTAGCCTCATTCTCGGAGACCGAGCAGTACCAGCGCCAGCTTGTTCTTGCGGGGCAGCCTCGGTCCTAGGTGGAGCACGACTCACATTGAGCAACGACTCAACAACCTCATCTAAGAAGCTATATTAGTATATTATATTATAGAAAGAAGGATCAAGCTCCCACTTCTTCCTTCCCGGGCAGCCTCGTGCAGGGCGAACTTCTGATCGGGATCCATGACGACTTTGGAGGAGGAAGAGTGATATTGCGATAAGAGCTGCGATAAGCCCTCCAGGGCAGCTGAGTCAGCAATATTGTGCGCGCAGGCACCTGCCCTGCCCTACACAGCTGGACATTCTACAACATCGCCATAGCTGGATGAATATAGTTTGGGAAGAAAGAGAGCTACACACATACTTGAGAGACTCAGTCCATTAAATGCACAGAGTATTTACAGTTGTTCTCATATATTGTGATTCCATGTGAGGTGATTCAATTTGTACCTCTGCATTGGACCCGCATACGAAAGGTACACCGCAGTTCTCAGAATAGGACAACTGACGAAGGAAATGAATATTCAGATATCTTTCAATGAAGTCTTATATACATTCCAAGGTTGTAGGTAGATTCGATGTCTTTGAGTTCCGACCTTGGAAAATCCTCCGAATTGTACAGTCCACCGCCCAGCCTCACCGCCCTTTTGGGCCAGACATAATGTTGGTCAAGGATGGCGCCTGAGGCATGAACACCCGCTGCAACTTCGATCCAAAGATTCATGCACGTCTTTGTATCATCTTCAACCATACTTTGTCTCGCACCAATTAGAGACACAGTTTCGGTCCCCAATTAATTGCGCTTACAAGCCTGGTTTCTAGGCTGAATCTCCGGACTCGGTTGCAGTCACGAACCTGCCGCAGGCTTTTTTTTCTATCACGCGCCCCATCAGATCGTGATTATTTGGAGCTCCTTCTCCTTCAGAGCACACCGTTCCATCTCACCCTCCCACATCAATACCTTGCGCAACTACAATGGAATACAATTCACCCCAGTCCGCCGATGACGCCGTGCGCATGTCCGCAAAGCGGACTGCCGAACTCTTTGGTACCGAATACCTGATGGTCACACCCACAACTCTTACAGACAGCTCAATCGGCATTTCCTACCGACGGAAGGCGGAGTACGCAGATATTACCGAGCTCCCCCGAGCTCTCGCAGAGAAACAGGCGAAGGCTACAGCAGGCCGAACAAAACGACCGAAGATTCAGGCGCAGGCACCCGCAGACGGCAGTGGCTCATCCATGTCACTTGTGAGGCGGCCATCGGGCGCCGGAGCGGGAGCGGGAGCAGCAGCTGGAGACCAACCTAAGAGTTTGGTCCAGAGACCGTCGGCCACCAAGCAACAGCGGCCTGAGTGGCACGCGCCTTGGAAGCTGATGCGCGTTATTTCGGGACACTTGGGATGGGTGCGGTCTTTGGCAGTGGAACCGAACAACCAGTGGTTTGCTAGTGGAGCAGGAGATCGGACAATCAAGATTTGGAATCTGGCGACGGGCGCATTGCGACTTACTCTCACCGGTCACATCTCCACCGTCCGTGGCTTGGCAGTGTCACCCCGGCATCCGTACCTTTTCTCGTGCGGTGAGGATAAGATGGTCAAGTGTTGGGATCTGGAGACCAACAAGGTCATTCGTCACTACCACGGTCATCTTAGCGGAGTGTACACACTGGCCCTTCACCCTCGTCTCGATCTGTTAGTCACGGGTGGTCGTGATGGTGTGTGCCGAGTTTGGGATATGCGGACGCGAAGCAACATACACGTTCTCAGCGGACACAAAGGCACTGTTGCCGACATCAAGTGCCAAGACGCCGACCCTCAGATTATCTCAGGATCGCTGGACTCAACAGTCCGGTTGTGGGATTTGGCGGCTGGTAAGAGCATGGGTGTCTTGACGCACCACAAGAAGGGTGTTCGCAACCTGGCCATCCACCCCACTGAGTTCACGTTTGCCAGTGCCAGTACCGGTAGCATCAAGCAGTGGATGTGCCCTAAGGGCGATTTCATGCAAAATTTTGAGGGCCAGAATTCGGTCATCAACTCTCTCGCCGTCAACGACGAGAACGTTCTCTTCTCCGGTGGTGACGACGGTTCCATGTCCTTCTGGGACTGGAAGACTGGTCATCGCTTCCAATCTATGGAGACTACTGCCCAGCCCGGCTCTCTCGAAGCCGAAGCCGGCATCATGGCTTCTACCTTTGATCGTACTGGTTTGCGTCTTATCACTGGCGAAGCTGATAAGACCATTAAGATCTGGAAGCAGGACGAACAAGCTACCCCCGAGACTCACCCTCTGACTTGGGCCCCGACTCTCGGTAGACAGCGGTACTAGAGGGAGGACCAGCATCACTGGCATTCGTATCCTCTGTTCCGATTTCTCAATACCCTGCACTCATTTTCTTTTTTGCCATCAAGTTCTTTTTGGCACTATGTGGAGTTAAGCGCGGTCTGTGGAAGGCCCTTGGTTTTAAAATATTCAAACATGTATCGGGAGAAATTTCCTCGGAAAGGTTCGTTCCATGTCTCTGAGAAAAGAGCCTTAACGTTTTGTATGATACAAACCCAATTGAGCCAAATGATACCCTTGGCAATCGACCAGATGGACAACACGTACAATTAGCCTTTACGATCTAGAGCGCAAGACACAGCTCGACTGAAAGGGTATCGTATGCAAACTATTGTGCGATATTACACTAACTCCAGATAATGCGTATCGTATCAAAACTCCTAAAGGCAAAACCCTCACCATTACTGCTCAATTCCCAAACCAAAGCCTTTAGCCTCAGCATCCTCCCTGAAAGCCGACCTGACGTCTTCCGCTGCAACCCTAAGTCGAACTTTACTACTGCGATCGCCGCGAGTGGGAATCGTAGTACCCCCAAGTACGCTTTTAGAGCCAGAGCCTTGCTCCAGCGCCAGGACACCTGAGTTCATGAGCGACATGGCCGCATGGCCTAGGCTCCGCACGCGAGCACTGGGGCCTCCACCCAGCAAGAAATCTTTGACTCCGGCACCAGCGGCTCCAGCAACGGCGACGGCTGCATCGGCGATGCGACGGGCTTCATCGAGGACGTCGCCGAATGTAGATTCTGAAATGCCTGTCCGGTGGACGCGAGCTAGCAGGGCGGCGAGGAAGAGCTTTCCTGATAGCGGAAGGCAGCGCAAGGATTGCTGGAGTGGAGTTGACGTAGCTTCGTGAATGGCTTGCTTAATAGTGGCGATAGTAACGCGCCCCGGTTGGCCCTTTGCAGGAGGTTTAGCCACGGCTGATGTCCCGGCTTCTTTGGCTGCGATAGCATTATTGCGCCGAGCGGGGGTTTTGCTGGGCGTAGGAGGCAATGATTCTGTCTCGTCTTTGGCCTCATCTGCGGCAGCAGCCTCGTCGGCTGCTTGTTCGGCGATTTCAACAGCTCGTCGACAGATATCCAAAGCTCGTCGAGCATCACCGCTGACGGCGGCTACTTTGCGACTTGCAAATTGGACGGCGTCTGGGTCAACGATGTTGCCCGGTACGTTTGCCAAGCGGGTGCTGATAATTTCCATTAGATCTGTGTGACGGTATCCGGGGAATGTGATACGGGTTAAACCGAGACGACTGGAGATTTTATTGCTTAGGGTTCTTTCGGGAAGATCCATGGTGTTTGCGACAGCCAGGACAATGAGGCGCGAGTGGCGGAGAGCAGGCCAGTTGAAGAAGTTATACATGACGGACTGATTCTTTGTGACAAGTTGATCCAGTTCATCCATGAGCACAACACAGGAGACCCGACGAGGGGAGGGATTTGAGAATTCTCTTTCGAGAAGATCCAATGCATGGGAAGGTGAGACTCGGTCGCCCTTCAAGGCTTCCCATAGTAAGGAGTAGGATTGATGCGGGTCGGTGACTTTCATGCCGTTAATCTCGACAAAGATGAAATCGTCCATCTCTTCTTCATGCACGGCAGCGTTTAGCTGTGCAACCACCTCACGTACCGTGGCAGTCTTGCCAGTGCCTGGGGTACCGGAGATATAGATACAGGCCCCTGTGCCTTCCATGATCGCAGCGCTAAGGTGGTTGTATACAGTGTTGAACTCAGTCTTTCGGCACGGCAATGAGTCTGGAACAGTGGAGACATGTAGCAAATTCCGAGCTTGACGGTAAGGAGAGTCGAAATGCGTGGGTGAGAGGACACGGGTGCCCAGGGGGGTAAACTCGAGTGGCTTTTTCACAACAATCCTGATACATGTCAGTCGCGTTTCATGAGGAATATTCATTTCCGCCGTTTCCTACCGTTTGTGGGTGGGAGTCATTAGGGACTTCTTGCGCTGTGATTGTGGCGTGGCATTCGTGGCTGCTAGTCGCTGCCTCTTTCTCGGGGTCGTAGGTGCCGTGGTCTCTTTGGTGTCGACATACTGCGATGGCTCATCAGCACTGCCTCTGCAATTGGAACGAACTGGTTCAACTCACTTCATCATCCGCTACCTTGCGTTTCCTGGAAGCCTTCAAGCCGTCCCTGACCCAATTGATCAGATTGTAGATGTTGTCTTCATCGTACACTTGCTCCCAGATAAACTCTTCGGTATACCGCCCTTGAACCTGGTTCACGCCTCGTCGACAAACAATGCACTTGTGGTATTCCGCCAATTCGGTTTTGTTCTTTGGAGGTCCATTCGGGTATTTCGCATTGAAGGCGCTCTGAGACATGACCGTCCCTTTGCCGCTGATTGAAGTCAAGGGGTTGCTATTGAAATCGAGTGTGATGTACTGTTCATTGGGCAAGGCGTCGGTCCGGCGCTTGTTCCTCGTGCCCATGAATTCGTCGGGGGATGCGAACCACATAATATTGGCAGATTTGACAATTTCGTCTTCTTCGTCCTCATCCTCCTCTTCCAAAAACTCTGTAACGATGCCAACCCAGTCCTTTCCAGCTTCGGGGGATTTTAGAAGAATCACATCGCCCACTTTGCATTGGAATTGACCCATCTGTGCACCGACAATTTTGCGTTTTTTGCGGGCGGGACGGGAGGATCGTCTTCGACTACGTTTCGCCGGGGTATCATCGTTGTTCTCAGTTTCCTGAGTAGTCTCTTCATTTGTGTCGTAAATCCAGTTCCATGGAAGGTCCTCGACGCCTAGCTCATCATCGGAGTCGTCTCGAACCAGAGCTCCCTTGGTCATCCATTGGGCGCGCTCACGGGCACTGCGCCTCTGAGGCGAAGAGTCTGGATCGCTATCGCTCATTGGGGGTGCGAGAGATGTGGTTGAACCGAAGTTGCAATGAAGGAGAAATCGCGCTTGACGCGTTGTCCACTTTTCGTCCCTTTCGGGTTTAGTCCGGTAGGGAGGTCTGGCCAATAAAAACCATCTACCTCTATTATATTGCAGCTGGGTAGGTATAAACCACATGTGCACAGTGCATGTTATGAATCCATCGGATTGTCCAGTTGACCTTCACTATGGGTGTAGTGTGCTAAAACCTCTAGCCTATATAGTACAGTATGCTGTGAATTGCTCGCTATGTCCGCCTAAATGTCACATTTTCTTGAATTTACCTACTAACATTCTAGACAATTCTAAAACATTTTGAAGAGCTGGGCTTAATGTATAGCTACATGTGCTATACGACAACTTCCCTATTCATTTGAATTGTTACCAAAAAAAAAGGGGTGCTTGACCACAACTTGTCAGATGCTTCGTGATTGCGGGATAGATATACGGTCATCCGGAGATACCGGAACAATATTACTCCGAAACCCTAACATCCAACGACATTTAACGACATTCTAGTGGATCAGATCTATATACTCCTTACTGGATCTGTTTTAACTTGATTTCTCGCCACTATAGACGGATTGTGTCACTTTAACCTCAGTATACAATGCAGCGTGCGCACTTTGTCTTCCACAGTCAAGATGTCTACAAGAACAAGGTCCATGATTATCGTAGGAAGATTGGTTTCGGGGTGTTCTGAACTATCAGTATCTTTTCATTGCACCGAGAAAATGACATATTCGACCAGTTCCATATTGCCTAGGCCTAGGTATATAGACATATGGGCAGTGACGACCTCGGGAGATCTCAGCATACGTGTATGTAATCCATAACCGCGGTTCCAGGGTTCCTAGGCAAGAATGGGTGGATGCTCTTACTACTCCTTTGATAGTTCCCATTTAAGAAACTACACTTCAGCCTCATTTCTCTGCGTCTCCTCTGGCACTCCATTATCCGTCTCAATCGTTTATCTTTCTTTTTTTCCACCTGGGTGACCTTCCTTAGGTGGTGCATCCAGTCGCCCGGACAATCGATCTTTTCTCAGTTCAAACGTCCCTTTGCCGACAAGGAGCGCCTCGGCACATCTTCTTTTTCTTTCACTTGCCCGTTTAATTTTCCTGAGATAACTGTGTCGCCCTCTTTCGGCTTGGCTCATTCCAAACGGTACGTCTAGTTTTCGAGCGCCGGTGGGTGTCTGATCCCGCTGAAATGGCGGCTCTACCCGAGTCCTACGAAGAGGAGTAAGTATATCTCACACACGTACTTAGAAGTGCATTTCACTAATCAATACTACCAGCTGGGAGCGTCTCAACGCCAAATGTGAGAGAAAAGCCTTGTTTCAATTATGGTTGTATGTACTGACTTAGCTAGCATGGGAACTGCCTAACTACGGCCCCGGTCCAGACTTTGGCGGGGAACCATCTATCGCCAGGACAATAACGAGCACGCGGATAAGAGGAGTCCAGATCATGATGATGAGGATGGCTTCGAGGATACGAACTATGGTTCCCCTCCAGTTGACTATCCGCCGCACCCCCGACTTCTACAGTGCCCGTAACTGGTCGATCCCTCCCAAGTGTACCTCCTCCACCCACGCGACCACTGATTCCGAACCAAAGCGTCTTTCCAACCCAGGCAGTTATCACTGGGGCCAGAACAGGTCAAGCTCAGGCACCGGAGGGGCCAGTCTTGAACGACCGTGGGCCTAACACCAGCAATTCCAATACGTCCGCACCAGAGCCGCATTATGCGTCGCGTAATCCCAAATCAGGTCAACGTACCCCTCGCAGGGGGGGCTCATACTGACACACCACGAGCACGGTTTCAGTCAAAGAAAGGCAGTTCTGCTTCGACTCAGTCGCAACACAGAGCTAAGAATCCACCTAACGCACCAGGGCAAAATGACTCTTATTCCAAGGCAAAGTGGCGCAAAGGCCTTTCTCCAGATGGTAAGTGTGCTCACATCAACCTTGAGCCCATAATTGACGGCCATATAGCTTCGTATCGTTTACCTTATGAGTGCCAAGTGTTTCAAGAAAAGTGAGTACATAAAAATTCGCACTGATTGGTCTTACAACTAACCCAGACACTCAAGGATTCGACAAGTGACTTCCGGAGAAGCTTCCAAGATCGACTTTCGCCAGACGATTATCGAGGAGACAGATGCCTATGTGAGGATGAGCGCGGGAAACGCCAAAGTCAGTTCCAACTAAATTTCCCCAAGATTTGAGAGGCTCAATATACTGATAACAATAAAGCTGGTTCACATCTGGGGCCGACAAAATCAGGTTTTGGCGGCCCAGAATATGCTTCAGGATATGTTGAATCGGTTAATGCAGCAGCGGACTTCGGCTAAGGCATCATCGCGTTGGACCAAGATACACGCGCATTCGAATACGAAAGTTGCCCATGCCCGGATACGGGAAAGCCACCAGGAAAGATTGTCCGAGATGCGAAAGCCACCGAAAATTGCTACGGACTACACGGTATGTATAGCGCTCTGCCAGCCCTAGTTTGTTTTTGAACCTTCCGAAGACTAACCAACCCTGGATTCTACAGCTTGGCTTCCTCTGGCCCCCGGATGGCCCGTCACTGAACTACTTTATTACTGCTCGGCGCGAGCTCCTCGATTTCATTCGCTTGAAATATGACGTGAACATCTACATCAAGCCTGGTATCCCGGACTACCTTTTCATGTCTGGAAATAATGAGCGGGATATGTGCATCATTGCATCTCGGTTCCGAGAGCTGTGGGAGAGGCTGATGGTCCAGCACGAGACGGAAATCAAGGTGTTCCTTGTTGCGGCACCCCGGGCGGAGCTTATGAGAACTCATGTGCTCCTGCAGAAGTCTGGTGGGCTCTCGACACCTGTCATCTGTGGACCGGAACTGGCCCCAGACGTGGCCGCAAACTGGAAGACCACTGCAGATGAGATCAAGCTCAGCAACAAGAACATGGTCACCACCCGCCTGAGGAAAGCACTGCATGTGATTCCTCAATTCCGGGGATTCCTGCAAATGCGAGCAAAGTTCGGTTCGTTCGCGTTGCAACAGTGGCGCAAGCCGAAAGATGGCACTTCCTATGAGTTTTCGGAGTTTCGCGAGATGCTTACCCACATGAACACCGAGGGCCGTTTGCTCCCAGGGTATGTTATCACCCTCCGCTGGAATCTGATGGTTTGCTGACTGACTTATCTCTTAGAATCCGGTTGCAGCAAGATGAGATCTTCAACCGAGTCATGGAATCAACCTTCCTTAAGCCCTGGGGTAAAGCCAAGATCAAATCGCTGTTGAGCCTGATGCCTAGATATTCCGCCAACTTTGAGTACCAAGTGAACAATGATTCGGTGATCCGCGTGGAGGCCAAATTCTCTCTTCCTGTTGGCTCACAGGAGTTTGAAGTCAACGGAATCCGTTGTTTCAAATCAAAGCAAATTGGTGCTCCTGTTGATCGCCAGATGCCAATGCAGATCAGCATGATTGACTTTGAAAGGTTTGTTTATTCCGGATCCTTTTCGAATTTTACTGGAAGCTGAGTTTGAATATAGGTCCGACTGGCAACTTGAAGTGAAGGCTCTTGAACTTTGCCCTGAAAATGAGATCCCCCCAGATCTAGACAAATTTATGCGTTCGATTGGTTTCCAATGGAACGCAAACGCAAAGAGCATTGGATCTGCCCCCAAGCGCAAGGCGAGGTTCTCCTATGGTTCGCCAGTTAAGCGCTTCGTCGAGAAGGCCACAATTCAGCTCCAAGTCAAAGACTCGCCGCATGTATTCGAGCTCGCCCGCTTCGACGAGTACACGTACGCGACTGGTCAATGGTCGATGAACCCCAAAGTGTCCTGGGGTGCATCATTGTTCAATCCTGACTGGGACGATATACTGGGTGAACAGGCTGATATCAAGGTCCTCGACGTTTCCAAAGATGCGTGTCTATCGGTGTTCTTTCCCCCACCGGGGGATGGTGAGGAACAAACGAACAAGCCGAAGACGGACGATGAACTCCGCAAGGAGGCCGAAATCCGAAAGGTGGAAGAGGAGAAGCAGCTGGGCCTTTTCATGAGCACTGTCCAGCAGGTTGCGCGGATGCTGGGGAACCCAGGTGCTGAGATGCCAGATGTTCTTGAGACTGATCTCGGAAGTCTGTTCTAGTCGATGTCAGCACAATCGTCCCAATGTTGTCAAACCTCATGGGACCACAAGAGCCAACTCAAAGAAAAAAAGAAGGAAAAGCTAAAAAAAAAAAGGAGTAAAACGACAAAATGCCAAAAAAAAGGCAACACTACCTAGCTACCGTCCAGCTTGCTTATCGAGCATGGATCGTTAGGTATGTAGCATTAATAGTTCCAATTCATATTTGAAGTTATTCCTGGTTTCCCAATACCGTAGAGCCTCTTCAGCCCTGGATCGGTCCATTTTTCTTCTTCTCGTTCTTCTTCTTATAATTCATCTTCAGTTTGTTTGTTCCTGTATATGATTTCGATTTCTCTAGGGTAAATCATGTTGAACTATTCGGACCATATAGGTTGAGTTTAGCCCGCAGCAGCCTGAGGAGCACCCTCTGAGAGCATCTTCTGCCTCAATGCTGTAGAGAGGTTAGCATATGACAAAAAAGGGCTTGGCAACCTTGGAAGGCAATAGGACTCCTGCCTCCTATTATTTGGGGAAAAGGGTGCCAACTCACTCTCTTCCACAATGCGCAGTTGCGAGCTCTTGGTCTGTACAATCTTCTCCAACTCCTGCAAGTTCGCATCCAGGCCCTTGACCTTATCATCATAGAACGCAACCGCCTTAGGCGCAGTCTGGACAAAAGCAAATCCGTCAGCCCAATAAACCCAACCATATCCCCGTCGGCACGTACCTTCTCAACATAGAATCCAGTTCCGACATCAACAAGCACCTTTTCGCGATCCGTCAATCGGCCCTTGACGTACAGCGAACTGGTGAGGGGCACGAGGATCTCATCGCGGCCATCGGTTCCCTTCTTCGCATTCCCAGTCACGCCATCATTGATTGAGCGCACACAATCGCGGAACTTGGCTTGGGCGGCGCGCAGCTTCGTGTGCGAGGTGGTCAGATGTTCCAATTCGGAGGTGAGACGGGTTTGGAGGGCGCGGAGCTGAGGGACGGAAAGAGAGGCGAGGTTGACTGGTTTCAGGTTGGTTAGCTGCGAATTCATCTCCATATGGCATGTAGAGCCGGAAGCCCGCGCTGCGCTGTCATCTTGGTGTTGGGGATGGGGGACGCACTTGAGCCTTGGGGAGCTCCGTCTGTGTTTTGTGACATTTTGGGATTCGGGAAGTAGAGTAGGGTATCTGGGGGATAAATTTCCGAATCGGGAGTTTTGTGTTATTGTAGATCAGGTCCTCGCATTGGGACTGTATAGGTGTATAGGGTGGTGGGGGGAGCTTCAAAAAACTCCTGGGTCTGACGCGTGGTGATAGTGGGGTTAAATTTGGAAGTGTTGGCAGAATAGTGGACGAGTTATACACACGCACCTGACTACCTCACTTAACTTGACAATAACCAAAGAGTTAATTATTACTTCCATAATGTATTGAGCCTCTAGATCTGTTAAAAGGAAGTTGTCAGTATGTCACCTGTGTATTATCCATGACTACAAGTACCTATAGGTAGATACAAGTAGGTAGAATGTTATCGGGGAAATTAGAGATCACTCCGACGATTCCCTCTTCTCCGCTCCGCTCCGGAATCCATCTTCACCACATAATGGCTTCCAGACTGGCAGCATGTGAAGCTTGCAGAAAAGCAAAAGTCGCCTGTGATCATAAACGACCGGCATGTACTCGATGTGCAAGTAACGACAGAGCTGGAATATGCATTTACCGAACGACGCCGTTCAAGAGAAGAACAGTGTCGAGCTCTACACCCGTGCAGTCTCCTACGTATGTGATATGTGATTCATACATGTAATCATATTTGCTTTCTTTCCACATGCTTATTGACTCTGCAGCCGGCTACCTCCGGCCCAACCATCTTTCACCGCAAGGAGTAATCCCTATCCAAACCCCGGCTTTCTGGGATCCTCCAGCCATGTCGCTATTTTCAACGAAATTTCCCCGCAAGACTATCATGCGTCTGAAACCTACCATGCTTCCGAGGACATGACTATGTTGATGCAGTCGCAATCCACTGGCGAGAATATCTTGTTAATCCAAGGCGCGGATGTCCTCCGGCAGCTGCTAAACACATTTCCTCTAGCCGCCATGAAGGATTTTGTTACTTTTTGGCTGGCAACCGGTGCGAATCTAGCTCTAGCAGAGCCTTTTACCGAGAAGTGTACTGAAAACATGACGCGCCTATTCACGTCCTTCTCACAGGAAGACAATTGGCATTTGGCATATGCCCAACGTCTAACACAAAATTCCCGGGAACCTTTGCAGTTTAGCAGCACTTCAGATATGGAAAGTTTCTCTGCCCAGTTCCTCGATCAGAAATTCCGATGGGAAAGTCTAGGCATCTTCCTCTCTGCTGTGACCCGAGCAACGATCGATATATCATTTTTCCCACCATTGTTCAAAACCGAAAAGGACCAATTCATGCTTCGGAAGCTATCTACAAAATTGAGCGATCTCGCATTAGATATTGCGCTCTCCCTGGATTGCTTGAACGACCTACAACTGGTTCTACAGTATGAGAACTGTATTGTACACACCCATGTTGACGGGGACCAAAGTAAGAATTCTCCCTTATTTTCATCTGAAAAACTTGCAGCTCATCGATAATCAAGGCTATCATTCATGGAGTAGGCTTGGAGATGTTGTGTCGTCCATGTTCGCACTCGGCTACCATGAGAATGTCGACAAAACCAAGCCACCAATTCCCACTTTCCTTGCGGAATTGCGAAAGACAGCTTGGGCCACCACATACTCTGCCGACAAGAATATTGCTATATTCCTTGGTCGGCCACCTCGGATGAGCAAGCGGTTCTGTCACTTTCAAGTGCCTTTGTCACCAACAAGTTCGGATCAGGTTTCGAACACTTCACACGTTGAGGACGAGGTCGTCAGATGGAAAACAGATACACCGATCTGCTATAGGTCAGGTATTCGGTGGGCGACCCTTTGCTCCGCGCTGAAAGAAGACGTCCTCGAATTGCTTCGATCAAAGCAGCGCGACAATTTCAGCCAGAAAGCTAGGTAAGTTAGAGCTCTATCATGTGGGATACACTGGCTCATCCTAGTGTGACATACATAGCATCATTCGGCAGAAAGCCGAAACTCAATGGGCACACCTACCCCCTCACTTCCATCTTTCGGGTTCTTTGAAAGAATGCTCTGGAGATGCATTCGAACGCGACCTTCTAGCTAGCATACGCCTGGACCAACTACATGTTCTCTTCCTACTTCAATTGTCGTTTCTCGATACCCTGACCGAGCCCGATCCATCTATACTCGACATCTCGGATCAAATGCTCTCTCTTGTAGTGGACGCGATTCTCTTACGAGACCAACTGGTCAACTCTGGAACTGGGCTCGTTTGGAAGGTATTTCTGTCTTTTCGAACCTTTAAGTACTAAACTAAACCTCTGTCAGATCGCCCACTTCGGCCTCCCGGCTGCAGGGATTATCCTCCTTTCAATGCTGAAACAACACCGCACGTTAACCGAAGCGAGATCCTCATGGTCCAAGACAATACTCAATCTCGGTATATTTGTTGCGCAGGTCCAGGTAGGGAGCATCGTTCGGCGTGGAGATCCGAACTACGCCTTGGTTTCCAAAGCGACGCAGACGATTGAGCGGTTCCTTGATTCCATACATCGCGAAGGAATACAATCCCCGACGCAACCGCCACCGCATCTAGGAGAGAATGGTGATTGGGCTTCATTTTTCAGCCAGGATCTGTGCGATTTCGAGACTGACTTTTGGGAGAACCTCGCGTATCATCCTTCTTTGTTGGCTTCCGACCCTACTTTGCCTGCCATATAGTAGGTGAACATAGTGATATACTGGAAGAATATATGACGTGATGGATCATCCCATGCTCTATGGATGCCTTATTTTGTAGGCAGACTGGGCTTGTCCGACTTTGCTGATGAGCTTTTGGGCGAGATAAAGAAGCATATGAAAGGTTGGAGCTTTAAAGGCAGTAATGACTAGGTTTCGCACCACACACACAGTCAATTTGCTACAAGTGAGGAATTCATTCATGCTCTCAAACTGAGGTACGAAACTCTTTGTGGGTGTTGACACCAATGAAATTCCATCCAACAAAGAACATTGAAGACAAAGCAAGATAAGTCGTGTTTTGAAACTGTACAGACAGGAGAGTAGTCAGGCGCCTATACAACCTCTACCCATTGGCTCAAGGTGATATAAAGATGTGTTTGAATGTCTTCCTCTTTACGGTGTTGGAGCCAGCATCCGTCATCGAAAATGAAATTGTTCCAAGCACCCGTAGACACATGTACAAGAGCGACATCGTCTGCATCTGCGAATATTTAATTATATGTACTAAACAACTTAAAAGAACGTATATTCCTTGTATTAAATAATTGAAGCTTGAAAGAAAAGGATTTCTAATATATAATCAAGTAGCGTATTAAAATCAACTATGATGACGCCGAAGTCTGGGTAGTGTCTATATCATCACCTTTGCCCCTTCTGCTTAGTCTAGTCTAGTTTATGTTTGTATATCATATCCATACTCCCCCAGGCTGTGTTAAAACGTCGTCGACTAAATCACTCACCTATTACCAAACCGTCCTAGAGCTGCTCATCTTGTTCCGGTGGAGTAGATCCGCGGCCCGTAAGACCGAGATAACCTCGCATCGTAGACCACACGCTGCTATCTGGTTCAGCAGACTCATTCGCAATCTTATAAGGCATATACGGTTGATCATCCATCAGGATATCGCCACCAGCATCCGGCTCTGGTTCATTGCCACTTGAAGAAGAGTCACTTAGAGTAGTCAAATTTGTCCACTCGGACTGCTTCTTTCGTGGCGGGGAAGACGGTTCATCTTGCTCACCATCATCATCCCTAGACCGCTTGCGACTCTCACGTCCAATAGTAGGTGCAGAAACATCTAGGTCAGTGCCAGGCGGAGATGGAGCGTCCATAAGATCGGTCATGAGGAAGTCACTTTGTGGTAAATCTGGGATAGGGGCGTAAAGTCCTTCTAGTGCAGAAACATCTAGGTCAGTGCCAGGCGGAGATGGAGCTTCCATAAGATCGGTCATGAGGAAGTCACTTTGTGGTAAATCTGGGATAGGGGCGTAAAGTCCTTCTAGTGAAGAAACATCTAGGTCAGTACCAGGCGGAGATGGAGCTTCCATAGGATCGGTCATAAGGTAGTCGTTCTGTGGTTCATCTGGAATAGGGGCGTGAAGGTCTTCCGGTGCAATAACGAGAGCATGATCTGGATCGAGACTAATGCTAGGTTGAACTTGAGGACCAGAAGAAGGAGTGAGGGCAAACGTGGTGAGAGAGTGACTAAGAGGAGCTGTAGTATTAGTAAAAGCCTGGTGTGGATTCTTAGATCTTGGCCCCGTAGACCTTCCAAAAGGGACGCGACTTCGAGGAGGAGGAGCGATGGTAAGACGTCTATCAATAGGAGGAGGTGGAAGGACATAAACAGAGATAGGAGCTGGAGCTGGAGCCAGAACTGGAGCAGGGGAAAGGGGACGGAAACGGCTAGGAGGTGGAGGTGAAGCTGGAGCTGGAGTAGGGGATGTTATGGCGGGTGGGTCGGGAGTGAACTGAGCTTCGTATCTAGCGCGGATTAGCGATGTGTCTTGCTCATCGAAATGCAAATTTGGAGTAGGATCGGGATCAGAAGATGTTGTGTCGGTTGGTCCGTATCCAGCGCGAATTAGCGCTGTCATTAGCGCTGCGTCTTGCTCATCGAAATACAAATTTGGAGCAGGAGCAGGAGCAGGAGCAGGAGCAGGAGCAGGAGCGGGGGCAGCAGATGTTGTGTCGGGTGGCTGAGATCCGTATCCAGCGCCCGTTAGTGCTGTCAGTAGCGCCGTTTCTTGCTCATCGAGATACGAATTTGGAGTAGGATCGGGATCAGAAGATGTTGTGTCGGTTGGTCCGTACCCAGCGCCCATTAGCGCTGTCAGTAGCGCCGAGTCTTGCTCATCGAGATATAAATCCGAAGTAGGGGCGGCAGCAGGGGTCGGAGTAGGAGTGGGAACTGGAACTAAAACAGGATTAGGAACTGGAACAGGATTAGGAGCCGGAGGCGGAGTGGGAGCAGGGGCAGGGCTAGGGGCAGGCGCAGGATCAGTCACACGAGCACCAGCATGAGCACGCGCAGGAGTAGGTGCAGGAGCAGGAGTAGGCGTAGGTGTAGGTGCAGGAGCAGGATCAGGCTCAGGAGCACCAGCACCAGCACCAGCACGAGGCCTAGCACGAGGCCTAGCAGGAGCAGGCGTAGGAGCAGGCGCAGGATCAGGTGCGGGGGCAGACGTAGGCGCAGGCGCAGTAGCACGAGCATGAGGCTGACGCCGAGGACGGGCACGAGGACGATCAAGAGTAGAGGAAGGAATACGAAGAGAAGAAGGAACATCATCAATAGGAGGAGCACGAATAGGGCCACGGATAGGGGCAGGAACACGAGCAGGGCCACGAACAGGAGCACGAGCAGGGGCAGGGGCAGGAGCAGGGACAAAAGCAGAACCAGGAGCAGGGACAAGAAGACGCCTATCAACAGGAGGAAGAGCAGGAGCAAGAACACGAGGAGGAGCAGGACCAGGAGGGCGAGGTGCAAGGCCACCTGCAGGAGGAGGTGGAGGGACAACTTCAACAATAGGATAGTTAGGGTCGACGACTCTCCATGAAGGATCAGTGAAGCGGTAATATCTAATGACATTGTACATACGCTCTGTAAGTGTCGCTGGATCTGGGACATGAGCACGAACTATAGCTGGCAAATCGTTTTGCCTTTCTGTGAGCCTGCGTCTAATCTCGAATCCCAACTTACCTTTAAATGTCGAGCTCCAATCACGTCCCTTTTGAAGACAGTCGTGCAACATGGGGTTATGGATCTCTCGAAGCAAGCGGATGACGGCTAATTTATCGGCATTGTTCGTGGCCAGATCGATACCAAGTGCTTCCCAAATTGGTTTCTCAAACTTTGTGCTCATATTCATTTTGAATTCTATTGGTTTCGGAGCCATATTGGATGATGTCCACAGGAAGTGATTCTGTTGAATGTCGAACTGTTGGATTGGACTGCTAGATGGTTAGACTGTTGAAGTGTTAACTTGTTTTATTGTATTGTTGCTTTGGAGTTGTTTGGAATTTTTAGAAACCAGGATGGTTTAGGAGGAATTCCTCAATTCCTAAATACTCAAAAGACTCTTTCTTTGTACTTGCTAGATTATTGCAGACATTGTCTATGTATTTCGGGAGACACAAAGGGACATATTCTTGTCAAAGGAAGCCGTCGAGAACAAAGCGAGTCATTGATGAGATATTCGGCAAATCCAAACAAGACCTTTATCACCTATCAGCCAATTAAATAAATTACTAATTGTTTTTGTTGATATAGAAACAAAGGAATATAAAGGGAGTGCCCAAGGACAACTAGAACCGCCATTTAGAAACAGAGGGAACAAATCTATAAATAGCCTTCTACTTAAGCGAAAATTGTCACCATCAAAGGGAATGATCCGAAAGATGATAGAATGTCTGTATATTCCTGCTGCCTTTAGTGGAACATGTTCGATAGAACAACATTCAGCTTGGTTATCAGCCGCTTAAACTGCAACTTGATATGGGAATGGATACGGAAGCGAAGTCTTGCGCAACCAAAACTTTGACAATTGACATAGAATAATATCTACGGCCTGCTCTTCAATAGCATCAAGATTAGCTTACAGGTAACCATTAATGCCTACAGGCAAGATACTTGCATCCAGGACGCGAGGGTTCTGGACTCTATCGCCACGGGGGTCTGGATCAACCATCTTTCCCATTGCAGCAGTGCCGGCGAAATGATTGTGAGCCATACCACTCGCTCGAATACGCACCTCGAAGTCCTCACTTGGCGGTTGCGAGGACAAGGTAGACATTCCACGGGGAGGCACCTCGACCTCGATGTACTCTGTCAATGTGCGTGTATCCAGCAGAGCCTGTATAACGCGACGGCTGCCATGGATGGGCCTGACGTGATCAACTCCTATGTGAAGTAGTTGGACCGGTCAAAGGTGAGTCGTTGAGTGATGACGATCGAATACTAACGGTTCCTATATAAGTAGATACTAGTAACATGACCGAGGTCATGATAAAGCTACCATCTATTGGACCCCTGCAACCCCGAACGGCGTATAGACGATTAGTGTCTCAACAAGAGGTTTCCCGGGGTCGGGGTTGCGCGGATTGCATAACTGTAGGAGGAGAAATGATCGCTCAGTGTCTTACAATCCTCTGGTAAATTGGTCACCGCAAATAGCGTGCGAAGAAATGCATTAGTCGGTCCAATCCCAGAGAGCATGAGGTCTGAGGCGTGCGGAGGGTACCAGCTGTGACGGTAACCTCCTCCCGTGCACTAAAGCGCAGACCATCTGATAATATCGCCCCACGAACCCGCTTTCGTGGGCCTTCGTAGGTGAGCTCAGGTCGATGAACAATAGCTCCAGTAATAAGCTGGAATCAGTTCACTGACACCCATATCTATTCCCTGAGCAACCATCTGGGCTATGTTGAACTCCAATCTCACTCCATACCTCTCTGATGGGCTCCCAGATAGGATATTGTCACTTGGAATTACTCTTAGAGACGAAGGCAATATGAAGTAGGCGATCAAACCCATTTTGCTTGGGATCTGCTTCAGTGCCGAAGAATGACTCCTTCAGAAGTAGAGAAGCAACCTGCTATAATTCTATCGCTCGTGTCCGACTATTATAAACCAGTTAGTATATTCGGCTGCATGGTCCCGCCTCTAGCCACAAAAGTTGATCACGTTTCCCCTTCCCACGCCCGGTGTAGACCTCGTATACTCGGTCCTCGGGTTTGGGTTATGGCTGGGTCTTATATGTCCACTCAAGGTCCGCGCCAAGAAAGGAGAAGAGCCTGGGAAGGTCTGAACATTGGGATATGTAGAGGGGTCACTACATGACCCAGGACAAGGATGTTGAGGGATGAACGGGTTCCGCTGCTCAAGGCGCGAGGCAACCACGCAACCTTGTCAGACCACAGACCACCTATAATGGTGTAAGCGGCTTTAGACGAAGAAACCTCCATGCTTTGCATCATCGAAGATCAATATTTCCGATAGATTTCAGAGGAGGATCCAACTATAGTATTCAAAATGTCACCCTAGCATATAGTCATGAGATCGACGACTTCGCGGCTGAATAGAGGGCTGGGCGGCATCATGTGATCCGGATATATCCGATGCTGACTGCAGTCTTACACGTTCTTCGTCATCTCCATGGATGTCGCAGATGCAGGAATCCGAATCTGAGACTCACCTCCTTTTCAGCTTACGGGAGACAAACGGCCAATCAGCCTGTAATAAAACATATCCTTGCAGGGTTATAGTTTCGAGCCTATTCCATTAACACGTTTTTTACCGCATGACTCAAAAGGCCGAGGCTTGGCCTTCATGATCATCCTTCTACCCCCGCATACGCTTTGACATGGGTGGATTCAGCGGTGATCGATGATCGATGATTATTGTCAGATTTGGGTGGGTTTTAAAATCCGGGGGCTGTCCTACACTATTTCTAACATGCCTTTACCACTGCCTTAATCTATGTCGGTGACGTCTCAACCCACAAATGTAATAATATGGCGTGTTGCCTGTAACTTGACCGGGTGCTAGGATCCCCGTTAGCGCCTTAGTGCTGACGGGTGGTCCAATGTGGCCGTCCTTGGACAAAGCCACAAGCTCACTTTGGGTTTGATCTGCAGTTGTGCTCACCCCACGGGGGGAGTTTGATCTCGTTTTATATTCTGTGGGGTAACCAATCTTCCCCCCCAAACTTTTTTTTTTTTTGAATCGTAAGATCTGAGATCTCCTGTATCTGAAAAGCTACCAAAAAGCTCCCCATCATGGAAGAAAAGACGTCTAAGGAGGCGCCTCCTCACTATGAGCATGTGGTCCAGGCCAATAAAGCAGAGCTGGATGAGGCGGCCAACGCTGATGCGCCTGAGCGCCGCCAGGCTATCGGTATCAATATCGTTCAGAATCCGTTGATGGTAAGCCTACAACTGAAACCCCCAGTCTTTGGTAGTCACGTCGAGCATGAAAGCTGACTTTGACTTTGTGTATATAGCGCAGCTCCAAGCAGCAGGCTATGATTGATGCCCGTGCCTATGCCGAGTCACACAACATGAGTGAGTACGCCGACCTATTTGGTCGAGCTGCTGTGATTGCGCGGAGCCCCAACGACTTCCCGTCGGCTACCGAGATTGACGAAGAGGAGCGCGCCGCGCTTACATACGAGAGGGACCATAAATGGCATGGTCCGAAAATGCTCTGGTACTCAATCGGTCTGTGTGCTGTCGGAGCCGCCACACAAGGATGGGATCAGACTGGATCTAACGGTGCCAACCTGTCCTTCCACGAGGAATTCCATATTGACGGCAAAGGAACGGATGAATGGATTGTGGGAATCGTCAACTCTATCATCTTCTTGACCGCGGGTCTCATGTGAGTAAAGCACCGGTGAAGAACATTTTCCTTCTATCCTTTGTGACTGACCTTGTACATAGTGGTGCTTGGATTGTCGATCCGCTTAACCACTATCTGGGCCGACGAGGTGAGATTTTCGTCACTGCTCTGTGTCTCACTGCTACGCCAATTGGCTCTGGTTTTGCACAGTCATGGCAAGGTCTCTTCGCTGCGCGATTTGTGATGGGTATCGGCATTGGGGCAAAGAACGCTACGGTGCCGATCTACTCGGCTGAGATGGCTCCGGCCCGGACTCGAGGTGCTCTTGTTATGTTCTGGCAACTTTGGGTCGTAGCTGGTTAGTATCGCTCATCCCTTCGTCGAGAAACGTGGCTAACCTTTAGCGCAGGTATTTTCTTGGGCTTTGCTGCCAATGTTATTGTCAAAGACGTCAAAGACATCGCTTGGCGTCTCCAACTCGGTTCCGCGTTTATCCCATCTTTCATCCTCGGTGCTGGAATATATTTCTGCCCTGAGTCTCCTCGCTGGCTTATGAAGCATAACAGACATGCTGAAGGATTCAACTCGATGTTGCGCTTGCGAGCTCATCCAATCATTGCTGCCAGAGACTTCTATTATTCATACGTTATCTACGAAGAGGAACTCAAGGAGGCTCGTGGCGCGGGCTATTTCTCTCGTCTGTGGGATTGTTTCGCCGTTCCGAGGATCAGACGGGCGAACTATGGTGCCTCGACGGTCATGATTGCGCAACAAATGTGCGGTATCAACAGTAAGTTGTGTCTCGCCCAGTGAGAGTAGCCACCGCTAACACCTTTTAGTCATTTCTTTCTACAGCTCAACCATCTTCCGAGACGTCGGATACACAGAGGACCAGGCCTTGTATGCCTCTCTTGGCTACGGTGCTATCCAGGTCGTGGCCACCATTCCTACTTTATTCCTGATTGATACGAAAGGCCGAAGAACCCTGACGTTAATTGTGAGTCGGTTCGGAATTTATTGTGGAATATTACTGACTATTTTTCTTACAAAGACATTCCCCTTCATGTGCATCTTCCTGCTAGCCGCTGGTCTCTCTCTTCTAAACAACACAGATAATCATGCCGCGATGATTGCACCGGTTGCCTTGTAAGCTTGACCATTTCCACTTTGTCTGAGCATAGACTGATTGATGTCTTCGATTAGGTTTGTGTATCTATTCACTATTGCCTACTCCTTAGGTGAAGGACCAGTCGCTTTCCAATACTCCGCTGAGGTATTCCCGACCATTCAGCGAGAGCAAGGAATGGCGTGGGCTGTTTGCATCAACAACACTTTTGGTGGGTATTCCGGGCATCTAATCCACCGAACATGCCGTTAACAAAATCCTCTGCAGCTGGCGTCCTTAGTCTGACTTTCCCTCGAATGATGACTGTAATGACCAAAACCGGTGCATGTAAGTTGACAACTTCTGGAACGTGGTGTTCAGATTGCTAACCCTCGCGTTAGTTGGCTTCTATGCTGGTCTTAACCTCATCGCATGGTTTATGATTTTCTGCTTTGTGAGGGAGACCAAGCAGCTAACTCTAGAGGAATTGGATCGTAAGTTGGAGTTATGGATTTCCGTGACAATATATACTAACATAGGTTACAGAGGTTTTCTCAGTGCCGACCAAGAAGTTCATTCACTACGAACTGACTGTGTGGCTTCCTTGGTGGATCAAGCGATATATCTTCAGACAGAATATCGAACGACCACCACCAATCATTGCACTGGGCGACCGGGTCAGATAAATGCTGACGGAGTCGTACGTCTACGTACTGGATATCTTCACACTGCGACTGCTGGTTGGGGTTGATACTCTTTCTATCACTGGTAAACTGGTTTTTTTATTACCCTACCTTATGAGGTAGAGTTGAACTACATGACAACTGCAATAATCCCGGTCGTTACATATGCAGAATACATTTCTAGTATCGTTCCATGACTACGTCCCAAGAGTGAATACATACCTACCTAAGAAAGTAGGAAGGGGGACAAGATCTATATAACCAGACGTCTAAAAAGACCGTCTAAAAACACTACCTGCTATACTTCGTTATATCAACGGTTCTATAGTATCCAACAGTGATATCATTCCTATATCAGGTACATGCAGGCAAGGGCGTAGAGCGTTCTTTGGCAGGAGCGAATCAACACATCTCCAAATATTAAAACCCTTGAAGTCGAAGACGCTCTCCTCCCCATATTCTTCGACTTGTATTTTCATATTCACTACAGTCATGGACCAAACATGGACAGAATGGCAACATATGATCGAAAGCCTCGATGAAGGGCCCGCAAACCCGGGAGCTACAAGCTCGCAAATACCATTTTCACCATTTTCACTCCCAGCTCCCCCGCCCAACATTCCACTGATCGCGCATCTTGAAAGCGTCCATCATATCTTCCTACATGCGCTAAAGATTGATGTACGTTCATTGGTTTGGCCATCGGCCTGGTTCCCAGGGGATGAGCGACTATGCCCCTTATCGCTCGAGCCTTGGCTTGAATTCCCTCAACTCCAAGAAGCGACATGGAAGAAAATCTGCAAAGCGCCCGAATTGGTTAATAGATGGGTCTTTCCCTCGCGAACCCCTATGAAATACACTGCTCATCACCTGCAATGGTACACGGTGCATTCGGAAGACACTCTGAAGCAATTTGCACACAGAACACTGGACGATTTCCTCGCGATGATTATTGATTTTATGGGGCGTGAGGACACACTGCGATACGATTTTAGCGTCCGCGGGCGACTGAAGTTCGACCGCCCCAGTGATTGCTGCGTTTCTGTTACGAAGTTTGAATTCCAAGAGCCAGCGTACGCAGTCCTGTACATTCCATCCTTTTGTCTGACTGTGCCCGAACTGGTCGCAGGGTTGCGCACGACATCACCGGTAGAGGCCTTGGACAAGGAACCCAATACATTTGAGGAACATGCCAGTAACATGGTGATCCGTGCGATCGCCCGACTTTACTCTAGAATGATTTGCTCTGGGCGCCGGTATGGGTATATCTACACAGGAGAGGCCTTGATATTTCTTCACATCACCCCAGAAGACTCTTCCGCTGTCGAACACTACCTCTGTGTTCCTGGTCGAGACGTCGTATCTCATGGTTACGATTCGCGTCCAAACTGGGTTCGTCTTACGGCTTTGGGCCAAGTCCTCGCTTTTGCCCTACAGACTTTAACTGCCAGTCCACCATCGCAACAATGGCAGGATGCGGTCTATCAAACATATCATCCACTCAAAGACGATCACTCAGTCTACATGCCCCAAACCCCGGATGAAATTCGGTTCCGTCCACCAGCAGAGTTCATTTATGAAAACTCAATCTGGCCTGGCTTCTGGCAGAAAATTGTGGGTGATATCATAGTAAGGGTATTTGATGAAAGCCCTACTTCAGAATTCTCCGGGAGGTTGTCAGATGTTTACAAGCCTTACTGTACCCAGGCATGCCTCCGGGGCACCTTTGAAAAGGACATCCTGGATGATAACTGTCCGAATGTTGCTGAGCACGGCACAGCAAAACATCAAATCAGAGCAGAGGAGATCTGCGAGAGAATGAATGAACAGCTTCGGCAGAATCGGTACACAGGATTTCAGCAACTGCACATCATTGGTCGAACCTGCTATCTACTAAAAGCTACGTTGCTGTCTCATGGGTACACGATGTTGATCAAGGCTACTGGCGCCAGCAAGTCCCACAGGATCCACGCTGAATTTCGCAACTATCAGAATCTGATGCCATTGCAGGGATCCCAAATTCCTGTATGTCTTGGGATGTTTTCGCCTAAGATCCCATATTGGTATCATGGAGTTGACATGAGATACATGTTGCTGCTCAGCTGGTCTGGAATCCGAACAGATCAAGATGCCGGTCTCGAAGTGTGTCAATACCTTGAACAGGAGACGCAAAATCTCGAGGGTACACTTCAAGAACATGGAGTTGTTCAGAAAGATGCATCCTTCCGCAACGTACTGTGGAATCCCACATCACAATCCTTTGTGATGATTGACCTAGAAGATTTGAAGTGGCTGAATGGAACTCCAGAGGGTCCGAGAGGCATGGAAGCCAGCAGACTCGATCCAACACAGACTGATGCGGTCTATTGACTGAATACCTTGGAGATGATAAGTAACTTCGGTTTTGGCACTCACAGAAGATATTGTGAGCAGGAATTGGTTTGGAAGAAAAGGCATCGCAAAGAATTCTATATTTATCCTCAACGCTATCTTTATTCTGGGTACCATCTTGGTGCCTGTGAAGTCTTGGATCCTGTATAATATGGTTGCAGTGCGAGAAATCAAACCGAAAATTGAGATCATTCCAGATCAAAAGTCTAGTAGACATCTATTAGCACTCGACGATCATTACCTAGGTAGTCCACACTGGGAATAAACGTACCATATCAAACCAGACACCACCTGCAAAGTTAGACTGGCTTTTCCCTTGATTCTTGAATCCAACACTCTCATAAAATTTCACCAAGTAATCATGCGCAATAAGCACAACCTTGCTCGCTCCAAAGCAACCCCTCCCAAGATGCTCAAGGTACGCCCGGACAAGAGCTCTCCCAACCTTCTTTCCCTGATACTCCGGCGAAATAGCAACAGAGTGAATTGCAACGCTATCACCGTACTTATGATTCCCGATTAACTCATCATTGACAAAGACAGGCTCACCATCCAGTGACCGCCAATTCTCCGGCATTGCCATCGACCCGTCGGTGATACGAGTATAAGGAGAGCGGACTGCAATGACATGTCCAATGAGCGTAGGTGAATCTGGATCTTGTTCATTCTCAACAAAAAGTCCCAGACATAGCTCCGGGCATGCTCCCAGGCGATAGCAGAACTTGCACCGTGTCAGAAGAAGAAATCCTGGGAACTACTCATTTGGCTCGGCTCTGGCTCTGGCTTACCTTTTCCTCTGAGCATCGCTCCGCCTCTGTAAATGCTTCTTCGACGGCTACACAGATCTTCACGTCGTCCTTGCTCAGAGTCCGAGTGAAGGCATTGGATCCGCCGAGGCCCGGGATATGGATGTTGGTCTTGTGCATGGTGTGATGCTTAAATTAAGTCGTGAGGATAGGTAATAAATTGTAATAGGAGATATGAAGACAATCTAACATGCGAGTCAAGAGGATAGAATCAATTGCCCTTCAAATGAGTCAAGGCCATCTCTATATATCGGCGGGTGGAGTATGACAGACCGGAGTATTCGGACCGGAGTGTTCGGCGTGGAACCCCCGGGGGACGACCTCCAGAGTCGATCAGTACGGAAAATGTGAAGTCCGGAGAAAAAGTGGACATTTAACCTTATTGATTTCATGCGTTAATTGGAGATGATCGAGAGTCTGACGCCCTATTAACTACATGTACACCGCTACTGTGGAGGAGTGGATCTCATACACTATATTGTGGTCAATGCTGGCTTCCGTATATCATTCCCTAGAACTCGTGTTACCTACTATATACCTCAGGTATATCTGAGGCAAGAAAATGCCCTTGAAGTTTTTCTTTTGTTGTTGGGGTGCCATTGTTGACAAGATCAGGAACTATGTAGTCTTACACTTGTCGGAGATGAGATAATGTACAAATTGAACTGCTAATAATACATACTGTGGCTTCCAGTCATTCATAGTTTCGCCAACAAGGACTCGACAAATGTGCGCAGTCCATCCAATGACACATCCTCCTTCACGTCCAGCCGACGGCATTGCACTTCCAAGGTCTCTTTCTTCTTCCATCCATTCCCAACAACAACAATAATGGGGTATCCAATCAAGTCTGCATCGCCAAGTTTCCAGCCCATACCCTTATCCCGGTCATCAAGGATAACATCGAGGGGCGCCGCGGTATCGCCGGTAAGACTATCATACACCTGATCCGCAACGGTCTCCAGCCCCTTCCCTGAGACCACCACAATCTCGTAGGGCGCCATAGCACGCGGCCAATTGAGTCCCTTGGAATCAGCGAGTCGGTTCGCCACTGCAGAGATCATACGCGAGACGCCGATACCATGGCATCCCATCTGCATGGGCACGATCTGTTCTTTGGCAGAAGATTTCACATCTAGCTCCGAAGATCCCTCCAGAAGAGCAGAGTTGACAGAAACGGACGCATTGAGGACTTTGCTGTACCGCGTTCCTAGGTGGAATGTGTGTCCTAGTTCCACGGCCGAGTGGCTGGTTAACGATCCATGTGCGCACTGCGAGCACCGGTCTCCGTCATGCACGCGAACAAGGCTGAGTTTGTTGGAAGTCCCAGGGAATCGGTCCAGCTTGGAGTAATCTATATCCGAGGCTGCGCAGCCCACTTGCTGGAGAAGATCACTCAGCGGTGGACGCTGGTATACCCGGACCTGTGAGTCGTATAGATCCAATACACGCGGCTTGTGTGCGGGGGACTTGTGTGCCTTTACGTGGGCGGTCCATCGTTCTAGGGGGTTCTCCACGCTCAGATCGAGGTCAATACCAGCGGCAGTCGCCACTGCCTTGACGGCGTGTGAATTAATATGGCGCTCAACGGGCTCTGTCGCGCCGTTCTGCATCGAAAATTTGGGATGCCAGCTCCGCACGATGGTGTTGTTATCATGAGAGATGGCCATCCACATGCCAGTTGAGATTGTGGGTCCACCTTCGACAGGCGCATCATCTGTCTGGAAGCCAGGTGCCGTGTTCTGTTCGGACTCCTCAAAGCTGTGCGTCTTGCCATCTGCGAGTTCTTCGTTATAGACATGGTCACAGTGCGAGCAGCTGACCACTTCGTCCTCGCCCTTCGGACTGATGAAGTGGTACTCATGGCTCAATGAGCCGCCCATATTCCCCGAGTCTGCTGCCGCGACTAGGTAGGGAATCTTGAGTTCATTAAATAATTCTGTGTAGGCATTTTTGACTGCATCGTATGTTTTCAATGCTTCGTTGACACTGTAGTCGAATGTATAGAGGTCTTTCATGATAAACTCTCGCCCGCGAAGCAGGCCCTGTCTAGGCCGGGCCTCATCTCTGTACTTTCGCGCTTCGGTTATGTTAGCCGAGTTTATAAATAAATAAAGAAGCACACTCACAAATTTGATACACCCGTAGAGGCAGGCTCTTGTATGATGTTGTCAGATGCCCCACAAGTGTTGTAATTTCTTCTTCGTGTGTCGGGGCCAGGAGAAATGGAGTGTCCTTCCGATCGTTGAACCGGAATAGCTATGATGTATGTCAGTGACATTATACAAGACATTGGGTATGATCTATGATCAACCTACTTCTGAGCCGTCAGTCAGTCTGCCAGACTGTTTCCAGAGCTCTTGCGAGGATATTGAGGACAAAGAAACCTTGGATGCGCCTAAATTTGCTTTAGTTGCCATCTCATGATAAGAACAGGGTATATCCCGTACCAAGTGAGCTCATATGCTTGTCAATCAGACGCTCTAGCTTATCTTGGACACGTAAACCAAGTGGGAGCAAATGGAAAACCCCAGAATATGCCTGGAATGCCGTCAGAGATATTTACTTGGATAAAAAGGTATGATTGCTCACCTGTCGGAGAAAGCCAGCCCGGACCAGCAAGTCATTGGCATCCTCTAGATCTCTGTTAACATCTGATGATAGCATCGGGTTTCTGGATGGCGTACCCTTTTCACCATCAACGGGCTTCTTGGAGATTCCACCAGTAGGGATCCAGATATTTGAGACACGGCTTCTGCCGTCAACCTATATCGAGTCAGTACTCACTGTCAAGCAGATTCAATAAATCTTTTGGAAGCGCGTACGTGAATATTGCATTGCTGAACTCGCAGGCTCAGCGCTAGCCGCTGCCCGGCTATGCGCCCTGATAGAGGTCGTATCCTAGAAATCATCGATCAAGATGCTTTAAGTCGTCAGAAGCTATAATTTCCGCAATTGACCAGCAGGCTAAACACAAAATAAGTTGTAGAGCAAGTCGAGTGTCCCTTCTCCGATGTTTCTTATCGCGTTGGTCCGAGCGCCCCGATAACCCGCCGCAAAAGATTTCTCCGTTTAATTTTCTTTCCTCCATCATTCAATCCCAAACACAACACAGCATGGCTGCGGGGAAAGGAAAGCGCTCTTCGGGCGCAAATGAGGTTGCTCCTGCGACAAGCACCTCAGCTCCCGCTACTGAAACCACGCCATCCATGCCGGACGAGAGCGCCTTCGCAGGCCTACGACAGAAAATCGAACAGCGTTTGAAGAACCAGAATCAGAGCACCGGGAAGGGCAAGAAGGATAATACCAAGCCATCAGCCCCTGCCGCCAATGCTTCCGCAAATAAAGGAAAGCAATCCCCCGCCAAGCCCGGCCGCCCTCAGGATTCTGCGCAAGGCAAGAAGCGGGATCGCAACGGCGAGGTCATTGCTCGCGAGCAGAACAATGGTGGAATGAACAAGCAAGAAAAGCCTAAGGGTGGCAAGAAGAGCAATGACGACGAAACACTGCGCCAAGAAATTATGGCTATGGGTGGTACTGAGGAGGATCTTGATCTTCTTGCTGGTGTCGACTCTGAGTCTGAGGTTGAGGGCGAGTCCGGCAAGGTTGACGATGATCTTCGGAAGCAGCTCTCTAGCATGTTGGAGGCTGCAGGTCACGTCGTGCCCGAGGATCTTGCAGATGACGAAGTCGAAGAAGACGAACTCGAAGACGACGAAGAGGAAATGGAGAGCGAGGATGATCTCGAGGACAGCGGAGACAATGCAGAGAGCAGCGGGCCGGAATCTGACATTGAGGAAGCCCCTGCTCCTAAGTCAAAGGAGGCTGAATCTGTCGTGCCTAAGGAGTATTTGAAGCTGGTGAGTTGTGGACCAGTCCAGCACCGCAACGCTTTTGCTAACATGATCATTATAGAATGTTCTTCCTCGATCCGATTGGTACAATATCCCTATGCCCTCCGCCGCCGCCGACACGAAACACATGAACGCTTTGCCCCGCCACCTTATGGAGCGCGTTCACGAGCTTGCCAACAAATTGCTGCAGGAAGAAAACGAGGAGTATGCGGCAGCCCAGAGAGCATCTGCTTCTTCTTCCCACAAGTTCTACTCAACCATCATGGCGTCCGGTACCCTGAGCGATAAAATTTCCGCGTTGACTCTTAACATTCAAGAGTCCCCTCTGCACAACACCAAGGCATTGGAGACCTTGATTGGTCTGGGAAAGAAACGTAGTCGTGCACAGGCTGTTGAAGTTCTGCGATCCTTGAAGGATATGTTCGCACAGGGTACATTGCTGCCCAGCGACCGACGATTGAAGTCCTTTACCAATCAGCCTGGGCTCGTCGCAGCATTCCAAGGCGCCGGTGGGCGGTGGAATGAGAAAGACCCTCTCCCCGGTGGCTTGAAAAAGAGCGAACTCATTGTGTGGGCCTTTGAAAACATTGTGAAAGATCAATTCTTCGAAGTCATCAAGATTCTCGAGATTTGGTGCAATGACGAGATCGAATTCTCACGGACTCGAGCCGTCAGCTATGTCTACGAACTTCTCAAGGAGAAGCCCGAGCAGGAGACCAATCTTCTACGACTTTTGGTCAATAAGCTCGGAGACCCGGGCAAGAAGATTGCCTCTCGAGCATCATACCTGCTGCTACAACTCATGCAGTCGCATCCTATGATGAAGCCAATCATCATCAAGGCAGTGGAGGAAGTGCTGTTCCGACCTGGTCAGAGCTCTCACGCCAAGTATTATGCTATCATCACTCTGAACCAGACCATCTTGAGAGTTAAGGAAGAAAAGGTGGCTGCTCAGCTGTTGGACATCTACTTTGGACTGTTCCTCGTACTTTTGAAGCCTTCCCATCAGGGCAAGCCTGCCCCCAAGGGGAAACACAACAAGCATGGAAAAGGACCGAAGGGCAAGGGCAACGACGACGCTGCCAAGGGACAGGCCCAGGACGACGAAATGCGGGAGAAGCTGATCTCCGGTGTCTTGACCGGTGTCAACCGTGCTTATCCCTTCACTGACAATGATTCCGAACGGTATGTCTTCGCTAACATTCTATTTCTCCACGCAACGTACTAACTCCTACTAGCATGTCGAAGCACCTCGACACCTTGTTCCGTATTACACACTCCTCGAACTTTAACACCAGCATCCAAGCCCTCATGCTGATCCAACAGCTCACGGTGTCTAACCAAGTCTCCGGTGATCGTTTCTACCGCACCCTGTACGAGTCCTTGCTCGACCCCCGCGTTGCCACCTCATCAAAGCAATCTCTCTACCTCAACCTCCTGTACAAGTCTCTCAAGAACGATCTGAACGTCCGCCGAGTCAAGGCATTTGTCAAGCGTCTTGTCCAGGTACTTGGCATGCACCAGCCCTCGTTCATCTGCGGCGTTTTCTTCATGATCCGGGAGCTTGAGAAGACCTTCACAGGTCTCTCTGCCTTGGTCGATCAGCCGGAGGAGAACGACGATGACGATGAAGAGGTCTTCCGTGATGTTCCCGATGAGGATGACGAAGAGCCGGAACCTGCTCCTGTTGTCGAAGCCAAGAAGCAGAACAACGTATACGACCCTCGCAAGCGAGACCCCGAGCACAGCAATGCCGACCGGAGCTGTCTTTGGGAATTGCTGCCTTTCACCTCTCACTTCCATCCTTCCGTCTCTCTTAACGCTACCAATCTGCTTGAGCACAACCCCATGAGTGGCAAGCCAGATCTGACTTTGCACACTCTCACTCACTTCCTCGACCGCTTCGTGTACCGCACGCCCAAGGCCAACGCCAGCTCCCGCGGTGCTTCTATCATGCAGCCCCTGGGCGGTGGTGAAACCGCCGACCGGTTGGTGGAGGCAGGCAAGAAGGCACAGAACCAGCTGCCGCTCAACACCGAAGCCTTCTGGAAGAAGAAGGCTGACGACGTTGCCGCGGAGGATGTCTTCTTCCACGAATACTTCACCCGTGTCAACAAGGACAAGGAGAAGGTGCGTTCCAAGAAGAGCAAGGACGTCGATGCCGATGATCACTCCGACGAGGGTCTTAGCGGCGACGAGGACGAGATCTGGAAAGCGCTCGTCGACTCTCGTCCCGAGCTGGAAGCCGACGAGGACAGCGACGACGATCTGGACATGTCCGATTTGGAATCCGCCTTTGGCTCCGACGAAGAAGATGGGGAAGGCGCAGACGAGGACGACTCCGACGGCGGTGTTATCTTCAACGACGAGTCCGATGTTCCTTCCGACGAGGAAATGGCCGAGTTCAGCGAGCCCGAGGAAGCCGCGCCCCCAGCCAAGACCAAGAAGGCGGACAAGAAGCCCTCCAAGGAAGCCGAGGAGGACTCCGACGACTTCGATATGGATGTCTCGGACGACGATGCCTTCATCGACAGCGACGAGGACCTGCCATCGGATATGGAATTGGGGTGAGTGGATCTCGAAGAGCCCGAGAAACCCGATGCTGCGCCCGAGTCGAATCGCAGCAAGCGTCGCAAGCTCAAGCAGCTGCCCACTTTCGCCTCTGCGGACGACTACGCTGCGCTGCTGGAGAACGAGGACCTGGGAATGTAATCTGTTCTTGCACAAAAAAGACTTGGATTATTTCTTACCCCCCGTGGGGGCCAAAATTCAATGTTCCTGTTTTGCATCTGGAGTTACAGGTTGCACACATTCTGCTTTTCTTATTTTTTTTATTTTCATTGTTGTCTATATCTATCCTATCTATCTATCTATTCCGTCCCTGGACGCAGTCAATACAAGCTCTTTGAGAATATGCCCAGGAGATAACAAGGACCAAAACCAAGCCTTACCCCTCTCTCGGCAAAAGTAAGCAGTCTTATAGGACAGTCCTGGGGTCCAATCATAGCGTACAAGATAGAACCTTGGAAATTATACAAAATACGGAATAGCGCTGGATTTGGCTTTTAGCAGTGTTGCAAGGGGTACCTAGTTACCTACAACATACAACATACGGAGTACTCCGTATGAAATGTCTCAAATGTCTAAATATCGCGCATAATAATTTCAGAGGTAACATCGTATTAAACATCCATGGCATCTAAATAAGCTCAAATCTTGTGTGGCTTGAAAGCCCTCAAATCACTCGACACCATACGGAGTACGCCGTGTGGACCTTTGATGCCATCGCTGCGGGTTCGCACGCAAGAACGGCTGCTGGAGCCGAGGCCAGGACGGTTCAATGGTCAAGATTGTCCTTTTGCCGTTTTTGTATGTTGTACGTACTGAGCACGGAGTAGTATTCTGCGCTTTCTTGGATACCGTGCTGGATATGTACAATATGATTGACTGGCTCAGCACTGGAGGCGTTGTCGCATACACCAAAGTCCATATCTGAAGACCTCTGAGAGGCAAGGGGCCTGGGGCCCGGCCAGACCCTGAGTCAGCAACACGTGGGACCCTTGCCTCAGGCAGAAAGATACAGAAAAACGTCAACATTGACAAATTTCCGATCTTTACAGCCAAATCGAGATCGAAAATAAAATCCCTGACAAAATACCGTGTTTCCACTATTCCTGGCTGAACCCATGTTCACGAGGCGTGGTATGCATGGATTCGAATCTTGACGATGGATTCATTCGACAGCCATCCGCATGCGGGGCCGCCACGGTCCACTCAACGCATCGAATAACGCATATGATATGGGGGCGCAACCGACTTTTCCTTAGTTGGGTTTAGGTACATTTTGAAAGTTCCAATCAAATGGCTATGGTATCTCGTTAGGAAAAAGCGGATTCGGGATGCCCGTGGAGTTTTATGTCGAGGGAAAAGACAGAAAGAGGGCACTGCTCGGAGTATATCATAGACTATGTGGATGCACCAAGTCCAGTGGTAATCGATGATGACTTCCAGGGTTCACCTCAGGTCCAAAACACTCTTGGCACAAGTCATAAGCCGTGGCTTGAACGCTTCGCCTATTGCGGCTGATGCTTGGCTGTTGCAACGTCATATCTCTTCTGGTGAATTCGATTTTTTTTTCCCTCTTTTACCGGTTGATGGAAGAATTCGAGTGGAGATCGGAAATGTCGGTATTCTCCAGATATTATTACTCCGTATAGAGGAATTAAATAGATTACGATGCGATGGTATTCGACTATACCAGCTATACCAGCTTCGAGTTTTTTTTATTTTTTTATTGAATTTCTTCCCTTTCTTCCTTTTCTTCTTTTTCTTCCTTTTCTTCCTTTGGTCTCCTCGTCTTCCCCCTCTTCAGTCCTGGGAATTGCGTGCAGTTCAATTACCACCTCAGGTACCCGCATTTGCCCTAATCCGTCCAGCTCTGGTCGCTTCACCTTCCAATACGCCGATCCCCCCCCAGAATTTGATCATTTGACTGTAAGTGTCTGGTCGCTGCATTTGTCTTGGGGCAGAAAAAAAAAAGACAAACACAGAAAAAGAACACAATCCGCTTACGCGCGACCAGTATCGCATCAATTATCCTCTCGAGGAGCATTACATGCATCCGCAGATCTTCAACTCTCCTCTCGACTCCACCGAGTTACAACAAGCGCGGTTCATCCGCTCTTTAACATACGAAAATGGCTGGTCCAAATGAATCGCCGAATCCTGTCAGCTGGGACCATGACCGGGACCACGACAGCCCCGAGCTCTCCGATAAGTCCGAGCAGGATCCCAAGCTGAAGGACTTCGACATTGAGGGGCAGGGTCGCCGCAGCTCGCAGCATCATGTCACTGCCATCGACTCATCGTCTACGACGGAAAGCATTGGTCGCCAGATTGAGCTGGAGTCGGACAACACAATCAAATATCGCACGTGTAGTTGGCAAAAGGTGCGCTTGAAACCGATAAGCAAGTTGGGACCCCATTGACTGATCTTTTCTTTACAGACTGCTGCATTGCTCTTCTCTGAGTACATCTGTCTGGCTATTATGTCCTTTCCCTGGTCATACTCAATTCTGGGTCTGGTTCCCGGTTTAATCTTGACCGTGGTTATTGCCGGCATTGTCCTCTACACTTCGCTGATCACCTGGTATGATATCCTGCGCAATGGCTGCAAGCCCGCGACAAATCGCGGTGTTAATGTTTGTATAGGAGATTCTGTCTGCGACACCCGGAAGTCCGCGACGTTTGCGACATCGGTCAGTATCTGTTCTGGGACTCCAAGATTGCGTGGTGGGCCACAGCAGTCATGTTCCTCCTGAACAACACTTTCATCCAGGGCCTGCACTGTGTGGTGGGTGCCGAGTACTTGAACACGATGTCCAATGGCGCAGTCTGCACAGTCGTCTTCTCATTCATCGTCGCCATCATCTCCTGGATCTTCTCACTGCCCCGAACATTCAGCACGCTGTCCAAAGTCGCAACCCTCTCAGCATTCTTCACCTTCATCTCCGTCATTCTAGCTGCCGTGTTCTCTGCAGTCGAAGACCACCCGGCAGGATACACGCCCGCACTGGGAGAACCCGTTGTGCTCGTCATCCCGGCCAAGGGCACCTCATTTGTCAAGGGCATGAATGCCTTCTTGAACATCAGCTACACCTTCATCGGCCAAATCACCCTCCCCAGTTTCATTGCCGAGATGAGAGAGCCCCGCGACTTCTGGAAGTCCGTGACAGCCGTGACAATCGCCGAGATCATCGTGTTCAGCGTCGTCGGCGCGGTCACCTACGTCTATGTCGGCAACCAGTACATGATTGCCCCGGCCTTCGGCTCCATCGGCGACGACATGTTCAAGAAGGTCTCGTTCTCATTCATGATCCCGACTATCATTTTCCTGGGCGTGCTGTACGCCTCGGTCTCAGCCCGTTTCATCTTCTTCCGTCTGTTCGAGGGCACCCGCCACAAGGGCAACAACACTGTCGTTGGCTGGGCTGCCTGGGGTGGAATCCTTGCCGCACTTTGGCTTGCCGCCTTTATCATTGCTGAGGTCATTCCATTCTTCTCTGGCTTGTTGTCTATCATGAGCTCCCTCTTTGATTCCTTCTTCGGCTTCATTTTCTGGGGTACCGCTTATATCCGTATGCGTGCTGCGGACCACGGACCTCGTTTCTTTATGGTCCGTGGGATTCGCGGCTGGGTCGGATTCATTTTTAATGTCTTCTTAATCCTCGTTGGTTTCTTCTTCTTGGGACCTGGAACATACGTAAGTGATGAGTCCCTTGTCCGGCGTGCTTCGGCTTGCCTTGTTCTTGTCTTCCTCGTTCTCTTGCTAACATACATGTTCCTTCTAGGCTGCTGTTATGTCCGTGGTTACCAGCTACCAAGAAGGGACTGTCGGCGGCGTTTTCACATGTGCTAGCAACGCACTGTAGACCCCCTGCAGGGCGGGGAGTTTGTTACATCTTTTTTTATCGTCTTCGCATTCGGATCTCTTGTGCACGTTTCCGATATGCCGGGTCGTAGACTCGAGTGACTTCATGACTGTGATGACCGAGAAAGCAATGTGGTGGATAATCCTGGGCTTTTACCGCTCGAGCGTCTTTAGGGTATCGCAATACCTACCTAGGTAGGTAGTTTATCTAGATGCAGATTCCACGGGCTTTCAATTGCTTTGTATACCCTGCTGGAAAAGGGCGGATTATGGGACTTGCTCCCACTATATGCATATTTTATCCCTGCATCATTTGCAGCGGTTGCCATCTTTAATTCAATGCAGGCGATCGGTTTGGAGGCTACAATTTGGCTCTCCGGGTTTGATTTGCCATCGCCGCGGCAATACTCCGATGGCCTTTGGTCTACCAATCAATATAGCCATGTACCTGAGTTGTACTGGAATGCAATTGCCACTGATGGAACATGTAGATGGGAATTCACCGAGTATTATACAATGCACGGTAGTTCCTATGTTAGAAAACAGTCCAGTAACATAGTCAGTCTATAAAATCTACATCGCCAACAGCGTCCTCTAGAATGTCCAAATCGGGAAATCAGCTACTCCCCGATCGCCTATCACCACGTGATTTTCCCGTCATGCTTCCCCGACGGCGGGTTGGTGACTTCTCGCGGTTCATTTATTTCTCTTTTTCTCTTTTCTGTTCGTTAATTCAATTCCTCCAGCATTGATTCACTATGTCAAGTGTCCGTATTCTCACACGAGGTGCTGACCTCGCCGCCGCGAGGGCCGCCACCCTCAACCTTCCCCGCGCCTCTATCGGCTCCACTGTACTTCGGCGGGAGCTCTCCTCCGCGGCTATCGTGCGACCAACAGGCCTTCGGTCATTGAGAACCAATGTTCCAGTCGCAGCCGTAGCTTCGCGTGCTGCCAACCAGGCTGTGCGGTATGCGTCTAGCTCCAGCGAGCCCCTCAGCAAGACGCAGCTGTATGACTTGCATGTTGAGCATGGTGCCAAGATGGTGCCCTTTGCTGGGTTCGATATGCCTTTGCAGTACGCCGATCTGAGCCATGTGGAAAGCCACATGTGGACTCGCGAGAAGGCCAGTCTTTTCGACGTAAGCCACATGTAAGTCAACCTTCTCCGAGCCAAAGCAAACCCGCAATGGCTAACCGAGTTCCCTATCCACAGGGTCCAGCACCAACTCAGCGGCCCCGGAGCCATTGACCTACTGAAGAAGGTGACCCCTTCCTCAGTAGACAAGCTAGCCCCAAATACCTCCACCCTCTCCTGCCTCCTTGAAGAAGGCACCGGCGGCATGGTCGACGACTGCGTTATCACCCGTCGCGGCGAAGACACCTTCTACTTCGTCACGAACGCCGGCCGTCGCACAGAGGATCTGGCCTTCCTAACCGCTGAGATCGACGCCTACCGCTCCAAGCACGGCGCCGACAGCCTGAAGTGGGAGATCCTCGCCGACCGCGCGCTGGTCGCGCTGCAAGGACCCCTCGCCGCCTCTGTCCTCCAACCCCTCATCCACACCGCAAACACCCCCGCCTCCGAAACCGACCTAAGCACCCTCTACTTCGGCACCTGCCGCGAGCTGTACCTCACCCTACCCGACGGCAGCGCAACCGCACACCCCCTCCTCATCTCCCGCACCGGCTACACCGGCGAAGACGGCTTCGAGATCTCCATCCCGACCTCCGGCGCCCCATCCCTACCCCGACAAGTCACCGAGCTCCTACTTGCCGACAGCAGCAAGTCCCGTCTCGCCGGTCTGGCAGCCCGTGACTCCCTCCGTCTTGAGGCAGGCATGTGTCTCTACGGCCACGACATCTCCACTGCGCAGACTCCCCCTGCCGCGGCTCTCGGCTGGGTCGTCGGCCGTGACCGTCGCGATCCTGCAACTGCTACCTTCAATGGTGCTTCCGTTATCCTTCCCCAGCTCGCCAGCCCGAAGTCTATCCCCCAGCGTCGCGTCGGCCTATCCGTTGAGAAGGGACCCCCTGCTCGCGAAGGCGCTGTCGTCGTCGATATCTCTGACCCCGCGAACCCCGTTGAGGTCGGCGTTGTCACTTCCGGTCTACCCAGTCCGTCCCTTGGTGGTGCCAATATTGCTATGGCGTATGTTAAGCAAGGGCTGCACACCAAGGGTACCGAGCTTGCTGTTAAGGTCCGCAATAAGGTCCGCAAGGCTACTGTTGTTGGTATGCCTTGGGTTCCGAGCAAGTTCTATCGTCCTCAGTAGAGGGTAGAAGGTCAGCTCTTCTCCTTGGATTGTTGGTTTGTGGTTTTCGATTTTTGTTCCTTTCTGAAATGGAGGAACTCGTGCGAAAGACTAGCGTTTTGATGATTTTATTACTTGGACTTTGTATATATGTTTCCGATTTTACGACTGATATTCATCATATCAAAAGACTCTTTTTCTCGTTTTTATTCTATGTTGACTCTGCTATAGAATATATGTGTATATTGACCAATTTCGTTCAACGCCGACAATATAAGAATGTGTAGACATAGAACTACTCAAAACCTATCCAAATTTCCAAGGTAGATGCAAGAATTATACATTCGAGGCAAGCAAATGAGTATTCGTATAATGCTAGACTACTTACCGAGTGCAGGTTATAAGAACACAGCTACCTACGGGTAGCAGAGCAACAAAATTAACCTACCAAGCCCCATCCATCCGCAGCCCTACACACATGATGCTGAGTTTGAGCGCCTTGGCCAGCTGCTTGCCCTTGGCCTTGGGCTCAGTGGAAGGGGCCATAATAAATGTTGGGGGATGAAGGGATGGTGTGGTAATGAGATAAAGATATGGTAAAGATGGAATATCGAGGGGGCCATAATAAATGGTGGGGGATAATGGGATGATGGGGATAAATGAGATAGAGATGTGATAGAGATGGAATATGATGAGCCCAGTGGTGTCGTAGGATGATTGTATGTTGTTACCGTGAAGTATAAATAGGAAAGGGATATTGGCATTTTCATATCTGTGGGACTTCGAGCAAACATTCCCCAAGCAAAGGGGAGTTCTCTGATGTAAGGATATTGGGCCGTTATTCTACTTGACTGGTCCAAACACTTGGCCAACGGCTCGTTGGAAGCCATGTTCGTCAACGACAAACTCTCTCTAACGATGTTGGTGGGCTGGCTCCTTCAGAACATGCACAGATGGAGCTGGCTGCGAAACAGCGGGCACACTCACATCTGGCCCTTCCGAAGCTGTATTCATCACGTAGGTGTCGGAAATGAAAAGCAGTAGGGATCCATTGTCTTCCACCATCTCCTTTGTGGCCGTCTTCTTGCGGTTAGGTTCGTCCAGGAGTCACAGGAGCCGCAATGCTGTAGGATGTATACTGTGTAATTTCTGCAGGAGGGACTGGACTGGACTTCGTGGAAGGAGAAGATGGAATGGGATAATGAGTGGAGCTTAAGTGGCTCTGCCTTCTTCCTCCGAGTCACTTTCCTTGATCTCGACATGAATGCTTTGGCTTGGCTCTTGAAGTTGGAACAGGGGCTCGAACCCCAGACATTCGACTCCTGGCCAAGCAGATTCTTGTTGGGACTCGATGTTGTGCAGGACGATGCCACCCGTTAGAGGGGTTTCTGGTGGAAGAAGGATGGGATAAGGAAGGTCAAGAAGGACAGCATACTGTAGAAGATGGGCTGGAGCGTGCTCGACAGCTAAAACCTTGGGGGAAGCCAGTGAGACTTGGGCGAGAATGAATATGGGGAGGCATTCCTCGCAAGGCTATCAGGGTCAAAGAGGTGAAGCAAACCGCACAACTGCCCTCATAAATTGTGCGGGAGAATAAGGCTCGAGGCTGGGTGTTCGAACTTTGGCTTTGGACAGCATCATTTGACGATGGCACGGAATAACATCACGGTGCTAGCACAGATAGTGGCTTGGAGAAACGTAGGGACATATTGAATATGCGTAACCGGATAATATGCAGAAAGCTCTCGAAAGTTTCATGATCACTATAACCTTAGAGAAAGCCACATTTAGTATAGGCCGATATCTGATAATAAACACAGAGTAAGGTGCCACTAAGGGCAAAGTGAGAGCCCACTAACGTTCTCAAGAGCCATGCTCAATGATGTGCAGGTTTAGCGTGTTCATGGTGAACGATGATAAACGATGATGATGATGATGATGATGATGATGATGATGATGATGATAATGATAGAAACAAGAGAGTGAGGTGTGTGCATGTGATTATATGGTGAGTTTCTAAGCAAGTACACGATGCAATAACCGAAAGAATTAATTAATTCTTTCAAAAGCAAACGAAGCAGCCTACACACAGCAATTGGAGACCTGATTTCTCAGACATATCTAAGAGACAAACATCTAACTATAGGGCCAGACAATGAAATCAGTAGACTCTTAAAATCAGTTTTATATTGCTCTAGTTCACTACGTATATGATAATATAGGTATATTGATCTATACAGATGGTAATGGACTATAGCGCTATAAAATTACATCTAGATCTAATCATAGGTGAGTTACGATTAAGAGAACTCCAATATATGAGTGAGAAATCTGTCTCATTGATGCATACCATTTCCCCCTCCTCCCCCCCTCTGAATCATCAAAGTGTGTTCCTAGTCTCCATCCGGCCGTCTAGTCGTCTCGGTTCTCAGAAGCCTGCTCTCCGGCCTCGCCCTGGGTGACATCGGCGTCATTGGCAGGCGCCTCCTTCTTCTGGCGGTGTCCTACAGCCTTGAACCCGTACTTCTGTTGTAGCCGGATAAAGCGCATCCGGCTGGCGGGCTTCTTGATGCCGAGGGCAGCAGCGGCTGCTCCGTGATCCACCTGTAGTGAGACAACTTGGTTAGTACAATATACAATCCAGCCTTTAGTACACGTATTAAGTAGCAGATGACTAACCTTGACGTCCTTGAGAAGCGTCAAAAGGAAAACCTCGTCGGAGACCTTTGGGGCGGCCTTGGCCGGGGCCTTGAGAGTGAGCTTGAGTCGTGGCACCTTGGCCAGCTTTTTGCCCTTGGCCTTGGGCTCATTTGAAGGGGCCATAATAAGTTTTGGGGGATAATTGGATGGTGGAGATAATAAGATAAAGATATGGGAGAGATGAATATGACGTTATCGTGGGATGGGAGTCTTGCTAGACGAGAAGGTTAAGAGAATATGTGTAGAAGAGAAGAAAAGAACTGAGAAGAACAAACAAGTGGAGGGACTTTTATACTCTGCGTTTTTGAGTGAACGCGCGGGGATCAAGATAATGAGCACTCAGTCATGAATTGCTCATTGCGGTTCCAATACGACCAACTACTCAATACGGGACATGCCTAGAGCCCTGGAGAACAAGCCCCTGCTTGTCACTATCTGTATCTCAAATACGCAAGCAGGAATACTTGGTTTGGAACACATATCAGCCCAGCGTACCTGCTTGTCTCGCGAGACACTGACTTCTATTAGAGACTTGCTTAGCCGAGCTTCACATTACAATCGGCCCCGCCGACGAGACGCAGGTAACATCATCCCTTTTCGCTGTCCAACGGAACATCGTAACCTCCACCTCACAGGTACACTGCCGCTCAAAAACCCTTGGCTTAACTTGACTCCGTGAATGCGCCATGGAATTGACTGCCAATAACCGAAGAGAAAGGTATTGCCTCAGAGACGATTTGTCTAAGACAAGGGGGGGCATCTACAAGAGGTCGCAGCCTCTTAGGTTATTGCCGAGCTCTAGCTGTCCAACTATACCCGTCGAACTCTGGGGATGCAATGCATGATGCTCGCAGTGACCATGGTGCGTGGAGAGGCTATAGCGTGTTGACGATATCTGGACGGGCAATCTTGGGCAATCTACCTCCGGGGCATTTGAAGAACATGGTGATCACATGTACACTTGGGTCTAGGAGTTTTCTGCAAATCATCTCTGGAACGGAGATGGGTGGATTCTTTAGGAGACTATATTCGGGGTGTTCCTTATTGTGCATGTGGAGTTTCAAGACGAGCCTGGTCATAATAGAAGTGAAGAGTTCTTCAGGTCACTGGCAACCAGAGAGTTAACAGAATACTATAGTGATCTACAAGAATGAAATTTGATCTATGTATGTCCCACCCTGTGTTAGGTCACTTTGAGGCTCTTGCATTTCGTATGCAGGAACCCGCGTGCCCCACTTTAACCCTAATCCCAGATGTCATCCATGGATAACTCCATCAAGTTTCTTCTTAGGCTCGGGACAATCAGAATATTCACCGTGAGAAGTCAGGGAGGACAAAAAGAAATAAATAAACAAATAATGGTTGAGACCGGGAACGAACGACAGACCAGGCCTACATCAAAAGAGCAAAAATGAGATAATGCCCTTGGGCGTTAGCTAATTCCAGGTAGACTCCCGGGCTAACGCCGAAGGGCATGTAGTACATGGAGTTGACGTCAATTTTAAGGAAACAAAATGCGTAGGAAATAATAGTGAAGGTGCGTACAGCAGAAAGGTCCCTGTCAAATCAATAAAGGCTGTCGCGTACAGTGTACTCCGTACGTTTGGTGCAAACTAGCCCAAAGCGATACGCTCATCGTCCTCTGATAGGGAATGAGTTTTGTGATTAAATCCTCTGGTCACTTAGCAACCAGTGTTTTCGCAACCGAAAGGCGATCTACAGATACGATAATCATGTTCTGCACACTAATACCTGTGGTTCAAATGAGTGTGTATTCCAATATGGAAGAATAAATTCAAAAGTCGAAACCGACAAAAGAGCCTGCGTGTAATTCATAGATAATAAATCGTCTCGCAGACCCGAATCTAACAAAAGAAAAACATTCCAATCCAATATATCCCATGGCCCGTAGCCCGTAGCCCATATATCCTGTATAATATACAGTACTGGGCACTTGAGTCAATCAATCCCAATACATCAAACCCTCACCTCCACTGTACAATATGTACAAAGCGCGGAGGCTGTCTTGCGTGCGACATCAACATCAATTCATATCACAGGCCCAAGACTAGATCCAGTGATGGCAAGGAGCCGCTCAGCCGCTCAGCCACTCAGCCCGCTCAGTATTTACTGGGGGGCGGGCGAGGGGAAGGGCAGGTTGGTGGGGAAACCAGTGGGGAAGGCAGTCAGGAGACCGGGAGGGATGGAGAAGGGGAGGTCGGTGGGGAAGTCGCGCTTCGAGAAGTCGAAACCGCTGGCGACACCGGAGGGGGTGGGAGTCGGCAGGCTGCTAGGAGGGCCGCTGGGAGTTGGGACGCTGCTGGGAGGTCCGTGAGGGGGAGGGCCCTCGTGACCGAGTCCCAGTCCCCACTGGCGCTTGCCGAAGGGGACACCGGTGGGCGCGGGGAAGCCGCTGGGGAAGCCGCTGGGGAAGCCACTGGGGAAGCCACTGGGGAAGCCACTGGGGAAGCCACTGGGGAAGCCGCTGGGGAAGCCGCAGGGAGTGCCGCTGGGGGCGTGGCCGTGGGGACCAGCGAAAGGAGGAGGACCATGCTCGCCGGCGTGAGGAGGGGGACCCTGAGGCAGGTCGGTGACGAACGGAGGAGGGCCCTGGGGCAGGGCGAGGGCACAGCCCATCATTCCCATAGCAGCGATGGCGGTGAACTTCATTGTGGTTGGTATGGATTAATTGTAAGATATCGAAGTAAAGAACGGAGAAATTTGGGTGAAAAGCAGACTTGGATATATGGATGGTATATCAAAGACAGATTTTATAGTTTAGGGAAAAATTACGGGGGGCGTAGGGCGGGTTTATAAGGTTGCCGATTTATCAACCTTGTTGATCTGTGAGGTCCAAGGCCGAAGTGGATTCCGGGATCGCACCATGACTTCAGAATTGTTGCCTCCTCAGACACTGGGCTAGCCGGAAGGTGGGCTGGCCGGACTACGATACCTTACAGCGGTAGAGACGAGTGTGTCGATCTCAACTTGGGGGACCTTCGGGTCGTCAGGGACCAGGTACGAACCACCCGTGGATGGGCAGAAGCACATGGTCTGGGGCTGAGTTATTTTCCATGAAGCCTTCGCTGGCCAGCCAACGCGTCAAAAAAGGCAAAAAGTGGTCCCGGTACGTTTCGACAAGGCAACTATCGACGGCACGGTTGGGCTACAGACGCCACAGCCAGGTACCAAACAATAGTGCGACGATCATCTTCCGCGTGCAGAATAGCACCAAAAGCAAATCGATGATTGTCGGGATGGTCTGACCGTATCAAATGCTTCCCTTCGGCTCGTTCGTACCTGATAGGCTCAGATCGTGGTACGGCCGAGATGTTGTTCTCACTCGGCTTTAGAGCAACTGTTGCAAGTTGCCCCTTTTTTGAGGCCGCACGACCTCATCTCCGACATGATATGCTCATTCCTCCTTTTTCCGCCGTCATCACACTTTGCCTGTAACAGAATGGCTGGCCACTCGTTTCACGTGTATGGATTTTGCCACATCGTGCGTGCCAGGAAGGCTGATGCGGATTACACACCCTGTGTCAGGATGTGCTGGTTGTCCACGGACGAGGGTGGACTCGAAGGGCAGAAAAAGCCTGGCAGAGCCACTGATTGATAAGTGAGGACCAATGGTTACCGACTGATCGGCGAGGTGGAACACTCTTGTTCCAATTTCTGAGTCGGGAGGTATTTAGGCTGGTTTTGGATCAGCAATGGAGACGCGGTCAACCCGACTCAATGAGAAAATTCTTCAAGATTGAACTGTGATGTGTCCCACTGAAACATGGAGAGCATCGCCTGTTTCTGGTATAGAAGTTCGAGAACGTGAGATACAGGTCGCAGTCCTGGAGATGACCTGGAACATGCCTGGAACATGGCCGAGTCGTCGTCAGCCCCTTGTGAATCGAGGTCTGGCCCACAGTGGAACCCCGTGACATAGTCGACGGGAATTGGACTCTTCCACTTTTCCCTTAAAACACTTGCAATACTCCGTATACAATATAGGCATCACGGTAAAACATGTGCCTGTTTTGTGTTTAGTTTTGACATATATTATTGTACTCCGTACTCCGTGCATGTCCATTGATTGCATGGACACAGAAAACGCGTGTATCCATAACCCCAATGGTGACTGCCGATTCTTTCCTGATATCGATTTGCCTCCGACCTCCACAAGCTTCTTTCTAGTTGGCTGTACAACGGCGCCAAGCATTCTTTTATGGCTATTAAGCTCACTCAGCAACTTCTCGGGACTTGCGCTGGGAAACAGCTTAGCTTCAGGGCTATTAGCGCTGACGGTGGAGCCTCGTATTAATCCTTGGTGTACGGAGTAGATACGGAGTACGGAGTAGAACAATATATCCTTAAGTAACTTGAAATATGCCGAGTCACTTAAAAGCCTAAACCCGAACTCCCTTTCATCTGGGGATTCAATGCCCCACGGCGTGTACGTGGAAACTTTCCCCGCTATATACAGAAAACCGCCACATGCATGCCATGTGTTGTAGATAGCAAAAACTAAACGGGAACGAAAGAAAAACCTGCTAATCCAGCAGATTCGATATGCCGAAAACCGAAACCCAAGGAGTAACAGCCAAAAGGTGGTCTAGTATGAGAATGTCAAACACCCCTTCATGACGCCAGCAATCCGCAGACAGCAATAGAAGAGACGGAATATAACCGAGCCAGAGAGATGTCATGGACGCTTCGGCGGCAGGTGTACAAAATCACAGAATCGATAAGTATCAAAAACCTGTCCGAGTGTCCTACATCGTACGGAGTGTGTTGTGCGGGACCACGAAATTAGTTCTATAAACCTATTTTTCGGGCGAGCTTGTATGTGTCAAGGAATCAGGATTTTGCATGCCTCCTGAAGGAGCAAGGACGGGAGACGATGCACAATTAATCGCATATTCTTTAGTGCCGCTGTTTCCGCGTCAGTGAGTCAGGCAAGCTCGGATAGATTGTTGGTGTTGGGGTCATGCTGAGCAGATGGCGAGACGAAGGTGGTACGGTCATGGAGAAATCGCGACCCGACGGCGCATAAGCCTGCTTTGGGGAACTGCGACGAGCTGTAACGGAAGGGGTATAGGCCGCGCCAGAAGAGAATGAGGATCGTCGGGACCGGATGGGGCTACGTGGTTCGTGGCTCCTATGTGCTCCACCAATTGAGGATGAGTCTGAAGACGCTCGGTGTCCTGCTAGTTTGGGACGAAGCGTGTATGATCCTTCAAGCCCTTCGTCGCTGCTGGATCCAATGTCGAATATCGCTCCGTTGGTGAAGGATACTGAGGATGTACGGCGGTGGGTCCTTGCTTGGCTTGACATGAGGGTTGACTCAGTCGACCGCGAGACAGGAGGATTCTCTAATGAAACAGTGCTTCGTGCCTTTCTCAGTTCCCGCGCTGGCTGATGCCGTGCTTGCCCGCCCGAGTGCCTCTTTTCCAACTCAGGGCTGTGGGATCCTCTTCGTCTGTCGCGATAACGTCCCCTTCCACTATTGTCTGCCGAGTCAATCGAGTGACGGCTACGGGCTGGCATACGTAGATCAAACTGGCTCGGACTGAAGGCTACCCGGGCCCGCATAATTTGAATGCCATTATCGAGTGCCAGCTCAATCGCACAGTGGTTTCGAATACGGCTTAGTCTTGGCCATGTCGCTCGCTCGCCACTCAGGCATGCTGAAAGCATGAACTCGGTTGTCGGGTTCTCCAGGAGCCGTGGGAAGTTGGAGGAAATGAGCTCCGGGTATATATTGATGTCTCCATGATATTTCTGGTTCACAATGGAGGCAAACTTGGTCATTGATGTTGGAAAGACTCCAAGTTCCGAGAGGACGTTCATCCGGTGCAGAACCTCGTCTTTGGCAAGATGTGTCATCGTGTTCATCCATCGAGGTATGAACGAAGGGCCGTCGTTAGTCTCATTCTGTGGGCCTGTTTCCTTCGGAAGGAATGGCACCACATGGGGGTTCACCTGGGACACAATGAAGTGATTCACGTTAAACATCTCCGATAACCGTGTCATGGGCAGATCTCCATCAACGGAGCCATCAATATACTGCTTGTGAAGATCGTTCCACGGGACCGGTTCCCCTGTCAACGGATCTTTAGCCATCAACGTGAATGGCCTGAAGACAAAGGGAACAGAGCATGATACCGCCCTTTGAGAGACGTTAGGAATGTGTTGAAAGTATGAAAAAGGGAACTTACACAGCAGACCATATCAAGACATTCGGCGCGGAGATATAATTTAACAGCCGTGGAAGCTCATACATGCCAGCACTCGACACACAGATGTTCAGGATTCTGCGGGTGCGGTTATATGCTTCCTGGAATGTCATATCTCCCAGCCAGTTCCTGATAGTCTTTGCCAAGTGGGATATATCAAGAAACGATCCAAACTTCAAAAAACGAGCCATCTTCTGTAGGATATTTTCCTCTTGGCCCTTCTCATTGAAGACGTCAAAATCCCCATGTACGTAAGTATCCAAAAGCGCCGGCAGCTCGTCGTCGGTGCGCGTGCAAAAAACCGCGCACACAATGCTACCAGCAGATGCACCTGAGATAATTCGAGGGATCATGTTTGCCTCATAGAGGGCCTTGAGAACTCCGATATGGGTCATTCCGAAAGTGGCACCACCAGAGAAGAGGAGCGCACTGCGACCAAATGCCTGTCGAGCTGCCAGCAGCTGGTCCAGGATGTACTTCAGCTCGAGCCCATCGCAGCGATCATGCACCGACAGGTCCACCAGGGTGGCGATGGTCTCCAGAGCCGTAGTAATATACCTGTCAATCAAATCCTTGGTGCCGATATGCGAATGGCGATAGAGGGAGGCATTGCTCATGCGGGCCAGGTCCCGACTCAGCGCAGTGCGCACCAAGAACAGCATCCGGCTCACATCACAGCTGATACGAGCATCTTCCAACTGTCGCAAGCGATCCTGTACTAAGCAAGGATCGTATTCGGTGCACTCGAAAGTCTGCTTCCAGGCATTGTTGTCCTCTAGTTCATCCAGTTCACTGGCGCAACTTCGCCATTCCTCGTACGACACAGCCTGCATGCAGGCTAACGATTAGAAAGGGTAACTCTGCAGATGCGATCGCATGCTTCAGGTACACTGCATGTGCTTACATTCTTTATTTTCATATATAGGACTTGTTTGCGGTCCTCGATGTCCGCCCTTTGTTTCCGTTCTTCCTTGGAGAGACCATCACGGTAGGTATACAGAGTGTCACCGGCCCAATTCCACGAATCCTTCACGAGTGACGATACAGCTGGGATGGAGATTGTTTTTCGGAGCGACCGTGGAGGTGAGGGTTGGGATAAAGGGTGTTCTTGGGGGTGTTTGCGCCCATGCTGGCACTGAGCTATTGTGGGGTCGCCCAACACCGACATGGCAGGCCTGTGCATTGGGGAAGCAAGCCATCCATCCGGGGTCTGAAATGCGGAGTTCTGTTAACTGGTTAATAAGTCTAATATAATAGAAAAAAAGAAACAAGTAAATGAGTGTAAAAGTAGAGATTCCACAGATTCAAGTTTGGCGGTGACCTAACAAACGTCACGAGGGCCAATGGTAGCCAGGTTCTTCAGGCACTTTGGGCTGACCATTTCCCCTTTTTATGACTGCACTATCTCTCTATTGCTCTATTACTCCAGAAGATATTCGATTTATAATATTCTAGTTTATTTTTGTCCCCTGTGGTGGATAATATCAGAAGACTATCAGAAGACATGATATTTTCCCCATGATCTCACCCCAAGGTCATGTACCCCATCCCGGACCGTGGGGAAGCATATATAATATTTGCCTACTCCGTACAATATTCTCCGTACACTGAGAGATATTTCATGATTTCTCGGAGTTCTTCAATCTCTTTACAATAGCAATGCCACAAATTTTCTTCCTTTTTTTGCTTGCGACCATTGGAATATGATGTCCCAAAATAATTGGGCATCAACCCCATGGGGGGCTTCTTCACATGCCTTTTGCATGTGAGTCCTCCAGGGCTGATTTTCGCCTTCCTATGTCATCCTTCGAGATTGTGTCGCTACAATACATGCATACATGGGGAGTATTGAATATGATTGGACAGCCAAGTAACCAAAAGCAGAAGGTTTCATATCTGGCAGAGCCACTCCTTCAGCGCATGTCTTGCCTGCACTTCAACCCCGTTCTCGCGCCAGAAGTGGCCCGCGCTGTCAATCATCCGAAACTGGAACTGACTGCATGGCATGTGCACCATCTCATCTGACCACTTCCGCAGTTTCTCAGCAGATGTAAAGTTATCCTGGTCCCCAAACAGCGCCAGGGTATGGTGCGTGCTTTGCTGGTCTGCTGGACGCGGGCAGGGGATGTGGGGTCCCTTAGGTATCTCCGTTTTCACTTTCAGCGATAAGGTCGAAAACACTGTTAGGAATTGGCTAATCGGGGGTAATAGCGGACACACGAGGAGATAGGAGATGGATGTCGTCAATGCACGGAGGTCTGGCGCATCAGCCAGACTGTGACTCACTCGAAGTTGCTCCAGGGACGATGCGACTATCCGTTTTGCTGTGCTCCTAATCTCGTGTACTGGTGTTGTTTTGTTTGTAGAGGTTGTCGCTGGCGCGGATTGGAAAAGGTCGAGCATGGTATCCAGGGTCGGTACATGTGAGGCAATCAAAGACCCATATGAATAGCCACCAAGGATAAGACGGATATCTGGGCTACTTTTGGCTCCCTCTGTGGCTTTGCGAGGCTTTGAGGAGTCTACTTGCTCACTCGGGGCCAATGCGAGCTTGAGGAAGTGCAGATATTGCAACATGAATCCGTAGAACGAAACATAATCACCAAGCTCGGGCTTTGCAGTCCAGCTTGTGCGTCCTTCAGAGCCGCCAGCTCCACTGTATATCATTCGTTAGCAACTTGATGGTCATGGCGGACTGTTAGCAATGGATGATTATACCGAAAGTTGAAAGTCCCCACTATGCAGCCAGCTTGTAGAAGTTCGCTCCCGATGAAACTGACGACTGGGTCATCGTAGCATCCTCCCAGAGTTGCATATGGATGTGCGACGATAGCACCGCGGCTGGGCCACGTTGTTGCTGATTCTATATTTTGGAGCGCGGGCGGGAGATAAATACGACATTCGAGCTTGTTGCCATCATAAATAGATGGGAGGTAAAAAGAGAAGCTTGCTGACGGAAGATCCATGGCCGGGTCTAATTCATTTCATATTTCTTTGTTTTGAAATGCATCGCTTACAGTTCGCTGATGTTATAGGAAGAGGTCGAAGGTGCGGCAGGTTTCGGTGGTCCGCCCACCCCAATAATTCGCAGGGCCAACTATCGGGCACAATCTGAACATCGCCTCCAGAGTCAAGTGTGGGTAGCTATTTAGCGAGAGATATATCGATCCAATTTACATGATAGAACAGCAAGAGAAATATGTTTATCTAGCGAAAATATGATATTACCACTTGGCTGGAAGATGTTATGAAAACCATGCAGATGTGGATTATTATTCATCCAAAAACATGTATTATATATTAAAGGCCTGATCAGGTCAGCCATGACGGATCTGGCTCATCATCTTCTTCCGATCTGGCATCAGAATTATGGGGATCTGCATCCTTGAGCAGATCGGCTGGAGGTTCTGGGTCGTCATTTTCCAGCTGACCCGCATGAGTGTCCTCATGTCCCTCCTTCAAGCCTTGTTCTATCGGAGGAGACTCTTTGGGAGAAGTAGAATCCAAGGGTGCATCCTCCTCATGCACCGGCAGACCGAAGGCAGGAAGAAGCAAGCCCCTTGCTTCCCGCAAGGCCTCTAGCTCAGCTGCAATGCAGCAAACTAATAGCTTCCAGTCTTTATTTTCGGCGAGCTCCAGATGTGATTCGATCCGGTGAGTAATTCTCTCCATGTCATCCAAAATACTCTTCACAAGTCCGTCTTTGTAACCTGCTGGTGTGGATCCTTCTGACTCGGTCGTTGATGTGGTCATCTCAACATAATGCCGCATATTGGCTTGTAAGCGCTTCTCAAAGCCGGTGACATCGGACACCGCTTGTTTCCATACTCCGCCTCCTTCTTCCAGTGCCAGTATTTCCGCATCCACTTTCTGTTGCCTACTGCGCAGACTGACTTGTTCGGTGTTCCAATGCTCCTGGGCCATGTCGAGTGTGCGACGTTTGGGGTTCAAAGAGTGAAAGGAGGATTCGCCTGAGATTTGCGGTAACGGTTGGATTGGAGGGTCACGGAGGTAGTTTCGGATGTCGGAGTCGAGTAAAGACAAAGATTCAGTATAAGATGAAAGTTTGGCATCGACCGAGTTGTTAACGTCTGATATCTCCTTCACAAGATGCCGATGTTTAGCTTTCATCTCATACAGCCTGGTCTCCAATTCATGGATGTCAGTCTCGAGGTTCTGAGCCTCTTCTTCTAGTTTCTTTGAACGTCGGCTCTCCTCATCTCCATGTATAGTAGCAATAGCGTCTTCTAGGCCATTTCTTCTCGAGAGGAAGCTTTGGATATCATGCAGCGCATTGTCCCTTTCGTTGGTCTGAGATACGAGTATCTCTCGTTCTTCTTCTCGTAACTTCAGTAGATCATATATTGATTGAAATATGCCCTCTCGGGCAGCCCGAAGCCCAATTTTCTTGGGCGCGGGCTGCCTAGTGGGCACCGTGGAAAGGGACTGTGATTGACTTGCATTGGATGACAATGATGGAGTCAAAGTCCCGGTTGAGATATCATCTGCTTGAGGCGCGGCGAGAACAGAGAGAAGGCCTTCGCTTTGAGCATCGATCAGGACTTGGAGATTGCGCTGTATATGTTTTGTCTGACGCTCGACATATAAAAGAGGGTCATGGTGGTACACAGGAGCTCCAGCCGGTACTGGTGGCAGCCTCTTACCACGAAAGGATTGTTGAAGAAGCGTCGACATGATAGAGAAAGGAAGCGTGGATGGCCAGTTCCAACCAGAGGAAGGGTTGAAGCTTCGTCGCGGCAGTCCTGGGTGGGAAGACTATTTAGTATTTTCAGTCCAAGATTAAGCTCTTGAAATCATCACGCGATCAGAAAGAAGGAGCATTCGCCAAGTGACGGTGACCTGTTTACCGCGGACTGGGGCCGCTCGCAGCTGACCGGGCGCCATCCACGTGATCTTTCATGTACAGTCAGCTCCGCTCAGGCGTTGACGTTGCTCTCGCGCCAGCAAAGCTTCTGACAACTGCTCCCAGCTTCCATTTGTACGTGCACTTCATCCATTTCGTCTCTTTCATTTAATCAACTTTTGTCTTTCTTGCCATATTGTCATCATTCGGGGTGACTCATCCTCCCTTGACACCTTGTTCTGCGCTGGGGCTGATTCGCTGTTTCAAGCTCTCTCCCGATTGACGTTGCTTCATCACAACAGCAACAAAACACTTATCATTTCTTAAATTCCGTCCAGCGAATCGTGACGCGAATCGTTTCTCAATAAAGATGGTCGGACTCATATCGGCCGCCGGTTTGGTTGGCTTCCTCTCCGAGCCTGACCCAGAGCTCAAGGTCTTTGCTTTGAAAACATTAGATTCTCAGATCGATCATCTCTGGACAGAGGTTGTAAACGCTGTTCCTGAAATGTGAGTTCCTTTTAGCTAGACTTGTGAGAATGAGCTTCATCTCGATTGTTGCGTCATTTCCCCCGAGTCCGACCGGCTTCTAGGCCTCTGCTGACTATCCACCTAGTGAGGCTCTCTACGAAGATGAATCATTTCCGGAACGCGGCCTTGCGGCACTAGTCGCATCAAAGGTATATTATCACCTGCAGGAATATAACGAGAGCATGGTTCTTGCTCTAGGCGCTGGGAAGCTGTTCAAGTTGGAAAACGGCGGCGAGTATGAGGAGACCATTATCGGTATGTTGAAGAAGATCCGCAGAATTGGCCGTCTGGTACTGATACTAACGTGTTTCTTCATGTAGCGAAATGCGTCGATACCTTCGTCTCTCTATCTGCCGCCCAACGGCCTACTGCGGGTGACCAACCAGCGAATTTGAACACTGCATTCCCAGCATCGGGCGACGGTGCAAGCAGCACATCCGCCAGCCTCACTTCTCCTATCACACCTTTCTCCAAATCCGCTCTGCCCTCGAAATCGTTGCTTTCTCGCGCGGAGGTTCCCGGCGTGGACTCCGCACACCCTGGTGGCGATGACACTACCGTTCAGCACCATGAGAACTCTCTTGTCTTGAAGCGCGGTGTCCAGGGTCAATTGCAGGCTGTCATTGAGCGACTGTTTGAAGCATGCTTCCGACAAAAGCGATACCGTCAAGTCATTGGAATCGCCATCGAGGCAAAGAGTCTGGATGTGCTCCGTATGGCCATCCTCCGCGCCAGTAGCGACGAGAAGCAGGAGGAGGGCGACTCCCGTGGCAGCGAGGAGCTCATGGAATATGTTTTGGATATCTGCATGGGCATTGTCCAAGAACGAGCCTTCCGCAGCGAGGTTCGTGTTTCCAAATATTCCTACACAATTCGCCCGAGTCGGCTAACCATGGCTTAACTCTCTAGATCCTTAAACTAATTTTGGAACTTCTTAATGAAATTCCGGCACCCGACTTCTTCTCGATCGCCAAGTGCGTTGTCTATCTTAATGAACACTCGATGGCCTCCGCTATTCTTCGTCAGCTGGTTGAGAAGGGAGATGCGCGATCCCTCGCCGTTGCCTATCAAATTTCCTTCGACCTTTACGACAATAGCACCCAAGAGTTCCTCCAGAAGGTTCGACAAGAGATTGCTGAGCTTGTTCCCGAAGACGAAACGGAGAAAGAGAACAATGACGAGAACATCGAGCCAAGAGAGTCTGACGCATTACTCGAAGACCAGGGAAGCTCCTCCCGGCCCTCGGGTAAGCGTTCAGATCTACCAGAGGATGCGGTGACTGCATTCAAGAACATTCTCCTAATTCTCGATGGAATCAAGACCATCCAGCTGAATCTGGAATTCTTATACCGGAACAACAAGGCCGACATCGCAATTCTGAACAAGGTTCGTGACAGCCTTGAGGCTCGCAATTCTATTTTCCACACTGCTGTGACACTTTCAAACGCGTTCATGCATGCGGGAACCACTCACGACAAGTTCTTCCGTGACAACCTAGAGTGGCTCGGCAAAGCCGTGAATTGGTCCAAGTTCACAGCCACTGCTGCGTTGGGCTGTATCCACCGCGGCAACCTCAGCCAGGGTCAAAAGCTTCTGCAGCCTTACTTGCCCCGCGAACACATCGCCGGAGTTGGAGGCTCAGGATCTGTATACAGCCAGGGTGGTTCTCTTTACGCCTTCGGTCTCATCTACGCGAACCACGGTGGCATGGCGGTCGACATCATTCGCGACCACTTCAAGAAGGCTACGGAGGAGGTTGTTCAGCATGGTGGTGCCCTTGGTCTCGGTGTTGCAGGCATGGCGACAGGTGACGAAGGAATTTACGAAGACCTGCGGAGTGTCCTTTACACTGATTCTGCTCTGAATGGTGAGGCCGTCGGTCTCGCCATGGGTCTCATCATGCTTGGCACCGGCAATATGAAGGCTCTCGAGGATATGATCCAGTACGCACACGACACGCAGCACGAAAAGATTGTTCGTGGTCTGGCCATGGGTATGGCTTTGATCATGTTCGGACGCCAGGAAGGTGCCGACGAGCTCATCAACGGTCTTCTCGGTGACCCCGACCCAACTCTGCGCTACGGTGGTATTATGACCATTGCCCTGGCTTACTGTGGCACCGGCAGCAACAAGGCAGTCCGCAAGCTCCTGCACGTCGCTGTCAGTGATGTGAACGACGATGTTCGCCGAGTTGCAGTGCTCAGCTTGGGATTCATCTTGTTCCGCAAGCACCAGAGTGTTCCTCGCATGGTCGAGCTGCTTTCCGAATCATACAACCCTCACGTCCGATACGGTGCCGCCATGGCGCTCGGTATCTCCTGCGCCGGTACCGGCTTGGACGAAGCCATCGACCTCCTCGAGCCTATGCTTAAGGACTCCACCGACTTTGTTCGTCAGGGTGCTTTGATCTCTCTTGCCATGGTTCTCGTCCAGCAGAACGAGGCCATGAACCCCCGTGTTACCAGCCTGCGCAAGGCCATGATGAAGATGCTTGGTGACCGTCACGAGGACGCTATGGCTAAGTTCGGTTGTGCCATTGCTCTCGGTATCATTGATGCTGGTGGCCGGAACTGCACTATCAGCTTGCAGACGCAGACGGGTAACCTCAACATGCCCGGTATCGTTGGTGTTGCGGTCTTCGTACAGTACTGGTACTGGTTCCCTCTCACACACTTCTTGTCACTCAGCTTCACCCCAACATCCGTGATCGGTGTCGACCAGAAGCTCGAAGTCCCACACTTCAAGTTCCACAGCAACACCCGCCCTAGTCTCTTTGACTACCCCCCTGAACAACAAGTGAAGGCCGAGGAGGCCCCAGAGAAGGTGAAGACTGCTGTTCTTTCTACCACTGCCCAGGCAAAGCGTCGCGCGCAGCGTCGGGAGAAGCAAGCACGCCGTGAGAGCATGGATATTGACCAAGCGCCTACCACACCCAAGGCTGCTGATCAGCTGGACGTAATGGAGACAGATGAAGCTCCTAAGGAGGAGGGAGAAGAAGGCAAGGAGACAGAGAAGGGTTCTGCAGAGGTACAGAAGAAGAAAGCAGAGCGTGAGAAGGTCGGGTACGAGCTGGACAACCTGTCAAGGGTACTTCCAGCCCAGCTCAAGTTCCTCACTTTCCCCGACCCCCGGTACGAGCCGGTTAAGAGGGTATGTTCATTTCTGTTCGTCCCATGAATTCAATGCTAACAAAATTGCAGCCCACTGGCGGTGTTGTCGTTGTTCTGGACAAGCAGCCCGACGAGCCTCGCGAGGTAATCGAATTGAAGGCTAGCAAAGAGGCTCGCCAAGCACCTCCTGCGACCGAGACCCTCCAAGACCGCCTGCAGGCTGCCATCGGAACCGCTGCTTTGCAGACTCCTCAACGGGCCGATGCTCGGGCTGCTCTATCCGCTGCTACCTCAGGTGCTGCGGCTGGTGCCGGTGTTCTGACGGCTGTGGATGAGGACGAAGAAGGCGTGGAGGACGCACCTGTCCCCGACGAGTTCTCGTACGAGTCAGATGGTGAAGAGCAGTAGAGTGTTGTTGCGGCATAGAATCTTGATGCTGGATGTATTACTAGACTAATCAGGCTGTCTACGCCGACGTGATCTATTTGGAGGGCTAGTATAGCTTTCCGTCACCTGTGATTGATATGGAAATTCCTATGTTACTTTTAAATTCCCCCTACATTCTTGTCGTACTCTATACACTCGATCAGAAGGACCACAGCAGGGTCGCCATGATTTGAACATACCGGTTAGGCCGGCTTACAAGGGTTTCGGGAGTAGAACTTGCACATGCCAGAGGTACATATCCAGTACGAAACCACGAACCAGACTTAATTGTACAAAGTACCTATTATTGTATATATAAGTGTTACATTGAGTATATATAGCTGTATCGAGATATATAGAATCATAGCGACATGGAATAATCCAATTGCAAACCGGCCGATACTCATCTTCACATGTTCACATGCCACGGGGCCGACGCCGTTGCTGACTCAGCAATCCACTGCACCTGGACACTGGGCAGGGCAGCCCTGGAGGGCTGTTATGCCTCGGCATTTCCATTATGACGCAGCACGAGCCAATAAACTGTCTGTCAACGGCGATGACCGAAATGATCAACAACCAATGACTGCTACAACGTAAGGTCCCAAGGTCTGCCTTCTGTGGGAGCATGTGAACTGGTATCATGCTCCGAGGCCCCTTTTGGTGCATCTTCATGTCCAGACTTGGAATATCGCCCGAACTTAGCGGAAATTGTTTCTTGCCCCATACATATATTCCCCAGCTTCCCCGGACTTGAAATTTTCTTCTTTCTCCCAACTATTCCTTGACCTCAATATAAATTTTGTTGTACGCCTTTTCCCCGTCATCCCTCAGCCTTCTCACCCATCGCCACCATGGCAAAGACATTTAGCAAAGAGGACGTCGCCTCCCATAGCAAGGGTGACAGTCCCTGGATCATCATTGACGAAGATGTCTACGATGTTTCCAAGTTCCAAGATGAGCACCCTGGTAAGTCAAGTCACGCGTGCAGATAAGCATGGGAATCACATGTTAACACTTTTTTTGAACAGGTGGAAAGAAGAGTACGTTGACCCGAGAGCATCCGTTACGCTCGATAAATCCATATTAACAGATTGTGTCTAGTTCTCCAGCGAGTTGCCGGAAAGGACGCTTCAAAACAGTTCTGGAAGTACCACAACGAGGGCATTTTGAAGAAGTACAAGGGTCAGCTGCAGATCGGTTCGTTGGATACGAAGAAGGCGGCACCGGCGCGACCTGCCCCAGCGCCAGCCCCGAAAACGGCTGCCCCCGAGCCGAAGTCCACCGCGTCTTCGTCTTCCGTGACACCGCCTGCCACCGGAGCGCCCCAAGACCCTTATGGAGAGTTGATCCCCTTCGCCGATCCCTCATGGTACCAAGGTGTAAGTTTTGATAAGCTTTTGCTTTTGTTATCTGCCACAGATCTGCGGAATTTATGGTTGCACAGAAGCTAATCTATATGTCGCTCATAGTATGCATCCCCCTACTTTAATGAATCCCACGCCGCACTGCGAGACGAGGTTCGCCAATGGGTCGAGTCCGAGATCGAGCCATATGTGACCGAATGGGACGAGGCCAAGGAAGTGCCCGCTCACATTTACAAACAGATGGGAGAGCGAGGCTACCTAGCCGGACTGCTGGGTGTCCACTTCCCCGAGAAGCACACCCCGCACCGCGTGAAGTCTGTGTCACCAGACCGATGGGATTTGTTCCACGAGATGTTGCTGACCGACGAGCTGTCGCGTGCCGGCAGCGGTGGTCTGGTGTGGAGCTTGATTGGTGGCTACGGAATTGGTTGTCCGCCATTGGTCAAGTTCGGCAAGAAGCCGCTGGTCGACCGAATCCTGCCGGGTATCTTGGCCGGCGACAAGCGTATCTGCCTCGCCATTACCGAGCCCGATGCGGGTAGTGACGTCGCAAACTTGGGTTGTGAGGCTAAGCTCACCGAGGACGGCAAGCATTACATCGTCAATGGCGAGAAGAAGTGGATCACCAACGGTATTTACTCCGATTACTTCACGACCGCTGTGCGCACCGGCAAGGACGGCATGAACGGTCTCAGCGTGCTGCTCATCGAGCGCGAAGCCGGCGGCGTCAGCACCCGCCGCATGGACTGCCAGGGTGTGTGGTCCAGCGGCACGACCTACGTCACCTTTGAGGATGTCAAGGTGCCTGTGGAGAACCTGATCGGCAAGGAAAACCAGGGCTTCAAGGTTATCATGACCAACTTCAACCACGAGCGCATCGGCATCGTGATTCAGTGCGTGCGCTTCTCGCGTGTCTGCTACGAGGAGTCTATGAAATACGCGCACAAGCGCAAGACCTTCGGCAAGCGTCTCATTGACCACCCTGTTATTCGCATGAAACTCGCCCATATGGCACGCCAGATCGAGGCCACCTACAACTGGCTCGAGAACATCATCTTCCAGTGCCAGTCCATGGAGGATACCGAGGCTATGCTGAAGCTCGGCGGTGCCATCGCTGGATTGAAGGCGCAGTCTACGCAATGCTTTGAGTTCTGCGCTCGCGAGGCTAGTCAGATCTTCGGTGGTTTGAGTTACAGTCGCGGCGGCCAGGGCGGTAAGATCGAGAGACTGTACCGTGATGTGCGTGCCTATGCCATTCCCGGTGGCAGTGAGGAGATTATGCTTGATCTGAGTATGCGCCAGAGTTTGCGTGTCCACGGCATGTTTGGCATGAAGCTATAAAGCATTTTTTTGGGTGTTTTCGACTGCCGGTAGACCATACCCATTTTGATTCATTTTCTTTTGCTGCTTTTGGCTAGATATCCTCTCGTCTGTGACGACATTTCTTGTTTTCTTTTTTTTTGCTACGATCTGCCTTGTACGATAACATTACATTGGCCTTTTTGTATATTTCACGATTCACGGTGGACATCGCCGCCTTTTTGGGTATTCGCTGCATACAACTCATTCTGATTCATAACTAAACTCTCGGTGTCTCCATAGTTTGCCGTATTAGCTGGCCATTGCGTTGGTAGGAACATTTGAAAAACCATAACTACAACGAAAAGCACGATTCAAAGAATCCATCAAAGGACGGTTTAGCAGAATCTTGAAGTCCCTTCTTTGTTCAGACGAGCCAACTATGCTTGAGGGCCTAAGTTTCCACGTTCAGCACCGGACATCTTTCAATCTCACTCCTTTATTCTCACTTTCTTTGAGGGGATTCGAGCCGCCATCAGGAAAACCCTGAGAACCGTTACCATTGCCTTCAGAGTTCTTTGAGATGGATCTATTATTAGGCAAAAGCAGTGCTGGCTTCCTTTTGAGTCCGAAGCCGGGGACTCGATGTGAAATATAATTTTGAGACTTTCCCGTCTGCCTATTTAGGATATCGAGGCAAGTCATTTATGTCCACACCTTGCCTTGAAGATTATCTGGCAACCATTCACGATGTTGTCTCTACAATCGTTTGAAATCGACGACGACCTTGCATGCGATGTTGGTGGAATGATTCAATTTGTATCTGATGAGCATTCCGCCACATCACTCGTACTTGCCAATATGGTGGCTCGACGAATGCGCGAATTCCGAGACAACGAGGACGATTTCGCCGGCTCTGGGACTGCTCCAATCGATCTCCTGTCAAGTCTCAGCTCAAATGATACGGATGACGTTAGCTACAATTTCTTGCGGGACATAGCCTATTCCATGGATCTTACGACCATGCCTGAGAATTTGCTGGGTCTGGTTCTGCCTATGCTGCTGCATGTTGATACAAAGCTTCCGACCCCCGAGGACCTTCATGCTCTGCACGAATTTGCTGAAGCATCGCCAATGCACCGGGATCAGGTGGAAACATGGTTGAGATCGGAACCGGCTCTGAGCACACTTGAACAGGTTTTCAAGCCATGGATGAACTACTACAGCTTCAAACCCGCGTACCAATGCAGAGATGAGATTGCGGCTTACAGGGCTAGCCGAGGTGGTGCTGGGTTTAACTATGCGTATGAATTCGTGAAAGAATGCCAATGTACAAGCTGCCTCTCACTTCTCGGCAATCTCGGGTTGGTCGATTTCAGGAACTACGACCAAAACGGCAGGAGTTTCCTCCATGCAGCTATTGAGGGCGGAGATCCCGAAAGCGTACTCTTCATTGTCGCTATCTTGCTGAAAGGAGGCCTGGATCCTCGGCACTTTCCCACGTCTATCGATGGCATGTCTATTCCCCACCATGTCGCTTTGATGCACGACAATGATGTCTTTAGGGGAGTCGTTGAGCTTCTAGAGGATACCGGTTACCCTCTATCTGTGTGGAACGATGATGGCCTCAAGCTTGAGCTGTGCAGCTTCATCACTGCCGAAATGGCCGAACTGCTCCTGTCGAAAGGGTTCAATATCACCGAGCTCCCCAGAAATACACTCCCAACGTATCTGCCCAACGAGGATGACCCCGGGTACGAGTCCGGCGAGGAATGGAACCGCGATGCAGAGTACGGTGATCCGATCATCCGAGGCGAAGACTTCGACCCCGACAATGACAAACTCGACCCAAAATCGATTCGATATGATGGTGTTGGAATCAATCCCATCGAACTCAACCCCACCTCCCGAACCATCTGGCACCGAGCAATCGAGAATCCCGAAGGTCCACGAATCCTTGACTGGCTCTTGGGCCACTCGTTTACCCAGCCAGGCTGCCGGACCGACTTCGACCGAGACTCCGGTGAGACTGCTTTGGTAGCTGGCGCAAGAGGAGCCGAGCCGGCTGGTATTGATTGGTTTTGCCAACACTCTGATCCGATGGCGGGTCGGGTCCGAAATTCCCAAGACACCGAGCCCGAGGAGAGCGCAGCTGCTTATGCGTTACAAGTAGCAGCTCACAACCTACGGCCACATTGCGACATCATTTTCAAGAAGCTTTTGCGTCATGTGGACCCGCAGTTCTACTGGGATGTTTCTATGATCAAGGGTTTGTATTGGTTGATTATCAAGAAGTATCGTGACATGCACCAAAGGTTGGAAGATCAGAAGGAGCCAAGCCGTGCAAGAGCTCAGCGAATGGGTCAACTGCGCTCCCTCACTTCAGCCAAAACTAAAGCGCTGAATAACAGACTGGAACCTTTTTGGGATACCTGGGGCCAGTCTGAACAGCGACATTGGCTCATTCAGTACTGTACGATTGTAAAGATGAACTTCCTTGTGAAAGATTTAAGTTGGAATGTCTGGGATGATTCTGAGTAGGTCGAAGAGGGTCAAGGTATCAAATATCCTGGGGGTATACTCGAAGCCAAGCAGTACAACGACTGATTTTGATCACTGACCCGGCTGTTTTTGATGTATATATGATCGTTTATGGCGTTTCTTTTTCTTTCTCTGAGGTTGTTTGCAAACTTCGCTCGGTTCGTCTCTTCATGTTTGTCCAAGGAATTGAGTCCTCATCTTACTGATATTGGATCGGGGCAGTCCTTCGCATTAGTATAATGGTAAGGACATTGTAGTTTGTCCTGATTCTCAAGTAAACCTACATGAGCTTGTATGTCTGACAAGACTTGTATTTAGGTTCCTTTGATAATTCTCAAAGGGGATTGATGTATGTTCTCTCTGCTCTTTAGCTCGAAGGCAAAGAGGAAGTTGAGAAACGCCAGGCTCGGAGGCCAAGTACGGCGCGCCACAACGACCACTCACGCAAGGATTATGCCTCTGGGCAACTCGACCTCCTCCGACACTTCAATTCTCATTTGTCCTTTCTCAAATTATCCCTTAGCAGAGCTATAATTTGCGCCTGCGTTGTGGTGTTGTTACTTCATCTTCTAACAAACTCCGAGATCTCTTCCGGTCCGTGTTCTTTGTAGGCGGTCGCGGAACTCGGTGATTGCCCGCAGAGCTCGACTGTCTACTGTGCTCCCTCTTTAACTTTCCATTCACCTTTCTGCCGTCTGGATCAGCTTCATTTGACCTGACGCTGCTTGGAACTGGTCATTCATCGGAAAATACCCGGACAGTTCGCATCCTGTTATCTACGCCTTGTCCCCCAACTCGCAAGTTGTAGCGCGGTTTCCTTGGATACGGTTCGTCTTGCTTCTCGCATTTATCTTTGTCTTTCCAGTTGCTGATTCTCCTTGCGATTGATAGAGATCTCACTATATCTTAACTCCAAACTACGACGTGCCGAACGTTGCGCGACCAGATCATTTGCAATAGCGCGTTAAGACACTACCTGTCAAAATGTCAAACTTTCTTAACCAAGACTTCGGGTCCGAGGACGACGAGGAAGATTTCAACCCTGCTCCCCAAGAAGAGTCTGATGCCGAGGAGCCCAGAGCTAAGGTCGGTCTAGAGACTCCTGTCAAGCCTCGATGAACAAACGCTAACAAAGGAGCGTGAAACAGCCAACCAAGAAAGAACACTCAGGTGGCGATGGCGCTGATGAGGAGGATGATGTGAAGTACCCTCGCGAAACAGATGCAAATGAGGAGGATGACGCCAAGGATGTCGAAGATGACGAAGAGATTGAGAATGAAGTGGACGAAGACGAGGAGGACGAGGAGGAAGAGGACGAAGACGAGGAAGAGGATGTGGTACGTTCTCCGTGGGACCTGGTAATGCATATTTGTTAACGCATGGTTTCTCTTTTAGGCTCGTCCACAAAAGCGAGTGAAGCGCGTTGCCAATCCTTTCATCGAAGACGAGGCTGGTGTCGATGAGGAGGAGGACGAGGCCGAGGATGAGGAAGATGAGCTCGCCGAATATGGCATGGAAACACACCCGGATGATCTCGATGCGCTACCACAAGGCACCGAAACAGACGACCGCCGCCATCGACAGCTGGATCGCCAGCGCGAGATCGACGCCAGCATGGACGCAGAGAAGCAAGCCCAGATGCTCAAGGAACGATATGGACGCAACCGTGCTGCCGCAACAGATTCCCTTGTAATCCCGAAGCGACTCCTGCTTCCTAGTGTGGAAGACCCCAGCATTTGGGGTGGACGCTGCAAGCCTGGCAAGGAGAAGGAGGTCGTATATTCCATCCAGAAGCGGATCGAAGAGCGTCCACCAGGGTCCCGCAACCCCATTCGAATTATCTCGGCTTTTGAGCGCGGAAACATTATGCAGGGCTGGTTCTACTGTGAAGCGCGCAGGCAGGCCGATGTTACGGAAGGCTTGGACGGCATCAACTTCTACTACCCATCCCAGAAGCTGACACTTGTTCCAGTGAAGGAGATGCCTGATCTTCTTCGCGTCCATAAATCGGAAGAGCTCTTGCCCGGTGGCTGGATTCGCATCAAGCGTGGCAAGTACATGGGCGATTTGGCCCAGATTGAGGAGGTCGAAACCAATGGATTGAATGTCACTGTGAGACTTGTTCCTCGACTGGACTATGGCCTGAATGACGATGCTTTTGGTGCCCCTGCTGCCGATGCTAAGCGCAAACGCGGTGCTGTGAACACCGTCCGCCCTCCCCAGCGCTTGTTCAGTGAGACAGAGGCGAAAAAGAAGCACGCAAAATATCTCTCGTCTACTTCTGGTCTAGGCGGAAAATCATGGAACTACTTGAACGAGAACTACGTGGATGGGTTCCTCATCAAGGACATGCGTGTCCAGCACTTGAATGCCAAAAATGTTAACCCCCGGCTAGAGGAGGTTACAATGTTTGCGCGTGGAGGAGAAGATGGAACTGCCAATTTGGATCTAGCATCGCTGGCCGAGACCCTGAAGAACTCCACCGCTGAAGAGTCATACCAACCGGGTGATCCAGTGGAGGTTTACCGGGGTGAACAGCAGGGTCTTATTGGTCGCACAGTGTCAACTCGAGGTGACATTGTTTCATTGCAAGTCACCGAGGGCGAGCTCGCCGGTCAGACAATTGACGCGCCTGTTCGGACTCTCCGTAAACGATTTAGGGAAGGTGATCACGTCAAGGTTATCGGCGGCAGTCGATACCAGAACGAACTGGGCATGGTCGTGCAGGTTAAGGATGACACCGTCACTCTGCTCAGTGATATGAGTATGCAGGAGATCACAATTTTCAGCAAGGATCTTCGACTTTCTGCTGAGATGGCTGCTGATGGACAACTCGGCATCTATGATGTTCATGATCTCGTCCAGCTTGATGCTGCCACTGTTGCTTGCGTCATTAAAGTGGACCGGGAGTCCCTGCGTGTGGTGGACCAGAATGGTTCTATCCGCAACATTCTTCCTACACAAATCGCAAACAAGATTACCCCCCGTCGCGATGCCGTGGCTACTGATCGCAATGGGGCAGAGATTCGAAGTGGTGATACCGTTCGCGAGGTCTACGGAGAGCAGCGCAGTGGAGTAATCCGCCATATCCACCGTTCGTTCCTTTTCTTGCATAATAAGGCCCAAGCCGAGAACGCGGGTATCTCTGTGGTGCGGACAACGAATGTCGTTACCGTGTCAGCAAGAGGTGGTCGGCCCACTGGACCCGATCTCACCAAGATGAACCCTGCCCTGGCGATGCAAACTCCTGGAGGTGGTGCTGCAATGCCACCTCCTCGTCGTGGCCGCGATCACCTTATCGGAAAGACTGTGACTATCCGCAAGGGTCGTTATAAGGGTCTCGTCGGTATTGTTCGCGACGCCGACGATAGCTCCGCTCAAGTTGAACTCTACACATCTAACAAGCCCGTACACATTCCGCGTGACATTCTGACACCTAAAGAGTATGTTCTTCCCCTACTGTGTTCGATGCACAGCCTTTCTAACTTTTCCGTAGTCCTGTTTCCAAACAGCCCCTCTCCATGGGCCGTGGACGAGGAGGAGGTGGCCCTGGAGGGCGAACTCCATACACTTCAGGCGGTCCTGGGAGAGATGGGTGGGCCGGTGGCAGAACACCGATCGCCGCCGCCGATTCGTCCAGAACCCCCGCTTGGAACAGCGCTTCTGCGAGAAGTAAGTACACCCGTCTTATGAAGTTGACGAAAATGCTAATCATAACATAGCTCCTGCTTGGGGTGGCTTGAGTGGCAGCCGCACACCGGCCTGGAAGAACGACGGCTCCCGTACCGCAAACCCTTACGACGGAAACCGTACCGCATATGGAGGAGTTGGCAGCCGAACCCCGTCCTGGACCTCAGGATCCAAGACACCATACGACTCAAGCTCCGGTTTCGACGCCTTCGCCTCTGGATCCCGTACTCCCGGCTGGAACGCGGGTGCAAACACAGGCAGTCGCACTCCCGGCTGGAACAGCATGTCTGCCGGCAGAGACCAGCGTGATTTCGACGATGCCCCGACTCCTGGTGGAAACTATTCCGCCCCCACACCCGGCGCATACGCTGCTCCGACCCCTGGTGCACCAACTCCTGGCGGGTGGCCCGAAAGTGCGCCCACCCCTGGTGGAGCTTTCAGTGCGCCCACTCCCGGTGGCGCTCCAACCCCTGCGGCGTTCGATGCGCCAACTCCGGCGATGGGTGGAATGGCTGCTACGCCTGGTGCTGGGTATGGTGGTAATGACGGCGGACCACGGTACGATGATAGCCCGAGTCCATAGTTCTTTGTTCTGTTTCTCTTTCAAGCCCCAAAAGCTTGTCCTTTCGCACACCTTTAAGATATCAAACGGGATAGGACCGGTTTCACATATGTATTCTACCTTTTGAATTTACTTTCTTGCAAAACAGCATACGGCGTCAAATAATATTTCCTAGTCACTGAACATGTATGATCTTGAAAGGCATACCTGAATACCCTGAGCGTAGCGATCCGGCCAACCTTCGGCGTGGACACATACCAGCATCCCATTATTAATAATAATCCTTGTCATAAACGGCCAATGCCCGGTCAATGATATCTGCCGCCCACAGGCACTTCTCATCTTGGAAGCGTGGCGTGATGATCTGGATAGCACATGGGGCGCCGTCCACCTCATCGGGGTGATCTGGTATCTGTTAGCAATCTATTCGATACAAGAGATAGGCTCACTGACAGTCCGGCTGCGTATCATCACCTGTTGCCATAGGCTCGGGGTCGAGCTCTTTGGACGCTCTTCCAAATGGAATAATGCATGCGGGATACTGGATTGGCAGAAGTTAGTCTATGCGCCAAAGAGCCAAGGCGAAAACAGCAGAACGAGTCATAAAGATACTTACATCCAACACGTTCCATATCACAGTGTAAGGAGGCCATCCGTATGTATCATGGCCCACGGCTGTATTCTGAGCCCCAGGAGCCAGAATCACATCAAGCTTCTGATCCACCCATGTCTGCCTCCAGACATCATGAACCCGCTGGCGGGCCACATGCAACGCCTGGATGGTCTCAAATGCTCCTAAACCTTGCTGGACAGGGTACGGGCCAGAGAACATCGGCTTTGCAGCCTTAGCAACTGAAGTCACAGCGGGCTCGCCACTAGCCGCAAGATGATCCTTGTGCGGACCATAGACAAAATACTGGAAGGCAAGACGCGACGCATATGCCACACTCCGTGCTTCATCGTCACCATTGACGTGGACAATACGATGTCCTGCTCGCGTCAACGCGTCAACGGCCCGATCTAGAGCCCTCTTTACAGGCGGGTGGAGCGGGAAATGCTCATCTTCAGCAAGCACGCCGATAGTCAAGCTTGCGCTGGCGTCGCTACCTGACGGGATAGTTTGCCACGGGACCGCGACGGCACCAGAGTCATACTTCCACGCCTGGCCGTCGGCGACGACAGAACTCATCAGCAGCTTGAGATCGGCGATACTATGTGCCAGCGGACCAGCTGTTGGAACAAGGTTTGGGATCCCCTCATCGGCACCGGAGACCTGTCCGCCGAAGGGGATACGGTTGCTTGTTGGCTTGAAGCCGTACACGCCGCAGCATAGCGCGGGGATGCGAATCGAGCCGGCGATGTCGGTCCCCACGCCCAAGATCGATCCGCGGAATGCTACTAGTGCGCCCTCGCCGCCGCTGGATCCGCCCGCTGTTAGGGTTGTCTTGTGTGGATTGCGGGTGCGGCCGAAGATGTTATTCTCCGAGTCTGCTGTCTGGTGGTTGTTAGCTTCACGTTCTGAGCATATCCACGAGCCATTTGGTATTTTTACCATCATTGTCTGTGGGATGTTGGTCTTCACGTATAACACGGCGCCAAGCTGTAGTAGCATATTCACTAGTGCTGAGTTCGTCTTCGCGGGTTCGTTCTCGAGAAATGCGACATATCCTATTGTTGTTTGCACACCCTCGACACAGAAGCTGTCTTTTATGCTGATCGGTAGACCATGGAGGGGGCCAATGGGCTTTCCCTCCCGCTGGAGGTACTCATCCAAGTATTTAGCACGCTCCAATGCCTGGGGAAAGAAGGTCTCCGTGAGACATGAGATCTGTACAAAACATGTGTTAAGATGATTGGTCCTTTATGCTATCAGGGATATGTTGTACTCACAACCTGCTGCGCAATAGCAGCCCTTTTACAAAACGCCGTTGTAACAGCCAGTGAACTGACCTGCCCCGACGTCAACTTAACCAATAACTGATTTGCGGTATGGTTTTCCGTCAGGTCCAATTCGACCTCAGAGAGTAGACCACTGTGACGAGGAATATCAACATCTAGCAGACGCGGGGTTTCCTGTGCGAGCGCCAGTTGGTCTGCGCTCAGAAGCCAGTCTCGGGGGATCTTCTGCTCGCATTCATGGTGTTTGGCAGCAACGAGGTCTTGCCAGTTGCTCGGGGGTGCTTCGGATGCCATTTGGGGATGGGATAAATGTGATTTCATGTTGGTGACCGTCTTCCTTTTTATGTAAAATTTATATACTTTTCTTGCTCGGCATAGCACTTGCCCACTAGAACACGTGGAAACCTCCACTTTGCCCACTTGTCTTGACTCCCCACTTGGTTTGTTGATCAAGTGTGTGTCGACCTGCCGTTTTGGGATAGCTTGGAGTCGGAAGGAATCCGCGATAGCACTCGGGGTGTAGAGTGGAGTGAAACGTAGTTGGATACTAACGCCACTTCAATTTCATTACTTTTGACCTTGCAGGGTACCCCTGTCATATACAACATACTGGAAAAATAAGGACCTGGTGTGAATGGCGGCTATAGTAACTTCCAGCCAACTAGTTAACCGGCAAATGCAACCCCTCTGTCTGCCGTGGTTATCCAGCCCTTCTCCAACCTCAACTTTAGTTTATCGATTATATTGATCCGGTTACCACATCTTTGAACTTGTTACCCCATGGAAACTGGTCAGATAGTCCATATCGATCTAGATCACCTCCCACTCATAGCAGACAACGTCGAGGCACATAAACACATTCAACTGGTTGTACAGACCAGGCCTAGCCCCAATGCAAAATACTAGAAGAACCCCACCATTTCCTAAGACCCCGTTGCTGGCCGAAACAATGCTAGAGTCATTTTTGATGGGCTTGGCATACCTTGTTCCTGGAAATTGGCGCAAATGTAGAGTGGGGACTATCGGATGTACAGACGGTGTAGGGCATTTAGATATTTAGATAATGGAGGGTGAGGCAGTGAGATGATAAGCTGCTTGGAATAATCGAGCACATGAACAAGAAAAAGAACAGGGATTCTTCACGTGTGCTCCTTTCACTACCGTTGCCTAGTTTGCCTACATATTGAGAATTAGACGAAGAAACAGCAAAGACCTAGGCAGTTTATCCTAATGATAACTCATAATGTCCATGATCCTTATGGCCAGGTGCGTTCTAAAAATCCCCGCAATCTCTAAATCTCAAAATCTCAAACGGGAAGGTAGACCCACCGGTACGTTATCTTGAACTCTATCATATGGGGCATATGCAGGTGTCCAGGTGGTATCCACGGAAATGAAAACCTTCGAATGAGATTAGCTCATTATCGGAGTGCGTAATTGCATAATTGCATTATTGTTGTAGTCAACCTTGGAACTTGTTATAGGTACCGGGGTAGGTAAGTCCAACAGGCCACTTCTGATTTGAGATCTGATATTGCGCCTGACTATTTCGGCCTCGTGTTTTTATTTTCTTTTTCTCCTCTCACGTATCTACAGGATCTTGAGTAAGACTCAAAGTGTTTTGTCATCTACTACTCTTGCCCCTTGCTACTTATACTCCACCACACACCTCCCTTCTTTGACTTCTTTTCAATCAAACCAACATTCTACCCTGGCCTGTGGCTCTGATCTTTCGCAACAATGCCCTTTGCTACAGACATCCTAACTGACCCTTCAGTCTCAGCCTCTGCTAGACAGCAAGCTCTCGATCGCATCCACTCTGACCCCGGCGTCCCCCAGAGTTCGACGACCTCGTCGTTCTGGACCCTGGGACCACACAAGTTCAGCCAGGAAGCTGCAAAGCCTCTGCCCAAAGAAGCCGATGTTGTTATCATTGGCTCTGGTATTACCGGAGCAGCTATTGCACGGACCTTGCTCCAGAACCGCGCTTCAAAGCCCTCTTCTACCTCCCATCCATCCGTAGTCATGCTTGAGGCTCGCACAGTCTGCAGCGGTGCAACCGGCCGCAATGGCGGTCACATCCTGGAGACAGCCGACGACTACGCCGAGTTCGCCGATATCTTTGGCGTGGACGCCGCGCGTAAGCTTATCCGCTTCCGATTGGCACATCTGAAGGAGATGCTCGCTGTCGCAGAGGAGCTTGGCATCACTACAGAGACGCAAGCACGCAAGATAAAGTTCCTGAGCGTTTACTTCGGCGATGAGCCATGGAAGGCGGCGTTGGAGCGGATGCACCGTTTCAAGGAGGGGATGCCGAAGGAAGCTGCTGAATGGACATCTTATGAAGGAGATGCTATCCCGAGGTACGGTGATATCCTATCGTTACCACCAAAACACCGATTCTAATTCTTTCTAGGAGTTCCGTTTGACGCGTGCCCGTGGCGTCATATCCGGCCCTGCAGGCGCCCTTTGGCCTTACAAATTCGTCACCGGCGTCCTCAAACGTCTCCTTGCAGACTTCCCGGATGACTTCCGGGTTGAGGAAAATACCGCCGTGACCGCTATCCACGACGACACTGCCTCCAACGGCCCAAGATACAAGGTCGAAACAAGCAGAGGCACTATCACCACCCGACACGTTATCCACTGCACCAATGCCCATGTCAGCCATCTGGTACCCGGCTTCCGGGGCCGAATCTTCCCCGTGCGCGGACAGATGTCAGCACAAACTCCCGGCGACAAGTTCCCCAACCAAGCAGCGCATCATTCCTGGCTCTTCAACTACGACCGCGGGTTCGACTATATGACCCAGCTGCCGGGCGGGCAGATGATGCTCGGCGGGGGCTTTGCCCAGGGCGAAGGCGGTGGTCTAGCGGACCTGGGTGTCTCGACAGACTCTGATCTTAGTCTTTACATTGATATCCATTTGTCTGGGGCTCTGCGTGCCATCTTCGGAGCCAAAGACTGGGGCTGCGTGCAAGGCGACCCAGTGCAGGCGATGTGGACTGGTAATATGGCGTTCAGCTCGGACGGGTTCCCCTGGATAGGGCGGTTGCCTGGAGCTGTGACAGGTCGGTCTGAGCATGGGTCTGAAGGAGCTGAGTGGGTTTGTGCTGCGTTTCGGTGGGGATGGAATGGTTCAGGCTTGGCTTGGTGGTAAGGCGATGGCGACTATGTTGCTCGCGCGGGATGCCTCGCTTAATGAGACTGTCAGTGCGGATCTTTCCTGGTTCCCTGAGCAATTGCTGGTGTCAGAGGAGAGGTTTGCTGAGACGGTGTTGCCGAAAGAGGTCGGTGATGACGTGCACAGGGCAAATCTTTAGATTGCTCCTTGGGGTTTTTGCATATTAGATTTGCAATTTCTTTTTCAATATTTTGTCTTGTCTGACAGCGCGGTACTCCTTTTCTTAGTCTATCATCTTTGACAGTTGAGCAAAAGAAAACATCTGTTTTGATGGAATCTTGCAATTATGTTTGTAGTTCTGTCGTGCATGAGTTAGGGTTAGAGTTTTCCGGCTATCTCCTTTAGATCAGGCTTCCATGTTCTCTCAAGGCTTAACAAGCAATGTGAAACCCATTGCTAACGATCATTGGCGAAGGGAAGTGCCTTGTATCCCGTATCATGTACCTTATCAAAGAATCCCAAAGCTACGGTATCATCTTGTACAACTTCGGTAATTCCTTCGGAAAGCCCTACAATCCGGCTCATGAAATGGTACCGAATCCATATCATTCAAAGTATCCAATGAAAGCTCTAACCGTCAACATACCTGATTCGAAATAAATCCCCGGCATAGCCATATCACCCGGCACCCAAACCGCACAACCCTAACCAAGGCAGCCAAATTCCACCAACCTCCAGTAGGAAGTCCTCATTGCTAAAGAGACATGCTGCCAATATTCAGGCCATGAAACATGTAACGAAGCAGCCTGTCACATAGCATGACCATGCTCCGCGATATCGCGATAGCGACCTGCCAATGCGCGCCTAGCAGACTTTCCCCAAAAGACCATTGGGACAATCGTCCCAGTAATGGCTAGGCTCAACATCCCACACGTGATGAACATATTCTGTATGCCACTGCGCTGGATCCATGGAGAGATCACGAATGGAACAGCGATACCGACCGCGTTACGCATGAACGCCACAGCGGTGAACGCATCACCGGTAATCTAGAGATGGATGTGAGTACAAACGACTACTCGAAATAGAGGAAGTATGTATCATGTAGGATATATCATGTATCTCGAAACGAGAGAGGTAGGACAGCAACCAATCATACCTCTCTGTAACTGTCCGTGACTAACACCAATGCAGCATCACTAATACTGCCCAGGCCAAACCCGAAAAAGGAACCTGCGACATTCGGCCAGATCCAGTGCATTCCCTACAGTCCACATGACAACATGTTAGCACTCAGTTATCGACAGACCCTCAATTTTTGACTGTGAATGTTGTTGCCTTACCCGAGAAATCGTTGCCCCGAACATGATAAGGCCACCTGCCATGAAAATGGCCGGAAGGTGTAAGATGTACAACCGCATTTCGGGTTCATAATAGCCCCTGTTTCGTTTTGCGTAGTACAAGATCGACCGATCACCGATGAAGCCCCCGTATACTGTACCGATAATGTTCCCAATCAGTGGACCAGCGCTAGTGTATCCGATTTGGGCAGGGGAGAAGAGATATGGCGGCTCTGGGAGTGTGAGTGACAGCACGTTCGAAGTTACTGTTAACCAGGCTAGTCCAGCTGCATATTGAACCGCGGCAAATGCCACAGCGGGAAGGATAAGCACGCAGAAGGGGCGGTAGAAATGCGGCCAGATTGGTTCTGGTGTTGGCGTTGCCAGGGCAAGTCGCTTGCGCCACGGGTTCTGCGGTATAGTGAGGTCCAGTACATGATGAGAATGGGCCCGTTCAATGACAGATGAAGAGCAATTGGCAGAACACCCCGAGTCAAAAATTTCCGGACCATCTTCCTTGATTAAGATGGGTGGGTTGTCTTCTTCAACTGTGGCGTGGGCTTGCCCAGTGAACACAGGGACGTATTTAGTTTCCTCGTAGATGAAGAGGAAAATGACAAAAAGGATACCGTTGGAGATCCCCATGGTTTGATAGCACGAGCGCCAGCCGTGATGTGTGGCTTGTGCCCCTGCAGCCATGGGGGTCAGGAAGCTCTATACATGGCTTCATCAGGTACCGCATAAATCTCCAAACTCTGAGGTTGAAGACTTACACCGATCACGACACATGTCAAGTATAATCCGTTCATACTTCCCCGATGATGCACGAAGAACAAGTCGGCAATCTGTACAACATTAACAGGACAGGATACCTTACTATCAGTGCAAAGATATAGCTCACTGTTATCTCCGCTATAGACTCGTTGGTAGCACCAGCCAAACCTTGTAGCAAGTTGGTCACATATAGCTCTGTCAGACTGTTTATTCTGGATGTCCAGAATGACGTCGTCAACATTAGTGCTGTTGAGACGATATAAACCGGCCGTCGGCCGTACTTTTTCGCGAATGGAATAAAGAAAATACAACCAGCTGTGAGACCGACAAAGTTTACCGACATGGCTTTATTCAATTGGGTGTAGGTGACTTTCAGGTCAATGGTAATCTGCTGCCAAAAAATGGCTTGAATGGATAACCTGGTATGATAGTAATGTTACCAGTCTGGCTCATGTACGATAATAGTTTGCACTTACGCTGTGAAGATAACTATTGTCATAGCTAAGACAATTGCGAAATTGACTGATTTGCGCATGGTGCTCCAATTCTATTCGTGGATATATGTTGGGATTAGCTCATCAATAAGTAGATATGAATCGAGCGCTGGCTCACTAGGGGCCCGTTCGGGGTCGAATGAGGGAATAGGGTCGAGAACGACACTGTGCTGCCCGTGCTCATCTGCCCCGTCGTCTGGGACAGGATGGTTGTCAATAAACACCCCAACGCAGGAGAGGAAAGGAACCTCACCTCGAATCAGTTTGAATGTGCCCGGAGGCTGGTCCGTCTCATCCTCAAAAGGTGATAGAACTTGGATTTCCGCCATTTCCTGAGTTATAGACGCCCCTAGGGTTGAAGTGATGCTCCAGATATAAGGAGCGTGCTGGCGGATGTATAGTCTCGACGGCCCTTAAAAGACGTGGTCAAGCCCTGGATATACAGCCAAATCCCTGTCTACTTTGGAAGTCAGGTAGTGGCTGCACATGCTAGACGTTGATCTTTTGACCCCAATGCCAGGATGCCACAGATACGAGAATCCAGGCAGAGAGATAAGCCATGTGCTTTGTGACCCGGGAGTTGCACATCCATTGAAGATGCGGACAGAAAGATCTCCGAGGAGGAATTGGTTCTGGTCGTGAAATGGCTGATCGAGGTCGGTTATCTTCAGAGTTCTGATCGCTTCGAACCTTCCAAGGCTCCGTTGCTTATCTGTTGCGTCAGCCTTCCTGATTGGGAATAGTGTGCGTTTATGGGATATAAAAGGAATGAGTATCTCACAGATGTAGTCAGATTAACACATAGCTTTGGTAGTTTTACAATTATATCCATAAGTCATATCAACCCCATCTCCAGACCTCTTTGTCGAGCCAATTCATGCACACTCAGATTTGGGTCTTCCTTCTGCCATAACTCTTCGAGCAGACTGAGGAGAATTTCACACTGATGAGAGCCTAGCAACCCTTTCCTAATGGTTTGTTGCCATTCCGGCTTGCGACATAGGGCACTGACTTCCAATCCAGCGACAAACATAGGAAACAGAATTGCATTCTTGATGAAGACATCTTCCGTTGGACGCTCAACTGACGCAAGACGGAGAGCATCAAGACTAGCGAGGATTCGTGTAACGAGAACGGATGTATCTGCTGGACACTTGGCAGGCTGCCGCCATGCCGAGATATTGTTATTGGGAGTAGAAGTAGCAGACGTGCTAGCTCGTTTTCTGATGATCAAGATACCAGCCAGTCGATGCGCCTCCCATAGATAACATTGTAAAAAGCTCCCTGGTTCGCCAGGCCAGTCCCAAAGAGTCTGCTCCGTAGTCTCTGTGCCTATCCCAGCAAGTATATCAAGTAGTGTACGAGGAAGACCGCTAACAGGCTCAATACCAAACCTGAGCGCCGCGGGCTGGCAATACCGGCGCCAGATACCAATCTCCGGAGCCTGGCGACCAACCGAAAAGCACGCCAGGTCTAGCACCCCCATCACCTCGAGGAGGTGGATACGAAAGTGAGTTGGGGTAGATTGGCGATGCAAATCATCGAGCCCGTGGCTCTGCAGGATATTGTGCATACCTTCTAAATGCATAGTCCAGGGCAGGCCGTGCATCAGCTGGGATCAAATCAGCGTCAGAACCTTAAGCCAGAGGATAACCGAAACAAGAAGTTGATGTTACGCACGCCAATGGTACACAACAGCAGCCCTGAAGTCAACGTCCCATCAGACAGGGTCGTGCTGCACGCTAGTTCTGATCGGAAGGTCTTTAATGCTGTGTCGAAATACTCGCAGAACTGAGAAGTGGCTGTGCTCGACAGTGCGAGTTGGAATGCAATGCAGATTGAATACAAGGCACTGGATTCTTGACAAAGCTGCGGGAGACGTGGATAAAGCATGGTATTTCTTGCAGTTGTCGAGTGAAGCACGTTAATGCCGTTATTCATAACTACTCGATATCAGTACCGTGTGGCAACCAGCATACATATTCAAAAGATTTCCTGCTGCAGACTCACATTCATTGAAAAGACTCTCATCCTCAACCACCTTCTGCGAAACCGCTAGCTCCAACTTCTGACCCCCATCCAAAGCTACATACGATCAATACCGAAGAACCGCATTGCTTTTATAGATCATACTAACCAGCATCCCCGTCCCGTTCCACCCGCCTTCTCCTCTCCCTACTAAGATCCCTCTGTCTCCCCCTCGGCCTCGACGGCACAGAATTCTTAACCGGCTTATCGGCACCAGTAAAGTGACCGCGCGACGCAATCCCCGTACCCCATCTTAGTCGAACGTCATAGCCCTCGCACGTGGCCCCGCGCTCGGCACAATTTTGACACGAAGGGCGGGCGTTGTCGCAACGACGTCGCCGTCGTTTGCACGTCCAGCAGCCTTGATGTGAGCGGGTCGACATGCCGGGTTTGGGCTGTTGTACTTGGAGCGTTGCGCGGAGAGATGAATGGCGGGCCGTTTAATGCAATGCGGGGGGGCACCGATAGATCATGCGGGTTCATGATGGCGCGTCCGACTGCCTATTTGGGGTTAACTCGATTTTGGGATTATATCCACATGTGCAAGGTCAGATGTGGATGGTATGAACATGATACAGGCAGAGATATTTTGAGATTTACGGGAGATCCAATAGTGGCATAGGCATAAAACGCGAGATTGGTGTGCAGGCTTGGCCTCTTTTGGCTACTTTTCTTGGTAGAATATCTGAACATCAGGTATTCAGCCAAATCGAGGCGACCAGAAATGATGAATTAGGACATTCCCTTGTCTAGGTAACGATCCCTAGAAACATAGAACCCATGCACAATGTCTATTGTAGTGCGTACTTTTTACCATAAAATCAAAAACCATATCTGCAGTGAACCACAAACGAAACCCCAGTAAAGCCTAGATCGGAAAAAAAAAATACATAATACAAAGCGGCAAAGACCATCATGGCGGCACCGCTCGAGCCAGCAGACGGATATTATCCACAAAGCCCTTAACCAGGTCCTCGTACTGGTTCTTGGGATCGCCCGACATAGCAAGCTGGCCCTGGCGACGAATTTCCTCAGCCGAGACTTCAACTTCAAGCTCGTGCTCGAACTCATTCTTGCCCGGTTGTTGCTGCGATATGGTCAGAAGACTGCTTTTGAGGGTGACACAGAACATTTGTATAAACTTACATCGGATTTGGCTACTTGAGTCAAGTCCACCTGGTAGGCCAAGTGGCGGTAGCTCATGCGATCTTTGATGCGATCGCCTCGTCCGCCTTTACTGACTGCTGCATCTACCACCGGGAGATTGCTGACGTCGCCTGTGTATTCCATTTCCAGATTGACACTGACGCGCCAGTCCACCGTCGTCCGTGGGCTGCAGACATCCACGTCGGCAACTCGACACTTGACTATTTTCGCGAGGATTTCACCGGTTCGTTCGTCGGTTGTCACTCGGACTTTGGGCTTGTGCCTCGGGTTCAAATTTTGACGGATCACCGGGGGCAAATCAGCTGCTTGTATCTCATAGAAGGTGTCACGTTCTTTCTTGTGCACGTATGCAAGTGGGATTCGGGTCGAGTTGGGCTGCGGCATGGACGCTTTCACAGCCTCATTAAGGAAATTATTCATAGCTCGGTGTTGTTCCTGTGCATGGTAAGTAAACCTGATGGGAATTGAGGCACTCTCGCCAGGACGCTGGGAAACGACTTACCACAGTCATCTTGCTTTCAAAAGATGTCCGAATCCGTGCATTCTCCCGATTGAGGACACTCTCGGTTAAAATTGGAAGATGGATACGGTCTCTGCTGTCCATGTCGATGATGTGGCCTAATTTCGCCTCAATCTCGATGATAGTCCCCTGGCCGGCAGCAGCAGAACCTGCTGGCCTGGCATTCACATCGTTTCTCATGACTACATGTTGAAACAAGAAATCACAAAGGGTTTTTGTGAGCTCCTCGTGTGGAATGAAGCCAGTAATGGATGGCTCCCAAGGGCCCAGCGAGCCTACAGCCTGCGAATTACTCGGCGGACGAAGTGGGGGAGCTGACGGAGCTGGGGGAGCTTGGGCGCGAGGCATACTTGTGCTTGGTGAAGCAACAGCAGGCGCTCGTGTGACCCGTGCGGCGGGTGTGGCTGCCATTATCGAGGAAGACCGTCTGCGAGTATCCAGAGAGAAATCTTGCTGGCTCTGTCGCGCATGTTTTGGAATTGGGGGACGGGGATTGGGAATGATCGGGCGTCTGCTTGTGTTGCGAGGCGTCAAGCGAGCATAGATCGGTGGCTCGTTGTACCTCCTTCTCTTTGGCTTGGGTTGTTGTGCATCAACACGGGGTTGGTGGTCGACTTCCATTTCCACGGCATGGGCGCCTCCGCGAGCGTCGGAGGGCGAACTGTTCATTCGACTGCCCGGTGCCAATGGGGAGGTTAGGAAATCTGATCCTGCGACGGTGTTCTTCTGTGCAGCGGGACTCTCAACCATCATTCGGTCTTCGGAAGTACGAATTTGACCAGCGGTCGCTGACTCGGAGGCCGCGATGATACTATTGTGACGGGAGATCGATTTGGGACTGGCGCTCTCGGTTGGCTCTTGCTTTGAGCCGCCCGAAGGGAGATGAGTCGGCTCGGAGGGGTGAGAACTATGCGGAGAGAACTGTCGTTGAGTCACAGGTGACTGCGTTGGAACCTGATCTCGTATTGGGGCCTCCTGTGTGGGCCTCGGACTGGATAGGGGATTGATGGGGGAATCGTGTCCGGAGGACGGCGGGCGGGCACTTGATGGCGACTGGCGCGTGGCAAAGGTAGGAGGAGGGCCTAGCGGGGTGCCAGGGACAGATCGGTGTGCGGTGGGAGAGAAGTGCTGCGATGGAAGAGGTTGTGACGCAACAGGAGGGCTGCGGAAAGATTCGACTGGAGCTCGGGATGTTGTCATCACAGATTGCAGTGATTGAGAGCGTTGCTGAGACCTCTGCTGGGCGAAATAAGACTGTTGTTCCGGGTGCTGTGGTCCTGCACTCGTCGGCTGCGGTGTGTACGGCGAGACCAGAGAACCACCGGGGTGTTGGGGATGCGACCCGTATGCCGGCGCGCCAAATGGATCACGCGTGCCGGGACCATACGGTGTCGAGATGTGCGGAGGTGTCTGGCTGCGCTGCGCTGTATTAATCACTGGGGCCGAGTTGAATTGTTGGTATGGCGATTGAACGGATGCGTAAGGTGAGCTTCGCTCTGGGGAAGCGTGCTGCGGGTGTTGCAACGGAGAAGGCTGAGGCGGACGTGTAGGATATTCTGAGTAAGAAGCTGCCTTCTTTGGTCGCTTTTGGGGGGTTTGATCGGATATGGGAGAGCTGGCCGAGTTGCTTGGAGGTGGAGGATTGGAGGCGCCGCCGTCGGTGTTCATGATCGTGCGCAAATCCATCGTGACTGCACCCACTTCGGGACCACTTCGACCACGCGAGCACTTTTATCAAGAAATACACGCGACAGGCGATCGCGACATTCAAGCCGTATCGCAAGATGTCGGGGAGCAGAAAGAAGGCGGCGGGACAATGAGCGTGGATAGACAAAGAGGAAGGGAGAAGTTCTCGAACTGCGGAATCGCGCGAATCAGGGAGCTGAGAGGATCGTCGCCGCTTTAGGGAACCGGCGACATCAAGGTCCAATAGTCTGTATTATGTGTCAATTTGTATTGATCGGAGAGATGTCTAAGTTCTACGTTGGGAGCCTTTGGAGCTCAAAAATGTCCAGCGAAGCTCCCGTGCAAAATGGAGCTCTAGGAAGTATGATGCATTTCGGAGAGTTTGCTAGAGCGCGCTATGGAAAATGTCTATTGTCTTTTTGAGATCACCCAGTTCATACAAGCGTCTAACGGTATTTGACGTGACATATGTGTTTCAACGTCTTTGAATCCTCGGTGCTGGTAAAAAGGCCACGGTTGTGATCTCGAGATGTCTTGGCATTGACACCTGAGGTAGTTAATCATGAGCTAAGCCGTTTTGGGAACTATACAATGTCCTTCTATCAACGTCAAGGTCAACCTCAAGTATTGGAAGACAAGATCGCGGTATAATGCAAGACTCAAGCGTCCATACATACTATGCAAATGCAAGAATTCCCAAAGCTTTAATATACTAAGCCTACAGCTTTATAGATTCTATTGCCTACCAAACTACTTTGCACTTTGGTAATCTCTCCGAATGCCTTCTAGTTTAGCTACACCTACATCTGTTTGTCAAGTGCCTCTTTTCTCAGGCCGATGCGCAATATATATAGCTTGTAAATTCCCTGCTTGTAGAAACCCAATCCATCTTCCTTTCTCTCCCCTTTCATTCTGGGGCATCCTCGTAGGTGTCCTAGGGATCCATTTCCAGCCACCACTTCCCTATTACCACTACCATGGCATCAAAATCATCGAGCAAACCTCCAGGTAGTAATTTCATTTAAATATATCCAAGTTCTTATCGACCTAACACATTAATGTAGCCAAGAAACGTCCTAGGTTGAGCAATGAGCCTAGCAACGAGGTCTCTGGCTCATCTGTAGAGACTAACTCCCCTCCTCGTTGGGATCCCGCAGCTGAGGCTGTGGCCCAAACTGCTTCAGAAAGTAACTGATTATGTTCCTTCTAATGGTTCACAGATCCCTTCCTACGGTTTCATTCTAATGTTTTCGATAGCCCACCCGACACTTGACACTGCAGGGAACCCCATGTTGAAATTTTGCACCGCTACGACCGAGTTGAGAATAATTTCCTTGCCCCCAATCCGCGACCTCGACTGGCGTTGTGGTTATAAGAATCATCTGACGACCCAGAAACGACGTCGAGCTGCGCTTGGTCAACGCTTTGGTACGGCTGCTTTGCCTGGACAAGGGTGTGCGCGATGTGTAAGAGAGCGTCGTGCTTTCGAATCTTGTGTTGTTATGCACCCACAAGGTTCCGGAAGGGCTCTGTTTACTGGTGCATGTATGAACTGCGCATTTGATTACCAACCAACGGAGTGCAGCTTTCGGGGCCTTAATCCTCCAAAATGGATCATCGAGTGGATTCGTGCAAACAATGGCATCCTTCCACAGGGTAGTTTTGCTCAAGTTGTGGGACGTTTATCTGTGCCTGCTCATCCTGGAGTTCCTTCTTCTACTTCCACTCAATCCCAGCAACATGGTCCTACCTACTCTGCCAAATGGTACAGAACGCCTTTGGATGACGGCTCGCTAGCAAGTGACATCACTGGCATGATTACCATTCGTGAGGATCTACGTGAGGTTCGTGCTCGTGTGGAGTACGATATCAAGAAATTGTCGAAGTTTGCTGGAGATGATGGATCGGACGAGGAGGCTCTTGAAGATAACGAGCCGAACCCTTTCTACGATTCTGCTTCTGAGCATGGTGATGATGATACTGGTTCGGCGGATGCGAGATCTGAGAATGATGAATCGGAAGTTGAATCGGGGGGTGTTGGTTCTCTGGGTGTTGGCTCGGTGGATCTAAATTCGGACGTTGTTGATTCTGATGTTGATGGTGGTGATGATGTTGATGGTGATGTTGATGGTGATGTTGAGTCGGATGATGCTGACGAGTAAACGGATTGGTTTCTTTTCTACCTGAAATACTTGGAAAATGATATGAGAATTTCTACTCTTATTTTGAGAACCAGCCTATGAATGTCCCGCAACTCAATGAGAGAAGAAGATATGTAGCTATGTAGGATGCTGACTTCCCGATACTGACGCGTCAGCCTGGAGAACATCTCAAGAACACATCCATAGTCCACGGATATAAAACTAAACCCACATAAGTGTAATTGTATCTTGAACTATAGCCTCAGTCATATCAAAATACCAAATGCTTTTTATGTACAGTCACCTTCTGAATCCGGCTTTAACGAAAACGGCAATCGATCGGCTCTCTGCCTTGTCTTTACTTTAATCTCTTGACTCTTCGACTCGTCGACTCTCCTACTCTCCTTAACTATCCCTGACTCTCATTTAATTTCCAATTTCACCTAATCTTTCGCCATTCTCTGTGGCGGTGAAACAGCCCCTGCTGACGTATTTGCCCGAATTCGCCGACCTCCGCATCACCCGCTCCTCGCTGGAGTGAACTGTCCAGTTTCCTCTCGACTTTCTCAATTATACCGGCATGCTTCCTTTTGTCTGTTAACCTGTGTAAATCAAGGCTTTTGCCCCTCTGGACATGTCCATTTGCGATCGACCAACATAGCATAACAAGATGACATCCCACGACGATCGGGCCACCACCTCCGCCTCCGATATCCCTTTGAAAGATCTGGAATCTGCCTCGGAATCCGACTCGACAATCACCCCCCGCTGGAATGGCTTTTCTCAATTTCACCCCTCCAACATCCTCGCGCATCCCGACGGACTGGCACCGAAGATGTCGCAAGAAGACTGGCTGGCATATTCTGAAGACACATGGCACAGGTTGACACTTGCACTCACACCAAGTTTCCTACAACATTTAGTGGGCGGTTCGCCACCCCAGCCTGCGAAGCTTCATGCCATCGCGGCTCTAGACGGGCTGCGTGGCTGGGCCTGTCTACTGGTCTTCAACTTCCATTTCTTCTTCACATACACATGGAAAGTCGCGATAGGATGGGGATTTGGCAAGGAGAACTTTGGGATTCACCAGCTGCCCTTCTTCCATATGCTGATCTCTGGTCACATTATGGTGGCCATCTTCTTCGTCCTCTCCGGCTACGTTCTGTCATATAAACCGCTGAAAACAATTCGGAGCAGGTCCTTCGATCAAACTTTCACCGTGCTCGCATCAGGAACCTTCCGTCGGGCATTTCGTTTATATATCCCCGCAATTACTGGGGTTCTTTGCGTCTTTGTGGCTGTTCGCCTCGGACTGTATAATTACTCCCATAGCGTCATCAAGGAGGGACACACAATCCTCGGTACTAACGAGCAACATCCACGTGTGTATAAATCCTTCTCAAAACAAAGCGATGACTTGTGGGTCACATTGGCGACCTTGATGAACCCATTCGATTATGCGCTGTACTACAACTATTACAATCCGCATCTCTGGACAATTCCTCTCGAATTCCGCTCCTCCCTTATCCTATTCATTGTCATCATGGGGACATCACGCTTGGTGGCACCGGTGCGCATGACAGTAGTCTCTGGCTTGACTTGGTTCTGCATGCGTTATGGTCGCTGGGAAATCGTCTTATTCCTCTTTGGCATGCTGATGGCCGAAGTGGATCTCATCTACGGAACCTGGGAGCCATCCGCACGACCGGCGGTAGAAGACGACAAAACAACCATTCGCCTCAGTCCCGGCAGCAAAACCACCATCAGAGTCTCCCGCCGCGGGCTATGGATCTCGCTCTTCATAGTCGGTCTGTACTTCGGTTCATGTCCCAACATCGGGTTCAAATGGACACCTTTCTACAGCTGGCTGTGGCACATCACCCCCAAGACGTACCCAGAACCGCACCGCTTCGCGCAGACTATCGGAGCCGTCCTTATCGTCTTCTCTATCAACCACTCCCCTGACATCCAGAAACTCTTCACAAATTCCTTCTCCCAATATCTAGGCAAGATCTCCTTTGCATTCTACGTCGTCCATGGCCCCGTCCTCCACTGTCTGGGCTATTCCATCATGCCCAACATCTGGAATCTCACCGGCAAAGAGACCAACTTCCAATACTGCCTCGGTTTCCTCATTGGCTGGCTCATCTGCCTTCCCGTCGCCATCTGGCTAGGCGATGTGTTCTGGCGCGCCGTGGACATCCCCAGCGTCAAGTTTGCGCGGTCGCTCGAAGATCGTCTCATTTCCAAGGGTCCGACACTCAGTCGTCCAACCCTGGCTACCCGCGCAGAGTGAAGCTGTCCGTTGTTTGCAACAATCTGTTTATATTAGACTGTGATCGTTAGCGGTTGCTTTCTCTGTCTTGCTACACCTGTACTCCATATGATACCTGCTCGCTGGGCGAGCCTTTTTGGTTATTTTTATTGTATTAGACCGTTGGTCTCCATGCTCCTGTTACTTAGACCTGTGATCGAACTAAGACTATCCTAAGACTATCACGTCCTACCTCTCCTTCAACAGAAAATGAAAGTAGGTAAATATACCATACAAAATGGAGCAAAACATTTAATAACCACCAACTTATACGCGCTTTCTATTCATGCAGCGAATGGTCACAGTGCAGTTGACCTTAACTTAGTTGTTCCAAGATGGTTACTATAAGCTTGGAGTAAGATAATTCAAGTAGGATAGATGGCCTAAGGCCATTCTCAGCTAATAGCAAGTGGTACATATCCAATGTGTAGTTCGTTCATTCATTCACTCGTACCAAACAAGTCAGAAGTACGGCCAATCAATAGACACAAGAGCAGTCCATGAAGATCGCCGGGTTCTCGCTGGACCTATGCAAATAGCGTACCGGATCAGACACAGAAAGGCCGACAGTACTGGCGAAGCACACAAACAAAGCAAAATAAAACAGGAGATGCTGTGGGCACGCGAAGCAATAGATCGCGGCAAACAGAAACAAATATCAGAGATTGGACCATCTAATGCAAGAGCCAGGGTTGTCGGAAAGCTCCAGGGAAAAGAAGAGACGGAAGTAGGGAAATCAAGACCTAATTTTCTGGTTGGCTCATAAAGCAACACCCGTTAGTCCTCGTCCACCGCACACTCCCAGCCATTCCCGTGGCTGGCCGGTGTGGTTAGGCCCGCCTTGTGGGGACCAGCTGATGTTGGACACTTCGTATTCACTCTGCCAGACGCCGGCTGGGCCACGCTCCGAGGTTGTAGAAGGCGGCGCTCCTGGGGTGTTGGAGGGAGGGGAAGCAACTGGTGCGGCGTTGTGCTGGTTGATGAGGTCCCAGAGGAGAACCATGCTATCATCGCCACCGGATGCGAGGATGCCGCGACGGCTTGGAGACCACTCTACGCAGTTCAAGGCAGCTGAATGGCCCTTCAGTTCCAATAGGGCCTGGCCTGGTTGTCGGACGTCGAGAACGCGGACAACACTGGAGTCCTGTGAGAATGTTGCCAGGAGGTGGGCATCATGTGGGGATGCTGGGAAATTGCGTTAGCTCGTAATTATACTCCATGTTTTGGTATGCCATCCATACCTGCGATCCTCAACAAAGGCGGAGGGTAGAGGCCGGTCTGTGATTGACCGGGGGGCTGGAGCTCCCAGGAGCTCCTGGGCTCATGACTGCTGAAGATATTGTCAGGATTCAGAGCACGTAATTATAGTTTGGCAGACACTTACGCTTCTCGTTCTTATCCGTCGGCTCGTAAATGATTGTGCTATGCTCAAGGCTTCGCAGATCGAACATTCGCACACTGCCGTCAGCACCACAGCTTACAAAGACATCGACACTGTTGGCGCAGAAGCGAACGTCATACACCTCCTTGTCGTGGGCAATCAGTTGCGTCTTCGCTGTCAATGTGGGAATGTCCCAGATGGTGCAAGTTGTGTCAATGCTCGAAGTAATGATCAGACTTGGAGAAATTGTGTTCCAGTCAAGAGAGGTAATAGGCGCAGTGTGCTCGGGGGATTTTGAGTTAGACAGCAAAGCCAACGGGGACAGTTTGGAGGTGGCGGGCTCTCGCTGGTTCATGGGACGAGTGATCGAGTTCGAGCTTTGGAGAGGCTGAGAATTTGGCAGTGACCATAAGCGAAGATGGTCTCCTGACGTGGCCAGCAAATCAGTCGATTGCTTCTGAGATGAGGGAGGCTCCCAGAGGATGCGGGTAACAGGGTAAGAATGTGTTGCCTCGGCTGTTTTCACATAGTCGAGTTTGATCTCCCCTGCGGCCGCATCTGGTGTGTCGGGATCTGGTTGCGTCCAGTGTGTATCGAGGATTTGAATCTATTAACTGGTTAGCACAAACATATTCATCCATAGGGTGGATGCACATACATAGTTGTGACTGTCTTCTAAATAGCTTCCCATGGCTAGCTTTCCACCAAAGCCCGAGTTGCCTGTGATGGGCCATTTGCACCAATCCACCGCGTATATAGGCCATGGGGCCACGTAATTGCTGTTGGTCGGCACCTGGTTGTCTCCGTTATTGTAAGACATTGATGACATTCCGGGGTTCATAAGTGCCTCGCTCAACAAGTGTTCACCGGAGGGCCTGATATCGGCGAGGCCAAGAGGAGAATACTTGGAACCTTGCGGGGTGTGAGGCGAAAATGCTCCAGGGGAGGAGGGATATTTGGAGCCATCAGGCGCAGCATGTTGTTTGTACATGGATTGGTCGAACCCGGCGGGGCTAGATCGTGAATGTCCATGCGAATTGATCATGCTGGCTCGGTGGTTGGACTGCGACGATGACTGCGGCATGGTAGGGACGACTGATGGGGCGGTATTTATTGATACTGCAGCCGGACGGTTCTGGTTCCCTGGCTGCAAGGCTCCGGGAAGGGCACTGCTGCTAGTGTTCCCGTCGCCGCCGTACTGAGAGCTCTGTTGTACGTTGATCGAGGGGAGTCGGGCACCTGCGTCCGATGTGGTGGGATAGTCGTGCGAGGAGGATTGGCGGGACAGGTTCGGGTTGATTGGCCCGGTTGATGGAATGTGAAGCTCCTCCGGCTGGCGACTGAACACAGCTGAGCGCCGGTGAGAGTCGTAGGAGGCGGGATTCGACATGATGCGGACTATGCTGGAGAGCAAGAGCGCCGTCTAGGCAGGGGATGGTGCGATGGATCGTAGTTGGGAGGATGAGCTCCACTGTTTCTCGATCGAGACCAGTGAAGGAGGTTGGGGGATGCACCAAATCGGGGACATAGCGGGGCTTTGAAGGAGCTCCAACCAGAGGACCGTGTCAGCCAGATATCATTCCAGCTTATCAGGTCACTTGGCTCTCAATGGCATCCTCATCTCGATCAGAGAGTTGTAGAGTCGAGGACAGAGGGCGGTGTCATCCCACGAGAATAGCTGACTCAGCCGGGTACCCCAGCCTGCGATGGGGATGGATCCGATCACTTCTTCAGGGAATTGTGGTTCTTTTGTTTCTGTGATCTCTATGTGATTTCTCAGGTTTCTTGGTTTCTTTGTTGATCTTACATCTCTTGACTTGAATGTTAACCCCAGTGCTCGTTGCTGTAATTATATATTCTTCACACCATGGCTTCCGATCACATCAATTCACCCTCGGCTTTACTACTACTTCCCCCGCCTCCAGCCTTTTCTTTTCCCCAAGTTAAAGATGCCTTCCAGCCATCCTTGGTGGACGTCTACACTAAGCTCTCAAATGCCTTGAGCGGATCCAACCTTACAGCTGTGCTGGATATTGCTCTGGCCATTCCAGATCTTCTTTCCCCGAGCTGCCAACCTCGGGCCAAAGTGTTTGCACAACTCCAACATTACCTGACCAGCGTCTATACCCTGGTTGGTGCTGTCTGTGCAACACATAACATTGAATTAGACTCTCCAGGTGGCATTGACACCCGGGTGGTATTTATCGATGCAAATGAGAACATCTCGGCCATCCAGGCCTCTGGTAGTTCTCGCTTTGGGCCCATTCTGGACATCCAATCACTAGCTAATTCGGGGCGCTGTTGGGATTATGTTTTCTATTTGTCCAACACAACAGGCCAAACTTTGGCTAATTCCTTCACCAACAGTGTCGGCAGCCAGGGTCGGGACGGCAGGGCGGCAAGCATGCAAGCCATCACAAGCGAGCCTGACTGGACGATCTCTGGCCGCCTGCTAATTCCTGACGACCAACATCCATCCATTCCACATTATTCTGTGGTTGTTGGTGGCACATTTGATCACCTTCATGTTGGTCACAAACTTCTGCTCACAGCAGTTGCATTGGTTCTGGAACCGCGGGACCGGGGGCAGGAGGGCCGCCTGACTATCGGAGTGACCGGGGATGCGCTGTTGGTCAATAAAAAATATGCCGAATTTCTTGAGAGTTGGGAGGAGCGTTGGCAGAGTACTGCAGCTTTCCTAACGGCCATTATGGATTTCTCGCCTGAAAAGAGATCACCGCAGATTGAACGTGCCTTTACGCCAGGTCCCAATGGCAAGATTGTCGTCGTAAGGACCCAGCCCAACCTGGCGTTTGAATTTGTGGAGATCTCCGATCCATTTGGGCCAACGATTACCGAGGAGAACCTTGGAGCAATTGTTGTTTCGAAGGAGACGCACTCAGGAGGGGCGGCCGTCAACGAAGAGCGGGTGAAGAAGGGATGGAAAGGCCTTGCCGTATTCGAGGTGGACGTACTCCAGTCTGGGGAGGCTGCCACAGTCACTGACATTGAGGGCTTTGAGACCAAAATCAGCAGCACAGATGTCAGACGGCGCCGAGCCCATCTTGCGAAGGTCTGATAGGTTGCATGCACACGGCACGTAATGATATGGAAGATCCGACAGCTAGTAGATAATCTCTGAAACACATGTACATACATTAGTTTGTCTTGATTTCGGTCATTAACCCCCAATCCTTTTGGGCAGGCACATAACCCACACGCATGGTCCATCACCCTGCATGATGTGACGACTTGCCGGCGGGGTCTGCATTAGTCCCCCTCTCCAACACTACTCACACTCATCCAATGGCCTTTTCTGCAAGTTCGCGCGCTGGCTGGCCGCAGGGTCAATCAATCATGTGATTCCTGTGTGGCACCGTCGCCAATGAAATCAACCGGATCGGGTCAGAAAGTCCGGCTTGTCAGTGCAGAGGGCGCTAAACCAGGCACTAGACGATCGTCCCCGGTCGCGAAATCAATCGTTAGGGCGAGAGCTCTCGCCATGCATGGTGAGACAAGTCAACTGTCCTACTAGTGTCTGCAGGAGAACGGCGACGAGTCGAGTATTGGATATCAATTTTAGTTAATTTTTTTAAAATTTTTATTTCTCGTTTCCCCTCCTCCCTAATTCCCTCCGTGACTTGTCTCTCCGGTCTTGGGGACAAGTCAAGAACGTCGACTTTCCCTCAATTCCTCCATATTTCCATGTTGCTGCTACTTCATCAAGCAGCCGATGCTTCGGCTGCGCGCGCCGATCATGGCCCAGCCACGTCACATTTATGATCTCGCTGACGAGCTACTGAGCGAGATATTGTCCTTCTCCTCGAACCCGCACCTCGAGCCCTAAACGGCAGATTCAATGGAAACGGGCATACTTCCAGGCCTGGCGACCAACATGTCGAAGTGTCCGATCTGGATCAATTTCGACTCGTCTGCAAGCGCTTCATGCGAATCGGCACCCCTTACAAGTTTAACCGATTTACTCTGCGCTTCTCTGAGCACGGTTTCCGGCGACTAGATGAACTGGTAGACATGCAGCTGGCCTACTATGTGAAGACCATCACGTACATGGTGCGACCCTTTTATCAAGGAAGCGGTACCAGCTCTTCAATCTCCCATATACAAGCGAGCAAATTGACTAAGAGCAAAATACAGGTTGGGCCCGGACACTGCGAACATTGGGGTCAGAGAATCCCGAAATATCCCAACTGCACAGCCGCCGACTGCGTGAACAAACCAATCTAACTGAAACCAACAATGACCGAACCCGCCTCCGCCGTGCAATCGCATCATTCTCAGCCCTACAGGAAATAAAACTCCTAAGACTCCAAGACGAAGCAGACGAATACCTCATCGACTTTATACGCGACCACTCACTGGTGACCAGCACCAGCACCGCAAGCATCCGCTTCGACTGGGAAACCTCCTGCTCGCGCGCCGTAACAAATCTCAGCATCGCACTCCTCGATTCAAAATGCAGCTCCATCCGCTTCACAGGGCCCCAGATCAGCCCCGAAGCAACATTGCAGCTCCTCCATGCCCCGTCAACAACCCTCGCCGCCATGGGCGGACGCCTCACAAGCCTCGACATAAACTTCCACTCAGCAACCGACATTACTACGACCATGGCCGACCTTTCAGGCGTCTTCCACCACTTCTTCATCGCGGCCAAAAACCTCATCGCCATCCACATCGGCTTCCTCAGCAAAACACCCCTAGACCTCGACCTCGAGCTACTCTTCCACCACATCCGCTGGAAAACCCTCCGCAAACTCAGTATTCAAGGCTGGCGCCTGAGCGCAGATGAGATCGTCGCACTAGCACGTCGCCATAGTGCCCAGCTACGCGATTTCCGCCTACTCGGCGTCTACCTCCGGCCTGGCGGTTTGTGGCGCGATGTCCTGGTTGTCCTGCGTGAGGAAATGGAGCAGCTGGAGCGGCTGGTTCTGAAGGACATTGACTATGCTGCACATTTTGATTCTGCTTCTGTCTCAAACGGTGTGGAGGTTTTTGATGATTACCCTGCTGGCCCTGTGCCGTCTTCTCTTACTGTTGCGGCTGGTACGTCCTCGGCTGTTCAGTCGCCGACTACGACCCCGCTCGCGTCCGATGGCCTCCCTGCTTTGGTAGCGGGTAGGCGATTGCCGCTGAGACAGACGTCACTCGAGAGACTGCGTGCTTTGTCTAGTGAGGATCTAGGGGATGACGGTGTGCATGTCTTGCGTGAGCAGATGCCTCTTTGGGAGGCGTGGGTTCTTTCTGCTCCGCATCGCGTTAAAAGGAATGGTCACTCACATTGGAGTATGTAAAAAGGAGAGGCAGAGAGGTGTCTAAAACATGATGACTACTTTTTTGGATACTTTTTTGGAGTTGGGGGCTGTTTGAATTACCTTATTATGACTTGCACGTGTTAGAGCCCCTCGAATATATATTTGGGTACAATTATATTGTTCTGGGACGGCTTTCATGGTAACATATACCGCATTAATATTGACTAAAAAATATGGATGTGTATGTAAGGGACGCAATCTTTAGGGTATCGTCAAACACGAATGTGCTGAAAGAGGACCAACTCTGCACTATTATTTTCAAGCCCCCCCTATTTATAACACTTGGCCCAGTCGCCGCCAGAGCGTGCAAAAGTAAGCCCTTTCACGAAATCACGACGGCGACAACGGCCAAGTTTATCCACCGGGCAACCGTGCAGCGGAATGACACGGTCATTAACGAGGACTCGCACAAGCGGCTCAGGCTCCCGACGACATTGCATCATCTCGACATAAGCCCGAGCACCGAAAGGGACCGTCCAGGCCGAAGAGAACCCGTCTGTTTGGCTAGGAGACTGGACGTGGGTGAGCGAGAGTGGAGCGGTGCCGTTGTATAAGCCCAAAGCAAAGAAGAACGGAATCATTCCGTTGTCATGCGTGAAGTCGGCGTACATGGTGTAGTTGAGGGGGAATGTCGCAGCGCCGGGGGCATCGAGCGTACGGTTTGTGCTTGTGTGGTCCTTCACTGGGTGGCGAGTGAGTCGGGCGATCAGTTCGTTTACGAAACCGACACCCTGGGTCGGGCCGAGAGGATTGCCGGCGCCATAACCGTAGTACTTGCTCAACGACTGGAGGTAGTCGTATTGGCTCCATTCGGTCGGGGTGAAGAGGTCGCAGAATGGAGATAGCTCGGCTGCATCGTCACTTGAAGACACTGTCTCGAAAGGACAGATGTCCATCAGACTGACAACATCGATATCTTCAAGTTTAACGCCAGGGAGATCGGCCTCGAGACGAGCTCGGATGGGCGGCACAAAGATTTTCATGTATTTTTCTTCGACCTTGTCGCCCAGTTCATTGTCTTCGAATTTAGGACAGGTTTCGCTGTGGTTCAGAGTGTTGTTGGTGCCAGACTCCTCTGAGATGATGACATTGGTTTTGGGGCTTGGTTGACGGTGATTGGCATTTTTGTCATCCAACTTCGCCTTCTGGAATCCCTTGATAAAATTCGCACCTGAAGCCACAACCCGCCCTGAGTCAGATGACCGAATGAAGGGCACAGCTTTCTTCGCCAACGCCTCGTAACGCTGGTAGAATTTCGTCCCCGAGTCCACCATCTGGTTCACTCCGAAGGGTACCAAATCATCACCGCCCATGATGTACTTGTATGAGCGGAGGAACTTCGTGTTGCCCTTGTATGCAGTCGCGTTCGCTTGGATATTTTCAATGAGCTTGGCATATACTTTGCTCTTCTTCGCGGACGGGAATCGAGCACCATGACGGGAGATCACTTGAGCAAAGGTGATCTGACAATCATGAGGTACCTCATCCGAGATGGATGATTCTTCGGAAAGAGAGAAATAGGGCGAATAATGGCCCCACTTGTGTGAGAGCTCGGAATTGCATTGGTAACCGCCATCGACAGTATTGCAGTCAGATCTCTTTGACATGTCCACGGGGGAAGTCACAGGTAGGTCAGGCTGGGTTGTGGAACGTGTGGGAGGGTTGCACTGGGTTTCCTTCGCGAAGTACACAACCAGGGCGAAAGTGCCCAGCAGGGACATGATGGTCAATGCTGTCCATCTTCGGGAAGATTGCTGGCGTTGCTGTTTCCAGCCTCGCTCTTGTTTCTCTCCGAGAAGACCCTCTTCCTCCCCACGATTTTGTTTGGAGAACGCCGCCATCACACCAGTGAATGAGTAGACGAGATCACAGCTTGACTAATCCGTGACACCTGTGAGCATATAGAATGCGTAGAGGGGGAACCAGTCCATTTTTAAATGCCGACCTGACTGTAAAGCATTTGGGTTAACCCTTGCGAACGTTGTGCTCGTGAGTGTTTTGGTCCCGCTGATTGGTCCGTCGCTCTTGCTTGAAGCTGAAACACGTGGACCGGGAGATGCCCTACCCGTGACTGGGGTACTTTGCAGTACTTAGGTATACTATATTTTAGTATGGAGATACATGTCACTAGAGGTACCAATTTATATACTAGCCCAACGGGGAATTTCAGCATGTGGTGATCGTCCAAATCTCATGTGCAACATCCTCACTTCATTATAATCTACATAGTTTCTTTCCGTCGAGGGCAATTATGTCTTACCTGAGTTTTCCAAGACTAGCTTGTTCCTTCTAAGCTCACGGATAGAGTTTCTGTGGCTCTAGCGGTGGAGCCCTTTGGTATATCTCCGTCCCTATCAGATGAGATTACCATGCCCTATACTCATTTGGTACCCGGAGGCTTCAAGCAAAATCGATATATTCGTAATCTACCATTGCTGGCGACCTCGGTTTACTACTTTGCACATGATGTGTTTGAGCATCGCCTCCTCCAGGTTACATCGACCAAAAATATGTCCCACCAACTACAAGAAACCAAAGCAACATGCAGTGAATTGAGATATTTTATAAATTGCGGCAACAATTTAAGGAACTAGAAGGAATAGAAGGAATGATTGGAGAGCAAGCATGTTGTACATACGCCTACTGTAGCGTGTTACTTTTGGTCCAGTGTTTTCTTCCCCTTCATCAGATCCATATGGTACATGAAAACAAATTGCCTACGTACTCAAGTGCTATAGGGTCACTCCGTATGTAGGTGATAGACTCGGCCAAAAGGTCATTGCCGTCAAGAATCCCCTGCTGCAGTGAGAAAATTAAGACATGATCGTCCGTTTCAAGGTTCGGTGCTGACATGTAGATCATATGTAGAATCAATTAGATTACTCTGGCCGAGAGCGAAAACGGTGCTAAGCGTACGGAGTACCAGCACCACCCCCTATGTATGCACATAAGGACATACTCAGGATATATATCGAATCGGCTAATCATACACCATATTAGTACAATAAACTAATGGCCTGCTTCTAGAAGAAGCTGGCAAAGGTTCTATATTGCCTTGGGATCACAAATAGATCTGATGCCGCGCGAAGCGCCGCGGAATGACAGCAAATTGGCCAGGTCTCCACAGGGAGAAGTACCTATCAGCTTGTGTTTTGAGAAATAAATTTGTTAAGTCTTCAGCATGAATTGACTTGAATAGTTATATGTTTTTTTTCCCTCCACGAGCTCATGATGAATACTTAACTCCGCCAGTAAATAAATGTTTATTCAATGTGATTTGGTTTCTAGCTTAGCACCTGGCCTTAGGTCTGTATCTGCATCTATTGCCCTGACAAATATGTACTTACACGAATTAACTTGAAGACACATGGGTTTCGAGGACGTAAATAGAATCCACTCCGACGATATACTCCACTCACGCCACCTCGACTGTAACGGTATATTCATCTCCCTGCTGTCCAACCACCGTAATTGTGACTCCATCTTCCGAAACAAAAGTTTCCCGGCCAGCCTCGAATGTGAAATGGGCATCATTGAGTTCGTCCCCACCACACCCCCCAGAACTTGGGGTCGCATCATGGACGCGAATAGGGCCTTGGCCCGAAGCCGTGGATGTTGATACCGTATAGACAAGGACTCCCGTACTGCAAGCACTGCTATCCGCGCCATTCTGGGTTCTCACCTCAGCGACAATAGCAGTAGTCTCATCCCGCTTCACAACGACTCCCTTGACGCCCTCCTTCGTTCCGACAGGGGTAATGGTGTGAGTTGTCGATCCAGCACCATCCACGCAATCGAACTGGTCATCGGAAAACCATCCCAGTTTCCACTTGTGCCACGCAAAGTAATCCGGAAGGGCGCCGGTAATCAAGCCCATAACGTCATGCCCGCCAACGTACATGGTGGTGCTGTCGCCAGTACCCGAGCTCGGATACAGATCCGGTAAACCCATTGCGTGTCCAGTCTCGTGGTTCACCACCAGGAAGCCCCATGAGTTAGGAGCGTCTTGGCCGAAGGTGACAGTCTTACCGATAATAGTTCCATCCCCTGCCGTAATTGGGCTCATGTAGGTAGGCGAGAACGAGATGTGACTTGCTGCCTTGGTCGGAACGATATAGAGAACATCGGTGCCGGCGAAGTTGATGGCCGTGCCGACGGAGTTCAGCGCGTCTTGGATGTACTCTGCTAGCTGCTCTGAGGTAATCCCCCGGTCGTAGGGGTAGGCGGTGGATTCTCTGGGCATGCGATAGAAGCGGGATGTGTCGGCGTTGACGTTGAGACTAAGTTGGCCAAAGGAGGAACTGGTGTACCAGTCTGGTGCACCGGGGATGAAGAGCTGGTGTAATTCCTCGGTGGCCTCTGAGGCCGGTGCATCAGGGAAGTCAACGAAAATCATATAGGCGTTGAGGGTGCCAGTGCTTGGGGCAAAAGTCTGGTCTGTAGCACCGATACCCTCGCTGAGATCCACTGAAGTCGGCTTGAGTTTGCAGGCACCATTTCCGGCGGCGCGTGAGTTAAGAGAACGAGAGGGATGGCTTTGGAGTGGAAATCCAGCTTTAAGATTAGGTATCGAAAGCGAACCGGGAGAGGTTGGGCATGCCTCGACAACCTGTGTCCAGAGGCAGAGTAACCCCCAAGGAGCGAGCCCTAGCAGCTGATTGAATTGGATTTTCATCTGTACGACTCTCTTGATGTGAACGATTTGTGCGTGGTATAGTACATTATGAACTGGCAATTAAGGGTTTTTATAGTAAAGAAGAGCGTTCGGTTCGAAGTCATTTGTCCGTGGTTTCAGGAGGAGCTTCCATTATTATAATATCTTGGCGGTTTTATACTCCGTAGTAAGGAAAGCGCGTTCGGTTCGAAGTGAAACAGGAGTCGTGGAAGGATCATTACGAAACAACTAGGAAATTTAGGGTTTTATACTCCGTAGTAAGGAAGTGTGTTCGGTTCGAAGTGAGACAGTTGTCGCGGAACAATCATTACGAAACAACCAGGAAATTCAAAGGGCTCCTTAGCTTCATACATATCAATCAAGCAGAGAAATATTGGCCGTCGGGAATAAGAAGTTTAATGTTGACTCTCATCTGAACAACTAGTGTTCCAAATCAGTTTCATACAATGAAACTAGACCTTGACAAAAACCTCAGGGGCCCTTGACAGCTCTGATTCATCCTTCATAATATATATGTAGCGTAGCCATCCGTGGATATGCGCACTGGCTAGTTATATAACTAGGTAGAGACTGTCTACTATCTTAGGCATCGGTGTCCTCGAGGGTAACAAGAACGAGCTCATGACGGCTGCATCACAAGGTGGGGTACCTAGGAACCAGGGGCAGCTCCTCTAAAAACCTACAGATGTCTCCCACCCTTAATGAAGCCTCACTCATTGAAGGTTGGCTCCTTGAACGATATGCAAAACAAACTTGCGATGACCCGTGGTCTGATAAGCGATATTCAGCATGTCGCCTACTCAAGGAAAGCGGCATACCATGCTATCTCTGGGCGAAGATGCTTTAGCATACTATGGGGTATCCACGGTTGTCTTTGACGTACACATCGTCGTGGGTGATGTCAAGAAAGCCGCAGAGGTTGGCACCCTCCGCCTCCTGAGTTTGAAGCGCGGTACATCGACATTGAGGAGGCCACTTGCTATCTTGTTGAACCGCAATGCAAGGGCGTGGGCCCCTTTGATCCTGTGGTCGCTCTCACCGCTGCCTCTGATTGGGATATCAAGCTTCCGGAAATTGCCACACAGACAAGCTGCTGTCACTAGAGAATTGCTAGATGGCCTTTTATTCCACCGTTACATCAACTGCTGGATTCCTTTATCAGAAGATGGCTGGATACTCCTGGTACGCACTGTTTTTTCCGCAGCCACACAAGCTGCCTTTTAGGCTATCTTTACGAATATGTTCCGATTTTAAAACTCAGGGAATTTGCTGGTTACTTGAAGGTGGAGCATCGGCAATACCATTTGGACGGGATTGCGGGAGTCAGCTATACTATAGAGCCTTTTAGAATCCATTCACAGAAGTCCGAGACTCCATACTTAGAGGGGAGTATGAATTTCGCGAGTGCTCCGTTTCGAGGGATGATGAGCGATTTTTCACAGCTGGTGTCGAGGCACGGTTGCTGGCTATGCTCCCACCTGCAAATCATAAATGAATCACATAGCATATAGCCGTCTCAATAACAATTGCTCTGGGTGCTGTGGTTACGCAATTATTATCACAACTATATCCATATTATACTTTCTCATGTTTATAAAAGATGCCAACTAGAATTCTTCTTTAGAGAACATTATGTTTACTAACACCATTGCCCAAGTAATAGCCATGCTCGTACGCTTGACATGGCTTTTAGTATTGCAAACAACATAGTAAAATATTAGCCATGTAAGTAAAACTACCTGGAGAAGTAGAATAAGGTGAACAATTCGATTCTGTAGTTCGGCTCTGGGGGGGGGAGCCAATCAGAATTCCCGGGGTTGCCGAGACGCGCCCGACCCAAACATTCCGACTTTGCTTCAAAACAAACCAGCTCCAATCTCCAACTTCACCCTTTTACTCCCAGAATGCCTCCAATGAACAAAAATTCTGGTTTAAACGACGATTCATTTTCGCTCACCAATTTGGACGACGAAATAATGGGCACCTCAACACGACGTGTCGACGAGGAGCTTGACTACGATATCAACACATCAACACTTGATCGCGCTTTCCCCGAATTTTCGCAATACAGACCTCCGAAGAGGAGGAACAGGAGTTGGACGACGAGCTTTCACATAGCGACCTCGACATGTCCGTTGAGGTGGGACGCGCTGCTGAGAAACCAGGGCGCGACGACTCGCGCAGTTCTATGATGAGCTTCGAGAACAGTGTACGCTCATCCTCGCCCGCCATGCGCGTTGAATACCCTACACCACAAAAGGCAGTTGCTGCTACGCGTCCGTCGCGTCGTGCAGTCAGTGACAACCTACGAAAGAACGCTCAGGTGCGACGAGCAACCCTAGCACAGAAAGAAACAATGAGCCCCCAAGTCTCGAAGGCTCAACGTGACCAGCGTCGGACATTTTCCGATATGCACGCAAAAGTGCGTGACAGCTATGAGGGCTCATTTTTGGGCGATGAAAGACCTGCCCCTATCGCCACGAAAACGCGTTCGACGCGTTTTGGAAACGCAAACACCTCACAGGAGATTGCAGACGCAATTGAGCGAGCTTCGCGGGACGCCTACGCGAAGGAACTCCGCAAATCGGCTTCCAACGCAGGAACTCCCCGAAAAAGCAGTGCCAATGCAACCAACACCAACACTAACACTATTGGTGAAACCATGACCCATCAATCCTTCCTTCTTCCCGACCTCCCTAACATCTCTGAACTTGTCTCTGGTGTGTACGAAGATGGCACACCTGTTTACTCCCGACAGAGCAAGATGCGCTCTACCCGATTCGTTTCTCCACTTCATGATCATACAGACGTGTCTCCCCCCATGAGCACATGCCGCTGGATGCAGTTCCCGTCCCCGAAGATGAGAAGGCCCTGTTTGTTCATCTGAGACTACTTCAGGATAAGGTGGCAGAATTGGAGATGTTCAAGTCTGAGGCAGAGCGCAAAATGGACAGTTATCGCCAGGAGAACTCATCTTTGAAGGCGAACAGACCCCGCCAGTCATCGGCTAAGTCGGAACCGGAGGATAATGCGCACAAGAAGGGATCTAAGCGCCTGGAAAGTGAGATCCAGAAGTTAGACGCAGCCAATCTCGCTTTACAAAACCAGTTGGACATTGCCGATCGAAAGGCCCAGGTCCAAGAGTCTGCCATCAAGCGCTTGAACCATGACCGAGAGTCGGCTATCTCACAACTTGGCGCCGCTTATCTCGAAACTCGAGAGCTGAAGGCCGACAACGAGGAATTGCGACGGGAAAATGCGGAACTCAGGTCCCAGCTCAGCCGATCCTCGGGCCGCAAGGCTCGCGAACAAGACACCGCTGAGTCCGAAACTAGTTCAGCCGTGTCTGATGATGTCGATGACAGCCAGCTTTACACTGAGCGCAGTGGAGACGCTAGTCGGAGCACCAGAGACATCACATCGAAAAGTAACCGCTCAACAACGAGAACCAGACGCTATGATGACTCCCGCTCCAAAGTGTCTAATCAAGTGGATAAGGAAATTTCTCGCCTTGAAAAAGAACGTGCCGATGAGGCTCTCTTCTCTATCGAGATGCCATCATCCAGACGTACATCGACCTCTAAACCATCGAAGCCAGCTGTGTCTCGCTCTTCCGAATCCAAGAGCTCCCGGAAACAACCCAACACGACCAAACAGCGCGTGAAGCGAGTGGTAGTTGAAGATGTGACTGGGCCGGAGGTGTCCGAGCAGACGAAGGCTTCGTCTGAAACCGACGTTACCTTGTTGAGCGTTATTGATGAACATGAGATCTCTCGTCTGCGCAAGACATTGGAAGAAGAAAGAATGATGCGCAAGCAGCGTCGCCCGAGTGCCCCTAAGGAATCTAATCCTACTGAGGCCGTCAACTCGACCAGACAGAGCATCTTGAAAACTCCTGCCCCTCGCAAGTCTTCTCTTCGCGAATCAAAAGCAGAAATCCCTCGGCCAGCCTCGGCTACTGGAGATATTACCACTGCCTCAAAGACAAATACCGAGGGAGACAGTAGTCTCACAGTACCAATTGCAGAGCGCCCTCGACGCCATTCAGAAAATTCGTTGCCAGCAACATCCCAGCGCAAGAAGCAGCGAAATGCCGACATGACATCCGCTTTCATCCTTCCTGATATCACCCTCCACCACGTCGACTTGGCGGCAGCTGATCCATCCAAGTTGCCACAAGTCACCCAAAAAGCATTAGATAGCATTGCTCGTCACAATGGCCAGAACTGCACAGTTTGCAATGGTCACTCCACTGATGGCACCTGCAACCACGAGTCGGTGAAGGTCGCCAAACCCATTCCCGTGTCAGAGCGTATGCCCAAGCCATCCGTCTGGAACGAAGAGCCAACCATGCGCCCCTCGCAACCCCCCGCCGTCGCTCTTGCTACTGTTCTCAAGGGCCTGGAGGACGAACTCTCTCATCTGAAGATGCAACTGGCCACATACCAAAGCGCCTACAACAAGCTTGACGCCTCGCTCGGCAAGCGCCCGCGCAAGGCCCTGCAAGAAAAGATTGACAAAGTCTTCAAGGACATCGACATGAAGTCCGACCAAATCTACGCTCTTTACGATGTTTTGGAGGGCCAAAAGCAAGATGATCGTGAAATGACCGAGCACGAAATGGAAGCGACTCTCGAGTCAATTGGAATCGATGTTGGCGCGTCCCACGCACCTGATGTCACTGGTACTACCGATAAGTCTTCTCGCCACAGCCATATTGACCTGGATGACGAGGAGGACTTGCCCTGGAGGGCATCGAGAGCACTGCTGATATGACTGGTCACCTTTCTCTGAACGGTCACTAAGCTAATGTTTCCTGCATCGCGTTGCGTGTGTTGATAGCATTCTGGTTACTTTGCTGCTACTTTGGCGCTGTTTCATGGAGTATGGTTCCATCTGTATGTTTAATTCATTGATTTGGGTAATCGATTGTTGGTTAGGTAGTTCTTGATACACAAATGTCATTGTGGCCATATCGCGGCCTTGGAAATAACATATTCCATTTCTTGTTCAAGGTTGCGTAGCTCTCTCTCCTTCAGCCTGTTTACTTGTTTTGTGTTATCTGTGTTAATCTCAACATATTTGTTCATTCTTTAGATGATATGATGGTAATACTATATGTAACGGCCGGGATACCCCAAGTGAATAGAAAAAAAAACGCCGTCGCTATGCTCAATAGCTCATAAAACAAACCAAATACCATGCAAGCCCCCATAGCCATTGCAAACCAAGTCAAAGCAGCATTCAGACGGTGTTCTCTCCACCCTCCACAGCCATAGAAGCACCCTCTGTGGCCGTCGACTTCGAAGTATTAGCAGCATCTCGCTGAGAGATATCCTCCCCAACAAAGCAGCTCAAACCGGCAAAAGCCTCGAGCAGGGTGCGCGAGTAGTATTCACGCAAATCATAACCACCAGCCAGCATACGCGCATCATTGCGAATAGGATCAAGATACTGCGACGGATAATACGACTGGAGAGAATAGTAATCGCGCTTTTCGGGCACATAGCCCATAAACGGATCGTACGGCTTCTCCGGCTCGGGCGTCTTGATCTTGCGCAGACCTTTGACAAGCCCCGTATCCGCCGCACCAGCCTGCTCCACGGTAGAAAGATTCGACACACGCTTGTTGTCCAACCGCAGCGCGGCCTGTTTCTGTCGAATGCGTTCTTCCTCGCTGCGGCGCGCAGACGACTTTTTGAGCAACACCTTGTGTCCTTCGCGCGCGATGGCCGCGGCATCTGTCGATGAGCCGGAGGCGAGTCTTGTGAGGAAATCCTCGCGTCCGGCTTGGATCTCGCGCCGCTCGGTCTCGTATTCCTGGCGTACTGCTTGGCGGCGCAAGCGGGCTTCTTCTTGTTCGAGGGTCATGCGGGCTTGGAATGAGGAGGCTTCCTCGGCTTCTATAGCTTGGTTTGCGCGGATGGATTGCATGTTTTCTGCTGCGTATTTTTGGAGCTGGGCTTCGGTTTTGGCCACGTCGATGCGGCTTACTAGGTTCGCGATTATGTCCTCTCTTTGTTCGAGGAAGTCGTCATATGCACGTTTTGAATCAAATTCTTCTTCACGGCGGTTCAGGCTGATCGAGATAAACTGTTAGACCTCGCATATCGCAGGTTGCTCTCGGGTTTTGGAAAGAGACATACATGTGCATCACTCGCCGCCGGATATCTACTTCTCTCTCCACCCCGATATCTTCGAATGTCTGCTTGCGGAACCGATTTTTCCGCAGCGTCTTGCGACACCCTGCTACTGGGCAGTTTGCGGGACCGGATGAAAAAATGCGGTCCACGCACGACTCGCACATCTTGTGGTAGCATTCGGGGTTAATGAGAAAGCGCATGTCCGGGTTGAGGTATCGCGACGATTTGCAGACGGGGCAAACCTCTGTAAAAAGATGTGGTTAGCATTATGCATCACAACAAAGCCGAACAAGAGCCTACCGTCTTCATCGCGGCGAGCAGCCGCATTGGAGGCCATGGCGAGAGTAAAGTGACGTGGAGGAGATGGCCCTCAAGACTGGGTTGAGGCTGATAAGCAACCCATGCGCACGGACCACACCATCGTCACCTTTTTTGCGACTTTTTTTTTCCTTTGCCTCCGGCAACTCCTCTCTTTGCTCCATTTCATTAAGTTGACATTGTCAGTGTGAAGCTGCCACTGACTTTTCTCTTATTACAATCATGGGAATACCGAACCCCAACCTCGACGCTCTCGAAGAGCAGCGCCTTGCGCTCGAAGATAATATCCTCCAACTTCAGAAATCGCTTTATCACTGGCGAACCTGGGAAGCAGAATACGATGGACTCCGCGAGGAGATCAGCAATCTAGAAGATGACGCCAGTACAGACGAATTCCTCGCCGTGGCCCTGGAATTTGGAGGCACGCTGGTGGATCAGAAGGAAATGCAGGTGATACTTGGTGCACAAGGTGTGACGCGGTCTCGCGGACAAGTGGTTGATCTTCTTGGACGACGCATCGACTACGTGCAGCAGAATGTTGCGACTATGGAGAAGAGGCTGTCGAAGGCCCAAAATGAGCTGGACGCTTTGGTCTTGAGTGATCAGCCACCGCTGCAGGATGGTGCGGATTTCCCGATGCAGGAAATTATGGAGGAGCTTGATGAGAATGGAAACGTCGTCTCGAGCAAGATCAATACACCTGGTAACGAGGCTTCGGAATTGCTGGATGTGCTGAAGAAGGCTGGTGTGAAGGATATTCCGGAGACGAGTGTGCCGGAGAAGACTGCTGCAACACCCGCCGATGCTACAGCTGAAGGCGGGGTTGGTGAGACGGTCAGCTCAGAGGCTGGAGATCAGCGGAACGGTCCCTCGAGCGGCGACAATGCAACTACAGAGCCAAGTGGCCCATCCCTGAAATTCTCTCAACCTCAGTCTGTGGTGACTGCCGAAGATCGCATGCAGCCGCCTGTCACGGATGTGAATGAATCTGCAGAAGAAGCAAGACTTCGCCGTGAAATGCTCGATTATGGGATCAACGAGGTGGGGGCTATTGTGGCAGAGTTGGAAATGGATGAGTCCGGAAGTGAGATTTCCTTTGACGAGGACTACGATTACGACTACGACGAGGAAGATAATGAAGACGAATACGGCCGCTCTCACAACCGGCTTCCGGCGGAATACCACCAGCAGATGATGGAATTGGAGGCCAAACTCAATGCCCGAGGCCTGATGAACATGGGCAAAGATACCGAGACGTTCCCCGAGGAAGTGCAGCAAGAGATCGCGACCCCCGCCGAGGTTGGAACTTCTACCAAAGAGAAGAAACCTAAGAAACGGGTTGCGTTCGCCGATGATCTTGATATCGCACCAGCTCCCGCACCCCCGGCCACCTCCGAAAAGGTTCCTGCTCCACAGGACGAACCTCAGGTGCTCGCTGATTCCATTGTTGAACGGACCAGCCGTGCTCCGGAGCCCACCCCAACCACACCAGCTGTTCCCAAGAAGGTGTCGCGGTTCAGAAGTGCTCGGGCCGCTGCTCCAGGTAGTAACGGCAGTGAATCTGTTACTACTGGGGCTACAATTGCAAATCCCTCAGAAGTTACCGAATCTCGCCTTCGCAAACAGGCTAATACAACTCCATCTGCGGTACCACCTGTCCTCTTCCCCGCGAAACCCAAAGAGCCCAAGCCCTTCTCCGCTCCAATCTCCGATATCATCGAGAAACCTGCTCCGCCTCAATTTCCACATGACCGAACTCTAGCCGATAAGGTCTTGGAGCGGCAGGTTAAAACAGGGGCCGCAGTGGCCCCTGAACTGGATCACTACGACGAGGAGCTTCATCAGAAGCAGATTGCGTCGGAGTTCTTCAACATGCAAAAGCGCATGAAAGGCGCACCTAAAGACGACGAGGAACAGGATATTCTGCCTCCCGAGGAAGATGAGCCTAAACGGGTGAGCAAGTTCAAGGCTTCACGAATGAGAGGTAATCCCGCATGATAGGATGTGGAGAGTGGAAGGCGTCCTTCTCTCTTTCTCTGCCGCTTACCCCTCTATTCCTGATCGAGATTTAGATTTGTTTAGTGTTACAGAAATCTCTATCCTTCTTGATCCTTATTCTTTTGGTATCAACTGGCCAATGATTCGATTGTTTGTTTTGTTTGTCTTCCTAGTCCCCTTAGTCCCCATCATAACCCTCTCCCTCTCTCTTCTTGTTCTCCTTCTCTCTCCTTTCTTCCTCTGACCAACGGGCTTCCAATTCCTTCTGGGTTTACCCTCAAGGAAGTACCAAGGTGCATACCCCTGTCTCTTCGTGAGATGGGAAACCGTGGTATCACTCACCAACTGAAGTCCAAGATCAAAAGAGAGCTTCTCTGGCTGCACTCCTTCAATTCTATCAGAACAGGAGAGAAATCGTATGTTACTCGTTCTTCTCCTCTGGGGGGGGGTTCAGAGCAACTACGGGAGTATTGACTGCCTGTAGGATTGATAGATGGAGGTGTGGTTTATTTATTCCTCTCGACATCACACCTGTATATAGCTTAACCTGGAGTGAATGCACTTGTGTCTCAACTTTTTCTTCCCATCTATCACCTGCCTTGATGCCTTGTTACGTAGTCCCTCTCTCGATGCTCCTGTGCCGTATCTCCACCCTTATGTTGAGACTGATCTCGCTTCTATCCAAACCTACACGATTGCATGTCTTGTCTTTGAGACAAAAAGGATTGAACTCTCAGTATTACCATAACTAGGACCCCTCGTTATCTGTCATAAAACCTACATCTATCGACGACAGAGCACACCAAAATGTGACATTTCCCAGGATATCAACGAATGAAGACAACACGGCCTCAAAAACAAGATGTCACGCCTGGGGCAATCCTCTCCAACTTGGTGACCAGCTCCTTGAAAAACGCTTCCTGTATCATAACCCCCTTACTATCGGTCACGATACAAGATGGACTGGAGAACAGAGTTAGCTAACTTGATTTTCCTAAACAGACCCCAGCAACCGACTGACCTGTGGATGCGACAGTTTGTCAAATACTGCCCATTACTTCTCTCATCAGCCATGATCGCATGTACCAAAGCACGACTGCCCTCCTCTGTGCTACGAGCCAGCAGCTTTTCGCGAACACGGAGACCGACATTGTCCGATTCCCGCGCTAGTTGAGACTTGCAGAAACTGGGGTTTGGCGTGTTGATGATCACCAGCGGCGCTTTACTCTGCACAAACTGATTCGCAAACGCACGCACACCGAACAATACCAACAGTTTTGACAATGGATATCGACCCGCCATATTGGAAGCTTCTTTATTGCTGAGCGATTTGAAAATACCGTCCTCATTCTGAGGATCCAACTGCCCAAGAGGAGCGGTATAATGCAGAGCTGAGTTTGGGATGGTGATGCGAGGTGTGATATTGAACTTGGAAGCTGATTCTCGCAGTTTGGGAACAAGCAAGGCAATAAGCAAGAACGTGCTCACCACGTTGACGGTGATGGTTTTCTCGTCTTCTTCCGATATACTGAATGTATTGGTAGCGAGCCCGGCATTCGCCAACAGAGCATCAAGACGTGGTAGAGCTGCAGCACGGCTGGCGAAGCTTTTGACTGAGCCATAACTATCCATATCCAGCAGCCACACCTTGACTGAGCTTTCTTCGCGGCCGGTGGATTGCAATAGTTCTTGTCTTGCAGCTTCGCCTTTCTTCAGATCGCGGACGGCCATTATCAGCTTCTCCACGCCTAGGCGCAACAGGTGGCGGCTGGCCTCGAGACCGAGGCCTTGGTTTGAACCGGATACGATGATTGTCTGTCCGCTGAGATTGCCTTCGGGGTAAGGGAGTTCGATGAAGGTGTTGGAGAGCACTGTTGACGAGATACCCTCTAAAGACGAGAGTAAAGGCATGATTACGTCTTGATTGAATTTGAGAAGAGTCGGCAAGTTGTAGTATTACTGTTCAAAACCTGAATCAGCGTCCATGAAATATCGTTTTCGCCGGTTTAGATAGGACACCATTCTGTATTTAAGCCTGTGGTACTCGGGTTTATTATATCCGTCGATTGGATTCTACATTCGACTCTCCATTGAAAGACGTAGGGCTTTATTATCTCCGTCTACTGTGTATATATTACATACCCCTGTTGGCGGAAAAAGGCGTGTAACTATAGAGAATACTGTATCAATACCGTAAATAACAGGACGGAGATAATATCTCCGCTTCGCCCTTCTTTCGTATACTCCAATCCAACCTTGGAATCTGTTGAACACTGAATTAATCTAAGTGTCTCTGATTCCAATCTCATTCCTAGAAAATGTCTCTGAAATTTGAAAAACGGAATCGACCGCCACTCTCCTGCGAACCATGTCGCACACGGAAGTAAGCATGCTATCACATACTACATCCCCGGATCTGATATCATAGACTCACGTTTTCCCAGGCTGAAATGCAACAGACTTCAACCCTGTGATACCTGCATCAAACGCAACGTGGAATCTAACTGCGTGTACGCTTCTAACGCTGTACGCGGTAAGACGCGTACTTCAAGGGAACGTGCCTTGAGTGACAGACTGAAGCGTCTCGAGGATACAATCCAGTCATTTGTCGGAGAGAATGTGTCCCAAACAAACCCACATCCACAATTAAAAGGGTCACATACAGTTAACGAGAATGGAAGCCTTCCTAATACTCATGGAATATCCATCGCCGCGCCCGGGCTGGCTGCGAGCAATGAACCTCGCACCGGAGACCAAGATCTTCTACAGAAAGCAGTTCCCAGTACTTCCAAGGCTCATCTTAGTAAAACTAGTCACTTCGAGTCTAGTCACTGGGTTTCTATATTGGAGGATATCAAGGAAGTTCGAGAAAGCTTGTCTGCCGTTGATCCCTTCTCGCTCGGCGAGCCAACGAGCGACGGTGGAAGTGGACAGCCAGACGTGAGCCTTGCTCTTGAGCCTGAAACGCGATTGGAAATTAAGGATATCCTTGTCTCGCTACCCACACGCCCTATCTGTGATATGTTGGTCTCCCGATATTTCAATGCTCCGTACATGGTACTAGGTGGGATATCATTTGCAACTACCCTCCCATGTATGTCTGGCTGATTCTAGGACAATGACAGGTATTGTGCACTCGGGGAAATTTCAGGATGAAGTGAGTCCCGTATTCGTGTTTTGCTTCCTTTCCGGAGCTATTCGATGCATCATCCCTTGTCCTAACTGACTGGTGATAGTATGTGGAATTCTGGAAAGCACCACAAAAAGCTCCCGTGCTTTGGATTGCGCTTCTTTTCGCTTTACTCAGTGTATCAGTCCACTTTCGACTGAAAGCGAACGCAGATGGGGCTTTGAATGGCCCAATCCCATCGCCCGATATCCTTCAGCAGAAGACAGCGCAGTGCCTTTTACTAGGAGGATATAGAACAGCCAATGCCTACGCACTAGAAACATTGCTTCTGTATCTTCAGAGCGGCTTTTTGGGTGACATGAAAACCAACTCCCGACAATGGTTCGATATGGGTATCATACTGAGGTTAGCATTCCGCATGGGCTACCACCGTGATCCTAGCACTCTCCCAGGAACAACGACGCCGTTTGATGGTGAAATGAGACGTCGCGTGTGGCTGCACATATTCCAATTAGACGCTCTCTTGAGTTTCCAGATAGGCCTTCCAAGCATGATACCAGCTGAGTGTTGTGACACTCATGTTCCCAGGAATCTATACGACGCCGATCTCCATGTTGGGATGTCAGCATTGCCTCCGTCCCGGCCGTCCTCAGAATACACCCCTATCCTCTATTGTATTGCCAAGGCTGGTGTAATGAACATCTTCAAAAAGATCGTTGCACATACAATTTCGCTTGCGCCACCATCTTACAGCAGAACCCTTACTTTGGATGCCGAGATGAGAGGGGCTTACAGTCTAGTTCCTGACTTTCTAAAACGAAGAGACACCAGCCAGTCTCTCATGGACTCATCCGAGATAATCCTGAACCGCTGCAAAATCGAACTCCTGTACCTGAAAGGACTGGTTGTTCTGCACCGACGGTATATCCGCTACGAGCCCCAAGACGCCAAATTCGAGACTTCACGACGCTTCTGCGTAGAAGCGGCTCTTGAAATCCTCGCCCGTCAAGCAGACATGCACCAAGCATTTCAACCCGGTGGCCGTCTACAAGAAGACCAGTGGATGCTCTCCTCACTGACAATTCATGACTTTCTCCTAGCTGCAATGGTCATCTGTCTTGATCTGTCTGTGCGTCTCGAATCTCATACGACGGCTTTCGTAGACGAGCGCGCAGACCATGGCTTTGTTTCGAGGGAGATTGGGGCACTGAAAACATCCCAACGGATTTGGGCTGCTATTAGCCATCTTTCGCCGGAATCTCGAGTTGCGTCGCTGGCGCTGGACTTGATGGCTCGTAAGGTGGCTGAGCGTCAGGCTAGCTTCTCGTGTGACGATGTTACTTTTACGGACATTCCTCCAGTGAGCCCGGAGCTACCATATATGGAGCCAATGTCGGAAATGATTGATGGGTCTGAGACACTCGACTGGGTATGTCCTTTCATGGAGACCGAACCGATTATGAATACTATCTAACCATCTTTCTCTCTCCTAGCTCTTGTTGGACCAATATTTCCAGAACTCCGGTCTTGAATTGCCTCAGTTGGAACCGAGCAATGAGATGAGTGGGTTATTTACGGATGTTCCTGGAGCTCTTGACCCTTGGACGTATCGTTAGCTATAGTATCGAAGTATCTCAGAGATAAGGAAGGAAAGCTGGCTGACTACTTGTAATTTACCCCCGTGTTGAACGCACTGCATACGTATTTGCTTCTGGGGTTTGCTATGGTAAATCCAAGTAACACTTGTACTATTGAGGGTAGCTGCTTGCCTCCATGCACGCAATGGAATATCTCATCAACTCGTTGAAAAATAACAGGGGCATCATCGTGATAGTGTCATGTAAATGTACATCAAAAGGGCCGGGAAATAGATGCAAGGCATACTAAAACTAGAGTATTCACAAGTTCATCTCCGAGTCTCCGCGCCTGATACATAGGGCACCTAGGCGGAAACTGAGACCGACGACCAGCAGGTGCAAAAAGACGGCGAGGGCCTGGGTCTGAATGCTGTGGGCTCTTAAAGTAAATGCTGCAGTGAGGAGGAGAGGGTAAAGGATCCAGGGGTTGACGGCCAGCGGCGAACATGGATGAAGAAGGGATATGACCTTGACGAGGAAGAGAGTGAGCTCTAAGACAGACGAGGATGGGAATGGGTTCAAAGATGCTAGGTAATTAAGGAGAGGGAAACGGCTCGGTGGGGGTGGGAGAAGATGATGATGCTGGCGGATTGGTTGAGGCTGGGGCTGCGGATCGAGAAGCGGTGATGATTCGTGAGGGGGTCGGGCTGGGGATGACGGTGATGGAGTAGAGTAGCGATGCCGGATTATCATGTCTTGATCTGGGACGACAGAAGGACCCTCCTTTGGGTTGGTATCAGACACAGGCGCCGTATTACTTCGAAAATGACTAGAGTCAGACTTCGAGTCGCGCCGGAAAGAAGTTGGATTCCGGCGCAGATTTTTGGTGGGGGAGAGTGCTCGCTCTACTGATGGCTGCTGGCTATCCAATGGGCGGATTCGAGCCCCAGGCAGGTCAGACTTTCCTGTGCTGGTTTTCCTGAAGCGGAACTTTTCATTGGAGTTGGCACCGACTTGAATGCCATTTAAAACGTCATCAGCTGAGGGCCGCCGGTCGGGGTCAACCGAGAGCAAGCGCTCTAGGAACTTATACAGCTTTTCAGGGAGGTCGGAGCGGATAGCTCGTGCGTGATCAAATCCAGCCCAGCTCGTGATCTCTGCACGGAGCTGATCCAAGTCCTCCTTTTCTTCGTTTATGATGTCGGCATTCGTGTATGGGAGAGCTGCAAAACATAAAAAGTAAAGGATCATTCCGAGGGAGAAAATATCAGACTTGAACGTAAAATTGCCAAATGGTCCGTCAGGATATTCTTGGCGAAGAACTTCGGGTGCACAATATGAAAGAGTACCGGTTGCACCAGTCGACTTGCGCATTGCATTTTGAGACTGCACCTCACCGAAATCGCTGACCAAAACTCTAATGCCATCATTGGTCTCGTGGAGCAGGCAGTTGTGTGGTTTCAGGTCACGATGGATGTATCCGTTGGCGTGAAGATAACGGAGTCCAGAGGTGATATCACGGAAGAAAGAATAGATTTGATCTAGCTGAAGCGTGCGAGCTCCTCCAAGTTTGGTTCGAGGCTCCGGTTCGCCTTTGGATTTGCGGCGAAGGCGATCCTTCAATTGCTGCGCAGTGGTGGAGGTTTGCACAGAGCCACAGATGTAATCATGCAAATCACCGGCATTGCAGTATTGCTGTAGGATAAATGCGCAAGGCACACTCGGGCCGAAGGTACTTATCTTTGCATTTTCCAACCAAACATGACGGTACGAAACAAGATTCTGGTGCGAGAGATGCTGTAACAGCTGCACTTCGCCCAGAACTTTTTCCAGCCACTCATGATCGTCGCCGACAGGGACTCGCTTGCAGGCATAATGGCCAAGGGACACACTATCCAGGACGTGCTTCACTAGTAACACCACCCCTTTTCCACCTTTGCCTAAGACTCGTTCCTCCACAAAGAACCTCTTGAAGTAATCTGGACTGAATGCGGCAGAGGAAATTCCCTGCGGGGACGGCTGTGGTGACGAGGTAGGTTCGGCGAGCCTGTTATTGTTAGGGCCACGAGGAAGTGCGGGCTGAACAAGGCGATGGCGTGGAGAAGGAGGAGTCGAGGATGTTGCGGAGCTGGGGAGGCTATTGTTGAGCATGTGAAAGTAGTTTGGGTTAACGAATTCGCCTTCGGGTTCAGTATCCCCACAATGTCGTTCTCTACCATTATCGCGCATTGAGCGATGGCAGAATGGGCAGTCGGCCAGCTCCATATTGTCGATGTCTTCATCTGAGGTGTTGCGGAGAACGAGCTGCTGAGAATCATGGTCAAAGACAACCACCGAGTCATTGTGCCGCCTGTCGAAATTAGATAACTAGTAGCACATAGTTGAAGATCACTTACAAAACAACATCACGGTTGCCCCCATTATAGGGGACCATAGACATATCGGGGGGGCATTCTGGCATGGATGTGAGGGAATGAGAATGCGAGCTGCCATCGATGACGATGTAGGCCGGGGGCGGTGAGGGCACGGCGGTGGATAGCGACAATTTGGTCAATATCTCTTTTTAGCCTTCCTTACATTCCTTGTCTGTACTCTTTCATGGACAATGAGTTAAAAATGGAGTCTAAGTATATCAAATCCCAGGAAAGCTCGAGATTGCAGTCCAATGGCGACCCAATTCGGGTATCATCACGGAAACCGAAACAGCCACACTAGGCCGATCTATGAGTACGGCAGTGTATAGCCGCCAGTGTATAGCCAGTGCGCCATATCGTATTTTGCTAGCAGAACATTTCATTAAACTAGTATATGTGTATTTTATTAACTATAGGAATTTATAGAAATTGAGATGTTGTAGAGGTTGCGATATCAAAGGTCATATAGGAAGTTCCCTTTTATAAATTAAGCCTGTTTTTAGCCCTTTTCTACTATCTACCAAATGAGCTAAGGAGGGAGAGAAGATACTTATACAACTAGATATCTAGAGAGACCACTAAAAGAGACGACTAAAAAGATATATAAAAAGACTATCGGAAAGACTACTAAAGACAGGCCACTAAGACTACAGCCGTGTAAGCGTGGAAGTTGATGTAAGAATTAATTATTAGACCTCAATCCAATTTGTAGGTACATATGTAATAATAAACTGGCGGTATCACAGTCAAAATTTTGATATGGAAAAGAAATAACCACATGGCGCACTGGCGGCTATACACTATCTATGAGCCCTGGAGCCCTGGAGTGGGGTACAGCTTACAACGACTCACACAACCTCCAGCCCTTGATAATCACCTCAAATACACAGAACAATTTCAGCCCGATTGAATCCCGATGGACCCGATTTCTATTACCAGTCTTGTAATAGAGGTCAGCCGTGTGTTATCGAGTTTGATCAGATATGCCAAAACGGTGCAAACCGCGAAGTCCGAAGTGCGCAAACTCAGTGAAGAGCTCTTTGCTCTAAAAGGGATCTTGGAGCACCTGTCAACACAGGTAGATGATAACCCCAAATGCGAGGAATTAGAAACAAGCCCATTTGACCGCGGTGTCTTGGCAAGAGTGTTGCATACAACGAATGAGTTCCTCCAATCTTTACTCCTGGACTTGCAAACGGCCGAGACCAAGTTTAAGCGCCTCAAGCAAACTCTGAAATGGCCGTTTACACAGACACAAGTTAGCGAGCATCTCGTCCGTCTGGAAAGAGTCAAATCGTGGTTGATACTGGTTCTCATGGCAGACCATAATTCGATGGATCGGGAGATGCAACATGAAATTCGTGATTTGACAAACACGTTGAAGGAAGACTTGCAGATTCGAGTTCAGGAGCGGAACCAATTTGCTAACAGAGAGCTTCTGCGATGGATAGCTCCCGTGAACCCCGAAAGCTCTCATCTGCGGGCGTCAAAAAGACATAGGAATGGGACTGGCAGATGGTTTGTCGACGGCCACTTGAAGACGTTTCTCAATCAAGATGGAAATCGAGCTTTCTTCCTTTTGGGAAAATGTACGTACCCATTGCAATATATAATACGTTTGACTGATATAGTTGTGCAGCCGGAACTGGGAAAACTACGCTGTTGTAAGTTTCATTTCTCAATCGGCTTGCTTCTCATATCTGACGTTCGCTAGTGCGCAAGCTGCGGACGAACTTGCTTATATGGCTTCTCAAGGCCAATCCATGTGTCTTGCTTATTTTTATTGCACAATTAGCGATTTTGCCTCCCAGGATGCAAGAAATGTTCTAGGATCGCTTGTGGCACAGCTCACGGGCACAGTTCCTTCAATATTGGATGAGATTCGGTCTGTTTACAACAAAGGTTCGAAGAATCAGGCGCATAGGTTCCCCATCGAACTGTCTGTTCTCGAAGCTGCCATCCTCAAATCTGCTTCCGAAAAGACAAAGGTTGTCCTCATGGTCGATGCAATCAACGAAAGCCATGACATGCAGCTCCTCGAAGCATCCCTTGTCAGGCTTGCCAATCTATCCACAAATATCCGCGTGCTTATAACCACTACAAGTACCATGAGTTCCATCAAGCACCACAATGCATCTGTCTTAAACATAAGCGGAAAGTCGCGAGGGGACATTTATACCTTCATAAAATACCGACTTGAGACTGATAATACGTTGAGAAATTTGGCGCCAGATTTCCAAGCGGAGATTGAGTACACCCTTCTTCGAAATGCCGATGGCTCGTCAGTATAGCGTCGATCTTACTATGCTTTCTGTGGTCTAATTATTTCTTCGCAGATTCCGCTGGGTCCAGCTCTCACTGGACAATCTAAGCACGCAGCGATCTGTAAGGGCGATGCGACAGGCCTTACGGAACCTCCCAGGGACCTTACGCGAGACATATGCAAATATGTTGGAAAGAATTGCCCCCGATGATTGGAAGATTGCTCACGAGGCCCTCTTTTGGCTCAGTTTCACCAAACAGCCTCTTACTCTGAGGAGTCTCAACGAAATCGTGGTCACGGATGAGACAAGCAAGACACTCGATGAGGATATGATGCTTGTCCCACCGCATATTCTCCTTGAAATTTGTCAAGGACTCATCACTGAGGACCAAGACGGCTATCTAAATCTTGCGCATGCGTCTGTCAAAGATTTTCTAACGTCTGATTGGATTCGCTCATCTCGAGTCCAATATTTTGCCCTGGATCCTGCAACTGCAGACCGGAAAGCCATGCACAGTTGTCTCACGTACCTGTGTTTGGACAATTTTGCACGGGGATACCTGACATGTCCCGAAAATCCACCCAAGGTGCAAGAGGATCATCCTTTCATGGCCTACGCCGCAAACTTCTGGCCACAACATGGTGCTGCTTGCGACTTTGGGGATCCAAAGCAAGACATGATCCATAAATTCTTTGCCACGAGGTCTCTTCCCGGTGGGGGGAATTATGGCATGTGGATGCAGATGTTGTTGCGGACAACGGCTGGTTCAAGCACGAATGATGCTGTGGCCATTGACGGAACGCATCCTCTATACTACGCTGCCTCGTTTGGTATGGTTCCAGTCGTCAAGTCAGTTCTTGCTTCCGAACCAGACATCGATGTCAATGCTCCGGGTGGCCGAATTGGAGCCACACCAGTGTGGATTGCCAGCCTTCGCTTCAATTTTGAGGTTGTGGATATCCTCCTGCGTGCTGGAGCTGATCCGTCCATCCGCGATCCAGGTAGTGGGCTTAATGTGTTTGATCTTTTGAGGATGGTGCCGACCCGTCATCGGAACTACCATGGTCTTCGAGCCATTTTAGACCGTCCAGCGCCTTGGAAGGATCAATTGGAAAAATGACGTGGAAGTGAGTACGATGTTGGTAGAAATGCCCAGTTAATATGGATTTGACCAATATGTCGCTATTTTCTGCCACGTTTCTGCCCCCAGATTCAATCCATGGTTGAAGAGTGGAGAGAACCACAACCAAACACATATATGAACCGCGCGAGATCCTATTGTCCACGGGTGTCTCAGCCGCAGCAAGGTTGGATTAGTATAGAGCATCGTGTACGGAGTACGAAGATACCAATTACAACTAATCTGAAGGACAAAGGATAAAAGGTTCTTAAGTGAGAATTATTTTCATTCATTTTGATTCCTCATCGAATCGGGTATCTGAGTTGGAGCTAGTGACTGAAAAACACCAAAACTCCTAGGGTTGTACAAATTATGTACTGGGATGCTCACGATTAATCACGCGGCTTTTGGATGACAGGCGCTCATCACGCCTGGACGACATGTCGCAAGGCAGCCTTCAGACCTGTGTGCGATAAAAGCACATGGCAAATTCCTTGTGGAGAGCCAAGTCCGCTCATGGGGACACGTGGAATTATGACTCGGCGAGAAGCTCTGTTGTTTCAAGAGCTAGCACAACCGATCCCACGGCGGCAGACTGTCTGTTTCTCGTAGGGCGGGATGGGGATGGCACTCGAGTGCCGTAGAGAACACTAATGGATCAATCACTCCTCCTCGCCACTCTCCACGTCGCTAACCTCCAAGTTGGCGATCGAATCATTATCGCTGTCTTCGGGATCGACGGCCTCGTCCTGAGCGGACTCAGACTCAGCCTCGGCATCCTTGGCAGCGGGCTCGTTGTTTTCATCCAATTTGCGCTTGCGGGGCATCTCGCCGAGTCGACCTTCACGGCCCTCGACACCCTCCACAGTCTCCTCATCCTTCTCGCCCTTCTCACCCTTTCCGGTACCCTTGGGTGGGGGTGTATACCAAGGGATCTTTCCACGAAGGAAGTCGTTGATCACCATCTTGGCGACACCATCCAGATCGGCTTCACCTCCCTTGAGGAGACGACCACCCTGGCGAGCAAGAAGTGCGAGCCAGTCAAGGTAGTTCTCCTGGTGCTTGATACCGTAGGTGCGCTCAAGGTGACGGGGCAGAACACGGCGAAGAACAGCCGGAATGTATTGCTCTGGGTTGTGGACATTCTCCACTCTGCAGACACCACGGAGAAGGATGTCCTCCTCAGTATCATTGGCGTTGGGCGGGACCACACCAGGACAATCGATGAGATAGATTCTCTTCATCAGGGTGATGTACTGCCACACCTTGGTTTCACCCGGAATGGGAGCAACTGTGCACACCTTCTTGCTTCGCAGAGTGTTGATGATAGAAGACTTGCCCGAGTTGGGGTAGCCAATCAACCCGACAGACACCTGCTTACGGTCGGAATGAAGGGACGAGAACTGGCGAAGCAGTGAAATCAAAGAACCCTTGCCGAAAGAGTTGTTGATATTGGCATGGAAAGCAAGACAAGGGTAGTCCTTAGAAAGATGACGAACCCAAGCGGCCTAGTCAAAGATGCAAAGTTAGCAATCAGTCACCAGCAATGAATGAAACATTGTGTAAAGGCAGAATGTGTGGGATGTTACTAAGAAGTCTGCTACAAAGCCACCAAATAGGCAGAAACAGACTTCTACTCAAAAACAAAACACAGCTGGCCCTTTGCGACAGGCTTTCAAGACGAAAGCAAGTCAACCTAGGTTCATAACGAAATTCGGTGCGGGCCAGTGTTAATATACCAAAGCTGTAACAGACGGAATTCCATTGAAACAAGCACAACCGAAGTTGTGCACGACCGAAGTCGCAGGAAGAGGCCTTGACTTAGCGATGGAACGGGGGAATAACAAGAAAAACAAAACAAAACAAAACAAAACAGGAAGAAAAGCAAGAACAGTGTGATAATAACAGATTTAAAGGGGGAAATGATGGAACTTACAGCAACGCCAGTGGGAACGAGATCACACTTGTTCAGGACGAAGATCAAGTGCTTGTGTGGTGCCTCCTCGCGAATGTACTTCTCAACACTTCTGCAACGGGTACCTTCAGGATCACGGGAATCCAGGACATGGATGATGACATCAGAAGAATCGATGACCTTGTAAAGTTCGTTCCAGATACGCTTACTCTGTCCCTTGGAAAAGACAGATTCACGAGATGTGGTAAGTAGACCCAGGTCTTCGGCCGCGGCAGTGTCATCGCCACGAATAATCGCACTTCCGTCAGCATGAGTTCCCTCATCATTCTTCTCAATGTAGGAGTCCTGCATCTTGGCTGTCTGGCCAGCGAGGTCTTCGAGAGATGACACACCAAGCTTGACGCGCTTGCGCTGAGCCTTGGGGCCGAAGGTATCATTGAAGGGAGCAGTCTCAATGGCCATCTTAGCTTGGTGTTGCTTCAGGCCGTTGACCTTATCATTGTCCCGAATCAAGCTCATGGGGAGCTTGTTGGTCTTGAGAAGAACCTGGTACGGGTCGGCAGCACGCTCCGCAACAGCCTCACGGAATGAGCTTAGAGCCTCTTGGGAAATGACGCGGGAGTTAGCAAACCATTTACGGTTTGGCTCGATGCGGGCTGTGGGCAACTCTCGAGATTGATAACTCGCGGCGACTGTGATGTCACCTTGTGCGTTGCGACGCGGTGTGCCATCCTTGAACATGTTCAAGGTCTTGATCTTCTTGGCATCACTGGAAGGCAAATTAGTATTGGTTATTGGACAATAATAGGCATTATGGCTGAGGCTGTACATACCGGTAAAAATTTTCACCTTTGGTCTTGACATTGGCCATGCCATCGTTGGGCTTCCCCTGCCGCACTTTACGAGCGGCCTCCTTCTTTCCCGTACCCATGATAGCGGTTGTGGGTTGAAATATGAAAGGAGATAAGTGCCTGACGAAAAAAAAATCGAAGGCAAGACCAAACACAGAGAGTGGCAGAGTGCAAAGAGAAGAAGAAGAAAAATAAAAGGCGGCGAAAGAATTATTTTTTTTGGCGCCAAGACATGGCCGTGCACGGGCCAAGGAAAATCGCTTCTGTTTCTTCCGACTTACTCGACCGCGTATCCTCCCTATTATACGGTAATCAATCTCAGGTTACATCCCGGCTTCATTGAAGGTCGTGTCGTTGACCTTTGATTCGACTATTTACTTTGCGACCATCCCTGCCAGTCTTATCACTCCCCGGGTTGCCAGGGTTGAATTGCGCCGCATGTCTGTCCTCCGCAATAGCCGGACTGCCACTGTGCAGGTCCGTGGATTTGCTTCCTCCTCCAACCTTCGAGTCGGGCCCGAATCGCCTCACTTCATCGATGTGCCGAGAATTATCCAGCCAACCAACCCCCGCAAACCTCATGTCAGGGGTACTCTACCCGTGCCTCGCGAGCTCTTCCCGGCCCGCCGAGCGGACAAGCCCCGGATACAATACCTCAATGCGGTCACACAGCTCCCCAAGACGGAACGGGTAGTGAGCCCAAATAGCAGCAACCCCGAGAAGCAGGAATGGAAGCACAAGATGGCGGATCTACGGAGACAGAACCTGCGGGACGGTCTGCGCGACCTGTACTCGCGCAAAAGGTCCGCAGATTCAAAGATTATCAGCCGCAGTCTTGAGAATCAGAATCGGCGAGACCGCATTCTTCAGCAACCCGAGCGGGAGGACGAGCGTCTCACACGCCCATCGACCATCGAGGCGATGATGCCCCACAAACAGCCAGTTTTGCCCGACCCCAACCGCGAGGAACGCCTTGCGCTCTCTCGGGCACGCCTGGAAGCCAAGCAGGCACAGAAAGAGATTGAGCGGAAGGAGCACCTCCAGTCGTTGTATGTGAATGCTCGCACTTTCATTACAACTGAGGAGCAGCTCAATGCTGAAATTGACCGGGTATTCCCCGAGGGCGAGAACCCGGCGTGGCGCAACGACCACCAGCCCGGCGAGAACATCTGGAACCTGGGTAACCCTCCGACTGTGTTCAATCTTGCCAACAAGACTCGCTCCAACGAGGCTGCTCGCTGGGATGTCTCTCAGGAACGTGTTAAGAAACTTGGCGAGGCGCTTACTGGAGGTAAGCTGCGAGAATAATTGTTTTTCTTTTCAGCATCATGTACAATATCTATCAAACTATCGCATTTCAAAACTCAAATCAAGAGGACCTTTGAGATCCTTCCATTTTCTCAAGACGAGTGCCCGCTGCGCTTCGATGCCAACGTGAACTGGGTCCGCCTAAGAGTTAACTCAACTGAACAGCGACACTATACCGAAACAAGAACAGTATAATCCGAGCAGAATAGGGAATCCCGTCTGTCTCTCTAGTCAAGTAGCACAGCTTGATGATGTCGCGAGCTTTCCATTTCCCATCAAGTTTCATAAATCCAGTATTGCTGTAGACGTTTTCTGCTCTCGGTCACGTTCAAGTCTGGCAAGGTGGGTACCACATGCAGCTCCTAGCACCTCGATAACGCAGTTCTTCAGAAGACCTTTAATGTCTTTGATGTGGCATTGTTGGGTTTAGGTTATATTCTAGACCTTCCAAGGTCGAATACCAGCTAATTAATAATGGAAGTGAAGAGAGGTTGGATATAAACGTGAACTTTAATTCTACCATTGACAAGCAATAGACCACAAGAGACAACAAGAGACAACAAGAGACAGGAGGCAGCAGGAGACAGGAGACGAAAGACAACGAGACAGCAGTGGAAGTTGGAACCATGAAAAGGAACCTTGAAGAAAGTGCCCTCAGAAGATTCTTCGGACAACAGAGAGCTATCTCTGTGAAAAAGGGCCAAAAATTATGCCTAGCTCCTATATGTCAATGGAGAGTCCAGGAAAGTACAGTCTGTATCCACAGAGGCCGAGGGAGGAATGTGGTCCAAGCCTCAACATGCTTCGTGCCATTAGATAGGAACCGTAGTGCCCTATCTGTTTCAGACTAACCTGGACCGCAGCAAAGATCCGAGCTGAACACGGGAACCACGATGTGCAATGTGGACCCGGAGGGGGTTGGGGAAGAAAGAAAGAAGGAGGAAAGTTGGGGGGAGGGGGTATTTATATTTTTCCAGTGGCTGAAGGCAGGAAGGAACTGGGGTAGGGGACGAGTTTTGACTAAGAGGGAAGGCACCTGATCGGGGTCACGTTTGGTCCTTCCATTGCAGGAGATAACCTTGGAAGCCAATTGAATAAGGCGTATACATGGTGTATGGCTCCAGAATGTACGACGATTCAAGCACTAATCCAGCAATGTTGACAACATCACGTCGCAGGTATTCTTCATTGCATACACGATCTTCCACCTCCCCACCACAGCCATGACTTTCAATATCGGGCCAAAGCCTTTCTCTCGGGCACTGTACTTCTCTGGTTGCCACCTTGTTGTAAGCTCCGCCATAAGTGAAAACACTAAGGCCTCTTCGCTAACAATCTCTATCTTACTCCTTCGGCTTCATCAATCAAAGATAATGCCTTGGTTACTTGTTTCTCGACGCTCTATAGACTGGACTGGACAATTCCCTAGCGGTGTCTACCTCCCCAGCACCTGGTGCGCGTGCCCTGAGCTGCAAAAGCGTAACGCTATGTTCTGCCTAATCGGATCCATTCCCTCGGGCTTTGGTAGTGTATTGGATTGATGGGGGTGGATGGACAAGCCTGAACCGGTGGACGGTGGATCTCTACTGGGAGGTTATGCTCGTCCCGAGGGTTTCCTTCTTGAGAAATCCCATGCTGATCAATACAATACAGCTTGCAGACATCGTGGCCTGCCTTTGGGGCATCGTCCCCTACGCATTTCTATTCCCTTCGTAGAAAGATCCCCAATTCTGGGATTCGTCGACGAAGTCGAAGCCTCCTTTCTCATTGCCGAAATCGAACGTGACTATGCTGCCTCTCTCTCTCTGCGATTACACATCTTGCAAACGGCAAGGTCAGTAAAGTCTAGCATACACCATCCTATTGGTGTTGACAACCATGATCACCTACTCCATTGCACACTTTCTGCCAATCATGTCGGCAAAGAGTATGGCATTTTCCGTGGCGAAGGCGCAGTGTCTCATTTGTCACCATGGGCTGCTGCCGCAGTTGGCATGTTTATCCAAGAAATTCACTCGGGCGACAGACATATGCGTGTTCCCTTCCTTGTTGGAAATGCTCTTGCTAGGTTTCTTGGGCCTGGGCATGTTCGGATGTTTTGAGAATCTGGTGCTCTGGGGCTTTCTCATCTACTATTGCTGGTGAGTGAACTGTTATGGTGTGTCGTCGCTATGGCTTGACTGGCATACGAACTCTCTAGTAAATTGGCGGAGGTAAGAACCCTGACCATCGACTGTTGCGCTCCATTCATACATCTCTAACATATCCTTGCCCTTGCAACAACATCCACGGCGAATTGAAGTGAGCCTTCACATCGAGCATACCCATTGACGGAGGCAGTCTCAAAGGCATTATTGGAACGACAAAGAAAGTTGGTGCACTGATGCTGGAACCCTGTCATGGGTCGAAGCTGGCGGAAAGCCAATTCAAGGACAGATTGGGTTCAAGTATATAATTGATGAATGGCCAAGTACTACAGTTTACTTCTTTCTCCTGTTTATTCTCGTTGCTGTCTCGCTAGGTTTCTGGCTTGCCTTATATAGCTAGCTACCGTCAAATTGCATGTTCATCCTGATGATAGGTTGATGATGAAAGTGTTGGCAGAGCAAAATATGTAATGCTGGCCTGAGGCTACTACCATCCATGGATCCATTGTAGGAATGTCAACATATGTATTGCTCACCCATCTCACACCGTCCTAGAGAGGAATCCAAATGTTCAAAATAAATCTCATCACATCCCCTCATGCATACACAGATACTATAGTGTTCCTCTAGTGCTCAAAACAAAGGAGCAACCTTAGGCAAGTGCGGGATGAAAGGAAGACAAACCTAAGCACTAGTGACCCAACAGCAGGTGGCCTAGTGGTAACATACACATGTGTACCACGAGGGAAGTGCCTAAGATCTTCCACTACCTGACTGTTCCGGTTCGGCTCCGGTCGTTCTCGAATTGTCACCTTTTTTTTTTAACTACCTCCATCCTATCCCATCTCCATCACTTTCATCATCATCTCTAATATTATTCCAATCAGATATACTTCGGAGCGGAAAATACATGCCCCAGTCCCACAATACACGTGATCAGATAAGCCGATAAGCAATTTTCCCTCCGGCAACCCACCCCGAAAAAAGAAACAGAAGCCCAGAATCACTTCGTGATGCTGGCAGTGCTACTTTACAAACCCGTCTACCTCTTCCACTAGCGTCTATCTATTACCACCTCCCTCCGTTAACCCCAATCAACTCAACCATGGTGCAAGGATCATTGAAAAAGGCCACTCCTACCGGCCCAGGCAGGAAGTAAGTGCCACTCACAGACATACACGAACCCACCATCGACAACAGTCCCACCCGTGCACCGGGAAGCAATTCATCAGTTAAACTGACATACCCTTCACCAGGCCCTCGAAGACAACAAGACCGGGCGTCCGCTCCGTCGCACCCAAGAAAGCCGGCCTGATCAAGCAGAAGAAATTGACCAAGGTACGCACCGATTCACTTTCGGGTTTCTCGCTCTAGACTGCAACATGTGTCCTGCGAGACAAGATCAAAAAGCAGAAACACTAACACTAACACCGCTCTTTAGAAACTCACGTCCGGCCTCGTCTCAATGACAGAACGCAGTCTGGCGACAAAGGCAGGACATCTCGAGCTGCTGGCTGGTGGAAAGAAGGATCGTCTGCAGAAGGAGCGGAATGCGGCTCGCAAGGATGGGACTTTGAAGTCTGGTCCTAAGAAGGCGACTTGAAGTGCGGGGAATTTAATATATTGAGATGTTTTTGTTTGATTGGTCTTTGCAGTTCGTCTATCTAGAGCTCGTTATATGAGTGCATGAAATCGATACCCAGTTTCTATTGTCGTTTTGGATTGGGTGGTTTATGTCTAGGCATGCAGGTAGGTATGTAGGTAGTAAGAGATGGGATGAAGTAGAGATGGAGAAGAGAAGCTGTGTATATATCGAAAATTTCTATGTACAAATTGTGGAAACACCAACCGAAGAAGATATAACAAGCGCGAAATCATCAAATCATAAGGCAGAGTATGTAAAAGTCATGATGTATCCAATAGAAACAACGAAATCAGGAAGAAAAGGAAATAAACAAAAAAAAGGGTATCTATAATTCTAACTCCAATGCCATATATCCAAACCATATTCGCAGACAAGGTCTGCCATCCCGATCTCAGAACTTCGAGATGCGGCTAGGAACACCAGCCTGCTCAATCAGGTCCTGGCCACGCTCCATCCAACTGTTGAAGCCGTCGTCACTGGAGTCCGAAGGGAAATCATCCCAAACGGCATTCTCCGAGTCCGCATACGTCGACCAGATGCCCTTGGGGACATCAGCCGCCGACCAGGACGGCAGCTTCGCCATAACGCACGTGTAATAGACGTAGAGGATGCGGCAGAGCAGCTCAACGCGGTCGATGTAGTGCTGCTGTGTGGGATCGGGGTTCTGGCCGCCGTCGCCGAGCCGCTTCCACCAGCTCACGCGCCACCGCAGCGTTAGCAGGATGTGGCCGAGTTCGCCGAGGAAGCGTACGTGCGTCTCGTGGGAGATCTGCTTCCACTTTATGTTGTAGAAGTCGCGCTCGAGCTTGCGGAAGCCCTCGACTTCAAGCATGCGGCAGAAGATTCGGGAGAGTTGCGCTGCGAGGAGGATCTCACGTTGGTCCTCTGGCTTGTTGATATCCATTGTTCGTTCTTCGCCTGTTGGGTCAAGGGATACGAAGCTGTACTTCGCGCGGCTGGGCATGTTGTTCCACTGGGAAAGGAGGGTCTGAGACTGGTTAGATTTGGCGCTCTTGGGATGTGGGACAGTGGACACCTACATAGGCTTGGTTCATTGGGTCGCAGTCGGCAACGCAGGACAGCCAGTTCTTGGACTTGTCCTTCGAGTCGACAATTCGTCGATCGATGAACTCCAGGAAAGTGGACTTGGAGTTGCCGTTGTACTCGCTCAGGTTCTTCAGGAACTTGTAGGTCTCTCCCAGGTCGAGGACATAGAGAGAGCCCCATGCCTGACTAGCGCGGATGTTGAACCGGCCCTGGCGCTCAGCAAGCAAAGATAATAGTTGACTGAGGTCAAATTCAGATGGAATCTCCATCCGGACTCGGTTGGAACCATCCACCGTAGGGTGGTTGACAGCTCGTTGAGCTAGATAGGGTCAGTCAATTTGAACAATCCATCGGGAGGTTTCATCGATCCTTACAGATGTAGTTGCAGGTTCCAAACTCGACAATACTGGAGAAGCATGCACGAGCGCATGGTTGCTCGTGAAGCGTGGGGCGACAAGCATCGCAAGGGGCGCTTCCGTCACACTGCAACACGTCAGCTTTATGAAAACCTAGAATTCAGGAAACCCTTACCTTGCGCTTGTTCAGTCGACACTGAACACAAGTGTCCTTGTTCTTTCGGCGCAGGCCTGCATTGGCCCGCCCAACCATACTCAATGGGCCCTTGCGACGAGCACCGCGTGGGGGCGAGACAAAGTCCGCAGACGCAATGGAGCCTCCTTGGCCATCCTCTTGGACAATCTGCAAGGGCCTTGCGATTCCCTGATCCATTGAAGCAGGATTTCTGGCCTTGCGCTTCTTGACTGTAGCCGAAGTCTGCATGGCAAGTGGTGCCGGTCGACCGGCACGCTGGCCAGCAGTCGACGAAGCCCTCGACCTTGAAGGAACAGTGGAGACTAGAGACTCAGGGGTCTCACTCACCATGAAGGCAGTGGTGGTGAATGCAGGCTGCGACGCCTCAGGTGAAGTCGATTCATGCGGTGAGGTCTTCCATCGGACATCGTCGTCTTCCAACTGACGGTCCGCAAATGCCGGGGCATCGTCGCTAGTGGCGGAGTAGGAGCACTCGTATATTCCCGACAAATCACCCGACACTGAAGAGTTCTCAGACTTGAATTGGAACTCCTGTCCTATTTGGGCATTTCGCGGGCCAGCGGTTTGAGAAACCGGCGTGATGTGTTGGGTGGGCAGTTGTGATTCCAGACTATTGAGCCATCGCGATTCCAGCGATCTGATAGACGTCTGGAACCCGCGCAGAGAGTGATCCTTGGGGTTATCCTGTGCATCCGCAGAGAGTGGCATGGACTCTTGCGGCAAAGGCATATGGTCTACGGGAATGCCATGTTGAATTTCGGTCCAGTCCTCGGGGATCATGGGGAAGGACTGTGGAATTTGCTGGAACGACATGATTCCCTCTGCCGGGGCATCCGAGAAACCACCGTGAGGCATCTCCCCAACATCGTCGACAATGACAGCGCCATTCGAGTGGCTTGGTCCTTTCGCGTAGGGGTAGAGAAGAGATGCATCCATTGGCATGCTCACTGAGTTGTACAGTTGAAAGTGTGGCCAAGCCTCGTCGGAATGGTAATTCTCGTCGGCGGAAGATGGGATAGTCTTGGGGCTGAGAGTGCCGCTGCCAGTGCCCTCGACGAGGCCATCGGGGTAGCCCAAGTTCTCGGGTGCTACATCGTGCTTTCTGCAACAAAACCAGTGTCAGCTACACATCAACATCGCACCACATTAGGGAGGAGTTTAGGAAGGGGTTTCCGGACCTGTTCTCAAGACGACGGAATTCACCAGGCAATGGACCATGGAAGGTGCCTAGATCCGCGATATCCGCATCGCACTGACTCGATTCCTGACTGGTGTCCCACTCGGGCGGTTGGTCGTAACCCAGATGTTCCCACGAGGCGACAGAAAAAGCGCCCTCAGATTGCCAATTGTCCAAGATTTTGGGGTCGATCCCCGCAGCGGTCCCAGTACTTCCACAGTCCATACAGGATGAGAGGGTGAGGTTGCGGCGGCGACCTCGTTGAGCGAAGATCCCAAAAAGACTGTCGCTTTTTGAGACTTTGCGGGTTCGAATGGCAGATTGAAGTTATTTAGGCGAAGATATGTGTGTCGATTTCGTCGAAGTAATGGATATGGGTGACTTGAATAGGAGAGAGTTGAGGGGCCAGAGGATTTGTTGAAGGGCCGGGATTCCCCACCACAAGATTTTCTGCGATCGTCTTTAGCGTGTTTGTGGCACAGACCACCTTGGGATTTCCGTTTTATTTATGCTGTACGTTGTATGAAAATAGATTCCAATGTCTTCGACGTAAGTGTTTTTGAAATCTTTGGATCTCAACTAAATTATCAAAAGAATATGGGAGATATATACATATGTACAACATAAGAAAGCATTATGTAGAGCCTATACCGGCATGTTGATCTCCGAGAGGATCTCCGACACGTTGGTCTGACTGGTCTTACGAGAGGTGATGGTGTCAGATCAACATCCGTGGCAGACCCCTGAGATATGAATGGTCCGGTAACATGGGAGTCAGATAAATGTAACCCCCTCAGTACAATATATATTTATATATTTACATATTGTACTTTAGTACTAACGTTCTTCCTTGTCTTCGCATAAAAAAAAAGCTAAAAAAAATATATCCCAGACCCTGTTCTACCGTGTAAGTTGCAGAACTGTGATTACCTCATCTTCCCCTTTTGGGCTTTAAACTTCTGACTATAAAACCCTGCATCAGAAGATGTTGTATATACAACATAGGATTAACTATTATATCTAACTATACATTATATTAATAGATATATACTCATTTGATATCTACATATATTCTACGGAGTAGACAACATCTCGATAGGGACCCTACATGAGTGACTTGAACAGCATAATGAACTATAATCTTTAAATCTATGAACTATTAACATCCTACATCATCTTATCCTATTAACTCTGCATTGTATACATAGCACATAAGTACTCCGCACATAACCTATCTATCCCTCTTAAGGCCATCAACATCTCCCCAAAGACCTACCTAGGTACCTACTTATGTAGGTAACAGAAATCATACCTCCGAAAGAAACCCGAATCGGTTCACCGCACGCTGCATTCGGCCCTACCGTTGTCCCCGCAGCCTGAACAGCTTCACCCCAATGCCCCGGTGTGTAATTCGGTGTGGCCAATGGCTCATTCCTTACCCTGATTCCCCCAGGTATAAGTGTCCTGCACCCCGAATATTTCCGGGGTGCAGAATATTTATTTCTTTTCTTATCCTCTTATAAGAAAATTAGAAAAGAACAAAAAAAATCCCTGTTCAAACCGCCGGGAAACCTCGACCGAGTCAAAATCAAAAGATCCAAATCGAAATCTCGAATATCGCCCATAACGCCCTTGGCGCTGCTTAATCCCGCCCGTCATGCACATCCTGGTAAGTGAGATCATCGGGCAAAAAGTCCCTTTTTTTCCCTCCTCTGGCAAATGTATAGAAAGCCACTTTCTGCAGGGATCTGCTTATAGATCCAAACTCCCATACTCCTAGGAGGATATCGATGACAATTCATCCCATTGCCTTCTCTCTTCCCAGCCCGGAGCAATACATCGCACAGCGTAGATAGAAAAAGAAGCAAAAAAGAAAAAACTAAAAAAGCGAGAAAAGACAAATAAACTAACAACCCAAAATAGGTAGTCAACGACGATGGTCCACCAAGCACCAAACTCTCCCCATACCTACGACCTCTAGTCGACACCCTGAAAGCAAACGGCCACCAAGTCTCCGTAGCAATCCCCGCCGCGTCCCGCTCCTGGATCGGCAAAGCCCACCTAATCGAAGCCTCCCTAACAGCCAGCTACGTCCACCCAGACGCCTTCCACGCCGACGGCAGCTGGGACACGAGCTTTGAATCCCCAGACCCGGAAAACGACTGGGTGGTGATCCGCAACGGCACACCGGCCAGCTGCGCGCAACTAGGCCTGTACAACCTGTTCAGCGAGCGGGCGCCCATCGACCTCGTCATCTCGGGCCCGAACCACGGCCGCAATGCCTCCACCATCTACAACCTGTCTTCGGGGACGGTAGGCGGTGCGCTGGAGGCGGTCTTCTGTGGGAAACGGGGTATTGCTATCTCGTTTGGTAGCAAGGATCCGCAGCCTGATGATGTTATTGCCGCCGCGGCGAGACTGGCTGTTAGGGTTGTGCGGCATCTTTATGAGAACTGGGACGAGCGCGTCGAGCTTTATAATATCAATGTTCCCATGGTTCTTGATGTTGAGGAGAAGCCGGTGCTGTATACGCGCACGTTGCCGTATTACTGGTCCCGGGGGTGTTTGTATGCTGAGGAGGGGACGGGGAAGAAGGTTAATGGTGTGAATGGTGTGAATGGCGTCCATGTCAATGGCGAGACGAATGGTACCGCTGTTAATGGTCATGCCCGTTCTCCCAGACAGCGCCAGTTTAAGTGGTCTGCTGATTTGTCGGATATGAAGAAGACCTTGCAGGAGAGTGAGGTGGGCACAGATGCTCATACCGTGCTGAATGGCTCGACTAGGTAAGAGATGGGTTCTTTATTTTTGCACGCTGCTGGAACCGCATATGCTAACGCTGTGTCTAGTGTGACTGCCCTCCGAGCCAATTTCTGGCATGTCCCCGGTCTTGAAGGGCCGCTGGACCTTGATTCTTAGATGGGTTCTTGAACAGATTCTGAATGCTTTGGATGATCCTACGATACCCGCAATGGTTTTCGAAAATGCATAATATGGTGGTTTATAGGAAGGCCGGTCCGTTTTGTACATATACGGGAATTGCATACACGATTTTCTTTCTTTTTGCAAGAGATTTTGATAAAGGTCATTCGCTGTTATTCTCGCTGCCAGACAGTCTAGTCTGGCGTAGTCACTGAAACAAAATACAGAAATAGACATCAAATAGCTAGTGCAGGTGCAGGTACAAACAATCGGAGCGGGTGTATCACATAAATGACAGGAGATGCTGAAATAAGAGCGTCAGCTCTTGAGCTCGGTATAGAAGATCACACCAGTCCTAGAGTGCGCGTGCAGCTTCGCCTGCGCCGCTATCCAGAGTCGACACCTGCTCAGCTCGCATCTTGCCCTTGCCGATACCTCCCTCACCGACACCCATTCGTCGAGCAACGTATCGCTGCGCGATAATACCAGCGGTCAATGAGAGGGTTTCCTCAATCCACTCCGAAACCCACTCGCGGGGGTCAACGCCTCCACTCTCGATGATCTCGGCGATGGCTTCGGGCACCACAACACGCTGAACGTTCGCATCCTCGGCGTCGGGGTTCTCAGGGGCTGGCACCGAAGCATCGAGCCATTCAATCCACGTCTGCGGGATACTTTGAGAGATGGCGTGGAACGCAATGCCATGGATGGGGTCGTGGAGGTACAACGCAAAGCAGATCTCCTCTTCTTGCGTATCAGCTTCCACGGCTCCATCGGTAGCCTTCTCGCCAGTCGCACCCGCCTGGAAGAGGTCCTTGGAAGCAGTCTGGCTGATAGCCTGGATAGCCAAGAAGATATCGCTGCTGCGGACAGGGTTCGATTCACTCAGTACTTCCGAAGCGTGCTTCGCGGCCTCTTCGACTCCCCCACGGGACGAGAAGTACTCGGTGGCGTATGACTCGGCGCTGGCTCGAGCGAGCTTGGAACCTTCCACGACACCTCGCACGGAAGAGATGCTCCGCGGTTGTCCAGGGGTGACCGTCCGCCACCAGGGTCCGTCATTCCAGCCGGCACTGGTCATATAGCCGCTAACATCGAGCCCGCGCTTCGGGGACGACTCCTGGCCCCGCTGGATCACCAACAGGTCCCCGCCCTCGACTTGGGCCATCACTCGCGAGAATACGGCATAGACCAGCGGGTCGATGCCGGGTAGCCGGACATATCGTGAGTCACGTGAATTTGTAGACGCTCATGCGAAGAAATAGGAGGGGCGAGGGTGTGGATGAGGTTGGTAAACGTCGGGATTGCCCTGTCTCGAAGCTCGCCGCCTGCGTGTGCCAATTAGCTCAGTCTGCATGTTGGAAAGCATGTGTTGAGTTAGGAGGATCCATACCAAGATCACGGAGAGCTCCAACATTGCCCTTGACCTGCTGAGCCCACTTCTGAGCCTCCTCATTATTCTGAATCTCCTTGACAGCCGCCTCGGCCTGTTTCATAGCCGCGCTGGCCGTTGCGAACAGACCCCCCGACCATCCACCCCACCAGCCGGCACTCTCCTCGGCTGGTTGCTGTGCGGGGACATTCTCAGGCTCGGCCTTGGGCTGTTCTGGCTTGGTTTCTGCGCGTGAAGGCTGGCTGGCCTCCTCAGACCGGCGGACTGGGGCCTTGTCTTCGGTCGCTCGCTCGATGGTCGCGCTCGGACGGGGAGATCGTGTAGATGGCCTGGGCTTATCGGAAGACAGACGCGGAGTACCTGGTCCACTGGCTGGACGCTGTGTGGCTAGGTGGTCCAGTTCGGCCAGGATGTCCTCCTGCCCGCCCTTAGCATTGTCGGATACGGTGGGTTTAGATGTTTTGTTCTCGGATTTGCCAAGGCCGAGGTCGTCAAACTGAGCTAGAAGCTCATCACTGGTTGGTTTAGGGCCCTTTGGAGGCATGTTTGTTTGGCGGGAACAATGTTCAGGAGAGGTGACGACACCTTTGGAGCTTCTAAACTTGTGGAGATCATGTGCCAAGACCAACAGCACTGACTGCAGATGCTTGATGAAAGTCAAATTTAGTTGAACTGATGACGAGAAAGCTGTAATTCTTCAACTTGAATATTTCATTCAACAGAAGAAAAAAATATGCGCCTTGGACATATTGGATGTTGGACCAGGCCTTGAATTCAATGTGTCACCCCGCACCGTACAGAGTACCCTTGTATACAATGTCATCTCCACACCTTCACATCTTCACATTTGCTCTTCACAAGTCTATACCACTTGGATTTTAAGCAAAATCAAACCAAACCATGCGGAACTCGGAAGTCCAAACCCGACTCCCGAGGCTTTGACTTATCCGCTCCATATGGACCCACGCGGGGTTGCCGATAAATAGTTGCTCTTTCCCATAGAGCCAGTTCCGATTCTGCCAAAATAGTCTATTGCAGCTTGTCAGGTACCGAATACTTGCCTCTCATTCAAAGCAGCTGTCTGCTCCAAAGCACAGCATCGTCACATCTCAACTGACATCAAACACTAGACCCCAGATTCCACCCAAATCCAGCCATTGAACAAACCAACTTCCAATTCAGATCACCTACAAATCTGCAAACTGACCACCATGCGTCTTCCATATGTTGCAGACCCACCAGCGACTAGCACACCAGACGAAGCCAGAATACTAGCCAGCGTTCAAGCCCGCCGAGCCCCAAACCCACTCCTCCCCTCGACCTAGCTCTCTTGCACTCCTACCCGGTCACAGAAGGCTGGAACTCATTTATTGGCGCAATCCGCACCCGAACCACACTCACAACTGTCGTCCGCGAACTAGCCATCTGCCGCGTTGCAGTGGTCAACGGCGCCCTGTTCGAGTGGGAACAACATGCACCACTGCTTACGGAAGGTGGATTGAGCGCAGAGGCATTGAAGTTTATTGGGGATGCCCAGGCGGACTTCTCGAGTGAGTCTGCGTCGTCGGTCTTGGGTGCTGACCAGAGGGCTGTGCTAAAGTATACCGATGCCATGACTAAAACGGTTACGGTGCCTGATGAAGTTTTTGCGGAGCTGAAAGGGTGTTTTGATGAGCGGGAGGTAGTTGAAATTACTGCTACAATTGCGGCTTATAATTGTGTTAGTCGGTTTTTGGTGGCTTTGGATGTTGGCGAGAAGAACCACCTGCACTGAGCTGTAGGTGTGTTAAAACTTTCTGGCAAAATAGACTGGTTTTAGAAGAGCTGTTGCCATTTTGTTGATGATAAGTATATGTACCAATACTGAAGTATACTAGCTTGATGATTAGGCACAATTAGAGTCCTCTAGCCCAACACTCGTAATGATCTATCACATTTAAAGACGAATGTGATACATCCAAGTAATGTGGCGCCAAGTCTTCAATGATAAAGTACACGATCTTTCTTTTTTCTTGAAAACTTCCCTTATATTTGATTCTCCAATTCGTCCATTTTTCGCTTTCAAAGGCTCTGGTTCAATCAACTTCTCAGTGTTATCATCTGGACGCCTCAGCAATATGGCGGAATCTCTACCCCTGGAACTGCTATTCGAAATCGCAAAACTTCTGCGAACTGACGGGGCCTCTTTGGTTCCATGCACTCATGTGTGTCGCTATTGGCAGGCTGCCTTTGACCCCTTGGTGTATGCCAATCTCGCTGTCTATAGTGACTGCTATCATAAAGAAAAGGGACCGCGCGGAATTTCTCTAACACATTTTCAAAAACTCACATCCGGTAGTCGCGCCATACGGCGAACCTGGGTCCGAACGCTAGAGTTCGACATAATCATCCCCTGCAAGCTACTGGACTGGTCCACACGCCAAGACCAGAATTATAGCACGAGCAACCAAGTAAGGCAGGGAAATGATTTCGCTTTCCAGACCGCTATATTTGACCTTTTCCAAACGCTTCATTCGTGGAACCAGCGTTGCCGTCTCAGCTTGCATCTAGGGCTTCGAGTATCTCGAGACAACAGGTGGCCTATAATGGAACCAGAGGCTTTACACTTCCCTACCGCTAGTGCATATGATTCCGTCGATTACGCCGGTAGACGCCTTGTTGAGCCATATCGGGCGCGTTTTGTCAAAAATATGCCAGATCGATATCTGATGCACGTTCGGTGTATTGATAAGCTCTTTTTCTTAAACAGAAAGTGGGACAAACCCCCCGGGTACTATCATCATCAGATCTGGGCTGGGGCAGTGCAGACTATCATCGAACACCGTCCAACCATCACTGAACTGGAGCTGGATCTCAATGAATGGGTCCGTCCGGATTACTTACAGTATATACAAGGACGTCGAGCATGTAAGCCATGCAATTTGTTTCTCACGCGTTTTTGCCTAGGCGTTTTTACTAACAGTCGTAATAGCATTGTCTTCCTTGTTCGGCAATATTCCTAGCAGCCTAAGAGTGGTGCATTATAAAGGCTCGGAGGACGGCGCGTGGAAACATAGTATGCCTGCGCTAAATGTCATACCCTCTGGCATTGACAGCATGAGTACCAATTTGCGAGATGTTAGCACTCACCTTCGGGAGTTGAAGCTGCACAGGACCACACTTTCATTTGACTTTCTGTGTCCTCTGGATGGAGAAGGCGAGCCTATTATAGGGTCCTTGCACTGGCCCCATTTGAAGACATTGGAAATTGAGGATGTGCCCCCCTGGCTGCCTTCTGGTAAGGGATATCTCTTCTCCGTTAGTATGTCTATGGCCACTGAAATCAAGACAATGAACTAGGAAAATGGGTTTCCAATCACACCGCACAATACCGAGCCACAATCGAAAATAATAGCTGGAATGACCGGATGTACGATGTCCAACGGAGACCGGGCGGACCATCAGTGATGGATGCAGCACAATTCCACCGGCTTCTCATATCCCTGGGCTATGCAACCCAACGTATGCCCTGTTTGAAGTCTTTGCGCTTTAGTATGGAGTGCTATTGCCAGTTTGGTCTTCGCCTTCAGAACGACGCCGATGCAGGTATGTTGGCATTGCTATCTCGTGTCGGAAAACAACCAGATAGTCTTCCTCGCCCTCCGAACAAGAACGCCAAGCCGAGTACCTTGATATGGCTATGTCGTGTTAGATATCGACCAGATAGTCGGGTTGCAAAGGCATGGCGATTTGACCTGGATGATGTGAGTATTGACTCTTCTTTGGGTCTAAGTCTTGTGATACTTCCAAGGTGGCCACCCGACAACCCTATCTAGGTTGCGCTCCTTAATTTTGCCAGACTGATATTTATGTTTTAACAAAATTGGAGCTGGGGGCACTATATAAAGGATAACCACCAATGCAGGGTCCGAATCTACTTTTCGAGACGTATGCTTCCAGCAGCGCCACCCAAATGCAAAGCAAATGCAAGGGGAGAGAACTTGTATGGTTCATAGCTGGTACATCCTCCAAGCCTCGCAGAAAAAGCAAATTAAATTGGTAGGTCCGCCTAGAAAATACAACTAAACGCGGAAGTCTCCAATCAAATGGAGTTTGTATATATATAGTTAGATATGGATGTGGGAAGGTGTTTAGTATGTCAAAACAATCGACACTTAAGTAATGTATCTTACTGAATATTGTCAAGTCAAATTAACATTTGCCATTTGTTTATCGATAAATATTACTGTGCGATACTGCTTCAATTCTCATGCGGAGTGTATAGGCCCTGTAGTATGTCGCATGTTTCTGGGCATTTGTGCCACCTTGTATGCCCCAGCCATTATGCTTGTTGCTCATGGTACTTACTACATACTAGTTGCACTAGATCATCAGTACTTTCCAGCAATTCCTGCTTTATTTATACTTATTTTCACGGGTCTAACACGGTGAACAATTCAACCCACTCCACAACACAAGGCGGGATGAAAGGGCAGAATCCAGTGGAGTCTAGATTGTGGCTCCTCTCTATGGGGACCTTGGTAGCGGCCCCGGGGAAGATCTACTGCTGACGTAATATCTCCGGACTTCAACCTTGGAAGCCTCGGTCATCACATCTCTTTCCCTCCATGGCACTACACAGAGATAGCAGAATTTGCAGTGCTACGTACCATTCGTATCCCTTGGCCTGACCTCGGGATCTTTGGCCTGTTGAGGTCAGCATCTGCATATCCACACAATGAGTGACAACCCCTCCCTGATGGTCCGCAAATTCCTGGAAGACAATGACTCAGCAGTCGTGTTAAGGCAGAAGCAAACAGCACCTGACAGTTCTGCTGAAGACTGCTGGACTGGAGACTGAGATCCATTCCAAAGGCAATATTGCTTTTTCTACAGGGCATTAATGGATTCACATCCGCTTTCTCGAGCCTTGAAATCGTCAAAGCCACCCCCGTTATGCGTCGTGCTCGAGTAACGGGTTTCGAAATCAAGCTTTGGGGCCCCTACCCTGCCCTTCTTGGAAAGCCGCTTCATTCGGTTGAATGCGTGGCGTGTGAAATCGTATCGCAGACGCAGCTTGATCGACTGCGGCTTATGAGACGGACAAAACCGGCCAAGACAATGCTCGATTGACCTTCTGAATGATGACGATAGCATCCAAAATACTATTGAATGGGTTACTTTCATGTGGAATGGACAACAAGATGAACTACGGGAAGTACGTTTGACCTGAAGCAATGGGGAAAAAAGAAGCAGTTGGGAGATCTAGGTTGAGAACTGGAAATATGGGATACATTCATCGGGTGACAGGCTCTATACATCCCGAGATTGGGGACACAGAGAAGACAGGACGTCTAGCTCGTCCGTCTTAATATAATAGCAAGATAATCGTAAGACAGGTGTTTTACAACGATAATATCGTGATATGGCACAAAAATGAATCGCAGGAACCCGACCTTTTCATGTCACTTGTATGTAAAAGTATGTGGCATATGCAGATAGTGATACCTAATTCTTCTTATCCTTCTATGTACACTCTGTAGTTATTAGCACTGACAAAGGGAAGAAATATCTATGAACACTACATCTAAGGACATATCTAAAACCAAAGTCTGCTACAAAGACTGCTAGAGAAACATATCAAGGCCGTATAACTGGCTAGTTATTCTTGTGTACCACTCATGTAGCAGGGGACTAAGACGATGGTGAAGGTAGCAGCCCGATTAGGCATGACGGTCCCTAAAGACCCTTGTAGATGGCCTAGATGAATGTGACAACCTACCATATCCAACTCACCAAGTCGTTATGTAGATAGTAATTGTGAGACAAACATAAAATTTTTGTAAACGTTATCAACATTTGACTGAGGATTCTATTCGACAAGCCCCGGAGGGTTGGGATGTCGTGTAGACGAAGGAGACGTGAGCGATTATTCTTGCGGATAGCGACGCAGCTAGCACAATGGTCACTCTCGGGAAATATAACGTCATATCTGATGATATATACTATATGACGCTGGATCTGAACAGTTTTCTTGGCATCTATGGCTAGTTTGACTTTGGCATGTCTGCTGGCTCTGCTTGTGACTTGGTGCATGAATAGGGGAGAATCTTCGAGGGGGATTTATATGCTGGACCCATCCTATATGCTGTCTACATCTTAGATGCAATGTAGCAAGAGGTGACAATATTTAAAAGCTTCTGGTCCATATATTCTACCCGGGATGAGGCGTCATTTCCCCCCCGGTGACACAAGGTATGGAGACCATGCACCGGGAGCGGGGTGGACCAAGGGAAGTCACCCACGCCATTTGAATATAATAAATTAAAATATCTTTCAGGTCCCGTCCCTGTCGCTTACCCGAGACTTACTCGTTGAATATGGATATAGTCGAGTCCATGAGACCGGCCATGGAAGAGTCCGTAAAATTAAGCGCATAGACAAAGCTTTGCTCTAATTTTCAGCTGCCTCAATTGCCGGCTATTGAGAAGACAACTATTGTTCGACCCTTAAAGTACGTATCATGTGACGTGTGTTGCGAATAACACAAAAGTCTACAGAAGAGTAGGTAACAATGCATTAATAAAGAGAATAGACGATTAAAGATCAATACAATACAAAGAATCAATAAAATCATCAGATCAATAGAGATTCAATAGTGATCAATCCAAATCCAAATCCCCCTTTCCTCAATGTCGTCCAATGTGGCTAGTAGATAGGAAGCCTCTGATTGGTCGGGCCAGGACGGGGTTTCCACTGCCTATGAAACTACAAAACTATCTCTCTCTCAACCTCAATCTCTTCTCAACTTCATCATCCTAAACCCATTTCACCTTCCCATTTATTTCCTTCAGCTGTGCTCTTTCTGTTCTGTAATCTTACTTCATCTATTGCCTTTGTTTTCGTGTCTTCTTCTTTGCGCGGTGTCGCGTCGGCGAAGATCATTTTTTTCTTCTTCATACTACCCGGAGACGCAAGATCTGCGCGCCAAACACAAGATTGCGGCGTACTTTTCCTTTGACATCTTCTCTATTTCACTTGTCTCCTAAATTCCAACCCCTCTCCATATTCTCCCATCCCACTTCGTCTTGTGTCCCAATAAGTGGACTGTCACCTACCCAGCCTTCCCCAGTCAGATAGTAAGTACACATCCCTGGCAGCCACTCACACCCATCCTGCACCCTTCTTTGCAGCACTCACTAATACCCAGCAGTCATTGGCTGTGACTCGTGTCTTCTATCCACAAGGATTCAAGTCGACTCTAAACATCTCATGGTAAGTGTCGCGTCTTTTCTACTTTTTTTTCCTGGCACAGTCTCGCAGTACTTCCCGGTCACATCTTGATCCATGCATTTTTGCCCGACCGTGTCTCATGTTTTCATGCTTTTTTTATGTTACATGTTGCATTCACTGGGTTTACAATGTCTTGCGATCCTTGTGTTGACCGTCCATGCCTTGTGCCTTGTGCCTTGGCCTTGGGACCGCGGAATTGCGCTGCGATTTACTGGCGTCTTGGCACCCGCAAGCGAACCAACGCTGACCATCTATACAGATTCTTTCTTGACATTCTTCATTCTCCATTTGAGACCTGCGTTTTCTATTTTTTTTCTTTCTCATTTTTCTCATCTTTTTTTATTGAAACACTCATACCCCTCTTGTTCTTTTTTTTTTTTGTTTTCTCTTTCCCTGTCCATTTGCACCAAAATGGCCCCTATCCCAAGGGCCGATCTGGATGGGGACAATCCTTCTTCGGATGTTGGTGACAGCCAGGACTCCCCCCCTACGCCGTCAATTTTCTGAACCATTCCGCCCCCAATCTACTTCCACCCAGATCTCCCAGTCCCCAGAGCCCATGCCTCGACGGCTCAAGTGTGACTGGTGTGGGAAGCTTTTGATGCTCCCAGATGACGCAGGCATCTCTGAAGAAGATGTTCTGAATGATCATATCAACGAAGCTCACCCGAAATCTATCAGCTTTTCTGGGTATGACGGTGCCGATGATGGAGCTGAAGACCTCGCTGAAGAGCTCGCCGAAGATGGCGCTGATGATACTTACGACGAGAATGGCGATCTCCAAGACGACGACGCCATTGAACAAGAAGAACCCATAACTCAAGCTGCCAAGCCCGAAGATGGCGAGGCTCAGGATGAAGAAGGCGAAGAGGTCGCAGTGGAAATGACCACTGACGATATCAATGACACCCAGCAAACCGAAATCCAAGACAATGTGAGCAACATGCCCGAAACTAAACGCGACCTGTTGGACTGGCTTTCCAACCCGCGTACTGGATACCCCGAGGAGTATCGCCTCCGCGAGGCCCAGTGGCGACGACCAGATGTGAAAAAGCGCCTTGAACGCTTCTGGAGAGTTCATGATGCCAACAAATTCTCCCCCAACTACGACCAGGAAGCTGCCAAGTGTGAGTCTACTTGGGAAAGTGCTTTCCACGACCCTTCCAAGGCAAGGAAACGTGATGCTCCTGAACCAGCCCCTCGTCCTCTTCCCTACAAGAAGGCCAAAGTCGACAAAGGTCAATTTCTTGAAGTACAGGCTCAGGAAATTGATGAGCTTGTCACCATGCTCCGCAATCCTGAAAAATACAGTCCCGAAGAACTCTACGCACTCACACAAACCGCTGCCTTTGCCCTGAAGGCATTTCAAGATGAATACCTGGCTCTCGATGATCTTTACCTTAAGGCGCATCGACACAAACGAGATGAACCCTCATATCAAACAAAGCGACATCAACTGCAGGGTCACAAGAAAAAGGGTGGAGCCCCTCTGGCTCGCGTCAATGAGGACAAGCTTGACTTCGAGGAAAAGAAGGAGGCCATGCTCTATGGCTACAAACACAATTATTTCCCTGGCAACACACCACTTGTGCCCATCCGCACACAACAGGATCCATTTGTGCAGGGTGGCTTTGTCCCAACTCCTGCACAAGCCAGAAAAATGATTGCTAAAAACAAAGAGAGTGGTGATCTTAACCCTGATGGGTGGGCACCCTTGAAGAAGCATGGCCTTGAATATCACCCTCGCATGTATGAACCTCGACGCGAGCCACTTGTGCCAAAAGTCACCCGGAAGCGCAAGGCCGCAGAGGTTGAAGTACCCGCCAAAACAACTGATACAGAAGAGACTCAGAATGAGAGTGCGGATGGGGACGAAACTGATGATGATAACCACCCCGCAAAGCGGCGCACACGAGGCCGCGGCGGCAAAACTGTTGTTGCCGAATCAACTCACTCCGATGCAAACTCTCGCAGAGGCATTGGCCGTGGCCGTGGCCGCGGACGCGGCCGTGGGCTTGGTCGCCTTGGCTCCTCTCGGGCTACCTTCGAAGTCACCCCTGCCCCAACCCAACCTTCATCTCGGGGCCGGGGTCGACGTGGCCCTAGCAGCCTGGCCTCCTCATCGATCCCTCCAGCAGAGACCTCCTTCCCGGTCGTCGAACCGACGGCCGCCGCAAGCCCTGCCGAACCCACCCCGGCACCGGCCAAGAAGGAGGCTCTCTCTGCTGAGGCGATCGAGGAGGCCAGGCGCCAGAAGATTGCCAATTCGAAGAACCCAAAGAGGACCAAGGCGATGCTCGATCACTGGGACCGGTTCAACCGGGAAGGACGGATCCGCAACCCAAAGCGATCCAAGGCCCAGATCGAGCAGGACCGGACCGTCGACGGCGCCGCCGACGAGGTCCCCAAGCCCACTAGCCACGGCCGCCGCAAGCGGTCGCCGTCGCTGGCACCACTTGCTGGCAACCTCGCCCCTAAGGGGCCCACCGGCCTGCCCTCAATGGCAAGCGTACAGGCGCAGCAGCAGCAGCCCATGCCACCCACCCTCCCTCCTATGGGGGTGGTCCCTCACTACGGGCCCGGCCCAGTGAACCCTTTCGCTGCTGCTGCTGCGTCTGTTGCGCCTATGGCGCAACTGGGGCAACCCATGCCGCCCCAGTACGCCCCATTCCCGTACGTCCAGTACCACGGGATGGGTCCCCTCCCGGGTCATAACCCGCGGGACCCACGCCGTTGAGGGCAGGCCGGCATCGTCGAGGCAATCCTCAGTTGTCCCTCTCTCTCATTTTAGATATTTCTTACTTCATGTTCATCTCACTTTTGTTTTTTTCAAGTGAGAGAGAGGGGACTGAGGATTGCCTCGACACCAACTGATCATCGCTTCTTGGCCCACCCCAGGGTTTGGAATGGGGTCCCAGGGGATTATCTTCGCCCCGGTTTATCTTCCCTGCTTGGTGCACGGCCCTCTTCGTGATTGGGCTGAGCCCGCGGTCGATAAACCGGGGTGGAGGTGATTCCCTGTGATCTCTGACCTCCCTGGGGTTTGGGCCAGGAAGCGATGATCAAATACATTATGATCATAAGGTACTGGTGCCCTGGCAGTGTCCGGACACTGCCAGGGCACCAGTACATGTATTCTAGGACAAATTCATGTTGTATAAAAATCCTTTTCCTCTGTTTGTAGTTCTTAGCTTGTACATGCTAGTTTCCAATGTTGTACATTGTATTTTGGATAAGAACTCGGGATTTGTTCAAGATAGGTAGATGGTACTTAAATCAACGGCTATATTGTGCTTCAACGTCAAAGCCCTGCCCTAATAATTGCGCTTTTATAATTTGACATAAGACTGTTCACCCCAGACCCACGTCCCAATTTCCTTGAGTCCTTCTTCGCCGATGCTTATATCACTTTCCACGGGAGGTACTGGATTCCGCAGAAAGAAAAGATGGAACGGGATAATGAGCGGTGCCCCAGTAACACTGACTTCATCCTCTGAGTCACTTCCCCGGATCTCGATGTGCTGCGATAGTGTGGGCTGGCCATTTGTGTGGTCCTATTTTTACTTGTCAATGGCGATTATCGGTAGTGTACGGCTCGCTTCGATGGCGATGGCAATATTGACCTTATCCTTGCGGGGTCAAGCCAGAGATGCATGTCCTGCTGCAGCTTTTTTACTCCCCGACATGACAATTTTGACAACCGCCGTAAGCCGTTTGGCAGTGACATCTGGGAGGGTTATGCTTGGCCCGGGCCAAGTCTGGTTGTTTGCTGATCCTGTTGACATCAATGTTTACCCCGTGGTAAGGTACAAAGGCCCCTCGAATCCCCATTGTCCTAATCATATCCCCAACGGCGTCATCGAAAGCTGCTCCCACGTGCACATGTGTCTCACCGGGCATCTTGACGATCAAGGTATTGGTAGCTGGATTGAAAGTATAGATGATACTGCGAATTGTCTCCGAGACATCAAGAAAGTCACGTTGGTAGTTGGGAGAGTCAATGGTAAAGACATTCGGTGAGGTGCATCGAACGGCGATAACGTTCACGCTCAAGGCCAACGACTCGGTCAAAGTGTTCCTTTCCTTGATATAGATATCGTCTGACAGATGGAGGCAGGCTCCGAGTTGTTCAGATCCATTCTGACTGGATTGAGACATTCTTGGCTACAATCGTTTCTTAAAATTCAGCGACGAGATATAAGGATTATCACAGAAGATCAAGCCATAGAACGTTGCTTTCCCCAAGCTCTTGGAACCGGAAGCTGGCTCCAGTGGATGTAAATTTCTATCGCGTCGCATGTTACACCTTTTCACCGTGTATATCCCATAGAATACTTGGGCCAACTACCTCTACTACATAGACAGTGTAGTTAAGACTTGGCGCAATTATTAGGGTAGGGCTTTTATATTGAAGCAAAATGAGTGTTCGTATGGTATCCTGCACATGTGTACATACTTACTTACTTCAATAGTGACAGTCGACGCGTCTTGATCCTCAGTCATTGGGCTCCTGGAGTCCATCACGTGCCAAGCACGTGATAAAGGCTTGGCCTCATCCGTAATGGCGAGCTTCTGGATCTGCGACCTGAGCAAACCTCCCCTCCTTTGCAACCACCACACCTTTACGGTTTTCAAATCGCTTAAAGAATCGACGCTACAATGGGCAAAAAAAGACGCGGTCCCTCTCTCGAGGAGCTCCTTGATCGCCCATGGTGCTATTACTGCGAACGTGACTTTGACGACCTGAAGATCCTCATCTCTCATCAGAAAGCAAAACATTTCAAGTGTGACAACTGCAATCGCAGGCTGAATACCGCTGGAGGTAAGTTGCATCTTATCTCAGATGAGGTGCGCGCATTTACTGATGGCCTGTGTCACTAGGTCTATCCGTGCATTTGAGCCAGGTCCATAAGGAGCAATTGACTCAGGTCCAAAATGCGCTGCCAAACCGCATGGGTGTCGATATTGAAATCTTCGGCATGGAGGGTATTCCTGAGGACGTCCTCAAGGCCCACCGGCAGCGTGTTGCTTCACAGTTTCAGCAGGCCGAGCTGGATCGCCAGCATGCGACAGGAAACCCTCCTACTGGGGCGTCTTCTGGCGGCCAGCCGACAAAGAAGCCCAAGCTCGAACCTGTTTCAGATCTCAAGAAGCGACTGGCTGAACACAAGGCCAGGCGTGCAGAGGCACTTGCCGGAGGTAGCAGCGGCGATGTGACACCCACTAGTGCGGTTCAGTCTACACCAACACCCGGTGGATATGTGAGTGGTACCCTGGTATTCTCAACGTGAAGTGACTTGAAACTAACAAATATTATTAGGCGCAATCACCTCCGGTCGCAGCCACTCCGCAATACTCCTTACCCTCAGCCCTACGGTGGCCCCCCCTGCTGGTGTGACACCTCATTTCCCGCAGACTGGAAGTCCTGTCTATTCAAGCTACTCCCCAGTTGGTGGACAGCAGGTCCCTGGTGCCTCGCCTTACACCCCGACCGGATATCCCTCACCATACCCCGCTGGACTTCCTGCACAGCCACCAGTGTCCTATGGGGCTCCTCCTTTGCCCCAACAGCAACCTCCACCATCCGATAACAGATTTACGGGCCTACCGGCCGCCTCGAATCTTCCCCAGCGTCCTGCTTTTGCTGTACCTTCGGTCAACGCGCACGAAATGCAACAGATGCATATGGGACATGTCCCGTCCCCCACCCCCGCAGCTCCAGGTCACTCTAATGGATCCAGCGCTCAACCAACTGAGCATGTCTCCACACCTGTTGACAATCAGATTTCAGGCGCAGCCAATGACGTGGCCTCGAAGACAGAGGCTCCTAGCAAACCCAAGAAAGAAAAGACCAAGCCTGCGATCCGATTGGTCTACAACGAAGATACGCTCAGTCCGGAGGAGAAGATGGCGCAACTACCTCGATATGCATACGTCCCAGACCGAAGCACGCAAACCGCCCTCGGCGAGCTCCCCGGCAACGTAATCGTGGGCCGCATTCAAGAGTCCGACACGGTTCTCGATACGACACATTAAGTTCTGCTTTGTTTTTTCCTGCTGCATTTGCAGGTGATGGAGTTACGGAACCCAGCTAAGTCGACACGTCACTACTTCTAGTTACATATGAGCATTCTTCTGGCTGGATCTTTGGTTGTCATTCAGTGGCTCTGATTCCAAATCCTAGTCTGGCGAGTCCTCCCCCGTCCCACCATATCTCTCCCGGCAACCCCAGGAAACGTTGATACTGTTTGAGTTCGATGATGCGAGATCAAGAGGCATCTTGAAAGACATTGAAGGAGAAAATCGAAAACCCCAAAAAAACATCAAAAACGAAAATGGGAGGTTCCCTTGAGTCGCTCGTTCGGGGAAGGGAGGCCCAGGTCTAAGCTATTGGCTCGCGAAAGTCACATCGACGAGCCTACGTACAGTACGTGCCATGCCCTTTGATCCTCCCTCCTGACACCTCACTGGAGGTTTAACCCCGGAGGAATCTGTTTTATGTGAATGTCTAGACGGCAAAGTGATGCCACCTACGGTCGATGTAAGTTTTTAGCGGTTCTCTGGAGGTAGGAAATCCATCTCAGGCGTTTTGGCCTTGTATTTCATGCGCTTTTCCTTATCTACCAATGCATGTTTGATTTCGTGACCCTTCCATATCTCCTACAGTAAGGTAGCACCCGTATACATCTATCCAACATCTAAAGCCAATACACAAATGGCTAATAAGTCTCAATTAAGTTGGGAGTATCACTATAAACCAATATAAACCAACTAACAACTCAACTCCACTATCTCTCCCCTAACTTTCTCATTTCATTCCATTTCCAATCCTAGTCTCTCACGCCCTCTTCTCCTTAAACGCAAACCCAAAAACAAAAAGCCCATAAGTAGCCAGCACAGACAAAACAACCGGAACAGGCTTGCCCCCCGTCTTGATCACGCGCGGGATAGAGCTTCCACCCAGTACGGCCGAGGCCAGGAGACCTAGTTCCTCGCCGTAGGATTGGCCGGCACGAAGGCGCAGGAATGAGAGGAGGTAGACGAGGCCGACGGAGACGCCGGCGGCGATTGAGGGGATTGATCCGGTCCGTGCGTAGCCGATTATCCCGCCCAGGCTTGTGAGGAGGGAGAGGGCGAGAGCGGAGGTTGTTGGTGGTGCCTACATTTGTTAGTCTATGATTGTTTGCGGTAGATATAAGAGGTGGGGTGGTATGTTCATGGTGATTTGGATATGGGTTGGAGGGTTTGACTGGGGTGGATTGGATTGTAGTCATGGTGAAGTATGTAGATCTGTGGACATACCATCTTGTAGGGTTAAGACGGGTTGTCTCTTCTTTTCTTGAGGTTTAGAGGGTTATGGGTCGAGGGTAAGATTAGGAGAGATGCAAGTTACGCAGATGAAGCTCGGTCATGCAATTGATTAGTCATATGACGAAGTCTGGGGTAATGTGCGCATAATTTAATGCTGGGAACTATATAATTGTGCCTGTTTACAATCTTGGAAGGCCCCGATTTCAACACCAATTATGAGATCTGTTCAAGTTGCTGTCCCTATACAAGCCAACTGTGCTGTATGTCCAACGTTCTATCATACCAAGGTAAGATAGTTGCTTACCAGCCATCTACAGCAGCAACCTTGTTGCAGTATCAATTCGTTCTTGGATGATGGAGCTCCATTTCTAGAGATAATAAGTTAGCAATTGCAAGAAAAGAGGGAGTACAAAAACATACCTCGGCATTCTCCACGTCACCAGCCTCAAGACTCTCTACTAGTCCGGGGTAGGTGGCTCCGGAGTAACCGGTCCAAATGCCAGGGGCAAAGACGACGTGCTTGAACCAGTTACGGCCGTCCAGACCGGGTTGGTACAAGAAAGCCCGTTCAATGCCCTTGTACTTCGCATTGGTAACGCGAATCTGGAACCACAGTCTCACCTTCTTCCACCAGTGGTACCAAGGCACGTCATCACCAAGCTGGGACTGCAGGTCCGCAGCATGGGCATCGAAAGCCTTTGCGGAATCCTGGAACTCAGAAATGGCCCTATCTAGAGCTCCGAAGTCGAAGTGGGTCTTTCCAGGCAGATTGTCTGCCGCAGGCTTGATGTGGTCCAGATAGGATTCAAGGCCAAGAGAATAGTCGGTGGCGTTAAGCGCTAGAAGGGGAGACTCCACCAATTGTGCCGCGGCCAAAGCCCAGAGCTTTGTGCAAGCTTGGTGGTAGAGGAAGCCCTTGTCACCGTACTTTTCCATCCATGCGAAGCTGTCGTAGTTTGAGTGGTAGTGGTAGACCGGGTCATTCTCACCACGGCCAAAACCGAAGTCGAGACTGGCCACACCGGCGAAATCTTGGAAGGCAGTGAAATCACTGCCGCTGCCCATGGTGGAGATCTTACCATCCCACACATCGCGGACTGTCTGGCCCGGACGGTCTGGTTGGGGGACTGCACCAGAGCGGTGACATCGTTGATAACCTTGTTCAGAAGGGGACTGGCCCGAGGTTTGAAATCGGTGCCCGAAGTAGCCACATCGACATTAAGGTATGCAATGTTGGCTTTGGAGAGCCATGGAAGAGATTCTTCTACCCACTCGGTCGAGCCAAGAAGCCCGTACTCTTCACCGTCCCAGCTGGCAAAGACAACAGTGCGCAATGGCTTCCATCCGGCCTTGAGAGCCTCGCCGAAGCTGCGGACGACCTCGTTTAGAGCAGCGGATCCACTGTTAGGATCTCCTGCGCCACCGGCAATCCACGCATCACGGTGGTTACCGAGAATAACAACTTCGTCGGGGATGTGGCCCTTGATGGTACCGATGACGTTCCACAGGGGCGTTGTCACGTACTCCTGGAGGTTGTCGAGATTGATCACCACATCCTCGGGAGATGGTCCGATGTTGTACTCCACACCCTTGTAGCCAAGACCGCCACCCTGCCACCACTCGTTGAAGTCCGACGCCTTGGGGCCGTGACCGTTAAGCGCCTTCAAGAATGGGAGAACCTCCTTGTATGAGATGGGGAGAGATGGGATTGAAGGGATGGAGTTTTGCGGATCCTGTCGCTCGCATCCGGGCTTGGATGCGTATCCCGGGGTTGTGGGGTCACCAGGAAGGATACCTTGTTCAAGTTAGTTTCGGAATGCCACTGTCTCGGAAGAAAATCCTTACTGAGGAATTGAGTGCTACCTCTCTGGATAGCACTGGGGTTCCGTGCCGGTCCATTAGGATAAGCTTCATAGCCATTTTCCTCGGTGATTTCACCATCTTCCTGCGGATCACTGTAGATAACTACGCCGACCATTCCAAGCTCCTGTGCACGCTTCACCTTCAACCCACGGAAGATCCTACCGTACTTGGCGATGGCAATCTTACCCTCCAAGGTGACGTTGGCATTGACGAGGTCCTCAAAGTCCTTGTACGTGCCAAAGTTGACATACACAAACTGTGCGGTCACATTGCCGGTAGCAGAATAGCCATGGAACACTGGGACACGGTCTGGCAGGCCAGAAGTAGGATCCTCTTCGAGGACATCCTCCTCCAATGTAGCTTCAAAGGTCACTTCAGTTTTATCACCGGACGTCTTCAAGAGGGCCAGGCGGTGATCAAGCGGGTAGTTGATGTAAATGTCATACGCCGCGAGGCCAGTATCCTCCACACCGAATTCCTTCCATTTTTCCAAAGTCCAGAGCGCCTGGGACAGATTCTTTCCTGCCAAGTGTGGCCCTGCGGTATAGTATTGGCTCCACTCTCGGGCCTTATCTGCGGAAGGAACATTGAGGAGGATCTGCTGGAGCTGGTCGTAAGGCAGACCGTAGCTCTGCGGCCATGCGTCGTGGGGGGATTGGGTGAGCCCAGGGGGAGATAGGACCAAATAGATCCACCCTCTCGAGGCAGAATAGCGGTGGGGAGTAGGAATAGAACAGTCGCCACAGAAAGTAGGGCCGCAAGGGAGAAAGTACACGCTCGACGAACAGCATGGTGCGGATATCTATGCCGCGGAGGAGCGACATTGACCTCCAGTAGAGGGGTGGTCTCTGAGAATCGCATGTCTTTCTCTCTCATCTTGTGTTGATGGAAGAGTGCAAATGCCAACCTTTGCCCAGGAAAGCTTCTCCGCATTGTATCATCGACCCGAGCGATCACCTTATCGGCTGACAAAGCTACCCCTCACGCCCGGGCGGACCAGCCCGCCATTAAATTGCCTCTTCGGGTTAATTTTGATATCTACGATCTATGCGAGTTACTCGGGTTTCATCACAAATCGATAACAACTATGCGTTAATTGGGGCTCCAATTGAGAATGGATACAAGTGATATTCCAATAAATATAAGACAGAACATGAGTGGTATCATAATGGCTATCTATATACCATCGCACAAGATGATAAACTATATGACCCTTGAGATGGGGGCAAAAGGAGACAAAACACACCTCACAGCCAGAAACAAGATGAAAGAAGATAGCGCCCATGGTATCAAATGTAACGGAGTAAACCCACAATCATAAATCGACTTCTTCCGGTATCGGGACGACATTGCGGTCTGGATTGACCCTGTGACCAATGTCCATACTCTCCCTCATAATCCGACGGGCGTCTTCGTCGGTGACTTTCATGTCATCCTTGACCAAGAGCACCGCCAGTTCAGGCACAAGAACAGACTGTGTGTAGCCAGCCACGCCTGCCGTCTTGATGAGATCATCTGTTGTCGCCAGGCGACGTACAACCACAGAGAAACGACGGATGATTGTCTCTCAGTCTAGATTGAACATAGATGTTAGCTTAGTGCAATGGAGCACGGGGGTTATATACCACATACATTTTGGTTGCACCCATGGTACCGTAATAACCACAGGTCATCGTTTCGAGTCTCTCGCCATCACTCAGTCTCACACGGGAGTTTCTCGCTTTCCCTGGTGCGAAAGAGGCACTGAAAATATTTCGGTAATAAGAGAAAGCACCAGGCACAAGTAATTTTTCAAGTTGGGGGAAATAGCTCTGAACACGCTCTTCAAACCCATCCCAGTCAATGTTAGGGTACCCTCGCTCCCGCCACAAGTCCATCGCACTGCGAAGTTTGTGCGATTCGCAGAACATGACCTGTTCGCGAATTCTTTGCTTCGGCTGTGACTTGAAAAGTTCCAGCGATGCCCAGTCTACTTCCTTATGGCACATCGGGCACAGGGCTCGGCGGGGTGGTGATGGTTTGCGGTTCTCTTTCGCTGCGAGTTCCTCTAGCTGCGACATTTGCTCACAAGTGGAAGAAGATGGGGATGAAAGTGGTGAATCATTATCAAGCAGCATTGCTTCGTATTCTTCCATCGTGTAAGGGCCGTGTGAGAAACTGGAGTTTGAGTCTTCCCCGCCACGAGGTTCTCGGAAACTCGAGTTTTCAATGTCCTTGGGCATTATGAACGTTTCCTCGGGTTCTTTGGGGGTTTCCTCGACTGGTGACGGCTCTTTCGCTTTCTCAGTCGGTCGTGGGGGGAAAGACGGCCTGTTGAAATAACTGGTCTTGGACGCATACTTTGTTGCCCTTTGCCGTTTGTGGCTCTGTGAGGAGAAGAAAAATAGATCGTCCTCATCATCGGAGCCCGTCATAGCGCTGAGGGTTCGCGAAAAAGTGCCTTTGCGAGAGTATCCATTATGAGTGTGTGGACTACTGTACGCTTTGTTGTTTCCTTCCGCAAGCTTCTCCTCCAAAGTCATAGTCGTATAGTTCACCTCTTTGCGAGGTGGGGAAGCATCGCTATCGCCAACTTGCTCTTCATCAGAGCTTAGAGGATCGGCATCGGTGTCGATATCCAACTTCGTCTTGATGCTAGACTGAGGAGCGCTCGACTTCGGGACTTCCTCCTCCTCTTCATCGGAGATGGGAGGTGGAGAGCTGAGAGGCGGGGAGCTCAGAGGCTCGGTGTCTGTATTAGTCTCTGGCCTGTTCTCTATGCTAGGTTGAGCGATGTCTGGCATGGGCTCTTCGACTTCCTCTTCACCGGAGCTCAAGGGCTCCGCGTCTGTATCAATCTCCGGCTTTGTCTCGACACTAGGATGGACACCCTCCTTATTTATCCCCGCGACTCCGATTTTCGCATCTTCCGACTCAGGTTTATTGAAAGTAGACAAAAGATGCCCGGGTGGAGCGTTCGTCCTCGTCAACCGATTGGACGCCCAGCTGGAATCGGGTTTGGCCTGAGTTGCCATGGTGGACTGCGGGAGGACTCCAATTGCCAATATCAATTGTCGGGAAGAATCGGGAGTCTCAAAGCTTGGAAGTCAAAGAGAAGTAGTTCGCGTTCATGTGAAGCGTGTTGCTCAGGCCTGGGGAAATTCGGGCTTGCGACGGGGGGAACGCGTTGTTGCGCGGTTTCAACTATCCGCGCAAAGGTGCCTGCGGTTCAGTTCGAGGTAAGAGGTTGAATCTTGTTGGACTGGGTTTTTGGTCTTCGAAACAAAGAATACTCGGTTTCGAGAAGCTGAGACAATGCGGACACCTGGCTACGGCGGACTACAGCGGCATATCGAACAACGAGAATGTGATTGGTTGAACCGTCGCCAAGGTTGGGTTTTTATACGGCAGAAAATCATTGAGTGTGCATTTGAAGATATAACAACATCTCTAGATCTACTTAGGTACATATGTATCTTACTATCCTAATACACCAACTATTGCAAGGTCATATATTGAAAAGTGGTTTGTGGGAACAACCAATGCTTTTCACTGTTATTCTACGGTTTGAGAATTATCTATTTCCAACATCCTTCAAGCTACAATGTTAAGGAGAGACCCAAAACGCCTATTTAAAAAGGATACCTAGAGAGATACGAAACAAACTCAAAATGGCAGTTGCAAAAACCCAAAATTTATATTAAATAAAAAAAAAGAGGGGGAAGGCGGCGAGCAGGGCGGTGAATTACTAGTCAATTAGTGAACCAATCAAATGCCGTTCAATTTTTGTCCAATTTGCCGCTGTCGCCAACCGGACCTGGCACCAAATTGAGGGGAAACGCGTAACACGCGACTGCAGTCCGATTTGATACTGCGGTTTCTCACAATATCTTAGGAATATCTAGGTAAGACTCGATTAGCTATCTATGGGATAGAACTTTAGCTTATGGCTGTACATCTTTTGGAATACTACCGTCTCTTTGTTGGATTTGCTGCGTAATTTAGCTTTGAGGACACGAGAAAGCAGACAAAGAACCTAGCTGGGCCAATGCGCTTGCACGTAACTTGAGATCATATCATGATAGTTGTAAAAGCTAGGATTGCCTCTATACATAGGTGGATGGGCATATATACATCGGATCATAATCAAGCCAAACCGCATGTGCAAGCCATGCGCCTCATTAAGTCTTAGGAACCGAATCAAGGTAAGAAAAGTATAAAGAGAGGCGAGAAAAGCAAAATGAGAAAATCCCCGGAGCCGACCCTATTCGAACGTCATCGATATCTCGCCATCCCGATGTCCCTCATCATGGTCTGCCCAGGCATTGGGCTCCATGGCCATGGCTCCGAGGGTGCTGGTACCAAGTGTCGGCATTGTAGAGGCAGTTCTCAACTCTGGACGAGAGTAAAGGTCATCGTTCTTGGATCGTGGGGGTTCATGGAATGATGTGTCAAACGTCATTTCCAAGTCTTCGTGCTTTGGCACAGAAGAGAATTCATTGGGCCCGTGAGGAGAATACTGCCCCGATGCTTGCGGGGCAGCGAAGAAGTCCGAGAAACAGCTGGAAGTTCGGGCGTCTTGGACCTCTTGGAGGTAGGGGGAGAGGGCTGGGCGGGTGGTGGTTCTGACGGACCGTTCAGGTCTAGCTTCATCAGAGGCATAGTCGACTCCAATTCCTTGACCTCGATCGCCTCGGAGTGCAACTCGGCTCGAATGGCCTCGATGTCGAAGAGGACAGTGCCAGGGCTGCTCTCGGGCTCGCTTGAATTGCGAGGAGCGGTGTTTTTATCGACATCATAAGTTTCCCATTTCTTCTTTTCGGCCATCTTGCCTCGCTTGAACAGACCAAAGCGCTTCTTCTCTGGCTTCGCCTCCGCTTCCCGGCGAGCTTCATCAATCTCCCGAATCAACTCGCGCTGTCGCTCGGCGTGGTTATCTGGGTCTGGATCCTCGATTTCGGCAAACTCATCCTCGAGAACCTCCCAACCAACTTCCCTCAGAATTCGAGGCATAGCCGTACGGTAATCCATATGACCATTCACAAGCGAGGTGATATCAAAGTTCTCAATGCCCGGTATACCTTCCACAGCTGCGAGGCCGGCGACTCTCATGATGCCGCCACTTGTTGCCCGGAAGAGATAGCCCAGGATCCAATCATTTGTGGCATAACCGTTCACGAACCGCCCAGACACAACACTGCGAGCCTTCAGGTATTCGTCTTTGTTCGCCACGACGGGAGAGCCAAATAAGTATACATTCTGAATTAACCCGTGGGCGCCCTTTTCGGCCAGCTCTTTCAAACAAGAAAAGATCACACGCGCGCCGAGGGAGAAACCAAGCAATGTGATAGGCCGGTTGCCAAGATTTCGTTCTCGCAAGGAATCGGCCATAACGAGGCCGGCTGAGTTGGCGCGTGCCAACGAAACAATCCAGGGATTGTCAATTAAGTATGCGAGTTTAGTGAGGACAAGTGGTAGTTGCAAGGATGCCATCAGTGCCATCAGAACGGTGTTACCTAGTACTTGTTGCAGACCCTGTGTTAATGCCTAAAGAACCAGTTAGTCTATTAACAATTCCACACAGCTTTAAAGCGCTTACCTCCGTTGCCAGAATATTGATAGTGTCACCCATGCTTCGAAGCATCTCAGGCTCCCATAGCACGGAATAGATATCGCCCATAATCGGATCAACAGTACTGAAAGGTAGACGGACATCGTCAACCTTGCCAGTCATCCAGCCAGAAACCGTCACGATCAAGTTGACCTTCTTGTTATTATGAAGGGGTCGATACTCAAACGTTTGAACTGCACCCGTACGTCGGTGCGAAGCTCTCATTCCAATGGTGCTTCCACCTAGAGTAGCACTAGAAGCGATCAAAGCCGTGCCGCCGGCTCCTCCCAGGAATGCACTAGTCCCAGAGATACCCACCGTAGTAAAACCAGCCGCAATACCAGCCCCGATGACAGGTGCTAACAGGCCAGCAGAAAGGCCGATGACCAGTCCGCCGCCGACCGTCGCTAAGCCCATAATCATATATTTCCGCTTCAAGGCCATCTTGCGGCGCTTTTCCATGTGGTCTGACTCATCCCAATTCTCTTTCTCGGCCTGTTCTTGCATTTCGAGTGAGTCTGTGACTCGCTTTTCGAACCGTGAGATCTGTAGCCACGTTACATCCAAAGCTGCGCCGACCCTCTCCAAAAGAGTTCGCGACCGAGCGTCGTACGCTGAATTTGCGATGAGCACAAGAAACAGGTCGCATAGGACAGTCCAGCGGAGATCGATATCTATGCGATCAGAGGTCGGCATCTCAGAAGGCATCTTGACCTCCGGGGGCTCCTCGGTCTCATGGGCCTCGTATGGCGGTGGGGGGGTCTAATTCAGATGAATCCGTTTCCGCGGAGAACCTGGATGGAGAGTCTAATTTCTGACTGGAAGTAGAAGTCTTCGGTTCACTCTCCGCCATAGGATTTTTGACTCGCGCATTCTGCATGAGTGGTCGCACCAGATCTTCTGGTTGCACTCCATGTTCCGCGAGCTGCTCAATCATAATCTGCTCAGCAGAATTGATATCCATATGAGCATAGATTCGCCCCATGATCGCCTGGCCCCACTTTCGCATAGCATCCGAGGCTTTCTGCATGGTTTTGCGCGTGGATTTGGTTGTGGCGATCGACGCTAGATCGTGGTTCATATTATGGATTGCCAACCTGACAACCCCCACATACGCGATCTTTTGAGTCTCGTTGAGAAGGTCTTTAGTGGCCTGGAGCTGGCTGATAGAATCTCGCAGCTCTTCGCCAACTAGGCCAGCAGAATTGCCGCCTGTCTCTCGGAACAGATAGCTTGTATCTTCATCTAGACTTGTGGCAGACTGGGCATCTTCGTCGAGCTGCACGCGAGTATAACCCCTCCCTGCTCCTCCTAATCCTTGGTACACGGCCTCGTCGTCTTCTTCCTTGGCGCCACGAGCAATGAGTCTTCCATAGTCGTCATAGTAGTCGAATTCACCAAGTGCAGGCATCGATTTCCATTCGTCGGGCTCTGCATCTGACTCCTCACTCTCGGGATGATGTGCATCAGGTTGGGCGAGGCGCTGGTGCGACCATTCTGACACCTGGGCGGTTCTCTGCTTTGAAGTTGAGCTGCGAGGCTGAGCAAGAGCACTAGAGGCCTGCGAGTACTCTGGAGGTGCAGCAGAATTGTCCTGATGCTCTGCGTTTTTGCCTCGCTCTTCTGTATTATTCGGATTGGCTGGCTCAGGGGCCCCCGATTCCAGCTTGTCCTGTGACAACTCTGGCTCCTTCGCCTTCTTCACATCATCATCATAGCCCGTCGAGCTCACTGCCGCATTCTGGATGTCTTGGCTAGCATTCTCTCCTTCGGGGGAATCGCTGGGTGTGGGGTCGGGTTGGTGTGCTCGAATGGGAAGGCCAAAATCATCTAATTCATCTGATGCAGGGAGATCTTGTTTGGCAGACCCTGCAGTAGCTTCGGGTGCTACCGGTTGGGGCGCTGAGCCCTCAGTCTCTTTTTCGTTCTGGATTGTGGGGGAGTTGCCCTTTGTCGATTGGGGCTCGTGGTGGGACGAATTGGTGGCGTTCGGCGGGGAGGGTATAGGAGAATCGGAGGTGTCTACGGTGACACCCGAGGCTGCGGTCATGATTTCATGGACTTGAGGCTCTTAAGGGCCTTAAGGTAGTGTATCGGATCCCAGTTGTCCCTTGCGTCCTCTCGTTCCTTCGCGATACTTTCGGGAGCTCACCCATCCGGCCTCACAATTGTTGCGATGAGCTTTTGAGCTCTTATCTGGGTGTGTTCGCCCTATCCTAAGTTTCCCACGTTCGATGGTGGGACACTAGATGGCCATCGGGTCAATCTCCGCAGATGACGGTGTGCCACGCGGCGAAAAAGGAGGAGGGGCGGAGAATGCGGCGGAGAGAGGAGAGATCAATTAGCCAGCACAGCGGCCACAACAAAGGATTTGAGTCAACTTTGTAATTAAAGAGTTTAGAGAGTTATTGTAGAGAGAAATTTAGACGTATTGGAGGAGGTTAGGCAACTAGCAAAAGGAGCTGTTGAGGAACCGAAAGCGGAAATGCGCCCATCGGGTCAGTTGCCAAATAAACAAGTCTGAATGAAAACAGTAGATACTTAGATATTTGAATAATAGTATACATTCTTTTGGATATTTGGGATATTTGAGATATTTTGTGAGTATTTTTGTTTCTCTCTTTATCTGGCTATGTATACTCTTGAAAGGTTTCACATTTAAACAGGTCAATGCTTATAAGATCCACCTCGGAATAGCTGCATGTCTACGGAGTACTCCATACAATAATGGGTGTGACTATATACCTCATTGTATGTTGTTATCCAAAGCATGGAAAAACCCCTGAATCGGAGATAGCGGAGGTCTTGAATTAGCTCTTCATTTCAGAACCCAGTTCTTATAATACGAGGTCATTACCACTATGCTTCGCCCTGGGGGAAACCCCGGGTAAAGAGCAAGGGTATGGACTTTCACCGGCGTCCGAGGACCTCCGGTAGAGAGTGTGCCCTTTTGATAGGGGCGAGACAGTCTTGATAAATAAATCCAAGGCGAAGAGCCGAGCGGAACGTCGTGTTGATCAATGTTTGAGGCAGTGCCGGGTACTTTTGCCCGAAACTTCACGTAACAAGGAAGAACACGCGCTAGGTCATTTCAAGTTGAAGATCAACTGCGCCCGTCCGAGTAAACCAACGAGAAGGTGAGAAAACATGGACTATGACGCCATGAATCGCGGGGGTACAAACAGAGAACCCCCGGAAGTTCAGATACCATACTCCGTATGTCAGACGTGAGTCACTTGATATGCAGCAGGCTTGCGGCTCTAGTTCTTGGCAGAGAGTAGCTTGGAGATTATGATCCTGGGGAAATCCACTTTGTCTTTTTGATATGATCAGAGATACTGCTTCATCATGACACAAGGTACGACTTTCCCTTTGAGAAGTTGAGATATTCTACTAATGAGCGCCTTCTCTCTAAAGGCTCACAGGCTTCCGTTGTTAAGATCGCTGGCGCGGGGTTTCGGCTCTCGTTACTCCTCAATGCTGCCGCTTGTCAACTCGCTCAGTCCAGACTGGAAATCCATAGCATCGCTAAGGGAATCTCGCTTTTTGCTCTGGCGCTCAAAAACGTTGGGCAGAATATTGAGGGCACCGATGTTGACCAGTCTCCAGAGGCCACAGAGAAAGCCTGGGAGATCGCCGGACAAGGCCAGATGATATTCATCGAAATCGAACACATGCTGGACAAACTGAAGGCAACCGATAGAGACAGTGATCTTATGAGGATCCCACTGCAGGAGAGACTCAAATGGTGTTTCCGGAAGCAGCATGTCACATACTTGCTAGCCCAGTTGGAATCCCTCAAGCTCAGCCTGATTGTGATGCTGCAAATTTTACAGCTCGGGAACATTATCAAATCCAACGTCGACGAGGGGACTGATACTGATTCACTTACCTCCATCGCGGACGATGCCATTGCTCAGGAGAAAGCGGAGTCTCAGAACATGATCATCGTCCGATATTGGTCTGTCAAGCGGCTAGATCGTTTGTGGGATCTTGTGGAACAGGAGACTTTGGATGCTGCCAGTGACCCGATAAACCAGAGGATAAGTTCCAATTACTCGTCCAATACGGCATCGACATCGAAGCCATTGACCAGACGCTCGGATCCAACAAGACTCCCCATCATTACGCTCGGAGACAGCGACGTTGGACTAAGTGACATGGAAAGATCTCCAAAGGATATGGTGCAACTATCAGAGAGTACATTGAACTGGCTGCTTCCACTCTGGGTGCCTTTGATCGAACCTTCGAAGCTACACCACGCCGGCAGGGGCTTTAGCACATCCAACAAGCGAGTACAGCCTCGAGTCTATGTCTCTTCAGACACCGAAGAAGATGATACCGAAGAGCTAGACTTTGATAGCCACGATATCCGAGGCTACTATCTCGAGGGATCAACAATGGACTGGAGGGAACCCCACTCACAAGAGGCTCGACAGCATGCAGCAGAGCTACGTCGAAAGTACTCCAGCTACCAGGCCCACGTGGAAAGCGAACCAGAGCCGGACGAACACCTTAAGCATCGAGATAAACCTTGCAGCGACTCGAGAATCATCGACTCAAGTGATGAGGGCGAGCAAAGATCCGACACTCTTCGGCCCTCGCACAGCACCAACCCCATGCAAGGCCGCCGGTTCCATTCTAACAGCCTCTCATCCGGATATCCTCCGAGTCACAGCAATCCCGATATCAGACCCCCCCACATACCCAAGCGGCAGCTTCCCACCACCAAACTATGCTCTACCCCGTCCTCCACCACCGCCTTCACACACACAGCCAAGTCCTGCCCAGCAGCCGTACAAATACTACCCAAACCAAGACTACGTCACGGCGCCTCGATCCGTCCCAATGAACATGAACCAACCCAGCAACCCAGCCATCACCAATCCCAATACCAACCCCTCCCCCAGAGGTTCATCGCCAAACCAAGTCCACTTCGAGCCTCCCAGGGCCCGAAACCAAGCATACAACAATATCCCTAACAACAAACTCCAACCCCGCCACCATTCATCTGCATACCCGCTTTCCTCCTCATCCCCCGAGTCTAGCTTCCGAGCCTCACCGCCTCGCTCAGGTCAACGGTCCCCGTCTTCGCACCCACGCCGATCCTCGCGTGAAGATGCCAAGGATCGACATAAGGCGTTGACTCGTAATGCTACAAGGGGGTTGGTAGGGATCGGGGCTATTGCTGGGTTTATGGACGCGTTGGAGGCATTTTCAATTCTGTGATTTACATTTCTTACTTTGACAGTTTCCTTTGTTGGCGTACTGCGCTTATTGGTTTTCCCGAGGAGTTGAATAGACCAAGTGGTTGGTCCTGGTTTCGGTTGGCTTTTCTTGATATCCATGTTCTACCCATGCAATGAATTGACGAACCTGTTATGATTGAGATTATTTGCATAAACTATGTTAATGATTCTCCTATGCGTTATTACATGTGACTCCCGTCTGTTGACTCGGATCCTTCTTACATCCCGCTCCATGAGTGATACACAGCACATTCCAAAGAAACCCCACAAATAGCGGGAAGAAAATATATGAAATCGAAATCCAATAGCAACATGCATTCGCAAGCTAATCAAGCTAATCTAAGAAGCCCAGGACCTATCATCTTCTGCATCGAACTCGGGTTCAGGTTCGGCTCGGAATCAGTCCGGAATACAAGGAGACAAGAGACACGAGCCAATCCCATGAAGCACATATGTCAATGCAACATAACAACATACTTATGTACCTTATAGCGCCGAAAGAAATATCCAAGCCCCGATTAAACCCACATCAGACCCATGTTCAATACATCAATGACCCCCGACGGTTCCATCTCGGAAGTTCCGATTCTCCCGAGCCTCCGACGGTGGTTTGCGAACATATTAGTTTCGGGTTAGATGGGATTTAATCTCCGTTGGGGATTGGAATATTTCTCTCTTGGTTGGGGGTTTCCTCTCTTCTCTTTTCTTTTCGTCCTGGTGACTTGACGGTCGTTTTGTAGGGCACTGGTGGGTATGCCCACTACCTCTCGAGTTCTATACTCCATCTACCATTGGGTCATTGAGCTGCTCTACCCTCTTGGATCCTCTCTTTTGGACCTTGTTCTCATATACTTGGTAAGTATAACTTGACCCCTGCTGATATGACCACGGGATATCGGTATAAAATATCAACAAGCTGATACGATGCAGTTCATCTCTGATCTATGACCATATATAGACTTACCCACATGCACACCCATCGCAGGGTTCATTCATCTCAGGATCCCAATGTCCATCTCAAAACTCAGGCAAAGGCTGCACCCCAAAAATACTCCCATCAGGAAGCCACCCATCCAACTCCATGCCCGCCCTAGCCATATGCTGCCCAGCAGCACTAACCGGCACCCTCTGCGGCTCATACGAAAACTGAGGCGGCAACGTCGCCTGCGCATGCGATACTGAGGGCTGATACCCCGCCGCACTCATGGGATAGAATTGTGGGTTATGTCCGCCGTCCATGGCCCACATACCCGGACCACCCATCGGTACGTACCCGTCACGCATGCTGTCCATCGCCGGCTGCATTGGGGGCATAGGGACGACGGGGAAGGAGTTCATAGTTGACGGGACATGGTCCAAGTGTGTATCTTGGCCTTGGTTCTGGTTCTGGTTTTGGCTTTGGCCTTGGCTAGGTTGTGATACCGAACCCGAGATCGATCCTGCAGTGCCACTCGACGGACTCCCCGATACAACCCTGGAACCAGCTTCCATCGCTCCACTCTGCCGCCTCTCCAACCGATCATACCAATCCCGACCCTTAACGCCCACGACATGATACCACCGACTGGGGATGGGGTACTTGCCCCCGCCACTGGCCTCGTTTAGCTTGTTTGCCAGGGCGTCGAGGTAGAAAGCCACGTTCACGGCCTGCGGCGTGACGACTTCCCCGAGAGCACCGGTTCGCACGGAGAAGTGGATTTTCAGCAGAGATGTCACGGCCATCGCGAACCGGGTGTACATGAGGTTCGGGAGTTTACGCATCGTGTCCGTGCTGCAGGTCAGCACCGCGTCCAGCAGCTCATGTGCGGCGTTCATCCATTTCACCTTGATGTCGATGCGGATTGCGCTGAGTGGGGCGTCTGGTGCTTCGCTGCCGCTATTGCCTTCTCCGTCGAGGGTCGGCAGTGTGTAATATCGTCGCTTTATTGCGTCTGGGTCGCGATAGCCTTCTCCTACGCCCAGTTCGTACATCACCAGTGCCGTGGAGCGGTATTCGAGGATCATGGGGACTGGTGATGGAGTCGGTTAGTATTGGACGCATGATACAAGTGAGAGGACTGGTGTTTCTTACCGGTGAGCATTTCTGATGGGACGTTCTTCTTCCACGTTTCGAGCCGCTTGTCGAACCAGCGTAGCACGGCCTGGACGCGGGATTCGGTTAGGGTCGATCTGGTACTGGTGTCATCTAAGCCGAATGAAGACGTTGCTTCATCGGTTATTCGTTGCAGCTGGAACCATATCGCGACATGTTGATCCGTTCGATGTGGCGAGTTTTCCAGGTGTTTCAGAGACTCTGTCATCCAGTCGTTGAACTGGAGCAGATTTGGGCGACGGGTTTTCATCGCAACACTCGAACCGAGATGGTAGCAGCCGAGGACTGCTCTCGCCTGCTCAGCCAGCACCTCGTCATGCTTGCTGCTCTTGCGGTCGGACTTTTTCGAGACACGACGTTTATTAGCTAACCCAATTTCCAGCGCCATCGTCGAAGCGATGTGCGTGTACTGATAAACCTGCAGCTTCAATGGCGAGGCGGGCGGGAGATAATATATGATCATCAGCAGCAGTGCTTGTACTAACTCTAATGACTTTTCGCCTTCGACGAAGAACCGCTCTGAATAGAGGCGGACCATCTCGCGGTTCAGCACGGCTGCCAGGCCTGCATCGACGGATATGGATGTCGCGGCAATCACGGAGAGGAAGAGGATTGGCTTTGTCTGTCGCAGTTGAGCTGCCGTGGTATTCGAAGGCAAGACGACCAATGGAAAGAAGAAAGCGAGTTCGCGAATGAAATACGCCACCAATTGCTCCGCGTCTTCGAGAGAGAGAATCCCCCGTTCGATCACGTCGTCCGCTGGAGGAAGCCTCTCCTGCTCCGGCTCACTGCGAACCGACATACTCGCGAAAGTCGGCGCCGAAAAGCCACCACTATCATGCACGCCGGCGTGCGGGGTATCCAACAATTCAGGGGAATAGTCCATATAACGGACATCCTCGGACGAGTGGGTCGAGTGATCCCGCAAGGCGAGACTGCTCTTAAAGTCCGCATCGGCCGAATCATGATCCTGGGCCTCGTCCACGTCGCTGTCATCACTGGAATCTGGCTCCTCTTCAGGGATGCGATTCTTCAACAGCGAACGCATCATGCGCATCTCCTTTTCCAGCTGGGCGACACGCGAGTCAGTCCGTTTCCGGGGCCGCCGTCTCTGCGGCGCCACGAAGACGCAGGATCGCTTGCCTTTCGCACATCGCTGGCATTGGTTAGGTGTGGATGGGCTGGGGAGACAGCGGACCTTGAGACTTCGGCAAGACTCGCAGGATCTATTTAACTGCTGGGTTGATCCTTGTGGAGTGCTTGATTCGCCTTTAGGTGTGGAGGTCTCGGGCATATTCACATACACACACGCCAGAAACTGTCAGGGAATGAGAGTTGATCGTTTCCCATAAATCAGGAGCCTCAATGTTACGTCCAAGTAACGATGGTTACTGTGTATATCGAGTCATTGTGTCGAGTGAAAATCGTGCAATGGGGGGGAATTGACATGAGAGTCGAATTGACAAAAAGTATCCGATGGATTTCGATGCCCCCACAAGGATGCGAACCAGAAATTCAAGAATTTATCATGTGAAAGCTAGGAAAATTAATCGAAGCTTAAAGCAAAACGATGCTCAAGGCTAGAAGCCCTGGAGAAGTGGAGAGAAGAGGTAATAAACCCTGTTTCTCCACGCTAAGTGTCAGCTTTAACCCAGTTCAGCTTGGGATAAAATACATACAATGTATATTATTCCAGTAATCTTACATTTTATACATCAAATTTCGGGCCGACATGCTGTTCCCTTCTGTTTTAGTGCTTACTCCTTGCCGCTTTTGGGTCACCGAAGAAAGCCGAGCAACTCAATCACCGATTTTGACATATTGTGGCCTGATCTGTGAGGCACTAAGCGCGCAATTCTTTCCTATCTTGGTAATTGAATCGCGCAGCGTAAATACTTCGCTGTTGAATATTCATACCCGAATGTTAACGGCCCGAAACTAATTTGGATTCCAAATGGACAAGGAAGCTGAGGCCAACGAAGCCATCTAAGTAACGCTAACTACAACATAGTTGGAAAGCGAAGCTAACATGGAATAATCACCCAAGTAACCGCCAAGACCAGGGTCCAACCTTGGAAGGCTTACTCCAGTGTACTCCAGTATACAACATAGACCGATCTCATCAAAAAAGTTGAGCGTACTAAAAGAAATGAATGTAATGTTTCTACATGCATTCTTTACATATAGGCTTTTCTTTTTGCCAATGATGCTTATTCCTCGACATTGAATATCTAGACATACCTGGGCGCCCTAATAAAGCGGCACTCAGGAAAATATAAAGTCCGGTACATAGTACATACAGGTACACCGTACAGATGTGATCTACTAGTAGTACCTTGCTTTTACGGTGGCTGGTTCAGGGAAATAGGCACCAGCTTGAGTACTAAATTGAGCGAATACATAAGAATTGAAAGCCTAAAGCTAAACATAGCGAATCATTATTCCACTCCATCTCCACCGAAAAGCCATTGCCATCGGCAGTCCATTATTGGCCTATCGAAAGTGCCCGGCGGTTAGGACCTGCCCCAATCGGTTCATGCCCTTTTGTTCTCGCTATAACTTCCTATTTGTGGAGATGAGGGAAATAAATCTCAATTGACACTTGGGAATTTAAATATAAATATAGTTTGACTAAGGCTTTCCACTACAAACCGTGGAAAACATACTCCGTAGTTATACGAGTGTTCTAAAATTGGAGGATATCGGCGAAATTCCCCGACTACATCGTTGAAGTAACACCGTATGACTCTACCAAAAACACCGCATTATAGTCTCATCGGGATAGAGGTCGTCTTTACGAGAGTATAAAATAGCCATTGAACCATATCTGCATATCTGCATGCATGTCTCAGTTGTTGTCCACTCCACAATGAGCACATTTAAGTGGATAAGAAGACAACTCGTATAAGCATGTGATAGGGGACCCAACCTAGGTAGTCTCCGTTCAGATCTGATTTTCTCGGTATGCCGGACAAGTGGGCCCTTAGAATATTCGAAAGAGGTGCTGTTTGACATGTGCGAATTTGGAGGGTTATGTTGTCAATGTAGATTCGAAGCTGTATGCGAGTTCCAAGGTCTGTCGATTGCATACAAAATACAAATAAATACCAACGCTACTCCATTGAGGGGATTGACACGGTCCTTCTAGGTACTTGTTATTAATAAATTCCGAACTGATCTGATCTCTCATTTCCACTCCTGTCTCTTGACAAGCATTTTAGCGTCTCAGGTACAGCGGCGAGGTCCGGTTATGGAATAGACGGGCACATCCGAACACCTTTAGGCCTTGCTTTTGTGGCTAGCTCGCTTCTAACCACTGCAATTACCGATGAATATAACATTCTCATAGAGGGCATGAATGTGAACATGCGTTTTCTTATGTCCTCATAATCCGGAAAATAGCATACTGCCACGACTCACAGAATACTCCCCTTTCGCGGCTAATCCAAGTGATAATTGGAGGGACCATTCCACCTAATTAGTATGGAGTATGCCCTAGGCAAATCCTCCTATCACTCTGAGTTATTGAACTCCCGCCCTACTAACGGCTGACATGTTATCCTTCCGACGTCGTCGAATGGACCGGTTCAAGTCTTCCCGGTCGCACAGCGGCTACGGTAGGAAAAGAAATCCGGTCCACTCATAGTCGACATCTAGTCAAGGCTACAACTTGAAGAAATCGAAAGAGAAATTTCCCAACCTAGGCAAAATCGGCTTTTAATAGCTCCCTGCTATGGTCGTAAGCAGGAAGATCCGTCGATCGGAGTGGAGGCTCGGGTCCGGGATTTCCTCAAGAAGCGCATAGCACAAAGGCTTAAAGGCTTACTTCTTGCACAATCTTGCCTGATTGGCCAGCTTCAAGGCGTGTAGATTACATTCCGAAATGAGACGCGATTAGCTACTATTGATCGACTCCGGGGAGGATCTGCTATCTAACCTTTGATATGCAAATAATGGGTCTTTTGCTGCAACGCATAACAGCAACATCGGAGATATTGCTAGGAGATATTGCTGGGGACTGGTGGGGCTCCATTCGGATGAAATTACCCGAAGATTTGGATACAGAGCCGGTGTCCTTGATGGTGATGGATGTACCTTTAGCTGAAACTCCACTGAAGTAGCTGGCGAATGTGATTCCTCAGTCGAGAGCGATCCATTGTCAACCTTGTATCCATCAACTTAACCAACATAAGTGTGCGGGCTGGGCAACGGTCAGACTGAATGATGCTATAGGAGAGGACGCGTATGTCCCGATCATTTTCTGTGCGCCACTTTATATTGATACCAGGCAAACTGCCCCGGGCGGGAGGACGCTAACGGATATAGCGTTAGCGACATGCGCGTCCTCATCATTCATGGGCGTATCAGTTTGGAATTTGTGGTTTACACGCAGAACTGTGCCACGATTGTCCACGCGACTCTCAAGACAAGCTCATCGCCATGTGGGGCAGGTCTGTGGCGGAAGATTGCAGACTGCTGATTCGATCCAGGGTACACTACTTGGGTTTTTCTTCTACGGGAGTCGTCAGCTCTTTGGATATGGGACTCTGGAGGAAGCGATGGAGATCGGAAGAGACCTAATGGGATAACTAGCTACTCAAATATTTTCTCACAACGTTCGTTTTTGATCCCTTCCCCAGTCCTTCAATCGTTTTACATTATACCATATTTTCTCTTTGATAATCCCCCTCTCCATGCATTGCCAAATTATACAGTGTATATTACTGTCTCCCGCGTGATCCTCGGTGGTCGACTATGCTGGAAGGGACTACAGCACGGCTTGAATCAGTGACTGCACATTCCAAGGCTTGTTGTACATTTTGATACCGGGAGCATGAAGTGTCAGAGTCTATGAATATCCATGACAGAATGCGCTCTTCGGTCAAAGGAATCTTTTGGCTCTATGGACTCCTTTTGACGACTACCATTTCCGGAGTCTGCGGAGAAACAGAACCGACCTTCATGAGCGTGCGAAAGAATGTAACAAGAGAATATAAGGGCAAAGGTGAGATACCGACACAGAAATACTTTCGTAAGTGCAATCCTTCCGTTGGTGTTGATTTACAACCCACAGCCTGGCTTATAAGGCCATAAACCATAAGCCTCTTATTGGATCTTAACAACTAACTCGGGTTAACCCCACAGATGAAGCCAAGTATGTCGAACATCTCCCTTCTTGTGGATAGTACCGGGTGATAAAAGCTAACTCGCAATACTCAGATTCAATCATCATTATGATAGCCGGTACGCTCGCTCATTCTTCATTTCCAACCCCGATGTCCTAACACGTCTCAGATACGCCAACACTAGTCTCCCAGATATAAAAGTCATTCCATATCTTTCAGATCTAGTCCGGACATATTTCATAACAATGAACACCATCGGCGCAGAAACGTGGATCATGCATGGGACTCTCTTGGCCTGGTGGTGGAACCAGAAGGTGGGACCATGGATGTCCATGATTCTAGGGTGAAAGAAAGCAGCTAACCAGTCGTATAGATCTTTCCGTGGGACGACGATCTAGACGTGCAGATCTCGGAGGCGACAATTCATTTCTTGGCCGAGTACTATAACATGACCGAGCATCATTTTGACGTCCCTAACGTCGACGGCGGCCGTACTTACATGCTCGAGGTCAATCCCAATTACGTCGTCAAATCGGAGAGAGACACTTTGAATAAGATTGATGCCCGCTGGATTGATACTTCATCCGGTCTTTTCATTGATATCACTGCTGTCGGCAAGGATGAGGCTAAGCGACAGAATGGGCATCCGGAAACGCTGATGTGCAAGGATAAGCATCATTATGAGGTGGGTTGTGTGTGGGTTGTCTGTCGGCGCTGTCTGTCTGTGCTCGCTAACGGGTGATATAGGAGAGTGACATCTTTCCGCTGCGTGACAGTCTCTTCGAGGGTGTTCCGGTCAAAATCCCATACGCTTATACATATCTTCTCGAAGAAGAGTATGGCCCTAAGGCACTCACTAGAACAAGCTTTTATGGGTAAGATCTGGCTTGTTCCACATTATGGAAGTTAGGCTGGTTGGCTAATTGGTTGTAGTCACATCTGACGGAAATCAGGTGTATGGCGAACGTATTGGTAAATTCACGATGGTAAAGTTCTCTAACTAACTAAAAACAACAATGGTCCGTTTTTGACAGTCTGGTCGGACACAATTAGTAAGCAATTTGCATAGTCTAAAATCACATGATTCCATGGTATTAGACTCGGTAATCCATGTACTCGGTCTGTATTCTGACACACCCCCCAGCTTTTAAAGCTATTCACAAATGCTTTAAGAGCTATTAATTCCACCTTCCTAGGGTATAATCAGATGTCTAATTTCTCTCATCCTAAGTAGATGTCTAAAAGCCTGCTACTTCTACCTCGGCAGTATCTTTATAAGGCCATCTACCGGTATCTCTACTATAGGAATCTAATACACGTTAGTGCGGCTAGCATTCACTTCCTATTTTATCCAAAGCCTATTAATGTTAATATATCGAAGCTTTATATATATAGTGGCGCCTTCCTTTATTAGTAGATTAACAGTCTACTGATTGTCGTATATAATTGACAGCTTATAAGAGGGTTTAAATCCTAGGGACTCGAGGACTCGGCGCTACTATTAGATAGTTTTACCTACTTCGGATAGAGCTAAAAGCTCTGCTTCGGTGGTAGATATAGTGATAGTCTTCTATTTTAAAGCTTTCTAGTCTATAGGACCACTATAGAGCTTATATATATAGCCCTCTAAGCTCTTCCGATCTCTATTATCTCTAAAAGATATATCGCTTATAAATTTAATAGATTTTGCTATAAGCTATAGGCTAGAATTCTTATCTTTTATCTAAACTCCGTACTCAATTATATAGTAGCGGGTTTAGTAGAGATATTAGATAACTCTATTAATAGTATCTAGATACTTCGGTCCGGGGTTTAGAAGGAATTTAGCTAGTTTACTAGTTACTTTTATAGCGTCTAGTCTAGAGATCGTGGTGGTATACTAAGCTAATCCAACTTTAGCCTAAAAACCATAGATCTAGCTCGCTATCATAACACTATTAAAGGGGAGTAATAGCTCTATACTTAGGGGCGTATTAACCCTCCGGTTAGTGATTAGACTATATCTCGCCGCTATACTCTTAATATAGCTATCTTAGTATAGCTAGAGCTTCTTTTTAGTCCGATCTCTTATAATATATATATTTAGAAACCAACTAGCGTTAAATTTATAAAGCTCCTAGTGCTTTTTTATCTAATTATCTAGATCAGTAGCCTATTTTATATAATCTAGGTAGTTTATAATAATAATATTATTAATATAGAAGAAAACGATAATCCCGTTTATAATAAAAATATATAGATCCTTCGGTATAGGGGTAAGGCCTAGTTTCACTAGTACCCTAGTAGCTTTTTACTACTATAAACGTAGAGACATCCGTAGTCTATATAGCGCATGGTATAGTATCTAGTATCGGCCTAATACTTCAAAACTAGGGGGATAGCGAGTATAAATCTTATCTTATAAGATAGAGTTTAGAAATATATTCATAATATCTCGCTACTTTATATCTAGATTAAATATAGTAACTAATATAAAAACCGCTCTCGCTATCTTCACTATAAGTGTAGCAGCTCTCTTTTCTTCTAGTATTATCTATTAAAGATCTCCCTATACGCAGATTCTAGCTTTAAATTTATTAAGCATACTATCGGCATTAAATTTATATATAAACACCTATTTTAATAGTAGGATTTATATAGTTTATATATTCGGGATCGGAACCTAGGAGAAGGTCTCCTTTCTATATAGCGTATCGATCTCGAATTCCGCTACTACTATAAAGTCTTTAGCGTAAAGATAGGATTTGACTTTATTCTAGTTCTACGGCTCTAGGGGAAGCTAATCTCTATAAGGCTTCCTAGGCTTTTAATCTATTTCGAATCTCTAGTTTATATAGGCTCTAAATATATAAACTAGCGCTAGTAGTTTGTCTTCTTCTATAGCGAGATATATTATATAGTCGGGGTCCTATCTAGGTTTCCGAGATCTAGATCCTAAGATAATATTTATAGTATTAATACTATCTAATCTATCTCTTCCTATATATAAAACCGGGGTTTATAATAGCTCTTACTATAGCTATATCTCGCTCTCTAAGATCTTATCTTCGTATTCTACCCCCCCCTAGTCTTAATAGATAGTATGGTTATCTATATAGCGGAGGTTAGGACTAGCTCTAGTAGTATATTATCTCTCACTTTAGGCTTACTATACGTTCCAATATCTCTCACTTTACTCTCACTATATATTCCGGTATCTCTTACTTTATTATCACCGGTATATTTAGGATCTATATCTACAGCGTCTATATATAGAGATCTTAGGGTTTATAAGGCTGATTCTAGGGTATCTAGTGCGGAAGATAATAAAAACGGGGTCCGTTCTAATAAAAAAGGCTGATTTTACATAGTATAGGATACTAGCAAAGTAGGTGATAGAGGTAAGGAGAGATTTGCTAGAAAGGACCCAAGCATATAGCCTCTATTTACTGTTTACTATATTAATCTAATCGACGCCGGGGTAATTAGTATATTATTAGATGGTTTTTATATAGCAATTAGGGTCTACTATCTTCCAATTCTCTCACTTTATATCTCTCTATCCTATATCTCTCTATCTATTAGATCTATATCCTATATCTCTATATCTTATATCTCTATATCTTATATCTCTATATCTTATATCTCTACATCTTATATCTCTATATCTTATAAATCTATATCTATATACGGATCCTGCCCTTACTATATATACTAAACGTTATTATATAGGGCGATATAGGCTATAGATGATAGCATCTATATCTAGGTACTCAGTTCAGACTAAGCTTTATCCCATATTAGGAGCGTAGGCTAGTTCTCTCTCTCTTCTAGCGCATTTATTAGCGTACTAACTATATCTTCTAATTCTAGCTTCTTCGCTATTATATACCGCCGTATCTTATCGAAAATAGTATCTCTAATAACGTCTACCCTTCTATACTATCCCTCTTTATATAGAAACTAGATCCTATATAGGTTTTTAGAGATATACCTTACTAGGAATCCGATCTCTACTCTCGGTGATATCTTATCTAACTATATACGCTTTGAATCTAGGATTCTCGAATACGCTAAGTAGCTATATACCCTAAGGTTTAAAAGGTTAATTCGCTAGTCCTTTATCCTATCTAGTGTAGCTAGTTTTATCAATTCTATCTAAGGTATAATCTATCTTCTATCTACTAGCTTTATTAGTATATAGTTTAGTATATATACTAATATATATACTACTTCTAGCTAGAGTATCTTCGGTAGATCCGGGTTTTTATTAATCAATACCCTTACTATTTAGATAATTATACCTCCGGATCTCTCTACTAGTCCGTTTATCTCTAATATCTTAGGAGGTAAGTACTCTATAACGTAGCCTTCGGCTTTAATTATATTTTTAACCTTATTACTAGTACTACGCTTATTATTATAGTAGAAGACCTTAATTCTAATATTTAGCTAGTTTCGGATTAAAGCGATAAACTTCCTAACAGCCTATTAGTAGTCCTTCTTCTTTATATAAGTGAATATAAAGTAGTATCTAATCCTATTAAGATAGAAATACGTTAACTAGATATATCTATTATATATAGGCTGATTTTATATAAGGTTAAAGTACACTCTACCGAGTACCCTATAGGCTTAGCCTATCTTCCTCTATAAGATCTATCTAGGTATATTTGCTAACTAGTAAGCTTCGTATACCTATTTCTCCGAAGCCTCTTACTTCTTAGGGTTATAACTAGTTATCTTTATACCTTCTATTATCTTAGTAAGTTTTTTAATCCTCTCTTTACTAATATAGCCTAAGCGACGATATTAGGTTTTAATAGAGGCTTTAGATATAGGTTCTCTAGCTAACTTCTTTATAGCTATATTTACTAACGGCTAGTTCGGCTACACTAACTAGGGAAGCTTTTAATCCTAGTATATAGTATATAGTAGGATTTCGTCTTATTTAATCTAGTTCTTCTTAAAGTTTAAGAACGCTCCTATTATCTTAAATATCTAACTATAGGCGATGATATTCGTATAGAAACCTAGCGAGTATTTGATATTAAACAAATCTATTTGTAGCGGTACTTCGTTCCTAGGGCTAATACTATAGATTAAGATAGTTCCGATTCCTTCTACTATCGTCTTCGTATCTCCTACCCGAATCGAGCTTATCGTCTTCTAAAATTCGATAAATAACCTCCGGTTATTATAAATATAGACTTATATACTAGTATCGATAAGCTATCTATTATAGAGAGGATTATAACTAATTTAGTGGAATATAGAATGATTGTAAATAGTTATAGAATGTTTATGATTGATTGTAGAATGATCGTGATCAATCGTAGAATATTCGTGATCGATTATAGAATATTCGTGATCGATCTTAGAATATTTCTAATCGATCTTTATAGGTTTCTAGATCTTAAATATATCGTTTACTAGCTAGTTTTTAGCTATAAAGAAGCCTAGTACTCTAGGCTAGAAAACTAGGTTCGCCTATATGTTTTTCTCTTCTACTCGCTTCTTTTTAATAAAGGCTCTCTATTTAGGGTCTACCTTTATAGCTCTATCCTATACCTTCTTTTTATCTAGGTGTATATCTAGTATACTAGCCGGTTTATCCTCTAGGAATATAGCCTAGTATCTCTATAATATATATCTTATCTTACTATATAGATAGAACCGCTTTTTAATAGGAAAATCAGATGGTTTCTTCCTAGCTAGTTTACTAGTAGATCTACTAGCTAAGCTACTTATTATTAAATCTCTAGGCTAAGCTTCCTAGTGGCCCTACTATATTAAAAATATAGCTTTTAATAGGCCTCTTTATACTACCTATTTTCTATAGGCTATAAGCTAATAGGCTTTATACTAGATAAGTAGGTTTACGAAATTAGCCTATCTTTCTTCCTCGCTTCTTTTACTAGTAGAGGCTATCTTAGCTATAACGATCTAGGCTATATAGAATTCCGGTAAAATCACTAATATAGCTTCTAGAAATTGGATTAAAGCCTCCCTAGCCTCTATAATCCCTACTTTTATATAGCGTTTTTATAAGGTTTACTAATTTAGTAGCTACTAATCAATATCTATTATTTTATCTAGACCTCTATCTAGATTCCTCTATACCGTACGAAGGCTTACTCTATATATAGGGTTACACTCCGGTAAGACCCGCTATCGTAGATTCCTAAGCAGTCCCTATAGTGTCTCCTAGTCTATAAAAACCTAGTATTTTTTATAGATACTCTAGCGGATTGTATTTATAACTATCTTCCTACCCTAGAGCTTCTTTTTATATATACTAAGCTTTCTCTTATATTACATATTTAGTACACTATATAGATAAAACTAGTCTATTAGATAATCTCTCTTTAGATCCTCTTAACTCGGTTCGATCGGTTCTTTCGGAAGTACGGGTTCTATATCTAATTCCGGATTATATAGATCCTAGACGTCGAACTGCTCTATAATGGTTTTGATTATCGAGAGCTATAGCTCCTAGTTCGATATGTCTTTTAAGGTAACGCGAGAGGACGAATTCGCGGAGAGAGTGTAATCCGATATCGTGACGGTTCGATTAACGTTCGCAAATGGATTTCTAATATTATTATTAATACTTCTTAGGGGTTATCTCAATTTAGGGGTTATTATCTCCGTATAGCTAGGGGCCGGTCTAAAACTAGGCAAATATAGGCTCAATATATATAAGATTTAATAAAAGGATGGAAAAGAGATTAAAATTGAAGCGATTCCGGGCTTATAACTGACGGAAATCAGGTGTATAGCGAACGTATTGGTAAATTCACGATAGTAAAGTTCTCTAACTAACTAAAAACAACAATGGTCCGTTTTTGACAGTCTGGTCGGACACAATTAGTAAGCAATTTGCATAGTCTAAAATCACATGATTCCATGGTATTGGACTCGGTAATCCATATACTCGGTCTGTATTCTGACAACATCTTCAATGAACACACCAAGATTTGGGAGTCCGCGGTGTGAGTTCTACTTATCGTATTTCACTTGGACGGTTGACTGATTCTCTTAAGGGGTAAATTCAAGCGCTCGCTTACACGAGGCTCACGCGGCAGCAACTTACCTATACACACCCCTGCACTCATTTTTCGTGTCTATATGGACGAAACACGAGTAGACCGCTGAGCACATCCTTTGCATACGTGCTTTCTTTAACTGATCTGCACCGTGGCAGTCTCAATATACGTGACCTTTTTGCATATAACTGGCGTTGGTATATTGGAGCTGGATCTAGTGATATAAGCTGTATATATACCACTATCTAAGCATCTATTGACATATTTTCATCCCCCGAAGGAAGGACCGGAGTCGTATGCTCTAAGAGGACCGAGCTTACAGCAGCTCCACCTGGGGGATCGATCACCGAGGTATTTCAATTGGCCGAAATTGACAAGCTTCAATATAAATTTGTGTAGGAGAAGAACTCGTTATAATTATGGTAGATTAAATGAAACCAGTATCCAGTCGTAGAAACCAGGCTTAACTGCCCAGGTGTAGATGATTCCGATATATGATATAGCAGGGATCTTCGGCGTCTTCGGTGTTTGATAAGTCGGAGTGACGGAGTAGCCACATTTTTCTCCCGTCCCCACTTCCGCTTTTCAATTGCGCCACTCAATCTAGTACTCTACTCCGTATATAAAGCCCACAGAATAATCTCATCTAATATTCCCATGTTGAGCATTGACCCTAGCTTTTATCCCCTGCATCGTACCTGACTCCTGCATTCATCATGACTTCAGGAACGCTAGTACCCGTCCCAGCTAGTGACGAATACTACAACCTTGGCTCGTTTGCCCATCTCATCACCACCACCAGCGCCGACGCCCAGATTTGGTTCAACCGTGGCCTGATATGGGTATATTCTTTCAACCATGTGGAAGGCGCCTACTGCTTCCAACAAGCTATTGCCCATGATCCCGCGTGCGCCATGGCCTACTGGGGCCTGGCTTATGCGGTTGGCCCGAACTACAATAAGCCATGGGAGAAGTTCGACCAGGGAGATCTACACACTTGTGTGCAACGAGGATACAATGCCACACGACAGGCAAAGAAATGCGCACCAAATGCAACTCCGCTTGAACAGGCTCTAATCGACGCGATCCAATTCAGATTCCCGACCGACCAGCCTGCGACAGATTACCCCGCTCTGAACAAGAGCTACGCCATGGCTATGAAGCCGGTGTATGATGAATTCGGAGCTGACTTGGATGTTGCCACCCTTTATGCCGATGCCTTGATGAATATGACCCCCTGGGCTCTATGGGATCTGTTTACCGGCAAGCCGAACCCTAAAGCACCCACCATGGAAGCACAGGCGGTGCTCGAAAAAGCACTTTCACAGGAAGAGGATGGTGCATACCTGAACCCTGGGTTACTTCACTTGTACATTCACTTCATCGAAATGTCGCCCACTCCAGAGTTGGGTATCAACGCTGCCGATCATCTCCGCGACCTCGTTCCCGACGCTGGTCACATCCACCACATGCCCACTCATTTGGATATTCTGATGGGCGATTGGCGGCGCTCCATCGCCTCGAACCACAAATCAACGCTCGCGGATGACAAATTCTTCCGGAAGTCAGGCGCCAAGAACTTCTATACCTTCTATCGCATGCACGACTATCACTCCTTGGTCTACGCGGCCATGTTTGCCGGTAAATCCAAGGTTGCTCTCGACGCAGTCACTCGCATGGAAGCCACTGTGCCTGAAGAAGTCCTTCGAATTGAGTCTCCGCCTATGGCTGACTGGCTAGAGCAGTTCATGGGTATCCGTCTACATGTGATGGTACGCTTCGGTATGTGGGAGGAGCTCAAGGTCAAAGAGCTGCCCCATGACCAATCATTATATGCAGGCACCACTGCCACTACCCACTATGCCAGAGGTATTGCATTCGCCGCCACAGGGGACGTGGCATCAGCCAAAAAGGAACAGGAGCTCTTCCACCAAGCGTGGGCACGCGTCCCCGTGACTCGTCGCGCATACAACGGTAAAATCGTCGACGTGCTCAAAGTCGCCGAGTCAATGTTGGAAGGAGAAATTGAATACCGTTGCGCTAATTACGATAAGGCCTTCGAGGCTCTCCGCCGTGCAATCCATCACGAGGACACTTTGCCATACAGTGAACCTTGGTCATGGATGCAACCTGTTCGCCATGCGTATGCCGCGCTGATGATGGAGCAGGGCAATTTGGAAGAAGCGGCAAAGACATATCGCGCAGATCTGGGTATGGATACCTCTGTCATCCGGCCGTGCCGTCACCCGAACAATGTCTGGTCGCTGCAGGGATACTATGAGTGCTTGGTTCGTCTGGGGAGGATGGATGAAGCGTCTGTAATTGAACAGCCGGCTAAACTAGCCCTTGCGGTAGCCGATGTCCCGATCAAGTCATCGTGCTTCTGCCGCTTGGATACGTCCCAGTCGCCATCACTACTCAATGGAAGTTCTCCAAATGGGGAAGCCTCCAGGGAAAAATGCTGCAATGCTTAACGTTTCTAGATTTCAACAACGAAGCGTTTTCCAACAGGATTGCAGACGGCTTTACTGACATAACTGTTAAAGCATATTCCTTTGGTCTTACCTTGTTATCTGTTTGCTTTTATGAGAAATATAAAAATGTTCTGATTCGTCATTCGTCCATAGAAAGGAAACTACATTTTCTTTCTCCATAGAATGCTTTCTTGTTGATACTTTGTTTTCCTTGCTTCGGTGAGCCCCAAATTAGAACTACATATTACTTTGCCGCTCGATTAATTTTATTAGAACAGGCGAAAAAGAAAGTAGTAATATAGGACTTGTATTCCTTCAATCTGTTCTGCCTATCTCATGAAAGCAACATCATTCAGATAAATGTTTGCATTATTCTTTCCTTCCGAATCGGTCTATACTATGATATGCCTAAGTTTGTTAGGTGCTATAAGCGAAGCAGCCACTTGTGTCTGCATCCCCTGGACAGATGCTAGTGATATGCATGTGGGGTACGAGTCTAATTGTTGGGTAAAAAGCCCACAAATCCCCCACAAATTCCCCGAGCAACCTTTGCAACCAAGACGCCGGTCAACCAATCGGAGTTTTTGTTCAAACACCGGGACCCTCATTTCGCGCGTTACCCGATATGGAAGGGTTTATCTGAAAATCATATCTACAAATGTACAACCGGGGATTTCGATTTCGATTTTCGTGGACCCTCGGCTTTCGCTACTCTTACCAGAGAAATGAGGTCAAAGTGCGGCTTATCCGATATCGGGAATAATTTGTATTCAGTAATCGCTGGGCTTATAAAAAGAGAGTGATAACTATATAACCTAAGGTTGCAGTTCACAGTTTATCTTTAACGTGGGATAAGGCTCTACCAATTTGGTCGCTCGCAAAATTATAGCCGCCGTTACAAACATTCAAACACCATGGGATCCATCACAGATTCCTCGTCTGGACCCTACGAGGTTTTTTCCAAGCGCGGCCAAGCTGCCGTTGACCTGGGAACCAAGCGTATAACATGGGACGTGATCAGCGACATGTGGCATCCTCAGGCCAACCCGAATGGTATCCTCTCTGTCGGGATGGCAGAGAATACATTACTCCATGACACACTTCTCGAGTATATCCACGACAATTCTCGCTTTACGGCCTCTCTTCTCACCTACAACAATGGAAGCATGGGATCCAAGGCACTTCGAAAGTCAGTCTCGCACTTCCTGAACAGACACTTCAGTCCCTTTCGCCCAGTGGAACCAAGTCACATCCTAATGACAAATGGATGTTCCTCTGCGATTGAGCACTTGAGCTGGACATTTCTGAACCCAGGAGAAGCAATCCTCCTGAGCAAGCCGTACTACAGCACTTTCATCGCGGATATCACCCTACGTCCAGAGGCGGTGGTTGTACCCGTGGAAATGGGAGACGTGGATCCTCTGAGCCTGGAGGCTGTCGACAAGTACGAGAAAGCGGCAAAGGAATTCGAAGAATGCACAGGGAAAAGAGTGCGGGCTATCATGCTCTGCAACCCGCACAATCCTTTGGGTCGTTGCTATCCTCGCACAACAGTCGACGGTCTAATGAGACTCTGCCAGTCACGCCAGATGCATCTGATTAGCGACGAGATCTACGCACTTTCGGTATGGAGGAACCGTGTGGATAACGATGTCACATTCACACCCTTTGAGTCTCTTTTATCGAGAGACACGTGTGGTTTGATAGATCCCGCTCTTGTGCATGTGCTCTGGGGGATGAGCAAGGATTTCGGTGCCAACGGCCTCCGAGTGGGTGCTGTTATCTCGCAGTCCAACCCGGAGCTGCATATCGCACAGAAGTGCTTGTCGCTGTACTCGTTTGTCTCTGGGCTGTCGGACCACATCACAGCCTCCATTCTTCAGAATGATGCTTTTACGGATAAGTATATTCAGACAAATCAAGAAAAGCTCTCTCTATCGCACGAATTCCTCGCCCAACTCCTGGACAAACATGGCATCGAATACTTGCATGGGTGCAATGCTGGATTCTTTTTGTGGGTGAACCTTGGTAAGAAGTATATTGAGCTTCATCCGGAAGAGACTAGACAAGGTCTCGCGTTCACTGATATGGTATTTGATAAACTACTGAAAGGAAAGGTTTATGTGGCCCATGGGACTGCTTATGGATCGGAGAATCCGGGGTGGTTCCGCTTGGTGTTTGCACATCCTCTTCCCTGGCTGGAGGAGGCAATGGCACGCATTATGCGTGCTATTCATGAACCTTGATATACTTAGTACTTTATTTTCGGTACATTTAGCATGGCTAGCTTGATCAAATAGAATGTTTTCAAAAGCTGGTTCTCTCATTTCTGTAGTGATAGCGCACATGTTTGTCTAGATGGAACCGATACTAGGATTGGAATTGAATTTAGCGTAGGATTCTTTTTCTTCTATAGTCCGGCCTTGTTCGTCGAGTTACACCGATGAGGATCCATAAAAATCTTATTGTGTGCATATCGTATATACGGCTTGAAGCCTATATAGCGGCTTATCTTTGGTTGCTATCTTAGTTTACCACTGGGTGTAAGTATGACTCAGAAGATATTGGCCATTTCTAGGTAAGATGGATTATAATGCCGTAACTTTGTAAACTTTGTCGTCCGGGTAGGTTTTCTTTCAATGGGAGTGTGACTGGCCCGAAAGGATCATCCTCGCATGGTGACCCCAATACGCTCTTCTATCTAGCGTAGAAGATAGAGAATACGAGCCTTGGCCGATTGAAGCCATCAATGGTCGAGGCTACTTATCAATGGCCGGTCCATGGTCAAACACCGAGAGCTAAATCAGGGGAATAGGCCGTCCGCTTGTGAAGCAACGGGCTGATAGGACTAACGAAGTCAATTTCAAACGGCAATTGATTCGATGAAAACCCACACGGAATAACCAACCCTGATAGGTCTCTCTCCGCATTTACCCAAGACACCCCTAATCCAATGCAAGTGACAAGCAAGCGTTATTACTCTATCGGGGATATCAGACCTTATCTCTTTCTCATTCGAAGCTGCGGGGAAGATGACAGCCAGAGACTATGGGAATTACTACCGGGGTATACCCCACTACGCCGGCAAGCAACCTGGCTATCGAATTGTGTAATGTTAAGAAATATAAAGGGTACCGTCGATTCAATGGAATTTCTCTTCAATTATCTTTTATCTACCTGCGACCAATATGGTAGTAGAGTCATCCGCTGTCAAGGACAACTTGCCTGTTGACCTCGAGACTGCAGCAACCAAAGCTGAGGGCGAACTGCTTGACCATGGAGCCGATACAGAGCTTCATCGGTCTCTGGGGACTCGTCATCTCACGATGATAGCCCTCGGTTCAGCAATTGGAATGGGGATGTGGTTAGGAAGCGGTACATCTCTTGTCAAGGGTGGGCCTGCAAGTCTGTTCATTGGCTTCTTGATCTCCAGCTCCATGGTGTGGGCCGTCAGTCAGTCCATTGGCGAAATGGCAGTTATGTATCCAGTTCCGTCGGCTTTTGTGCAATGGTCCACTATCTTCATTAGCCCGGCGGCAGGGTTTGCTTTGGGATGGGGATATTGGTTCTCATATTGGATTACCATTGCCAATGAGCTCCAGGTATTTTCTCCAATTGTGATGTGGATACGGTTGAAGACTACTGACACTGAAGAAACCTTGCTACATAGGCTGTTGTGACTATACTAAGATACTGGACTGACGCTCTTCCAACGGCAGCATGGATTTCAATATTCTGGGTTGTTATTATTTTGATTAATGTTTGGGTCGTGAGGTTCTTTGCAGAGGTGGAGGTTTTCTCATCGACAGTGAAATTCGGCTGGATGCTCATTGCAATTGTCGCATTGCTCGGTAGAACTATTCCGTGTCCCTTGGGAAATTCCAACACTGACTATTAGTAGTCGTTACCGCTGGAGGCGCACCTCAGGGAGATGCTATCGGCTTCCGATATTGGAATGCGCAAGCTTTCAACAATGGCTTCAAAGGATTCATCTCTGTTGTCCCAACTTGTGTTTTTGCCATGGCCGGCTCAGAAAATGCCGCTTTGGTGGCCACAGAAGTCGCAAATCCTCGAAGGTCGGTTCCTAAAGCTATTTCATCTATCTGGCTCCGTCTGGGTGTTTTCTTCATTCTGGGTGGTCTGATGATCACACTGACTGTCGATCCTAAAGATCCGGACTTGTTCGGTGGCTCTGGCAGTAACGCCTCGCCTTTCGTGATTGCCTTCAAAAATGCTGGGCTGCCGGTAATGGCCCACCTTACAAATGCCGTCATCTTTGTTTCGGTAATCTCTACCGGTAGTGTCGCTGGATACGGAGGTTCTCGCATGTTGATGGGAATGGCGCATGTGAAAATGAATCACAAGGTACATGTACAAAGCTGTTGTGGCAGTCTGATACAAATCAGTGCTAACAAATTGAATAATAGGTCTTTGGAAAGGCCGATTCCATGGGTCGACCGTGGGCAGGATACATCGCTACCATAGGTATCGGTGGTGCTCTAGCTTATCTAAACGTGTCGAATACCGGGGTTGAGGTCTTTACATGGCTTTCCAACCTAGTATCACTTCTTACCCTCTTTGGATGGGGAATGATCTGCCTATCGCATTTGCGGTTCCGCTATGCCTGGAAGGTCCAAAGCCGGGACGAAGCTCATCTTCCTTGGAGGACATGGGCTTACCCGTATGCGACATGGTGGGCACTTATTTGGTGCATTGGACTAATTATCGTGACATTCTATTTGAGCGTTTGGCCTCTTAATGAAGAGATGTCTGCAAAGAACTTCTTTGCCAACTATATCAGTGTGATTGCTGTTGTGGTGATTTGGATTGGTGCTCAGTTATGGTACCGCTGCCCATTGTGGATCGATGCGAGCACGATTGACCTCGATGAGTTCCGGCGGTTTTATGGGAATCACTCCGAAGAAGAATCTGTGCCAGCAAGGAAGCCGCTGGTGCGGAAGCTGAAGGTTATTTTTGAATAGATTAATTAGCGTTGTCATATTAGGTATCAAACCCTTCCCTGCACATTTTACATATGATTGCCTTCAGTATATGAGCATCAGGTAGATACGAAGTTTGCATTTCATTTGTGAAATGATTCCCGCTGGTACACCTGTCACGAGGTATATCATCTGCACATGACCTTGCCAAATGCACAGCTCTTGGCCTTCAGAACCCCTCAAGTAGATGGTGATCGCAGGGTCCACCCCGGTGGTTGCGGCTTTCAAGCAGTTTTTGGCGGGTCAAACGTGTGCCAACGACCCCCGAAGGATGCTAATCTCGCGACCTTCTCCTATTCTCCTGTTCGTCTCTGCGCACCTCGGTGAATCGGGGTGACATTTTTGTCTAATGCCAAGATATCATATTCATCACATTGAGGCTGTGCAAATCGAGGACTTGACCAATGACTCTTCCTCTCCTCCTTCCAGCACTTGATATGGTGATGATTAGCGCACACGAGAGATCTGCAAAGACCAAGAGAAAGGCTTGAGAGGCTTGGAACTCTGTTTTTCTACCTGTTTCGCAGCCAGCATCGAGAAGGAGCATGTTTAAAAATACCCCCTCTTTCGCAGGGTCACTCCTACAAATGATTCTCAGAAACTGCGTGTTTGTCTCACCCGGTTTTGTTTCTCATTAGCGTTACTCGCTTCCTCCATGGCAGACACTAGCAGAACGGAGGCTCAAGGCCTTCATGACCTATGCCTCTCTGCCTTCACTGCAGAGTATAAGCAAGACCATCAGTCTGCTGCCTCCCTTCACAGGTCATCAGTCGAGCATCTTGCACAGGCCCTCCAGAAGACCGGTGTATTTGAGCACGACAAGAAGCGAGCACTAAGACGGAAAATCAAGATACACGAAGGTCGCCTTCGAAACCTAAACGTACAACATGCTGCCCCTTTTGTGTTAGTGGTCCCTCAGAACAGGCAGGATATAATCGAGGAGCAGCTTCAGCGAGGGGCTGCAAAAATTGGTCTGGTGAGTAAACCCCAGATAAGAGAACCAGAACGAATGTCCCATTAATCCAAAGGGCTTGCAAACTAATTTCTTTCATGACTACAGGAGGATATAGCGCTAGGAAAGCTCAACCGTGATCGCGTTCAAAATCCGAAGGCGAAAATCGAACCCTTTTTCCAATATCTTGTGAAACCACCTCTTTCGTTTTACACGCCAATGGTAGACCTCTCTGTTCCCAATCTACGGTTCGACATCACCGGGGATGCTGAGAATTCGCCTTTCAAAATCTCCCACTGGTGCTCCACCAAGGTCAAACTCACCGGAAGTGAGGATAATCTATACATTTGTGATGGACTCAAGCGGAGAAAGCGACAAATACCAGGTGTGACAATCTCTCGAGTTTCGGAGATATCCCCAGCCATACATCACAACTCGCGTTGGGCCAGCTCGCTGGAATTTTAGCGGCCGCACTTTGGAGCATACAACCAGCTACGGAAACGTGATTAAGGAGAAATCAGACCGCAATACCGAATGGGCACCACGGCGCTTCACATTCGGAGGGCGTCGTTTTGTCTGGAAACCTGACCCTGCGACAGGCCGTGATGCCGAATATCTCGTCGAGGTTCGCTCCGAACGGCCAAAGGCGGGCAGCAAAACAGGCAAGATTGAAGACGAGGTGTTTGAGACGAAACTGGCGTGGACGAATGGCTACAGGTTTTTCAAGGGTACTCAGGTTGAGGTCGTTGGTGGACTTGATCCGTTCTTCCGGGAGTTTCTGTTTGCCAGCCAATGCACGCGATACCTGATCGCGAAGTTTGGGCACTAATTATCGCATTATTGTGGTAGTATCAACTGATATCCGACACAAACGAGAATATGACTTCTAAAAATACGAACCGGTACCTCAAAGTGAGTGGGGATGTGCAGATCGACATAGGAATACGAGATTCCTATCAATTCAAGGTTGGCCAAGAACGAATAGAAATTCGATTGTCAAAGATTCGCCCAGACCTCGGGATGATCTTGACCTATTTATGAAATCAATCCCATTTCCCTTCCTTTTTTTACCTCCCGTTTGCACTCGCTTTTCATCCCCTAGGTCCCCAGAGATCTTCAGCTTCCCAGCCACCGCTCAGAACATGCTTTGGCTGGCTTTATTTTCCATCCCCGTTGTTCGAGGGCAGTGTTCCCAGGAGTGTGGACCAATTTCCTCGCTTTTATCATCATGCTCGCTTCCTGATCTCGACACGGACTGGCACGAGTTCCAGCATCTCCCCGTCGAGCGCAATCTCTCTGGCCGGGAGTACGCCCCATTCGGAAATGGCCCCTCAACAGCTCGGATTGCAACCTACGATGAAGCGCGGTGCTTCTGCACCGAAGCCATCAATTCACTCTCCGACTGTGAAGTGTGTGCCCGCTCAGCCTGTGTGGACTCGTGCTATTCCGGCCCCGGGCGGAGACCACAATAGCCAACCAGAATAAGGTTGCAGGGTATTATCACGAGGACTGTAAGGCGTTCGGGTATTTTGCCAACTCGACCCTCTCCTCTCCTTCTACGACTCTATCATCCATGCCGCCGGCGACTGAAGCACCGGACTACAACAGCGACTGTGAAATCTGCGGTGTAATCCATGGACAAATTACGGAATGTCGTCTCGTCGACCTGAGACATTTCCCCGCCACCAGCTCAGACGAGTGTACTCGCGGAGGGGTACGATTACTACGGGAACGTATTACTCAACCGAACGGCCGCCGAGTGCTTCTGTACGCTCCCTGTCTTAAGACGACTCGATGGCTGCAGAAAATGTATCAACATGCAAAACGACGACCTACGGGAAGTCTTCGATATGTATCGATCCGAATGCGAGGATCTAGGCTACTGGACTGACAGCCAGGTTGTGGAATATGAAAGCTCCCCAAGTAGTACTAGTAGTACTCAATCTGGATCGAGCCCGACTTCACAAGCACCGGAATCTCCACAGACTGGTGGGGGAGCTAATCTCAAACCGACAAAACTGCTGCTGCTTCTTGTATTATCTGGTTCTATGTTACTTTGTATTTTCTGATAGTGTGTAAGGCTACAGAATGGATGGATGGGTGGGTGATTTCCTTTACTCCGACCCCTCGCCGAAGCGATATTCAGGCTACAACAAGTATATATCCGATCTACGTACATGTAGAGTATTTCGCTTCCTGAAGACGAACCTAGAGCCTCGTCAAGGCCACCGTGGCCTAACTGCCGCTCCTATTATTAGGCTGCCCCTTTGCCGCGCGACTTCGAAACAGCTGTTACGCCTTCGCGAAGTCTAGCACAGCCTTAACTGGCCTAGCCTGTGAGACGGGGTCTGGTTTACGTTTCTCGCCTTCTTTAAGCCTCCTAATAGGAAGTGGACACCCGAAGATAAGCGTCGACTATTAAGATTAAGGCACTTTAAAAAGCTATTTATAAAGTGGTATTCAGGGTATTGCTAAACATTTGTGCCAACTTCGCCTGTTTTAGTCCTCCTTCGGATCTTCGATGCGACCTTAATTGTGTCCGAAGGTGGCCTGACGGGGAATCATGCGTCATGATGTTCAGTGTTAATCCTTCATTGATCGAACCCGCTGCTACAGTTAGTGGAGTTTGACGAGTTCCCCGGCGCGGGAGGCAAGCGCATGGCGCCGAAGGAACATTTTACCCAGTACTCCGTACGGTTAGTCGAGATGTTGTCTCGATAGTGGGTCTCCAGGACACGGGGAAGTTGCAAGGAGGCACCAATCGGCGTGTCCAGAATTTGATCGCTTGCGCGCACGAAGACCCTGGGACTTCTCTTGTTGAAGCCCGGTGATTTTCCCCTTCTGTATACGGAGAAACCAATTTCCTGTACCGAAAATGCTTCGGGGTCGCTTACGCCGATATTCCCGACTGCATGTCCCAGACACCCCCTTGCTGCGGGGGCACTTCTGGGGTCATCGCAAGTGTTGCGGATTATGGGCCAATGTGACCCCGACGTCACTTTCTCGGTGAAATTGATTGACCTTACCACCAATCACTTTCAGTCGGAAAATACCACAATGAGAGTTACTTAGAAGAGGACAGGGTATTTATTGCCGAGGTGCTATGTCATCTCATGGTTGTCAAACCGCCAAGAATAGCGCTAGCATGCTCATAGCTCTAGCAGATTGCGTCAAAATGGATTTAAGAGGGGTCGACCCCCTGCGCAAAGCTAAGAACACACAAGTGTCTCAATTTCTACCATGTTGAAACTTGGTGTTGGCTTTCTGGTTCTTCTTGGACATCTAAGCCATCACGCCGTGGCGTCCAACTGCACCTCATCTTCCGCAACTGTTCACTGGCTCGGTGACAAACCGACGTACCATGCTGGTGTGACTTTCGGTCTGCCATGGCCGCAAGGCAAATATCGACCCCAAGAGACTAGCTTTAGTCTGACTGGCGATGCTGAAGACAAATCAGAACTGCAATCTTGGGCAACTGGCTACTGGGCCGACGGTTCCCTCAAATGGACAGCGCATGCCATTGCCGAATCGGATCAAATATATGACCAATATACCATTACTGCATCGTCCCAGGGCTGCGTCAACAACTCGTCTTCGTCATCAGAATCCAGGTCACCAAATGGCTCTATCGTTGTAACAGACAATTCCGACGCGCTTACTGTCAACACGGGCGAGGTGGCCGTCTCATTTCCTAAAGGAGGGAACATCATTATTGGCGATATCAAGACAAAGGGCGGCAAGGTTATCGGCGCAAACGGAAGACTTGTGCTTCAATCTCAGGACTCGGTGCCGGATAATTTTGACAACCGAGCAAATTCCCCCATCCAATATTGCAACTTTGACGGCAATATCAACGAGGTCTTTGTAAATCAGACATCGGCTCGCACGCTCGTCACTATTCGTGGAAATCATACGGTCACCGATGGTACCGACCACGATCCGTGGATGCCATTCGTTGTCAGATTCTATCTTTATGCCAACTCTGCCACTATCAAAGTGGTGCATAGCATCGTCTTCGATGGAGGTGAGAAAGACTTCATCACCGGGCTCGGTATTCGATTCGATGTTCCATTGAAAGGCCAGGAGTACTACGACCGACACATCAGGTTCGCTGGCGTGGATGGCGGAATCTTCAACGAGGCAGTTCAGGGAATAACTGGACTGCGGAGAGACCCCGGCGAAGAAATCAGGGCTGCACAATTTGCGGGGCAGAAACTGGCAGACACAGAGACTTGGGACACCAGGGTCACCACTCGGCTGAAATGGATTCCAACGTGGGCCGACTACAGTCTTACTCAGCTCACAGCCGACGGTTTCGGCCTCAAAAAGAGGACCAAGGCTGGCCAGTCATGGGTTAAAATCCCCAGCGGAACCCGTGCTGAAGGCCTGGCTTACTTAGGAGGTGCTACGCAAGGAGGTCTCGCCGTCGGTCTACGGGATTTCTGGAAGCGGTACCCGGTTGGGCTTGACATTTCCAATGCTGCCTCCGATACTGGTGAACTCACTTTGTGGTTGTATAGCCCCGCTGCTGACCCGTTGGACCTGCGACCCTTCCACGATGGCTTAGGCCAGGATGGATATGAAGATCAATTGGACGCTCTCGAGATTACCTACGAGGACTGGGAACCCGGCTTTGATACGCCATATGGAATTGCTCGAACTAGTGAAGTATACTTGTTCGCGTTTGACCAAACACCAACAAGTGACAAGCTTGCATCGCTCACTGCGTACATGAATGATCCCCCAGTGTTGGTCGCAGAGCCGAAATATATCCATGAAACGCAAGCCCTCGGCGAGTACTGGGCCCTGCCAGGAATTGCCAGTCCCGCTGCAGCTACTCTGGAAGATCGGCTTCAGTTCATTTTTGACTTCTACAAGGGCCAAATTGAGCAGCGTCGCTGGTACGGCTTCTTGGACTACGGTGATTTCATGCACACGTATGACCCCGACCGACACACCTGGCGATACGACGTCGGTGGTTATGCCTGGGACAACTCAGAGCTGTCACCAGATCTCTTCTTCTGGCTTTACTTCCTCCGTACTGGCAGCAAAGATGCGTACCGATTCGCCGAGGCCCTGACAAGGCACACAGGTGAAGTCGATGTGTACCACATCGGTGACTGGAAAGGACTGGGCACACGTCACGGTGTGCAACATTGGAGCGATAGCGCGAAACAGGCTCGCATCTCTCAGCCGCAGTACCGAAAATACTTCTTCTATCTCTCGGGGGAGACGAGCGCGTCGGAGAGTTGCTGGAAGAATTGCTTGACACTGATAAGACCTACGGGGAGCTTGATCCTCAGAGGAAAGTTCGCACAGACGGCTGGGAACCCAGTCCAAACTCGACGGTTTCGTTTGGTCTTGGAACCGATTGGTCGGGTCTTGCTGCAGGGTGGTTGATTGAATGGGAACGACGAGGTCCGAGATGGGAAGAGGCCAAGACCAAGTTGACCAACACGATCTCAGGAATAGCAAATCTGACTAACGGATTTGTGACCGGCTGGGGCTGTACGATCCTGTGACCTGGACATTGGGCCCTCCCCCCTCTGACCCGGGTAACCAGGGGAACGTGTCTATATCACATCTGAACGCAGTCTTCGGTCTTCCCGAGGTTGTTTCTGAAGCCATCGCCTATCTGGCGGATGATATACCCAAAGGGTTCAAGCAAGCCTGGTTGGATTACTGCTACTACTACCATGCCTCAGCGTCGGAGCAGAAGGACCGATATGGAGCGAGCTTCAGCAAGATAAGTCTTCTCCAGGCGCATTCGAGGCTGGCAGCGTACGCGGCGTATGAGACTAAGAACAAAACGCTTGCGCTGCGGGCATGGAAGGACTTCTATGCCAGCGATGGACTACTGCCGGACGCCCCCTGGAACATCACGCATGTGGACGGAAGTGGTGTCTTGGTGCCCGTCGATGAGGCCGCTTGGCTTGCGACCAACGATATCGCCCAATACGGTCTGGCTGTCATTCAGAATTTGGCCTATGTTTCGGATTCTCTTGATGACTATCAATCATGAGGTTTGATGGTATAGACGTTTCGAGCCTGCACATAGTATCTTTCATAGTTTCGTCAGATATACAAAGTATCAACTTGACACCACAATCCACAGTAATTGATTTGGAACTTTTCTGTGCTAGCTTGACCATGTAGTAGTCAATATCATGAAGTGGATAGTGGGTCACCTTAATAATGCCAGTGGGTTTCAGTGGGTATAAATGAGATGAACTTACAGTGCCCTACGGATCTGGCACATTGAATGTCGCAGTATATGTCACCAGTCTGGGTCCCACATAACATTTTCCATGTGCAAGAATACTACAGACCTGATGCACATTCTATCATATTCATCGTGGGTCCGGGAAAAGCATTTCTGTTATACAGTATGTAACGATCGAGCGGATTTCGCACTCTCCTCACATTTACATTATTCAGTACGATATCTATCAGCACATGCGTCGCGAGATCAAAGCGTGGTCCGGGCTTGATTGATATAAGAACCCACAAGAGACCTCGAGTAACTCATAAATAACAGACATAATATTCGAATTATTGATTAATAGCAAAACATCACATTTCATCAATCTCAGGCTCTCGCTCCTCTCGAACAGGATCCTGCTTCGTCTGCGCGGACTTGGCTTTCTTCGCGCCCTCGGGAGGCGGTTTTCCTCGAAGACTTTCGATGATCTCGTCCATTGTCTGATGATCGACTTGTCAGTGGTGCGACGATATGTAAAACGTCTGATCATGTACGAACAGGGTGATACGAGTCGTCAATCCCCCGATTTCGGTTTCGCCTCTCAAGGATCTCGGACTTCAAAGGCGAGTCCTCGAAGTCATCTGGGAATGTCGCACTGACATTAACTAGGACCGGATTGTATCAGCTGCTATCGAGCCTGTCTCAATAGATATGCTGGACGTACATTTCTGATCACCATCATTTCTAGACTGGACCTTTTGTGCGAAAGCTCGAGTCAGCCTAGGGACGTAAGAGGTAGAAGGCCTCACGATATATCGTTGCATATTGGCTCATTCACCACTTGGAAAATATATCTAATTCATTTCATATCAGAAACTGAACGACAGCTGTTTTTAAACCAGCTAAAATATACTCTGCGATTAGGTCATACTGATGTCAGCCATAACGAACTCGAACACGTAGAGTATCAGCAGATCAATCGAGAAGTGCGATTCAAGAAATGAAAATAATTGACCCAAGGCAAAACATCGTCATGACGTTGATCCGCGCCACCGAGCAACTATTGTTTAGCGGATGCGACAATCCAACAGTATTTTCATACAAGCAAAGCGACCATCTCTTACTAGTAACTTATATGTTAGCTTATATGATAATTTCCCATATCTTGGCTGAAGAGTCAGTCTGGTCCTTTAATATACCTTTCCGCTCAGAGCGAAAGCTGCTTAAAATGGGTATCAACGAGCGACAGTCTTAATCGAATCTACGAACCTTAACATGTATATACATATGTATTTTGTACAATATATATTGCTAAGGCTCAAATGAGAAAGAAATGTCAAAGAATATGTCCATTCACTAACTTGAGTTCATTCAATTAGTTCGACCTAATATGTTTTCGTAGCTCCTTTTGGCCCTTCTCTTCCTAGCACGACAGAAGTGCTCCTACCGCGCGATACTTCGTCGGGTCACAGCACCTTATTGTGTATATCCACCGCTAATGGTACATTCGAAGATGATAGCCGTTGATTTTTAGGCAATTTGTTTGTTCCCGTCCTGAAAGCAGCAAGGCTCGCAGCAAGCCGAAAAACATCATCCTCCTTTGCATATTGTTTCATGGGTGGTTAGGAATGGCGATACTGTCAGATATATTTGAATCCACGGAAATTCCGAAAGATCTTGTAGGCTCCATGCAGTGTCGCACACATACCACCACCCGCAGTAGCCCAGGCAGCTCCCTGGAAACGCAGGGAGTTGATCGGTATATTCCGATTCTTTGACGGACCTTTCCGTTTTCACTTAGCTGAACTGCATAAAGTGACCGCGCTGAGATTGTTACCAGGAGATACTACATACCTCTGGGCACAGGCCATGATCGTCTTGGTAGTCTCCCGACCTGTGAATCAAGGAGTGTTTGGAAATCGTTGACTGATGAAGACATCTCTCTCAGTCGAATATGCGAGTAGTTTCTTAGGTATTTGATGGTCTGGTTTTCTTTACTTCCAAGCGTTGCGATGTTACGTATTTATATACCTTGGTATATCTATAGGTAGCGATTGGCACCCAATGACATCCGAAGGCATATCATCTGATATGCTACATACAGACAGCGGTTCTGGTAAACTGGCGTTCTTAGTTATAATTCGCTTTCTCACTCGGGATCCGTGGTTGACTATACAAGGGCTTGATATCTGGCCGTGGGCCCGTACTCCATGCTGTGGCAAAGGAACATGAACTCTGGGATCAGTCCCACCGGCAATGGATTCCCAGTAATTCGTGGATGGTTTTACTTAATCAAAAAGCGGCAAGGATGAGTATTAAAACGGAAAGGGAAAGCCGTACAAGAAAGCATGTTATGCTGATAAAAGAGCAAAGAACTTAGGATTTTTTGTCTGATTTTGTCTGATACCAAACCACAGTGTAGTGTTGATACATTATTCTATTTCATTCACTATACTTCTATATGATATTTTCAAAGTTCTTTTCTTCTCAGGAACCAGAGAATGGCCAAAAACACCGACGCGGCGATGTACATAAACCCAGCGAACAGCTGTGCACCCAGGTATTTACCCGTTGCATTGGTCAACGCCAGGGCAATTGGCTCGGAGAAAGTTGATGGCACAATAATACTCAACCAAACAAGATTCATCCCATGAGCGACTCTTTCCACACCAACGATTTCTGCAACTAAAGGTGCTATCGTTGCCCAGATGTTTCCCGCCACAAGGCCTTCGGCAATCGCATAGAACATCAAAAGTCCGTAGCTCTCCGAGTTCACCCAGACTGCCAGGCTAAGAACGCCAGCAATAAAGGTTGTAATGCCGGCGATGTTGATACGACCGACGCTGTCACTGAAGTAACCAATGAGAGGCCGGCCGATAGCCTGGCCGAGATTGAGTATGCCACTGACCAGTGAGGCTTGGGAGGAGGAGAGGCCAATCCGTTGGCCGTAGTCAGCCAAGCTGTAAATCAAGATGAAATAGCCCAGTATAGTGAAGAAGCTGAATCCGATCAAAAGATCGAAGTCCCGAGATTTGAGGATAGCGATATCCATCGTTATTTTCTTGGTTTTGTCTGGCTTGTTCCGATCTCTGATCAAGAGCACACAAATGGTATTAACCGAGAACGCCAGAAGACCGAGTACTCTGAACGCCCAGCTGAGACCGATATTGTGAATCATGGCTGACGCCACTAGGGAGTAGATAAGACCGCCAAGGCCAGCGCCTGATAGGGAAATACCACTGGCAAGTGATCGTTTAGATGTAAACCATTGTGGGACCACCGATGCGACAGGAATGAATAGCAAACCCATTCCCAATCCGAAGAGAATGCCTTGGGTAAGAAAGAGATGCCAGATTTGTTTGGCGAAGCTGGCACATATGAGACTCGCTGTTTCGCAAATGACACCTGCAAACATAGTCTTTCGAACACCATACCTTTGCGTGGAAATGGTCGCGAGGGGAGAGATTGTGAACATGGTAGTCAGGCTCAGGGAGCCTACAAAGGCATATTGTAGTTTCGTTCCGCTCTCAAAGGTCCCATGCTTGAGATAGTATGCCAGAAAAACAGCATATGCGGAATTGAAGCCCCACGAATGTGCGTTCACAACGGCAGCGGCCACGGCGCATACCCATCCGTAACCGCCATCGGGAGGAGCATCGGTCTCAGAGGCGATTGTCGAGGATTCTTGCCCGGACTCTTCTGCATCCTCGACTGTTTGTGTTGGAGATTCGTTTTTTGAAGCGATCAAGGTGGAATCTTTGGAACCGATCCAAGGGAGTCGACAGAAAACTGACGGCCCATGCCTGGGTGGTGCTCCCATGGTGATGTTCCGGGACGAAAAGAGAACCCAGTCAAATGGAGAAAAGATTCCGAGGTACAATGGCTGGGTATACAATGAAAGCCCCCGAGAGCAGCAAGAATCGAGCTTCAGATCGGCGTTGTATTGGCCATATGCTCTGTGTCCAAGGCCTGAGCACTATTTTCAATTAGGCTCTCAGTTTCCAACAATAAAATCATACGTACATGAGTATTTTGAACATTCTTTATGGATCACATCTTTGCTGTATATCGAGTGAATTTGGCCAGACCGTACAGTGTGGAACAATCTTCTCCCAGTTCGGGGAATGAAAATGACAATGGATCTAACTCCGTAAGCTCCAACGGAGCTGAGTAGTGTCTTCCAAGGTTGAACTAACCTATACCAGCAAGTATCTGCCCAGATGCTCCGACCTAAATTCGATTGGGAAACCGTGTGGACCCTATCCCGGCCTCTACTCCACATCGTCTTAGGGCTCGAGTTTCCATTCGTAGTTCAATCACCGAGCTCACGAACAATTTCTGTGATCCGTTGAGGGTACAACCTGTAGCAATGACAAACTGTAAATGTCAATTTCGTGCAATTTCGTGCGTTCGGAGAAATAGTGGGGCACTGGACATATGCCATGTTCATATTTTCACTCCATCAAACCCCGATGCGTCGGAACATCGGAAAAGTACCGGTCGATGTAGGACACGTTCTGTTAGCCGTTTATATCTCCGATATTCTGATGGAATGATCGTTTAGTTGAATCGTGAAGGAGCTCTTGGGGCCCAAAGCACTGCAGTACATGTATCTTGTCCGTCATAGCGATAAGGAGAAAGAGAGAAAGCAAACGGAGGGCGATATATCTAAGAGGAACATTAATTAGGAAGAACGAGAAGATATGACAGAAATATTGGTACATACTATATCTGGCTCCTAGGAAGTTATAGTCAGGCGCATGTGGACAGCAACCAACACACCACCATTACAACTTATCTGAGCACTCTGCATCCTCGAGAGAAACAGTCTCCTCAAGTTGGCCCATGGCAAGAGTTTATCTTACTTCTCTACCTGCATAAGCAAGAGAAAATTTGATCGGAATATCAGCGAGTAACATAGTAAGATTAAGTGGTTGCTTGATAATGCGAGGCCGGGTCTCTCCCACGATGCAAGTAACACTGATGGCACGGCGCCTAGACAAGACCCGCACACTGTCAGAAACTGAAGTATTTGCCTTTCCTTACTTGAAGGCCCTAGATAGGCAACATATCTCGATGTACCAGGTAGCGCTCCTGCCCCCCGGGAGGTCCCTATAGGGCCAGGGCAGCCCCTCCGCTGACAAACCCATCCGCTGACTTGGACGCCGGTGGAGAAACCGGCCTTTTGTGCCCTCGATGTGACATCTACGACCTCAAAGACGGTGAACATGTCAACCACCAAAACTCAGGTAAAAGTTGCATGTCTATCTTGGTACGAGTAAATTTCAACACTGGCTGATCCTAAACTAACCATCGACAGCCGCTCGAGCAAAACGCGCTGTAGCGGGCAACACCCATGCGCAACTGTAAGTAGATCATATGATGTTCTTAGCTGTCACATTGCGATATTCGCTGCAGACTTCCCTGACCATGTGTCTCAGTGCATCGCGAACGAGCGGGAGTGCCGCTACCGCCCGAGTAAGCGCGGTGGGGCGCGAAGGGGCGAGCGATATCAAAATGCAAAGCAACGAACCCATGCCATCAGCTCGCAGACTCCCGAATTCTCTTATGGTTCATCACATGATAGCAGTATGTTTCTTTTTTGATGGATGCTAAATAGGGCCATACTCACTCTCTGGAAGGCTCCTTGGGAGATAATATCGTCGATCTTATCTACCCCTTGCATGAAATTCGAGATGTTGACAACTTCGTCGACACAGGTATTCCGTCCGATATGAACCCAAACGCAGACCAGGGGATATCCAGTGGGCCTCCTGGTCTGTTAATGCTAAGGGCATATCGATCGGATGCAGATCTGTATGTTCCTGCCGTGGACTCTAGTCTTGGGGACATCACTCATCTTTTGATTCCAGGCTGAATGCGTACTATATTTTCATCCACCCTTATCTTCCTTTGTTGCCACCTCCTGATGTGCCTCGCACTACTGATTGCCCATGCTCGGTCCCAGTGACGGAGATTGAGCCACACCACTCATGTCTACCATTCCGGCCCAAGTCCCCACTGGGTCTGGCGTTGATGGCAATTCTGGCATTGGTCCCTCTCTCAGACGAGTTGGACCCCATGCGAGAGGCAGCGATTGCTTTGCGCAGATCTTATTCAAAAATGTACGTGCAGGCTACTCTAGAGTCTATCGAGAGCTCTACCAGTTATGATGACGCTGGCCCGCACGGCTCTTTTAGCCCTTGTCTACCCCCAGTCCTTGATGGTATTCTAGCCCTCCTCCTGCTAGCGGTTTATGAGTTTTCCCAGAATAGCAACAGGAAGCGGATGCGCTCTCATGCTCATCATGCGTTGACTCTTGCAATGGACCTGTCGCTTCATACTCCTGGTTCTGATTTGGACTCCGAAGTTAAACAAAGGGTTTGGTGGATGACTGTGCGTTCAACATTTCCCATGGCTCTACAAATTGTCTAACGTTCTATGAAGATGTTCCTGGTGTATCAGTCTGCAATATTGAACCATTCGGTAAGACTATGTGGCTAAATATCATCCCCATCCCTTGGTCGCTAAAGCTGCACTAGTCTCCTATTGTCCTTATGAACGACCAACGTATCTCAACCCCTTTCCCCGTTTTCGCTGGCTGCCGTGAGGTAAAATTATTTTCTCGTGTCTTCGTTTGTCAGGATGGATAGTTAATTATGTCCTAGGTTATACCGGCCTTGATGAAAGCACAAGACGTACTCCTTAAGACAACCGATATTCACAAGACGCTGAAGAAAGGCAATATCACAGGCTCCCACGAGTCCATTCGCCAGCATATTACTGAACTTAACTCTTACGTCCTGACGGTAGCGGCTGATCTGAGCTGCTTTCAAACCGTTAAAACTACAGGAGGTGTTGATGCATCAGCTGCCCACAACCTCTTCCTAACAGGTCGATTTTTGATCCACACGTGAGATTCCCTTTTCTTGATATCGTTCTGTATAACTGCTGAACCGCATCGACTGTAGTGCCAGGATAAAACTACACCGATTCCGAGCATTTGGAGATTATCCGGTGTTCCTCGACAAGTTTTGCGATCTCAATTCGCTGAACAGCTCGATTAATAGCGCGCAATTATCCGAGTTTCCCTCAGGCTTCTCACCGGCACACCTGGAAGACGTCGATTCCATATTCCCATTCACTGAACAAGAATCTACTAATATCTGTCTTAAATCCGCACTGGTTCTGTCCCGAGTCCTTCGGAATCTGGAATGGCCAAATCCATCGTGTTCGGAGATGAAGCCCAGCGAAGTCACTGTGGGGTGTTCAATGCCTACATTGCGTCATCAATACCCACGCTCTCTGCCGTACATGGCCTGCTGTGGGATGCAAAGTTGCTATGTTCTCATCATGCTGTTGCAAAAGGTTAGAGCATCGCTGGACGCCGGTAACTTTGCGAGTTATTATCACCTCCCGGACCAAGAGCCTGGGTCTGAAATGGAGGATGCAGAGAGGCTGATTGAGGAACTCCGACATGGCGTCAAATCGGTATGTGAGTTTATGAGTTCTAATGCCATTTTCGAGGGGTTCAGGGATATGGCTCGTGAAGTCGAAAGTATTTATGAAGTTTCGTTTCATAATTGAATGTTAATAAAGCTGGCTATATCTAGTCAACAAGCTGAAATAACCACTTCAGAATGTTCATAGACCTGGTCGTGTGGCCATACTTTTATTCTCCGTCGCGTTCTACTTCCTTTCTTTCAAGGTTTACGTCCTCGTGTAGGTGTTGGGTAATATTCATGGGGCCGACATAAAGTCCAATGGTCATCCCACGACCGTGTTATTTACAGCAAGTTTCCAAGTCAGGTCCAAGTGACCCAAGACGACAGAAACAAGAAGTTTTGATTGGGACATCAGCCACCTTAACAGCAAGATCAAGTGCCTGCTTGATAATGTGCGCCTCAGGCTCACGGCCCAGACGCACAAGGCATTCGTGATACCCATGCAATGCCCAGACATTGTTAGGATGCTGATGGGCGCGAGTAAGGGAGTCATCGAATCCGAGATCCTCAGCATACGCCTGAGCAGCCTCTTCCACATGTCCTTGCTCCAACATCAAAGCAGCATATGCATGTCGCGTAGGCACCATCCAGCCCCAGGGCTCGGTGTATCTGAGCGAGTCATCGAAATGGATCGCCTTCCGCAGGCTCTCGAATGCTTGTTCATATTTACCCTGTCGATACTGGATCTCGCCGTCCAGCATAGCATCTGAAACCTTCAGGACGTCGGAAATCAGGTTCGGGTAGTCCTTGCGAGTGGGAGGGATTGTCTTTGCGGCCGCGCGATATAGCTCTCGCTCCTTGTCTGCGTTTTCAAGGTCGCCCATGGCAGCCAAGGCAATACCTTTACCATAATGGATCATAGTGGTGGTCACGCAGTACAAGGATTGATCTTCAGGCAATGGGAGATTCTTTATGTCTTCCCACATTCCGAAGCGAATATAGACGTGGACTCTGACGGCCTTGAAAAATTCCATCCAATCTGCTAGTGGTGGAGATTCTACTCGCAAAAGCTCATCAGTGATAGATGCTTCCATCCGATCGGTGGCTTCAAGAGCGATCCTGCGCTGCCCACACAACATTGCAGCGTAGATGAGAGAGTGGTAGTTGTGGAACCGATAGAAACTGTAGAAGTTCTTGGCTCCATTCTTTGCCAAATACTTCTCGTCTGCATTGACAGCGGCGGTGTTAGAATCAATCGAACGCCTGTAGTCGCCGACGAGGACGTCGATGTGAGTTGGCATATGGTGAATATGCCCGGCGTCCGGGACAAGGTGACGCAATCTATCAGCTCCGGGAAGCGTGATTCCAGGGATATTGGACATTTCCATAAAATGGATCCAGAGATGAAGAATGCCCGGGTGGGTGTCGGAAGCCCGATTCGCGAGGGCCGAATCGAATATCGCCCGGATTTTGTGGACAGGGGACGACTCGATAGGAGCGCCACTTTTGACTGCATACATTTTTCGAAGAGCGGTATGCATTAACGCATCAATGTATAAAGTCGTGACGTCCATAACATGGGTTTCCCGGTGCTGTTCGAAGACTTCCTCCATAGCAGCGGCATAGGACTTATCAAGAGGTGAAAAGTCAGAAACCGGCTCGTTGACGGGAAAGCGGGTTTGGATTGCTTTGATCAAAGCTCGCTCCACTGGCTTGATATTCTCTTGGTCGGCTAACTCCTCAGCTTTCCTCGATGTGTAATAGCAAATCTTGAAGCTATTCCTGAGATCTGTCGAATCGAACAGCTGCCAAGTCTTGTTGTAATTAGGCCCAGTGGCATAGCTGAGCCCCCAGTAGGCCATTGGACAGGTGGGGTCGTGGGCAAGAGCTTGCTTGAAGCAGTTGAAGCTCTCCTCGTGGTTGAATGCGTACGACCAGATAAGGCCACGGTCAAACCATATCTGAGCATCTTGGCTTTTAGTACTGATAGGAAAGCTGTGAGTGCCCAAGTCAAAGTATGGTTTGGCCGGTGAGATTGGTGAAGGAAGGGTGTCGAGTTTGAACGACATTTTGGTGATGAAGCAAGCAGTTTTGGAAACAAACGAGGCAAAATGTGTGGTTACTTGTCCTGATGGCTATCAAGGGAATAGTTTTATAGACAGAGAGGAACTTGATTAATATAAATGAGGTAGTTACAATTGCATATTAGAAGAGCTTGGAAGTCCAGGGTCATGCCATTATGCCATTATGCCATTACCAAGGATCTCTTGCCTCAATGTGATTCGCTCTCGGCGTTTGATCCACGCTTGCCTTGTCGTACTCACTGCCACACCATTCCTATTTCGTATCTACCTTGTTTTTTACTAGATGGGGAACGATCTGTTATATGCTTCTACAATAGGCTCCAAGTTCTATCAGTTACTGTACCTAAGAGAATACTAGGGGTGGACTAGTCGTTTCTGGATGGCTTTGGGTAAGGTAGCCTAGGTATGTTGAACCTATTGACTTATCTACAATAGACCTCATATGTTTCAAAAGCTCACTGAAGCCTCAGCCAATTCTTCTTCATCCGTTCAGCAAAGCTGAAGAATTTGGCGATTCCCACCGCAGCTTCTACATGTCCTTCCGGGTCTTTCACTTCCTCTGGAAAAGCGATGCCATTAGCATAAAGTCCTTGGACCCTCTCAGCCCTGTCACCGTAATGGAACCCCGATGAACGCATGTCAAATGTGAGCTCCTCTCCAGCCGGTTGTCCGTCAATATATAGTGCCGGTAATGGCGAACGTGTGTATCCAATTGCATAAATAATATAGGTGCAACGAGGTAAATGTTCTCGAAAAGCCAAATCTTGGTTTTGGCTCAAATCAACTTGTTCTATGATTTCTGGGTCTGGGTCATTTTCCATGGCTTCCTTGGCCCATTCTGCGGTGCTGCCTTTGAGCCCGGTGTTATCGAAAATAATACCGTTGTCGACATACTTGGCGTATTTGATTGGTCTGCGGCCAAAATGGACAATTTTGATGTCTCGTTCTTTGGACTTCGCACTTTCGTAAAGATTTTTGCAGCACAAGATGCCGGAATGAGAGTTGCCAATAACCGCCACCACCGACTTACCGTCCTTTGGAAGAGCGGATGGTAGATGAGAGCGAAGCATACACTCGTCCAGATCAAGTACGGTCAGATCTTTATTAAACGGGTAATGCATACTGGATCTCTGGGGTTGAGAACCGGTACACATAAAGAGTCGAGTGGTCTTAAAGCTCTGGTTAGAGGTTGAGACAGTCCATATGCCTCTCTGACATGAAATTAGCTGAGACTTGCAGACTGGGTTGAAAACCACCCACATTCAAAGAAGCCTTCTCGACTGCACCTTCAACGTTTTGGACCTCAGAAGGCTCTAACAGCCCATGTACAAGCATAAGGACCATGTCTCCGGCAAAACTGAGCTGGCAAGTCTTGTCTCTGTTCATAGATTCAAGTTTGGTCACAGCGTTAGGGGCAGGAATAGATCTTATGATTGAAGCGCAAACGGGAGAACTATAGATCGCCTTCAAATAATCACGAATCTTAGTGTTACTGCATCTGTCAGTAAAGATATGTGCAAGCTTCGGAAACTGACTCACGATGATATCTCTCGGTATACAGTGTTGAGTCTTCCTCCCTCGAAGGTCCTGTCAATCCATAAAATCGGGTTGAGACCTGCATCGCACAAAGCTGCGAGGGTTGCCAGCCCCCCGGGCCCAGCTCCTATGACAGTAGCTTCATAGGTAATACTCTCCATTGGAAATAATAAGATAGAGGTAATTATCCGTGGACTCTGTAAGAAGTTCTGCAAATGTGAATTCCATTGTTATGGCACGACGTCATAATTTCTGATATGCAGAAGATCCCCACTCGGTCTCCACCGGTGTTTTCCGGCGTTCGTTCCCGGCGATTGCTTCGGCGACGGAATCGAGGTCCACGGTACCTTCTTGACTTATCCAATAAGCTCTCTCATCGCACTCTGTTCGGGCATACTATCGAACTTTTTAGTTCATATCGATCACCAAACAGAACTCGTGATTTAACTCTAGCTTCAAAGCCTGCAGAATATACGCAAACCACCCTCAAGTCTCATAAAACCTAGGTTCGATGTTTGTTTTACCTTTCCGCTGATACCTCGTTCGCATACAACGCACTCTAACCGGCCCTTACATTCTTTTTACAAAAAATACAGCATTCTTGCAGTACCTGATGGAGTTCGTTGCCACAACCCTCTTTCTGTACACTGGTGTTGTTCTATTGGCACCCAAGCATGTGCACAATCACGAACCCGGCACAGCATTAGTCGACGCCGACGAGTTTCCTGCGGACAATTCCCACGTGCTGCGCAGTCGTTAGGTCACGCGGATCCGAGTCCCTATTATTGACTAGAATCCCATCCAACTCGACCTTCACCTCTTCCTCCCACAACGCCCCCACCGGCAACCCCGTATACCTCACAGGCAAACCAGGAGCCGTCTTCACAACCCTCATCCTCAGACCTGTCAAAGTACCTCGCAAATGATTGTCCGCCGCCTTCCCATCACCCCGCGACCCACACGATACAATCCCCGCTGACTTCCCCTTCCGCTTGGGAAGCAGATAGTCTAGCGCATTCGTCAGACTGGCCGGGATACTCCAGTTATACTGGGGCGTGGCAAAGATAAATGCGTCGTAGTCGCGGACGATGGCGGACCAGGCGCATGTGTGGTTTTGTGTAGTGTGGTGTTGGGTTGTCGGCGGGATGACGGATTCGTCGTAAAGGGGAGGGATTGTTTACCTAGATCAAGGATCGTGAAGGTTACGTGGCGGGGATCGGTATCGATGGTTTCTGGGGAGGTTGGGGAGGGGTTGTTCATGGGGAGAGTTGGGTCGTTGTTTAGGACGTCAGACGTATTGGATGCTGGTTTAGCTGAGGCGTGGGGAGCGTGTGCTGCTGGTCACGATGGTAATGTGTTTGGGAGGATGTTGAGTGTTAATCTGTTCTGTAGAGGGAATGAAATCCAGGAATTGATTGTCTGGAGAGTTAAAGGTTAGTTTGGAAGGTGAGTCCTAGCTTCCAAGGGAGGTTTGTAGGATTTAAGTTGACGAGGTCCGCGGATCCGCGCAGGTGAGCTCTTGTGGGTCGGAGATTCGGAGATGGTCCACCTGATGCGTCAAAAATCATACATGTACTCATGGGTCTCTACTAGTAAATACCAATTATTCCTTTTTATTTTCTTCATTCGTATCAAAGCCCAATTGATATCAAATTGCAGAGGTCAGCTCAATTCTTTTTTTGTTGAAGCCAAACTGGGGATCAGGTCTTTTGGTCATTTGGCCCTATTTTAGTCTGACCGGGGTATGGCCGCCCTTCTAATACTGTTGTCCCAGTCATTCTGTGCTCCTTGGATGAACCTTCAAGCTATGTACTGGACCAAAACACTCATACATATCGATGATACGATTTGGAATTCACACGACTGTTCTTTGTCAAGTTTTGGGCGTATGGAGCGTGCCATTTTTTTGCGTTTATTTCCATGAATTCTCGCAAGGGTCACCACTCAAGACGCTAGCCCCCCACTAAGTAGGAGCCGACTCAGCCTCGCGTCCCTCGCATCTCAATAAAAGCGAACCGGTTAAATTAATGCAAAAGAACCATGTAACCTCAGCATAAACGGTGTGTTTCAGGGGTCAGACTTAATCTCCTGCGTCTTATCATGATATCCGGGGGGGATTAGCTGAGTCTATATGTGGCCCTTGTCCTACTACGGAGGGCACCCATACCGGGAAGGCACACGTACACAGCCTCGTACTTTGTTCGCACTTCGATCGTTAGCCACAAAGTTCTCTTCCCAGAAACGGCAATAAATGGCTATTTTCTAAGTGGATGTGGATATCGATGGCTATCCCCTCGTCCACAGGAAGCAAAGGATGATCCAATTTAATCAGAGCAATAGATTACTACGAATACGTACTAGGTATGTCTAGTGTGGGCCCCAGTTATAAAGGATACTCGGGTCAAAATTGACATGGGTTGAAAACTCTCTCTCCCTACAGTCTATTATCTACCAGTTGTTCGGATTCACAATGGGAAATTTCGAAATATTCGACTGGAAACTAACATTCTACGACTTGCTGCACGGCCTCTTCCTTTTGCTTGCTACCTATTGGGCTGGATGGATTGTTTACACGCGGGTGTTCCACCCACTCGCACGATTTCCAGGTCCATTCTGGGCCTCTGTGTCACGAGCCTGGATTGTGCGCTCCGTGATTCGCGGCAATCCCCACGAAACTCAAAGGTTGCTGCATGCTCGGTATGGTACGATATTCTCCACCCAGTTCAAGCTTGTGCTCTTTTAAGCGTTGTTGACTAGGCCATATTGTGCGAATTGCCCCAAATGAGCTTTCGATAAGCGACCCCGAGGCCATCAAAATCATTTATGGAGTGAATTCAGGCTTTATAAAGGTCAGCAAATAAAAAGAGAAAAAAGAGGGGGAAGAAGTGCCGTTGGCTTCAAAGAAAGGAAACTGACTTTTTGGTAGAGCGATTTCTATCTGGCTTTTCGCGCACCATATAGTGAGATATCTTTCTTCAGGAGCATGAGCATTGTTGACCAGAACTAAAATAATTTGCCCAACAGCCCGATATCCAGATCATTTTACATCAACAGATGAACAAGTCCATGCTCAGCGGCGCCGCATCGTGAACGGCGTGTATACTATGCAGAGCATTCTTCAGTCAGAGCCCTACATCAATAAATGCACAGAAGTTTTACTACAGCAACTTGAAGATGTTGCAGACGCCAAAGCTTCTATTGACCTACTCGAGTGGACACGAATGTGAGCAATGCTATGAATTTCATTATTATCGATATCTAACAGTAGAGTAGGTACGCTTACGATGTTATTGGCGAGCTTTACTTCAGCAAAATGTTCGGTTTAATGAAAGCAAGAGGCGACCATCTTGGGATAATGAAGTCTACTGATACACTGATTCCGGCCATGGCCATTTCAGCTGTCATGCCATCATACCTCCGATCTTTCTTCATGCTTGTTGGGGTGTTGTTTGCCGAGACCCGCAAGGCCCTTTCTGCCTTGAATGACCTGGCGACCGCAGCGGACTCTGCTGTTCAGAGTCATGTTCAAGCGTCGAGTTCTGATGACAGTGTGATTCGACGTACTGATATTATATCTAAAGTATTTAACATTCATCGAGATCAAGGTGAGAAGCTTGATTTCCAGATCGATGACGTGAAGCTCGAGGCCTTCGGAGGATAGTAAGTTTGATTGATACCCGGAGCAAGAATCAAGTAAGCTGAGAGCTTTTTAGTTTTGCTGGGAGTGATACAACAGCAATTCACCTGTCCACGACTTTATACTATATCTTGAAGAACCCGGGAGTCTACGCAGCCCTCAACAACGAGATTGTTCAGGCCACACAGCGTGGCGAGTTGAGCTTTCCGCATATATCGTACCACGAAGCGAGCAAACTGCGTTACTTGAGCGCGTGTGTTAAGGAAGGCGCTCGCTTGCATCCTAGTGTGGCACTTACAATGCCCCGAAAAGTACCATCAAATGGTCGCAGTATTTCGGGGCAGTGGATTCCCGGCGGCGTCCGTGTGGGAATTAACCCGACTGTCGTGCAACTCGACAAAACAGTCTTTGGAGACGATGCGGAGGAATACAACCCGGATCGATGGCTGAAGCCAGATGCCGATAAGATGAATAAATACATTCTCCAGGTAAGTTAATCCAACTAAAGCTTAGAACGTGTGTTGACCGTCTTGGTTACAGTTTGGAGCTGGGTCAAGAATGTGTATGGGAAAGAATGTAAGTGCAAGCACTCTGCCATAAAATCTAGGCTCTAGGTTGACCGTTGATGAGATATCGCTGTGCGAACTTTATAAGGTCATCCCAGAGCTGCTTCGTTCATACCGCCTTGAATTATCAAGCCCAGAGATGGGTCTAGAGACCAGCGGGTTTTGGTTCTACAAGCCAGCGCCCATGCACATCCGCGTCTATCGAAAGTAGCGGAAACGACATGTTAAAACGTCTGGGAAAGCTAAATGACCACTCTGACTTGTGGGTATATTTCTTACAGTCATCGGCTCGTGATTCTCATTTGTTGATCCCAATTTTATTCTTGATCCGGGGGGGGACCTGGGTCTACCTCTTATATTTGAGATATCACAAGCTCAACGCAAGACATGAAGAGGAATCACCGTTATTGAACGCACCATCCCGAAAGAGCTGTCTCACTCAATTTTTGCTGCTGTGGGCAGGAGTGACGCAGTCATTTGTTTAAACGGACATTCAGCTTACAAGCATCAGCGTGTAGTTATCACAGAATAAATGACTCTAAAGGCTATACCGATTTGGGAATAGCTAGAGCTACCTAGGTATACTTGGAAATAAAATCTGATTAGATGCAAAGCATCGTCGGGTAACTAAGCATTAAGTGATCACTGAGTAATTCTGTATGATTACTGAGCAACACTGATTACCTACCTAGGTAGGTACCTCCAGGGCTAGGGGATGATTAGGCGACGCCCAGCGAGCACCTGGGCAGGTCACGTTGATTAACTATATCGTGGCCCGTGATCCGGTCAGGGTACTTAGGGACGTGCTCAGTTTTACTCAGTGATCAAAAAGCGGCAAGAGGTGGGCACTAAAACGGAAAAGGAAAGGTCTCGAGCCAGGCATTATCCGTTACATACGTAAATGCCTAACAAACGAACCAGCCACAACCGCGCCATGATGCACCCCTTATTCTCTACGCTCATGACATGACCCGACCACCAAAACTCTCCATCATCCTAGAATCACTCGCCATACGCGAGGATGTACATCGGCCGTTCCGACATTAAACCCCAGGCACGAAGATGAACCCGTTTCAGCAGTACATCGAGGACAACCAGCTCAACCAGCTCAACCAGATCACGACCGTAGACACGATCTTCTTCTGGAAGATCAACTCGGACTTCGGTGAGTTCTGCCAGTGGTACAGGTCCGACTTCGTGTGTGACGATGAGGCTTTTGCAACTGCGGAGCAATACATGATGTACAAGAAGGCCATGTGTTCGGCGACAGCAACATGTCGGAGAGGATCCTGCGCTCGTCGTCGGCCAATCCACGCAAGCACAAATCGATGGGGAGGAAGGTCGCGAACTTCGACGAGGTTATCTGGGAGTCCAGGAACATGAACGTGGCGATCAACGGCAACTACTGCAAGTTCGCGCAGAACACTGACCTCATGAAGCTGCTCCTGGGCACCGGGGACAAGATGATTGTGGAGGCCAGTCCTATGGATCGGATCTGGGGCATCGGCTTCGACTCGACGCTCGCCATGTCGAACGTGGGGAGATGGGGTCAGAACAGGCTGGGAAAGAGCCTCATGACGGTCAGATCTATGATCAAGGACGTGCTCACGAAGATGCCTCCTGGAGTTCGGGTCCAAGATCCCAGTCGACCAACGTCTCATCGCCCTCTGCTATCACTGTTTGTCGACGACTACCATGACGCCTCCAACTGAGAGTGCTGTTCGGAACGGAACTCGGATCATGATCACGACCTGCAACGACTGCATGAAGCGGCATGTGCTAGCGATTGGCACTGTGGATCAGAACACCTTCACGACCATGATAAGGTCCCTGCCCGCGGAGACGAAGACGTGCATACAGGCCAACCCTACCTCGAACGATGCTCCCTACACGGTTGTCCACCCCGACACGCTCAAGCTGCTAGACTTAGACGGCTGCATGATCAGCAAGTTGCGCGGCTTCAGGGACCAGAACGGAGAATTGATCTACAACTGGAAAAGCACCTGATCATCCACTGTAACCTCCAAAACGATCTGGAGTTCGAACACCGAGTTCAACCAGACTAGCTGTAATCACACCTTGCCCAGGGCGTGATCGCGATCATGGATAAGCAGACGTGGAAGGATGGCGCCACCTACGTGACCACCCTCAAGAACGTCGTGATGGAGTACGCCGGGCGCAACGACAAGCTCACGACCGTCGTCTGTATGGGATGCCAGACCAACTACACGCCTGCCTTCACGGAGATCAGGGGGGATCGAGCACTGCGGCAGCCACAAGATCTGGAAGTTTGCCTACCCTCTCGGATTGGAGATTTGTTCATCTACATCACATGCTACACGTGCGCGGAGGAGAATCCGAAGAGGGTCACGGATAAGGATGGGGTGTTCCAGAGCTACACGGAGGCGTGCAAGAACGGGCAGGAGATGTCGGACACGAGTCCTGAGACCAATCCGTACCTGTATCACCAGCAGACCGTAATCTGGGGCCCAGCCTCGAACTTGGTCGCGATTTTGTAGCGTATTCCTGTTCATCTAATATTGCATGACCACGGATCAGAAGCGCAGTCGAAATCGAGTTTGCAGAATCAGCCACAGCTCTATACAACGGGACCTCTCTATCTTCTCGCCTGCATCCACGAGTCCACCTTCTTGCGGTAGTCCCCGTACAAAATCTTGTTGCAGAACATGCTCGTTATCAGGTAGTTACTGTGACATAGAGACCTGCTTCTCTCCACGGTTGGAATCGCGTGAGGAAGCATGGACGTCGTCATCTACACATTGTCGTTGGTGTAGTCGATTACGTGGACTCCCGCGTACATGCCCGGCTTCATTGTAGCCAGTCTCACCTTGGCCTCTTCGCAGATGACAATCACGTCATAAGCGGGTGACCTATAAGTGCTGCAGACCTCCTTTCGATGGATGCACATATTGAACCGATTGTCCTATTCTTGAACGAGTAGGGGTAAAGTGATGCTACGTGCTGAGCATCGTACATATGTCAATATCAACTCTAATGGCCGGCTCTCAGCCCTCGAAGATCCCAATACTAATCCCACGCTCTGAGAGTCAGGTGCTATTATTGATTATCTGATCGACAAGTACCACACCAAGAGCCGACTGAGCTACGGCTTGTCTGGAGAGAAAGCAGGGGCTTCATTTTCAGCCAGGGCCCTTGTTATAGCCAGGCTAGTTGGTTTACAAACACGCATCCGGAGGAAACCGTCCGCTATCGAGAGACGAGGTAAGCTTTGCGACAGCCCTGGAGGTGTGTTCTATTCGGTCTTGAAAGAGCAGGACTAGTCCAATATCAGATCACCACGCGCATGTGGCTTTTGTGCCGCGACAGCATGCGGCACCAAAGTGTCTTGGTGATGAGTTTTATGCCAAGTTCCCGGCTATGGAGGCGTGGCCAGGCGTGAAAAAGGTTTCCGAGGGTCAAGAGCGGGCTAGTAAAGACAGAAGATGCAAGAGACTGAAGAATTCTGGGTTATATGGTTAGACCTGCACATGGATACCCTTTCGAGAACAGATGATATACCGATACACAAGATAGCCTCCTAAAAGACATGTCAGGCACAAAAAGCAAGGTTACCCAAGCTGTACCCACATTCATACATATTCTGTTTGCAAGATGTTCACACACTGGGCTAAAGCATGATTAGAAGGATTTCCTACGAACAGAACTTGGTCGGGAGCCTCTTCCAGTTATCATCTGCACTGTTTTACTAATTATAGTATGTAAAAAAAACATATACTCGGTCCAACGCAGGGCCTGACTCACCGGGCCGAGTGAGTCAATTCTTGTAGTATAATAGGTGTGGCAAATGGAGCGTGGTGAATAGGGCTACCCAACCAGGTTATGACTGATGGAATTAAATGTAGAACTATCAGATAAGATCGACCACAGCATCCAACAGTTCTTCTCTGCTCCTTCACCTCTAAAAGATAACACCATAAAGACTCTCTCTCTTAGTTTCTTCACTTACAGTTGCCGCTAAAAATTAGCTCCCAAACGGCCAACCCTTAATTTCTACCTTAATTAACCCGCCGACCGTAGATGATGGTGTAGCGTCATCAATCAGAATAAAATATAAAGAAACTTGAGAACAAAAGGTCTCGAGTAAAGAGTCCGCTGTTGCTAACAAACTGTGGCGCTTGGGTTCCGATCACTATAGGGTGCCCTGGGTATGAATATTGAAATCCTGAAAGTACGACAACCCTCCAATCAGATCGCATGCGCAAGAATGTCAACGTGCCTCACTCCAGTATTATTCTCACAGTGCTGACGAAAAGTTCTAGATTCATAAGCCAGCGTTCGCGGCCCAAACCTTAATCTGCTTCCATAACTCGGGGACCAATACATCCCGAGGCCTTGGTAAGCCCCCCAGTCGGGATCTCGGGAAGCCGGGTGGAGCCCACTGTAGATCGGGGATCTCGGGGTCCGCCCGCCCTTGCCATTACCTATCTCAGGAATAGTGCCTACCTATCGATCCATGGATAGGTTCAGCCCAGAGCCTTTGTCAGCAAAATATCTGGGGAACTTATTTTTATCAAAGGCCGGGGTTGCATACGTCGAAACGATGCAAATCTATATAACAAACCCACATTCTAGACCTTGAAGATGTAGTATAAAGTGTGTGAACCATGCACATACGTGGAGACATTGCATACTCGAGTTGACAAGAGCAATCCGAATCTGAACTCATTGACCATGGAAGCTGAGACTCATGCTAGCACCGACCTGGAGAGGAACGACGGCCGGTTCTTGATGAACCAGTCTGTTAAGGACTTCTCCTGGAGCGGGCTTACAGTAACGGTAAAGGATCGCGAAACGAGACAGGCAAGGGATCTTATCTGCGATATCACTGGTAATGTGAAACAAGGTACGTGTGATGTGGAGAGTGATGTTACGGTTCCTAGGTATCTGAGTTGCTGATGCGATTATGACGATAGGGGAACTCGTGGCCCTGATGGGGCCTTCGGGATGTGGAAAAACAACCCTTCTTAATGTGCTGGCGCGTCGGTCGCCAGGTGCTGCCAAAGTGCTCGGTGACAGCTACGTGAACGGCACCAAAGTTGATGCTGCTTCTTTTGGGCGCATGACATCGTACGTTGAGCAGGAGGATGCACTTATTGGGTCGTTGAGCGTTTGGGAGACATTGAGATTCGCGGCGGATCTCTCATTGCCTAGGTAAGTAATGCGGTTATGTATGTCTTATTTTGCTGGCAGTGTGCTCATGTGATCTTAATAGTTCGGTGTCAAAACGCGAGCGCATGGATCGGATCCGAACTCTCTTGGAGGCGTTTGGAATTCAGAAGCAGGCTAATACCATTGTCGGGACACCGATCCGGAAGGGTATTAGTGGTGGTCAGAAGAGACGGGTCAGTGTGGCTAGCCAGCTGATCACTTGCCCAAAGATACTGTTTTTGGACGAGCCGACTAGTGGTCTGGACTCCACGGCCAGCTTCGAGGTCATCTCGTATGCTAGGGAATTGGCAAAGTTAAACAATGTGAGTCTAGTCCCTTATTTAAGGTCTTTAAGATCTTCAGATAATGGGCAGAACAATACTAATGACTTTAGATCATGATAATTGCTAGTATCCACCAACCCTCAACGACCACGTTCCAGCTCTTCGACAAGCTTCTTCTCTTGTCAAATGGACGAATATGCTACTTCGGCCCTGTCCAGAATATCGAGACCTACTTCCGCGGGATCGACCATCCCATTCCCGGGAATACCAATCCCGCAGAGTTCCTTCTTGATATCGTTAGCTCGGACTTCAGTAGTGGCAAAGAGTCATCCCAGAAACGTGTCAAGGAGATCCAGCATGCGTGGGCAGCATCCACGGAGGCAAAAGCTATTACAAGACAAGTCTCCGAGAGAGCTCAAGTCGCCGAGAAGGATACCAATCAAGTTATGATCAAAGATATGGCTCGACCTGGTCCTGTCAGGATTACAACCGCCCTACTCCATCGATCGTTTATCAAAAGCTATCGCGATGTTGTTGCTTATGGTATTCGTATTGTGATGTATCTTGGTATGTATCCCGTGATCATGTCTATATACCATCCCTAAATATCTAACAATTTATAGGTCTCGCTATCATGATGGGCACAGTATGGCTGCGGCTACACACTTCGCAGGAGTATATCCAACCTTTCGTCAACGCAATTGTAAGCCCCGCCCTTATCATCGCTAATAAACACCGGCTAATGTGACACAGTTCTTTGGCGGGTCATTTATGTCCTTTATGGCAGTCGCCTACGTCCCGGCTTTCCTCGAGGACCGCGCCACCTTTGCCAAAGAACGGGCTAACGGCCTCTACGGTGCAACACCCTTTATGGTCTCGAATTTCCTCATCGGCCTGCCGTTCCTCTGTATGTTACACACATTCCCTAAGTCTCGCATCTCTAACCGATCATACAGTCCTGATCTCAACTTTATTCTCGATTGTCTCATACTGGCTCTCGAACTTCCGCCCCGCCGGCGACGCCTTTTTCACCTCGGTTATGTGGATTTTCCTAGACCTAGTGGCAGCCGAGTCCCTAGTCGTCCTTGTGACAGCGATCTTCCCAAACTTCGTGATTGCTCTTGCGCTCGTGGCATTTGCTAATGGGCTATGGATGAGTGTGGGTGGATTCCTAGTAACCCCGACCATTTTGAATCCGTTTTGGAAATACGTTTTTCACTATATCGATTACCAGGTGAGATCGAACAACTCGTTTTTGGAGTTATTTGATCATTCTAACATTTGGCAGGCCTATGTTTTCCAGGGACTGATGGTGAACGAGTTCTCAGAGCGAATTTTCTCATGCGGTGATGCGTGTCAGTGCACGTATACCACGGACTTGGCTGATCAGTGCCAGATCCGCGGAACGGCCGTGTTGGAGACTTATGGCTACAAGACTGGTAGGACTGGAAAATGGGTCGGCATTCTCATTGGTATCATTGCGGTATACAGACTGCTCGGATGGATTGCGCTTCAACTGCGCAAGCATTAATCCTCCCCTCAGGCGATCTCATCGGAATAGAGATATTTGCCAGGGGAGATTACATGGATTTTCAGGGTACTTATCCAGAAAATCACATATTCAAGGAAATGAGATGGATACAAAGGCGCTTGTTTCTTTTTGTTGAATTGTCTGTTTTGTCGTTTTAATTATAGATTATAGATTTGCATTTGTATCATTAGAATATACCATAGATTTGTCAAAACCCGAATGTCTGTCATAAACTACAATCCGACTTAGCCACTCTCCCTCTGCCAAGAATTGCCCGCATAAGTCGCGTTTAATGAGCAAGTTAGGTGAAGTCAAGTCACGAGTGATAGTGGGATAAGCTCCCGAGGCCAACCTTAGGGAGGCCAAAAGAGCAAACCTTCCAAGGTTGGAATTAGGGCGCGCTAACCTAAGCAGATCCATGGATGCCCAGGTGGTCCACGGGGTCCACGGGGTCCACGGGGGCACGGCTCCCAGGGTGAGTCAACCGGCTTAGATAACAATCACGTGGGTGCTCAGAGAAGCGACTGCTTAACGGCGTGCTCAGTTTTACTCAGTGAGCAAAAAGCGGCAAGACGTGAGCACTGAAACGGGAAGGCAGACATTATATGTGCTCGTATTTTTGCCAGTCATTTCTTGCTAAAACCACGAGGCTTCAAAGAATGTGGGAAGCGAGACCCAACTTCCTTACCTCAGCACTATGTCGTTCCCTTCAGCTTCCCCAGAGGAGCTAAATATTTTTCCTGCCAGCAATAATTCTCCGAATGACCCCCCACTACCTACGAACTTGGCAGCCACGCTTCCCCGCCACGCGGCTGCGGAACCCCCCGAGCTCGAGCTCTCGCAGCTGTGTGACCTGCCGCCGCAGGAAAGTCCGCTGCAACAAGAGGTCACCATGTTCGAATTGTACCAAAGCCGGCATCGACTGCATCTTTCCCCCTCCCGGCCGTGCACCGCGGAAATCGAAGCGTCCACCGGACGCAGAACTGCTTTCACGGTTGCGTCGTTTGGAGGGTGTTATTGACCATCTTAGAGGCGGCGGAAATACGGAAGGTGCATCGACTTCGACTCAGGCGCCGTCTTCTACGACTGGATCTTCGACCAGTCGGAGCGAACCGACTGCGTCCACGTCTGCTTCGACTGAGTCACAGAACCAGGCTGGCGGCGGACGTGTCTGTCCGTTCGAAGAAACAGATCCGAAGAAACTTGCTACCAATAAGTTTGAGAATGAATTTGGGCGGTTGGTCATTGATGAAGGCCGGAGCCGATATGTCAGCAATCGGCTCTGGACTAGTCTTGGGGACGAGGTAGATATCCCTCATTTTCTTTTGCTACTCAGCGTGCTTTATACTGACATCTTTCAGATCGAGGAGCTACAAGATATTCTTGACCATTCATCGTCAGAGGAGGAGGATGCACCTTCACCAGAGTCTTCCCAGTCGGGCTCACACGACGGTTTCCTTTTTGGTTTCTACTCACTTTCAAAGTCTCTTCGAGAGTTTCATCCCCGGCGGCCAAGGTCTCAGTACTTTGGGAAACGTATCGGGAAAATGTGGCCCCTTTGATCACCATCGTACACCGACCGACTGCCAGGGAACTTTTTGCCGAGGCAGCAAGGCACCCAGATGGCCTGGACAAAAATTCAGAGGCACTGATATTTTCCATGTATCTTTGCAGCATTGTCAGCATGAAGCCAGATGACTGCTTGTTCCAGTTCGGGGAAGACCGAACTACTGCTGTCAAGCGGTACAGGTTTGCTACAGAGCAAGCGCTGGCAAAAGCCGGGTTCTTGAATACACAAAGCTTGGTCCTTCTACAAGCTGCTGTCTTATTCTTGGTCTGCGTGCGACGAGAAGATGATAGCAAGTTTGTGTGGTCTATGACATCGATCGTATTACGCCTTGCTCAAAGCTTAGGTTTACACCGGGATGGCAGCAATTTCGCTCTGAAACCGTTCGAAACGGAGATGCGGCGCCGATTATGGTGGCACATCTCGCTGTTGGATGTCCGCTCATCTGAAGACCATGGGACGGACCCGCTCATTCATGAGAGAATGTATGACACTCTATTGCCATTGAATATCAATGATGACGACCTGTCACCCGACATGGAAGAGCCTCCCAAAGAGCGAGAAGGCTGCACGGATGCTACATTCTGCCTTATTCGCTGTGAAATCACGAGTGCTTTGCGGAGAGCAAACTACGCTTGTCCCGGGGCCCAGTTTCGTGTACCGAGCAGTTTACCGCCCATAGATCGTGCTGGACGGATGATTCAGGTTATCAGTGAGCGATGTGAACAACGGTATATCAGGCACTGTGATATGAACATCCCCCTGCAGTGGTGCGCCGCCACAGTAGGGCGTCTGATCCTTGCTAAATTATGGTTGATCGTCCATCACCCAATGATCCGAAAAGACCGGGGAAGTGTTTTCCAAGCAACCCGAGAGAGCTTGTTTCTGACTGCAATTGAGGTCCTCGAGTTTGGCCACTTGCTTGAAACTGATCCCAAGACCGCCAAATGGGGGTGGCTGTTCCGGACCAATATGCAATGGCATGGAGTCGCATTTGTTCTGTCTGAGATATGCGTCCGACCAATTTGCCCTGTTACGGACCGAGCTTGGAACGCTGTCAGTTTGATCTACACAGAATGGGCCGCGCAGGGTACACATAAGAAGGGCATGCTGTGGCGGCCTCTCGCCGCATTGATGAAAAGAGCTGCTGCCACCCGGTCCAAGCAACAGCAAGAATTGCTGTCCAGTTTTGGACCAGTACCCGCAACAACAGAGCCAATTCCAAGCATGAGTCATAACAATACCCTTCCCTGCATTCATATGCCAATAGGGATGCCGAATTCGCCCTCGATCAATCCACCAGGCCCAACAGCACCGAGTATGTCTGATGCAGATTACAATATTGACCTCAGCAACGGACCGTTGGATGCTCTTCGGAGCATGTTCCTGAAACAGACATCCTAGCTACTTCGAACGATATATTCGACGCTCCACCCGCCCAGAATAATATCTCGGCACCAAGCTTGCCTGCAAGCATGCCCTACAATACAACCATGATAAACCCATTCTTGAATCAGACTCCCCTTGCCGATGCCTCTCAACTCAGCTGGGAGGAATGGGATCAAGTTATGCGGGATTTCCAGATGGATGTTGAAAATGAAAATATCCGGCCAGCCACCGGAACTAATGTTGCCGAATGGTTCGCTTAGCCTCTTTATAGATGGCGGTTCTTTTCCCTCCTGTGGCTTTGGCTATTAATGATGTGATGAATTATGGCGTTGGTTACTGGACGATATTCCCCCCTCACTGTTATTTATACTCCTCTTCTCTCTTATGCATTATATTGGCGACGCTGTGTGGTGGCAACATTGTATACCCAAAAGCAAAGGCTAATTTAATTTTAAAAACACTCTCTCAATACATCAGTCAATGTATCTGCCATTGAACCATTAAACAAATAGGATATTCGTTATCACTTAATTGTATACTTCCAAATCGGGATCTACTCCACCACGTGACCGTAGTGATAACAAGCTCCAAGCTGGCATCAACCTCCGCTCCACCACTGTCCTCCAACTCACTGTCTTTGCACCAATTCTCTACCGAAATCTCCATCCCTGCTCTCTATAAACTATCCACCGTCAATTCCACACTCCCAAACATCACCGATCTCCCAAATCCCAAATCATGGCTCCCAAGCGCCACGCGGCCTCAACTACCTCCGCGGCACCCTCCACGCCCACGCCCGCGCCCACAACACCGAAACTCTCCTCAGGTCCAGCAACCCTCAAGACCAATGCCTCAGCTGCTGAGATTGCTGGCCATGTCTGGCAGCAGTATGCCTCCACAACGCCGCAGCGGACACTCCTCCTAGATGCCTTCATGGCGTTCCTGGTTCTTGTTGGTGGATTGCAGTTCGTGTACTGTGTTCTAGCTGGAAACTACGTAAGTTGAAGCTGTGGCTAGCAATGCTGCTACATCCTCGTTACTCTTCATGGCCTCTTTTCTCTTGTTCTTGTCTATACGGCGTGAGACCTGCGATTGGAAATCTATAGACCAATAGCTAACAAATTCACGCCATTATAGCCCTTCAATGCCTTCCTCAGTGGCTTCAGTGCTGCTGTTGGTCAATTCGTCCTTACGGCAAGTCTGCGCATGCAAACTAGCGACAGCGGTACCGGTTCTGGATCGAAGCCGAGCTCCAAGGGAAGAATGCGCGCTTTGCAGATGAGAGTGAAGAACAGGGGACGGGTACTTCTCATGAGAGGTGAGTTTCTTCGTTCGTTTTGTCTTTTGTGGTGATACTCAACGTCATGATGGTTTTCTCAATGCCACGAATACATATGCTGATCTGTAATTCTAGGGCCTTCGCCGATTACATCTTCGGAAGCTTGATCCTACACTTTTTCTGCGTCAACTTTATCAACTGAGCTGTGCTCGGCGCTAGATGTCTCCGTTCAATACCATGCTGGCTTATTCTGGTTCTATCCGGGGTTGATTCGTTTCAATTTCCAGATGGGGTGGGAATGTCGCCTCTTAGATATCCTTCCGCATTGGACCTTTTTTAGCCAGTCCTTGTTCTAGTCCTGTACGCTAGGTCTTTGAAGTGAAAATGTTGTTCATATTTGATCTCTCTACTCACGCAAGGTTGACTTGTTGGGAAAGCATATGCTATCCATACCGCTGTATTTAGGAGGTAGCCTGGGTGTAGAGCAGGCTACTTGGAGATGAGCTGAACGAAAAACGCAATGACGGGCTATTCATATGGCTCTATTCGGAGACAGCCTGCGAGAGCAGAGTATACTCGGAGATTAGCTATCCCAGTATAATCAAGAATATCCTTTAGCCAATTCAAGGTGTTGGGTGGGGGATGGTGCCAGGTGAGCTCCATCCCCCCCAGGTAAGAAATGAAAATGTTGCTTCAGAAGAAGCTGTAGACGGTGCTCATAAGTTAGGTGAGATACTAATACGATGGAAGACACAGGATCTCAAAAGTGATGATGAATATAGACAAAGAAGAGAACCAACTACTAGACAAGTGCTGGTTTACATCTGGACGAGGAAGTGATTGATCAACACCAAGGCTTCTAGAGAGGAGGTGATGCACATAGTGTACGAAGACGTATATTGTATATAGGATGCAGATGACCTGACGCCTATATCTGATTTTGAGCTGACCGGTGGCCCTACCTAATCACGTGATTGCTTTTATCTTATCTACACTAGTCAGCTCAATACCTATAATCTATAATTTAAACATTCTAATACTAACTTCTTTACCAATCACACACTTTAATACTATCAATATCCACTAGTCTATATCCGGTAATTCATTAAGAACTTATTTAAAGGCTATTAAATACTATAGTATTTATATCTTCCTAATATCTATTAAGTCGTTAAAGGTATAGAAGCGATATATAGAGACCGACCTAGACGACCTAGACCTTCTGCCTATTAAAAAAAAATATAAGACTAAATAGAGGGGGAAAATCTATTATAAAGGTATTATATATACTAATATATACTAGGTTAATATATAAGACCTAGTCTATTATAATAAAGCCTATTACTAGGCTAATAGCTATCGCGTTAGGGTATTTTATTTTAAACTCGAAATTATAGGATATAAATTTATTATTAATATATTTTCTCTAGACTAAATTTACACTTTTTACTAATCTAAAGATATACTATAGGAATAAGTATCTAAAGATCTTCTATAATTTCGCCTTTTTATTGATTAATAGGCTAAAGGGTAAGGTAGCCTTAAAGTCTATTAGTTAGTTTTAATATTGTTGGTATAATAGTGTATATATACTATATTAGTAAGGCATACTATGGAGGGAAGAAAAACTATATTTATCTTACCGGTACTATCTAAGGCTACCCTAGATATATACTATATGGTAAGATTAATAATATAGAGAACCTCCTAGTATAATAGTGAGATAATAAAGATATCATGAAGATATCATAGATTATCTCAGATTTGCCTCCTAAAAGGAGTTATAAAAACATGCCTGACTTCTATCTCTGATGTAATGTAATGAACTTCTTTAATTTATTCTGATCTCTATCGCAACCTTACTTCCTATTTAGGATAAGTATAACCCTACTAATATATCTTATATAATCCTACTATATAAGATTATATAAGATAGGATTCCCCTAACAAGTTATAGTCTATATTAGACTATAATATATTATCTGCTAAATTGCTCACAAAGGTCTTTAAGGCTTACTTCGGAACCGCCTTTTATAGTAATTAAACCTTCCCTATATATATATAGAGTTTATTAATATAGTATAGTAGCTCGCTAGTTATTCTTTCTCTACTATATATTTGAATTTAAGTACCTATACGACCGCTTCTTTAAATATATATAATAATAATAAGATAGATCTCTTAGTTCTCGAGTCTAGTAATACCTTTAATTATAATACCGCTATTGCTAGTCTTTATATATCTAGGGACTAGATAGATTTTCGTACCGGGGTTATATTACGATCTAATAATATTATATACTAGATCTATTTTTGATTAGTTTGCTTTATTTGTTTACTCTCGCTTAGTGAGTCAGGATAGGGTTTGTATGGTTTGCACAGATCTCTAGTTTGATTAGCTTTCTTAGAGAGCTCGCCAGATATTGCTTCCTTTCTCTCTTTCTTCTCTGTCTTTAGTATTCTCGCTGAAATGCATTCTCTTGCTCTGCTATCCTGGCTCTGCCTGTAGATCTGGCTCGTCACAAATTAGGCTATATACTTAGAGGATCTACTATAGATAGCTAGCCTAGGTAAGGCGTCGATAATATACCTACCTATAAGATCGACCTATTAACCACCTTTTTCTACTACCGAAAACGATAAAGACTGAGATAACGAGATCTTTTTCTCTAAGAAGCGGCCTTTAGAGAAGACGTTAGTAAAGTTACCTAGCTTAGAATATAGACTAGACCTAATATTACTTTCGCTATTAATAGACTATAAATACGAATAGCAGACCTAAAGAAGTAGGACCTATAAGCTCTCTTTTAGCTACCACGCTATTTTAAAGGGGTACCTAATTTTAGGATTTAACTTAAGAATACCGACTTATAGAATATAACTCTGTCACTTATTGGCAACTATGACTTCTCGGTATCTTGACCTCTCCAAGTTCTTAAAGCGAGGCCTTGTTCCGCTCCAAATAAGCCTTCCAGGTTGTGGCTTGGAAACCAGCCTTTTCAAGAAGAGCATGGCTCTCCTGCAGGCTTTGGCCCTTGTAGTAACCAGGGCTCTCGATAAACAAGTGATTCTCCAGCATCTCCTCGCCCATCGACCTAGGCATGAAGCTCTTGTAGGTTTCGGTATCAACCTGCACGAACCGAGTCTTCCTTCCCGTAACCTCCTCATACTCGGCAAGGATGCGAGTGGGAGTGTAGTAGTCTGCCGCAGCAAGGACTTGGGCGCCGAGAACCTCGGAACGGTTCTTCAAGGCAGCGGCGACAAATTTACCTGATCAAAGTGTTCGTTAGCTGCCCCAATTCTGACATGTGATACGTAAATGGGATAATACGTACCCAGATCACCTGCGATATCGATGAGTGGGAATTGAGCATCCTTGCCTACAGGGTAGGCCAAAGTGTAGACATCATCGTCGCCCTTGCGCAGCATGCCAAATGAAGTGTAGTTGTTCATGAAATAACCAGCCAAGACAAAGGTAGCGGGCACACCGGATGACCGAATGTACTCCTCAACGTGGGCCTTCTGATCAAAGTGGGGGACATGCTTCAGTCGGCCACCTGATTCTTTGGTAACGTCGAGAAGGGAAGAGAAGATGAGGTGTTGGACGCCAGCCTCCTTGGCGACATCGGCGACGTTCTTGCCATGGACGAGCTCTGCATCGGATCCAGCGGAACCCCAAGTGGGAGTAGTCACGAGGAAGACGGAGTGACTTCCTTGAATGGCTTTCACCAAGGACTCCTTGGAATTCATATCAGCCTAAATATGCTGTTAGTGGCCATCAACCAGTCGGATCTGTTGTAAAGCTGCCGCTATCTTACCGGGACAAGCTCGACCCCCTGCTTCAGCAGAACTTGAGCCTCCGGCTTTGAAGTATCGCGACTAACACCACGGATCTTGAACTCCTTAGATAGGGTCTCATCCTGCAGAATAGTACGGATCACAGAGCCGCCTTGCTGTCCGGTGGCACCGAAGACGGTAATAATTTTGGACATGATTGCGGTTTTGTAAAGGCGACGAATCCTCAGATGGAGAGATAGAATTGAATGTTTGCTATTTTAGAATGATTCTAATTGACCGCCATTGAGCAACATCTAAATATTTATCCTTTAACAATATCAATGACGTCATGATCAAATGTATGTCTCTTGAGGCCGATCGCCAGCACTTTTGTCAGCACCTTACTATCGGCGTTGATTTTAGTCCCGATGAACCAAATCAAGACGAAAATTTGTCAGGCTTAACAAGAAGCGTAAGCGAAATTCACGGACATAGGGTAGTTCCGTAATTACCGTCTTCCGTCTCCAAAGGCAGAATATAGACGCCAGGATCCTTGCTTAGGGATCCAATAGCACTCTATTGTGGTTTGTCACTCAGCGTTCCCTATCCGAGCGAAGAGCGAGTTTGCTATTACTAAGCAGCGCTAATCACACAAGGATCCCACGGTTACGGCGAACTTACGCGTGTGAATGTATTAAGGCACCCTTGTTTAGACCTGCAAAGTACTGTAATACTGTTGTGACAGCCGTGCTGGCCTCGGGGTTTTCTTAGTACCGAAGATCCGTGAATTATCAAGCATCGTACCCCATGGTGCGACTGGGTCGCCTAGCCTGACTCCACTTCTACTTCTTGATTCATTCTGAAGGGAAAACGCACTTACCAACACAAAAGCTTATAAACTACACGAGTGCGTCTTCGCGCTCATTGAGAATTAATCCCAATGTTCTTCAAATACTGTCAAACCAGAGCACTCTCTTCCCATTCTCTAGTCGATCACTGCCTCGCCAACACCACGACGTTATGCCTCACCTTGCTGCTATCATTTTAGATGCTAAGGCTCCCCTTGAGGTGCAGGAAGTCCAAACTCCTAAGCCTGGTCCTGGTGAACTTTTGATTAAGAACGAGCTTGTTGGACTACAACCCATCGATGCAAAAATCGCCAAAGCAGCAATGTTTCCCCTCCAATATCCGGTCGTCCTTGGAACATCATTCGGGGGTACCGTTACGGCCATTGGAGATGACGTCGCCGGCTTCAGAGTTGGTGACAAGGTCGCCGCAAAAAAGACTGCTCTGGCCGTCGGCAACGAGTCGGGCGCCTTCCAGCAATATGTTATAGCGCGAGATATTAGCGCAAGCAAACTGCCGAAGGATATGGATCTCAGTGTCGCCGTCAGCTTGATTGGTAACTTGAGCACAGTTGTCGGCTTGTTTACCCTAAGTGCGGGGCTGGAGAAGCCAGATCTAGTAGGCCAGGCGCCTACCAGAAACAGAAAGGTCTTAGTCTATGGGGGGAACATCAAGCTTTGGCAGTCTTTCGGTGCAATACGTCAAACAAGCGGGGTACACAGTTATTACTACCACCTCACCGAAGCACGAATCTTTTGTTACAAAACTGGGTGCAGTGAAAGTCATCGATCATACGCAGGGTCAAGAAACAGTTGTGAAGGCACTGATTGCAGAAGGCCCATACGATCTGGTCGTTGATGCAATCTCGACTCCCAGCACGATCAGTGTCACTGCGGCAGTACTCGGTGCGCAGGGTGGTGGAGAGGTGTATGCCCTGCAACCTCCCTTTGGGCCCGAGACTTTGCCCCAGGGTGTGACCCGCAAATTTGCTTCGTGGCATGTTCGACTGAGCGAGGAAGAGAATGCAGGAGTACTCAAATGGGCATTTAACTCCTATCTTCCACTAGCAATCGCAAAGGGCGAGCTTCTTCCGCTCCCCACTCAGAAAGTCAGTGGCGGCCTAGCTGGGCTGAATGAGGCTCTTACTGTTTTGAACAAGGGTGTTAGTGGTGTGAAGATTGTTGTACATCCCTGGGAGTAAGGGACGAGGCAAGGGGAACTGGTTTTAAGTTAAGGCAGTGGATCTGGTGTGTAAGCCCACTGTCCCGGACGTATTCCCCACTTGATATGAGGCGCTGGACCTCGACTCGCCACGTGTTTTTAGATTGTGGGCTCATGATAATTTCTACGTTTGTGGGGAATGGGGGAGTTAAAATAGGAAAAGCAGAAATAGTAGTAAGAAGATAAATTGATCGAGGGCTAAGAAAGATCCATCCAAATTCCCTTGCACGTGTGGGCTCTTCGCCCAAGGGAACCTCTAGCTCTTAGCGAATTTGCCAGATGGGATCTTCTGCGTGATTAACTCCACATGCTTGAGCTTGGAGATGGGACTACGGAGGAGCAGAGCGAGACGCGGTCGCTAAAGGTGCCTGGGGCCTCACATGATCTCTCAAGGCTTGCCTTTGGGCACCTGTTCGTTCAGACCGGGGGAGGCTTGGAGTAGTCGGCTGGGTATAGCGTGGGCTGCAAGGAACGAGGCAGCAAGAATGGAGTAACGTAAGGGATAGACAACAGTCAATGTCGGTGGCAAAGAATGACTAATCTGGGATTAGACACGAAAAGGTAACAGCAGGAGCGCTGCGACGGCAGCTAGTGGGGCGTAGGGAGGAAAGAAGGGGTTGTAAGAAAGGAAAGCGAAAGAGATGGGACGGAAAAGGAGAGGACGACTAACTTCAACTTTATCCGAAGAAGCAGTGGCGTAGGGCACGGGTGAAGAAGGGCAGTCTGGGTGCTCTTAGGCAGCCGAGTCTCGAGCCTTGAGCCTTGATAGGATTGAGGGTTCGGAGAGGACCCAAAATGGCGAAGCATGCTATGGGTCGGCACGAATACATATTCGCAACAATTTGAGATATTCGCATACGCACTCGTGGTACACAGGCCTCTACGAATATTCGTACTTCATGGATATTGCCTCCCTCTGGCGGTTGTTTCCGTTTGTTTGCTCGAGGCCTTTATTGGGCCTCTTTTGGATGCTTGCGCTCGTTCTCTCCTCCATAGATAGAACTCGGCTTTTCCCTCTTTGCTTCCTGTACGTAGATTCCCCTCAATACTATATCCCATTACGGAAGCTCTCGCGTTTTACAATACTTATATGCAGCCACTGCTCCAGGATATCCCGATCATTTCAGTGGAGACGGCATTATGGTACATCCTAGAATGCTCGAGATATCCATACCGGAGTCAGCATTAGTATTCTTTGTCACGATCTGTACTGTATCCGCATTGGAGATGTAAATGACTCTGGATTTCCATTATCCCTATTTCCCATTGTTTATGGGCCATTTCTAATTACATGACTAACCTCCGGATATACTCTATACCCGAAGCCATTTGGATCATCTATAGACCCGGTTTCATGCAGTATTCGTAAGGTATTTGTGACATACTTGTAGTGCTGGACTCCCAAAAATATTGCGACGGACTGTACAAGATTTCTTGCCCAGATGATAGGCTTTGATACAGTCTAGCGAACACCACGTAAAACAGTAGCTTTAGATCTCTGCACGGGACAAAAAAGACTGCAACAAAGACCGTGCCAGACCGAACCGCGCGGTCTTCGGTCCCAGCGCTTGAGACCGCTAGGCGGTCCTAACTTTTTATGGACCCTATCACTACGGTTTGGTCCGGTCTTTAGACTTCGGCAGAACCCATTTTAGGTCGGAGTCTCTAACCTAAAACCTAACCTATTAGGTTTTAGGTTCCGCCTTCTATAACCTAACCTAACCTAAAACCTAATAGGTTAAACCTAATAACCTAATAATAACCTATTTAAACCTATTTTAGTATAAAATATAGATTTTAGTATTTATAATAATACTAAATTATCGAATAAAATTACTATTTTTTATAACTATTCTAGTTTACCTACCGAATATTACTATATTATTATAGTAATAAATTAGAAATTTTATATAATTACTTTAAATTTAAAGTTAATTTACTTTATATTATATTAATTATTAATAAAAATTAAGATTAATTATAATATAGTAGTATTCTATTAATTTAAGGGTTTATTAAATATAGACTATTAGAAATATATATTTATAGTAGAGATAAGTGTTACAGAACTACCCGTCACCAATCGATGGTACCCCACCGGGTACACAGATAGGCTACTAAGAGCTAACTAATCTATCTATTAGCAGATCACGTATAGCACCTAGTACTCTAGTATTCCTAGGAACTAAGGAAGAGGAATCCATTCATACTTAGTAAGCGGAAGTATAATCAAGCCTAATCAAGCTCACTACTAGAAGGTTTATAATATATATATACTTTAGGATATCGGATATTACCTATACTAGGAATCACTATATATAGAACTAGGGATATATAACTATAACTCCGATATCGACTTTAAGAAGTATATATAGGAGTATATAGCGACTCTAGCGGTAACTCTAGGAAGTTACGCTAGAAATAGGAAGCGAAGGATATATAAAGATATTTATTTATATACTTAGTTTAGTTCTTCGTCTTTAATCATATATTATTACTTATATTTACCTTTTAGGTTACTAGTGACTCTCTTACTTATTATAATTTAATAACACTTATAAATAGACTAATACTCCGGTATAGATCTATTCGGCGCTCTACCTAGCACCGTTCCTCGATACCTTAAAAGGACCTAGTCTATAGTACGGCCTATTAGGTAATAGTACGGTTAAGAGTATAGATCGTTAACGTTAGGAACCTAAGCGGTATAAGGTAAGTATACCCGGAACCCTTCTAACCTAACTATGACCAGTTGGTAGTGCGTAACAATAAGTCTATATATATTTAAATATAAATAGAAATAGAAATAGAAATTTCTTAATCTTAGTTTATTTTCTATATAATTAATATTATTTTAAAGCTATATATCTCTTTTATTATATTCTTAATTAATATATCTAATAATTAATATATTATATGAATTAGGGTAGTTTATAAATAATTTCTATATTTTATATATATTCTAGATAAATATTTTTAAATAATCTTTGAAGAAAATAGATTATAAATAGATTCTTTTAGATTTTAATAGATTATTAATAGATTATTAATATATTTTATTAGATTATAATAAGTTTTAATAGATTTTATTAGATTATAATAAGTTTTATTAGATTTTATTAGATTATAATAGATTATAAATAGGTTCTATTAGATTCTATTAGATTCTAATAGATTAGACCTATTTAAATATAGTTTATATAATTAATTAATTAATTTTATATCTTATCTTATAATATATCTATTTTATTTAGTTTATTTATATATCTATTATCTAAAACCCTTTTTTTATAAATATATACTTTTTCTAATTATCTCTTTTATATCTCTTATAGTATTTATCTTTATAATAATTATATTCTAAAGCTAGTATTTTAACTTTTTATCTATTCTTTTCGATAGAGATATAGATAATCCTAGCTATTTTATTCTTTTTTTCTTAGATTCTAAGCCTATTCAATAACTAATTTATAATTAAATCTTTTAATACTATTAATACTTAATACCAATTTTCTTCATCTTTTAATCTTTTATTAATCTTACTTTTTTTTATTTATATTAGTCTTAGTCGAAAAAGATATATATGTTTTATAATAATATAGTATATAAAGAATAGATTAACTAGTAGCTATAAACCTACTATAAATAGAAAAGTAAGCTTTTTTAGGATTTAAATTATAATTTAAATATATAAAATAACTTTAACTAAATTATCTTTATTAAAGATAGTATATTAAAAATAATATATAAATATTATTTAAAGATCTTAAAGTATCTTTATTCTTTATTATCTAATAGTAAAAGCTATTATAATATATTAATAATATTAAAATATTTAAATATAGTAGGCTATTATAAAGTTTAATAAAAAAAGAAAAGAGAAATTACTAAATCCTTTTAAAAGATAGTAAACCTTTATATTTTATTTAGTTATTAGATTTTAATAATACTTTTAGATATATAGGATAATAGCTAATCGGAAACTCTTTTTTTATAGTTAGTTTAGAAAGAGTATCTTTTTTAATTTCTTATCTTTAATCTATTTCTATTCTATTTTATTAAATATTTTATATTTTATAAACTATTTTAATTAGCCTACTTTATATTATGTATCTTTTTAATACCTTCTATTATTATAATATACTATTATTTCTATAATATTATTATAGAATAATAGAAGTCTATCCTTTAAACGTTATTTAATAATATAAAAATCTTAATTATATTAGATTATTAGACTTCTTTATATAGTTAGAATAATTCTAATATTTAATAGTAGATTTTAATTCTTTTTATCTAATAATTAGGAGTTTTATTAGTATAATATCTATTAGAAATTATTTTAAAAGTTATTAATTCTATATTAAAAGCGTTTTATAATAAGTTATAGATCGACTAATACTCTAATAATAACTTCTAGTTCTTGTTATAATCTGATACTAGATCTGTTTTTAATTAGTTTGCTTTATTTGTTGCTCTCGCTTAGCGAGTAAGGATAGGGTTTGTATAGTTTGTATAGATCTCTGGTTTGATTAGCTTTCTTAAAGCTCGCTAGATCTTGCTTCCTTTCTCTCTCTTTCTTCTCTATCTTTAGTATTCTCGTTAAAATACACTCTCTTACTTTACTCTAGCTTTACCTATAGATCTAGCTCGTTATATAATACTAAAGACCCTCTCTATAAAGGCCTATAGATAAGAATCGGTATTCGCTCTTATATAGCTATATAGAGGTTACTACTACCTCTTAGCTCGAAGTATCTCTCTCTTTATAGATAGCTCGGTAATATAGCGTACCTAAGTATATAAACTAGAGATTAGGCTACTCTAAGATATTTAGTAAGCTAAACGTAAGAGACTATCTAGACCCTTTTTTTTTTATTAAAACTCTACCCTTAGATTTCTTTCCCGGATTTTTTTCTTCTTTTACTCTACTTTTATAGGTAAAGGTACTAGTATAAAGCTTTTTTATCTCGCTATCTTACTAGATCCTATTATTAAAATAGATTAATAAATTTAATAGCTTTATATAGAGCTTTATATAGAATTTTCTTCTACTATCGATAATCTCTAGAATAAAATTTAGAGCCTTTAGTATACTCTTTAATAAGCTTTATCTATATAACCCCTTTTATCGAAACAACCTAAATCCTCTCTCTTTAATCCTAAGAAATTTACCGGTCTTATAGTAAAGTATAATATATAAGATACTATAATCCGTACTAAGCTTATAATCGATAGACCCGCTATAGGAGATTCTATAGCTTAGTTCTACTATATCTATCTTAATCTTATTAACTAAATTCAGGCTATAGTTCTATCTTAGCTTACTACTATATATAACTCTAGTATTTATAATTATAATACTATTCTTAACTCTCTTTATTATATCTATAATAACCTAAATAAGATTTAAAAAGCTAAGAACTATCTCCTTTCGATTAAGTAGTCCCCTAAAGAATCTCTTATAGCTTATATCGCTAAATTTAAACGTATTCTCTATAAAGCTAAAGGATAAGATTAGCCCGATATTATAAAGATCTCTACTTTTTATAAAGGTCTTTAAGGCTTACTTTAGAACCGCCTTTTATAGTAACTAAACCTTCCCTATATATATATAGAGTTTATTAGCGTTATATAGTAGCTCGCTAGCTATTCTTTCTCTACTATATATTCGAATTTAAGTACGTATACGACCGCTTCTTTAAATATATATAATAATAATAAGATAGATCTCTTAGTTCTCGAGTCTAGTAACACCTTTAATTACGATACCGCTATTACTAGTCTTTATATATCTAGGGACTAGATAGATTTCTGCACCGGGGTTATATTATAATCTAATACTAGATCTATTTTTAATTAGTTTGCTTTATTTGTTTACTCTCGCTTAGCGAGTAAGGATAGGGTTTATATAGTTTATATAGATCTCTAGTTTGATTAGCTTTCTCAAAGCTCGCTAGATCTTGCTTCCTTTCTCTCTCTTTCTTCTCTATCTTTAGTATTCTCGTTGAAATGCACTCTCTTACTTTGCTCTAGCTTTACCTATAGATCTGGCTCGTTACAGTTCTAGATTGAATAAAATATTAAAAAGTAATAAGATATCTATAAAGCTAGCTAGTAATAAAATAAAATAATATTTTAATAGTAGTATATTAATAATCTAGATTCTATTTCTTCTCTATAGAGAATAATATTAATTATTTATATTATTAGATCTAATTAAGATTGTATCTCTTTAATTCTAGCGGGAGAACTAATCCTATTTCTCTATAACTATATTACTTACTTACGATATTCTCTCTATTCTAGTAACTAATACTAATATTAAAAGGCTTTTTAATACTATTTAAGATATTTATTACTACTACTATAGTTATCTAAAGTCCGAAATAATTAAAGAGTTTATATTATTTCTATATATAATAAGATTTAATCTTAAAAAAGCTAAAGTAAAGTAGCTCTAGTAGTTCTTCTTATTACCTAAGCTCGAGTTATTAAAAGAGGAAATTAATAATTATATAAAAGATATTAAATTTAATTTAATTAGTAATAATAAAAAGAAAAAGGAAAAGAAGGGAGAAAAGGAGGAGGAGAGATAGATAGTAGACTATAAAAGATATATTTTTATCTAATAAATATAGATATAGGGGTAATAGAGCTATAGTTACTAGAGTCTATAATTTAGATATAGGCTTTAGAGAGGAAATATAAAAGTAGAGTAGATAATAATTTTAAGTAATAAAAGAAATATATCCTAATATAATTATCTAATTTATTTTTATTTACTCTAGAAGACCTATCTATAAATAAAATACTTAATATTATAAGTAAAAAGTGTATTAATTATATAGCTCTACTCTAGAAAGCTATTTAGCTAGTTTACTCTATATTAGGGCTCTAATAGGTTATCTAATAGGTTTTAGGTTATTACCTATAACCTAAAACCTATCGTTAGGTCGAGGTAATAGACCTAAAACCCATTTTAGGTTAGGTTAGGTTAGGTTGGGTTCGGGTTATAGTAGGTCGTGCCGAAGTCTAGTCTCCACTACCAGAGCTCGCTAGTATATCTCTTCTGCCTCTTTCAGCTTCCCTTGACCTTTATAGAGAACGCTAAGGTTATTGACTATATCTATAGTAGACGTATAATCTAGGCCTCCTTATAGCTAATTAGTGCTCGCTAGTATATCTCTTCTACCTCTTCTAGCTTCCCTTAATATTTATAGAGATTTCCGAGGTTATTAACTATATTTAGAGTGGACGCATAACCTAGACCGAGGGCCTTCTCATATCCTACTAGTGCTCGCTAGTATATTTCCTTAGCCTCTTTTAGTTTACCCTAATTAGTATAAAGATTACCTAAACTATAGAATACCCCCTATAACTTGATATTATTATCTAACTAATCTAGATAATATATATAAGCTACGTATAGAATAAGCTATTATTAGAGCTCTATATAATTTCTCTTACTTATATTAGGTATAATATACCTAATAGATATTAGTACTAGTTTATTAAGCTAAAATAAATTTATATTTTTATTTATATTAGTAATATAAAAGTACTAATCCTATACTACTAGATATATTATATAGCTTCCTTTTTATTACTTACTCTTAAGAAAAGAGAATATAACGAGAGGCTTTATACTAATTTTAAACGCGAGTCCGCTTAATATAACCTTTTTAAGCTAATCGGGGACGTTTAAACTATAATAGCCACTTTTTACTAAGTTATACTAGATATTATAATTATTAAAACGAGTAAATAGTAATAGAAGGTCTACTATACTTAGGTTATACTTCTAGATCTTAAGATATAAGATCATTTATAATTATAGTATATTACCTTACTAGTACTAACGTCTAAGATCCGATTATAGCTATAGCTTAGACTAAGATTCTTAATAGAACTATAAGTACTTAGTAATACTAGTTCTAGTTTTATATATAAACGCTCTAGCGATAATAATAGCTAAAGGTAGTCTATATAAACGATTAGTAAGAGTAAGGATATCTATATATATTAGTATATTAGTAACGTCTATTTATTAAACGCTATAGTACTTAGATTACTATTAAGTTTACTAGTAGTATTTCTTAACGCTATACTACTACTTTATAGGAGTAATCAAATCAAGCTATAAGAGTTAAGTCTATAAACTAGGAAAGGCTCCCCTAGCTTAGTTAGCCCTTAAAGTCGAGAAGTAATAAGGATAGAGCTATAGTCTACTTTAGGAAAAAAAATCCTATAATACTATATCTATCACTAATAGAGCTATTAAAAGGGTAGTATCGATCGATATTATTAAAAATAATTAGCTAGCGTAAGTTACTATCTAATACTAGCTACTATAATATATATCTAGCTTATTACTCTACTTCTCTATTATTATTCGCTACGCTATCCTAACCCTATCCTAGTAATCGGTTTAGGGTAAAGCTTAATAATTATAATAGCGTATCCTAGTCCTTACTACTTAGCTAAACGATTACTATAAAATCATCTCTATAATCTCGCGCGAAGCGAACCGCTAGTTATATCTTTCCTATTCCGCTAAGCCTATAAAGGATTGTAACTTTCTATAATAGCGAATCAGTTAGCTATAAATACTATTAGAGGTTATCTAGCTTATATTTCTATCCTATAAAATTTACAATTATAGGCACTATAGTAAGATCTAGAGGGATATTAAAGCGGTTAACTATATATAGAAAACTTTATTTAGTTCTATAAATTAGATAAAAGGTAATAAATATTAGAACTTAGAATCTCTTACTAGAACTAGCTAGATTATCTCTTACTACTAGAGTTGTTCTAATCTAATCGATCGGAACTACTAATATAAGTTCTTTAGTATAGGCTGCTACTACCGCTACCGTATATCCTTACCATTCCTTATTCTTATAGGAGTCGGTATAGTTATAAATACCTCGAATAACTAGATATAGAAAGTCATTTATAAGCCCTATAGCTTCTATTTCTATATAGAGGACCCCTAGGTCTCGAGCTAGCTAATCTCGCAGTCTATTATCTTTTACTACCCGATTTATAGATACAATCAGCCCATAGTGGACCACTAGTTCTTCCTGGCCCCGTAGAAGCCGTAGGTTCAATTCGGACCGGTTATAACCGATATATATATCAGATGCTCTATGGTCATATTTTGTTTTGAATAAGAGGTCCTCTTTGGTTGGTCGTGCAAAGTTTGCAGCTATCCGCGGCGTCATTTTCGCTCGGACTTCAGAAATGAATTTAAGAACTCGACTATCTTCAGTGAAGTGGTGGGCTTGGAGTGTAGCGAGGGCAGAGGAGTAGTAAAAATAAGTCGCTTTATCGTACAACTCGCACATTTCTTGCAGACCACCACTGAGTATAATTTATATGATTAACCCGAGGCACTCGAAAATGGGCAAAAAAGAGGCGAAAAAAAGAGAGGTTAAAGTAGGGTGAAAAAAATAAGTAAAACGGTATATTCTTGTGGAGACTGCCTAGTATTGTATGAATAGCACTGTAGGCAACATTCAATACTCCATTTCCTACCCATTTATTAAGGTATCAGATGCCAATGCTCAATTTCCTACCCACTGCCGGCAGAACTCGTTTTGGCCTGATGGCAATAATAGACTGCCATACTACAGGCCTCCATTTTCCACGACGTCGAAAGGTTTAGCAGCCACAAAGGCATCAGCTCTATAAGGGATCGTCACAGTGTTCCAACGTGGGTTCAATTCCTAGAGACGACGGGGATTCATGGGTCAAGCGCGTCCCCGAGAGGCTACTGCTTTGGCTTGGATACAATGCGTCGGTAGACCCCGTAGGCCCGTAAACGTCTCCGGCCATAGGCAAGAACTTCTCCTTTCCTACATCTTCCGGTAGCTGGAAGTCCAAGAAGTCCCACATACTAGGACTCAGGCCATTGGAGAGAATGGGCATTACATCTAGATCGCGGAAGCCGTCCGTGACAGGCATGGAGAGAGTCAAAGTGGTGTCCCCAGGAGTTGATATTCTTGAAACGGGTGAATCAGCGGAAGTGGTTGGACCATTCAAGGTCTTCAGAATCTCCACCACCTGGCGGTAGAGGGAACGCTTCTGATTCGATCCCGCATGGCGGTTGGCACCGTCATCTGAATTCTCTTCCAACTTCATCAGTGCCTCAAGGGCCACAACACTGCGCGACATCGTGCTTTGGAGCGGGTCTTGGAGCATAGCGTCCCCGGAGGATGTGTCAGGTGACACTTTGGCACGCAACAATTCAATGGCTTCCCGAATGTGGTCTCGCGTCATTAGCCGACTGAGTTGGGCACTTGACTGCTCAGCCTTGGTTGACGGGGAATCAAACAGCAGCGCCAAGACCAACACAACGGTAGCGTTGAAGAGTTGCGTTTCGTTGGTGGACAGTGAGCCACAAACCGTGCAGCGGGCTTGGATCTGGGCTTGCGTGTTGATAATATTATGAGCCAGCTGCTGGCAGGATGCCCGTCCTATGGGAGAGTAGAGAGTAGCGCGATGGAGGCGAAGGAGTAGACTCCATAGCTGTTGATGTAACATGAATCGCTGGACTGGGATGGCGGCCATGGGACCCATGGCTGTGAGTCCGACAGAGCTTCCCAATCTAAAGTAAGACGGCAAACTCGCCACATATTTTTCGTACTTTTGATTTAGGTGCTGACGCCGCTGGGCAACTTCGTTTGCGGCGTCCCCGAGATCAATTAATTCCTGCACAATAATAGACAGTTCCAAAGCGTGTACCGTATAGGAGAGCATGGTAAACTCAGACCGAGGGCGCTCGGGAATCTTGCCATGTGTCCTGAGCAGATCGTCGTCATTGAGGTGCAATGGCATCCGGGTATTAAATTGTGAGGGGCGGATAGTATAGTAGCCAAGAGCTTGACCACGGGACCAGTCTCTCATGACAAGAGTCCACCTAGTGGTCCGGAACGATTAGCGCTTCGCCCCGAGTGGAAAAGAAAAAGGTATTCAGGGTGCCTACCAAATGCGAATCGCAATCTCGGTGCGAATTTGAGGTGGCTCAGCGGCCACAGAGCCATAATGTAAGGAAGGCGTGGCATCCAAAGTGGCATTGCCTAAGCGATGCAATCCAAGTTTGCGCGCACCCGCAATGGCCGTTACTAATACGGCATCAAGCCCCAGCGAGGTCTCTTTTGTATCCAACAGGAGCATGATAGCCGCCTGCAAGCTGGAGATAGAGCCACAAAAGAGGGAAATACCCCCGTGGAGACAACGTACGCCAAGGGACCGCCACGTCGCTGCAGGCTCATCGGAGGCGCGCAGTTGCTCTACGCGAAAGGTCAACAGGGTGAGCTGGACACCCAGAAGGGACGGGGTTGGATGGAAGGCGAGTCCGAGCACAAGCTGCGTAGAAAGAGTAAGCCGATGCTAGACCAAGCGGGTTTAAAGGAGAGCGGCACCGCGAGAACCAAACCAGCAAGAGAGTCCATGGATAGCGTACTGGCGATGGCTGCGTCGGGGGAAGCCATACTCAAGCAGTGGCGCAATTGGTCAGCTTGCTTCATGAAGCTCGGGGTGTGCACCACATTTCCCAGTGGTCCCTGACAACGTGTAACAAAGACCTCGTAGAGGAGTTGGATGATATCCCATTCTGGCAGGGCGTGAACCACATCTCCGATCAACGCAAGTTTTTGCTCATGCCTCTGCGGATCCTGGGTCACCCAGTATCGATTGGGGATGTCAGGGGCCACGCCCGCTGATTCGGTGGGAAGAGGAATGACATCCACGAAATGCTCCAAGATCTGCGCTGTTTCTTCGACCTCCGGTTCTTCCTCTTCTTCCGGCGTCACCTGACTATGGTTCTGTTCTGTAGGTTTGGTTTTGGTCCGCTTGGCTCTCGGTTGCCGCTCATCTTTGGTACATAGGTGGGCGCAGTCGCGCTTCACGCATTCCAACTAGCAACAATGAGATTGGCATTCTCATGAGATTCTAGGCATACTCACACAAGGTTCCTTACGGTCGCATTTTAATTTGGAGGCGCGACACCGTGAACAAGAGAGGGTGAGCTTCTTGGAGATGGGAATATCCATGTTAAGTGGGATGTTGGAGGACAGGACCATGTACTAAGCCCATTCGGCTCGGCCAACGTCAAGTGGGGATTCACGGAACGGGTCCAATCTCCCGTGATCACCGTGGTGTTGGTCTGATTTACATTCACATTTACATTCACATTTGTTATCAAACAAATATCCTCACATCTCTCTAAATCACCGAGTGCCCAGGCAATGGAGGTGTCAGATCACATAGACGGGAACGCCTCTCCCCATAAATTGGCCCTGTTTGTTCCTTTTGATCAACCTGCTGGTGGCTACAAAATAGATGAATCGCTCTCGTATTCAGAGTCCTATGCATGGCGATCTAGTCTCATGGATGCCGTCCGTGGACCTGGACGCCCTGGATTGGTACCCGTCTGAGGAGAGATCCGCGGAATCCGCGTGCTGCTTCCCTTCATCTCGCAGCCTCACCAAATCATGACCAGAGGACACCATTTCGGAAGATACAACATCTAGACAATACTGGATGCCAGTCTTTCAAGACGATGATATATTAGATCCATTCTCCCGCGACAAGGTGGACTCAAAGCATCTTATTGGTAATCTGATCAATATCCATTCAAAACACAACATGCCTTACGCCAGAAGCCCATTATCTGACATCGAGACCAAGATCTCACAGATTGTCTCTATCATTGCAGGATGCCACTACCGTCCCCAAACTAGGTATATTGCCTAGCATCTACTCGAGTGAACATAGTCCAGTTATTTTAAGTTACCGATATATCATATCTGAAAACAATCTACTGAGACCCTTTATTCTGCCAACATATCTATTATTTATGCCAAGTTGGTTAATACGGGACAAGAAGGATGAAGGAACAAAACCACAATCAGCATATCACAAATCCCTTCAAAGATCTGCTGTCTCCGAAATGGCCTCAGGGCCGGACTGGTCCCTTTCCTTGGACTCAAATCTGTGGTCGCGAACAAAGAACATCACAACAAAGAATCCCACAGCCGCAAATCCAATTCCTAACCAGAACGCCCCGCGGTAGCCGCGAATGGGGTTTTGTCCACCCTCGTTAACATGAGACTCTACAGTGGCGGCAATACCGAGACCAATGGAGATAGAGTACTGCACAACCGTTGAGATAAAGGATCCGGCAACACCTTGCTCCTCAGGCAGGACGGCATTGGAAATGAGAATTCCTGACGAGGCAAAGGACAAGTCGGGCCCGCCAACAACAAGCAGACAACCAGGGAAGATGAAGGCCCAGTAGACGTTCGAGTAGTTCACAAAGCTCATGATCAGGTTGCCGATGAAGAAGGAGAACATGGACACGCCGAAGATGTACTGAGCAGGCGTCTTGGCGATAAAGAGACCAACAGCTGTTGTAGCAAACAGTCCACCAATGACCAGGGGAACCATTTGAGCCACTGCGGCAAGCGGCTGGGTCTTATGGATAGTGAGGATGTAGACGGTAGTGTAGTAGAGGAAGATTCCAAAAGACATCCAGCCAAATGCCATGGCAGTGACTACGGGTGCGAAACCAGGGCGGCCCCAGAGGGAATTGGGTAGGACGGGGGCAGAGACACGGGACTGGGAGAAGACGAATCCGACGAGCAGGAAGACGCTAACAATGAGCAAGGCGTAGGTGTAGGGCTCTTGCCAGCCAACTACTGAAGCCTGGTTCCAGGAAAAAGAGAACAGAATCAGGGCCGACACGCCGAGGAAGCTACCGATGTAGTCAAACTGGCGGAGACTGAGCCCCGGAATCGGGGAGCCGATTCGGTGAGGAACAATGACGAAGGTCGCTAAACTGAGAACGAGGCAGCCGATGGCCCAGAACCAGAATCCCCACCGCCAGGTGACTTTCTGACTGAAGGCGGCGCCGATCAAACCACCAAAGATGTAGCCGGAGGGAGCGCAGAAGCCCAGGAAGGCAAAGGCGAAGTTCTTCTTCACAGACAGAGGTGGGAATGCACGCGCCAGCAGCGCGAAGGAGTTGGGTACTAGTGCGCCATTCCCGATTCCCATCATGCCGCGGGCGATGTCGAATAGAACGACGTTGTGGGCGAAGCCGCAGACCAAAGACCAGACGGCCATCCAGATCCAGCCAAAGAGGAAGACGTATTTGTGGCCGAGGTGATCACCCAGGCGACCGGTGACTAGGACGAAGACACCACCGCAGAGGGCATAGGAGGCTAGAAACCATGACATCTGTCCATTGCTGCTTGTGCCGAGAGATGCACCGATCTGTTCTATTGAGTAGGCGGCATTGCCTATACCGCCAACGGAAAAAAGTTGCGACAAGCCAATGATGAAGATAAAGATAGCCTCTTGGAAAGTCGAGGAGAAGGCGGTCGGCTCAGTTACCGGTTCGGCCTTTTCGGCGGCTCCTGGGCTCGAGATGGCTTCTTCTTTCCGAGGTTTGCTCATTAAGGTGGGAGTGGTGGATCCGTCGGTAGGCGACATGATCTGCTAGGGGATATTGATGGGAGGTTGAGGAGGTGATGAAAGAGGAATTGAGTCAATTTTATAAACCATGATCGAATTCATTTTGTGTTGCTTTTCCCGTTCTTTCTCCATTGCTGGCGCCATGGGGATATGGAGTTGGAAATTGGGGGTGAAAGTCCGCGGAGTTTCAGAATAGTCCGAGGTCACCACAGGTGGACCGCTTATGCTACCGTCCCCCTCTAATGATCCATGCAGGATCAACATGAAGCTGAGTCAAGTTGAAAATGACGGAATTAAATCACATTTTGGTCATTGTTCCTTTAAAGTACGGAATGTTCGAGTCTATCGGAATATTCGCGATCTTGACCAAACGCCGAAAACCAATAGTTGACGAAGCAAGATGAGCTTCAACCCAGCGACTCAGTGATTATCTCTGCTATGTTAGAGACAGTACTCCTCTGTCTTTGATCGTCTGAGAAAGCTCTACTTCAATTTCGAGTCTCTTGACTGCACGATTTAAAATGCTCTGATCATCATATGCGTTGGTCATGAAGACGAAAGCCGTGCCGATCTACTAATATTTTACTTCATAGTGCGACCGGTGTCAAGAGACAATGAGGCCTTCTTAAACAGTGTCTCCTTACTGCGCTGTACTTTTTGATAAGCCCTTCTCACGTGACTGGTTCTTAAGGCGTACTGAACGGCCGGTGTCGGTGTAGTGGGACTTGTTGAAGCAGGATTGCCCATTAGCTGTATTGTTGCTTGATTTTTGAGGTTACTATAAAATATAGGAAGCGGACCTGGGCGAGCTGATCCTCATGTTCTATGCGGACGATCGACTATTTCCTAGGGAGAAAATTGAGAAGACCAGTCAGGGACAGATAGGCCCTCAATTAGATTCGATTCGGCCGCCATCTATGACCGTGTAAAGGGCCTTTCCCATAAACAGTAGCTTGTAAAATGAGGGCGGTTATACAGGTGATGCAGTTTTCTTTTCACCTCCACGTTTCTGAGCCCATTGCGGTCGAAGGTATATGTACTGTTCTCGGAGAACGTTCTGGTCGTGCTTGACCTCCTCTAGGTCGGCTTTGGTGGATTCGATGAGCGTGGTTTGGCGATGGATGATATCCTTGAGGTTGTCGATGAGCTTCCACACCTCTCTGGTAGTAATCCGGCCTGTGCCCTCGGTGGGTGTATAAGCTTCGCCGTTTCTCGTTCTTTTCCCTATGATTTGGCCTGCGTCGATCGATACTCGAGGCTGGAAGTCTTCAACTGAGAAGCTGGCGTGGGTTTCTTGGGTGTTTGTGGGATGGGGCTCGGGCCCTCCCGCGGGTGGGTCCGCCATCGGTCCGGGCTCGGTCCACAACCACAACAGTTTTACGTCGAAGATGATATCAACAAGTCCCTTGTCTCTTTTTCCAACTGTTCATGGGGGCTTACCCGGTGGTACCGGTTGCATTCGGGTGTGTATAGTCACTAGCGAAGTCAGCTTCCTCCCTAACACTTGCATTTCTTTTCTTGGGACCCACTGCCAAGGTACTAGCGCCAAAATTTATTCAACGGGTATCAATAAAAAATTCTCTCCTGAATGTATCGAGTTGTAATTTACAGTGAAATTACCAATTCAAATGAGCTCAACATTGAAAGGCCTGGTTTTTGGTTGGAATGTGCTCAATATTGCATAATGCACGTGACCGATTATCTTCTCGCAAGGCGACTGGCTAGAAAAGATCCATCGATAGTTGCCGCCCTCAAGTCACTGCTTCCATGGATAATTATCCGTTAAGCCACATCAACTAATAAACTTCAAGATGATGTTCACCGTAAAATCTTACTTCCCCTTGCATCTAATTTTTATTTCCGCTGTTACGTGCGGTCTTGACCTAGGCCAAGTATGCAGAGATGTGACCGCCCTCATGATTCGAAGATTAGATGCTGATGTTTACCTAAATCACGGAATAGTGAGTCCTTGTCCCTAATAGTATCATATGATATTCTACTTTGATGGTGCGGATCATGGTATTTCTATCCCGGTAGACAACACGTGACCTACCGAGGGAGGTCATGTCGTCCCGAAGGGTTTGTAGGGTTTGCATTACCCTGGCTGCCTCAGGTAGCCTATAGGAAGTGAACTGCCTGAGGCCACTACAGCCTAGGAAGTAGCCTAGGCGTATAGAAAGTAAAAAGGGGTTTTCATTAGCTAGGAAGCGAGGGCTTTTTATTATATAATTAGACTATATATATCTACTAGCTAGGAGCTATCTAATAAAAACTATACAATCCTTATAGTATCTTATCTAGTAGTATATTATATTAACGGCCTCGCCTACTATAGCGAGCTAGCGGAGAGTATACCTATTAAATAGGAAGCGCCGCTAGACCCTAAGGATACGCTATAATATCCCTAAGGAGCTAGATAGTAAAGGCCTCTTAAGCGAGAGCCTTTTATTATAGGAACTCGATCTAAAGGGCCTAAAGGAGAGCGTATAGTAACTAAAAAGCGAGAGAAAAGCTAGTAGCGACCTCGCTTACTAGCTATATAAGAAAACTCTTTATAAGGCTAAGGATTAGTATCCTTAGGAGGGGAAGTAGAGCCTTCTAAAAAGTAGAAAAGGAGAGTGTTTACTAGGATAAAGAAGTAAGACTTCCTTCCCTAAGAAATACCCGGATAAGGAAAAGTGTAATAACTATAGATCCTAACCTCTTTAATAAGATAATAGAGTAAAACCTCCTATTAGAGATATAGAGAGAAGGCCTCTAAACTAGCCCTTTTCTAATACTAGATAAATTCTATAGATATCTCTTTAAAAGGATAAAGCGGGTATTCGACTACTTCTTAGACTTTCTAAAGAGGAGCTCTATCTTTAGCCGGGTACCGCTAAATAATAAAAAGCGGCTTATCTAGTTAGAGTAAGTAATAAATATCTCCTTAGGCCTATAGGATATACTCCTTTAGAATAAGCTAGGAGCTAGACTATACTATTCGGAGTTAGCTAGTAAGCTAAAAGGACCTAGCCTAGCCGGAGAAGTACTAAAGAAGCTAATAAAAGAATACGGCTAATAACTAGCTTTATAACTACTAGAAATATTTTAAAAAACGCCGCTTACTCTCCGGCCGCCTAAAGGGAGATATATATAAAACTATCTTCGCTTTTAATCTCTTTACTAGAGATATAGGAAATAAGTAGCGGATTTATCGAATAAAGGTCGGAATAAATTAAGAAACCGCTATTAATATATAAAACGAGTTTAAAATATAGATTAAAAAGCGCTTTAAGCCGAAGACTATAAAGATAGACCGGTATTATAGCTTTATAGATAAGCGGTAGAAAGGTAATAGCGTTACTAAATACTACTCGGCACTCCTAAAGTTATCGAATAACTTATAGAAGCTAGCTATAGAGTATAACTTTATCCTCTAGCTAGTCTCCGGACTAAACTCGACACTCCGGGCCGAGTAGTATAAATAGAAAAACTATCTTATAATAGTAACTAAAGTAGTTAACCTTCTTCTAGAACTCGAGAGGAGTAGTTAGGAAGCTACTAATACCTACTTCTATCGCTTCCCGAAAAAAGGACCCTAATACTATAAAGCTAATAGCGATACTAATTAGGGGTATCTATTAAAAATATAGTAAATAGGGCTATTTTAAAAGGGATTATAAAATAAAGAAAGAAGAGAAAGCGGAAGAGGGAAAAGTAGAGGGTTAGTAAGCCTTAGCGAGCTTACTAACCTATTTTTTAAGCCTATCTATCCGGAGAAGGATAAGGAAATTAAAGAGGAAGAGCCTTCGCTCGCTAGCCTATAGCTTAATATACTAGGGGATAATCTTATATTTTTTAATAGCTACCTTTTTTAGTCTACTACTAAAAGAAGCCTAATTATAGCCTATATACTATTAGACTATAGAGCGAGCTATACCTTTATATTATTAGAGATAGCCCGGCGAGTAAGGAGAAAATAGGATAAGTACCGGCCTTTACTAATATAGTTACCGAATAGAGAAAGGATATATATATAAAGAAAGATAGAAATAGCTATATTATTTACTAACTAGATAGGAAGTTAGATAGTTTAAGCTATAGATCTAAAAGGGTATAATATAGTATTAGGTAACGACTTTTTTAATCGATATAACCTCCTAGTTAGCTTCTTTATAAAGAGGATATAGTTAATAAACGATAAAAGGAAGTACTATATATAAGTAGTAAATAGTAGAGCGGTAGGTACGAAGATTAAAAGCTTATTAAACTTACTTTCTAAAAAGGAGGCGCGGAGATTACTATAGGATAAATAGACTAAATACCTACTATTCTATATATAGGAATTTAAAGAGGAAGGGAGGCTAGCCTAAGGCCGTTTAGCGAAGCTATTTACTAAATATATAGACGTTTTCTTAGATAAATTACTAAAGTAGCTTCTCTTTAAATAAGCTTTCTTATATTATATCGATATAGGGAGTATAGTTCCGATTAATATTAACGCCTATCCCTTATTATATAAGAAACTCGAGGAACTAAAGCGGTAAGTAAAAGACTTTCTCGATAAAGGACTTATCTAAATATCGGCTAGCCTATAGGGCTTTCCGATAGCTTTTATAAAGAAACTAGGGGGAGCCTAATAAATATATATCGATTACTATATACTAAACGAGTTTATAGTAAAGAACGGATACCCTTTACTAAGAATCTAGGACTTATTAGAAATCGTTAGATAAGCTAAATATTTATCGAAAATCGATTTAGCTACTAGGTACTAGTAAATATATATAGCTAATAAGTCCGTCCTAAAAATAGCTTTTAATACTATCTAAGGAAAGTACGAATAGCTTACTATACCCTTTAGGCTATATAATATACTAGCCACTTTCTAAACGCTAATAAACAAGACTCTCTACCTATATTTAGAGAAAATAGTTATTATCTATCTTAACAATATCTTAATCTTCTTAGATATAGAGGAAGAGTACTATAAGTATTTAGAGGAAGTGTTAAAGTGTTTAAAAGAGTAGAAGCTATACGCGAAACCTAAGAAATATATCTTTATTATTATAGAGCTAGAGTTCTATAGCTATATTATTAGGAATAGGGAAGTAAGACCTATCCCTACTAAGTTTAAAACTATTATAGAGTGGCTAAGACCTATAAATATTAATAAAGTAAGACACTTTCTAAAACTCGCTACTTACTACCGCTATTTTATATATAGCTTCTTTAAGATCGCTACTCCGCTATATAATCTTATTAAAAAAGCCGATAAAGAGCTCTATAAAAAGAAGTTCCGCCTAATTAACTAGATAGAGTAATATAAAATAGCGTTTAAAGAGCTAAAGGAAGTGCTTATTAATATATCTATCTTTATTTAGCTAGACTAAGCGAAGCCCTTTATTATTAAAATAGATATCTCCGAGTAGGCTATTAACTTTATACTAGGGTAAAAAGCGGAGGATAAGAAGGTATATCTAATAGCGTTCGATAGTAGGAAGCTTAAAGCTACCGAGCTAAACTACCTAATATATAAAAAGGAGCTACTAGTAATTAAGGAAATATTATATATATAGAAGAGATATCTAGAAAATAGGACTACTACTATAATTATTATAGACTATAAAAGTCTTTAATACCTAGCTATAATATAAGAATATAGTAAGCGTCTAGCGAGGTAGGTAGATAAATTCTAATTATATAACCTCGCTCTCTAGTATAGGAAGGGTAAAGAAGTAGTTATTCCTAATATAATTAGTAAGCGTCCTAACTTTTTAGGAGAGGGGCCGGTAAATATAGCCTAGACTCCCCTAATATAGGGGTAGCTTATCTTTATAATAAAAGTCGGAGGATTCGAAGAAATAGAGTAGTATAAGGCTATAGTATAGTACTTACTAATAGGAACCCTATCTAAAGATAAGTTACTATAGAAAGAAGTATTATAGTATATAAAGAGGCTAGTAATATATAAGTCCCCGCTTCTCGATACTACTTTCTAGAAAGAGAATATAAAGCTAATATTTAGGAATAGAGATAGGATAATAGCCCCCTATCTAAAGCTACTATTAAGAAGGACTTTCTAAAAAAGATATACGCGGAGTATAGCTACCTAAGCTACTCTAGCCTATATAAAGTACTATAGATAAAGGTATAGTAGCTAGGTATCCGGTAGGATATAAAAGAAGTAGTTCGGACTTACCTAAACTACTAAATATCGAGGTCTTAGAATAAAAAGTTCGAAAGGGAGTCTATTAAATATATAATAAACGCTAGTATATAGCTATTTAAGCGCTAAAACCTAGACTTAATAGGCCTTTTACCTATAATACTAAACGGTAATAAGTAGATAGTAATAGCTATCGACTATACTACTAGCTAGCCGCTAGCTAAAACGCTCCTAAAAGCTATAGAGAAGGCTATTATAAGCTTCCTATATAAGGATATCTTTATAGTATATAGAGCCCTACTAGAATTCTTAATAGATAATAGAGCGAATTTATTAGCCGCTTCTATCGAGTATTATATTAAGCTAGTAAATATAAAATATCGACTAATAATACTATACTACCTATAGATAAATAGGAAAGTAGAGAACTTTAATAGCTTATTTAGTAAGATACTTACTAAATACTATATTAGAAAACTAATAAAAGCGTAGGATTTATACCTAATATAAGCGCTATTTATAACGAGGGTCTATAAGTATATAATAAATAGGATAAGCCCTCTCTTTTTAGTTTATAAGACTTATCCCTATTTACTAGATAATATAGCGCTAATCCTACTAGGATATAATATAGTAGATCTAGATATTTAGATCTAGGCGATAAACTATACTAAAGCCGAAGCTAATAAGCGGTTACTATAGAAAGCAATTCGCGTAGAGCGGATTAGGGATAACCTAATATAGGATACTAGGCCTTTAGAAATAGAAACTTAGATATTAGTATAGAATAAAGTAAAATAGAAGTTCGAACTATAGTAATTTAGGCTTTATAAGATCCTAAAAAGCTACCCTTTAGAGATATACGCGTTTACTAAGCCTAGCGGCTAAGTACTTTATAATCTAATTAATAGCCGCTAGTTTATAAACGCTTAGGTCGATAATCCTAACTAATTATAGATATCTTCTAAAAATAAGTATTATTTATAATAAACGGAGCTAGATATCCGCTATCTTTTTAATAGTAAGGAGTAAGTAGATATCGATTCTAATAAACCCTTTTTTTACTAAGAACTCTCTATAATCTTATAGGCTAATTAGCGGGGAGTAGAACGTTTAGAGGTATATTCTTATTTAATAGGAAGGGAAGAAGCGATAAAATATATTATATAGAAAGCGGCGTCTAGTAAGAAGAAATAAATATAAATAATATAAAAAGATAGGGTCCTATTAGAAAACCGAATCTAAAAAGTAATAGAGGTCGACTAGAATCTAAAAGCGGCGGAATAATAGAAGTAAAATAATAAGTCCTTAAAAATAGAAAAGCCGCTAATAGTAAGTAGGGGCTAGAAAAAGGTCTCTTTAGATATAGAATCTACTAGATATATAATAAAAGAAATCGAGGAAGTCGACTTATTAGCGGAAGAGCTACTAATAGTAAGCGGGGGCTAGAAAAAAGTCCTTTTAGATATAGAATCTATTAGATATATAGTAAAGAGAGTCGAGGAAGTCGATTTATTAATAGAAGAGTTACCTACTAGAGGGGAGGAAATAGAGGATATATCTATAGAGGATACTCCGGAGATATAAGAAGCTCTATACCTCTTCTATAAAATATAAAGGTATCCCCTAACTTCCTAGCCGAATAGGAAATAGAGAGGCGATATAAGAAAAATATTAGGATTACTATATACTATAATAATAGCTACTATAGATTATTTTTTATACTCTATAATCTATAATCTATAGAGGAAGAATTTAGTCGGAACTATCTATATTAGTAGAATTAAAAAAGCGATAAAAGGAAAAGAAGAAATAATTAAAAGCTTTAAAGAGTAGGAGAAAGAGTACCTCTATAAATAGACTCGCTAGTAAACTACTTTAAACGGTTAGTAATATTCCGGAAATTAATATCTATTAGCTCGATAGTATAATAGGTATAGATATATCGGATAAGGATTTACTAGAAGAGAGCGGTAAGTTTGTATAAAGGGATATTAAAGAGTTTAGGAGTAAAGATAGAATTATATATAAAGGGGTCCTCCTCTATAATAGCTTCCTAAATAACTATTTCCTTTTATTATATACTACCTTTAGCTACTTTAGTCTCCTCTATAATAGTTTCTTTAAAGGACTCCGATTAAGCGATATAAGCCTATTTATAGCGAGTACTTAGATAGAGTAGGATAGGAGTAGAAAAGGGAGCGAGAGGGTATTAGAAAGCGGTAATATAGATTTAGAGGAACTAGAGAGTAGCGGTAGGTTAATCGATATAGAGAGAGTAGCGGGAAGTAATACTAGAAAATAAGTAGTTTATATAGGATTTAAGATAAATAACCTTACCCCGACTATCTAAAGAAAATATAATAACGCGATAAGAAGAAAAGGTAGAAAGAGAAGGACTTTAATAGTATAGATAAGCTTCCCTTATTAAGAGAGTAAAGCTAATAATCTAGCTAAACGCCCCTATAATATAGTTAGAATTCTCCGAACCTACGTCCTATATTTATAACTTACTATCTACTATAGGCTAGTTAAGGTCCTAAACGTTCTTTATAAAGATAGCGGTTATAAGCCGCTAGTAGAGGCCGGATAGGAGGCCTTTAATAATAATATTAGAGTTATCGTCGAGACCGAGAGGGAAGCGAGTAAGATCGGTTCTATTAAGATTAATAAATTTAGCTATAGTAAGCTAATAAGTTAGTTATAGGCTAGGGCGAATAGAGAAGCGGGAATACTTACTAATCTTATTATTAATCTTACTATCTTTACCCCTAAAAGAGGTAAGCTTACTTATAGGGGGAGGGGAGAGCTTACTTCGTTCTTTACCGCTAGATAAATTAATAGCGGCTCTAAGAGTAGCCTAGGGGTCCTAGGAACCGGAATATATATTAGGGAAAGCTATCCTAAACCTATTAATAAGTAAGTTAGCTTAGCTTCTTAACTAACGAGATAAGTAAAAAGAGCCTATCTATTAGTAAGAGAAGGGGCTATAAAGTAGAGAAGTAGATAATATATAGAATAAAAAATAGATATAGCTTTAGGTAGGACTCTAATAAGTGCCTAAGAAAAGAGAGGAGAAGAGATTTTCTAAGAGGAAAAGCTAGGGTTTTATATAGAGAGCCCCTCTATTTATCTCTTACTTCCCTTTTACTAGAGTAAACTATATCTACCCTTTAGTAAGTAGGATTTATACGGCTTCTCGGGTAATATAAAGAGCTTTTACTACTTAGAAAGTGCTAGAATAGAGCCTCTTTATATAGAAAGTAAAGAATTACCCGATCCGGAAGTATATACGGCTTTATATAAATAATACCGAGGGCGGTATCTTATGGTAAGTAGGGAGGGATATCGTCCCGAAGGGTTTATAAGGTTTGCATTACCCTAGCTACCTTAGGCAGCCTATAGGAAGTGAACTACCTAAGGCCACTATAGCCTAGGAAGTAGCCCAGGCGTATAGAAAGTAAAAAGGGGTTTTCATTGGCTAGGAAGCGAGGGCTTTTTATTATATAATTAGACTACGTATATCTGCCAGCTAGGAGCTATCTAATGAAAACCATGCGATCCTTACAGTATCTCAGTCAAGGCGGGGTTGGTTTATTATTAGTGCCGTTCGCTTGTGAAATACGTTATAACGTATTCCACAAGCGAGTGGCCACCCCAAAACACCATAGTAAATGCGATATATTCCACATTTATATCTCAACAACCATATATTCATCCTATCTCCCCGTTTGTTGATAGTCATTGATAAGACTTATTAGCACTATAAATCAATTTCAAAGAGAGTAGAATACTATCTTACTATCATTTCAAAAATTACCGAAAATTACGTGTCTAAAAACTAGAAATATATATAACGCAGTCACAAAGCCATAAATGTCCCCAAAGCTCCCTAGATATGCTAGATATCATATATAGAGCACTATGCTATAAAGAAAAGTCTCTATAGACCACCATTGTTGAGATATCAAGTTGTAATATATCGCATTTACTATGGTGTTTTGGGGTGGCCACTCGCTTGTGATGGCCACTCGCTTGTGGAATACGTTAACTAGTTATGGAGGCATGTAAACCACCTCAAAAATTGAAGATGCATACATTTGTATAGGAGAAAAAGGCTTCATTTTCATATATAGAGAAACAGCTGACAACCTTGGAAAACTACCCAGGCCTGGTACCTTACTTATTGAGGTAAGTGTAATAGTAATCCAGGTATTTTAATTCTTCTGCCGGTTTTAATTCAGGCACCTAGGCCAAATAAGGCATTAAGGCATCAGTATTTCCCGGAAATGGGGTTTTGGCAGCTGGCGCCTATACGTCTTCGTACATAGTGTGTGAAACGGCCGAAGGACTTTCATTTTCCCATCTGCGTTTAATAGTAGAGTACAGGAGTCCCAATAAAGATAACCACAATAACCACAATAACCACTCGAGTTTTCAGTCACTCCACATCTCCTGGGGATCGCGGATCAAGTCCAACAGAGCCTTGAGGCGTGGGCTGTCAGGACCCCCTCAGACCTTGGCCTGGACCCAGTCAAGCAGTCCCTTCACGCCTTTCTTTTCAATCTGATCGTAGCTCGGCGGTGCATCAATCATGTCAAATGGGTCCTCATGCCAAGTCAGGTATCGATATCGCTGGAGAGCATTGGTGTTCCCATCTCTTTCCAGCTTGATTTCCGTTTCAGTCTTCTCGCCACCTATCGCCATATCCGTCGGGTTGTGAGGTGTATGCTTAGTAGGCGACCAGTGGAGTAAAGAGGATGGCTTCTCGTCGCCCATGACCATGTCTATCAGGCTGTGATGTGTTGCCTGCTTGGTAGATGAACTCGGGCGGAGTGAAGAGGATGGCATGTTTGGTGTTGATGTTTGGCGTTGATGTTTGGTGTTGATGTTTGGTGTTGATGTTTGGTGTTGATGTTTGGTGTTGATGTTTGGTGTTGATGTTTGGTGTTGATGTTTGGTGTTGATGTTTGGTGTTGATGTTTGGTGTTGATGTTTGGTGTTGATGTTTGGTGTTGATGTTTGGTGTTGATGTTTGGTGTTGATGTTTGGTGTTGATGTTTGGTGTTGATGTTTGGTGTTGATGTTTGGTGTTGATGTTGATGCTTGGTATTTTGTGCTTGATGCTTGAGATTTCTGAGTTGTGAGTAGTAAAGGAAAGGGGTTGGAGGGGTTTTTATGCTCATGCTCTGACTTGAACCTCCGACTCCCAATTGGGGGTCGGTTGACCTCCGACACTCAATTTGGGTCGGACCTGTTCCACGGTAAACCTTAGGAAACAAAAGAGTAAAACCTCCTTCCGAACGTCCTTTCAATGGATGATTTTGGTTATAGCCACCTGGGCAACTGGGTAAGAACGCTGACTCTGTGGCAAGAGACAATAGTAGAGCTGCCAACCCTGATAAATGCAAATAGGATTCTAAATCAAGGGTCTGAGAATATAGATTGAATAGGTTGAACGCCAAATCAATCCTTGGAACTCCAAACCTGATTAGAAATGCCTCTATTTCGACACTGGTACCTCGAATTCTATCGTGGTTTCTGTTACTGTTCCGTTTATGACGCACGTAGTCAGGCTGGCACCTTCCCCATAGTCGCCTTGGGCTTCTGTCGTAGATCATCAAGCAGTCTCGTACTCGTAGGAACATCACTTTACCAAAAAAATACATCAACATCATGGCGTTTATGATCTGTTCTGTTTTTACGCTCGTGTTCTTTGCTGTGGGTGAGTCTACCTTCTTTTGAAGCCTTGTGGCATCTTCAATACGGTTTCCCAAGTTTAAATGATTTGCTAACATAGTCAAAAAGGGGCTTCGGCCCAAAACGAAGAAACCTCTAGCCTTGCTCCCCCCGCTGTTAATTGGGCGGCCCTGTTGGACAAAAGTCCCTGGCTTGCGTTCCGTGGTTGTTCTTTCGGTCTTGCTCTACCAATTTGGGACGGCCGCAATCCGCCTCTGCTCCCATCTCGCCATGGAGTACTGCACCCGGTATGTTGTGGATTACTACATAGAAAACATGACGCTGACAGCTTTTCAAGCCGCCTGTTTCAGCCCCGCGTCCCCCGTCCTGCCGACCCTACCCCAGAATCCGATGGCACAGCCATCGAACTGAATAATCTTCCTCCCCTCCCAGTCTCTGGCTCAACGCCAGATCTTCTTGATAGTCCCGTTCCTGATTCGGGTTCGCCAACCCTCGTCCCTAACCCTCCTCTCCCCCCTCGCCTGGTAATCTCCGGCGCCAGTAAGCCGTTGAAGTAAGTGCACATAGAAGACTGATCACCAAGTAAAATCTAGGACAACCATTTTTTTCAATATCTAAACTATATAATGTGAGCCCCCTTTTACTTCTTCAATTCCACCTCGAAGAGACGCATGCTAACGTGTTACTTGAACATAGAAATAATCTCCGGCGGTTTCTTTTCTTCTCCTGTTTTTTCCTGTTTGTCTTTCTGGTGACAAAAAAGCCCATTATATATTTACCGAGGGTGGGCAGTATGCCGGAATGAAAGAAGTACGAGAATAAGAACGTAATAGCAATTGTGGGTATCGATTAAACAGTGCATGTAAATGGTTCTAGAAGACAAAAAGATATTGTAGAAACAGGGCACTCAAGTCCCTAATTATTTTTGTTTCAACCGCAAGACTAGAATGCACGTCCTGGTCTCCGGGGCACCGTAGGCCTCTTGACCACAATGCTTCCAGGACGACTTCCGCCTCCATCAACATTCCCTCCAGGCCGCGAGGAAGCAGAAGATGAAGCAGTCAAGCCACCGACCTTGCGTCCTGGCTTGATGATAGGTTTACGCACGGCGGACTTTCCGCCAACCTCGATTTCCTTTCTGCGGCGGGTGGGGTCGTTGCGTTCCTGCTCGCGCAATTTCTCAGCAGCAGCGCGTTCACGGTCAGCCGCCATCTGCTCTTCGATTTCCATGCGCTTGTTGAACTCGATTTCTGTCACGCGGCGGTCGCGCTGTGAGTAGCCTTTCTCTTTGACGGAGTAGAATACACCACCGAGTTCGGCGAGCCACTGAGAGAAACAAGTTAGTATAGTACCAGATGACATACAGGCGAAAAGGGGGAGGGGAGGGGTAACTTACATGAGGGTCAACGGCTGTCACTGTGGACATGTATTCCTTGGCTGTCAGGATCAACTCATGGTAGACGACATACTCGGGCACATGGCCGATACCGTAAAGGGCACTTGTGGGATGGAGCGCCATGGTCACGCTGGTGCGAAGGTTGATGAACTCGCCGATGCCCTTTAGTCGTGCGGCTTGGTGGAAGAAGCCCGAACAGATGCACTTGCGGATCTGGTCCCAGTCTGTGCCGCAGCTGATGAGGGGCATTTTTTGTTGGGTCATGATGTCCTGAAGTTGGTCCCGTACTTCCTTAGCGCGGCGCAGTGTTTTGGAGTGCAAAAAGTGCTTGGTGCACCAAGCATCAGAGTGACCGTTGGTTTTCCATTGAGTATAAACATGGAGAAGAGTCAAGTGGTCAGATTCTGGAACGAAGAATTTCTCGCGGGCAGAATCGGATTCCTCCTGTCGTTCCTTGGGACGATAAAAGACATTTGGAACTGAGAGCATTGCGACGATGGATAACATTTCCTCGCTGCACTCGTATTCATCGGAGGCCATGATTATGAGCTTGGCAAGAGGGGGATCCATGGGGAATGGCGTCATGCGACGTCCTAGAGGTGTAAGTTCACCTAGGTTGTCCAGAGCACCCAGCGACCAAAGCTCGAAAAGAGAGGTGGAGATGGTCTCTTGTGGGGGAGGATCCATGAAGTCGAAGTCCAAAAGATCCTTCACGCCAAGGGATTTCAGTAAAAGTATGGTATTGGCAAGACTGGTACGCTGGATCTCCGGGATTGTTGAAATGTAAAGCTCGTTCTTATACGCTGTCTCCGTGTATAGACGATAGGCCTTGCCCGGCCCAGTCCGTCCAGCACGTCCAGATCGCTGGTTTGCATTGGCTTGGGAAATCGGGGTGACCTGGAGAGAGTCCATTCCCATGCGCGGGTTGTACACCTTTAGCTTTGAGTAACCTGCATCCACGACGAACATGATGCCGTCGACCGTCAGACTTGTCTCGGCAATGTTCGTAGCCACGATTACTTTGCGCACGCCCGGGGCGGCCTTCTCGAAGATCCTTGCTTGTTGCTCGGCCGGCATTTGACTGTAGATGGGTAAAACGCTGAGTTTTGGCGGATCATTCAGCTGCTTCAACCTTTCTTCGACCAGCTCGCAGGTTGCCTCGATGTCTTCTTGTCCAGTCATGAAGACAAGAATATCACCAGCGCCCTGAGATACATGAATGGCCAAGACCTGCTTGACCGCACTATCAACATAATCTTCACAAGGTGTGCGCGAGAAGTGAAGATCAACAGGGAAAGTTCTGCCAGGAATGATAAATTCTGCGGCACCGCCAAAGAAGCGCGAAAATCGTTCGGAGTTCATCGTTGCCGAGGTCACGATCAATTTCAGATCCCTGCGCCGAGTGAGGACTTTCTTGAGAAGACCCATCAAGACGTCGGTGTTCAAAGCTCTTTCGTGTGCCTCGTCCATAATGATGCACGAGTATTTGTCAAGATCCTTTTGGGTGAGAGATTCTCGCAGCAATACGCCATCCGTCATGTCTAGTATATAGATTAGCTACATGATCACACCAAAGCGGAAGGGGAGAAACTCACATTTGATCACCGTGTCATCACTCGTACAATCCTCGAAACGGATAGAGTATCCAACGAGTGCACCCAGCTCAACATCCATCTCTTCACTGACACGCTTCGCGACACTCATAGCAGCCACACGGCGAGGCTGCGTGCATCCGATCATACCGAACTTAGAGTAGCCATCCTCGTGTAGGAATTGAGTTAGTTGGGTGGTTTTCCCAGATCCGGTCTCTCCAACGACCACCACAACTTGATTATCCCGGATGACTCTCATGAGATCTTCGCGCACGGCAAAGGCGGGCAGATACTTTCTCTGCTCGCGCATGGTCTTACTCTTGCTGAAAGCGCTGGAGCCAGCGTCTTTCTTCATATGTTTGGCAAATTTGTTTCCTCCTCCTTTGTAGGTTTCCTCGACAGGCATGGCGACTGCGCTGTCTCCTTCGTCCTCTTTGACGCCCATGAAGTTTCCCAGGGCTGTGCCGGCGACATTTGTCGCCTCCTGTGCTTGCTTTTGTCGCTCGCGCTGCTGCCGGCGCTCATTAACGACCCTGCTTCCTTTCCGACTAAATACCGCCATGTCACTTTGTGGATCCCGAACAGCGGAGATCGGCTCCAGCTGCTTCGTGAATATCGTGCGACCATCGAGAAAAGGCGGCCGGAGGTCGTGGACGAGCAAATGTACTCGAGTCGCTTCTTCATCTTCGGGCATGAAGTCGCCGTCATGATCGCGTCGTTGTGCCACACCAGAAGTGAGCATTCGATTGGTCTCCCAGTTGTCAATGTCCTTCCGCTTTGCGTCGCGTAGGCCTGGTGGCAGGTGTCCAAAGCCCTTGTGCCTTTTGGCCGGAAGGGCCCATATCGTTGCGAGACATGTCGTTCAGCCGGGCTAGTAATCCAGGTTTAAGGCTTGAGTGACTCGCAACGTACGACCCCGTCTGGTCTGCGTGTGGTTGAGTCTATGAGAAAGTGATTCCGCGGAGTCGAACCTCTTTCCTATCGGCTAGCGCTCTAAAGTCTTACCGCCTTTTATTGCCTGAAGAACGCCACCACGCTGGCAGTCTAGCTTCTAGGTAGGAACCTAGTCTTCTAAAAAGGCAATGTTATCGGCAATATTCAGCCTCGTTTTCTTAAGGAGGTAGTTTCTTGGCAGCCTTGCTGATCTGAAAGAGCCTTTTCTTTATATTGTAGAGGAAAGCGGTGGAACTGATCGTTATCGCAATCAAACATTGCAAACTGTGATATCAGTCACGTGGCTAATAACTTACTTCATGAATAGCATATAAATTGGTAGCGTAGAGGTAAATCAACAATTATTACAATAGTATTGGAGTTCCTTCGGGTATTTGAGTAAATATCTGCCATTTAAAGCTAAATTAACTTGTGTGCGGGTTGTTGATGTGCATCAAAAATTCTATAGTAGTGGCCTCAGCCAACACCGAAAAGCAACCGCCCCGCATCGTCATCTCAATTTCTCGAGCTCCCTCATTCCGACCACACCGTATCAAACAGCCATCATGTCTAGCCAGAAACAAATTGACCCTAAGAAGCAGCAAGGTATGCTTCTTCCATTGACCCTTCAGACCTTTAGAATTCACAAAAGCTGATGCGAACCTCTCAATCCAGAGCTTCAGAACCAATACACCAACTTCAAGAATACCCTTCAGCAATTAGCGCAAAAGATTGGCGATATTGAGCAAGAGGCAGAAGAACACAAGTGAGTCATGATCAGGGTTATGCGCTGTCCCAGCATATTGGGATGTTGCTGGGATTGAATCGGGGGCTTCACCACGAGCTAGCACAACCAGCGATGTCCCAACGAATATGTACAATGCTAACATCTATTTTTTTTTCAGACTTGTGATTGAGACGCTCGACCCTCTCGCCGCAGACCGCAAATGCTTCCGCATGGTGAATGGCGTCTTAGTTGAGCGCACTGTCAAAGATGTGCTTCCTACACTCAAGACCAACTCAGATGGGTTGAAGCAAGTATTGGAGGACATGCTCAAGCAGTACAAGTCAAAGCAGAGTGAACTGGATACCTGGAAGGTAAGCGCATCTCATGTTTCATGGTCGTTCCTGGGCCTGAAACCATATCCGAGAGTTTGCGATACGGGCAGTGCTGACTTAAGTTTCCCCTTTGCAGAAGAAAAACAACATCCAGGTTGTACAGCCTTAGTTGCCTTCCTTTTCTTTGTATACTTTCAATTTAAGTGTTTCCGGGTGGTGCTATCTGAGTGTCAGAGCAATAGGCTACCGGCGTTACTAGGACGGCAAAAGACTAGACATAATGCAGCGTTGATTTGTGCTTTGATGCCAAACTTGCGAGGTTAGCTCCTTATCATAGTAAAAAAGAAATGCCCATCAGTCCTGATTCGTTGATGTTCCAACTTCGTATCTTGGACCTCAGTAGTGTCATGAGACGGCAGTGTCGAGTTTGCATATCAGCCCGGGATAACTTGAAAGCTGTAATTGACGGTCAACTTAAGCCATCTACCAGTCAATTGTTTAGGGTTCGTACAAACCTGGATGTACTTATGGACACTTATGAATGCAAGCCTTCCAAGTGATGTCTGACTTGACAGCGGAAGCCACCTACGCACTGGATCAAATTGAAGGATTATGTATCTTTCGTTAGCAACTCCATGCAAAAGGTACTTGAACACGAAATAATCATAACCTCAATTTTCTCACTCTTAATTCTGGGGAACATGGAAAGTATAGCGTAAATAGTGTAAACGAAGTCCTAGTAATGTACCTATCAACTTTTAGTAGAAAATCTCAAGTATGCTTATAGCAAGAGAATGGTTAAACTACCTGGGTATCTACATGCTTATATTTGGTGGTTTTATCATATTCCCGGCATTCTTTAAAAGATGTCTTGCACTGCGGCGCCTTTGACCATGCCTTCAGAGTATTGACCTAGCCTGTACAAGATTCTAGCATTGTAGGTATTGATGCTAGTGATCGAAGCCACTCAGTGTTGATCTGCCAGGACGTTTTGTATAGGACCAAGACTAAGTCTACAATCTGTACATTCCAATGGAATCAATAAAATATTCTCCCTTAGGGCCTGTAATACTCCGCATATCCATGTTGAGTTGTATTCGGCCAATGTGTTAAGAAAAAGCGCAGACCGAAGTTCAGCCAAGTTCAGCGGGGCTCCAGAGCTGTTCCACCTCGCGGGGCAGCAGATCGGCGATCTGTCAGTTCAATTCACCCAACACATTCATTCGAGGCATCCGACCTGGTATATTCATTATCATACGCGAATTATATTGAGATTTTGTTAGAATCAGCTTTCGGACTTGGGACCTCAAGGTTCTCTAACTATTACGTCATTGGAGAAGCTGAGGAATCACCTCACACATTCAAGATGACAGCCGGCAACAGGATCCTTCACGTGGGGATAATTGGGTAAGAAGCGCATTGCCAAAGGTACAGCCTGTAACCAATTGATACTTATACTCCAGTCAGGTGTGGCGAAATCACCCAAGTTGCCCACATTCCAACTCTCGGCTTCCTCTCGGATTACTTCCAAGTCACCTACCTGTGTGATGTATCCGACAATGCGCTCGCACACTGTGCCAAAAAGGTCGTTGGAGGCATACCCAAAACGACTCGCAAGGCAGAGGAGCTCTGTGCCTCCCCGGATGTAGACATCGTGATGATTGCCAACAGCGACGCCTTCCACGTTCCCCACGCCGTACTGGGCCTGAAACACGGCAAAGTCGTCTTCGTCGAGAAACCCATGGCTCTCTCCCTGCAAGACGCGGACCAGCTCATCGAGCTCGAGCAGCAAACTTCCGGAAAGCTGATGGTGGGATATATGCGGCGGTATGCGAGTGCCTTTATCGACGCCGTCAAGGAAATAGGAAGCTTTGATCAAGTGTGCTATGCGCGCGTGCGCGATATCGTCGGCCCGAACTCGAACTTTGTTGGTCAGTCCGGTACGTTTCCTAAGGTTTTCTCTGATTACAGAGCAGAGGATGTGAAGGAGTTGTCGAGCCGGACAAGCGAGTTCCTTGAACAGGCTTTGACGGCAGAATTGGGGATTCCGGTTACACCTGATACTGCTGCTCAGTGGAGGAACTTGGGAAGTCTTGGCTCCCATGATCTTAGTGCCATGAGAGAGGCTCTTGGTATGCCGACGGGTGTGCTTGGTGCTTCTCTATGCTCTGCGAAGGGACCGCCATTCTGGAGGTAAGTTTCCAATTCCATATCTGTGGTTCCGGGTGATATGTTAATTTCTTCTCCTCTAGTGCCCTTTTCCAATATCCCTCTTTTGCTGTGTCTTATGAGTCCGGAATTGATGACGTCCCCCGTTTCGATGCGTCTATTGAGGTCTTTGGTGGGCATAAGACTGTCAAGATCTGCTTTGATTCGCCTTACGTCAAGGGGTTGCCTACAACTATGCACGTTCGTGAGAAGTTGGAAGATGGCTCATTCCGGGAGTCTGTGGTTCGGAAGACGTACGAGGATGCTTATACTTTGGAAATGAAGGAGCTTTACGCATTTGTTGTTGAGGGTAAGCCGGCTAAAACCACTTCACAGGATGCTAAGAAAGATCTTGAGATCTTCGGTATGATTATGAAGGCAGGTCTGGAAGGGCAAGCTAGGCTTAATGGTGTTGTTCAAAATTAGTCTTCGGCATACGCATACGGTGTACATACTTTTGGATTTGCTATGGAAATGAATTATTAAAAAAAAAAGCCATCGCCCGCAGGCGATCCGGCAGCTCGAGATCAAACGGCACTCAAACTGAGGATGGGCGGGGTCTAAGAGGCAATGCGCCAAATGCTCACCTATCCATTATCCACATAGGGCAGTGCCATGTCCGATATCCTTGGTATCTACTTTTGCTTTCCGGTGGGGATGTTGAAGAAGACACCGGGGTCGCCAGGAGCAGGAATCTGATCCACACGGTAGAAGCCCTTGCGATCGAACTGCAGGATATCGCCAACATTGACCTCGGAGATATTGCAATCGGCCAGTCCACTCACACGGAACTCCGTGTTGAAATTGAGAACATCCTCAAGGATATCATCCTCACTCAACGAGTCCTTCTTAAGCAGGTAGTCAACCAACTCGACGGGAACCAGAGTTTGGCCCTCGGCGGACAACCAGGTCACCTTCTTCTCGGTTTTCTTCACGTCACCAGCCATATGCAGCTCCAGTTCCAGATGTGTCACTTTACCGGTAGCGTCATCAGTGGAGATTTTGCGCACAATTGCATTACCCCAGTTCATCAGCGTGATCTCTCGTCCTGTTTGAAGGATTTGGCATCAACCTGCTCTAGAACGATAGAAGAGGAGAAAGCAACCACTTTCTCGCCAAGAGCGGTGTTTTTGACATGCTTTGAGCGCTTTTCCGTGTACGGGGTAGCGGGACAACCAGTGACAGTCGCCTTGACAATCTTCACGCGTAAAGCATAAAAAAGGTGGGCGATAAGACAAATTTCAAATTTGGTGGAGGGGTATTCTGCCCAGGTGAGTCGCCGCCCACCCCGGGACAGTACCTAGGGCATCCATATCGTAGTAGCTGGCTAGGATAGCACAGCCACTAATGACTAGTGGAAGCCAGCGATATACAGCCGTATAGGATAGGCCCTTCCTAGATTCTGCGAGGACAAGATCATCGTTCCCAATATCAGTGATCTCCGACCATTCGATATAACACGGCTGTTAGATTTCTGGCATAGTAGTAATAAAGCTTAGCCTTATCAGATCCAGCCTGATTCTACAAGGCCGTGGCTGAAAGATCGTATTGACTTATAGCGAATTAGAAACAAGGCTTTCAATGCCTAAGCTGTGGCTTGCCGTAATATATTGCGGTTGTGCGAGCAAACATAGATCGACCTGTGGACTAGAGGAATGGCAATATTCAGCCCAACAAAGTGATATTCTATAAATTTTAAGACATGCATTGATCGAGAATACGATATATCAAATCCTAAGGCAATTCCCAAGAATATGACCTTCCAAGGCCCATTTTTTACATAATCCGCTTCTCCGCATCCACGTGAGTCTCCACCAGAAGACCCGATCCCGCAGTCCCTCAACTTCCCGACATTTTTGTTTCTTGATTTCGTTGTTTGTCGCATTATCCTCGGCAATCGTTTCGGAGTTCGCCCATGATGCCTTGAAGTGACTGGTGTTGGTGACTCGAATAATGCAGAATCGTGGCCGATTTGGACGAATGATGTCGATGGTACTCCTACCATGTCCTCCGTCAACGATAACGCCCCCTCGCCGCTCCCGGCGGATGGGGTGAGCAAGCGCAAACAAGGTAAGCGCTTGCAATGCCCTGTCTGCCTTGTCATTGTGCATCTTAATTTGTGGTCTCTTTTTGGTCTCGGTTATCGGTTATTTTTCCGCGATCAGACTCGCTGACCGGTGACTCAAAAAAACTCTTAGGCTCCGCAGCTTGTGTCCACTGTCACCGGCGCAAGGTTCGCTGCGATGCCCGTACCGTCGGGACACCCTGCACTAACTGTCGCGCCTCCGGAAAGGCCGACTGTCGCATACACGAAAAGAAAAAGCGTCTTGCAGTACGCTCAATCCTGAGATCCCGTTCCGATCCGATCTCGGCCTCTACCCACATCCGATACCACTTCAAACCCGACCCTTGCAGCGGGGACACCACTACCACCAAGTTTTCCAACTGCATTCCAGAGTGGCCATGCTACACCAGTATCTGGAGGCCTTCCGCAACATGGATTTCAGCAAGGCACGGGATCGGATACATTTGGCCGCCACGGCCCCGATATGGCGCATGCCCACGAGGCACACACGGAGATGGAGCAACATCTCGTCAAATTGATAGATGAAGAGGAATCCGGCAGAAGAGAGATCCAAAGAGGCGTGCGCGCCTTCTATGTCGGACATGAACATTCCAACATGTCATTCTTGTTCCGACAACAACGAGAACAAGATGACGATGTATACCATTTTGCGAGCAACGAAATCCCACGGCGTCAAATGAAGACGGGTCACGATCAGCTTCTTATGGATGCTCTAACACTTCCAGAACCGGCTCTGGCAGATGAATTGGTCCAGGCTTATTTCACATACGTCAATCCGGGGTACCCTATCGTCGACGAAGATTTATTCATGACGCAATACCGAAATCGAGATCCTGCAGATCCTCCGCCAGTTCTACTTCTTCAAGCAATTTTGCTAGTTGGGGCGCATGTTTCTCGTGGAAAAGCAGAGCGAGACGCTCTCAAAGAAATTTTTTTCCGCCGCACCAAGTATCTGTTTGACAATCGTATCGAGCGAAATCGCGACATTCTTGTTCAAGCGGCCCTTCTTTTGACGTGGCATTCTGATAGCGCAGATGATGATGTTGCTGCAGATGCTCACTTTTGGGTTGGAGCCGCTGCACGTATCGCCACGGGACTTGGAATGCACCGTAATCCCGTCTCCAGTAGCTTCGTGACTCGCGATCGGCGAATGTGGCGGAGAGTTTGGTTCATTCTGGTCCAATTTGATGTGTTGATTTCCCTGTCATATGGCCGACCTCAAGCGATGTAAGTCGTCCCAAACGACCAACTTCGCAGCAAATACTAATCAAGTTTCAATCTAGCAATTTGGACGATTCCGATGTGTCTCCGTTGACGCCCGCCGATTTTGAGAATTGCGGCCCTCTTGTACAAGCAGATTATGTGATCCATTTTACCGAACTATGTACGATGATTTCGTACCTCATTCGCGATCGATTTGGACTTCGGGCAAGCGAGGAACGGCGAAAGGCCGTCCTTCAGGAAGCCGACGGATCACTGGCAACCTGGTCTCTGAAACTTCCTGATAATCTTCGCCTTCGTGCGTCTGATATGGACCCTTGGTCCGCCATGCTCCATTTGACCTACAACAACTTCCTCATTCTGCTGCATCGGCCCCATCCAAGAGCCTCGGCCTATTCCGATGATTATGGCCCTCACGATGCAGAAATTTGTAGTGCGGCCGCCGGGGTTATAGCCTCAATATTCGAAGAGCTCAGGATGCATGAGCGCTTGAAGTTCCTTTGGTACACTGGCGTCCATACACTCTTCACGGCCATGATTCAAGTCCGAGTTGAGCTCCGCTTCTCCAATCCTGTTCTTGCCATCAATGCCTTACGCCGCTTTGATTCCGCCTCTTACTCGCTGCGCGAGTTAGCTCAATACTGGGTTCATGCTGGCACAATCCTGCGACTCTTCGAAGACTCTAAGCGTCTGCAAGAGGATCTTCGGATGGCAACTACGGAACGACCCAAGCCGTTTAACGACACTCATCACGCGCATAAGATGCCCGTTGCCTCTCCTGTTCCATCAATTACCATGCAAACCCCCGGACCACTCTCTTTCGGTGTGGCCACTCCCGAATCTACCCCTCTCCAACAGACGACCCTCTCACCACAACCCAATCCTCAATTCAATAATTGGATTGCCCCTCTCCGGCTTAATGTTGGCCCGCTAGAAAGGAACGATCCTTTCTCAAGCAGCATGCAAGTGGATTCCATTGAGCCAGCTCGCGACTACCCGGACTGGCGACAGTTGTTTGCCTTCGGTGATGTAGACCTACCTCCCCTGTGGGCGTGGAAGGTCTGCCCGAGCTTGAAGATGAATGGCGGCAGATATACTGGCAGGATGCCCCGATGGCCGATCTTATTCACGATGGAGGATGGATACATAGCTAGCTTTGACTCGCTACCTCTGGTTGATGACTGTATAGAGCTGTCATCTCTTCCATCGCCTGCTCTCCACACACCTTTTCTACTTTGACGACGAGACGAGCCATGCCAGGGCACGCAGATACACGATACATTTTAGAGACCATGTCAGGCCACAGACACCTACAGGCCCAGCCCATGATACCATGTCACAGACGATCACATACAATGATAGAGATATACCACGTCATATAATTGCAAATAGTGATATCGGATAAAATTAGTTGGGGCCTTTTTGTATCTCGAATGAATCACCTAGGCAATATCTAAGGATGTACGTACAAGAGTGTTCCAGATAGCGCCATATATGCGTATTCGCTAATCGCACAACTTAAGAAAACCGCCAAAGAAAACTGCAATAAATCAGAAATCGAACTGAAACTCACCCCATGCAGGAATAGGAAAAAATGAAATGCAAGGCCTAGCCAAACACAAACCGCTGCCAATTATCCGCAAGCACCTGGACACCGTGGCGCAACTCCCATCCACGTAACTGACAAATCTGTCGAGCCACGTCTTCCAGCACATCATCCATCTGCACACCTGCAACATGGAGATCACTTTCAATAAGAATGCGGTCCTCAGGCAAAGCCTTAATAACATCACCGACCTTCTTCCCAGCAGTACCGGAGAAATTGATAAGTTTCGAGAAAGAGAAATAAACATCCGACGGATTCGACCGATGCAAGAACTGGCGAATGGGCTCAACCGAACCGGTATAAGAGTGCATACAGATGCGAGGCGGAAACGGCCGATACGATTTTCCACTGAGGTCGGCTACTTTAGTGGGCTGAGATCTGTCGGGCGTCTTATCTTCTTCGTCATCTTCGTCATCATCAAATACAGCGCCTTCTGCATCTCGCTGCTTGTCCCTCTTCCGTCGCGACAGCACAACCCGTTCATGTCCTGCCCAGAGCTCCTTGAGCACTTCAAAGACCCCGCCGTGCGCTTGCACGCTATGCAGCGAGACGGCACGGTTCATTTCTCCCGCAAGCTGTAGCTGCGCTTTTAGCACGGTGCGCTGGTGTTCCGGCTTGACGCGGTAAATTGAGAGACGCCGGCCCTCGCGTGAGCCGGGGGTAAGCTGGTCATCTCTGTTTTCGATGTCCGTTGGAGTCCATGGACTTGGGAGTCGGAATGACCTGTCCAGGCCGATTTCCCCGACTAGCGCATTCGGGAACTGTTGGAGTCGGTTTCGAGTTTCAGATATTAGTTCTGAGAGGGGCTTGGGGACAGGAAGTAAATCAATGAATGGCTGGTCATCGACTGGAGATGGTGTGAGGACGGCGACGTAGTGGGCGGACTTGTGGTCAGCTGGGTTTTGCGCAGCTGTTGGTTGTGCAGTGTCGTCCAAGATCTGATGCGAGAACCACGGGTGCCAGCCGAAGCAGGGCACTACGCGGTCTGATGTTGATTGGCTTTCTTTGGCTGAGAGTGACACTGCTGTTTGTTGTACGAGGTCTTGATCTTCCCCGCGCGTGGCCATAATTGTCAGTGTTGTCGCTTTCATTTGCGGGATGTCGGCCACCGAGGCCAATGTGTCGGTGGGGTGGCAGTGGGCATCGTAAATGCCAATATCCCAAGGGAAGGGTTCCTCCTCTGGCATTTTTTTGGGGGATTTTCAACGGCAATCAGAATAGGCCCTCTAGAGCTCGCTTCTTAAGTTTTTGATATACAAGGCTGAAAGTTGCCGAAATGATGTAACTGGCGTTTTGTGCCTGGGGCATCAATCACATGCTTTCTCCGCAATTTGTTGTTTTTGGTGAGTTTGGTCTTAAAATGCCGAATGTCTTATAATCATGGACTTGTGGTCTTTTGGTCCCTTTATGGGGATATAGACTGATTCATCAAATGTGGTCCTCTCTATCAACGTTGCTCGGGTTGCCTATCCTGGCACTCATCTCTATCCCACTCATTCTCTCAGCATGGGTTACAATCTCCGCTGCGCTCTTTGCACTAATACTCAGACTATCAGTAGTCTGCGTTGAGCTATTCTGTGGATTGGTCATGCATTTCTTCTCAGTGCCAACATCACCTACCTCGTCGTTATTGACATTCACGGCATCAGAACCTACAACCCCAGCTGCTGGTAGATCAAGAAGGAATTCCAGCCAAACAACGACGCATCCTCGAAAGATAAATGACTCCCTCACGTCCTGGGCCATTGGTACCAGTCTGGATGACCCAGCAAACCGTAAAATGAACTCTTATGCACGGAGCATGATCGAGGCCCACAATTTATCTACCCCAACGCCCGTCTACAGCCTGCCCATAAGCGGTGATGAAAGGCGAGACTTCGAAGGCGTAGGTGGATGGCGCTCGTACCGGGCATCCAAAACATGCAGCTCGCATATCCCGCACGAGAAAGCCACCATATCAACCTCATCCTCTTCTACACATAGCACTGGCGGCGACGTCAATCCAGACGTAGACATTGACGCGGACGAGCGAGCCTGGCTTTCACTAAACAACCGACTCGAGCTCCCCTCGCATCTCGTCACGCTATGCACAAGTGTACACGCCGGAAGCACTCTAAACAGCCCCGAAAGCGCTGACTGGCGCAATGGCCGAAGCAATTTCCACTCACTGACGGGAGCAGCGGGCTCACAGGGCATCTACTCCGGGAAGCAACAGAATGGCTCTAGACACCACCACCGCTCGCTCACGACTTCCTCACTAACGACCTCTGACCGGCGCACGGGTACGGGACTCTCCCTGGCGCTGTCAGCGGGACCTGATAATGCAGCTGTTCATTCGAGGGAGCACGGCCACTCGATATTGTCGTCAACGTCAGGACTCACGGCCCCGTTCATGACGCCTCAGCCATACGCGCGGCTGGATTCGAACTCGCATTCCCAGTCACGGGTCCTCCCGCGAGCTTTCCCAACCAGCGGCGCAACGTTCACGAGCTCCCATTTCCCCAGCTCTGGAGATGGCCTGGGCCACAGCTTTGGGAGCAATAGTAGTGGCGGGAGCTTTGCTAACGGAGGCGGGGGTGGGTACTTCTCTTTGAGACGGCCTGGGTCCTCTGGTAGCCACATTCTCTCTGGAAGAGTTAGCCCTAGTGCTAGTGGGCATAATACCCCCGGTATTGGTCCTTCGGCTGAAGAGCGTGAGGCTTCATCGGCGGGGCTAGCGCGGTTGATGGCGCATTATTCCACCAGCCCTAGGCATCGGAGACAAAGTATCTCTGGACCGAATTCGAGGGGCCAGACTGCTTGGGATCGGGCTGGATGAAGGGTGAGGTTCTTGTGTCCTCCTTTGGGAGGCGCAAGCAGCACAAATGATAAATAAAGTGCCATGAAAGCTGCTTCTCCGACTGGAGTATTCATGGCAAGTGTCATTTATTCTGTCCAAGTCTATCTAGTCAATATGTACCGTACAGAGTTGTAGCCATAAAAAGAGGGAGAGAGGCACATAGATACCAGGGGCAAAAAAATTGAAAAAGCCACAATAAAGGAGGGACAAAGTATCCACCACAAGATATCAACATCACGCTCCAGCTCTATATTTGATAGGACATTTATTCACGAAAATGAGAAATTCCTATCCACATCATGATTGACGACTTCTCTCCCTCTGGCTGACCTCTTCCATCTCGGTAAGCACAATACTGTTGAACTCCTCCCAGCCATCGAGATACAAGTGGTGGCCAGCTTTATTCACGACGACCACCTTGGAGGAACCTTCATCGGTACGTTGCTCCTCTGGAGTGGCCTTTTCTAGGGCTTTGCGCTTTTCTGCGTCCAATCTAGCTGCTGCTGCATGGCCACCAGAGACGTCCATCCAGTCGTGGTCGCCATACATGAATACCACGGGGAAACCCTTCTCGCGCCGAGCGGGCGCCGAAGGGTCAGACGAAGTGGTGGAAGCGGCGACTGGATGGGGAGGGCGCTTGTGTTTTGGATCAATTGTCTCCCGAGACCATGGACACGGTGGATCAGAGGACTGCGAGCGAAAGCACCGGGGGCAAGAATGTATGCTAGAGCGTACTCGCCGCTACCACGAAGACTGAAGATGGAGTATGAATAGTCGTGGAGTGCCTTAGCTTCCTCGGCTGGTAGGTGGGAGAATCGACGAGAAGTCCATCCGGACACGATACGTGGCCCTAAAGGACCAGTCCACCGCACCAGACTGAAGGGGGAGATATTGGCGTCCCATAAATACGCGAACCACTTAGGGAGATTCCGTCGCGGAGCTGGAGCGGAATCAGCCTGAACTGGTTGGCGCCCAGTGATAAAGCTACCGTCGCTTGTCTTCGGTGCTGTTTCCAGAATGGCAGCAGATGAAGCGATATCTCGCTCGTCTTGAGTAACCTCGTTGGCCAACGTTGATGCCGGAGGCTCGGACACATCTGCAGTGACAGCGTATGGGTCCTCCGGGATTCCAACCGGAGACGCCAGGATAAGCTTGTTCAGATGACCGGGGTATTTCAGCGCGTAGGCAACCGCCATGTACCCGCCGAGACTGTGTCCAAGCAAGGTAAAGCGGTCAATTTTGCGTTTGATGCGCCATTCTTCCAAGGCATCTACAAACCAAGCCTCGGCCTCTCTAATGGCGTCTTCTCTTTCCTTTGCCTTGATTTTGAATGAGGGTCGAGTACTCCGGCCCATGCCTAGCATGTCCAAGGCATGGAGTTGCCAGCCCTTCAACCGGCTCAGTGGTTCGAAGTTCTTATAGAAGAAGCCAAGTCCGGCGCCGTAGCCGTGGAGCATAACCAAATGTTGGTCTGCTTCCTCGCCAATCCTCTCCACTGAGAACTCATTGAGCGCGCGGTCTTGCCCGCTCAGTTCTACCATGCTGGAACGCCATCGGCGCGGGCCATAAGGGTCATCAAGGGATTTGGTGGTAACTTCACCCAACTGATTGGGGTCTGCACTCTCGAGGCTGGTCGGAGTAGTGCCATCAGGGAGCTCTGTTGTGTTTCCAGTCTGAAGATGGGTGGGGGGGCTGGTGATGCAAGTAAGGCAGATAAGAGAGGACTTTGTGTTCGGCTGCTGCTGCAGGTATACGAGCCCACTATACAAAGCAAATCATCAGCGGGAATGCGGCAATGGGGGCTCCTTGGTTGTGGCTTACCCATTGACTGAAGCCTTCTCGGTATCCCAATGGGAAAAATGCGCGCGCCGCTGCCGCGCCTGCAGCAGCCTGAGCCGCATATGGAGTTCTCGAGATCCTCTCGGTATTGTTTTCAACTGGACGTTGGTGACGCCCATGGACGTCCTCATGGGACGAGTTGAGTGATTCTGACGCCATTGAAGACAGTCGGTGTCCCCGAGGGAGGGTGGCAAAAACGGCTGAGCGAGGTTTGGTCTGGTGTTGAGGGACTGAATAGGGAGAGGCAAGTCGTGAGGTTATGCCTGCGGTTCGCAAGTTGGGAAAACAGACAGTTTCTGCTAGCAAAAGTTGGACTGTGGCGCTCATGGACGTATAAGCAGGGAGCACGGAGACAAATCGGTCACTCCGCTTAACCCCGATAGGCGTGGCATGCGCAAAACCGGGCAGTAGAGGTAATATCCGATGGGAAAGAGCTGATGAAAAGAAGAAATATGATGATTGAAACCCCTCGTTGAGGGCAATGGGCAATGGTCAAAGCAGGATTATTGTAGAGAGAAAATGAAGTCAAGTCAACTGGGCAGATGATGTCGATCCAACTTCGCTTTCAACTTTCCGCCTTTCTCTCTCTCTCCTCTTCACATGCGATGACACTAATGACACTCCTGGGCCGGATCGGCCAAGTTTTGATTTGACTTTAACTGACGAGCTTTGCTTTTGTTATTTATTTTCATACTTGGGACTCCTCTACCATGGCCTCGCCTCTAGACCAGGTGGTCAAGGGTGCCCCAACACCGGATGCTCGCGCATCCACCCCAGAGCCATTGAGCTCCTTACGGTCATCTCAAGCTCACCAGCCAGATTCCTCCCCTCAACGTCCCTCGACCCCAGACCCGCTGGCACACCTGCCCTCCTCCCCTCCCCAGATCTACCTTAACCTCTTAATACTCGAAACCTCACTGCGAGCCCAGTATTTGGCTCTGCGCGAACGTCGCCGTCAGAATACGTTCTTCCCTACTCCTACTGGCCGCTTGGCTTGCCCATTTTGCATATGCCCTTTTCCTTCGCCCGCGTGAAGATGGCCGCGGGGTCGGCGGCTCCGTCTACTGGGTGGTGGAGATGGGGGAGAAAGTCGCCCTGCTTGGCGGGGTGGTTACCGCACTGCTCGTCTGGGGTACAGGGCAATGGGAACGAGGAATCAGATGGCCTCGGCGCTGGCTCGCTGTCTCCAATCGCGGCCTGCGTGTGATGAACACCAAGATCATCATCATCCGCGGTCCCTTCTGGCAGGAGCTACTGTCTTACGTCTCATTCCTATTCCCCTTCTCCGCTCCGTTTTTACCCTCCCCCCAATGGAAATTACCATTTTGTGGAGCAGAGCCCCGCTGATAAACGCGCTGGTGGTAGTCGGCAGCACTACCAACAGTACTACAACGGCACCGACAACGGGTCCAGCTTAGTAGAAGAAGACCTCAGTCCGGGAGGAGACTACATCCGTCTCCTCCTCCTACCCAAGTCATTCTCCCCAGAATTCCGCGAAAACTGGGACGATTACCGCACAGACTTCTGGGAAAAGGAAAACGAGCGCCGTGCCCAGCTACGCCTGAAACTGCGCGAGCGCGAGCAGCACCTCGCCCGAACCGAAGGAGGCTGGCTCGGCCGACTCGGGCTTGGCTGGCGCGCCTCCCAGCGCCGCCGCCTCGTCGCAGGAACCCTGCATCGCTCAATCGAGCCGGAATTCAAACACCGCCTAGGCCACGGCCACCGCCCCTCTATATCGAAACTCAACCAGGAGCAGCGTGGTTCCTCCCGCCGCAATACCCGCTCCGAGTCCCATTCGCGCACTTCATCCCGCAGCACCACCCCCGTCGACACCAGCTTCGAAGACCGTCCCTCCTCTCGCTCTTCCACTTCTAGTCGGCCCCGTCGCGGAAGCACCGCCTCCGGGCAGGACGCGAGCCCTCAACAGCGGAAACGGAAGGGCTCAACGCTTCGGCGGGGCCTGTCGCCTCTTACGCAGGCGCAGATCAGAGAGGGTGTGCGTACACCGTCCTTCTCGTCTGACGACTCTGTGCTGCCTATGGGTATGGTTGAGAAAGATAAAGAGGAGGCTATACCGAATTCTGTTCCGGAAAATACTGCACCTTAGCACGAAATGTTGTTCATGCTTATGCTGTTCATATCTCTATACCCTGTTTTTTCTTCTCTCTTGTCATGTTTGCCAGACACTTGTTGAGATTGCTGTTTTTGGAAACTTGCATTAGCTGTGTATGCATATCTCTAGAGCGCGGTGTCGCCGGTGCTTATAGACGAACTCGGTTGCCTCGCCTATGTATGCTGTTGTGTTGCATCTGATTCCTTTGGAAATCTCCCATTTTACTGCATTTTACAGTGTCAAATGAACAAACGTCTGCCAATTAGATCACATGGCATAACATGGCAGTACAATTGCAGGCGAGCTAGCCTAGGACTATGTACCATTCAGGTCTTGATTTAAGTCAAGGATCGAGTATTCATTCGTATTTCTCGTGTTGAGTCACTAATATTCCCTCACAAAGCCCACGCCATACGCCAAACCCCAAAAAAAAAACATGCGACGATATCGATCCCAATGCAATGACAAGAAAGCATGCTCGTAAAACTGGATGCAGGCAGATCCAGCATTCTCCTCTTTAGCTATTTTCCACATGGAGAAGAACAATATAGACAGCGCCACATAACCCAGATAAATTAGACCCGGTACACATCTTCGTCATCCTCGAGGTACATCAGGATATTGTCCTCATTCATGACCCGCAAGGCCTGGATAGCCTCGGGGCGGGAGAAGACGTGCGAAGCGCCAAGTTGGGATGATTCCCGGATAGCAGTATTAACAGCATTGATCAAGTCATCAATCTTGCTTGTGTCACTATCTTTGAACACCGTCTTGCCCATGAGCGGGCCCAGAGTCTGCCGGAAGACTGTCATGCGCGCAGGCGTGATCGGGACGTCTGCGGAAGTGGACTGCGAGTCTGTCTGGGACTCGATGAGTTGCGAGGCTGGCTGCGAGGATGCCATTGACATCTGGGAGTCAGTTTGGGTTTGGGTGCGAGCTGTCTGGCTCGAACGCAAGCGTTGAGCGCGAGGGCTGGCTGTGTATAGACTGTCTGGGTCTTCGTCCTCGTCCGGGACTGGAACACTAGACTGCGTTGCGGTACCGCGGGTGCGTGCTGTGCCAGTGCGTCTACCCGGTGTGGCGGTCGATGTGCCGCGGGCGTTGGTGTCATCATCGGAGTCGTCATCGAGTTCGGCTTCGCTGTCATCGTCGGAGGAATCGTCAAATGTGGTCTTACGTCTCTTCCGGCGCTCGTCCTCGACCACTTCCTTGAACATGGCGAAACGCAGGATGATCTCGGCATTTTTAGCATCCTTCTCGTCTACGCGATTAGACAGGCGAGCCTTGGCGTGTGCAGTAGACAGACGAATCAGCGTCTCTCAGGTACGCGGGGTGATGGGTGATGTGCGACGCTTGTTGCCAGTGAGTTCATCGTTTCGCAGAGCAGAGTATGTGGCGATGACGTGGTCGGCAGCTCCCTTGGTCAAGACGGGCGTGATTCGCTTCTTGGCGTATTGAATGTACTTCTTGATGAAGGGAATACTAATGATTTCCACATTCTTACCACGGCGGCGACCAGCATTGGCAGCGTCGACCATGCCACCGTGGAGCATAACATTGAACTTCTCGAAGACCTCACTTGGCGCGTTGGCATCTTGACGGTCTTCACCTCCCACGCCCAATGTTTGATTGAGCTGTTCCCGAACCGGCGCACCCTCTTCGGTGCCAGGCTGGCGGTAACGGTGCATGCGTAGAACGTGCTCTGAAATTATTCGGTCATGGGTATCCTCAATATCGTCGGTCACGACGAACAGCAAATCGAAACGAGAAAGCAAGGAGTCAGGGAGAGCAATGTTCTTATGCGGGTCTTTGTGGGGATCATATTGGCCATAAATCGGATTGGCTGCTGCAAGGACACTGCAGCGAGCATTCAAGCTTGTGTGGATACCGGCCTTTGCGATTGTAACAGTCTGCTGTTCCATGACTTCGTGGATGGCGACGCGATCGACATCACTCATTTTGTCGAACTCATCAATACACACCACACCACGGTCACCGAGAACCATTGCACCAGCCTCCAGTCGACGTTCGCCGGTTTCTTTGTCGGATGTAACAGCAGCAGTCAAACCGACACCGGACGAACCACGACCTGTAGTAGCGATCGCCAATGGCGCCGTATTCAACACAAAACGAAGAAGCTGGGACTTCGCAGTCGAGGGATCACCAACCATAAGGATGTTGATATCACCACGAAGATGAGTTCCGTTATCTAAGTTCTTCTCCATTCCACCGAGAAGCATCAGGAGAATGGCTTTCTTGATGTAGTCATGCCCGTGGATACTAGGAGCCAGGGACTTGGACAACAAGTCAAACACATTCTTCTTCTTGGCAATCTGATTGATGTTTCGAATGTCGGTATCCGTAAGCACTGCCTCTGCAATGCCTCCACCGCTCTTCGAAGACAACTGGATAATGTTGTTCGCCATGATGACGGTGCGGAAAGTCGACGAGCCACTGCCTCCGTTACCAAGGGTACGGTAGATACCCACCAACTGGATTCTATCGCCAGGCTTGGCAGTGTCGACGAGGTCGTCATCCAAAATGACATCGACACTTCGGGGCAATTGTCCTGCCGGGGCACGTTCGGGCATTTCTTGGATAGAAATCGACTGGTGGTCGAGATATGTTGAGTAACCGTACTCGGTGATAAGCTAGAAATTGTATCATTAGTCTCAAATAATCCATTCAGATTGTCCAAGCTGGACTCACCGGGTTCTTCTCATCGTCCTCTTGAGGGTAAACGTTCAAACTGGTTGCACCGCTGGCACCCATAGTTTGATCACGATATTTTCTGGCAACAAACCGATCCTTCCTTTCGACATAATGAACACTCTGGATGATCTTCGGGCGTACGAGAGAGCATTTTGTCACAATGCCCTCGAGAGAGACCATGTGGTTCAAGTGTTCTGATCCCAACGTGCGCGGATTGGAAGAAAATTCTCCGAATGCACCGACATAAGCGCAGTAGTAGTTCTGTCGATATCGTTAGACATTCAATGTCTGCTAAGAATCGTCCAAAAACCGAATACACACCGCATCATCCGAGGTTTCTCTAAGTGGCCGACCAGGCAAGGTTTTGACAACCGCCTTCAAGGCTGCGTCAAAGGCTTGTGAATAATCAAACGGCGAAGAAAGCAGCCTACATACATTAGTCGGTGAACCCAATTCCACATCTTATAGAGGGGTAATTTACCCATCGGCAAGCTCCCGGTTGTGTGCTCTGATTTCATCGATGCTGACCTGTCCAGAATTATCAGCACCATCTCCTGGCAAGGAATTTCGCATATCCACGCACCGTCAATCGTCGCCCACCCTTGTTCAGCATAACCACAATATCCGCTCGGTAACTGTTCCAATCTGTTAGATGTATATTATAGCATATTGATCGTCGAGGTCGAACCTGCGTGCCCGTGCATCATCTAAAAAGAAAAACAACTTTGTTAGCTCAAGGGACGACAACACACAACTCAATGGACTTACTAGGGTCAAGAAATTCAGTTGCGGCACGCACGCGATCCTGCGCGGCCTCATCACGTAGTTGTAAACCGTCCATGATGTGTGATGCAATATAGTGTGGTGGGAAGGAGGGATTCGAGGGGGAGGGCTTTGGGATTTCCCGATTTGCTAAAGTGGAACGCGTAAAGTTGCACGCGAGGAAGGCGCGTCCCACGGATACCACGTGCCGTGCTGAGTCAGCGAATAATTTTTCAACCGGCTATATAAGCCGCCATCCCCCCCGATCTTTTTCTTCTTCTTCAAGCGACTCTACGTACGTTCTCCTCCCCCCCAACAGTTGGAAACCTTCTTGGTTTTCACATTGGACTTTGGCATTTTGAACTTTTCCGCTGACTTTTTTTCCTCCCACAGTTCAAAGAATCACTTTAGAGTAGACGTCCCCTTTCTAAACTCTTTAAAAGAGCCACAGAATCTCCACCCTTGCTGATGACTACATGTCCTCGATGCCCTAAAGTGAAACCTTGTTACTCCCGCCTCGACTGTCACGCGTGCTGTCCGCAGTGTCTGTGTTTCGGTCTAGGGAGTGGTGATGATCTTGACCTGGTCTCGACGTCTTGACTTCGGTCGGTCGGTCCTGGTGGGTGTCGAGGAGGTCTGAAAGGTCCTCTTCCATTCTGGTTGATGGTATGGAGCGCTGTGTGAGGTCCCTTGATTCTATGCGGTATCGATCCACAATGAAAATATTTTCAATTCCACTTAAATCCTCTTCGAAAACAAAAACCTTCGTAGATCCCTTGAATGTTTCGTTAGCGCTGTGTAGACTTGTAGCTATCCAACAATATATTTAGCACATGAGTACGCAAGTGCACCTGTGTGAGGTCTGCTGGATCACTACCTAGGTACCGATGCATAATTCTTTGCACCGGCCTGCGTCAGTCCAAGGTAGCCGAGCATAGACAAAATAGTACTACATGAAGATTCAGAAAGACAAGAGAAGCCGACTGTCTATATCCCCTCTCTGTCCTCGATGTTACATTTAAGATACTAGTAGGCACTACGATGTCTTTTTGGATCCCTCCTCCCTTCTCTTATGAGTAGAAAGACGAAAGAAACTGGGCTACACAATACGGGCAAGTTATATAGCCAGTGATGCTTAATGAAAGTTGGATAATCTCATATATATTGTACAAAATCAAATAATAAAAACAGGATATATAAAAAAGTGTAAAATTACAGTGACTATATATACATGGAGCACACTGCTCAGCGGTCGTCGCCCGGTCCGTCCCTAGGTGTCCAGGGTCCCTTGTGTCTATTTCGCACGGAGTCTCGTTGCGATGGTGTCCGTCCGGGTCTCACATGGAGCCCAGTATCGGTCTTGAAGAGAAGGTGGTTTGAAGTATCCAGCTTCCACTTGCGATTATACTTGTCAAACAGTTGCCGCTCGGGGGTCAGCCTCCTGGTGTTGGCACGTTGCATCTTGGCCAAACGTCGTTCGTAGACATCGGCGAGCGCGATGTCCTTGTTTTTGTACGCCTTAGCAATAATGCCCTTGTACCTCTCGGATCGTTCCTCCCAGGAAATTGTCTCCTCGAAATGCTCGCGAACTGTGGTTTCCAGGTCAATTCGGTCCTCGCGAGGAAGGATGCTCGCCAAAGGACCCAAGACTTTCTGATGGCCACTGGGGAGTAAGCCAGACATATTCCACTCGTTCACGGAAGGCTCGGAGTATTCGTCTTTGTTCAATTTGAGAGGCTCCTTAGTCGCATTATCAAAGCTGCGCTCACGCATGTCGCGGCGGGGGCCAAGAGCACCAGAGCGCGAGGAGAACAGATGGGTTGGGCGCGGGAGGGGATGGCTTTTCGGTGCCTTGCCGCGAAGAATTACACCCTGATGTTTATCACGTGAGTATGGCATCGCGGCAAGGACATCAACAGTCTTTGGTGCAATTTTGTAGATATTCGCCAGATTCTCATTCCCCTGCGCAATACTTGTTTGCCGGAGCCGTTGCAGTGTGCTGGCTAGATGCACCATGGTGGGGTAATGAGGGTGCATATAATCGGGCTCAATTTTGCGCCAATGCCTTCGGGCCAATCTTCCCATCATCCTGCGAGGTTTGGTGATACCCGAGCGACCTTCAAGATGGAGGATTGTCACCGGGGCATTAATTGGTCTCACGCCATATCCCTTGAGAAACCATGACCAACCAGGGAAATGAGCAATGAACTTCTCTTCGAATAGTCTAAAAGCCTCCACATTGTCGGAATAAATATCAGATGTCGCAAGTACTCTAACGTAAGTTGACCAATTGAAACCAGTCAATGCAAAGCCAGCTGCCTGAACTTCAGCCACAACTTGATGCATTCTTTCGGACATGCCTCGGCGAGCCAAAGACTCTAGGTAAATCGAAAGTGGATTGTCCAGGATGAAGCGTCGGGCGGGAATGATTTTGGGCTTTTCTGCTTGTGTGGTGGACATCGAAAGAATTGATGGGAGAGGGGACTCGGTTGGCGCTGGCTGGGGTAACGTCGACGATCGTGCAAAGAGGGTTTTGTCAAGGTCACAGGTTCTCGCTTCCTCGCTTGCCCTTTCCATAATACTGTTCCAGCACTCTTCCACTTTCTCATAGTTATTGGTTTCCGCATAGGCATTCATAACGGCTTTGATGAAATCTATCGGCAAGGATCCCAATGCATCGCCGTCTGATGATCCCGCAGTTCGTCTGAGTTGCATGTAATGGGTGAAGATCTGAAGTGCCTTTTCGGCGCCGCCTTGCGTGCCGTATGCGTCGATCAGACGTTGATAATGCGTTGCAGTGAAAGACTCAACAGCAGAGCCCTCTGGCCGTCGACCGTCGACTGGTGCCGGATTGGCATTAAATTGTGCGATTGATTCAGAAAGTGCTCTTTTCTGCGTTCTCCAAGACGATGTCTTCAACGGGAGTCTGAAGATCTTTTGCGTTTTCCACGTCTCTCGCAGTCTGCATCCTCAGGTTCAACAGGCTCGCCTCCATCCCAACTCGACCGAAGCGTGCTTGAATTTCGCGGGAGAGGACGTGCACCATATCACGGTTCCGTTGCTTCACATACCCAAGCAAGAGAATGGAATAATGATGCTCGGTGGCTTGCAAACCAGCTTCATGCATCTTCCTGAGAGTATCTTGTGCACGATCCACCTGCTTAGCATAGACATAAGCAGCCATAACAGCCGCGTAAGTCATTTGGTCCGGTTTCAGGCCTAGCCGTCCCATGCGGTCAAGGACGCGTCGGAAGGAAAACTTTGATACCCTGAATGCATACCGCATTAGAAGAAAATTCCACATTCGCAAGGGAGATCCTCCCACCGCTAAATTCCAGCTGTTTGCGACGAGCTCTTCCGCATGACCCAATTGCCCATTCTTGCAGTACACCATAACAGCCGTATCAAGCATTGGCCTCGAGATTTGTACTCGACTCTTCTGCGCCTCTTTGAGTAATTGACGGATAGCTTCGACGTCGCCTCGCTCGGCGAAAATCCCCATCAGTGTGCCAAATGTGTACGAGTTGGGATGTACATAATTTTCTCGCATTTGCGAGAAGGTCGAAACAGCACCTGATAAATCCTTGGCAGTAGTGTACGCCAGAAGCAGTATATTCCAGCAAACTGTGTTCAGCGGGAGACCAAATTCCATAGGAATTCGCTCGAATTGTCGCCGTGTCTCAGCCACATCACCTAGCCGCGCATGAACGGCAAGAAGTGGGGCCACCGACCTTTGAGTCTTCGGGGAGCCGTGATCAGCCAGCAATCTATCGAACAGGTCTTGGACAGTTCGCACATCCCCAATCTTTGAAAAAGCATCCATAATCTCATGGTATGAGCGGATGCTTGGTCTGTTATATTCATCAAAGTGCGCCTCTTCGTCCAAAAAGTATATCATGCTTTCGGTCATGTTGAACTCCAACAAGCGATCAAGGATAGCACGGATCGTGTACGAGAACGGCGTTGCATCCGGAGATTCTAATCGCATTTGGCGATAAACAAGAATGCACTTGACAAATTCTGACCTGTGCTTTGATTTTAGGAAGACTTCCATCAAATCAAAATAGTGTCTATTGGTGAAAAGACCAAGAGGGCGGGATCCGCGCAACAGCGAAAGCAAAGTTGGTAGCGGTGTGGTTTTGACCATGTCATGAGAGGCGATGAAGCGCTTAATTAGACGACGAGAGAAGTCTTCCTTTGCAGCACTAAGCTTCCCGGTACCCTTCTGCAAGTAGGCAAATAAAGCTAAGATATGCCTAGAAAAGGAATACTCAGGCAAGTGAAAGCGATCAAATCGATCCAGCAAAGAGTCCAATGGCAGTCGCTCGTTTTCAGGGGTCTGCAATAGCGAGCTCCAAAGCGAGGTAATTTTGGACCACTGTCTATGTTTCACCATGTGCACCAGGCACTGCGAGATTATGTCTTGAGCAAATGGCGTGGAAATGGCTTTCTGACAGATCAAGTCCAAATGCAAGGGTTTTCCGGGTGAAAGAAGCTGTGAGCTTATAATGTTCTCGAAGTCTGATTTGGTGCGAGCTTCAGGCGAAATTTCGTTGAATAGTTTCCATGCTCGTTCTCGTTGTTTTGGTTGAACCGATTTACTCAGATAAGCACAGAGTACAGGCCTGAGGTTCGATGGGAATCCAGCTGCGACGTACAGCACCCAAGCTTTATCGAATTCGGTGCCGTCCTCTCCAGGAAAGCACGGAGCGATGCGCTCGCTTTCCCGGCCTTATCGAGAAATTCTGGAGATCGAGGCCCTTGCCCCTTGGATGCATCGTTGTGGCTGGGTGAAGGTTTTGATGTAGTTTGGGGAAGACTTGAAATGGAAACATAAGACCTTGGAAAGCCCAAATTTGGTCTTCTCCGAAATCCAGTCCTGTTTTGGGAGCGAGGCAGACGCGAAGCTACCAGAGTTTGAGCCAGCCGAGGACATAAAAACTCGAGCGATGGCCCTATCCCATCGCTTGACTCTCTGGTTCTGCGCTGAGTGCTAAGAATGGGGGATGATCGTTGGCCCGACGCCTGCAAAAGCGCGACAAACCATTGAGGAGCGTCCGCTCCGGCATCATTGTGCTTCCAGAAATTTCCAGACAAGCAGCCTCTGTTTCGTATCACGCAATTAGAATCTTGAAGGAAAAGCCGTCCCGCGTTCTCGAGGGAGCCTGTTGCACGTTCGAGCATCACCCCCAACTGCAGTTTCAAGCCGTAGGATGCCGGTATGATTTCGTTTCCCGTATTATATTTGGTTCAAAAGATCTGTATAGATAATCATGCGTCAGAAAGTTGTCCTGGCTCTGAGCACGACAAGCAATTGAGCAAGTTGTCCTTGGTGGTGCCATTCGTACCAGGGAAGGAAAACCGGACCCGTCACAATGTCGCTCACATACAAGTCCAGGGCATAAGCTTCCAATCAAAATCCAAGCGCCTTGATTTGAACAAAAAGGCAATGAACGGTAAATGCGAGGTCCCATAAGCTTGGAGAAAACAACGCAAAAGATTCGGAGGTGCATGAAATTGCCGTGGTTTCACCGCCTTTGCTGAGCCCACTTCAACCGTGTCCCTCCTATTCTCATCACGAGGACACCAAATAAAGGAACAAGACGGGTAACATATCATGGAGGTGACTGACTTTATTTTCAAAGAAAGGGAGGAAGTTCTCCTTGTGGGAGACTACAATGCCTACCGGGCGCACACTACCAGAAAACTGCAGAAACTCCGCAAGAAGCTTGGTCAGGCCACTGTCAAAGGCCGCAAGTATACTGCCAAACCAGCTGTGACTGCTGAAAACGTTGGAAGCAATGTATCGTATGTCACTTACTCTTATTTCTTTTCCCAATTGCTACATCGATTAGTTTCTGACCGATGCCAGATATGTACATCTTTTGCTTCTTAGTTCCGAACGAGCTTGGGCACAAGCAATGCACATGAAGTCCACGCATTCCGCAGATACTTCCACAAAGGGCATCTCTGGTGCTGCTCGGCGTCACATTATTTCTCGACTGAACAAAGCCACTGGGTATGCGCAGCATCTAGTCTCGCTGCTTCACGAACAAGCACTTTCTGGGGCAAGTGATGTGGATATCCTGGAGACTCGGGCTTATTTGGCAATGATTTCCGGCACTCTGTGGCTTGAAAAGCGGAGATGGGAACAGTGTCTCCAAGATTACTCCATCGCAAGGGTGATTTACACAGCCCTGGGTCAGAGGGTCAAGAAAGACGCCTTTCGGGACCTGCTATCGGGGACTGTTGACCCAAGTCTCCGATACGCGGCTTATCAGATGAAGCTCCCCCGCTCCAAACCTACTTCATCGCTGGCCATTGAATTCTTTCCATTGCATTCTGAGATTCGCGCTGAGGTTGAGAAGGTCGATCCCTCTTGTCTCGCTGAGGAAGCAGCCGGTACTCGACGAACTGCAGAAGGAGAGGTGCAGGAATTGCCCCAATCTGTCACTTGGAGATCGAGAACTGTTCCACTGGATGATGCCTCAATTTCTCAATCGTTAGCTGCTGCTTCAGCCGCGGAGGCTCGCCTCACTAGTTGGTTGACAGACTCAGGCAAGTCCGCCACTGCTAAGGAGAAAGCTGCTGCATATGACAACGTGATTATTGCTAGCCAGGATGCTGTCGACGCTACGAAATCTGCCATTGATGACCTGGCTAGTGAGGGTGTTGATCCCAGTGATAAGAGAATGCAGGCACTGCAAATCACTCGAACTGCAGTTAATTACACCTTGGTTGGCTGGCGAGTCGGCCGTAACCGGGTGTTGTGTGGAGAAAGAGACGGGTTGTCATTTGAGGAACAGCAACCCACAACGGGTGGAAAGGAAACCACGAAGCAGGCAACAGGCAATGGCAAGAAGTTGAACAAGCTCCGTGAGCGGGTCGTCCTGTATGATTCGACACTCCAGAGCTTGGAATTTATTCTCGAGCTTCCGGGTGTTGCGGCCGATTCGACCTTCGTGCAGGATCTAGAGGCAAAGCGGCACTACTTCCGTGCTCTCAGGTATGGCTCTTATCACAATCCTCATTGGTTCCCGCAACTAATCATAATTCCCTGCCTTTAGATGTCTTGCCTTAGGAAGATCCCATGGAGTGCTTTCGAAGTCAAAGGAGGCTCTCGCGCTGTTTTCCCAAGCCCTGAGCCTTGCCGCCTCCGCTTCTCCCCAGTCAGCAACAGATGCTGAAGGTGTCCCAAAGCTCGACGTCTCCCAAGTGCAAGCAAGTACCTTGGAGTCTACTTTACGAGAATTGGTTGCTCGGTATCGTGGACTTGTTACTTTGGAGAAGTTGACTGCTGGAGAGGCGTTACAGTCGAGCCAGCGACCAGTGGTGGAACGACTACAACATTTCGCAGGATCGGGACTGGACCTCAATAATTTGGTGCCTTACCCACCTCAAATGCAGCCCATTCCTGTCAAGCCCTTGTTCCTCGACGTGGCATGGAACTATATTGATTACCCGCGCGAAGGTGGCCAGCGACAGGAGGCTCCTACTCAGACACAAGCTCAAGCCCAAGGTCCTGTGGAAGAAGAAACGAAAGGCCGTCGTGGATGGTTTGGTTTTGGCGGTCGTTGAAGGCCGTTTCATAGATGCCATGCTACGAATACCCATACCCATTGATTCAAATGTTCCTATTGAAGCCTACATGTTCGTACTTTCGTACTAGTACGACATGTACGTCGTAGTAACAAGCACAAGCACGTGCATATAGAAACCCTTACTTGACATCTGACCAATCAACGTCGATCCAACTCTCGGGAATTCCCTAGCCGGGGTCACGTCGTGCTGAGTAATGGTGATATGGCTTTGCGCTCACTTGTCTGTATTTTAGGATATTCTACAATATAGTATTCTAATACTCCGTATGCCGTATGTATATCATACAGAGGAATTCTCAATGAGAACAAAAATCAGCATTGAACCTACATCAATACTCCCTACCATCATATTAAGCCCAGCGTGGAGATTAGTACTGAGAACCCCCCGAACTATAGGCTAAAGCAGAGATTGTACAAAAGAATACATATGTAATAATTAAGATACAAGTAATAATAAGAATTCAAAACAGAATTGGATATTGATTATGCCAAATAACTCGAAACACAAATTATTTATGTATGCATTGATATGGGCTGGACTAACATCCCGCGGAGTCCCGTGTAATTGGCGTTCCCGCCCCTGAGCCCCAGTCAATTCTTTCTCCCCTCTCTCCACTCGCTTTTTTCCCTTTTTGTTCAGGGTTCAGTCCTTCCTTCTCCGTTCGCAATTCCCCTTTCCCTTCAATCCTGGAACTTCGACCCCGTGGACTCCCCAATATGGTCGACATGGCCAACCTCACCGGGAGCTTCGTCTCACCATCGGCGGATGCGACGGTCTCGCCCCAACTTTTCGCGCCGGCCGGTCTCGTTGCCTCCATATTGGATGGCTTCACTATCTGGAAGGGCCTGTTGACTTTCTTGGTTGCCGCTGTCATCTATGACCAGTGTGAGTACGAATGCGACTTGGGTGGCCTCTGAAATCGCATCTTGAAACTAATTCAACCCCCCTATTTACAGTCAAGTACCACTACCTCAAGGGTGCAATTGTTGGCCCTATGTACAAGATCCCCTTTATGGGCCCGTTCCTCCAATCAGTCAACCCCAAATTCACCGAATATAAGGCCAAATGGGACAGCGGAGAGCTCAGCTGTGTATCTGTCTTCCACAAGTGAGAAGCCCCCCCATATGTACTTATTTCCTTTGGGTCTGTTCTCTAACACTATTCTACAAAGGTTCGTCGTCATTGCGTCGACTCGTGATATGTCCCGGAAAATCTTCAACTCGCCCACCTATGTCAAGCCCTGTGTAGTGGACGCCGCGCACAAGCTTCTCGGCAAGACCAACTGGGTCTTCTTGGACGGTAAGGCCCATGTGGATTACCGCAAGGGTCTGAACGGATTGTTCACTCGCCAGGCTCTGGCCATGTACCTTCCCCGTGCTGAGGAGGTCTTCAACTCCTACAATCAGCGCTTCCTCGAGAAGTCCGCCGCCACCAACTACACCCCGACCCCCTGGATGTCCGAGTTCCGTGAGCTCATGTGTGCTCTGTCTTGCCGTACCTTTGTCGGTTACTACATCACTGATGAGGGTGTCCAGAAAATTGCCGATGACTACTATCTGATCACTGCCGCCCTTGAGCTGGTTAACTTCCCTATCATCCTTCCCTACACTAAGACCTGGTACGGCAAGAAGGCCGCCGATATGGTGCTTATGGAGTTCACCAAGTGTGCTGCCAAGTCCAAGGCCCGCATGGCTGCCGGCGGCGAGATCTCTTGTATCATGGACGCCTGGGTTAAGGCCCAGCTGGATTCCGCCGCGTACCGCGAGAAGATTGAGAAGGGAATCCAGGTCGATTCTTCAGAGAAGCCCAGCCAGGTTCTTCGTGAATTCTCCGACTATGAAATTGCCCAGACTATCTTCACCTTCCTGTTCGCTTCTCAAGATGCAACCAGTGCCGCCTCCACCTGGTTGTTCCAGCTGATGGCCGATCGCCCCGAGATCCTGGACAAGGTCCGTGAGGAGAACCTTAAAATCCGTAACGGTGATCGCACTCTCCCTGCCACAATGGATATGCTCGACAACATGCCCTACACCCGCGCCGTCGTTAAGGAGACACTGCGCTACCGTCCCCTGTCATCATGGTTCCCTACTTGGTCAAGAAGGACTTCCCTATCAGCGAGACTGTCACCGTCTCCAAGGGCTCTATGATCATTCCCTCCGTGTGGCCCGCATGCCACGACGAGGAGGCTTACCCCAACGCCGACTCGTTCGATCCAGACCGCTGGATCACCGGTACCGCTGAGCAGCAGACCAAGAACTGGCTGGTCTTCGGTACAGGTCCCCACTACTGTCTGGGCCAGACCTACGCTCAACTTTCTCTGATGTCCATGATTGGAAAGGCCAGCATGGTGATGGACTGGGAGCACACCCCTACCCCAGAGTCGGAGGATATCAAGGTGTTTGCTACTATCTTCCCTCAGGTATGTTCAAGCTTATATTCCCTTCCGATGATCAATTGGCTAACATATATCAGGATGACTGTCTTCTTACATTCCGGCCCGTGCTTAAATTCTCGTCTTTTGTACAAAAACCAAAACGAAGCCGGAACCCAGCCCCATTTTCTGGACAGAGGAGGGCTTGGTTACGTTGATATGATGCCTTCCTGTCCTGGAGATGGGGTGGTCCGCTGACACTTCTTTCTCATTCGATTTCGATGCATGATGAAAGCTCGATACAGGAAAAGTCTTTAGCATATGTTTCTCTTTAGAGAGACCTTTCATACCCTCTTGCAAAGAAGCCCCTATTGCGATTATGATTACCTATTGCCCGTGAGGGGTCGCAGGGGGTTTCTTGTTTCTATTCTTCAGTGACTACTCCTAGAGCCATGCATATTAGAACAATATTAATTATCTTTTTCTGTTTGGATATTTATGACATGTTAAATAACTCTTTATTTGCTTGAATTAACTAAACACATATTTCCTCACATGGCTCGACATATAGGCTAAAGCTCTTTGTTTTGTCTTTTCTCTTCATTTCACAAGTTCTTCTACATAGTCATGAGAACTGATAGGGTTATGGTTTAACATGGCCTTTTTGGTTTACTAGAGAGGACCTGACTTGTCTTTTCTGTACAATATGTATGATTCTGATAAAATATCCAGTCACGAGGTCATCATTTAGCTGATATATACACTCCACTATATATCCGTGCTATCTCGGCAAGATCTAGTGACATGAAAGTCAACCAGGTTATATATTAATTATTAAATGACAGTTTCTAGCTATAATATAACCAATTGAGCCATTCCTACCAATCAAGATCCCAATATCGCCCAACAAAGCTTGTACGAGAATAGCCCATAACGAGAAAAAGCCCCAAACCAGTAGGCGGTCATGTGTGGCAGACACTGACATCACAATCCCGCGGTTACGTCCAGAGGTATAATAACTCCCGACTCGCCTCCGCGGACAATAAAATCCAGAATTTAAACAATGGCATCGACATTATCATCGAAGATCCAGCGGTCTACTATTGTGCTGTCCTCCACTGCAGTCAGAACCCCGGCGCGCAGCACGGCATCACCCGCCGCGGCCTTGCACCGAGCTATCTCCGCACCAACAAGAGGCCTGGTCACTTGTCCTCAGAACCGTACCTTGCGCAGCCGCCTGGCACCACCATGCAGCCCGCAAACAAAGTCCATCCCGAACACCAAGAGCCCGCGCCGAGTGCAGTCGCGGTGGAACAGCGATGAGACAAGCCCAATCAAACTCCGGGAATGGGGATTCGAAGAAGTATGTACTCCCCGGAGCAGATGAGTCTTTCGTCATTCCTCCTTTTCTACCCCGATTACTTCAAATTCTATTCTCTTTGGAAACCAAGTACCGCAAAGAAACGGCCACGAAAACCATTGTTCCACATCTAACAAAGCCGAAATCTAGATCAACGCCGCCCTCCCAACCTCAACACCAAGCCCGACCCACAAGCCCGTAATCCTCATCGACGTGCGCGAGCCCGCTGAACTCAAAGGCACGGGTATCATCCCATCCGCAGTCTGCATCCCGCTTGCATCGCAGGGAGATGCATTGTACCTCACGCCGGACGAATTCGAGACCCGGTTCGGGTTCCCTAAGCCTGATCCTGCGGAGAGTGAGGGCGAGCCTGCGCAGATGGTCTTCTATTGTAAGGCTGGGGTGCGGGCTAAGGCGGCGGCGCAGATGGCTGTGCAGGCTGGATATGACCCTGCTAATGTTGGGGTTTATATGGGTAGTTGGTTGGATTGGGAGAGGCATGGGGGGGAAGGTTGAGAAGTGGGAGGGGGATGATTTTTGAAGTAGTGAAATCGAAGTAATGCTCGTTTGTTAAGTGCTTGTAGCTGCTTTTGGGGATAAGGGTGGCTTGCTGGGTGTGGTGGTGGGTGGTGGATCGAGAAGAGGATTGTACATACTGCATAATTCCGTATAGGATTATTGAAGGGTAGGTAGATCATCTGGTCTATTCTGATATCCTGAAACAACCTTTTGATTTGGTCTATGCCCTAAAAAAGACTGATTTAGTTTCCAGACTGGTCACATCGCCCCCGCGCATGAAAGACAGATAAAGGTCAACTAGTAGTCGACATCTATATTCACTAATGCAATACTGGAATAGTATGAATCCAATTCACTATAACAGAAACAAAGGATCTGGTATCGACCAGGCCTTGCTTTTCCTATATCATGTACAGGCGACTTCTTTCGCTGTTCATCCATCAAGTCATGGTCATTCATTGTATGTTCAAATCGTAGTCAAAATAGAATAACTTTTGCGCTTTTCGACAGCTATTGTCATAGCCCAGTAGATTCCGATTCGTTTCCTCCACACTGGCTATGGCTATGATGGAACAGAAGGCCATGAGGGCCGACGGAGAACAAAGCTCGCCACTTACTGGCATTTGATCGTCAAGTTCGCCCGGGGATACGTACCGCAAGGCTGGAATGGGTCCGGTGCCGACGATGCTTGATATGAAGACACCGCACACCGGAAGGAAGCCCTAAGACCGAATTCAAGGAATGTCGAACACGGGCTTGAGCTTCTTGACCAGAGCCCATTCCTCCATGGAGACTTCGGACCGGTAGAACTCCTTGAGGGTGTCGATACTGGCACGCGAGATGTGCGAGATAAGCTGGTCCTTCTCTTCGAGGTGACGACCATACATGGGCTGGTTGGGACCCTCGACCTTAACAGCAACAGAGGGCTGACCTCTCTTGCAGACTGGAACAGGCTTGTGATCGCGCTCGATGGACGTGCTGTGGAAACGGTTGCGTTAGAAATGAGACAAAAACCATAGAATAAGAGGAAAGGGGATCAAAACTTACACTCTACCAATATCAACAATCTCCCTCACACCAGCGGCGTTGGTCCTGACCGCAGCCAGAGGAGTGTGGAGACGAAGGCTTCCTTCAATAACATCAACACCGATGACAATGGGGTCGGTCTTGTTGAAGACAGCAATGGGCTTGATGACACAGGGGAAGATAGCAAGAAGCTTAGCCTCTTCCTTACGCTGTTCCGTAATCTGAGCCATGTGCGCAGTGAAGGCATCGAACAAGTGGTAAATGATGTCGGCAGTGAAGATCTTGACACCGATTTCGTTGGCATAGGCCATTGCTTCCTTATCAACCTTGACATCGAAGCAGAGCATGACAGCATGTTCCTTACTCTTCTCAAGCATAGTACCGGCCATCATGACATCACGCCTGTAGACGGGACCGATGGAGATATTGGCAACAGGAATCTTGGAGACCTTGAGGAACTCCAGGAGAGCCTCAAGCGAGCCCAGGGTGGAGGCCTGGACAGTGACACCACGCTGATCAGTGGAGACACGGCTCAGCAGGTTCTCCAGATCGCTCATGACCTCCTCCTCAAGATCCTCCTCATCGTCATCAGGGCCGACAACAAGCATACGAGATCCAGCAATAGCGTGCTCCAGGTCGTTGGCAGCAATCTTCACACCAAGGGCGGCCTTGACCTCCTTATTGTGAACGTACTGGGACTTCAGACGCAGCTCCTTGAGCGGTGCTGGTGTCAGAAGAGCACGGATATTGGTTGTAATAGGACCGTTGAGACCGCACATTACGATGCGATCACCCTCGCGAAGGACACCGTTGGACAGAATAACGTCAATGGTGGTACCGAGACCCTCAATGACCTTGACCTCTAGGACTGTACACTCGACCTCGGACAAGTACATGAGCTTACTGGTCATACGATCTTGAGTCAGGCTGGTCAGGAGCTTCAGCATGTCAGGCACACCTTCTCCGGTGTGGGCGGAGGTGGGAACGAGAGAGACATTGCGAGACATAGACTTGTTCTCGAAGAACAGCTCAGAGTTGAAACCCTGCTCGGCGAAAGCAAGCTTGGTGGCCTCAAGACGAGTGCGGAATTCGTTTTGAACACCCTTGTTCTGCATAGCCAAACTCTCCTCGAAGCCATTGTTGTCAATCTTCTTCCAGCCATAGAGACGATCGATCTTGTTCAATGCGACAATGAAAGGAGTCTTGCGGTCACGCAGCAAACGCATAGACTCGAGGGTCTGGGGCTCGAGACCGTGCATGATATCAACGACAAGGATAGCAATGTTGCAAAGGGAGGAACCTCTTGATCGCAAGTTGGAGAAGGACTCGTGACCGGGGGTATCGATGATCAATAGACCGGGAACCTTGAACTCGAACTTTCCATCCTTGTTGACAACTTGGGTCTTTGTGCGCAGAGCTTCGACAGGGAAGTAAGTGGCACCGATCTGCTGGGTAATACCACCTGCTTCGCCCTCCTGCACGTTGGTCTGTCGGATCTTGTCAAGCAGCTTGGTCTTACCAGTATCGACGTGACCAAGAATACAGCAAATAGGGGATCGAAGATCATCCTTTGAACGAGCCGCCATAGCCTCCTCGTGCTTTTGCTTTCTCCGCTCCGCAGCCTCGGCCTTTCTCGCCTGAATGGCCCGTTGGTTGGCGGATTGCTCTTCGTCAGATGAATCTTCATCGGATGATTCCTCAGAGTCGGATTCGGAAACAGGTTCTTCTTCCTTCTCATCCTTTTGGGCGGGTGCCTCTTCAGCAGGCTTCTCTTCTTCAACCGATTCCGCGTCCCAGCTGTCCTTGACATCTTCGTCGGCAGCTTGCTCCCAGTCTTCAACGGCATCTTCTTCAGCAGCAGCAGCGGCGGCGGCGGCAGCGGCGGCCGCCTCGGCCTTGGCTTTCTCCTCAGCCTCCCTCTTTCGATCTTCGGCTTCGCGCTGAGCCTGGGCTCGAGCAGCGGCGGCTTCGAGGTCCTCTTCCTGCTTCTTGGCAGCCTTCTTCTTCTTGTTCTCATATACAGGGCGCTGCTTCTTCTCACCACCCTCCTGCAAACCAGCAACCTTGCCACCCGCGGCAATCATCTGCTGTATGCGCAACTCATTGCGCTCCTTGGCCTCTCGCTGAGCCTTGGTAAGCAGCTTGCCTTCTTTGCGTAGCTGCTCCTTCTTTTCGCGCTCCTTCTCCTTCTTGCGTTCACGAGCCTCTGCACGCTTCCTCTCTTCCTCCTCATCAAGGAGCTTCTGCCTGGCGGCGGCAGCCTTCTCTTCCGCTGCAATGCGCTCCTCCTCCTCACGTTGCTGTCGAAGAAGCTCCTGTTGCTTCTGGAGGGCTGCTAGATGGGGAGGAAGCTTCTTCTTTTTGCCGGTCTCCGGGGCGGGTGCAGCGGCGGCGGCTTCATTCTTCTTGGCCTCAGCGGCGGTAGTCTTCTGGGATTCGGCCTTTTCTTGAGCAGGGGTGAGCTTCTTCTTTGTGGCAGCCTATATATACGAGAAGAAGACACGTTAGTAAATGATTTTCACACCCAGCACGAATTTCCAGCATGAAGATAAATGTAAAAACCTACCTGCTCCTTCTTGCGCTGCTTCTCCTTCTCCTTCTTCTCACGCTCCTTCTCCTTTTTACTCTTTACTCGGAACTCGCCCTCGGGCTGCGGTTCCGGCGCAGGCTTAGCCACCTCTTTGATGGGCTTGGTCTTTTTTCCAGCGAAAACATCGTCCTCATCGAAGTTACCTTCCTCAGGCTGCTTGCTTGCCAAATCGTCGGCAGCGGCAACCTCGGGGTCCTCGCCCTCGACAAAGTCATTGACCTTGCCCTTCTTCGCCTTCTTGGCCTTGTTCTTTCTCAAAGCAGCCATGAGACCACCGACCGGCGCGGCGTCCTCGTTGGCATCTTCTTGGGGCTCCGCATCGGCGGGAGCAGCAGCAGTGGGAGCGGACTCGCCGAGATCGGCCTCCCAATCCTCCTCCTGTCTCTTGTTGCCCTTCTTCTTAGGCGCCATGATAGATTTCTATTGGGGGGTTTTGTTGATGATCCGATTGGAGTGGTGACCGGAGTAAATGGAGGCGCACAAACGGAGTTAACCGGTTATTCGCGACTCGTAATAATACGCAGACGTATTAAAAGGGAGAGGATGACAGAAGCCAAAAAAAAGGACGATCCCCAGAATTCAAGGCGAGAGATAGAGCTCTCTGTAAGGTGGGCCTAAGGAGGGGTGTGGGAAGGAAAAAGAATTTCGGGAAGAATCATGGCCAGTGGGGAATAATATGGCATCGGACTTCACTCTCTAATCGCCACAACCACCAACCTTGGAACCAGCTGGATTTCCCCCATATATTGTCAAGGACCCCTTTTCTTTTCTATGGTACCTTCCAAGGTTATACCGAATATACGCTAATCTAATAGAAACAGAACTTCAAACATTACTACTAACATTTTAATCTGACTATGGCATACATACACTCTCACATTGACTCAAACCTCACAGACCTATGTACTTCCTATTTGGTCCTCCACACTTCCCCACCCCAACCAGATCCCCTTGAGATCTTAGATCTCAATGTGCAGCATGTTCCGAAGCCAGCTGAAGACGGCCTGGGTATGGTTGTCGTAGACCTCAAGCACGTCCTCAACCGCCTCGAAGAACATATGCACTGTATTGGGGGTCAGGTCCTTGAACTGGCTTTTGTTGCATGCCATGAGAACCTCATCTAGGTATTTCGAGTCGCGACTGGCAAGCCGAGCCAGAATGTTGCCGTCAATATGCTTGCTGTTCTCGACCTGGGAGATTGCATCAAGGTAGCGATGTCTGCGGGCCAGGGAGGGACAGATGACCTCATCCCTAAGGCAGATGTTGAGCAGAAGTCGAAGCAGGTGCCACTCCTTCTCATCCAGACACAAGAGCCTGTAGACCGATCCATTGATGCCAAAACCATAGAAGGTCTTGGTGGTCGTCAGTTCAGCTGGAGGCTTGCAGCCCCGAGCAAGCTTGATCAATGAGACGGGGAGATTTGCTGTCGGACGTGGCACAAGGTCTCCCGGTTGATCCAGGCATGTGAACGTCCGGATAGCTCCGCCTCGGGTACTCACAAAAAGGAGGTCCGATTGAAACCCATTCGCATCCAAGAAATTGTGAGACAAACCATCGCGTGCGATTGGGTCGGAACCGTGCATCACGATGTCCCCATTTACAATCTTGTAGACCAGCAGGGAATGTCTCGAGGTGGTGACGTAGATCAGCCCTCCTTGCACCGTTATTGCGACAGCTGGAGATGGGAGAACACCGGTAATGTTTCGAACCCATTTTGTCTGAGAGTTTCGTGAGGAGACTGTGAAGAACCTTTTCCCAGAGACGATAATCAAGCTGTCACCGTACGCCGTCATCGCATAAACTGGGTCATTAAACCATTGCGTGTGCTTGTCAATGCAAGTGATTTTCTCAGGATCGATGGCATCCCGAGACGCTTGGATGAGCATCAATCGACCTTGGCGGGTAGTGGGTTGATGAGGCAAATTGATTGAAGTCCCAATTGCGATAAGGTGGTATGCATTGCCGTCCTTGTACGGCATCCAGTCAAGAATGCATGTGATCTTCTCTCCGGCAACTCCGTGTGGTCTCCAGGGGAGAAGGCCTTGAGTAACCAGGTTCATATCGTTAGAGACCACTGGCGACTGTGTGTCTGGGTCCACAAACTCGACACATGCCGTGCGGTAAAGATCAAGAGGCAATTCTCCGAGCTGGGCGACAGAATATGAAACAATAAGACATCGGAGATGGTCGGAGTAGGTGAGCTTGCTTGGATTTCCGGGAATGTCGATGCGTCGGGGAACGACCTTTGCTTCCTGATCTAGGGAGCATACTAGAAGCTGACCATCCGCGAAACAAAACATGTATGTAGTTATAGTCCGAGACGATTTATCTCGTACATCAACAAGGTCGAAGCCGCTGAATCTGATCGGGAAGTATGCGGGCTGGCATGAATGTTAGGCCATAGCTCAGAAGGACAGGATGTGATATAACTTACACAGTTTTGATCTGTGATCCAAACACGGGACAGGAAATAGTCAAAGCCATTGCCATCTGGGGCAAATGACACCCGCCAGAAATCATCTCCGCATGTAAAGAACGCAAACTTATTGTGGGTTTTGATGTTGATTGATGTTTGCCCAAGATGGCGTGGCGCCCTTTGATTCAAACCTGAAGAGAAAGTATCTGGTTAATGAAGGCGACCAATATTTTGAACCAAATATGACTCACATCTGAAACCGAAGACAGGGTCACCGTGGACATTAGTGATGTTTGTATCTATCTCAAACGGAACAAGCATGCCACTGCGCAGTCCACAGAAAAGGAACGCGTGAATTCTATCGTCTGAGAGAGTCTTGATAACAGCGAGGCTTTCAATCGCCTTTGACATATCTTGTGCAGTGTCGGCGACTGAAATACGAGTGTCGGCATGTTGTCTGATTCCACCAGTCTCGTTGTAAACCTCGAATGATAGCACTGTGCCGTCGCTGGTGCCGAGGAAAATTGATCCAAGGTCCCCCAATTTTGGTAGGCGATGCAGATGGGCTCTTTCTGGAGCGGGTATGGAGCTTCATGATCAGTTAGAGAGGCACTCCCTCCCTCAGTCACGACTATCCGAAGAAGATGGAGAAAGTTCCCCTTTTCACTTCTTGTAGTCATAATAATAGTGGAACTTGGCCCGTCCACAATAGCTGCCGTGACAAATACATGGGGATCGTGTTGAATACAGCTGCTGAGATAGAAAGCAGTAGGGAAGAAAAAGTGCACAACTTTTTCTGTGACCCGAACAATAACACCGGAAGGTGTACAGTCCATTGCCAGAGTCTGTTGAGTCTCCAATTCTGCATCGTTTTGAAGGGCAGTAATGCCATCTCTCATGTCGGGAGTCGTATGGAGGAGCAACGATGAAAGAGGATCGGAGGCCAGCAGGTAGATTGAATCCCTAGTACCAAGTGACACAGCCCACATACCACTTATGCTGGACAATCCACCCAACTCTGCCGAGACACCAATTTGAGCCTCAATGCCGTATCGAAGTTCGGTTATAGCTCCATTACCGGAAGCAGAGGCCGAACAGACAAAGAGCCGATCGTGGTCATATGGAGTATCTTTGAAGAGGTCTGAGGTATTTGAGGGAATAACAGCTGCATCGGGAACTGGTGCCCAGTTGACGAACCGCTGGACACATCTGGGGTGATCCCGTGCCTCCTGGACAAACAATCCACCATCACCTTGGCTTCCAGCAGCGAGAATGAAGTCACCACCTTCATGGCCCATATCAAGGATATCGAAAGCCGTATCAACATCGCAGTGGAGTTGACCCAAAGAAGTCTGAGTTTCGAGTTCACCATCGTTGCCAAACTCGAGATAATAGATCCAGCCTTTTTCTTGACAAAGGAAGATTCCATCGTACCTCTGACTGTACATCCAGTTTCGCGAAGGTCTGGCCCAACGAGTCCACAGTCCAGCGTCTGATGATTCGGCATCAGGAATGATTGGCGGGTATCGCATCGGACGAGACGAGCAATTGGGCGTGTACATCGCCATGGAATTCGTGGTGACCAGGAGGTAGGAGGATTCTTTGGCCAAAGGGATGACGATGCTAGGCAACTGGTCTTGGTGAGGCAGACAAGTTGAGGTGATCTTGGGATTCATGCGGCTGATCGTGCTGGCTTCATCCCATTCAAACACCATAGACCGTGTTGTGCCAAGCCTATGGATGATAAGCAGTAGAATGGTCCGTTTGTCATTGATGTCTTTCGGGTACAGGAATTCCATGAACAGGATATCGCCATCGACTTGGAAGAAATTTTCCTGTTGAAAGACTGTTAATATCGGACATGTGTTAAGTAATACAATAGTAAGAACATACACTTTCAAGTGGGTTCAGCTTGCCCTGAGCCATCTGCATCTGGAGTTCACCGGGATATTTTAACCACAAGACACCGAAGAAATTACGCGACGCGCTGACTGCGACCGCACGCGACCTTGACCATTGTGTAAGCTTTCGTCAATCCGATGGAGTTAGCGATAGGTGATACTTACTTGGGATCAACAGCTATATGCTTGCCATATTTGTCGGCTATGTTGACATCGCGGGGCAGAGGGCGACTGTAGGAAACAAATGGGCCATCTCCCAGTTCTGAGCAGTACATGAAAAGGAGCTCATTTGAGTCCGTGGCAAGAAAAAGGAGTTGAGGAGGCAGGTTATCATTGTAATAAGGAGGCACCAACTCTGATTGAGCCTCACTTTCCCAAGGCAACTCGGTGCTTACATTGATGACTTTTGCCCCGATTAGCGAGCCATCGAGGTCTGATTTTTCGACAACATCTTGAAGATGACCACTGGGCAGGGCTTCCTTGATTTGGATTCGCCGTTCTCCAATGAAAGCCACATCATTGTGGTCTTTATCTCGGAGACGGGCTGGAAGGATCCAGTTGATGACAGGACTGGGAATCAATGGCTGGGTAAGCAGTCCTTGCAAACGCGTCGGACGCGTCACAGGCTTGTTTCCAGACATTGTAGTAATTGGGTGGGTTTCAAAGGAAACCGAAAACAGATTAGAGCAAACGAGGAAATGATGCTGTAACCAAAGATGGAGAGCGGGGTAAAGAGATGTGAGAAGACTCGAAGAGAGATAGACGAAGAATGAAAATATGAGTAGGAGATGGAAAGTAGAAGACGGAAGATGAATTGTAAGTGAATGAGTTAGAAGGGAAGTAGGAGGCAATATCAAAAGCCGGTCAGGCAATGGCCTGAGGCGCAACAAGCCCCAAGATCTGTCTGAACTGCACCACACTTCCTGCAGTTTTCTGTATTCAAGAAACAGCGTGATGGCATTTGAGATTTGCAAGATCCACTTGTCTTCATACTTCAAAGAGTTGAATATCTCAACTGCGATTCATGCATCGACAGCCAACTGCGGTACTGGCTGTGGATTGATATCCGATACACAGCCAGAGCTCCAAGGGAGTACAGGCAGTTGCCAAGCAGTTGCCAATGATTTCACAGTCGAGTATTTCCCAGACAAGCCCTGCGATATCTCTATTAATCAATGCACCCCACATATAGGGAATATCAATGTCAGACTTACAGCTTGCCTGAACACTATACAAAAGTGGCAGTTCTTGGGGATTTGCAAATATCCGCCACAAGCTCCATTGGTTGCCAAGCTCCAGGAAGCAAGTCTTTACCACAGAACTAATGTCACTGACAGACACCTCGGCGAGCACAATCCCGGAGGTATGCAATCACCTCCCGTCGGCAAGCTGTCGCAACCCCAGAAACCGTGGACTTCCAAGGGCGCACACAACACGGTACACAGCTATATGTGCCCGATATCTTGTGATGAATACCACAAAACTATGAAACTGGAGCGTTGTGCCTAGGCCTAGCACAGGCGAGTGTTGTTATCGGCGAAAACATGTCGCGGCTGCCGATCGATGCCTAAGGCTGGAAAGTGGGACTCCGCCGCCTTTGACTTCAAGACTTTCCATTGCCTGGGTATATGTGCCTAGAAGTTCATCAGTCCACGTTCAAAGAGACCTCAATCGCCAAATATAAAGCCATTCTCTCATATGCCAGGTATTGAATGGTCTATTTGGACACGTTGTTTCGTTGTCCGGTGGAAAGTCGCACTCGATCTATATCTGATCAGCCTCTCGATATTGTTGAGCTAAATTGAGAACCCACAACGTGAAATTTGTTCATTCAGATCGGGGAAGAAACTGAACGATAACTTCCGTCTTCTCTTGTGTGCGCATATGAGCTACTTGACCTCCTGGGAAGGCGACATATAGCGAATAAAGGATGGAAGATACCGGAAAAGAAAAGAATCATCCCAGCTCTAAGGACATATCTGCCTCGGATGAATCCTCAAAGAAGTCAAAAATGACTGAAGAGGCAAAACAGATGGCTCGAACGAAAAAGGCGAGAGCCATCCCGCAATGCATGTGCCGCGCGCGACGTTGAAGCCTTAGCTGCACACGCAACTTCAGAAGGCGGGTTACTTGACGATGGGTTGAGACAGATAGTCTGTGAGTTACTATCTTCTAGAGAAGATGAACTCAACTAACTGGTGAATAGGGCCTATTTTCTTACGTTGCGACAACCAAATACGACAATATAACGCATCGGTGCCCCCGAGTACTGCACTTTCCCGACATGCCGATGAGGAACAGGTAGAACTCGATGTCAACCGGTCCTTTGTCTACTACCCAAAAGGTATGTACGCTATTAGAAGTCTCTAAGCTGGGATGTTAATAGACTCTAGCCCCCGAGGAGGAAATGCTGAGAAAGAAACAGCAGCTATCCAACCTGATCACTCAAGTACTAAGGGAATACCCCATGCTTTGTTATTTCCAAGGATATCATGACATAGTTCAAGTTCTTCTTCTGGTACTGGGCGAGAAGCAAGCTGCGCCAGCAGTGGCACAAATATCTCTTTTCCGCATACGTGACTACATGCTCCCATCACTCTCTCCAGCTGTGAAACATCTCCATCTCATTCCTGCAATCATCGAAACAACAGACCCAGAACTAAGACGACACCTTGGCAACATTGAACCATTCTTCGCTCTTGCAGCCACACTGACACTATACTCCCATGATATTCAAGAGTACAGCAACATTTCAAGACTTTTCGACTTTCTTTTAGCTCGAGAACCTGTGGTCGCAATCTACCTCTTCGCATCAATGATCCTGTCTAGGAAAAAGGAGCTACTGGAAATTCCACCGGATGAGCCCGAGATGCTTCATTTCACGCTTTCTAAGTTGCCATGCCCACTTGATCTGGATGGACACATCCTGCATGCGGCACAGCTCTTTGAGGACCACCCGCCAGAATCTCTGCCGCTTGGAGCCTGGAAACGTATCTCCTGGTGTAGCGTGCTCAAAACTTCACGAGACCCACACCAGAAGTACACACCAGGAGACGCGATTTACTTGTTTGAAAAGCAATCTCAACAGATCCGGGCTGAAGAGCGCAGGAAACGAGCCCTGGATTTCTTGTGGAGCCACCGTCGCTCCGTGGGCTCTGTGGCGTTGGCTATCTTGGTTGGAGCTGCATCTTTCTATATCCGCAAAAAGGGACTCGACACCTCAATTTGGTCTTATGTTGGCCGAATTCAAAAGGCAATCCAAAACTGGATTTGAAACTTCAAGTCAATGTGCACTAAACTATCACGGATGCTGGTGCTATTACATATGTATGATAATGAGGGGAAAAAAACGATAGAACCAATATGTAATCCCTATGCCCGAGGATCGCAACTTACAGATTCAGATATAATAAAAGAATTTAATCAATTATAATAGATGATGTATGAGGTTGTATCCGATACTCGTGTATGACACCTAGTGGTACCCACAGTTGTGGCTTGAGCGGTGGCTTTATCTGCGGAAGCTGATGTGTACACTTGACAACTCCCCTTCCAACAGCTTACTTCAAAACCAACCACCATGGCGAACAGAGGGTACGATGTTGTAGTAGATGTGGATGCAGAGGTAAGGACTCTCTAATTAATAACTCATTATTTTGTCTAACAAATCATCAGGGCGACCTTGGCCATACCGACCTGCAAGAAGACCTCGAATTCCACCCCTCCAGTGAGTTCCTCCAAGCGAACCAGTCTAGCCCAGCTCTCTAACCCAGTAACCCTACCGTCCAGACTTCGAAAACGACCAGAGAACCGCCAAAGTCCAAGGCGACTCCGCCGCGTTCCTGGGCGGCGGGTCATCGCGCCGCCGTGACCGATCCCCTGGCGGTACGCCGACCAAGCACAGCTGGTGGTCATTGCACTACTACGAGCGATTCTTCGACGTCGACACGAACGAAGTCTTCCGCCGCTGCGTGGCGACCGTGTATCCCCGCACCAACTTCCTCGATGTGCTAGAGGGTAACGCAGACCTGTACGGACCAATCTGGATCGCGACCACGGTGGTGGTTATCCTGTTTTTGACGGGCACTATCTCGCAATGGCTGTCGAACAATCACGACGAGCACTTTGAGTACGACTTCAGGTTGCTATCGGGCGCGGCGGGTCTGGTCTATGGGTACACCGGCATCTTGCCTGTTGCCTGTGGGGTGCGCTGCGTTGGTTCGGCAGTTCGACGGCTGACCTTATCGAGTGCTGGGCTTTGTATGGGTACTCCAATTTGGTGTGGATTGCCGTTGCTCTGGTCAGCTGGAGTCCGTTAACTGCGCTTAACTGGGCGCTTGTTGGCGTTGGCTTTGCTTGGAGTGTCTTCTTCCTTCTGAGGAACTTGTATCCGGTCTTGAATGCTACTGATGCTAAGGCTAGCAAGATCCTCTTGATCTTGGTTGTTGTGCTACATGCGGCTCTGGCTATTGCTATCAAGGTGCTTTTCTTTGCGTAAGTTGTGTCCTTGCCTGTCAAGACTAATTGACCCTTACTAACATATCTACTAGCCACGCGAGCCCCGTCTCGAAGAAGAACAAGGACAAGGACCACGATGACCACGATGACCACGATGATGACAAGGACGACAAGAGAGGAATGATGTTCCGGGTATAAGCGGGGAAGGATGGACCCATTGGCTTTTCATCTGGAGTACTGTCCATTCCGTCGATTCTTGCTCAGGTAGCAGGTTTCCAGCTCGAGTTTTCTAGTCGTGTTATTGATGCATGCATGTATTGTACTTTGTATTTATCGCAGACGGACTTTGAGGATGCGAATCAATTCGACTTTTTTGAATTTTACACATTTCATTTCATGGAGTGCAACTTGGTCGTCGAGAGGAGCCAACTAGAAAAAGTATGACTGTGGCTGCATTGATTTTATCATCATATCTAACGCCATTTGTAATCCTCTCCATGTAGCAGTCCAGCCAATCCCCATCTCTGGAATCTGCACCACAGCACGCCGAGCACAAGACCGAGGAGCGAGTCGTCTATTTGAGCTTCTTCTTGGGGCGGAGCTGGTTGGTGTGTCCGCACTTCTTCTTGCGGCAGTTGGTGGCACGGGGAGGGAGACGAGCCTGTAGGACCGAGTTAGTACATGAGTTGACGTAATTGATGGCCTTGCCACAAAATGCGGTTTGATGACGGGTATCGGGCGCTGGCGGAGAAGGCGGGGTAAACGTACGTAGCACTTGCGGCAGATGGCCTTCTCGCAGTTGAACTTGGAGGCAAGGGCCTTGAGGGAAGGCTCAATGATACCACCACGGAGACGGAGGACAAGGTGAAGGGTGGACTCCTATAACGAGTTGATATCGCATGTTAGCGAATATTCCACCATTTCGCAGACCATAGACCATAACGTGAAGCAATGATTCCTCCTCTTGCGTATCCGTAAACAGAGGTATTCTTTAGACAAAGAACATGTTGGAGATCCGACCCGCCCGAGATACCATATTTGCCCCCACTTTCGGTCCAAATCACATAGGTTGAATTCCGGATCCTACCTTCTGGATGTTGTAGTCGCTCAGGGTACGGCCATCCTCGAGCTGCTTGCCGGCGAAGATCAGGCGCTGTTGGTCAGGGGGGATGCCCTCCTTGTCCTGGATCTTGGTCTTGACGTTGTCGATGGTGTCGCTCGACTCGACATCGAGGGTAATGGTCTTACCCGTCAGGGTCTTGACGAAACTATATCGCACCGTATTAGTCCATATTCATTTTTCCTCCATGGGCTTGAGTCGTATCGGGGGTTCGGGTTTGTGGTTCGCGGTGACATTTGAGGGTTCAGGAAGACCTACATCTGCACTGAAACGGCGCGGAAAAAGACGATGTTAGTTCACTGAATCCATAGCGATGCATAGACGCTGTTGCACGGGGTGTATAGGACGTACTGGTTGCGAGTTTTCGTTGTTGTCGGCTGTCGGTCGCTGTGTTCCAGGCGGAGCTGTCGATTGTCAATTTGAGGATTTCGCTCGCTTAGCAAAGGTGGACCGATCGAGGTACCCTAAGCCCTAATTGCTACCCGTTTTCGTCATGCGTTATGTAAGCAACCCCGGCCGACCCCGGCCGCCAGCCAATGATAATTTGGCAGTCCACCTGTCTACGTCAGGTATACTTCGTACTACCTGGAGATGTTCTACTAAAAATTGATGAAGCGTGCTTTCTGGCGTCAATGGTATTTACTGATCAAACACAACTAATAAGTTGAATCGCCAGCTCGACTGAAAATATCAATACACTGACAATAATAGTCCATATCAACCCTAGGAAATCAAATGATTGAACTAGAGATAAAAGGTTGTACAAAGGTGAACGCCAGATACATGATCCCAAAGCCCCAACGCCATGCATACATATGATACAACGAACTTTCCCGTCGACCTCTAGATAGTCGACCACATCTTTGAATTGGACATAAAACCATCATCGTCCATATCGTCGGAGTCCGCGTCGTACATGTCCTCTTCAAAGTCAGCCATTCCATAGGTGTGGTCAACATCACTGTCGTCGGTGTCCATTCCTTCTGTCCCCAAACTAGCAAAGTACTCCCTGTTCTGTCGCTCTTCATCTTGCTGTGCGATTTTAAATTCAACAAATGTGACAGCACGGACAAGAGTTTTCAATGGGACTGCAGCGAGCTGGGCTGCCAGCTCGTAGAAAATCCCGTGCGGGGCCACTGAGATGTGATTCCCATCGATACCGGTGATACCACTCGCCGGGACGCCTGTGATCGTCCTCTTCGTCCTCAGGGATGACCCTTCTGGTTCTAAGGGCTTGCATGACTGTCTGTAGCAAAATGTCAAGCTTATGCTGAGTCGTACCAGGGGGAGCAGGAGTAGCGGGAGCACTAGGAGCATCGGGAGCGGGAGCATCTGGAGCACCTGGAGCAACAGGAACAGGAACAGGAGCAGGAGCAGGGCCAGAAGGAGAGGATGATTCTGGGGCAGCACCAGAGGTTGGTGGGATATCTTGTTCTGCCCGGCTGATAGGAAACATTTCGGCAATGCGACTGGGTTCCTTAGAGGTATCCAGCCAACTGCTTTCGTACCAGTCCATGTAAGCGTCTAATTGGGCAGACGTCATGTTCAACACGTCTTGGTCTGTGATCTGAATGGCAGTCTTTTTCCCAATACTTCCCCCAAATGGTTGATCATGATCGTAATCCTTCTGGGCTAGTTCCCACATGGCCCAGTCCATAACCTGTGCAGCAGGCTCTTTAGCTGTGGTGGGATACCTTTTCAAACCATCAAATGGGAAAAGTAGTTTGGTAGAAATAATAATCAGCACCATCAATTGCAGGTCGGGTAGAAGTTGTGCTGTTTTTCGGCCATCGAATGAACTTGTTGTCGGATACTGAAATGTGATGCCCAGCAATTCTTGCAAGATCCTGGTTGCATCGTATATCTCAACTAGAACTCGTTAGCTAAGATAAGCTAGACAACCACGCGGCGACGGTTTCTCATACTTGGTAAAGCCAATCTCTTGATGTGCCGGAAAAGAATCATGGGCGTATTCAACGGAGGAAGGTCAAATTCAAATCGGCGCTGATAGAACAGCACTATTGCCAGGACGCCGCGGTGGAATCGCTCCGCATTAGGTATTGTCTTTGCCAAAGTTAGTCAAGGACAACCTAGCAAAAATCTCGGTAGTCAGATTACACTCACATTGACTTCAAGGATGGCAGTCAGTTCTGGCGGGAGCCTATCCCTCATATCCCGAGGGATGGTTGCCAGGACTCGGGCATAGGGGATCTCCTGCCGCATTATCATACTGGAGAATGTGAGTATTGCTCATCCTAGAAGCAAATGACCGACCGGTTTACATACTTGTGAAAATCACTGACACAGACAGGAAGCCGCATCAAAAAAGCTGCGAGGTAACACAGTGCAACAGAATCGATCAGGCGAGGCCATTCGAGGTACCTCGAGTTTGGTTTGAATCCATCACGAGATTCATCTGTTCCTGCGGGTTGTGAGCTGAACAGCTCAGATTCGGTATCATCATCGTCATCTTCAGTAGAATCAGTGATTCTCGATTCAAAATCTTGCAGACGAAGAGCCCAGAGATCACGAACAACCATCTAGTATAGTGAGCTTCCACCTTTGAACACACATGAAGCATCATGTGCACGTACCTCAAGTTCCTCTGGGAAACCGTGTTCATGAACCAATGCATGACATTGTTTCCACAGGATAAGCTGGTAAATTTGCAAGAAAAGTGTGTAGGCCGGACGGCCACGAAGTGCTTTTGACAAAGTCAGCGATGAGAACGATGCTCATACTGCTAATTACATACTCTTGCTGCCCTTCTCCCTAGTCTCTCTTTTCAGGCGATGTGTTTTGCCTAAGTTTCCAAAATCGTCGGCATCTTCTGCGACTTGAACACCCTACGCATGTCACATAGCCCAAATTAGCTGTCTATTTCTTGACATTTGGCGATGTGATAGGACAAGGTTAGGAAAAGCCGATGGACGTCATACCTCCTGCAAATGACCGCGCCGACAATACCAAAGTCCATTGTCGAGATAGTATCGGGTCTCACGGCAACCTTCTTGACCGCAGACCCCTCGGGTAACGTAGTCCATCCCCAAGGGATTTGTTCATGCTTGTTTGAGAAGGGTTGGCATAAGGATATACCGAGCGGGACTTTTTTTTCTGCCTCCCAGTGACCGCCGATTCTGTCGCTCCACATGTCCCGCAATGCGCTGATTGATCCGACTATCTCAAGACGATTAAATTGTACATAGATAGGTTCTCATCTACATATGGATTCTTTTTTTTATTTATTAACTACAATATGTAATTTATTTTCTAGGTTACACTTTCAATATTTGGTTTGGGGTTTGGTTTGGGGTGTAATCGAGCTCTTACATCCATTTATCTACATTGAAATTTTACTAGAACCATCGTATAGTCAAGCAAGATTGAGTATTTATTCATTCATCACACTATCATGAGATGCTGAGACTCAGAACTGTTCGGACAACACATATCATGCCAACCAAAGCAATTCTCGGTCCAGCCCACATCCAAGGTTATGTGGGGGACAGATCTTGAAGCAATGGGCATAATCGTTCAAAGAATCGTATCCTCCTTTGAACCATGAAAGATAAATTTTTGGCGGGCTTCGAGCCCTCGTGGAACATAAAGGTTGGCATAACAGGTAATAAATCCAGGTATTAAATTTAAGCCTTGGGAGCCTCCTTGCACTCCATAGCGGCCTCCTCGCCCATGGCAGTCAGGACGACAATGTCTAATGGCAACCATATCAGTAACGATTCCCTAGGCAGTTTGGATATTGTTATAACTTACTGCACTCCTTCTCCTCGACAGTGAACATCTGGTTGATCTTCTCACCAACCTCGTTGTCGGGAACCTTGACATCATCCTTGGTGTCACCGCTGTCGGTCATAAGGGACATGAAGCCATCCTCGGTGATGTCGAGCTAATATTTGTCAACAAAACAGTCCAAATTACAAGGGTCATTAGGGAACTCACGAGCTGGTACTCCTTGCGGTTCACGTGGGGAACGTCCATGTTGTGGGTGGAGGGGGGAGAGATCCTCAAGCTTCTTGCCGGTGAAGATATCGGTGGCAATCAAGTGAACCTTGGCGTGACCGTGCTTTCCAGTCTTGGAGGTGGACATGTCAATGATCTTGCAAGGGCGGTTCTTGATCACAACGTGGCCGTTCTTGCGCAGAGCAGAACACTGCATGGGGAAGGTCTGCGAGGCTCCGGCATCAGCGGACTCGAAGGTGACATCGTGCTATATCGGATCATGTTAGCAGGCGCTTCAAAAGTTGACCATATGGCGGGGTTAAGAGTCCAACATGGCCTCGTGCCCTCGAGAAGAGGGGGAGCCGCATGCGGGGCTGGGAACAGAAGTCCTACAGCCATTGGGGGAACTCGAATTTGTAAGAGAAAAGTACATACCTCCTCGGCAGACATGGTGAATAGATTTAGAGGGGTTGAGAGGGGGAGTGTTTTTCAAGTATTTGGGGGAGGGGAAATGGAAGAAAGAGGGAGGAAAATCAGAAAAACCATCGACTAAAATCTATCGTGGGCGGCGACGCTTGTGGCGGGGTCGCTTGGTGAACGTTGATTGGTCAGGATCCATGTTGGGTTTAGTCCAGTATAGGGGAGGTTGTCCTGTAACCTACCAACTACACAATACGGGTACTACTATCAAAGGGCTACTTGGTTGGATTTTCCGAGTACACTCTTGATTTCTTCTGTCTTTTTGTTGGATTCTCATGCCGTCCATCCTTTTACACAATGTGGCGCGACCGCATTTCAGTCCAGTCAACTCCCTCCGGTGCCAATAGTCGCAACCTTTCTCCTCTACCGCGACGATCATCCTCCCAGCTATCTCCAAGTCCCTACAATAGCCGCCCTGGTGTAACTTCCAGAACTTCATCAACGTCTCTTCTTGCGACCCCCAATGACTCTACAACATCTCTTCCTGGAACTGCACGAGGGACCAGTGGCTCTCCTTTAAAGCAAACCGGTATTCAACGACCTCGACCAGCCAATGTCCCCGATCCGCTGGAAGTCTTGAATGAAATCATTGGAAAGGAAAATCAAACCGAAAAACATGTACCGCAGCTATCGTCGGTGCCGGAACGGCCAGGGCAATTGGTAGAAGCCATCCAGTTTGATGGGCTGAGTCTCGAAGAGTTTCTGGAAAAGGAGGATTCAGCACCAAGGAAAAGGACCCGCGAATGTGACGTAAATGCGCAAACTGTTCAGCAATTTGAACAAGAACGGGATAAATTTCAAGAATTACACACATCCATTACTGGATGTGATGATGTGTCCAAGTCAGTTGAGTTGTACTTGAATGACTTCCAGAATGAACTTGGTGCGGTGTCGGCGGAGATCGAAACATTGCAATCTCGCTCAACACAGTTGACTGCTATGCTAGAGAATAGACGCAACGTGGAACGGTTGCTGGGACCTGCTGTGGAGGAGATCAGCATCTCCCCTAAGGCTGTGCGGACAATTGTCGAGGGCCCAATTGATGAGAATTGGGTGCGTGCACTGAATGAGATCGATTCTCGAACAGCAAATATCGAAGCCAAGGCCGCCGCTTCCTCAAATGGCTATAAAGCCGTCGAGGATGTACGACCCCTTTTGGCCGACGTGAAGACCAAAGTGAGTATGCTACACTCCTCAAATTATTTAGACCTGCATTGACATCTATGCAGGCGGTCCAAAGGATCAGAGACTATCTTGTGTCACAAATTCGTGCTATGCGATCGCCAAACATCAACTCTCAGATTATCCAACAACAGCGACTAGTGAAGTATAAGGATCTATACAGTTATCTCTCGAAGGTCCACCCAAAGCTGGCAGGAGAGATATCACAGGCGTACATTAACACAATGCGTTGGTATTACACATCTCATTTCACACGCTACCTTCAAGCACTCGATAAGGTTAAGGTTTATCCTCCTGACCGAAACGAGGTGCTTGGAGGCGATCCATCCACACATCGATCAGGTAAGAGCTGTGCCTCTCTGATGCCACGTATATACTGATTTTTTCAGGGAACATGGTTCCTGGCGGCCGAGCTGGCTCTGCCGTGCATGACCCTTTCTCCCTGGGTAGACGTATCGATATCCTCCGAACTGGCAATCTCCAGGCTTTATCCTCATACCTGGCTGAAGAGGATAATACCTACCATGGAATCGAAGTTCCGTTCCGAAACTTCAACCTCGCATTGGTGGACAATGTGTGCGCTGAGTACTCTTTCCTGACTGAGTTTTTCTCCTCAAAGACCTTCCATCAAATCTCTCGCAACGCCATGGAAATATTCCAGCCGGTCTTTACCCTTGGCCAGAACCAGACCAAGAAGTTAATCGAGCATACCACGGATTCTCTGGGTGTCCTCATGTGTGTTCGCCTCAACCAGCATTCGGCATTCGAGCTTCAGCGCCGAAAGGTGCCTGTCGCCGACTCATATGTCAATGGAACCAACATGCAACTCTGGCCGCGCTTCCAGGTGATTATGGATCACCACGGCGACTCGCTCAAGCGAGTTGGGTCCAACACTGGGCGCAGTGCTGTCTCGGCCCTTTCGATTGCAGGCGGAGACGACCTGAAGCAGTCTTCAGCGCCCCACTTTTTGACTCAACGCTTTGGACAGCTTCTTCATGGAATCCTTGTGCTCAGCAGCGATGCTGGTGATGATGAGCCCGTGTCCAACAGTCTGGCCCGGTTGACTGCTGAATTCGATTCCCTTTTGGCAAAATTGAGTCGCAACGGCACAGACGCAAAGCGAAGAGAGCGATTCCTCTTCAACAATTATTCATTGATTTTAACCATCATTAGCGTATGTTGATACCTCTGTGCTTTGGGAGAACACGCGCTAATTGGAAACAGGATACCCAAGGTAAATTAGCAGTTGAGCAGAAGCAGGTAAGCATTTGAGCTGTGTCTATCAGAGATAATATTTCTAACTTGGCTTGCAGCATTTGGAAGAGATGCTCAAGAATAGCACCAGCACCAAGCGGTAGAGGCGATTGCATACACCGGACTGATGCATATTCCATGTGGAATAACAACATAATGCATCTACATGTCCTTTCACATATAAAAATTTTAATAGACGTGTATATCTATCCAGGCACCTGCGTTACTCTTGTGATGTAGCCTCCGAAGACCATCTAAACATGTAGAAAGAGGAAGATACCCTAGAAGACTCTATCTAAACGATACCCTGGAGTTAATAGTAGATCCAAGCCGCATTCTCCTGTAATATTGCAGGGGTATGGGTGGAATGCTATTATAGTGCAGTGTCGACCAACTAATAGGTTTCCTTAAACGGAAATCGGCCGAGGCAAGCAATCTTAACCTTTCAGCTGGCGAGAGAATATCCGTTTTAAGAGACCTTTAGTTTCCGTCAAATAGCCTTCTCGCCTACCTACCTAGGTAGGCAACCTCCGATGACTCACAAAGTATCGAATTTCAACCTTGGAAATGGATAACCGTGGCAGCCCAGTTCCACCGAGGCGAAAAGATGTCTGATCGAACTTAAACAACCGAACCTTCTAGATCATCGCCTTGCACGGACACGAGATAGCAACCACAAGCGTCCCTGTTAGCATTCCGAAAGTGACTCACTGACCAAGGCCATGATCAAAAGTAGTATTGATACAGTTCTTGCCAACGTGTGGCCAAACATGGATCCAGGAACGCTCGTGACACAATACTAGATACGCAACAAACCGTAGTGGAACGGCCGAAGCCAAAGGATGACACACCTTCAGAGCCGTTAAGGTGTTCGTCAAGATCCATGGCGAACTTGACGGGGGAATCGAGGTGTCCAAGCACTTGGTGCCTAATAAACTTGGAAGGCACAACTATGTCATGAGTACGCTCAATCAGGTCTTTGTACAAAGGTGTATGGTTCCTTCCAGACACAGGATGGCACTTCTGGAAGGGTCGATGATTTGTAGATGCACGCAATTTGGGATCAGCAGATGTGGAAGACGTAAATATCCGAGATTGGGTTGCAGAAGAAAATGCCTTTTTTCAGACCATGGCGACGAAACGGAAAAAGGATGGTGCATCTACGACACTCCATATGTTCAATTCAGAATATGATCGTGAAGAAGGAGGCCTTGAACATCCTGGGGCTTAACAAGCTGTTCGCAGAGTTTGGCAAACAGTATAAAAGGCTGGAACTTGGGAGCTAAGAGCACTTCAGTTAATGCAGTATTATAACGCATTCGTAACTGTTGCATTCTGGTACAGAAGACCAATCGAGTAAAGCTTGTGCCCTTGCCTTAGTTTAAGCACCACCTTGGGATAAACTCCAAGCTCTTTCCCATGTTTCGGGTATTGGGAGCTCACCGGCGACACGCTCTAGATATAAGTAGCAGCCAGTGCTAAGAGTTCTCACTGCAACCTGCTTCAAGTAAACGGGGTATAAGTAGAGTCCGTCGATTTGAGACAGCCAACACAACTCAACCAACAGCGAAATCCAAAATCCGTTGAGGACGTACTCTGCAATTCGTCAATCCAGATCCAGACCCAGATCCCAACCAAACCGAAGGCCCTCCCCAAGCAAAAGTACCCCCTCAATCCGGGGTAAAATCCAGCAGTACGACCCTATCCCCAAGGACGTGGCTGCATATCCAGTGTGACGCATATGCACCTCTCTACATACACCTCAAGACAGAATAGCCGGTAACACAGTATGCCACGAATAATTCGCCAATTGAACCCGGAAACACACAGCCCATCTGCAGTATCCTGGACGATTTCCCGCTCTTGCCGCAGCGGTCAAGAAGTGTCCAGCACATGTGTCTGGACGGGTCGAATTGGACGCCTCATTTGATAGATCCGAGACAGCCCCTGGATTCAAAATTAAGAATTAAGCTATCAGGTGTCCGAGTCCGCGTGATCTGGTTTCGAATCTTGGGGATTGCTTCTTGCAGCTTGGCGGGTGTCGCGGGGGAGCGGTGAGACGATTGGGTTCTGTGAGATTGGGACTTTCTCTTCGGCTTCGTTGCGCCTTTTCCGAGGGGCTTGGTCAGCTGTTGGGGAAGAGATTTTTGGCTTTTTGGGTTTAGTAAGTTTGGGATATGTTGACTCGCGTATACCGTGGAGGCTTTGTTCAGGTAGGGTTTTGGCTAGATGGTGAATGAGGCCATTCGTAAGATCTTCACACCCATTGAAGTTATTGAAGGTGATAGTTGTAATAAGCATGATAACTGAAGATCAATCATGATGTAGATCCAATGTCTGCTGAAGCCCAGGTTGAACCCCTGCACTGAGCTCCGCGGGGTTCTCCCGATTCGAGCTCACTTGGCGCAAACGTAAACGCAAACCCCATGAGGATTCAGACCTCGGAAATAGTTGAAGAGATGAGAAATCGTAATAGATAGAGATCTCCCATATCAGTGGAGTCGAATGCAAGCACGAAAATGATGCCGATCTCGACCCACATGGAATTGGAAGTGACAGTGGTCTGTATAGTTCGTCAGAAGGAGGCGTTTGAGCATCGCATGGGGTTGCTTTGATGAGACATTTTGAGAGAAGCTTGCCCCTCTTTTCAAAGCTATTTATATTGCTTTGATCATCTTCCCCTCGTTTCACTCCAAAAGATCTTGGTATCTGACCTTTCCTTTCTCTTTCCTCCACACACATCCCCCTTCAATCATGACCGTCTCCATCCCCAAGACCATGCGGGCTCTGCAGTACTCAGAGCCCAAGAAGCACAAGATCGTCGAGGTCCCTGTGCCTGAGCTCCGCGAGAACGATGTCTTGGTATGAAGCCGTCGATCAATCCCCAGGGAAAGCGAACTGACCAAACCCACCAGATCAAGGTCAAGGCCTGCGGTGTCTGTGGCACCGACCTGCACATCCACGAAGGTGAATTCATTGCCAAGGTACCGTCTTCCCATTACATGAAGCATTAATCGTGCATCGACGTGCTGACCAGTCCACAGTTCCCTCTAATCCCCGGCCACGAGACCGTCGGCGTCGTCGCCGCCATCGGGCCCAAGGTCAAAGACTTCCAGATCGGCGAGCGCGTCGTCGCCGACAACTCCGAGCTGTGCGGAACCTGCTTCTACTGTCGTCGTGGCGACGAGCTGTTCTGCGAGCACTTCGAGGCCCACGGCGTGACGATGAACGGCGGTTTCGCTGAATACTGCGCCTACCCTGGTAAGTAGAGCATATCAAAAGCGTACGGGACTCTCGAATCTGATTTCAGGTCTTCCCTTTCAGCTGGCAGAGTCTTCAAGATCAAGAACCTTTCCGACGTTGACGCAACTCTCCTCGAGCCCGCTTCCTGTGCCGCCCACGGCCTGGACAAGATCGCCCCGAAGATGGGCTCGTCCGTGCTGATCTTCGGTGCTGGTCCTACTGGTCTGGTGTTGGCTCAGATGTTGCGCCAGAATGGCGGTTGCAATGTCGTCGTTGTTGCCCCTGCGGGTCTGAAGATGGATTTGGCTCAGAAACTTGGTGCTGGTGATAAGTATGTTGAGCTGTCGCGCAAGAGTCCGCAGGCTCAATTCGATGCTCTCAAGGCTGAGAACCCCTATGGATTCGATATCGTTGTTGAGGCTACTGGTAGCCAGACGATCCTTGAGGACTCGATTAACTATGTTCGTCGTGGTGGTAAGCTGGTGGTGTACGGCGTGTACTCGAGTGAGGTTCGGGTCTCGTGGTCGCCGGCCAAGATCTGTAAGTTTTGTCGTCGCTTTCTCTTGAGTTCTTTGCTGATTTCCTTCCAGTCGGCGATGAAATCACTATCCTTGGCAGTTTCTCTGAGACCTACAAGTTCCCTGCTGCTGTTGACTACCTTGACTCTGGCAAGGTAAAGGTGGATGGCATTGTGAACAAAGTGTACAAGATTGAGCAGTGGGAGGAATGTCTTGAGGCGATGCGCAACAAGACCGCTATCAAGGCTGCTATCATCTTCGATTAGAGTATATCGCGAATTGGAGCATACAAAGTACACTTTAGAGGTTAATAGAATTGACTCTCTTAAAACTATGGGGACATCCTGACTCTTTTATATATATTTCGGAAGTGAGGACCTTGATAGACCAAGGTACTTGTACTTTTGAGATTAATAATTGTATTCCCAAATATGATCTGCAATATTGGAGAGGGTTATACTAATCAAATATGAGGCTATCGATATACAAAGATGTGCAAGTAGAGGGAGGTCAACCTTGGAAGAACGTACTCGTCATCTCAAGGACCCGCCCGGCCTTCTCCCCACCGCAAATCTCCAAGCTCCAACAACCAATCCCTCAAACCACAATGGTCAAACCTCTAACATTCAAAGGCGATAAGCCAAAGAAACGCAAGACCCGCACCACAGACAATGAAGCCCCAACCTCTAAATCACGCAAAACCGAACCAGAACCCGAGGACAACCCAGAAGACCAAAGCTGGGTCTCCGCCGACTCCCCAAGCGACATCGCCGGCCCAGTAGTCATAGTCCTACCCTCGGACGACGCAACCTGCGTCGCCAGCGACGCCAACGGCCAAGTCTTCGCCAGCAAGCTCGAGAACCTCGTCGAGGGCGACCCAGCCACGGCAGAGCCGCACGATGTGCGACAGGTCTGGGTTGCGTCGCGGGTGGCGGGAACGGAGTCGTTTAGTTTCAAGGGACATCATGGGAAGTGAGTGAAGACTTTGCGTTTATCGCAGGATTGCATATCGCCGCGATTACTATTCGCGTTCTTTTTTTCCCCTTTCAACTCAATCAAAACTAATAACCCTTTCTATAGATACCTCTCCTCAGACACACACGGCATCTTTTCGGCAACCGCGTCAGCAGTCAGCCACTACGAATCCTTCCTAGCGATACCTTCACCTGAAGTCTCGGGGACATTCTCGCTCCAGACGCACGGCGGCGATGGCGAGTCTTTCCTGACAATAAAAGAGAACGCTAAGACTGCTTCTGGCGTTGAGATCCGCGGGGACGCGAATACGATTTCGTTTGAGACGACGGTGCGCGTGCGCATGCAGGCGAGGTTTAAACCGAAACTGCGGGCGTCGAAGGAGAGTAAAGCATATGAGAAGATTAGTAAGAAGGAGCTTGAGGGAATTGTTGGGAGGAGCTTGAATGAGGATGAGGTTAAGAGGTTGAGGAAGGGGAGGAGGGAGGGGAATTTCCATGAGGTTTTGCTTGATGTTAAGGTTAGCGGGAAACATGATAAGTGGGCTTGAGGTGTGAGTTTTCCTTCTTCTCTTCTTTGGGAGAGCTGGGGCTGATGTGGTGGTGCTTATAGTCTGAAGCAAGTCGGGCTTCGACTATACTAAGTTTTACAACGCTCTATGTTTGGAGGCTTGTACGAATAGAAATAAAAGCTAATGATGTATGACCAGTTCTCTCGGTTTAGAACTTGGCTTTCTATAACTCTATGAATCCATCATTCTCACATTCCACCATGCAAGTCTCTTTTAGCAACGTATAGCGAAGCCTACATCTTCCAGGGCTTCTTCCTCTTCTAGTTATCCTTGACGATAGACAACATGAGCTGATCACCAAGACTTATTTCACTTCACCGAGCAAATTGACCGAATAGTTCAAACGATTTGCTGTAGGGTTTTACACTGCAGAGGTTTGAAGGCTTTGATATTCTTACCAATTGGACTTTATTCTGCGTTCACATAGTCCCTTCAACTTGCAAGTAGTTCTAAGCTAGAGTATAGCATAACTACAGCGAAGAAAGCGAAATACAAGACATAATAAATAACATGAATCTAGGCTGTACGGAACTCATTTTATATTCTCTGTTAATTTTAAGTTCACTCTCCCAATTTGCGTAGAACTTGTATATGTTAAGGAATTATCAACGGGATACAAAAGCAAAGCACAAATCTCAAATCAACTGAACTTCAATTAACACAAACAACGCACACATCCATTTGTAGATAGAGAGATAGTTCTGATTATGGAAGACATAATTCGTCACGCAGAAACAGATCTATGGCGAGGAGACGGTAACGACAGAATGGGGGGATGTGTCCAGTAGAGCAGCAAGCCCTGGGTATGAATTCTAACAACAGTAGTACAAGAGAACAGGACCTCGACACCTCAAGCAAAAGCGAGGGACCGGGGCACAAAAAAAGTATGGTAGACCGGAGATCCTGGGGACATAACAGAAAAAAAAAAAAGGACGGCAACCGCGTCCACATTTCGGCGAAAAAAAAAAACATTCTTTGAGGAAAAGGGAAAAGAGAGATAAAAGGCGAGAGAGATAAACAAGGCGATATCTGGGTTGAAAAAGAGGAAATAGCAAGGGTCAAATCTAGGTTCATAAGGGGTCTTTCACCGCGAGGATAAGCCCCAGAACATGGGACGGGACGCAAATGAGCAGATCGGGGCCGAGGCAGACGGTTGTACAGAGATAGGCGAGGATGAGCGGAGGCATTGAAGTGAGGGAAAGGAAAGAAAAGAAGGAAAGGGATTTAGGAGTTGAGCGATAGGCCCTGGAACCGGTTGAGCCATTCGCCCTGCGCTGGGTGCACACGGGACGAACCATTGGAGGCGCCGATGTTGCCGGGATACTCGAATGAATCTGCAGGACCAAAGCTGGAAGCCTGTGGGGCAAAGACATCCGAATGAGCAGGTCCTTCTGAGTGACGGGAAGGCTGAGAAAAGGGCTGGTAGGACTCTCCGTAGGATGTGCGAAGCATGCCAACGGGGTTTGGCATCTCCCGACCTGTGTCGACAGCATCTCGCGCTCCGCCATAGGATCTATTCTCAAGTTGGTGGCGACGGTCTGCGTCCTGGCCATAAAGGGGGTTGGGCATAGTGCCAGGACCTGACAGACCAGTCGTAGGGGGTGTGACAAACGAGGCCGGGTTGATAGCTGACATCCAGATGCGGGTCTTGTAGATCTTGAATAAGTCGGTCACCAGCGAGTTGAAGTTGATGTACGAATCAGCAAAGTAGTAGAAGGTAAGCTTTTTCCAGTCCCTGCATAACCATTAGTCCAACCATTACGAATGGCAATCGAAATCGCGTAGACTTACATTTGGAACTCGGCGTCGAGGATCTCCATATTAAGCCGATGCTCGACCACTTTCTGCTGGCAGACCCGCTTGGCTTTGGCTTCATTTCCTTCCTTATCGTGCAATGTTAGGACCTCATGTTGCTGTGCCAACCGCTTGATGAGCTTAGGTTTGATGTCTGTCGCGGGTTCCTGCGCACTATGAGGACCGTGAGGACCCATGCCACCTGTGGCACTTCGAGTGTTCAAGCCCGTGTTGGGGTTGGTTAGGGTGGAGCCCTCAGGCTGGCCGTGTCTAGAGAAAAGCATGAGGGTCTTGTAGTGCTCTTCCGCGTAATGTTGCTTTAACTCCCGTGCCTGTTGGAGCGATATGTTCGCATGGATGACGGTGCCCAGATCTGTTCCCCGGTCCGCCTCCACAATGACTAGATCACCATTCTTGACCTGTAGACCGGTATCTTCTTGAATGTAGAAAACGTCTGCGCGGCTGCACTTGAAGGCGACAATGTACAAAAGCTGATTTTGATGAGCATGGGACAATGCGGATGGTTGACGACCGTACGCATTCGACATGGCATACTGGCTGAGAGATGGCGGGATACCCGAGGAGCCATCTCCGCGCAAGGTCTGCTCACGGGAGTAGTAAGGTTCTGCAGAAGACGTTAGTTATGGGTGATACCAAAAGGATGTAGCAAAGTAAATAGACTCACGGTTCGAATAGTCACTAAGGTTACCATAGCCATCATCACGGTCTCCCATAGCTGCGCGAGGAGTAGCAGTCGTGTGCGAGTCAGGACCGATTGAGCCGTGACGCATCGGTATCTCGGCGAAAGAGTGTCGGCGACTTTGAGGTATGTCAGGCATGCCACCGAAGCCTAGAGACGTTTGCCAATGAGCCTTGCGGACATTGTCTCTAGAGCACGATTCTCCAGCGGGGAGGCGAAGGACGAGAATTGCGCTTCCGGGTGCGCTAAATGCTCAGAGAAGCGGCGACGAGAATTACCACGCAAGTTGTTGTATCCGGTAATATCGCGCAGTTCCCCCGGATCCTCTCCAGCCAAATCTCCCTCTAGAACACCGCCTCGGATGCGATGTAGCGAATGACCACCACCGATTGATGCAGCTGATCCAGCTCGCTCACGGTATCTGTTATCCATTTGACCTGCCGCAGCTGCTTGCCGTAAGAGTGCGTTCTCGCGCGCTAGCTGTTCGATCTGCCGAGCCTGGCTCGCTGAATAGCTCCTGTCGCTTTCCGACCCGTTAAGGCTCTCGTCGCCATCATCGTCCTCGCGGACCCGACCCAGCATTGCAGTATCATGCCCTAATTCACCGAGCATACTAGGGCGTGATGCTCGAGGCTGGACAGCAGACATCTGACCTGGACCACGGGAGCGACTTCCTGGGTATTGCGCACCGGCAGTAGGAGCTGCACCGGCCTTGCTAGTATTGAGGCTGAGGAACTCTGGATCCATCTGACCAACAGAGTATGACTGAGAGCGATAGGTTTTGAGAGTTGGTTGTAACGGGATGGAGAAAGGGATGGCGGATTCACCGGAGATGGTACGGGTGATTGGGCTCAACATTTCGTCTGACACGTTGCCGCCCGAAGGAGGTGGGTTGGTCATGGTCGGAGAGGGTACCATTTCTGCCAAGCGAGAAGGGGGTTCCTTGCGTGATTCAGTGTTCCAGATGCCTGTGCCTGTGCCCCAGGAAAATGGACTTCCTCCGGCTTGATTCCAATTGAAAGATCCGGCAAGACTTGGGCTTGTAGTTGTCGCCCATGGTGCCTGATCACTAGCGGGGCTTGTAGGGTTAGACGGGGCGGAAGAAAGGGGACCTCCAGGCAGCGAATGTTTACGCTGAGCGGAAAGCGGAACTTCATTCAACCACGAGGTGCGACGAACTGGTGGCCTGGTGGTAGGTGGGATAATGTTCTGGGCTTGTGCGCCATGGTCTCCATCATCGTCAGAGGAAGCCAATGCATCCGAGTCTGGGGTGGAACGGCGCACGCCTGGGTGAGTCTTCTCGAGGATGGCAGACGCTGTCGGCGCGGCAGGTGGGGTGGATGACTGGGCCATCGAGGTCGGTTTGTTAGATGGCGCTGCCATTATGGTAAGAGGGACACTGTTGCAGTGTTAGTATGGGATTCTCAGCATAATATGTGTGACAAACACAATTATTCCCTGCAGACTGTGCCACCATGAGCGCCACTTGACACCCAGTGAAGCAACGCAACCAGAGCGGGGCTGTCTGACCAAGGAATATCGTAGCCATGGAGGAAGGAAAAGGAAGGAATGAGAGGTAGTTCACTAACCTGTACGATCTTCGTTAATAGCAAAGCTGTACTGTATAGAGGTCTCTTGTGCCAAGGAAAAGAATGAACACATGCGATAAAGCAACCGTCTTTGTTCCACTCTCTCGATGAGGTTGGGGTAAATGATCGATCTCTGCTCTTCAAAGGGACGATGGATGACTAGTAATGCGCTATGTGCAACTCCGGCTAAATTGAAGTCAGTGATTTTTCCCGTATCAAAGCTGGATAGTAAAATAAGGGGCAAAAGACACAAATGAAGGAAAATATAAGAAGATGTAGGTGTGGCATGACTGAGAGCCGCAAGATAAAAGCGGAGCTTGCGTAGATATGCATATCCTCGGCCCCTCTTGCGAGAGGGTCCAGAAGTGGGGATAATAAGAAAACCCCCTCAGCCAAGAGAGAGTTGCAACTGAATCCGAAGGATATGGATATGAAGGAAGAGCAATTGCAAAGGGAGTAAGGGAAGAGTGAGAAATGTCCACAGAGAAGAGAAAGATGAAAATAACATGCAAGCAGATCGCGCGACGAAGTGCCCAAGATGCAGGAAATCGAAGCGACCGTGAACTGGACTCGTACGTACCTCAAGTTGTCAAATACTTGAGCGAAACCTTTTAGCTGGCCTAGCTGGCGGGTAGATCACCAGACACCTCACAAGCAAAATAGTATCCACGAAAAAAAGAGTCGAAATTCAAAAGCAGTCGCGTGATCGCAATTGTGTCTGGGAAATTATCCATGTGTCAGCCCAGTCGCGTTCAGGACAAGGGAAACTCGGCAGAAATGTTGCGCAACTCACCACTCTAATCGCTTCTCTCAAAATGTCTATTTGCACGGTGCGCACGGGTAATCGTGGGTTTCGTCAAGAGTGTTGGGAGTCCTATGCCCGAATTGCACAGCTTTATTTCGAGGGGAACGGAGGCACAAGCACGATAGAGAGGTCAGATAGATAGGATTGGCGAGTAGTAGAAGTGTCGTATTTCGGAAATGATGAGGCGCGTGCCAACGAAGATGCTGAATCTGAATGTTGGTCGGTCTATTGGGGAATGGAATGCGCTCGGAGAGTTATCGAAGCTGTGACCACAGATGACGTTGTGGAGCAAGCCGTGGGGACTAGGCTGATCCCCTTAAGGATGGCGCATCTTGCGATCGAAGGGTGTAGATGGGATGAAAGTTGGGAAGAGAAGAGGGGGAAAATGTAAAAGATGAGGGGAACGCAGAGAGCCTGGGGTAACTTCCCTTACGGATCTGGCAACGTTGCCCCGGAGGACACGGACCACTATGGTTTGATCTTCGATTTTTAGTTGAATTCTTTTAGTGGCTTTTAGTGAATTTTAGTGGGATTTTCTTTTAAAAATGATGAGACATGGAATTTATAAAGAAGAATATATTAAATAGAATATATTAACACTACAAAGCTATATGGAATAGGGAACATTAAAAAGGAAATGAAGAAGATCATAATACGGAGCTCTCCATAGGCTGAGGCAAAGTGGCGTCGACCCCCATCCAGAACGGGTCCCTTGGAGTAATAAGCCGATCATCTGTTGGGCACTTTGAGAAGACCAGGAACATATTATAAGTAACTGTACTCCGTATATCTGAATACTTCTTCCGTATAAAATACAGAAAAATCCCTCGCACGGCCCTCGGGTCGCACACTTGCGGGGCCAGACTTTCCACTTTACCCCGGATTGATATGCATTTTCTGACACTTCATAACCCCTCTAATATAAACCGAGCTTCCTCTTACCCCTCTATTATATGTTGTAAGTATTTTGCGTGGATACCTTCACCTCTCTCAGATCCACCTCACCTCTCGATCTCGATGCACCTGGACCGTTGAACAGTTCTGTGCCACACAGTCGTGTAGTACAATAATAGCATTGTCAACGTGACTCTTTTGCCCCCCCTCAATGGATGATTTCCAATGGATGATTTCCCTTGTGCAATATATGGGAGGGGAAAAATAGGAAAAAAAGTACTTCCAAGGTTGTTTAATGGGGGAGTCAAGGATCAATTTCCAAGGTCCATCTGTCATTCTAATTTCTGACGAATCACATTCTGCTCCGGACCTCCGACCGGGTTTATTTCCTGGCACAAGATGCTGCAACATCCAACGGTTGGCTATGATTCCACTTTTACTTGTTTGCTAATGTAGCTAATGTAGGTATTGCTAGGCGCCGTTATGAAGTGCATTTGGAAAACTGTGTTCTGTGTCCTTTTCTCTCTTTTCATACCTAGGTAGTAATAAGAACCCCGCAATTTATCCCCCAGCTAGGCAGGAGCAATAACTGTAGATCTCGCCGGAACTCTAAATATTTGCACTATACATATTCCCCGTACCTAGGTAAGTTATAGCACTCCCGGACATCGGTCTCAAGCCCTAGGGCCAAGACACGCCAAGCTAGGATAGTACTACACCTGATAGATACGGTGTTCTGTATCTTAGTCTCGTATCTTCCAATACCGGATCATTGTATAGTAGTGCTGGTGTATAGCAATCGTCACACCCAAATAAAAGTCTTCATGGCAAACCAATCATCTACACTAGCATGCAGAGCAAAGTGGCCAAGTGATTAAGGTGGCGAGATGGACCTCGGGAGGAGCTTGGAATGAGGATCGCCTAATTTGGTTACTCAACTTTGGAACCATGGGAAAGCCCAAGGCCGTGCACTGCAGCTCCCAACCTCGGAACCTAAGCTCATCTATCAGGTTGTCGATGGTCGTTGTCGTTATAAATGTTCCCTCCGCAGATGCTTACCATGGATTCATGGCAATTCTAAGCAATCATGCTGTTTCCAAGGTTGGTATCGAATCAATCCCATAACCAAAAGACAATGTCGATATTCACAGGAAGACAGATGACATGCTCCGGGATACAGCTTGTTGGTGTCGCCAGACATGAGTACCACACTATCTAAATCAAACTTATCGTCATCTCGAAATAATCGAGAGTGTGTGCGGCTTTGCTATATGTCCAACGTTTTGTCAAAGTTGCATATGGAATTCCTGCGAACAGTGCGATGGCGCTGTCCTTGGAAACCATTCTATTTTATGTACAGTTCTGATCTATAAACCAATCACTCCAACCGCCTCCCACCAACATCGATATCCACTTTATAATACTTGAACTTCCGACTCGGGATTTTGCGCTCAAAAAGAATATCCAGCTCTTCGAACGTGCGACCCTTTGTCTCCGGCATACACAAAAAGCAGTACAAAGCGCAGAGCATGCTAAGACCGGAGAACAAGAAACCAATCTTTCCGCGCCAGTTTCCTTGATCCTCGTTCATGGCATACGGAATCACCACTGCAAATACTACCGACCAGACAAAACAAGTCACGGTAGATAATGCAATCGTCAGCCCACGGAGCTTGGCCGAAGATACCTCCGCCAGCAGCACATAGCAGAACGGGCCTGAGACTTAGGTCATATACAAAAGTGCAGACTAGCATCAGGCCGCACTGTGCCCAGGTGGTAGATGTCTGTCGCGGAGCGAGGTCCACGGCGCCAATTATAAACTGCACGATGGCGAGTACAGTACATCCAAACAAGTACATCGTTTGTCTACCGACATATGAAAGGAGAAACCAGGAGATGCACGTGCCCAGAAGGCCGAGGCCGTCAGCCCAATGTTCATCGAAAAGGCATCAGACGCATCCAAGCCGGCTAACTCCATGAAATGCACGGCGTATGTGAGAAAGAAAACGTTACCGGTAAATGCCTGCATGTCATACGCCATGACGCAGACAACCAGGCGCCGGAGGTTGGTCCCCCGGAAACAGTCGAGATAGGTGGGCCGCTCACCCTGATAGCTTTCCTCTATACGCAGCGTCTGCTTGATATGCGCCAGCTTTTGCGAGACATCGACAGTGGGGGTTGCGAGACGACGCAGTGATACCGCAGCCTCCTGGTAGCGGCCCTTGCGACACAGCCAGTAAGGTGGGTCGGGACAGAAGCCCACCAGGATCAGCATAATGCAGGGCAAAGCCCATTGTGTTGCTATGGGGATCTTATACGACCACTGACTATCCAAAGATTCCGTGCCCTTGAGGATACCCGAGGCGATCAGCGAACCAATCGAAAAGGCGAGATTGGTCATCGTGGCTGCGAACCCACGCAACACTAGTGGGGTAACTTCGCCGACGTATGCCGAAGCACAAATCGGATAGAAGGCAATGATGCATCCATTGACAAGTTCGCCGACGAAGAGCTGTGCCGGCGTGGAGCTGAAAAACTGGATGAAAATGAATGCGATCGATAGCACGCAGCAGCCGGCGGTCATTCGGCGCGGCCCCAGTCGTTCATATGCAATGCCGGAACAGAGCGCGCCGACAATTGCACCGAGGAGGTTGGCATATCCGAAGGCTGAGAGCCATTTTGCTGCGATGATGTATTTCCCGTCGCGGTTGTAGCCGAATGTCTCCTTGAAGACGGGAAGGCCAACCAGACTGCGGACGATACCACCATCAATGCCTTTCAGGATGGTTGCCTGACAAAATGAGTATGAGGCCACTTTTCGGAAATTTTGGGACTGACCATATTCATGAAGAGTCCCCAGCCAATGGCGGGGTAATGTAGACGCATGGCATCCCACCATGTGAGGGCATGTTCTTGTTTCGTGAACTGGAATGACAGCTCGGCCTCTTCCGTGGCCTCGACAGGAAGGCTCTGGACCACCGTGGTCCCCTTCTCTGCTCCCATATTCTTCGCACAAATCAATGGAATTCAAGAAAGAAGAAAAGTTGAATTTATATATCTAGATGCCAAGGCTTGGCATGCGGTTACAGCGGAGGATGCCGTGAAGTGGAGCCGTTTTCGGAGGACCTTGAGGGTTATCTTGGGGATTTGTAGCGGTATAACTTCAGATAAGTCTCTTAAATCTGGTATGAACTGCCAATATCAAAACACGTCTTACTTGAGAACAAGTCGAGGTTATACAAACCTCTGTGCCATTGACCGCCCCGAAGTGCATCCTATGTATGTCCTGCAAGGCAATTGCCGGGACCTTTAGTAGAGATTGTCAATGTCTTCCGTCGACAACCCAGTTGTGTCTGGGACAATTGACCAAGCTCCCCAGATATGCAATACTGAAGCAGTCTGCAAACACAAAACCAGTTCGAGCGCCCAGGTTACTTACCCAAGTCGACGTTATACATGTACGGCATTAAAAGGTCACCAGCCAAGTTGTGAAGGCCTGCCATCATCCCAAGGTATATGGACTTTGCGCGCAAGTCGGTAACTGGAGATATCTGAAATCAACTGGCCGGAAGCTCCCATAACACCCACCACTGAGTAAACGAGAACATTTCTGGTTGTTTCTCAGCTTAAGATTGCGTAACCTTGTAAGAAACCAAGCATCTCTTCAATGTTACATGAACATGGCAATCGCCTGGGAAGTAATGCAATAAAATTACTTAGCATTCATTTCCACTTCTAAAGACTAATGTACAAGGTATATGCTCCCAAATGAGCTATTTTACGGCGCACTGTCCAAGGGCGCACCAGCCGTAGCAGCAGCACCCTTCTGCTGGCGCAACTTCTCCTCAAACTTGGAGAACTCATGCATGGAAATAATCTCCTCCTCATCCATAACCTGCTCAACACCCTTGACCTCCTCGATCTGCAAGGCAAAGTTAGTAAACAATTCTCATGTCAAAACCAAAGAAACGAAGTGCTGGGGATGAACATACATAGTGCATAAGCATAGACTCAATGCCATTCTTCAAGGTAACAGTGCTGGAATCGCAGGTGCGGCAAGCACCACGCAGCTTCAACATAACAATGCCATTCTCGAACCCTTTTAATTCGATATCACCACCGTCTTCCTGGATAGCAGGGCGGATACGAGTCTCGAGCAATTCCTTGATCATGCTGACAACCTCATCATCATCCTCGTTAAAGGAGAGTGAGTCCTCGCCACTCTCCTGCTCACCGTCGATAGCACCCTCGATCGTCGTCACGATCGTCTCGCCAGATGTCACAGCTTGCGTGATGATGCTGAAGACTTCCGGCTTGATGTGCGCCCAGTTCGCGTCGCTGCCTTTGGTCACTGTGATGAAGTCCGTGCCGTAGAAGACGGATGTAACACCTTCGACATCGAGCAGTTTTGCCGCGAGAGGGGATGGGTGTGGCGGGGCGAGGGTTGAACGTGGTGACATGTACTCGAGGAATGTGCTGGGGAAGTCCTCTGGGAGGACGCGGTGGTTAGGGATGAACTTCAAGGCCTGATCGGAGATGAAAGGTCAGTTCGGTATCTTTTGTCAAATATAATTGAGCTCTGGAACTTACGTCGGGGTTGGGGGTGTTCTCGGTCTGGATGAAAATGGTGCGCTTGCTGGTTGGTGAGAGGCCATTCACTCCGCCCTGTGAGGCGGGCTGCTGGTACGGTCGCACTGTTGGTCGGCGACGGGTCTCTGATGCTGTGATGGTCGGGAGTCGGGCTGCGCTGGACACATATCTGTGGCGGGCGAATACTGGTGTGATCGTTCGGGCGGAGCACTCGACGGGAGTGGCCAGACGGCTGCTTAGCAGAGCGCGGCGGAACATTATTGTAGATGGAGTGCTCATAGACATTATGTTATGGGCGAACTGTGCAAGATGGTTGATAACAGGTTGATTGTAGAAAAAAACATTCGAGGGTCTCTCCGGCTGCCGCTCTGACGCAATTTGATTACACGTGATCTGAGATCATTGCCGGATGACAAATGAAGACAGTTTATCGGCCAATCAGAAGAGACGTTTTGCACGATTACAACTATGGATGTGCCGACTGTCGGAGATTGAGAAACCAGTCGTTCATGGTCAATTGTCATCCTAAATCGTGTATCGAGACTACACACAGATAGAGAATCATCGTGATCGTAAAGTTCAACTTTACCCACAATCAGGCTTTCCGAAAGTAAGCTTCTCTATGTCAGCCTCGAAGCGAAGGCTGGTTTGTATAAAAGTGCAAAGTCTAATGACCGAATAACATTGGAGAACGAACTTTGCCTGCGCTTTATTAGAAGTAGCTTCCTAATTCAGGATGAAACTCGTCCCGTATAACCGGTGCGAGCCAGCCCCGTATCAAGAAGGAAACCCGACGACATGCGGAAACAACATTTGAAGGCTTGAGCCATGCAATGATCGAGCTCAATCGAAAGGAGGAACTGACTAGGACATGACCACACAAAGGTTTAGCCCAATATTTCGGAGGCCCCACTGTATCAAGCTTCTCTCGCATTTCATAAATACAAGGATGAGCCCATTATTCAAGGATACCCAGCAATATAATATGTGCTCTTCAGTTAACCGGTCGTGCCTGGCTCACGCCAAGAGTGTAGAATACAATAGAATGACCTATTGTGAGAAGCATGAATTGGCGATAAAGGATATGCTTTGTTATACCATGATTCTCAAGAGATAAGAATAGCACTGCTTCCCTGTGTATGAGCCAGCCATGTCCTGAATCCGAGGCAGTGGTCAACTGGCGATTCAGCGCCAGCAACCTCTTCAGACTGAGATATGAAGGTGATGTAAGTGGGTAAGAGAAGCTCAAAAAAAGCGAGCCCTTGCAGGATGTACACCAGCAGCTGACAATTCTGATTTGGCCTTGCTGCTTTGTCTAGCACAAATTGCAGTGGTGCCTGGATGGCACTGGCAGTGGCAGAATAGCAAACGGAATAGAATACGTGGAGTTATCAAACGCTTCATTGATGGGTTGGATTCGGTAGGCTGTCATGACTTGAAGAGGGCAGCGAGAGAAACCAGGTATGTGGCCGAATCCCCTCCCTTATTAGATGAAGAAGCAACATAGTGCAGCAATCACGCCTCGCATATGTGGGACGACTGGCACCAAGTAAGTAGACTGCTCGCAACAATGGATGAAGGTGTCCTGTCCTGCAGATGGGCGCCAACATGCTCTCGACAAGTCATGAGAAGGCCTGTGGATGCTTCAGTTGAAAGGCAACTAGCAGTTTCCAACATATTCCATTGGCACCGGGGTTGACGTCGACCCAAGGAGATCAGGATCCGCCTATTATGGTCGGGCTGGTATGCAAGTGATTGTCGTGGCCATTGTAGGCATGTCATGCTTTTGGCTCTCGAGTGATGGATAAAGACATGATCCCTTGCATATCCCGTGCGAATGTGGCTCTTGATGTATCGCGTGCATTCTGGGTTTGTCTCGTCACACTAGACAGGGATTCGATTTTGGACGTGGACGATCAGGCTCCAAGCACGTCTCCGGGGAAATTTTTGCCATCCCCTTTGAGCTTTCTGCATATATCTTGCAGCCTTTCGATTTAAATTTAGTACGTCACACATTTATGGAGTTTCTTGTCACGCGTGTGCCGAATATATTTGCTGCCTGAGGCAGAACACATGACCCGAGCTTCTTATTTTTCATGCAAATCATGCAAATCGGGTAGCTTAACTTTCCTGACCTTATCCTGCATCATTCTCGAGCAGGACGTGGACCAGTGAAAAATGAGGGAGCAAGTTTGATCGCTGTGCAGCTGATGGATTCATTGGGAAATCGACACAATGCCTGGTTCCTGTGAGGTTTGCTCTTTAGAGCCCTCAAAATATCGCTGTCCGACATGCGCACTGATGAGGTATTGACTCTCCTATCCATACGTGGACCAGTTGCTAAGAGTCATGAATTTAGTTGCTCGCTTGCATGCACCCAATCACATAAGATATACTGTGCTCCGAAAGCACCGTCGAATGAGGAACCGAGTAACACCCCAGCACCCGATGTCGATCCCACACCCGAGAATGACACCAACGGTCCCGAAGCTACAGAGACAACTGGCGCCAATCCCCCTGCCATGACCCCCGCAGCAGTGGCGGCATCCTCAGAGATGAAAGAGCTTCTCAGCCAGCACCCGGAACTCCGCAGTCAGCTACAAGATATGTACCAGTCGACGCTGGAGGAAGAATGGGTGGAATCCTACACAGCACCCGCACGCGGGCGTGGACGTGGTCGCGGGCGAGGCCGTGGAGGGTTAACTCCTCGTAGCCGTGGCCCGTGGACATCCGAGAAAGGCTTCAACCGTGGCCTGGGCAGAGTCCGCAAGCTTAGGCAGGATTGCGAGGAAGGGACGGAGACTGGCCAGACCGCTGAGGCTTTCATGCGGTTTATGGCGCTTGTCAAACAGGGCAACGACTCAGCCTGAGTCATCCATATTTTCTGGGAAAAGCAACATACGAGTTGGACGGTCGGCACATATACCTTGATCGCACCATATTCACAGGCTGAGTCCGTGTAAGCGAGACATGCAGATTGAATCTACAAGACGGTGGGTGGGGCTTTTTGATCTACCTTCACTGTTCCAATAGAGTAGCTGTCAGATTTGACAGCTTCAGGCATATTCAGCCTCATGCAGCTTACGAGTGTTCGATCTCCTCCAATGCATACATACTACCGGCTGTCAAGGTTGCCGACTAGCGCATTTACCAGTAGTCCAGGGTAGATTTAAGCGCTGAGCACTGGCCCTCAGACCTCGGGAGCTCATAAAGTGCAATATCACACGACATACAACGTTACCATAGCCAAGACCAAAAGCCGAAGTCCTACATACAACATAGTCGGATTAGCGGATTAGCGGCGCTTTTAGCGCCCCCAATAAAGCGGAGCATATGTCAACGGCCCAGAACTCCAAAGACCGAAATTTCAGTGGGAACAGTACGAAAGTACTGAAAGCTCGGAATCTGCATGTTTCTGACTAGTCACATGGAGAATCTCGCATGAGCAGAGCAGCCTAAGCTGCACTCGCTGCACTCTGCAGACTGTGGGATGCAAAGACAAAACAGCTCTTTCCAAGGTTGTTTCCGAGGATGACACGGCAGTGAAAGCTACTGCAGTTCCGTAGTCAAGCAACAAATACCAGTTAAGAAATAATGCATGGATGCAACATTGTACAATATAGACCTGTCGACTAAGCAAAATCATCCTCGACCCAGCCTCGGTTCTAGTGGCCACTCATTTTGAGACTTCAAAGATTACCATGTGTCGACTTCAGCTGAGCCGCTTTCATGAAAACGAAGATCTCTTGGACTTCCAATGAAATGCAAGAACCCCAATAACCAGGAAAAAAAAGAGGGTCTGAAACCAATTTCAGATTCCCCAGTCTTTGTGATCTGTCCATATTCCAAGGTGATCCGTTTGCTTTTATCATTTATCTTCCCCGTTACTGCCAAGGCCCAAGATATCCGACGCAGCTCCGGATAGTTCTAGGGTAGTTTTCAAGTCAACTCCCCGATTCTGATCTCGGATGGCTACCTTATTGTTCTACCGAACTTGATCTGTTCCGACAATGGATGCGCTGCAGTGCTTGTTCTCTGAACTTACACAGTAACCAGAGCGCTGTCACACCAATCCATTTTGTGGAGGAATTGCCGACCGCTTCCGTCATGATCTCGCAGCAATCTCGCCGAGAGAGAGCTCTCAGTGACAGAGCTCAAGCAATGCCTGCTACAGCTTCACGACCAGGCATGGGCAGTCGAACTTCTTCAGCTCCGGCGGGGGGCCTTTATAAACTCGATGTGCCGCGGAAGCCAGGAACGGGGACGACAGTCGAACACACATTGCTGGAGGAGGACGAGGGGTCGCCAATTACGGGCGAGGCGACCAAGGACACAGGACTCCGTCAAAAGGAGGAGGTATGTCTCGAATTGACCCCGGACTCTGAGTGGTTCGTTGCTACGGTGTTCAGAGAGCTTCAGGCTGACGGTTCCCTTTTCTTTGATAGGAAACTCCCAAGAGCGGCTTCCCCGAAGTGACCATTGCGGTGGCCGGCGAAGAAAATGCCGGCAAGACCAGCTTTGTCAAATGTGCCCTGGATATGAAGAGCCCGCCGGTCTCCCCTATGAACAAGAAGAAAATGTCATTGAACGGATCGGTCTACATTGTGCATCTGATGGAAGTCGACTTGGCCCAGGTTCGATTCGATCAGGACAAGAAGATCATCTGGCCGCATATAGGGCGCGACAGATCTGCGCCGGTCATTGACGCGGTGCTGGTTCTACATGATGCCACCAAGCCGGATCGACTATCTTTGACAACGAAGCTCATTGGTAGGTTTTTGTCGAAACTATCTAGGAAGTACCAAGGCTGATTTCCCCCGGAATTTAGACTCATTGGCTGCCTCGGATCTTCCTTTCTTGCAGGTTGCCTGCAAATGCGATGTCAACCCTGAACCTTTGGAAGACAGCGAAGTGGATGCGATCCATGATCGGTACGAGATCTATCGAACGTCGTTTTCCTCGCCTCGATCTCAACGCATGTGTATAGCGTTGGTTTTGGGGGCAGTGATTTCCACTCGAGAAGGTGAGCGTTTTTTTTTTACCTGAAATCTTTTTTTATTTTTGTTTTATACCTTTCTCCTTTGAAGACCGTCGAGTCTCAAGCTGTGCCTTGACCCCCCCCAAGCGGAAGCGGGCCAAGGTGGGTCGCGGTAGGAGCGTTCGCTACTTTGTTCCCCCATAGAAACTCTTTTTCGGTTTTCCCCTAACTAACCCCTCTCTTCTCCATTCTTAGATCTCGCCAATAATTCTAATAATTCTCTTTCAAAACCTTCGGATTGGCATCATACTCGTTCCAACTCGGAAAACCCAGCCGTGTTCACAGCCGCGGGCGGCCCACAAACGGCCTCAGATCAAGTCGATGGGGATGGTGAGAACCCTCTCCCAACCGATGGAAACTACTTGCAGCATACGTCCAATCCCCACCGTTATGCTCGCAGTAACTCGCAACCGGTGCGACCGCAAACTCCGCCATCCGGAGCGCGTTTAAATACCCGCAGACCGTCAGCACAAGAACTACACTCTCCCAACCACGATAACCGCCAGCAACGATTGCATACCGCCTGGCGACACAGTGGAGGATCAGACGCTTTCAACAGTTTCTTAAACATGGACGACGAGGGAGACGATGGACAGAGCCGGCCCGCGAGCCCTGGCGCAGTTGTGCGCCCAAAACCGAGCAGCGAGAGCAACTCGAGTGCAGAGACGGGGTTATCGTTTGATGAGCTTGTCGATCGTTTGATTTCCCTGCCGATTTCGAAACAAGACCAGAAGTTCCGTTCTATATTCCTATGTCTATACCGAAAGTTCGCTGCTCCCGCAAGTCTCCTAACTGCCTTAATAAGTCGATTCGAGCGAAATGAGACCAGCAACGACGATCAGTTGGCCCGCATGGCGGATCAGCTGCGATTACTCGATGTCATGGCTCAATGGGCTTCAGACTATCCCGGAGATTTCGCTCATCCCAAACTTCGCAAACGGATCATTGAGTTTGTCGCTGTACTCGAAAAGAGCCATTTCTACATGTTCGCTGCCAAGGAGATTGGGTCGCAATTAGACTCGAATGCAGAAGACGATGATGTCGGCTGGGCATACGGGGGGGACAGTGATTCCGATGAGCCCCAGCTGGTTGAGACATTCTTCGACAACTCCGGACGAAGCTCTCCAGCAGCTGTCGCTGGCACTGGCCCTACCACCAACACCTACGACACCGAAGAAGAACAAGACCCCATCTATAGTATGAGTGCACTGGATCTCAGTAGTGGGCCGCATGATTCGACATCACGGCTTTCAGTCTCCTCGAATACCGACAAATCCAACAACATCACCGCCCAGTCATTCACATTGCTGAACCTCGAAGCAGCCCAAAAAGAGGCTTTGCGTCTCGAATTAACACATAAGACTTCACTTAGCAAACTCCAGTGGCGGTTCTTCATGGAAACCCCAGAAGAGGAGTTTGCACGAGAACTGACGCGGATTGACTGGATCATGTACAACTCATTCCGGCCGCGTGATCTTGTTCGTCATGTCAGCCTCTCGGGAATAGACAAGGATAAGGTCAAGAGCTTGACGAACGTTAACCGGATGATCAAGCAATTTAATCATCTGGCTTTCTTCGTCGCAAGTTTGATCCTCTTGCGCGATAAGCCTAAGCATAGAGCGCAGGCGCTAGAAAAGTTCATGAACGTTGCAGTGGTAAGCTTTCTCCATCCAGCTACTATACAGTCAGCAGTAACTAACACACCTCTTTCCAGAAACTCCGACGCCAAAACAACTACAACTCCTTGGGTGCCGTAATCGCCGCCATCAACGGCACCCCAGTCCACCGTCTCACGCAAACTCGGGATCTGATCCCCATCCAAACCCAGAAAGAGTTTATGCGTCTGGTCATCCTCATGAGCACCCAACGAAGCCACTTTGCCTACCGTCTAGCTTGGGAAAATTCATTCTCAGAGCGAATCCCATTCCTACCCCTCCACCGCCGTGACCTTGTCTCCGCTGAAGAAGGCAACAAGACATTTGTCGGCGAGAACAAATCTCGCATCAACTGGAAGAAATTCGAGGTTATGGGTGAGGTTGTTCTCGGCGTCCAACGAAGCCAGAAGACGCCTCATCCTCAGGCTCAGAAGTTCGACGATGTTGAGCGACTGATCCTGGACTCGAAGCTCTCTGGAGACGAAGAGGTAAGGTCTATCATCGTGAATCATTGTCCTTCTCATTAACATTATCTAGGACTTGTATGCTCGTAGTTTGCTTGTCGAACCGTCCACGGGAGCCGAGGGACGAAGGAAGTTCGGCTGGTTGCGCTCTCAAACCTAATCGCTTCACCTCTGGCATCCTGAGGCACTCGTCCCCGTAAGCCTCAACACGAATTGAGGCTCACGACAACCCATCTCATCAAACGCCTTCCTACCTCTCTCTCTGCCCTCCCTACCCTATCTACACCTATCTTACCCTTCCTTCCTCTACACTTCCTTTCTCATGCCGCCACGCCCCTATATGATTGATAAATATTGCTGTTGTCTTTTACCTGCTTTTCGTTATGAACTCGGCGGAGGTCGATATGACGGTTGTAACGGTTGATACATCTTGAGAAAAAAAAACGTTCTGCTACGGCATTTTGTACATATGCGTGCTGAGGTGTGGGTAGTGATGGTCATCGACTGTCTTGCAGATAGCAGTTTCCTATCCCGGTATATATTGAGATGTTTATGTAATTATTCCCTTGTATCCCCTGTCCACAAATAAGATCCTAGCCCTATACCAATATTGAACAATTGTCAGATTCTACCGCTAAGTAGCGGATGCCGCATACAATTCCAATCACGTGAATTGGTTCCACCCGACTATCTCAACCTACCAGCTTGAGACGAAGACAAACATTTGAACTCACCTCCAAACCCCGGTGCACCAGAGTCTCAAATCCACCCCAATCAACCCATCAAAAAGCCACAGCCCTCGGGGTTCAACCCACTCAAAAATGTCCACAACAATCCAAGCGCGCACAACCTACCGCGCCCTCCTCCGCGAACTCCCACGCCGCCACCTCTCAAATCCCTCCCCACTGCACCAACACCTACGCGCAATCTTCCGCTCAACACCATCAACATCTTCACTGCAACCGGAAAACTCCAATGCCCTCCCCTTCTCAGTCCCGAAAACAGACGAGGAACGCACCCTCCGCATCCAGGAAGCAGATCAATTCGCTCAATATGCCCGCGCCCAGCGTGTCTACTGTGAGCTCCTTGAGCGCTATAACCCCGGTATGACCATGGACGAGGAAGAGAAGATTCGTCTTACGGCTAGACGGGTTGGGTTTGATTTGCCTGAGTTGCATGTTCCTGAGGGGAAGGAGTGATTATAACATTAGTTGGAGGGTTTGCGATGCTAGGTTTAGCTGAGCTGAGCGGGCTTGTTAACTATGCTCGGTATTGCTTTGCTTTCCTTGGTTCGTCCTCCGGTGGATTATCGATTGCGGATACAGATGGACGATCTGCGTTCTGATTCACGGTACAGGCGGATTGCAGGCTTGTTGGATGTTATCTGTTGTCTGTATAGATAGTGTGGTTTTGTTGGGATGCATGTATTCCATGGAATGGCGTTATTGTTGATTTTTGGGTTTGTATACTACGGGTTATGTACAAAATAAATAGAGAGCATTGCCAAGTAGCATGAACTTGTTCTTTTTTGAAAATTTCTCTATGCTATGCATTAACTCTGGAAGATTGATGTTCCAGTCGTAACTTGGGGTATCTGATATTGAGATCCTGATCTCAATACTTGTTTAGTGCGAACCAAGTGGGTTGCCGCACAGTGTTTGGGGCACCGAGAATGGACACCCGACGTTGACACTGGGCGTGATTGTGTTGCGAAGGTGATGACCTAGCAAAAGGGTTGTGATGAAGATTGCCCGGGACCCCGATGACGCTGGCGCTGAAGATTGGGCTTTTGAATAGACGTGCTTCCCTGATTGACTCTTCAGGTAGCGCTGAGCTGCGTGCGCTCCATCTGTCTCATCAAAGTCGAACTACTTTCTTCATCTTCCATGCCAACACCGACTTCGATCGCAGTCTTGGGTCGGTTCCGGTTGAGACCATCTAGCAGGGTACAGGCCTTGCAAATCCGCTGACTAGAAATGTAGTTACAGCGCTCACAGTGCTTGATAGTCTGCGCCTTGACCGCCTTACCCGTGGGACCGCGATTCGCCTTCACATGTCCACCATTAGGAAGCTTGATTTCGGTCTCGAGTGACTCAGCTGCGTCGTTCTCAGTGAGCTGTTTCTCCATTGCAGCCATCTCTCCTCCACTGGTTCGGCCATTTTGACTACCACAGCCACCAGCCGATTCCTCCTCGACACCAGACTGCTTGGATTTGCCAGCACCCCGAACTTCCACCGGTACAAGCGCCGCCATGTCTTCGCCACTCTTGACAATGTCGAGGATCGAACTGGGACGAATCTTCTCAAGATCTTTGATCAGGGTGCGAGCACTACCACGGAAAGCCTCCGGCGAATAGATACATTCAGTAGTGAAGTAATCGAGCTGACGGTGGTGGGCGTAAAGGACGATCTCCTTTTCGTAAGCGTACTTGAGAGGCTTACTGCGCTTGATATCCGAAGCGTCGGAGCTGGTGACGATACTAGTACCGCGCGACAGACGGGGCAGATCACCGCGAAGGAGATTCATCATAACAGTTTCAGCAACATCGTCCGCATTGTGGCCTGTGACAACGTGCTTGATGCCCAAGCGGGCCGCGCCTCGGTCGAGCGCCTGCCGCCGGAACACACCGCAGTACGTGCAGTTACCCTTCTTGCCCACTTGTTCCACGACCTGGTCCATCGTCCAGCCATATAGCTCGCTGTATCCCAGGATATCAAGAGGCATGTCGTATTGCACGGCGTTGCGTTTCACGGTCTCCAAACTGTCATCGCGATAGCCGCGGATGCCCTCGTCGATCGACAGTAGGCATAGGTCGAGTCCGTAGTTGTATCGCTCATTGAGGGTTTTCAGTACGGCTGCTAGTACCGTGCTGTCTTTGCCGCCGCTGGCTCCGATCGCGACTCGCTCGCCGGGGAAGAAGAGGTTGGTGCCGATGATGGTTTCGTGTACTTCGGTTTCGAAAATTTTGATGAAACAGGCACGGCAGAGCTTGTGTCTATTCTTAGGTCGGATAATGACGGCTCGCGCCTCCTTGCAGTTGAAACACGCCGTCGGCGCCATGATGTGAGTTGTTAGGCCTGTGACTTGGTGGCGGAGAAGAATTTCTTTTCCCCCGCGGTCGATCGGATGGTCCGTGCGCAGGGCGCTAATCTGTGCGTTCCAAGGTTCGATCTATATCAACACATGTGCAGGTTATACTCGGTCTTTGACCTACCATTTCTCGTGGAGACAGTATTCCAAGATTTATGAGCTAAGTTTCTCTTACTTGTGTATTATAAGGACAAATTCATTCACAAAAGCCAACTTTGGTTGTTTTTCAAGACAATATCACGCGAATTAGGCCAATGGATCCAATGGTTTAAAGTACACAGATGCTCACAATAGACACAGTGCAAACGTATGTAATAGACAAGACAGAAACAAAAAGCCAGTCAGTTGGAGTCGAGATAAGTGTGGAGACTTCAATCACAATAATCTTTTGCGTAGTTTGAGGGATTGAAATGTAGCTGTGTTGACTGGGATGTTGTATGCGATTGATTCTCCTGGTAGTAATGAATCAAGTATTCTGCGATAGCAGTTAAACCAGCCAATATTCCTACCCAACTAGGAAATATCCGATGCGACACACTATCGCCTTTTTTGCTCAGCGCGTTGTTGCAAGCGCATGCTTCGTCGCACATCGCTTTGCCCACTGCTTTCCAGTTCAGGTTCCAATTTTGAGCCCGGCGAGCAGTTCATCGTGCCAGATGGCATTGCCATTCTTCCTTTCGCTTTCCTGTCAGATTGATGCAGTTTGGTAGGGTGTGTCTCAATGCAGCTTGACGACAGAGGGGGAGTAGAGGATTGGCCGTCACCCGCGAAGGAGCCAAAGAGGGCGACAAGGGAATCGAACGAGAAATCTCGAGCAAAATTTGTAAAATTGCTCCATAAAAGAGCCGTGGATGCTGGGTTATCCGAACGTGGAGGCTCAGCGGCCAGCAGTGCTTCAGCAGTCTTGTCCCAGGCTTGCTGGATCTCGTCTAACGTCCCTTCTTGTCGTCTTTTGAGCAGGGCCAGGAATTCCTCGTTGCCTTCGGTAAGACTTGAAATATCGGAGACGTCCTGGTGCCAATTGCGAGGGTTTTGAACCGCCATTTTCATGGTGTTGTGTTCCGCATGCAGAGTGGCTAAGAAAGCGTTCAGATCTTCATATTCTATACCTAGCCTTCTGAGATCTCGTTCTAGAGATTTATCGCTGCTCGCTGCCAGGCGAAGAGGCGAGGGTTCCCGAGTTGGTGCCGCTGACTTGTGGGCAACTCCTGTCAAAGGCAACGTAGACACTTTATTCTCTCCGTGCTTCTCACTCCGGTCTGTCCGGCCAAGCTTTCGTTTAGACTGTGAACTGGGGGACATCGTGTGAACGAGAACTTGCTTGCAAGCAGTATATAGGTGTTTGTTATGGTCTTTAATGTCGCTCTTCGAATTCCGTAGGTTTTGATTTGAAACAGAACCAAGTCGCCGATCGACTGCCTACAAAGATAGACCCACAGCTTATTTCGCGGCCCAATTTTCCGCTGGGCAATGCATCCCGAGCATGGGGCCAATTAGAGAAAGCTACCTAGCCGTGCATGGCCATGTCAGCACTGAATTTGAGGCTTTAAGATTGGGCGAAGGCAATATGTAAGGTGCCCAAACTGGCATGAATGCATTATTACTATCTATTTTGATTGGCAATATGCACGTAGTAAATTGCAAGTCATTATTTACGCCGCCCTTTTTCCCACGGTTGTCATCAGGGACATGTTCGAGGATAACATCATATTCCCCTCGGCGAGACAGATCCAATGGAAAATGATTCTCCTAGAAGCTTGTCTTTAAATTTATATCCAGGGTCTAGACCTAAAAGCGACGAAGACAGGTACGATATTTGGACAGACCGATTTTCCATGGCCGCCCTTGGTCGTATTTTGACGCGAACTGTACCCGGTGAACCTTTCAAGCGAATTGTACGGGAAGGCAATTGTCCAGGGGCGAGCAGGAGAGCATCTGGGTTGTACTGCGAGGTGCCCAGTATTAACTCAAATTTTTCGCTTGCTCCATGTTGAACCTGGAATCTCCATGGACTATCGCGGACGACGTCGAAATCCCAATAGAGGAGGCTCTCTGGAAAGGAAGTAATGAAATATTCTCCTTTCCGAATACCAGATGGATCGCACAGAAAACGACTGCTCCTGTATGGAATGCTCAGCAGGATGAATTGAGATGACACTGGAACATTATTCAATGGATCGTCGTATTCAAGTAGCGCGCGGCATGATGCGAGGATTTTGAATCCCGTAAGAGGGCTCACTCGCATAAAGGCCGTGTGGAAAGAAAGGTCGAATCCATCTTTTATAATGATGGACCTTAGTCCCAAACTTGTATAATTGGTCCCACCATCCCAACCAGGGGGAGGTTTCAGGATAGTGGTCAGATGCCCAACTCTTTCGAAAGAGTCGGGAGCATAAGCTGATGACATCTTGATCAAGTAAATTCCAAACCGGAAGGAATATGACCCGCCTATAAAAGCCAGGAAAAGAGAATCATGGCGCCATTCCTCTATTTGATGAAATATCACATTAGTTCAACTGTCTTGTAATGATCTGTTTCATTCAGGCTGGAGGGGACCCAACATACGACCGGCTGCATCGACCTTGTCTGAGTTGAGGAACATCAAGTTGGCATCTAAATGCAAACCACTTGCTGAGATAGAGAGATTACACCCCGCCAAAATCCGGGTTGTTGCTGGCTCGTCGGATCGGGGTTGAAAACATGAGAGCGAAGGAGCCAGAGCACCTAGCCGTCGCGGAATGACATTCTCTTCATTATAATCTTCGATATGTGTTAGCTATGGAAGTGGTACGGGCTTCTGTACTTCGAACAAACTCACTGTGCGCCTCCCAGAGCAAAAGGCTTGCATCATCGTGCGTCCTGATCAGCTCGTGCTGTAACCGCAAAAATGCCCGATCACCCTCGCCATAAATCAAAGGCATATTAATTCCAAAGAGGCCCAAAAGAGAATAGGCCCTGTCTTCTATCAAAGTTGTCTGTCTCTGTGATGCCCAAGAAAAGCGTTCCCGGATAGAACACTCATGAAATTTTCGTAATTTCTCAGGATCGATGCCCGTGGCCCTCTCAATGTGTTCTTGGCCGTTGTTTTTGTCGATTATTTCCAGCCAATTCTTGTCAACGAATAGTAGAGATGTCGGAGCTATGAGCTCTTGTAGTGTCCATCCCCTCGTAAACCACCTCGCACGAGAAAAGGAAGCCAGGAAATTTTTTTTCCCTCGGTCAACATCCTCAAGGTACACGTAGCAAATCATGGATTCCTTATACCAGCGAAACATGGCATTAATAGCTTCTTGTGTATCGGAGGTGTTTGTTTTGTCGATACAACAGGTGTCCATCCAAGCCCATTCCCAGCCATCCTCTTTGGCAAGATCGCAGTACTTCTTCAGCTTGCTCCAACCCTCGGGTTTATACCGGCCACGCGTCAGCTTGGCATAGGATGACTTCATATCTTGATAGGTGACTTCCCTGACACCCTCTGAATTTTCCGAAAGCCATGTATGTGACAAGATAGCATATGCTGGAAGCGGGCTTCCATGATGTGGAAGCTCTACTTGTTCATAGAGCCTGTATGATTCTGTGTGGAGAAACCTCATCGTGCATTGCTCTCGTAGATGAAAGCGGGCTTGGTGCTTAGTGTACAATATGAAGACCGTGCAGCATATATTTAACGAGATCTTGCCTGGTGTATAATGAAAAGTGTAATCGTGAAAACGCGATCTATCATTAAATCCAATAAATCGAGCCCACATTTATAGCCTCACCTCCCATCTCCCTAGTGCAATAAATTCCTCATGAAAGCGCTGCTATTTCAAGCAAAAGAGGGGTTACTGCAGATCGAATCCTCGTAGGTCCTGCATGACCGCAGGATAGAGCACCGAAAAGGTCAAGTTGCATTGGAAGCGCTAAGCTTGCATGGCGGTAGTTGGCGTTGATTGGGCATACTCGAAGGCCCAACTGAACGCCAATTCAAGTCGATTGATCAAATTGACTGCACTTTTAGAGACCTGAGAAACAGAAAAAGCCATTGATGGAGGAGCTCTTACTGGGAAGAGGACAAGGAAAGTGGGAAGCATCGTCATGTACTTAATAGTCTAGTATATCTATCGGAGGTTGTCAAAACGCCATCTTCCGGCGCCAACTTACATATGTACGTATGTAAGTACTTTTGATAGTTATCGCCTATGCCATGCAAATGAAGCTGATTATTACCCTTTATAGATAATACTCCTTGGTATTCTTCAAAAAAGCAATACTATATATATGGAGTCCACCCCCAAGCGACAATATGCGCACTTTGATTGGCTGTATGGTGCAGCTGAGGCTGAGCACTTTGACACGCCCAGCTGTAGATCTGACGTGGCAAGTATCATAAGGCATGCTCATCCCGATCAGAATGTTAAACAAAAAAAAAAAAGACAAAAGGAAACTAAATAAACACAGGTTCTCAGATTTTGCGAGACTTCTTGCTTCAAATTCCGATCTGGTGCCGTGAAAGAATCACCAAATATGACTATCGAGCTCGAGCCAGGCACTATAATGTCAACATACATCCCAATGCCCTGGGTTCCGGACATAATATCGGAATGGGCCGCCTTGATTCCACTGGCCTGCCATCTTGCTAGTCCCCAAGATGATCACTTGACTTCGGGCGACGTTTCTCTACATGGGCGAATTTCATTAATTCTATTTCCTCGCCTTGGGACTTTATGGGGGCTAGCAAGACTCTTCGGCAAAGGTTCGAACTATTTCGATTACGCCAGTGTCAGAGGAGGTTCGGCTCGAACAGTATGGGATGTCAAATGGGGATCCGAATTTCCCTGCGCAAATGGTGCAGCGAGTGCAGCAATTGAGAATTTTGCTCTTGGAAATCTTAGAGATAGAGCAGGGGTGATACCTAGGCTTTCTATCCCCATTTCAGATAGCAATGTCGCCCCTAGCTCTGGATCAGATGAGGCCCCAAAACTTCGCCAACAAATCTTGCATGTCTACCAGTTTCGCCTCTGTCCGCCCCGACGGTCACTACGATCTAAAATCGACAGTTTCATGAGTTCAAAGATTGCTAATTGCATCATTTTCTCTGTACTTTGCGGAATTTCAGCTATATTTGGACTTGTTGGCGCCTATGGAAGCGCTGGCCTCATCTTGATCACTGCAATCTCTAGACTGGTTGCATGGGCCATAGTCATTCCTCGAAGCGCTGGGTATTTGAGCAACAATGAGAAACATGAAACTGCATGCATGTTAACAGCGTCACACGTCAACGCTATGGAGTGGAGTCTATACACTGGCGATCGCGCGATTGTCGACACCTTGCTCAACAAGCCGATGGTTCATTTCCCAGAAGGAAAACAAGCACAGTTAGCGGCTCGCTGGTTTTACTTTGCACATGGAGTTCAACTTGCCGCAATCACATACGTGGCGGCGCAGAAAGGCTGGGATGGTATATGCTTAGTGTGCGTCCTTTTTGTTCACACTTTATATCATTGGACATTTTGCGGTAATGCAAAGGTTGCTGACTGGCTGGCTCGAGAGGGTGTTGAGGTCAAAGTAAAGAGCTATGAGTTTGGCTGGCGAACTGCTATGCTTGGTTGCATTCAGCTATTCAGCGAGTCCAAGGTGACTCGTTGGATGGATTCGATAGTGGTTTCACATCCGCGACGTGACGCCTTTCTCAGACTTATTCAGGGAAAGGAATTGGAGAAGAGCTTAGAGGTCCAGCTCGATGAGCATGATTTGGACTGGATCAATAACGCAGCGTCTCTGTCTGTTCAGGGAGGGCAGGTACTGAAACGAGATTTCATTGTCAGAAAGTGAATTTATTATTGTAAATTAGGACTTGATGTTCCGGCACAATCCACGAAGTTTGTAATTTGTGAAGCGTCTACAATCTTGGAATGTTGATAGACTTTGTAAAGGAAGCTACCTAAAGATTCCGTCCTAAAAGACTACATCCTGGTCAAGCCTTTACATTCTCATCCGGGCACGCCACAGGCTTCCCCTTCCGACAAAGCAGGCTAGCAGAGAACACCGGCCACTTCTTCTTCTTAGCCACCTCGACAGCCTGATGACGAATATGATGTCGTCTCAAATGCAGAGAGTAAGGCTTCGACCGATCAGCAAACAACTGAAGATTCTCCTTCTCCCCGCCCCCTAGCTTCTCTACAGCCTTAACAGTCCGCTCCTGCGAGAACGCAAACGAAGTACCAATAATCTTGAACTTCCGAGCCATCTGATGGAGATCGGAAGAATGCCAATCATCAGAGACCCAAGAGGGTTTCGCATTCCAGGGCAGCCGTCTCTCCTTCTTAAATGCACGCCACCATTCCTCGGTCGATAACCGGCCCTGTTCCCCACTAACAGCATGAATGCACCCACTCGTCTTCAACGCCACATGGACCAGCGTCCGATCCACCACAACATCAACCGGGACCTCGTCGATTGTGGATTCTTGCTCTGGATTTTGACATCGTGTTGAGAGCCTGATTCGCCGACCTGGGTGTAACATGTACTCTGCCGCACAGATTGTCGAAGGGGCTCCGTGCGAAGTTGCGAAACCGGGGTATGGGAACTTATCGGCTGGTCCGAGGACAGACGGTCTGATGATTAGGACTTTGTCCATTTTGTTACGCTCGGCTGCCTTCTGCAGGACTAGTCGCTCGGCTAGGTGTTTGGCGTATGCGTATGGCCATGGGAAATCATGGCCGTCGTATTCGTCTGATGAGCCCGTTTTCTGTACTGCGCTCCATGCTTCAAGTGCAATCTTGTAATAATCTTCTTCCTCCCTGCCGAGGGGATATACTCTCTCGTCGACGGATACGTCGGTCGATTCGTTGGATTTCCATAGATGGGCGTTGGCATATGCAGTGGAGAAGTATACGTAGCGCTCGAGGTTGGTGAATTTCAGGGCATATTGTGTGAGACATATGCTTGGTGCTAGCACATTATAAGCTAGTTCTCGCAGAGAATTTTGTAATTGAGCTGATGCTGCGATGTGGATCACAATATGAACTGTCCGTTTCAGCATCTGTATTGTCTCTTCTGGTAAACTCATTGTCGCGGTATTTCCCAATTCGCCGTCAAGGATAGTTATCCGCTCGTTTTCGGTGAGGATCTGTGCGGCAGAGGGAGGAAGCATGTCGGACCATTTTGCTTTTGCTTTACTGGTCATTCAAGTCAGTAAGTGCTGCTTTGGCCTATATATTCTGACTTACTCGGCGCCACCCCGACATAGCACATATACTCGTTTCGGAGACGACTGACTCAGAAGTCGGCACAGAAGCGCAGTTCCAATAAACCCCGTGCCCCCGGTAATGAATAGGGTCTTGCCATTATAATAGTCCCATATCATGATGAATCCATGCAAATTGAATAGCCGCTACCCGCCTTCATGAGTAAAATGGAAATATGTAGGACCAAAGGGTGTATGCAATGCTATAAAATCGTAGGAAGGGGCTTCAAGTGGGTCTATGGGCAATATAGAACCGGTTAATATATATTGTAGTCTATTGGATCTCATCTAGACGCTCGATGATGGCAATGAACTCCGGTTTCGGGCACATGCAGACAGATCTGCAGGTAAGATGGGGCGGATGCAGCTGTGTGACCCATCTGTGACCCATCACACTAGGGTAGAGATCGGGGCCCAGCCATTCGGATTATTTCAGAGTAGCGAAGCTGTAGAGATGGACAGAGAGTATCTAAAGGGTGGTGATGTATCTTGAAGTTGGAATAGCAGCGGGAATTGGGATACAAGTCGGTACTTGATAAGACGAAAATAATGCAATGTGATCAGCATGCCGATCTATCTCAAATGTTTGAAATATCTATCAAACTAGCCTCGCCTAAGACGAGACTCATAAGAAAAGGGGTGAGATTTAAGTTTGGCTGTGATTCAAGGAATCAATGCACACCGCTTCATGCAGCAACTGGCTACATATGCATCCATATATTGCGTATGCATTGTGGCGCACACCTGTACGGAGTAGTGTCTTGGATTGTACTCGTCAAGCTCTAAACTCTAGTTAACTCATGCGGAACAGATTGAAACCACATCAGATACATTATCTCCCGGGCCGAGCCCTAGTGGATCATCCAAGCCAAGCAACAGTCAAGATGTTGATATCCGATGTCTAATCCCTCCTTAGAGCCAGTGTTATTGCTCTCCCTTAACAAGCTATCCAATCCAAGCCTCGCCCTTTTACCCAATTGTTGAGGGCCACAATGTAATAATGTGACGAACAGCAAGGGAGGCCCCTAGGACAACGCACCTATATTGTTGGGCAGTGATAGATACCTTAGGTGTAAAAGTATATTCTGTGACATCTCTATTGGCCCTGACACGTAGCCAAATAAGAGTCCAACATCCTACGGAGTACTTATATTAAAATAACCTGGTATTTGTGCCTTACAGCAAAAGACAGCAGCTTATATTTCTGCGGACGTCAATAACAACATGCGATTAGTACATGACTCCCTGCCAGTACATCTCCAATATCCTTTGACAAGACTCCTACTGGTTTTCGGCAATTGTGAGCGACAGGCCTATGTGGGGCCAAATGTATTATACAACATTCCAGTGGTGGTGTCTGCCATGGTGCAGAATTCCTAATGGAGTATGTCAACAAGCTCATTCGACGAGATCCACAAGGCGGGCATTCCGTAGGGCAATTATGTGGGGATGAACGTCAAAGTTGGGATAAACATACTTCATCTCTATAGAGATATCAACATATTTTATTTTGTGGCCTTATCCTGTCCCTTTTATTTCATATAACATGCTAGGTCGATTTCACAGAGCAAAGTTTTGCATCACGTCTTCTTTTGACTACATTTCCTAAAATACATTCTAATTATCTTCAATCCTGTCAAGATGAAACCAGGTCCACTCGATATGGGCTATGCCCGACCTCTCGAGTTCACCCTCTCAGTCGTCGTGAGGACCAATCCTAGCCCGCTCGACTTTCAGTTTGCTGCTGATACCCTCGTCTTACAATGGCCTGTACTGAACTTGCGAATGGATCCGTTGGTAGGTACTCAGCAACATCGATAACTGTGCGGAGACTAACACTGAACAGAAAACCAAATTCTTGGATCCAAAAGACCCCGGTGACCTGACCGAGGTATGGGAGGGGAAAACACTTAAACAAGAACTCAGCGACATTGTCGCAGTTTCTTCCGAGCCGGACTCCCCACAACTGATTGACTCTGCGGCACTCGACAAGGCGTTGGATTTCGGGTATGGGTTGGTACACGCATGGAGGCAGCGAGTATTCTCCATTCGAACTGTATTCTTGACCGATGCCTGCATAATCGGGTTCAGGTTTCTGCAGTCCCTCTGCGATGCAAATGGTAATTGATTATTTAGAGATCAACAAAGCAGTAGAGCTGACATTGTGATTATAGGCGCCCATCAAATAGTCCAGGCTTATTGCACCCTCCTCAGGGGGGAGAATATTACCCACACTATCCATACCCGACCACCCCTGTCCCTGAAATCAGAAGTACTCGAAAAATGCGCCGAGAAGGTTGAGTCCCATCAGATCGCAGATCTGCACGAACATTCTACGTGTCGCACTTGGGTAGCCGGAATCGGGGCACTCGGGAAGCAGATCGGACGGAATATATGCTATCCTTCAGCGAGACGGATCAGCAAGACCTTGCTGATCCCCCGGAGGCAAATTCAGAGCTGGTTAGAAGAGGCCGAGAGTGACAAGGCCAAGGTAACTGAGCATGATCTCGTGGCAGCTTTTATCTACAAGGTAAGTAGTGTCACCTTCGTTCTGTTTACACAAACTTGAACAAGCTCACTGAGACCATATACAGGCTTCTTTACATCCACCGACTGCCCACAGCTTCGGCCTAGCCATCGATATCTCAAAACAGGTCCAGTCCAAAGCAACCCTCTACAACCCCTGGTACATGATGCCCGTACCGGACCCAATACCAACAAGCGAATATAACTCCCCTTCATTGATTCGACTCGCAACACACATCCGGCGCGCGGTTCACGAGGGCCAGCAGCCAGAATGCATTGGAGAGATTGTTGATCAGCACAAGAGCCTGAAGAATAACCCCATGATACCGAAATCGTATGGTGGCCGAGCGGCTCAACCGCGCATCGCTTCTTGGAAAAACCTGCCGCTTTATGATCTCGATATCCAAGGTGAAAGGCCGCTCTTTGTACAGGGCAGTGTTGACTACTGTGGACTTTTGCGTGAGACTAAAACTCACTTGGATGATTTGTTGGTGACGTGGAAAGCGCGGGGTTGGGGTGGGGAGGATGGGGGTTATTGGGTTCATGGGAGATTGCCTGAGGCTGTTTGGAGGCGTATGATGGATGACTTGAACTGCTGATGTTGGTTCTTTTCTCCATACGACTGAAGCGTGTGTCTACCTAGGTATCGTGTTGTGAAGTATATCTTTAATGCCTTTATATTACTGAAAAAGGATGAGATTGTGACATTCTCTACTTACCATTTGATTTTAACCTGTTCAACATGTCAGATAGAAATCTAAGAAACATACGATCACCCGCTAAAGTGGCAATTGGGGTATCCCCGCACAAGATGGCGCTTGAGCGCAATAGTCAAGTCCACGCGACCTTATCGTATCGGCTTTTGCTCTCGGGAGATCGTCGCGACTCTCTTTATACTGGAATGGTGGGGATATGAGGATGTTCTCAAATGCTGATACCTAGGATCCGTTTCTTTACAGTTGGTATAGCTTCCAATCTGCAGCTGAACAGCTTCAAACCAGAAGATGTCCCCTCCCGCTACAAAACGAGCCTGCGATCAATGTCACACTCTGAAAGAAAAATGTCGACGACCGAGTACAACGACATCATGCGAGCGATGCGACCGCTTAAACCAGACCTGCCAAACGACGCGGAATCTCGCGAGACCGGGGCGAAAGCCACGCGACGCAAGAAACCTATCCTATACTCTTCCAACCTCATTCCTCAGCTCGGTCACCCGCAGCGCAAAGACCCTCGACCTATCTTCATGCAAGAACACCCCCTATCCCGATCTCTACCTCCCATTCGACAAAGGCCTAGCCAGCAACCCAGCCCTATTCCCCGAACTGAGACCAATGGGAAAGACACTTCCTCAATCTCATGAAAGACATCGTCGTACCATCCCCACTAGACAAATTCCTAATCGGACCAAGCTTCCACGAGTCAAACCACCGTTTCTTCGTGCAGAACCTGCTCCGCCCCGCCCCGACATCTATATTGAAACACGCCACAGTCGCCTGTGCCGCCGTGCTCCTCGGAGACCAAGATGCGCAGTACATGAAGACAAGCGTCGAAGTCGGACACCGGCGGGCTGCACTGGCTGTCTCGGGACTGCGGTCGTTGCAGATATCCAAGGAGCAGGATCTGGTTACTGCGCTCGTGCTCGGCGTGGCTATAGTGACGTTCGCTATGCATGTAGCCGATGGCCAGCCGGTGCTTATATCGCGTTATACGTTGACACTTGTTAAGCCGGTTTATCAGGCTATCCTGGGGATGGATCCTGGTGTTATGGATTTGTTGATGTGTTTGGTTAGTACGGAGACTTCGGAGTGTCTGCTTCGGTCTGAGATCCCGACTATCCGGGTCGGTGAACGGGATCGTTACAATGTTGTTGATCGGTATCTTGGGCTTAGCTCGTCGCTTTTTGCCCAGTTATATGATATCTGCGAGGCTGGTCATTTGATGAAAGTTACCGGTGGAAGAATGGATTTTGAAATGGTTGAACGATTGGCCACGATACAAGACTCCCTGGAGAAATGGCAGCCCTCATCACCGCCGGACTTTATTGAACGATTTACTCAGTCTGAGATTGTGGTAATGCTCGCTCAGGCGAAGGTTCCTCCGTCTTGCGGCTTTACTTATTGTGCATCGGCTACGCTATCCCTATGGGCAACGCGACAAGGAAGCATTGCAATTTTCCAATGCTATTACCGCGGAGATCGACATGGTCCTGCAATCTACAGGACGTTCAATACCATGCACGGCAATTGCATATATGGTAGCATGCTTTGAGATCACCGGGACAGAAGCGCGGGCAGCAGTCGCTGACAAGATCCATGAAGTTGTGACTTTCTCCAGGCAATCGCAGCTTCAAGTTATGCGCACCCTATCCTTAGCATGGGATGCGAGGGATGGCGGTGACCAGATCTACTGGTTCAATATAGGTAATTATGTACGCAAGACACCTTGCACACAAACCCATGTATAATGTTCTAGTCTAGAAATTGTGCTATTATCCCAATATGTGGCAATAAATAGAAGTTTATTTATGTCCCATCATTGCAGCCCATGTTATCCGAGTCTGCTCGTCATGGATCTCTGGCTTTTCGATGAAAAAGAAGCTCTTCCCTGAAACGTGAAGAGCTCGGGAATGCATCTCATCACCAGCGACACGCATCCCCTTGGCATCTACCATGTCCTCCCCAGACAATAGCTGCAATATTACGCCAGTTACAACATCCATAGGAATGAATATTTCGCGAGGGAAGATCGCCTGAAACTCCTCAATGGCGAGAAGGGGCGTTTCCACCACCCCGGGACACAGAGCATTGACCCGGATTCCTTCTTCCCAAAGGCGCTCTCCAACAGAGCGAGTGAATCCAATAAGCGCATCTAGAAATTGGTTAGCCAACCCTGTAGAGTAATTCAGCTTGTTTATTCTCGACCCACGTTTAGTACTAGAGTACACAGGGGTTAGCATGCATGGGTATAGTCCCCCAATACTGGACGTGAGTATCAAATTCCTATACCCCTTCGTTGCCTCCGGAGAGCGACGAAAATAATGCATCGCAAGATAACTGGTATATAGAGCGCCGTTCACGTTGATATCGATAAGTTCGGAACCCGGCTCGGGCGGGATGCCAGTCTCAGACTTAGCGAAGAAATCGGTGTTGTCTGCTCTTCCGGCGTTCGCGAAGACAAAGTCTATTCGACCATTGGCATTGAAGACCTGATCGAATACAGTGGCTAGTTGTTGGTAATTGCGCACGTCGGCTTGGTAGAATGTGACATTGGAGAGGGAGGCTGCTGCTTCTTGGCCTCGCTCTTCGTTGCTGCCGATAACGTTGACCTGCCAGTTGCCGGTCTGGCTTAGGTGCTTGGCGACTGTGAGGCCGATTCCGCTGGCTTGAAGGGTTAGTCGATGGACGATCAGACTTCGGGAGAATTGTGGGAGAGTACATACTGCCGCCGGTGATAAGGGCAACCTTGGCCATTTTCGCGTGCAATCGAATAATGATATTTCTGTGAAAGAACCTTGCGAAGCGGTTTGGTGAAGGCAGTTTCTTTTCGCATTTCCTTCACATTTCGTCCATCGATCGTGTGGCTTGACGCTAATCGACGACATCTAAAGCTTCCCTTCTCTTGATTGGAAGGGCACATGTCCAGTCTGCTTACTATCGGAGTCAACAATTGGCCCGGAAGGATATTCATCACTTTGCCGTAGACCCATAGTGGAGACCGATGGAGTAAAACATTGCCGACATCCAATTATGCCACATGGTTGGGCACTTGGAAAGGGTTGGGACGAGGGTGCCCTGTTGTGGAGTCCTGAGTCATGGAGGGGAAAGTTATACCTTGAACATGACTGGCGGCTCTCAGATGTTGATCTCGTCGCCCTTGATTATAAAGCTGCAGGTCGGAGGAATTGCGACTGCAAGTATATGCTCAACACTCGCAGCTTAGGTGAACCTTGTCCCGGGGAATTGAGGCTACAGTCGGAACTTTTTGTTCGAATGGCCCTGCCCTATGTTGAAAGTTTGTGTACCTTGCTTGTAGCGTGGATAGCCTCGGAAATGCTAACTGCTTTGGATTCTTGGTGCGTTTAGAGCCAGCTAGGTTGGTCTAGTACGTCAGGGCGATCAAAGTACATATACACTAGGGGTATTGCAAGCCCATTGGTAGGGGACGTTACAAAATAGACTTCGCTTCGAAGTTAATTGAGGGCATAGGGCGATAGAGCAGTAAGGGAGAAGAGAGAGATCGAAGATGAAAGATGCCTAAGTGAATCTTCCAATGAGATACCCTGTAAAGAGTCGTGTAAAGAGTCGGGGCAAATGTTCTAATCTCCGATATAGCCCCTTACGAATGTCGGGAATCATCAGTGCCGGAGTCCATGTGGATGACATTTCCCGGCAGTTAAGCTATGAATTATATTGCTATTATACTGCAGAAACTATAATCTATTAAACAATTCCAATTAAGAGTGCATTAACCATTGTATTTATGCATTTCTGTGCGACAGTCCAGGAAAAGCAAGTAGAGACCGTCAATCGAGGTGGGATCGAAATGCAACGGAAATGCAATCCAGTACAATCCGGCTGCATGAGACATATGAACCTCGTAATGAATGACAAAGACGCTGTCAAGTGGATCAACTATACCGGCTAATTTCCACTAACTTCCACCATGTGGGCTGTAATCGGAGGTGTCTGCTGTCCGATGGACATATCATATCGGGTCAACCCCAGACCTCAACTGTCTGTGGATCTGCCAAAACGGCAATTCCGAAAGAGTATTTGATGACCTGCATCGCTTCTAATTATTGGATGATCATGGCGCTTTCGGCGTTTTTCACTACGTTGTGCGTTGTACGGAGTACATCTGGAGACACCTGTGGATTGGGATTGTCCGTCTATCCATCCATTTCGAATTATTCTCCTAGGGCCGAAAACTCTACTTCAGTTTATCTGTGATCTTCTCTATAGACTTCTTTATTGTTGCTCCCTTGCTTGGAATATAGGGATGAGTTCCGAATTTTGTTAATCTGCCGTGAGAACTTGACTGCAATGAACAATAATTTCTCGCTGCATATTTCCAATAGTTATCTCAGTGAAAAGCAATGTGCCAGATATTGTCATTTCCACAGGTCTTATCCACAGAGTTCTCGGGAAAAATGACTTGCAAATAAAGTGGATAAGTGGACCTTACAAGTGTCAGATCCAACCTTGAAAATCTGATATATCCACTTTCCCAAGATGATACGTCGGGAAAGGGTTCCTGTGCTTTTATATGATTGGTGAAATCTCTATGGTCAACACAATGCTCTGTAAGTTTATGATCTGACGGGCCGTTGATTCCCAGCATATTGCTTTTTCTCAAGGCAAAGGAGTCCCATAATGCAATCTGTAATCGTTCGCATTGGACCATGCCTTGGTTGAACTGCCATCTGCACCTAAACAATGCCCTGTCATCAATGTGATCGGTAAACCTTTCATATCATCTATCTTTGTTGTACTTTTGTGGATCTGAAAAGATATGACAGATCCAGGCTACATACATAGATGCGGTCCCTCCCCCTTCCTCCCCCTTCCTCATCTCCTCCAAGTATATTAAAGACCCGAAACACGGCTCTCAATGATTCCAAATCATCCAGGCCAACAACTTTCTCTCCTTTAATTTTACCTCGTTGTTGGTGTTGATCCACACCTGCCTGTGATGTCTTCCCCAGAACCCTCCTCCACTCCCACGTGGACGCCAGGTGACTTCGAACACCCGAATCAAGACCTACGCCGGTCGATGATTATTGCGTTGGTGTTCGCTTACACCTTGTCGACTCTCGCCGTGGTTCTGAGAATCCTGGCGAGGAAGGTGACCGGGAGCCAGCTTTTCATGGACGACTATTTGATTATGGTTGCCCTGTTCTTCAAATATGCATGCTCCAGTGGAGTCGTTGTTCGTAAGTGATATCGGATACTCCATCAGACAACTTGATACTAACACCGGTATTAGTCCTATTCAATGGAATGGGGTCCCACATCACAATGATCCCAGCGAAGAATCTCGTGGTTTACTTCCAAGTACGTAACAACCTCAGCCCTATGAAAGTACCACGCATTGACTCGAGATAGCTCGGATTTGCCAACAACTTCATCTACACTGGCTGCATCGCGTTCATCAAATACTCGATTCTGGCGCTGTACAAGCGACTCTTTGCAGTCCGACACATGACAATTGCAGTGAACGTCATGTTTGGATTCGTCACTCTTTGGGTCGTGGGTGTTTACGTTGCCGGTGCTCTTCTGTGCATTCCAACCAAAAAGTTCTGGGACCAGTCGGTTGAAGGAGCCTGTCTTGACCCCGCCAAATTCTACTATGGCTTGCAGATCCCCAACATCCTCTCCGACCTGATTCTCCTCGTCATGCCCATGAGAGTCGTATGGACATTACCGATCCCAAAGTCCCAGAAGGCACTTCTTTCCGGAGTCTTCCTCGTCGGTGGCCTGTATGTTTGATAGTTTCTATTGGTGCTGCAGTGGAAAGCGTACTAACATTCCTGTCTAGAACCTTGATCTTCGATATCTTCCGCCTCAATGCCATGATCCGACTGGTTGAGCTAGGTCCTGATATTACCTGTAAGTACCGTGCTAATATTCCCTTCAATCTCGTGATCTATATTCCTAACTTCTCCAGACAACCAAGTTCCCGTCATTGTGTGGACCTGTATCGAAGCAGCAGTCGGAATCACCGCTGCTTGCCTCCCGAACCTCCGCCCTCTGTTCAAGATGGGTCATCGCAACTTCTGGTCTCAACTCAGTTCCTCCAACAACGTATCGGAGATTTCCGAAAGGACACTTGTGGGCTCGGCCAATCCTGGATGCACTGTCACTTCCACTATCACTTCCAACCATAAGAGAAGTGGCTCCTACGCGGTTCGGCAGACTTTTGAGATGCCTCCGTATGAAGACTACAGGGATGAGAAAGCGGTGGAGAGGGTTTAAGTCTGCGGATCTTTTGAGGAATGAAGCGGCTCCATGCGGATTGCACATGGTCGGGGGGAGTCAGGCGAAATAGGAAAATTCTGGCACACTCATTTATATTCTTCTTTGTGATACCTTGATACTATACACCTTTAGTCTTTTCTTTACATACTTTTATGAGCTTATCTCAAAATATTATATACCATTTCTTAATGTCCCAGGATGTTTCTTCCGTCATATCTCTCCTCAATCTTACAGGGTTGATGTGCTCATGGCATATCCCGTCGATAAGAGCCTTCGTCCAGGCAACTAATTCAGTCCAGGATGTGCTACTCGGCCCAACACACGGCCCATCTCCATGGTTGCATGTAGGTTGCTACAAGTATCGAATGAAGTTAGGATGGCTAACCACCTCGAGATTGGGACTTTAAGAATCTCTGCATCCCTAGATTTATCCGCTCGTTTGACGCATGCTCCGTAACAAGCGTTGCAGATATCGTCAAGTTTAATAAAGAAACAGCGAAAAAGAACCTCCAACTCGTATGTTGACAGGGACACGATCCTACGATCTTGCAGTGAAGAGGTACTGACACAACGCAGCATTCATCGAGCAGAATGACCTGGAAGGGGCAATGAACGCCATTGACGAAAGGGAACGAATAGATGGACTGAAACAAGATCTTCGCAGGGCTGCGAGAGATATTCTGGACGACCTATTTGGCAAGGAAAAAATCAATATCCTGGCAGCTCCGGGAGATTCCCCGCTACGTGTTCATGCTTCTGCTGCAGGTAACAACTCACCAAGTGAACATTTGACTCGCCGTTGCTAGTAGGATTAGGGCATCCTGTCGCCACAGTCACGATAGGACAACTCCGCTACAACGACCGGCCTTTCGGTCTATGTCTGGTGGCCAGGGTGAACGAGGAGGAGACTCTATTGCGGTTCATAGGGGTGTACGAAAAGTTCGCTAAGCCTCGTCCTCTTCCGAAATTTCGAATGGCCGTATAAACTATTAATTATACCCCTCGGATCTTCTCGTACTCAGGCAAAGCCCATCTGACCATCCATTCACATTCAAGAATCTGCTTCGCAGCAGAGCGGTCCTCAGGCCTGAATTCAAGCATCGACTTCAGCATCTTGAAGATAGCCTCTCTCTCAGCCGGTTCAATGCGCGACATCTTTTTTCTCTGTCGAGGCTCCTGCATATCTTGTTCGAATCTGACCTCCCACGACCGGTGCGGGTCCCGTTCCCGATTGATCGGCTTCCCATCTTCTGCGAATCTACCATGTCGTCCCTCCCATTTGTTCCACCATTCTACGGGTAGGATACCAAGGGTATCCACTTGCTCACAAGTAATGCTATCTTCGGTCGCGAACATACCGTCAAAAAGCGAGTTCTGGCCTATGATTTCCCATAAAGAGCATCCGAGTGACCAGATATCTGATGGGAAGGATAGAGCCTTATGTGGTTCGAGGCGAGCCTCTGGTGGCCGGCCCACAAGCGGAGTGTGTGATTCGAATCTCTGTTGCTTGGTAGGAGAGAACGCCTCGCCGAAATCGCCGAGTAGGATTTTAGCTTCTGCGAGTTCGATTTTATCACTTGTTTCGCCAAGCCACATTGGCAAAACGGCGCGTGATGGGATATTTCGTGGGAGTGATTGCCCATCGAAACGTCTAATTGCTTCAAATTCCGGTTCTCCGTACTTTTTATGAAATTCCTCCACGGAGAGTTGGCTTAGGTCAAAGGGCAACTGGAAGAGAACATTTCCATAATGAAGATCTCCGTGGACGAATACCTGGGAATGGACGTATTCAACGGCAAGAACCAGCTGTGCTGACAAGGCCCGAGCAACCTCCATTTGGAAAAGGCGGTTGTATGAGGCGTCTTTTGCCTCGGAGAGACTCATTCTTGCCGGTGTGGTCACGTAACAAGCGTGTGTACCATTCGGTCCTTGGACCTCAAATCTATCTATTATTGAAGGTATCATTGTCTTTCCTAAGCTGGTGCTGGTGCTTGAGCTTTGTTGCGAGTTGGAAAGGTCCGAAACGACGCTGAATTCTAGCGGGTTCGAATCCGCGGTGCACAGTTTGATGGCGACGTATCTGTTATGTTTCTGATCTCGAGCCAGCCAGATCGTCGAGTATGTGCCGTGGCCAAGTTTTTGAACCACTTGATAGCGACTGTGAACATGGTCGCCGATTGTTATGGGGTGGTAGCCCCCCACGCGATAGCTTTCTAGTCTTTCCACTCTTTCGATGGGTTCATAAAGGTGATGCGAGGAATCACTACCCTGAGTGTGAGACCTGCGAGCAGCAATGCAGGAAAAGTCGCGGAATTGGTTGTGGTAATGCTGAGTTCGTCGGGGTTTGCAATGAAAAAGCAACAAACGCGCCCGGAAAGGCTGAAATGGGGTTGGGATTAAATTCCTCATGGTACAGCTAGCTCTGAAGCTGGATTTCACGTGAAAAAAAAAATCATTACAAGGTTGGGAGACGAGCCTGTCGCTACTCGGCGCGTCGATAGATCGGCCTGTTGACAGGGGCGCCGGTCAGCCTGGTCTGATCGACGTGGCGTCCGTTAGTGCTGTCTGATTCGAGGTACCTCCTGGAGGCTGACGGTAAGGGTGACTCATATGTTAACAACTGATAGTGTCGGGGTGTGCGAAAAGCTCAGTGAGCTGCTCGGGGTGAGTAACTACCCTATGCTCCAGGGGTCGCCCCCGAGGTCCGGGAGCCGACCACTTCCCGCAATCTACCCCAACACTACAGTTTCGAGAGACACACCTGGCAGGGAACTCCAATTTGTACATTCTAGTAGGTTAATATCTAAAGAGTCCGATGGCTAAGCTGATTTGCCGCCATTTTCCTATAACTCGGCGCCGTGGCAATCCTAGCCTTCTTACCCCAGAGCAGAAGTGGGATAGGGATCAACAGAGTTAGAAAAGCGAGCATTGCAAGCAGAATATGCAAGTCTCGCATGCCCATCCCATTGACCCAAGGCGTTAGCGCAAACAGTACAATCACCGAGAAGATGTTCCGCATAAAAATGACTCCGATTAATGCGTCACCAATAATCTAGAAGCCAACAAGTCAGAAAGAGAACCCAAACACCCAAAATGAATAGGTACTCACGTCTTGGTAGCAGTCCATGAGATACGAAAGCGTGATGCCACTAATAGACGCAAGAGAAAATCCAAAGAAGCCGAATCCAACGGCGAGAAGAGCCCAGTGCGCACCCTAGAAAGTGTTAAATCGTTCAAACTTGATGTCTTGAATGCATACTCACATAGGCAAGACCCAACCCGAACATAAGTATTCCCCCAGGGCCAATAATGGCAATAGGTAGAGCAAGCCAAAGACGCATCTCCGGTTCGTAAATACCGCCATTGCGCTTGGATAACCACAGAATAGATTTATCGCTCAAATGTCCACCAAAGGGGAAACCAAGAAGAGCCCCAACAAATGGAGCCACGTTCATCAGCCCAACCCCAATAGCATCGAAGTTGTAAGGCGGTATAATCATGTAAGACGCCTGTAGCGACGTCATGATCGCGAACCAGCTCAGCACAGAACCATACGTGATAGCCGCATACGAAACCGCCGGGAAGGTAAAGAGCGCCACGATAGGCTGATAGAAATGCGGCCACAGCGCTTCGTCAGTGGGGGTTACCAAGGCCATGCGCTGGAAATAGGTCTTCATCTGAATATTCGGGTTGGTATGTACGCGACTAGCGACCGTCTCATCAGCGCTCTTTGCATCTGCTACGTCGCCATCTTTGTGTGATTTGGACAGGTCACCTGTGTGTTGTGTATCTGCGGTAACCTCGCGACCATCCATAATGGGGACGTATTTCGATTCCTCGAAAAGGAATATCACACAGAGTAGTGTGACCCCGAAGAAAATCACACACCACCACCACATCCACCTCCACCCTTGTGCCACCACGATGTATCCCGATGCCACGGGACCAAGGAAGGCACCTGCAGATTGGACAATGACGTACCAGCCGTTCATGGTGGCGTGCTGGTGCACGAAGAACATGTCTGCGATGGTAATTTGCACGACGATCTCACTGATTGCGCCGCCGATGCCGGATATCGCGCCGCTGCCCATTAGATCGCCGATGGTGGTCATTTTCGCTTGCCAGATGCATGCGGCGAACTGTAGGGCTACGCTGAGTATGTAGATTGGTCGTCGGCCGTATTTGTGGACTAGGGGCATGAAGAATATGCAGCCTACGGCGAGACCGCCGTAGTTGGTGGCTGCGTTGGCGTTTAGTATGTCGACTGTGAAGTTGAGCTCGTTTCCCATTGGGCCCCATGCTGTGAAGCCAATGTCGAGTTGTACGAAGGTCCATAGCACGAAGAAGCTGACTAGGGTGAAGTTGAGGGCTTTGCGAGCTTTGGACCAATTAAGGGGATCGTTGGGGTCGGCTGATGGGGTGGGGAATAGGACCAGTTGGTCTCTAGATTGGTGGACTGATGGTATAAGTCAAGGTTGTACTTGTATTGTAGTACCGTACTTACTATCTTCTAGCCTGACTGTCCCTGGAGCCCAAATGGTCTCATCTTGGTGAGTGTCGTTCTCCATAGTTGAGAGGTGGATGAAGGGAAGGGTGAATCTGAGCGAGCATGGCCATGATCTGTCTATTTAAGGACTTCAATTGCGGACATTCTACCGCAGCCTTATCAAGTTCGAATATATGCGGGGAAACTCTCCAAGTCTACTTCCCATGTGGCCCTGATACTCAAACTGGTCGAATCAGGACGCGTAAAACATGCCGGCTTGGCAGACTTCCCCCGCTGATCTGATGATCTTCGACTCTTATAGGCCTCTAATTCCAGCCGTTACTGGTATCTTTGACTCTGTCGATCACTCTGTCAAGCTAAGCCTCTAGCTGCAAAACGTCTAGTTTCAACCTGAGACACTGATAAGAGAACAACGATTGACTACAACTATACTCCGCACACCGAGCAGACATTCAAGCAATATCCTTTCAAAGCAAACTAATAAAAAAACTTATTCAAGTGACCAAATATAAGCACGAAACATCTCTCGACTATAGTCACTCCACGGGTAAACAGTAAGATCAAAGTCCGGCTTCAACATTCTCCGATTCCTCTCCGTCAATCGAAACCCATCCTCAAGCTCATCATTACAACAAGCACACTGAGCCGTACAATGACCCCAACCCTTCCTCCTCATCGGATCAGGTGGGTTCTCACAACATTTGCACTGACGACCACAGCACCCCCCGCGCCTGGCACAATCCTGGCGCAACCACTCACTCTTGAGATACCACTGCGGCTCCTTCCGAATCCACTCATATCCACTCTTGATAGGTCCCACGGGACAACCCGCGAGGAGGGTGTCGTATATCCGCTCGAGACGCACATACTCGTGGTCCAGGGCTATCAGCTCTTCGATAAAATCCGGTAGAGCGGCTTTGGCTGATTCGGAGCCGGCGTGGTATTTATGGATATACTTCTTGAGGAAGTTTTCGCGTTGGGTGATTTCGCGCAAACGCTCTTCTGTTTCGATGATCGATTGCGCCCAGCGAGATAGGACTTCCCAGTCTGTCTCCCACCATATATGTCGCTTGCCGCGGATGATCTGCCAGTTGATCCATCTGTTAGAGGTCTCTGCGACGTCCTGTATATAGTTGAGGATCTCCTCGAGCGCTGGGAATCGGATTTGCTTGACTGGGTTCTTCATCTTGGGTTGCTGTTCTGGAAATGCATATGGGAGGCTGGTTTGAGGTTATTTGAAAGGGTAGACATGTTACATCACTTTTTATCATCCGATCAGTTGAAATTGTGAATATGGTTTACGTGTCCATGGTGGAACATTGGCTATGAGATATAGTTTATTCCCGAAAAGTTTGACAGAAACAACAGCCAAATTGGGCTATCCCAATGTACGGCAGTGTATAGCCGCAGGTGCGCCATATCGTATTTTGCCAGGGGAACATTTCTGAAAGCTAGTATGGGTATGTGTGCTCTATTGACAATAGAAGTCGAGATATGGAAGGTTATATATAGAAAAGTTCCCTTTTATAGGCTAAGCCTTTTCCCTTTCCTAGTATCTACCTAATAAACTAAGAAGAGGAAGGAAATGTCTATATAACTAGATATACAATAAGAAGACTACCGAAGGAACTACTAAAACAGACCACTAAAAAGATGAATAAAAAGACTAAGAAGGTTATAGCCAACATTCAAAGGATTTCGAGTGGTAGAACGTCGATAAAGAGGGGAAGAAGTCCCGAGCTAATCAAATGCATCCCGAGGTCGGACTTGCTCCATCGGCCTTGGTGGGGTGTTGACTATAATTTCAGATCATAGTGCCATTTTATCCCTAAGTATTTTGCAAAGTGAAATTCTTGACACAGTTAGAGTCACCAGCCCAGCATGTCCCATGATACGCCAAAGCGCCGGGTGTTGGTGATCGGATCAGGTGGTGTGGGGACAATGGTCAGCGTCGCCCTCGAAAGATCTGGACAGGCGTCTGTCACTGCTGTTCTCCGATCCAACTATGAACAAGTTGTCCAGCACGGATTCGAAATCGAGTCCATCGACCACGGAAAATTATCGTCCTGGAGACCAAGCGCAAGTACGTAACCCTTGAAACCTTCCAAGTCGAAAAACAGCTAGTTAGTTTAGTCCTGTAAGTCCAAAGCTAACATATAACATAGTCCTCAATGCTGTCCCCCTAGCAGATCCCAACACCCCATTCGACTATGTGATTGTCACGATGAAGAACATCCCCGAAGTGAACAACATCCCCAAGATCATAGCACCAGCCATAACCCCAGAGCATACAACGATCGTCCTATTCCAAAACGGTCTGTATATCGAACCACCAATAGTCGCAGCATTCCCCACGAACGTGGTATTATCAGCGCCGACGTTCCTCGGCGCACACGAACACAACGGACACGTGGTACACGACGACCACGACTATTTCCACATTGGCGCATTTCACAACCCAACCGTGGATTCAGCATTCGAGCGCGCCAAGCTCGAAGAGTTCGCGACAATCTATAACGGAAGCAAAGTCGTCGATGCAAACGTCGTCGATGATATCGTCTTCTATCGCTGGCGGAAGGTGATCTGGAATGGGATTTTCAATCCCATGTGCGCTATCACTCAGCTTGACAGTGCTGCGGTGAGGCGATTCGGCGGCGAGCATAGTTTGATTAGACCAGGTATGGCGGAGATGGCGGCCATTGCTAAGGCGGATGGATATGATCTCGGGCCTGGTATTGTGGATGAGATGATCGATGTTACTCCGATCGAGTTGTCTTTCCGGCCTAGTATGTTGGTGGACGTGGATAAGGGGAATCCTATGGAGGTGGAGGTCATTCTGGGAAATGCTTTGCGCGTTGCGAGGGCGAAGGGTATACAGACACCGGTCTTGGATAACACTTACCGGTTTCTGAAGCTCACTCAGGCACGACTGCTGGCTGCAAGAGGGTTGATTGTTGAGCCGAAGGAAGTGCCAAAAGTAGATCTGATATAGTCGTCTGTCTAGACCTGCTTGGGTTTAAAGCTAACAACATTCAGCCCCATTAATACGAGTTATATGATCTACCCCGCTGGCACGAGTCCATCATTGCTTTAAACAGTTTCGCTATACCCGAGAAGCTCGGACACGACGGTGCAGCCACCTTCCTTGAAGCTTTTCAATGCCATCGACTCACCGTGCTGGTAAAGAGGAACTGCTTGCTTAGCTCGAGCTGCGGGGCCGATGATTGTAAAGAACTGGATTCGCTCATCTGCGAGCTCAACGAAAGGGGCGTCCATTCATTCCTAGGAATGTATAGCCAATGGCGGCCTTGTTTCGATCTCGTATGATCATATCATCCGGTGTCCAACTGATTCCTTTTTGCTGTCGGATAGCGAGAAGCTGAGCAAATTGAATCTGTTTCCTAGCTTGTACAAGCAGTGCACTTGCAATTTATAGCGAGATCCATCTGGCTTCCGCATCAGAAGTATGGTATCTCTAATACCATCTGCTCTAGCTTTCTGACATGCGCTGGAATCCCATCCAGGGCCTTCACCGGGTTTGTTGTTCTGTATGAGATAAACAGATCTCTGTTCGAACATATGTGCCAGGATGATCCGGAATGTAGCACCCGGTCGATGCCTGAACGCAGCTGGCGTGTTGGCATTAAGACTGCTGATCCAGCAAATCCAGTTTGTTCATGAGGTTTTTCGGCAGTTTGTTCATATAAGACAGCTTGCTCGGCAGCCTGCTAAGCCGATACAGCTTGTTGATCAGCTTGTTGAGCAACATTGGTACTCTTGAGAGTGAGATCAATGCTGATTCGATCGCTTTGCGATGCCCTTCAGATCCAGGCTAATTCTATAATCAAGCTTGACCCAGGGGAATATGTCGATGGATATACTGGGGACGACGCTGGTGATGGTATGGAGATTGATGATGATGATGACGCTATGGATATCGATTAGTGTCTAGAGATCAGTGTGAGACGAGACAAAGATATAAGTACACCACAAGCATTTCAATTGCTTTTTACGTGTACTTTGCTAATTTATGCTAAATTCAATGCGGCTAAATCTCAATTGTGTTTAAAAAGAGGATGGAATGTAAAGGGACAGACTCAAAGGAACTAGCCACCCCCATCATCATTATAGGTCTTTTCCAGGGAAGATGCTAACATGTTCTCATCAACACATAGAATCCGAGACAAAACTCAACCTGGAAGTATGCCTAATGCATGCGATCTCGTATGAGCATACCAACCCGAAGAGAACGATTTGAACGATCTGAAATTAACAATGACCGGTCTTGAATGAGTTGATAGCGAGCCTCTGCACTTGGCGCATCAAGCAACATGGCAGGTGAGAGACCTGTAGAATCCCGGATCTCTTTGTTTGCCCCAGCCTCAGATAACAGGCGCACCATGGCCTCGTTGTTTTTCAATGCAGCGTCTAGCAAGGGTGTTTGGGAAACCGGGCGGGCCGTCAAGTCTGGATCAATCCGCTTATCTGTAAGCAGAATCTCAACCAGCTCCTCTTCATTTGTGTCGACCGCGATGTGCAATGGAGTACGATCCGAAGAAGTAGAGTCCAAAAAGGGCACATTAGGATCTACGTCTTTCCGATTCACAAGCAGACGAACCAACCCAGGCTGTTTATTCAGGATAGCGCCATGAAGAGGGGTCGGTCCACCTTTTCGCGCAAAGCCTGCGTGAGCACCAGAGGATAGTAACATCTTCACAATTTCAGCATGGCCGTTTCGTGCAGCGGCGTTTATTGGAGTTATTCGGCCCGTGGAGTAGGCGTTCACTTTGATTTTCGGATGTGCTAGGAGCGTCGCAACCACCGCTGTATGACTATGTGCACTAGCTTGGTAAAGGGGCGTACACTTTGACGGGTCCCGAACATTTGGGTCGACTCCATAGTCTAAGAGTATCTTTACTATGGCTAAGTTGCCTTTGATCGCTGCTATAAGTAAAGGCGAGTAGCGGCCCGATTTAGACGGTAATTCGGCGGGGCTCTTAGTATCTGTCCAAGCTTGGAGGGCTCTCTTTAAGGTAAAACAATTTCCTGAATGTACTGCACGGTGGATAGCTGATCCGCCTGAATCCTTTGCATTGCGTACGTATAATTGTGATATGAGTGTTTGGTATATACCACGATTGACTTGGACGAAAGAAGCAAGATCGGATTCGTTATCAATCGCAGACGCAATTTGAATGAGTATCTCTGGGGGAAGTTGTGTAAATGACATGATTCCGAGATGTAAGAATGTTGCATGTGGACGAGATACTCGTGAACTGAGGGGGATGTACCATATTATGTAGCCGCGGCTAAGAGATTGAGGACCCTATAATATTCTAAGGTAATTAGCGGTAATATTGACAGGTTTCCGGTTTCAAACCCCTAGGTAATACTAGTGGCTTGGCAGGTCTCACCTTCACCCCAGTCAGTCACCCCCTTCACAGTATATCAACACACTCTTCGAGTGACCCTCTAGTTCCACTGCCAAGATACGCTAGATCATGTTAAAGATAGTCTAAAGATACAAACTTTCCTGTAACGATCTCAGTACCACGGTTTACTTTTAATAGATAGGTGCCTTCCAAGTCTCGTGATTGTATTAGGATTTTCCATGGGAATGCAAACAAATCAAACACAGCACTAGAGCTGGAGAGCGCCTCGAGAATCTGGCGAGCTCTCACTTCACTCTAAAAGTACTAGTTATACTAAAGATGATAACGCCCTCTATTTACGCCCTAAATCTAGAAGACCCCGAAAAACCTTGTACCAACGACCACGGTCCGGACCAGGAGACATGCACGAATGGAAAGCGAGCAGACCCACGCGGCCCCGGAACCCGTGGAGCTGACCAATACCGGAACCAGCACTGGACGAGTGACAACCAGAGATTTGCCAGATTATCGTACACCTGCAACAAACCATCGAGGAGCAAATCTTGCTAAGCCTTAGCACTACTTTATCAGCCTCTAATATGTTAAATAGTGTTGGAGCCTCTGGTCACGTCATATGGGTGACTGCCTGGTTTGTTAGGCTAGTCATGCCTGGTTGTTTGTCTCTTCTCTCTTAATGTCTCTCTCTCTCTCTCTCTTCCTGCTCCAGTCTTCTGTTAGTCTATGCCAATATAGCCATTCCACTCTGCTCTTTATTCTCGTGCCGCCGATAGGTTCTGAGCCCTTTGCTTGGTTTTCCTACTAAGACTCTATTAGTTCTTTTGCTGAGACTGATGCCTTTTTAACCCTAGTAACGTTATTTGTATGATACCCTACGTGTTGATCTGATCTGTAGATTTTTTATAGACCCACTTTTACCCGGAAACTTACTCGCGACTATCCGCTAGTAGTAGCTCTACCCTTAGACCCCTACTTTTTTGCTCGCGATTGTACGCTAGAAGTAACCCTGATTAGCCCGTTTGGTTACGTGTTGGAGCAGTCACGTGACAGCCCGGGTCCCAGGACTTCCAGTAGTTAGTGCAGATAGCTTCCTCTCTCTCTTCTTTTCCTCTCCAGAGTCCAATACAGTTTCCCCTGTATCATTTCATTCCTGCGTAGCCTTCTATCTCGCTGACAAAATCAAAGAATAAATGCTAGGAAGATCTAGCAAGACAAATGCTCCATAAGCAAAGGGAGATCTGTCACACAGTGCGTGAAGGCAAAATGCATTAAATGCATGTAGGCAAAAGGCAAAAGGCATAAGCTGCATACAGACAACGCTATGAATGCCTCACGATCACCCATGTGTCGCCAGGGATTCTGAGTGAGTCGGAACTGGGAAGGGTAAATTCGGTGCTCTCCAGGCCGAAAAGAAAAAGCTAAGAGTTGCCGATCATTTTCACTGTTAGAATCAAAGTAGTACTGTTGGTGAGTTAGGTCAAGTGGTAGTACAGGCAATCACAACGCAAGCCATGTGTCGTCCAGATCTGTGTGGTCCATAGGTCTGACCTCCGGAGGCCAACCGGAGAATATTGGCTAGTCAAGAAACATGCATATATTCGGAACAATACTCCGTACTTCTATTCCAAATCTGGAGGGTTCCTTGGTCATAAGTCGCCTGCAGTCTGCAGCTATTCACGGGCTTCCCCAAGCAGATCTTGCGCATTATCCAACAAAATTCGTCCCGTTGTTTCCGATCCAAATAGACTCCGCAATCCATCATCCACTTTTTTAGCCAGAGACTCCGCCAGCCTGGCAGGGGTATAGGGAAATCACTCCCATACAGCAATCTGGACGAATCAACGAGCCGTAGAAGACCATGAATCTGATCGGGAAATGGCACACCCGCAAGATCAAAATAGAAACGCGTCTGCAACAGCTGCTTGATCTTCTCCCCACTAATCCCATCCCCTGCACCAGGAACCATGGACGAGAACTCCGCGATCCTCTCCATAATCGGAGGGAAAGTCGCACCACAATGACCCACCACGAAAGTAATCCCAGGACATCGGTCCACAGTCCCAGAAGTAAGCAAACTCATAAGCGCCCGGGTCGAATCGAACATGAACTCCATAATCGGCGCCGCGACACCAGGGAGCGGTGTCACCTTCTCGAGGGAGTCATCATGCCGGATAAGACAGGTAGTCGGGTGAAAGAAGACGATGGTCTTTCGCTCACTCAATTTGTCAAACACACGACTAAAGCGTTGATCGCCCGGGTAGATGCCGTGCGAATTGGTCAGGATCTGAAACCCCACTGCGCCAAGATGGTCTAGTGCATAGTCTATTTCTGCAAGGGAGCCTTCCACGTCTGGGAGGGGGAGAGATGCGAAGAAGAGGAAGTGGGCTGGGTGATCGGCGCAGGTTTTGGACATGTCGATGTTGGCGTGGCGGGTTATGGATCGGCCTTCTTCGTCGTTTCCGGGGGTTAGGTGGGTTGCTGGGGAGGACATGCTCAGCACTGATTTCTTGATGTTTAGCTGATTCATTAGTTCGATGTGTGCTTCGGCGCTCCATTCCTGGATTTTATTGTGTTTAGCATGGAAACTTGATGTGTCGTTCAGGTTCAGAGGGACTCACTGGGATTGAGGGCATACCATCTGGGTGGCCTCGGCCTGCGAATTCGCTCTGCAGGCAATACTCGCGATACGAGGGTGGCACACAATGGGTGTGAACATCGATTCTCTCCATTTTGGATCCCCGAATGGGTATGAAGTATGTCCGGGAGGATTGTGGGTGATATTGATGGGCTTATGTGTCCCTGGAACTGAGAATCGGTAGTCCTGCATATGTAGACGTAACTCGCTTGTGAAAAGAGGTCACCGCTAGTTCGTACCTAGGCTAAAAGAAAACAATACTCATGAACCTAGCAAAAATGTCGGCCTTGTCGTTGGATAATCTAGGGAAGCGGTCGGAGACGTGGCTAGTTATAAAGCTATACAATGCTTTCGTTTTTGTCATTCGACTCGGCAACGTCCCCGCTCACGGGGAGATCGACTTGGACATCACTTTCGCGGGAAAGTCGAAAATAAGACTCCCAGACAGACGGTATTCGCTACACATTGCCAGGCAAGATCGCTCCTCGCTATAGAGCTACGATGTCTTACAGCCAAACCCAATTATCTCCACTCGGATTACCAACCCCTTCTCCATCTGAACATCAACCGTGATGGACATTCCTTGGAGGCTGGCTGGCACACCGAGTGGAGATAATTGGGTTTGGCTGTAAGACATCGTAGCTCTATAGCGAGGAGCGATCTTGCTTGGCAATGTGTAGCGAATACCGTCTGTCTGGGAGTCTTGTTTCAACTCTCCCACGAAAGCGATGTCCATGTCGATCTCCCCGTAGCGGGGAGTTGCCGAGTCGAATGACAAAAACGTCATTCATGGAGGTATGGTCCATGACGGCAGCGGTCTGCTGTTGAACCACTGCATTTTGGTAGTCAGCATCAGCTTGTGACTTGGTCTTCACCTTGCTGTACAAGAGACGAGATCCAACTTTGCATTCGAACCCGACAATACTGACGCCATCGTAAAGAGGGAAGTTGTAGAATATCTCTTGGCAAATGTCTGTGTCAAAGTTGTACGGGCTGCACAGGACAGGATGGTTGCATGGGCTTTGAGTGAAACCTGTGGGAGGTACTGAGGTTGCCAGTTACCAGGCTCCTTCTGTTGAGGGCTACGATACTGGAGATCTAGTGAAATGCACTAGCATGGGAAAATCGGGAAGAAGAGAGGTGATATGAAATCTATGGAAAGCAGGCTGTATATAAAGCCTGCACTAACAAAGAATGAGATAGCAAACTAGCAAACTAGCAAACAGCTCAGTCTGCACAAGAGACAAAGACATCCCATGTATGTCAACACCTTCCAACTGCATCCGCAATAGCCAGCCATGATGGGCTATTGCGTGAACCAAAAGCTTAGAGAATAGAGTGGTGATGATGTGCTGAGTACTGATTTTGATGAATGATGAAGAAGAAGAGGGGACGTTCAAGCAGCTTGCAAGTTTATATAGAGCTGTTCATTTGTCCATTTGTACAGCCATGCAGATGCCCACTCATTTGCTATCTACGGTTCAACAAATGTTTATGTTGACAAACAACTGACTTTGGATATGGTTTTGGTGCAGTGACTCATTTTATTCACTTAACTCTACCTAGATAGGATTGGATATGACGGCTGAATTACACTCTGACCACCTGCGGAACTCGAGAACCAGAGTCTTAGCACATTTATATAGCTACCTGGCTACTTTTCTAGAACTATATAGATCTCTTGCAGTCTACATAGTAACCTAGTAACCTAGTAACCGTTAGTGAAACGAAGTTGGAGTATTGATTTCCATACTTCGAAAGCCTTATGTCTCAGGGTGTTTTGAGGGATGATAATTGACGCGGCAAAAGCAGCAGCTCGGGCTAAGGTTAGCCTCCTAAACAACAGCAAAATCCCAATGACTAGTGCTACAAAGGCAGCTCGACAAGCTTGGCGTATGATTTCATTAAAAAATGTGCTCGGTACTACCTAAGTACCAATTATTAAGTAACCACCATGCCCAGTAACTTTTACAGCCAAAACAGCACCTCAAGTGCCCAACCAATGCTCATATCATACCGCGTAGACCTCATAATCTAACCGAGGCCTGCATATCAACAAGAAGCAAAATGGTATAATGGTATGCTCAATTACAGCTTGAACTGCAACAAGTTGCCGACCATCTCACGGGCAGTGATGCGCGTGGTAGCCCACAACGTAGGGAAGTCCAGGGTGCTGGTGAAGGTATCGGCGTAGCCAAAGAAGAGCATGGGAGGGATCCAGCCACGGGCGTACTCGAGCGCGAAGCAAGACTCATCCATCTTGTACTGCTTGACCTCGCCACGGACGAGATGGTGCACGCTTCCGGCCGGGTAGACCTCCGGCTTAAACTCGCCGGGGACGTAGGCGAGCTGGGTGCCCTGGAGGATGTTGAAGTAGTCATCGGCGGTGTGGCGGCCCGTGTGGCCTTCAGTGCCGATAGCGGTGCCTGGAGAGTAAACGTTAGAAGCGCGAAAGGGAAAGGGGGTAGATTTGGTCGTAGGAAAACTCACCGAAGATGATCAGGTACTCGGTGATACTGGCGTGGATCACGTACATGGCGCCCATGGCGCCGCCGGCGTTGTTGAATACCCACTCCTCCTGGGTGCTCAGGTAGTTGGGGCCGACTTTCTGTTCCAACTCGGCGACAATGAAGTTGACGATGGAGCGGGTGTCCTCGCCGTGGGCGGTGATGGCGCGCTGAGACACATCGTGCAGGTGCTCTGGGTCGAAGATGTAGAATTGTTCCAGGCGCGCATCGAGGAATCGGTAGACGGCAGAGAACAGGGCCAGGAAAATGGCGAGGTAGCTGAGCGTCTTCAGAGAGAAGCAGCGACAGCCGCAGCCGGAGCTGGAGGACTTGGAGGATTTGGAAGGCATCTTGGGAACTGGTGAAGGGTCCTGTAGGGAAAAAGAGGCAACCGAGCATTTAAATTTAATTTCAGCCCCTGGCGAAAACCCCGGAGATCCACCCAGTGGGGCATCAAAGCAAAACAATTAAAACAATTGAACGATCATCAACACACCCTCGCTTTGGGTCAATTCATTATTAGAGTATAGAATATGATTTTATTCCTTGCTCAAATATGTCTCATTTCTTAATTCAATACATGCACCTGCCATATAGTGGTGATAGCTGGTACAATTGAACGGTTTGCACTGTGTCTGTAGATGTGTTTGCATGTGTTTGCACTATCCATCAACAGGCCATGCCGGATGCTGCCAATCCGAATTGTCGTCTCTTCTATTGGCCAACTCTCGATATTTCCTTCAACGATGTTGCCTACTCGGTACCCGGGGACTCCGTATTCTGTACACTATCGAGTATTCGAGGCCAATGATCGCTCACGTCAGATCTTGTAGCTGATATGCGGAAGCTACTGCAGTTCACAGAGCCACGCCAAGAGATATCAAACTTTATTCATCTGTGGTGATGAAGATGTAGATCAAGCCGACGTTGTTGAGAAATTGGTTGTGTGAGCTCTTCGATGCGTGCCGAACAAGATACTGTGCCTGGTATAGATTGGAACGAAGGACCAACCAAATGTCCCGATAACGACTTGTCAAGGTTCATATTTATGTAGATATATATCTATGACCGTGGGAGTCGATGCCAGCTACATAGTCATTGAGCTATTGCTGTTTATCTAGCGTGACTTTCTGACAGTCTGGTTTGTCGGTGCTGGCACACCTAGCTAACTCTGACTGTTTTGGCTGGTGTGTTTTAGTCGATAAGCAAGAGGGTTGAGATGCATGGATATCCCGAGGTCTGATCTGGAAGAAATCTACATCCCGAGTGCAGTCCACGGGTACATCCATGGATGTATTGATATCCAAGCTGCCTGCCCAGGTGGTCAGCAGCTTACATCTGCATAGTATCAGATAAGGTGCCTGGTGCCTTCCATCGATCCATGTACCTGTGTCATGGGTGCCTTCCTTTTTGGGTGCCTTCCCTCTTAGTCAAAATTCGTCCTCTACCCCAGTTCCTTCCTGCCTTCAGCTACTGGAAAAATATAAATACCCCCCCCCCCAATTTCTCTCTCTTCTTCTTTCTTCCCCCAACCCTCTCCGGGTCCACATTGCACATCGTGGTTCCCGAGTTCAGCTCGGATCTTTGCTGCGGTCCAGGTTAGTCTGAAACAGATAGGGCACCACGGTTCCTATCTAATGGCACGAAGCATGTCGAGGCTTGGACCACATTCCTCCCTCGGCCTCTGTGGATACAGACTGTACTTTCCTGGGCTCTCCATTGACCTGTAGGAGCTGGGCATAATTTTTGGCCCTTTTTCACACGGAGATAGCTCTCTGTTGTCCAAGGATTTCCGAGGACAGTTCTCTCCTTCAATGTTGCTGTTTGTTGACAGCGCGTGGTTGCCTAAGGCCTGGTTGTTTGTTTACTCCAGGGCCTACTTGGTTGATTCTTGTCTCATTCCATACATGTTGTTTGTCTGCACCAGGGCTTGTTTTATTGATTCTTCTTCATACATGTCTGTTGGTCATGAACCTTGTGTCCTATTCCTTTGCTGTTTGATTCTTAGCTAGCCAGAATCCAGAATTATCTTTTGCTTTTGCTTCACCATTGTCCCTCATCCTTGTGTCATGCCTATCTCCAGTCCTTATACGGCACCCTTTGGAGTACTACTAGCCATAGACTCATTCACTACTCACGGTGCCGCGATCGGTAGACTCGCTAAAATTAGAGCACTGAGTGGTTACCATTCAAAACAGACATAGGAAGAGTTTGGATTACGCATCAGTATGAAATATTTCCATCGACACCTATACGGTGCACCCAAGATCGATACAGCTTCTCCCGCCGCCAATTGCTTACGCGAGCTTCTTGGACCTTTCCTTGACCGATCCTGTCTGTTCTAGCGGATAAATCGGGTGGTTCGTGCTTGCTGAGGCTCTGATATCTACCGCTAGCACCATGCCATCGTCGATCTATGTCAAGGATCTGAAGCCAGCAGGCTAAATACAGGCTAAATAGAGCGATTGAGCGAGTACCTTGAGAGATGGTGATGTTTGTGATATATTCATGTCTAAGACAATCAGCTCATTATCAAAAAGATCGACTGTCGAAGGATGGCAAAAACACTTGGCCCAAGGCTGTGGTGACATGTGAATTTGGAGGTTTGAAGGCCAGAACGTCGATCATGACCCATTAAAGAACGGTCTGATTTCCGCGATCTCTTCGACTTGGGACAAATATACAGCCGAGGTATCGGAAACCAGGCCCTTTTTGCGGAGGTGGCTTGCATTTCCATTGGTTTGCGGGCGACGTGCATATGCATGAAGAACCGGCAGAAGTGACGACGTGGCTGATTCACAATTCTCCCCTATGCAACTACTCTAGATTCGACCATATTATTGACGGATTTTGACGTTGCGACAATGCATACAATGGTCTCTCTCCAAGGCAACACAGAAAATCCGGTCAGTTCGCCCTCGGAGAAATCTCGCAAATACCGAAGTTTAGTCAGGGGAAATCTCGACCAAAGCGGATACCTTTCAGGAACACCCGTCAGATTTGAACGCGTCCTGTTATTATTATTCGAGAAGCAGAATATTCTCCACCACTGTGTACGACACCGTTGTCTCACGTTCGCTGCCAACGGCGAAGATCTTCCCAAATCCACAGGGAGAACGGATAAATCCCTGCACAACAACTGTCTTCTCCAATCCGCAGTGAAACGGATAAAGTCCTGCATAACAAGGATCATGCAAGCTTTTTAGCTTTCCGTATTATCCGGAGGATGTGGAGTCCCTCCATGATCTCGTTGGATAGCGAATAGCACGCCCAAATCAAATGTGAGACAGGAGTACCTAGTGCTCTACACGAAACACGAACCCCCCCAAGGTCAAGTTATTCCACAAACGGACGACTCCGAGAGAAGAGAAGATGGCATGTATAAAGCAGACCGCAGACCCCGACTCAATTCTATCATCACAACGAGTCTCAACTCCGATACCAACAGCAACTCCCATCAATCCAGAACACCAGTTCCAACAGCCAAAATGAAGTCCTTCGCCCCCATGACCCTCCTCTCCCTGGCTCTGGCCGCCATGGGCGACGCCGCCTCCGTCCGTCGCGCCGCCGAGATCTGTGAGCAGTACGGCACCACCAAAGCCGGCGACTTCACCATCTTCAACAACCTCTGGAACCTCGCCAAGGACCCCAACGCCAAGCAGTGCACCGGCGTGGACTCGAGCAACGGCAACACCATCGCGTGGCACACCAAGTACTCGTGGGGCGGCGAGGCCAAGAACGAGGTTAAGAGCTTCGCCAACGCCGGTCTGAACTTCACCCCCTAAGGTCCTGAGCACCGTTAGCAGCATCAAGTCCGCCTGGGAATGGAGGTAGGTTTTGACCCTGCACATGGCTACTTGAATCTGAACAGCCTCCGCTAACCATCTCTGGAATAGCTACTCCTCCACCGATATCGTCGCCGATGTTGCGTACGACTTGTTCCTCAGCTCTACTCCTGACGGCAGCGAGGAGTACGAGATCATGGTCTGGCTTGCGGCCCTGGGTGGTGCCGGCCCGATCTCGTCCACTGGCAAGGCCATCGCCACCGTCACTATCAGTGGTTCCGAGTGGGATGTCTGGGTTGGTCCCAACGGCCAGATGACTGTCTACAGCTTCGTCGCCAAGTCGACCATGAACAAGTACGACGGTGACCTGTTGGACTTCTTCAAGTACCTCATCAAGGACCAGGGTCTCGACAACAGCAAGTACCTGAAGACTGTGCAGGCTGGTACTGAGCCTTTCATTGGTACTGCTGACTTCACTGTGCCGTCGTACTCTGTTTCTGTTGTTTAAATCAGCAGCCAAGCTGCAACAGGAGCGTGAGCCTTGTTAAGGACAAGGGTCTGGATGACAGTGAATACTTGAGAAGTATGCAAGCCGGTACTGAGCCTTTGTCGGGTACTGCTGATTTTCACTGTACCGTCGTATTCTGTTGTTAGATCAGCATCCAAGCGATCCATAGCAGAAGCGTGCGATTGGACTTGGATGGGGAGATAGTATATTGAGAAAATGTAATCAATGTTGAATCCGCAAATCATCGGGGCGATAATCCTCACAACTAATAATAGAGTCATAACTGGATGACACCTGCAAAAATTAGTATCATTAGGGTCAACCTGCTACACTTCTACTCCGAACACACGGTCGCATCAATGTTTCAGCCCCAGACCACCTCACCAACACGATCTCTAACCGCCCACACTGAAACAGCCCTACCATCCTGAAACCGCCCCATTGCAGCGCCTAGCTCCACAGCTCTACTCCGTAGTAAGAATCCCAACGGCGCCATAACAATGATGTAGCCTGATCCACATGGAACCAACGTGAGTACAAAACATCAAACACCACTGCTAGTGTATATGTACGTTGTCGAGCACTCTCAACCAACCATGTAACCAAATCACCAACAGCGAGACGCCATGCTGAAACGAGGCGCAGTCTCGCACATCCAACATTCCAAAGCGCGCACTGATTTGGGCGGAAGGGCGGGTGACGATCCGCGCATGGGTCCGGGTCCGGGGTATGTAGTGAGAAAGGAGTAGCTCGCGTAGAGGAATCTAAGAATAACATGGAACAAGAACATCCATGGATACTCCGTAACATAAATTTAGAAAAGCGCTTCCATGGTGTTGGGATTGTAAGCGCTGGGCGGGAAAGCGGGAGGAATGGAGGGAGAGTTGGGGAGGACGGGCGCTTATATAGATGCATATGCAGTGTGTTTGTCTTTTTTTAGAGTACGGAGTACACGCTAAGAGTACGGAACACACGCTAAGAATACTATGCACGGAACATTGCATGCATTCCACATGAAGAAAAATAAAAGGTTGGGAAGTTGGAAATTGATAGATCCGACGGGAAGGGGAAAAAGGAGATCGGGGATATTGGAATGATGTGACCTGCCTTATGTGAGGTGGAAATCGGATAATTTGAAGGTTTAAAGGTTTAAAGGTTCAAAGGTTCAAAGGTTTAAAGGTTTAAAGGGCTTGAATAGGTATTTCTGGTATGTTCCCCTCGAACACGCTTCGCGCCGTTGACAGAAAGGAACAGGGATTGTCTCGTCAGATCGGAAACCTGTCAGGTTTCGAGTGATTGGGCACTAACGCGAGTTCGCGCCAACCTGAAATCGCCACTTTTTCTTTTTTTTTTTCCAGCTGAAGTCTGTTTTAGGGGATGATTGACTTGGATTGTTGGATTGTTGGATTTGTTGGTTCTTGATTCTAGTTCTAGGCAGTAGAGTGGCATAGATAATACTATTCTGGTACGCGTTCAAGGAATGGAATGAGCCAATAGATATGAGACGGGAGTTTCATCAAGAATAATTGAGTGGACCCGATATATGGCGATCCTGGATGAGCATCGTGTGTTGGATGATTGTTGGATGTTGGAATAGTCTCAATATGCCCCTTATTTTTTTCATGTAGAACGTCGAAATACTATCACATCTCTTATTAAATCGAATACGAATACCAACAGTAAAACAAAAGCAGGCTCTATTGGATGAATCCAGGGATAATAACGCACAGGTACAAATAATAGTCTATCAAATGTCCATCCCTCGACAAATCAGCTCACTTTCTCACAACTCCGCGCGCCAAAAAAGGTTGTATCTTAGATCCAACGGAGTATGCAGGTTTCTATTCCCCCCTGTGGTCTATCCTTCTCTGCCTTCTAACTGGGCCCGTCCTTGCAGGAGAAAAAAGTCGCCCTCCCCCCTCTGGCGCATACCAGATACTATAACTAGAGAGGTATTCCGCCCAGATTCTTCACGAGATTCATCCACATGCCCAACGTCGTCATCCTTTCTTTTTTATAATTCCTTGTGCTTTTGAATTCGGCTTCTTTATAATAATTCATCAGAAACCAGTATTCCCATTTATTTCCAATCTATTGCCAACTTGCAGTGAACTGTGGATTGTGTCTTGAAACTATCTCAGGTCTCAGTTGGAACTCAGTTAGGGCTATAGGCTGTTGACACGACAACCCGAACTATCCCATCCTTGCTGCAACATTCTTTTTTTTTTTGCAAAGTACTTTATCTGAAAGGTATCCTGCTGGTCAGGAATTCTTTCGACATTGTGGTCTTTAAGGTCTTTTAAGGTCTTTGATCTGATTTTCGCTTTTGCTTCACTTTGTGTCGACTCTCTAATCCCAAACACACACACAAAGACCTTTGTATTGCGTTTGTCCCAAGGTCCTTGAATTGGATTGTCCGAGACAATTTATTTGTGTGAGAATTCTTTGATCTCTGTTTGTCGACTTATTTAATTCCCATCCTCGACCTCTCTACTCCCGACATTCACCTCTATCATGGATTCATTGTCACTCAACAGAGCAGCTCTCGATGAGTTCGTCACTACCCGAGTCACTCGGGAAATGGTGGCACACCTGGCTCAACAGGCATCTCAGGTCATTCGCTGTGAGGCGCATGTGACCAACACCGTCAACCAGAACGGCCAACCTACACCACCATCCACCCCTCCAATGGACCACTCAGACCTCCCTGCCCTGCCCTCAATCGAGGCCTTCATCGGCTCACTCGTGGCTCGGTCACAGGTGCAGGTGCCCACTCTCATGAGCTGTCTCGTCTACCTCGGTCGTCTTCGTGCCCGTTTGCCCCCAGTCGCAAAGGGGATGCGCTGCACTGTCCACCGCATCTTCCTCGCCTCACTCATCCTCGCCGCAAAGAACTTGAATGACTCCAGCCCCAAGAACAAACATTGGGCCCGTTACACCGCAGTGAAGGGATTCGAAGGATTCGGCTTCTCCGTCCCCGAGGTCAACCTCATGGAACGCCAGCTCCTCTTCCTACTTGATTGGGACCTGCGCATCACCGAACAGGACCTCTTCACCTATCTCGAGCCCTTCCTCGTTCCCCACCGCCAGCGTCTCATTGCCCAAGAGCAAGAGCGCATGGCCGAAGAGGAATACCTCCACAAACAACAACAACAACACCGCGAATGGTATGGCATCCCATTCTACAGCCTGCGTTTCTCGTAACTAACCCTCTCTAGGCGCCGTCTCCACGCATCAGCGGACCTGCTGGCCAGCCGCCTCCGCCGCCAAAAGCTCGAAGCCCGCAGTGAGACCCGTCGTGGCAGCGACAACTCCTGCGGCGTCTCCCTAGTCACGTCTCCTGTCCAACCATGCACAACACCCACTACGCTACACAGAGTGCCGAACACGACCGCTACAACCCCTACCAGCGCCAGCGCGCATCCCCCAACCGAATCAACCGCTCTGTGTCCCCACCATCCGTTCGCGACGTGCCAGCGCTCTCCCACGCCGAGACCTTCAACTCTCTCTGCTCGCGCTCGTCCAGTCTCGCCCCAAGTTCAAGAGGTACACCAGCTTCCATCAGCACAGTTTCCTCCGGCGCCGATGACCTCGTGGTCACAGACTCCACCCAGAGCCCGACCTCCCTCTCCCTGAACTACAGTTACGTGAACGTCCCCCACCTCGAATCCAAGAAGTCCTTCGAGCCTATCCGCCAGCCATCGAAGAAGCTGAAGACCAGCAACCACGCGCACAGCGGTGGCTTCGTGGCTCGTTTCCTGGCATCCGCAACGGGCTCGTACATGGGTGGTCGTCGATCTCACTAAATCGAGCGGGTTCTCGATTTCTTTCCGTTTTTTTCCTTTTAGCAATCTGATCTTTACTTAATCACCGATGCTATTCTTGCATCTCTCATATTTCCTATCTCTCTGATTATCTCACATCTCACACATTCCCATATGACTATTATTTCCTTTTCTCAATTCCATATTCCTGCTTTGAAAAAGCTGTTCACCCCGTTGATACGCACATCTGCCAATACCCCCTCATACCGATGTTCACATGTCATCTACCACCGTGAGCGTGATCCCGCGAGAGTCGTGACCTCTCTGCTTTCTTTTCGTCTTTTTATCTATTCCACTCGCTACTGCATTGCCTTGCGCGACCTCGGCGTTTCTCTGTCTAGTATTTCTTATGCCTGTCTACATTACACTCGTTTCACATTGGATGCTATGCAAGACTCACTACGCTTAGACTTTTTGCTCGCGCTCGCGCCCGATGTACGTTGTACTTTTGCTGTACTTACCTCCTACTTGGACAATGAAACTCAATATTGAATTTTGGATCTCGTACAATAAATATTCCATGTAAAACGGAACCCTCACTATAGCATAGTCCAAACGTAATAGATACACCCCTTGCGCAACCCCCAGGATGCAATATTACCTACCCCTTCACAACCCCTCTTCTCCCTTGCTGCTGGCAACAACCTTATCCCGAGCCTCAATCCTGGCCTTAGACTTCTCCTCCTAAAAAACTCCCTAATCATCCTCCCGGCTCGGTCCCCCAATCCCGTTCCACAAAAGACTCCCCAAAAGCCTCAATCCCAGCTTTGAATGAAAGAAAACAAAAACAGACCTCAGGCATCCCAAAAACCGCCCCTTTCGCCGCAACACGCAAATCACAAGCAGCGGCGATTTCCAATCCCGCGCCGAGCGCGAACCCATTAATGCGCGCGATGACGGGGACAGGACACGTGCGGATGGCGGTGCATGTTTTGTGGACGGATGTGATGAATTTGCGGGCTGCGGGTGCGTTGGGGAGCGTGGGGAATGTATATCTTCCCCGCATATATACCTGCATAGGTTTCATGTTGTATAGTAGGCTCGGGTTTTAGCCGATTTAGCGGGTGCGGGTGCGGGCCTGTTGTTATCATATTGACTTAAAGTAATGGATGCACTGTACGTCGAATAGAGAGGTACTAACGACGTGGGCGTGTAAGACATAAGGTGGTGAGACTTGCGAGTGGGAAGTTGCAAGAAGACATGTTGTCGCGTATTAAGCGGGGTACTCGCGATGTATGCGGCGAAAGGTGAGGTGCACGAATGGGGAGGTACTGCAACATACATAAAAGTGCACGAGGCACTTGACCGGGCCGATAGCAGATTATGTGGTGAAGCGCGTGACGGTGAAAGCTCGGCGTGTTGGTAGATGACTGACCTGGTCGGTTGACACTTCGAAAATAGGAACACTTGGTTGTTGACGATGATGCCGAAAGTGACGATGGGGCTTCGAGGATGATTATGGCGTAAAGAAAAAGTAAGTTCGAATAGAGCTTCCGGGCTCATAACCTATGGAGAGACCTGTACGGAGAGGTCGAAGTGCAAGGTGAAGTGTGATGTAGACTGCTACACACAGTTGAGGAAACTAAGTTCTGGACTATTGAGTCTGACATTATCACCTTGGGTTAGGTGTAAGATGAGCAAACCGAACTTTCCCTACCTGATGTTACTTAGTTAGCAAACAGTTGACTAACTTGCCTCATCCTTCCTTCACTTCTACCTTCAGATATCCCTTCGCTTGGAATCAGTTACGCCCTCGTCATTCGTCACTCCGAGTTGTCCTTCAGGACCTGAATCCTTTCTGTCTCTTTGCAAGCCATCACCTTCCCAAGGCTGCAGACATGGCGGAAATAACCCAAGCAAGTGCTGAGCGCTTTACGACGGCGTAAGTAAACCGGATTTCTCCAGAAGGATGTGTCTTGACACTTTCCTCACTTTCCTCTCTGCTTAGTACACTTTCACTCTATCACGGTCCTTTCATCAAGATACGACTCGAACCAAGAAAGAAGGAATACACGGTTTCCAATCCCCTTCTCTGCGCAGAGTCCCCTGTCTTTTCGGCGATGTTTAAGCCCGGTTTTCGAGAACACGAAGAGCAAACCGTAACCCTACGGACATCGTCTCTGCACGGAGTATCCAAGCACTCATCCAGTGGCTCTACCTCCGGGCTGTCGATTTCGGTATCAAGGACAATTCAGAGTGTATTTCGGCTATTATTGAGCTCGCAAGGCTTGCAGACAAGTACGGTATTATCGGGATCCAATCTGCCGTGGCCGATAAAATCAAGAAAGTCATTTGCAGCCGAAATAAGCAGAATGGAGGTAGTTTTCCCAAGGACAACACCTCCTCGCTCAAATCTGCGCATATAATTTCAGGGACCTTCCTTCCTCGTGGGCATCCTGTGCGCAGCATATTGGCTGCAGCTTGCGTGTGTGGGTATCTGCGGCAAAAGAACCACAAGTTTGCCCAGGAGGCTGAGGATCACCCTACCTTTGCGGCGGATCTCCTCCGAGAGGTCCAACTAGCCCTGGATACAATAAATGTGCTCAAGCAAAGGGCCTTTATCTTCAAAGATCCTGTGGACAAAGCAGAGACTCTCTTGCAAAGGACTTGAGCTGCATTGAAGCATCAAAGGGGAATGGTATTTCTCGGGGGCTAGGCCATCTTTATGGCACAAATTCGCTAAAATAGCTCACCAATGCTCAGCAATATCCTAAATTTGGAGCTGACCCCCTCCATGAAGTGACGCTAGCTTTGAACACTGTGAAGCCCGATGCTACTTTCAAAGATCCTATTGATGGGAGAGAATGCTATTTGGCCAATCTTTGAGTTAGACTCCAGAGTCTTGAGAAAGTCTGTTTGGAAGTTGTGCCAGCATTGATCTTTGTTGTATGGGACAATCGTTGCAAGTTATTTGGGAAAGGACTGGTTTGCATCTACAGATCTGTTCACAGGCTGGGAAATCATATCGATATCAAGAGAGCCTAGGTAGAAATGCTACAATGAGCGCATATTGTTTGTTTCGGCAGTTTGACAGACCCCTCCTTTGTAGCCCTTAAGGCCGTTCTTTCCTTATTCCGTCAAGCTACATAGCTGGCTTCATCAGTTCTCTCTTGACTATCAATCTATCACCCACTATCTTCAAAATGGATAAAACTCCAGAAGAAAAGGACACATCTGGATCAATTATTGAGCACTTTGCAACATCGTAAGTCACCCAATGTCCCTCAGGAACCGGAATATCTAACACGTTCATACCTAGCACTCTTCCTCTCTTCCACGGTCCACTCGTCAAGATCCGAATCGAACCAAGCAATCGAGAATACACGGTCTCAAAACCCCTTCTCTGCAATGAGTCGCCAGTCTTTTCAGCCATGTTCAAAGGCAATTTCCGAGAGTCCCAAGAGGAAACGGCAACACTACAAGAGATGGAAGGCGTCGTGTCCATCCAGAGCATCGAAGCGCTTATCCAATGGCTGTACCTCCGTACCATCAACTTCGATATCGATACCAGATTCCACGAATTACATATAGTGGCTGCCGTAGAGCTCGCCAGACTCGCGGAGATGTACGGGATCACGAAGATCGAGCCCCAACTCGCCCAATATGTCAAGGGAAGATTCGCAAAGTGTGGATATCGCCACAAGAAAATCCGTATTGGTAGGGCTGTATTACCGGATACTGACGACTGGATTCTGGGAACCTTTCTACGTGACGGCCATCCAGTGCGCTGGATCATGGCCCAAGCTCTCGTTTTCTGGTATCTCCGAAATGAAAACGAAGAGTACCCCGGTTTCGATGTGGCCCAAGGATGTCCCAAATTCGGAGTTGACCTCCTCCACGAAGTGAGGCTAGCCCTGAATACTCTGAAGCCTATTAGCAGCGCTACTTTCAAAGACCCCATCACTGGGAAAAGAAGGTATCTGGTGAAGGGTGAACATGATGAAGATATGATGAAGATGATGAAGGTAGAAGATGAAGATGACGAAGGAGAAGAAGATGATGAATGACTGGATCCAGGCTGGGGGTCGTTGAGAGTACCTACCTCACCTCGGGAGCTTGGGAAAGGAGCCTAGTTAGGAAATACAATATTCAAATCAAAAGTCATGCAGTTCAATAAGAAATAACCACACCTTCTATTGGGCTAATCGCCATATAATGGCCAACACAATGTTCAAGCAAGTCAAATAACAAATATCAAAATCCAGGCAATGCTAGCTGTTTCGTTACTCGTGATCATCTCAATGCAAATCGCCACTATGGCAGCTTATAGAGCCGGACTTTCCCAGTACTCGCGCTTGATCCTCATGATAGCAGAGTGCTTGTGCGGGAAGCTGACCTCGCCTTCTTTGTAGAATCCCGCTTCTTGGAGGTAATTAATGAGTCTGCGAAGAGTTAGCATGGCCATTCCCTTTCCTCGGTCTATCGTTTTGACACCGGAACTCACTTGATGTTATCAACCCGCGGCTCCAACAACACAGATTCAGTCCGCATATCCGACACAAAGCAGTGGTGCACCAACGCACTCAACCAAACCTTAACGCGGTGCGCACCCCGGAACTCCTGCTCCCCAACGAGCAGATGAATGCCCCGATCGTAATTACCAACATGGTCCACAAGTCGTCCCAGCCGATCTTCCTTGACCCAGTAGATCTCGAAATATCCAAACGGCTTCCCGTCCCAGCACCCGATAACAGGGAAACTGTGTCGGCTAGTCAGGGTATGCAGCAGGAACTTCTCCTGCACAGACTTCGGTCCACCTTCAGCCCACATCGCCTCCACCCGCGGGACATTCATCCACCGATGCAGCGTGTCCAGATCAGAGGAGATATCCTCAGTGAGATGCTGCGCGATGCTCGTCACAGCCGTGCTAACAGGCGTCCCCGGCCGACTATCAGTACCCTGCGCCGTCATCGGCACAAACGCCACGCGGAACGAGAGATACTGGCTCAGACTGGGGATGTAGCGCACGTAGAAGACCTCGCCCTGGTGCGGCGGTTTCGGTCGCACGGGGTGTCGCACCCCGTTCGTGGAGGTGAACTGCAGTGGCGGGGGCGGGTAGTACGTTGGTAGATGGCTACCGGACGTGAACGGTCCTACCGAGGTGAAGGGGCCCATATTCGCCGTGTGGAAGGTTGCTTCCATGGGCGCTAGTGTCTGCGGGGTTGCGCTGGGTGATCCGTCCGGTGCGGGCGACGCGTTCCGCGACCGTAACGGCGGTGTTGAGGGGCGACCTCGGCTTGGCGCGAGTGTGAAGAGGAATAGGCGAGGGTCGAGCTGCCAGAAGCTGCGTCGGCTGACGAACATCGTTGACCAGCTGCTTGAGTCGCGGGTTTCGATGGGTTGGAGACCGACGGAGGAGTCTTCGGTCGCTATCAGGCCCATCCGCTCCAGCTTCTGGAGGAGGTTTCGGCCTTTGAAGATTCCTTCGCGCTTGATGTTTACCCGCCATACGCCTTTTGGTCGTCCGTCGGGCGGGGTCATGCTTGAGGCGGCGGTCTCTAGGTGCAGGTCTGGTTCTGGCTCGTGGAAGTACCACCATAGAGTCGCCCAGAGCATCATGGCGATCTGGCGCGTGGGTGAGGTCGGGGGCTTGTACTCGCTGGTTGGTGGGTTGACTATATACGAGATGTAGAGGGAGTCGCGGGTCAAGGTGGGGGTTGTGAACCGGGTGAAATTATCGTCATTGTCGCGGGGTTGCTCTGAACCTGGTTCATCCTTCTGGTCTGTCTTGCGAGGCTTCTCGGTGTTGATTATGATTGTCCATCCTGGAGGGAAGGTGGAGTTGTTCTGTGCGTTGAAATCGGCGGATTTGAAGGTGACCCCACCAAAAACGGGCGACACATTAAAAGTGAGGCCATTGGGCAAGTAGCAAGTGGTATTTCGCATGGCGAGGATATCTTTTGGGGGTATTTTGGAGAGTCACAAGACCTTTTTATAGGAAAGGCTTTGATCTCTGCTTTGGCCCCTCACTGCGCGGGGTGGAGGACGATTATGCGCCAACAATACCAGGCAAGGCAGCTAAAGCAAAGACCCAATACCAATAGTTGGATTGGTAATGCGACGCTGGAGATTGCTCAGAGAAAAAAAGTGAGGGAAGATTGTCCGAGAGGGAGCCCTGGAGGTTACATACCCTATGACGCAGACCATCAGCCCACTACGACCCTTATGTAGATATTTACAAGCTTTTGACTTGATCTCCAAGCTTGATTTATATGGAAGATATTGTTTCTTTTTATTATTTGCAGCTCTAGATTAAGTACTCAAGACATGGCCATAGCTATATTATTTCATGTATTTGGTAGTTCAGGTCAGAGTTCTCTTTAAAGATATTGTGGCTCCTGGAGATCTGTTGATCTTCGAAATTTCCCTGGAACGAGACAAGTCTTAAGGTCAGCGGTCAGCCAATAGGACGCAAAGTAAAATAAGCAAAAAGGTATCGAATGGGAAGTCGTCAAAGCCCTGAAACGCCCTTAAAAAGTCCTAAAAGTCCTCCACTGTGGTCCCCAACTTCCGCTCCCGTGCCAAGCGCACCAAATCTCCGCCCGTCACGAGATCCATCAGTCCAAGCCCAACCGATTTGTAGATGATATTCCCCCGTTGTGCCCATTCACGTAGACTCTTTTCCTCATCCACAGTCGCCGCCTCACGGGTGGCATCACGCACCATCAGTAGTTCGCCCAACTCGACAACCTGTTTTGGCTTAATTCCGGCTTGAATGATCTCACCCGCCTCCTTCAGGGCCGCGTCTAGAGCTATCCACTAGAATCACACCACTACGGTGGATCTGCTTGTGCCAATGGCTATGCGCAGCCTGTAAATTGACCTCGTCTCGGAGGATATCCGGGTGGATCTCGGCCATGTGTGCCTTGTATGATCCAATCGCACAAATCAACCGCCCTTTCTGACGGCCTTCGCCCGAGGTGAGGTACTCCGCAGGGAAAAGAGGTTCTGGAGAGGGAGTACAACAGAAGATTGCGTCGGCCTTGCGTACATGTTCCTTCAGAATGCGACTGTACTCGCCGAAATCGGTGCTAACGGCAGAAAACTTTACGTCCCCGCGCCATTCGGTGTTTTCGGGCTGATAGATTTCTTGCAGAAGCTTGGCTGCGCGATCGAAAGACCGGTTCACAATATATACCCGGCGGATGTCCTCACCGCGGAGAACCAACGCCAAGCGGATGTGCCAGTAAGCCTGGGTACCTGCACCGAATACGAGAAGAGTGCGCACCTTCTTGCGCCTGTTGAACATCATCAGTGAAGCCAAGGCCGTGCGGAATGCCGTCAGCTCATGAGCGTTGATCAGGGCGAATGGCAGACTTTCGCCATCTAGGAGTGTCACACTGCCGCGCGGCGATGTGTCACGAGTTCCTGCGCCCGGCCAAGCGCCAAGAGTTCTAGAAATGTTCGAGGTGACATTCTGCTGATTGACACAACCAGTGAGCAGGGTGGAACTATCCGTGCTTGATCCTGCTGCACTGCTGTTCGTGGTGGTAACGGGACTAATCGAGTTACTGTCTTCCTTGTCTTCTTGGGAGCCCACAGACAAATCGCTCAAGTCGGAGGATATGGAAGCCACTGAGTTTCGGAAAGAGCCTCGTCTGCGCGAGGAAATATGGTCCTTCTCCTGCATATCCACCGTGTCCCGTTCAACCGCACAGCCAGCAGCGCCCCCGTCCTGCAGGGAAATCATCTTGATGCCAATTGTCTGGCCCGTGCTGGCGGGCATAAAGAGGGTGGTACAGCCATTCTGACGAGTGATGGCAGTTCGCTGGGGTTGGTAAGCTGCCGAGCAACCCTTCTCCTGGGATCCACTGGAGTATTCTCGTAGGGCGTCGGCGAGATTGCGTTGTAGATTAAGAATCTCGTCGCGAGAGAGCGCATGTAGCAGCTCGCGGAGCTGGGATCGGGAGAGGATGGTGAGAGGCATGTAGACGGTTCGTACTGGGAAACTAAAAAGGAGAGGTGTAAACGAGTAGAGGAAAGGGAAGAGAAATTCTGAAATCTGCGAAGTTCCAGTTAGCCAAAGACAGTCCAAGGCCAGACCACGCCTCTGCCAAGATAAAAGTGAAACAAATTACCTATTATTGTACAATCCTAATGGAGTAAAAGACAGCCCGAAATAGATTCGGGGAAGAGCCAAGTCGCTTTCTCCGAGGATGACGACAGCTGCTTTCGGAGGTGGGGGGGGAAAGAGCGGGGCGATCTGCAAATAAAACAAGTGTTGGAAGAGTTGGATTTGATGAAACAATTCAAGTCATAGGAGTTCAGATATTGACTGATATAGGAGATCTAATCAAAAGAGGAGAGAGAATGTAAAGATCGAAGATGATAGGAAAGAATCCCTGCTGCATTCGATGCGAACCCAAAGCCCAATGCGGAAATCTGTTATACGCATTTGGGTGCCTGAGGCAAGGATCAGATACACATGCATCTGCATCTTGTTTAGGTGTTCGTATTCGTTTTGAATGGAATAAATTGATTATATTCATCTTGTAAGCAGTCTCTATATTGCAAGGGAAACCAGAGAAACTCGTTTATATATATCCCACTAGGTGTAGATGATATTCAGAAGTAATCCACATACATATATGTAGACATGAGAACGAAGCATAAACAATCATTCATGGGCAATTGTCGCATCATTTTGAAAACTTCAGTAAAAAGAACAATTATTAGACACCATACACTTGAAATGTTATAAAATCTCAAGAGAAAGGTCGGCATCGGCTGCCGTCAATGTCGGACACCTCACCCGACATCCATATGAGTCAAAGAGATAGCCAACCCCCCAACTCCGGACACAATCAAACTCCCATCTCTCTCAGCATCTAGAATATTAGAATACCATCATGGCCTCAGGACAAACCCTCGGATTCATCGGATGCGGTAAGTGAACATAACCATCCATACTAAACCAACAACTAACAAACCCAAGGTAACATGGGAGGCGCCGTACTAAACGGCCTCCTAAACAGCGCATTCTCAAAAAGCACCACAACCACACCAAATCCAATCACCCACTTCATCGCATGCACAAAAACAGCCAGCTCAGCATCCCGTCTACAAACAACAATCGCCCCCGAACACCAACAACTAATCAAAATCGTCTCCGACAAAACCGTCCAAACAATGCAAGAAGCCGACATAGTAATCCTGGCCTGCAAACCCTTCATGGCAGAAGCCGTGCTCAGCGAAGAAGGTGTCCGCGACGCCCTCGCCGGAAAACTCGTCATCAGCATGCTCGCAGGCCAATCATGCGAAACCCTGACCAATCTCATCAACCCAGACGCCAGCGCAGATCCCCCGCATCTCATGAAAGCCATTCCGAACATGGGCGCGCAGTTTGGCGAATCGATGACGATCATCGAGACTCCTGCGCCGACGATCCCGACCTCCATGGTTGAGATCACGGAGTGGATTTTCAAGCATGTCGGTGCGGTTAAGTACCTAGGAGCTGACCATATTGGGCTGGCGACTGTACTTATTGGGGCGACGATGGCGACGTTGACGCTGCCGATTGAGGGGTTGCTGGATGGGTGTGTTGCGGAGGGGTTTAAGCGTGGAGATGCGATGGAGTTGGTTTTGCAGGGGATTAGGGGGTTGTCGGCTGTTTTGGAGTCTGGGAAGCATCCGGCGGCTGTTAGGGAGAGTATTTCTTCGCCGAGGGGGTGTACGATCCAGACGCTTTTGAGTCTTGAGAAGGCGGGGACGAGGTCGGATTTTGCGGAGGCAATTGTTAGGGGGAATACTCATTTGAAGGAGAAAATGTAAATCAGGTCTAGATAGATACGTACGTATAGGGTCATACAGGAGATATTAAATTCAGAGAACATATCAACCAGTGTTTGTACACACCCATCCCATGTAAAGGACCTGTGGAATTGACACTGAAAATGATCCTTTTGAAGACTAAAATGGCCTTTGGACTTGTACCTTCATACTGCAAGCCGCTACTTGACTGTACGGTCTCAGTATCTACTGTGACAAGTCCTTCCACCTGCTTGTCCACATATGGATACATGCGGTAAACTATGAGCGCCTCTAATGTTGAACTATTTGCATGTTCGACAGGAGCTGCCTCATACTTTGAAACGCCAAAGATTGCCGGTGAATTTCGGGAAAACGCCACATTGGCACTGTCCAGCAGAAGAAGACGCAAACCCAGACGTACCCAACAAGACTGCCAAGCCAGCTTTCCTCCATTGTCCGAAGATCATGCTCTCGACCAGCTCTCCGTGCTAACTGGCGAAGCATCTTGACAAAGAGGGACTCGCCCATGCAACCGATAAAGTTGAGCTGAAACCAATAAATATTCAAATGCCAGTCAGGGCTACCACGTTGCCAGTCTATCAAAGCGTGGGCGGCGCCCGAAAGCCCAAATGCAACCAAGGCAATGATCGACTTGTGGGCGAACGACCGAGGCGAGCGCCTAACTATCCGAAGACTGACGTATTCCCCAATGCTTCTGTAAGGCTTCATGGGGAGCGTGTGCCAGAACCTTGACCAGAAATTTCGCAGCCCGACTGCCTGGGAGAGGTGTCCAAAAAGTGGTGGCCAGTCCTCTGGATCATCCAGGCCGATCATGACAAAAAGTGCGCCCATCAGGGCATTCGTCCCATCGAGATATACGAACGTCGTCCAGAAAGATGAGAAGGTGACGAATGTCACGTTCAAGCACTCTCGCGCCGTGAACCCATTCAAGGGTCGCAAGAGAGATTGTTGATATGGAGCAACATCATCGGGTAGGATGTCAATGACAACTTCGTCATATAACGCAGGGGAGATTTTTGTTTGGATGATGTAGTATGTGAGCAGCTTGGAGAGTTGTAAGACAAGGAATACCCCACGAGACTGCTTCGGCCGCTCCTGTGAGGCCTGGTTTGGATGCGTACGTATCAAACGTGGATTCAGCCAAATTCGGCGGAAGTAACCGAAGTCAAAGTTGAAGAATGTGCTCGATCCAGGCGTTGCCGAACCCGAGCAAGGTGGTGATATCCCCTCGAGATGTAAGGTTGATATGGTGTGCAGGATATATCCTGTTAATGCTTGAGCCCAGACAAGTGAGACACCAGGGGCAAATGGCACATGGAGTGCCGCAGACAAGGAGAGGAAAGCGGGGATTAGAATCAACGGCAGTAGTGCTAGGCGTTGTCCCTGCTTTGGTGCATGCAAAGAGATGGCGAATGCAATCCCGGACAGAGCAAGGTAGAGCACTGGTTGTGAGACTTGGATAGCTTGTTCCAATGCCATGGCTTTTTTGTGCCCCAGTACCTACTGTTTTTTAAATCAGTCCTTTGAGGGCGAAATGGTGCAGAATCGGTGCGGCGCACCTGATATAGTTTGTGCGGTCTCCTACTTTGCCCCCTGCCGAAATTTCCAGACATGTTATTTTAAACGTGGGGGGCCATTCGGCAGGAAGGATATTGGGATGTGGAGCAGCTGGCCCCCAAATGTGGACGGCAGTGTAGACGACGGCCCCCAAAAGCAGACTCCATATGCGTGCAGAAACAGCTCCACACGAGTACTTACCCTTGTTCAAATACAATACATTGTGTGAAGTCAGTTGGATGTTCAAAGTGTTGAGCAATAGGGGGTTAAAACGCATAGAACATATGACTATTGCCCCTTGCAGTAGCAACAAAGCTTGTATATTATCCATTACCACAATTACCAGCTAATGGAGCAGCTCATATCCTACGTAGAAGATAGGTATTATGTGTGGCGTAATCATACCTAGGTATATAGCATAACCCGGGCACGCGTTATGGAAATATGGTGAACCGGGAAGCCACGGCCTGACTTACAAACTTTAGGTCAATTATGTTGTACGCGAAAAATGGGCTACTTGGACCAATATAAAAGATAACAGTATAGAGAAGATTTCACAAGCCAGTATCAATTCTAGTCTCAGACAAGATTTGTTTTTTCCAAAGCCAAACAAACGGACCATACCAGCATCCCTTGTATAACTAGTTCACAATGATCACCAATCGGGAGAGTATACCCCGTTTGATCTAGGCGTGGGCATTCAAAGCGTCTTCCATCTGCTTGACATCGTCATCGGTCAAGCCAGTGAAACGGACCGCGTTGTTGCTGAGCGGAACCGGGTTGCCCTGATCGAACTTGCCAGTAAGGACGGTAGCAAGGGTCATGCAAGCCGGTGGCATACCGCTGACAACCACGGCTGGATATATCTGTTAGCTAAATAGGCCCTTCTAGCGTTGAGATAGCGAGGCTACTTACTGCCAGGTGCCTCGCCATTGAAGTCGATGGTCGAGGTAGTGAGTTGCTGGTGGCATTGCTCCCAGTCGTACTTGGTGCCGTAAGATTGTCTCTTAACACGGCTGATAGGTGCGGCCTCGATCTCGTTCACCTCTCGCTTGGAGTTGGCGACAGCAGCGGAGACACCTCCGGTCACACCACCGGCGGCGCCAATGACACCGCCGATGGTTCCAAGGGCAACGTCGAGGGAAATCGTGACCAAAATAGCGGAGCCGCTTTGGACAGAGGCAGCAATGGCGACAGCGCCGAGGAGAGTCTTGAAGGAAACCATATTGAAGGTAGAAAGGAAGTTTCGGAAGTAATTGAGGAGCTTTGAGCGAGTAAGAAAGATAGTGCTTTGGATCAGTTGTCGGCTGGGAGGACAGGCTGCTTTATACCTCGTCTCTGGTCCGTGACCTCTTTAGTCCTTGACGTCTCTGGTCCGCGGGTTTGACTATCCTTTTCCTCCATGGAGTAAATTGGAATGAATATCCCTCGAGCGGGCTATGTTTTCATTGCCTTGTACTGCTATCTAATTCCTTCGTCTCTATAGTTACCTCCCGGCTCCAGTGTCAACTCCACTCCGGCCTTCCAGATTCCACCTGTGTTACGGGCCATAACTGTCTTACAGACTATCGTGCTATGCGACGTGGTGCGTCAGGCATATAGATGAGGGAGATATCCCCGTGGCATTCGCCGTCCACCATGAATCCTAAGCTTCTCTGCGCCTTTCTCTGTTTTAATATTGTATACAACTTCATCAATAGGGATCTAGTCCAGGCTTCAACTGGAGTCTTATGCACATACTATAATGAAAGTACTAGGCGTCCTGTTCTGTTAGTACGAACGATATCCGTATGGCACTAAGAACATATTGGCCCCCATACTTCGCGTGGGTCAAACTGAGGCATTAATGATAATTATCGCTTCCTCGCTGAGTGAGATGAGATCATGAGTGATCTTTCTGGCTGAATCATGCAAAACTCACAATCCTTTGCCGATGGCCCCAACGTGCCCTGGCGCTATATGTCCTTACGTGGATTTGAGTAAGCCTGGCAATGAAACCAAAGGAAGGCCAGAGTTCGAAAAGCAGGAAATCAATGCTTCTGTTGGGAATAAACTAGACAGTTATCAACTTGAATAATCCTAGGCTTCCTATTCTAATACCTAAGTAGTGTAAAAGGTATTATGCCATACTAAGATACTAAATATCCCCTTATACTCCCTAGAATATCAGACCGATTTACTATTGGCTCTCATATCTTCTTCACGTCTTGCCCCCACTGAAAGCTTGGTCCACTTTAAGCATCTGCCGTGGCGCCAATCGCAGTAGTCCGACGCCGGAAGCCTTGCATAAGGGGGTTATCCCGCCAGGCCCGCTTTCATATAATTTCAATATCCTCCCCCCACCTCCCCTTTAGCTGTTGCGATATTTACTAACACCCACAATCCTTTCTTAGTTAGTTCAATTTCTGGCCCCCAAGCATCCCACCCAACGTGGGAAACCTCTACGAGCACTATTTCCGCATTCCTTCAACCGGGCAACAAGCTTCCTTCCGCGTATATGCAGGCTGAACAGACCCACCACTGCGCATTTACCATTTCGAGAGTGTGGAGTTAGTCTCTTGTTGTCAGGGCGTAGAGACCCCATCCTCACCTGATTCTCTGTATCTTCCCTGCCATCTGTCCGCCCCAACCCTTGTCCTGCTCTCAATTATCTACACCCCAAACAAACGTCCACCTGATCCTCCTGTTCTTGGCATCTTATTCAACCACAATGGACGCAGAGCTCCAAGCCCCACCTTCACCAGTCTGTCTAATCGAAGGCCATACGACCGAGCAGGAATGCGTGGTATGGGTAAGGGTCCACGACCGCCATCTCCAAGATATCACGATCGCAGGCGATAACGGCGAGAAACTCTTCTCCGTCGAAGGCCCGGGGGGGCTATAGCTCGATGACGCTGAGACGACCATTGAAGGATGCCTCGGGCCGGCCAGTCTTCGACCTACGACGTAAGATCGGGTGGCTTGTAGAAGACGCTAGTGGCAACAAGATCGCCGAGCTGTGCCATAATAAATTCTTCACGTCGCAACATACGGCTATTAATGCGAAGATCCTGGGTTCTGGCGCGGTGTTCGAGATGCGACCGCGCGATGCGATGGGGTTAACGAATTATGTTAATGTTGGTAATGCGACGATTGCGGAGATCTCGGTTCATTCGAACAATATCAAGAAGCGGTTTGTGCGGGATCGGGATGTCTCGGTTTTGAGGGTTCGCGTGGCTAAAGGGGTAGATCTCAGCTTGGTATGTGAATGTCTATGGTAGGTATGGGAGAGGCGTGGCTAATAGTTAATGGTAGGTCGTCTTGATGGCAATGGTTCGAGCGGAGATGGCGCATGTTTGGCAGAAATAGACCGGATTTTGTTGGGCCATGTTTTAGAGAAATACCTAGGTATAAGAAAGACTTGTCAGCTGTGGATGGCATCACTGATAACTACATTAGGGGAATCATATAGGTCCAAATAACCGAGTGGAGGGTTTTGCACCGCATCCATCTCTCAGTGATAGATTATAGAAGCTCTCTAATTAACTATTCACTCATACACGCTTCCATCCAGCGGAAACTCCACTTGCCCACTGGAGAGTGCACAATGCCCTATCCCATCACGTTCAGGCATTTCAACCCCCCATTTCAACGGAAGTGTACCATCAATTCCACCTATCTCCTCCATCGCATCCCCACCCGAGAAGGAAGGATGACAAGCAGCAGCAATAGCCAAACTACAACTCCCCGCCACTGGCATACCGGACTTTAACCGTTTAAATGATATCAAGACAAGACAAACCAGCATGGCGACCCCGACAGAAAGCGTACTCAGAATCACAGCCGGCGAATACCCACACGTGGTGGTATCTTCCGCAGGCTCCCGAGTCAGCCCAATCCCATACGACTTAATGCTCACCAGATAGAGACTCTGGGATATGAGCCAGTGCAAGATGCCCGAAATGGTCAGGAGGGGAAGTGAGTATCGGTAAGGAAGGGACAGGAAGTATGTACTTCGCTGAGAGCCCCGGGGAAGCGTGGAAACCCGAAGACCCTTCCGTTTGAGGGCGTGGTAGCTCCATTCATTGGCGAGCGCCATGATGGTGTAGATACCATTGGATGAAAAGTACAATATCGAGAACACGACCTGGGGGGCATTGGCTATGATGGTGTTTGCTACCAGGGAGGAAGGCAAGCCGATTATCAAGTTCGAGATGTTCGGCTCTCCGAGACCAGCGGCCCAAATCCCGCTACTTCCGGCCACCCCTATGATGAGGAAGAAAACGCAGACAAGGATGGCAATAGAATATCTAAAGTGATGGGTTAGGTCGAAGAACAGGGGGTTTATGGTGGATTCACATACGATAAGAGACAAATCGTCCATCGGCGACCAGACACGGGCGATCCCCATCGTCTTGGTTTTGCATCAAATCTCAGGCTCTTATTGACCGGCTTGATTACCACGTCACGCGAGAGTAGACATTGTCCCCTTGTGGTATCATCGGGTATCTCGACGAAGGAGGAAATGGCATCCCCTGTGGTCAAAATGGGAGTCTCGGCCATGGTGAGGGTAATCCAACATAGGATGACAATTTTGATGATGTTCGAAATAATCACCACGATAATCAACGGAAGGCTGTACTCTACGGTACATCTTTCCGGGACGCTTTCGCTCAGGCAATAATTGACTTTGAGATCTGTCGAGTGGAGTGAAAAGTTCGTACTCACAAAGTCTGAAAGCGTTGCCGGTACCGCCCAGTTGTCTGGGTCTGCGAGTAGCTCCGGTACAAGGCTTGGGCAGTCTCGGTGCGAGAAAGCGGAGCCTAATCCAGCGCATATCCAGCGGTAGGGGTCAGTTTCAGGTGGTCCATGGTCCGTGAAGTTGGCGAAGTCTTGGATAGTTGAATTATAATCATCCGTAACAAGGAGCAAGTTGGCGTAATTTGTCTGAAACCCATTTGCGTATTTGGAGATACACTCGCTATTGGTGAAGTACTCGAGCGTCCCGTTCATGTCCTTCTCCAGCAGTCTTGAAAAGGTCGTATCAGGCGAGTTTTGACCAGGGAGTTTCACATTGTTTACATTGAAACTAGAAAAGGGCTTGTTTCCTACAAGCACTTGGTACTTATAGACTGACAGGGTCTGGAATATGGTAGAGTTATACCTGGGAAGTAAGATGAGACATTGCATCCACTGGGCATCTTGCGAATAACATCAGAGACTTACATGAGATGCAAAGGGAGCGATGAAAAAGCCAGAGAGATCCAAAGAAAGAGCTTTATACGGGGAATGTGGCTGAGATTCCGTGTGCTTTGCACGCCAATATCCAGCCACTTCCCTCTAGAGTGGGCACGATCAATATCCCCCCTGGTTGGAGCACAGAGACATTGCTGTACTTCGTAGATTCTATTAGCCCCTATCCTTCCTGAATAGCGATGATTCAGTGACTGACCATGCCGTAGTTACTCGCACCTAACAGAACAGTTCCTAGAATATTAATCACCAAGTGAAACGCCGTGCTGATCTGTTTTGATTTCTCGCAGTTCCCAGTGAAGAGGACGGCTTGATCACCCTTCAGTCCATGATTCGTGACCGCCCAGAGGACAAAGCCAACATTGAACACCAGCACCACGAAGGTAGAGATGGACCCCTAGATAAAGCGCCTTTTTCCAGTCTTCAGTCGTTTTGTTCCCGAGCAATCGACACTTCGACCTTGACAATGACTGTGACCAAGTGGTTAGCTTGTCCGCTATAAGCGATTCGTCGTCCGGCTGTGGCAATGGCTGTAGTTCCATTTCCGATTTCTGCATTGAAGTCAAAGGGTTGCAGAGGGAACAGCGAATCTTTTGTTTCTAATAACGTACACTAAGGCTGTACGATGCTCCGCCCGGGCGTGGTTGTCGATCTTCTATCCCCCCAATAAATCCCCCCCAATAATATTCGCAAAAGAACCCCCATATTTTGGGGGCCACAAAATGTTCCTCGAGGATCATTTCTCCATGCTAACATTCCTTAATTTCCTTCTGTAATTTTAATAGAACATGTGCTGTAAATCACAGAAAGTGAAACACAGATATCAGTTTTACCTCTGTAAGAAAAAGATATCACAGATTAACTAGGAATTGTGTTAGGATATTTAGGGGTTTATGTCTCTACACATAACTATATCGAAATATAACGTAGTTGCTTGGCAAAGTGGCTACCTAATATGTACATATAGGTATCTGTTGAAAATCCCAGTTATTTCCCATTAACACTGGCCTTTTCCATCATACAACGCCAACCCTAATTCGGGGTTTTACAATGCAGATCTCTAGCATGAAGGATATGCACTCAGGCTCCTGCCATAGGAAAACTTGGATGCCTTGGCGATATGCAGCCTGATCATACTATTGCTGTCCTTAGCATATCTTTTCATGATACTATTTTTGTCTCACATACATGCTGTATAGAACTTAGCCTCTATAATCAACACTAGATCATTTATATAAATCTCGATTTGGTACTAGAGCGTGGGATGGTAATGGTATAGACCGATTTAGAGGGCCCTGGGGCAGGAGTGAGTAGGAATGTACCGGAATTTCATTCAGGATAGAGCTTTACATGATGACAGACGATTGTTCAAGAAATAAATGAGGTCCATACCTATACAAGGCGCTTTAAACATAAGCCAAATAGACCGGGTGATTTCATACGAAATCTCATTCCCCTACCATATTATCATCCCCAGATATCGTCATCATCCTTAACCAGATCATCTTCGTTCAATACCTGCAATCCATTTCCGCGTTCCTCCCGCTTCCGCTGTCGCTTTGTCACCGTGCGCCCGGGTGTAAAAGGCGTCACAGGAGTGAATGGCATGTACGGACTATACGGCGTAGCCATACCCGTGACAGGAGCCGCACGGTTCTTCAACGGCCGTTCTAGGATAGTCGTCTTGGTAGCCGGGGCACTTTGCGGCGGGTACGCTTCGCGGAAAGGTAGGTTAGACGGAATTGAGGAAGAAGGCGAGGGAGTAGACAGGGTTAGCGGCGCCGGTGGACGGGCACGCCCAGGAGCCGGTCTGATCGGCTCGGTCGTCTGCTGTCGCGGCGCCACTGGAGGAGGGCGGGGGTTGTAAATCCGCGGGGAAAGAGGCGGGTTTTCGGGTACATAGGATTGAGGTGTGGCCATTGCTGGTGAGGCCAGTGGGGAGGAGATGGGCATTTTGCGGATAGCCAGGCGCGGTGAGCGCACTTTGCTTGGTTCTGGATTGGCGCGGGAGCCTGAGTTGAAGAGCTTGGATAGGCGGGAGCTGTTGAATCCCTTGGGGGATTTCAATGGAGCTAAGGGTGCCAGTGAGCTCTCTGAGGCGTGGGAGCCACGGTCAGTGAATGGGTTTGTGAGTTGGCTGTCTGGTGATTGTGCATGGAGGTCTCGTTCGGGGACAGCCAGGTCAACTCCGGAAGCTTTTTGGGCGTCGTGTTCCATGACCGCTGCATAGAGCATTTCCATATCATGCTGGGCCCGTTGTCGGTCGTTTGCGACGATGGACTCGTCGATGGTCACCATGCTGCCGTTCGTGGATGGTTGGGAGGGTCTGGCACTCCTATTCAGTGATCCCCAGGACCTGAACCCGCTCGACTTGGGACTGGGGAGGTTGTGTGACATGGGAGAGACTGGGCTGGGATCCATGCTGACGGGAGGTCTGGCAGGCTTCAGAATTTCCATATGCAGTGTATAGTTGGAGGACTGGACTGTCCGACGCAGACGTCGTCCGACGAAGATAAGTAGAGCTAGTAGGACAGCGACGAATATCACATAGGCGCCCACTATGCTCCCAATTTGGATTGCTAACAGTGGTTTGTCCACTGTTGGGGGCGCGGCTGGTTTCGATGCACGTTGAACCTTCTGGGCCTGTACCGGGGCACTATGTACGATCAAGAGAGTAAAAAGGACAGGCAAAACGAAGACAGCCGGGGGAGTCATTTCCGGCTAGATTATATGACAGATGAAGAGGAAAAGGAATAATTTTAAAAGTAGGTGTGGTCACTGATCGACATTCCGAAACGTCGAATCTCACACGAGGATTTGGGGTGATACATGTTCCAAAGGTGATGAGGGCGGCAGGGGGGAGGGGGTACGTATAAGAAGCAAGCATATTCGATGTGATGAAGTGAAGAGAAAGTCAGTGCAGGCCAAGGCAGTCTGATGAGCCTGTCGTTGGTCACAAATACGCGCCCTCATGCACGATCATCACTTGGCGGCGGCCACTCACAGGGCAGAGAACCCTAACTCCCCGCCAAAGTCCTTTTGACCAATTTTAGCACTCTCAAGATTGAGGTAAGGAGTTGGAGTCTTCTCAGACACATTGTAATTGGTCTAAAATCGAGCCACATTATCAATTGGATATACGAGAATACCCAGTTAGAGCATTCCTTGTCAACCAGTATCCGAAGTATACGCAAGTGCCGCCACAGTGAGAATCAATTTGAATCGCCTATACTGACGAGCATATCTAAGAGAAAGCTTTTGAGAACTGAATCTTAATATGTGTGGCAGCATCATATCATAATTTTGCTGAGTATGTCTTAGTCGAAAATAGAATACCTCGTCCATCTCATCCTATTTTCAAATCAGAGAGCAAATACTTGTTCAAGCCCGAGAATAGGTGCAAATCACTGATATTAGCAAGCTACATACGTACCTACCTAGGTAGGTATGTAGTCAAGGAGATTCATCTCTCTCACTGTGAAAAAGGAATACCCCAGTGTGCCTTCCCTCTTTCGTTTCTTCCAAACGATGTGACTCCAGGCTCACCTGCCCAGGTCAACCGGGCAAGATGCCCAGTGAATCCTCACCATCCATCTTCATCTACTTTCTACCACATTGCTTTTTCAATTCATTTTACCACATCTCATTGTATCACACTGCATCCTATACTCTCACAAACACTTAGATGGGAAACAAGGTCTCGGCCGTGCACGGTGTCAAGTCTGACCACTTTTATGACCAAGGAAACGCAGTTAACGAGATCTGGGTGGGAGACGTTGAAGTGATCTCGCGTTTGCCGTTCGGTGACTCCGACCTCGAGCAAGCCGGCTGGCCCCCGGGAGACTTCCCAAAGATCCCCTGGCATCATTTCATCATTCCCATGCACAAGCGCGACGAAGCCAGCAATATGACAGCGAGTCTTCCCTCGTGGGCTGATGCGACTTGCCCGGACCCGCTACCAGAGCATGGTTACCTGGGCATGTACACAGGCATCTCCTCACCTGCTGCATATTTTATCGGGGACTTTTTCCTTCTCCTCGCTCTCGTCATGTACCGGTGTTTTCTTAGCATGGTCAGCAATGCTTTCTTCGACTGGCAATATCTACGGGGGGCATCACACCTCTACCCGGACCCGGCTGCGATCAGGCGCACGGCTAAGCATAACCTTTGGACCGACCTCGGCAAAGCATTCACTGTGGTTGCTCTTTCCATTCTCTGCTTGGTGCTGGGCGCGCCTGCTCTCGATGCTGCCGCAAGGACAATGAACGCGGCCTCATTCGTTCTGTCAAGTGCGGTCGGAGGCGGTCTCGGTGCTCTCATCAGCGTCGTCGTAATACCTTTACTCTTTCTGTGGTGGACGAGAAAGCCACATCCTGTGACGACCGTATGTTCGAGAGCTGAAGATCCCAACCCAGTTTCGTGAGAGGAAAGTTGAAGAAGGGGGGTTGGTGCTGAAGAAATCGTCTTTGTTTGTCTTATTTCGAGTGTCATTGCTCGTCATGTTTTATGTCACATTATTGGTGTATAATTATCTCCGATGTGGTGCCACACAGGATGAACAGAAGGAAGAGTGGAGAAGGAAGAGTGGAGGAGTTCTCTTTTTTGTCGTTTGCTGTCTTCAGGATTTAGTGAATAAATCGCGCCACAGCTCTTTCATACCATATCCCTTTGACTGATCTTCTTCGTGAACTCGTACGGACTGCGCCATGCCCAGTGACCCGAACTTGCCGGAAGAAACCGGCGGAACAATTGATGACGGACGCGCTCGCTCTGTCGCTCGGCGTTTAATCTCCTCTGCTAGCTCAGGCGCTACCGCGGCATAACATGCGTTGAGCTCTCGATCAAGATTGATATATGGTTTGTGGGCAGAGGGTGGGGCTTGGAGGTTGTATGAGCGCGTGAGAGTGTTGATTTGTTTCACGGCGAGTTCGTGATAAGAACGCTCGATTGCGAGGTAGTCGGGGTCCCGTAATGGTGGAAGATGGGCTAGATCTTCTGTTTCCTCGCTGTCATTCTTAATAGCAGGTGATCCTTGTGATGTCTCTGACTTGGATGTATCTTCTCCAAACGAAGCCTCCAACTTTGCTCTGTCTGCCAGCCGGGCCTCAGCTGCAGCATATGCTTTTGCCCGCTTCATTTGTACGTCCAAGGACCCACCCTTGCTCGCAATCAACATCGCAGCATGTCTCCTCCAATCCGCCCGAAGACGTTCGCGGAACCGACTGAGTTCCGAACCAAGCTGCTGTTGCTTCTCGATCCACGGCGGCACAATTTCCTGCTGTTGGATGATCTTATTCATGAAATATTCGGTTGTATCAATGAAGGCGTTGCTTGCATTGTGATCTGTCTTGGTGTTCACACCTTTCCCACGGCGTATCTTCTTGAATTGTCCACGCGCAATCGCATCTTCGATTCGCTCATTTGCCAGTGACGAAAGACCCGAAATCGAGATTGGCATGGAATGCGCCCCGGGTGTTAACTGCTCCCTCATCTCACGGCGCATATCCTCACGCTCTTCTTCGGAAAATCCAGGAGCCCGACTTAGTGTGTAGGTAGAAGTACGTTCTTTCGCTTCGGCAAGTCGTTCTCCGCGGGACTTTTTGGGCTTCGGGGGGGATTCTGAGGTTCACGGGATCGGGGATCTTGTAAGGCATTCGGATCGGTTTGCTAGCGTCATCTAGCATGCGCAGAGTTGTATCCTCGACGCGCTCTGTTCCTGTCCATTTAGGTGCGGCGGCGTTCTCTCGTGTGCCCTGACCTGCGCCAGCCTACGACAAGGGAATGTGGGTTAGTGATTGTCGGACAGTAGGACACGATAAGGATCACATACGGGCATTTCGACTATAGAATGAGCAGCAGCATACTCGCTCCTGAATGAAGAAGCAGCAATGCGCTCTGCGAGCTCATTTTTTAGTTCTTCTGAGAACCCTGCTTGCTCGATGTTGCGCTGCGCAGATCGTCCACCTTCTAGCATCGCATCTTCAGTCATCTGAGCCAGACGGCGTCCCATCGGACTATCTTTTTCTTCTTCTTTCGAATCATCTTTAACATCTTTATCCTCCGTTTTGGCCGTAGACGAGGACGATGTTTGTTTCAGGTGGCATGCTGCGGAGAACCGCCTAGCTGCGGGAGCTATCGGAGCTCTAAAGGTGCATGTTGAAGAAACACCACGAAGTTGTGTAGACAAACTGTATCTCGCGGACATGCTCAGTAAATTCACTTTCAATTTAATGAACTTGCGATATCAAAAAGAGTGTACAGGACTCGTCAATAGGGTGGCAAGCCCTCGAGGTAGACAAAGATCATGGGCCCCGGGGCGCGACAGAGATTAGTCATCCACCTCCGCGGAGTCGAAACTTCGGATTTTGTTCGTCGTCGGTCCGTCGCCGGCGCCAGTCTCTCATCGTTAATCCCGCACACGGTCGCTTCAAGGCATTTTGCCTGTTCTCGCTCAATTGATACCTCTGTTGCCAGTTTCACGACCCTAATAATTGCCCACCATGGCACCCAAAGGCTCCCTCTCCACCCGGCTCAACCCGATGCGTCTTAACACCATCAACCACCTCCGTGTTCGCCGGCCGAATCAGAACGAGCAGAACCCCTGCGTGGTAGTGATGTCGTCTATGCTTAGTATGTTTGCTCCTCGTCGGCAGCGAGCTTGTCGCTGTCAACCTCTCGTCCTGGCTTCGCATTCCGGATGTCGAATACCTTGAACCTCGAAATCGTGAGTGGGTTACTGACAATATTGCGTTGCAAACAGACTGCTGGGCTTCCGCCGGATACGGCGCAGAGGGCTGCGCTGCTCTCGAGGCTCAATTGCGGAAGTGCATGGATGCACCGGTACGTTATAATCCACCGCCGTTCTTTTCATATTGTCGACATTTCTAACCAGTCACTCCCACATATAGAAATCCAAGGAGCAGAAGAAGAACACCGTCAACTACCACCTCATGAGAATGTACCCCAAGGTTGTTGGCCCGCGGAAGAAGGATGGTGTTCTCGGTTAAAATGTTCTTTGCACTGGATTGTTATTTTCTATCCGGACTTGGCAGCAGAAGCGAGTTGTCCACCTGGAGTTTTGGATTTCTTTTTGATACAATATTTACGCGAATTCTCTGGCCCTTATCACCTGCTGATTCGGTCCGCTTATTTTGCATCAGAGGCTATGGGAGTTGGCTTTTCATATGTACAGTATACAACTATGTGGGATGTGGAATCACCTGTCAGAACAATTGATTAACTCTTATTTCATTACACATGCATAGATGAGCCACCTGGCAGGATATCCTTCTCGGCGACTATCCTCATGGATACTGTATGAGCGAGCGGGAAGCTAGTGTCTCGTTCTTTTCGCTTATCCTTTCAGCGGCAATACTGACACTTTTGGTGATCAAATTAATTCTACTCTGAGTTCATACTGTAGCAATAGCTGCGCATGCAAATTCCCCTCCCATGACATCTCAGACAGACTCAAACTTGAGTATCAGTTTATCGCCTGTCGGTTTCACAGTGTAAGCATCGATAGCCTCGATGTTGTCATCGTTGACAATGGTGGTGCGGAAATTAGTGTAAATCGCAGCCACGGCCAATTTCATCTCTGTCAAACGGTAATCAGCATGACTCAATGATTGCGATTCTTCAATTCATACCTTGCAGTGCCAGATTGCTTCCCACACACATACGTCCTCCACTCCCAAACGCCCAGAACCACCGGCGTTTCTCTTCCAGATTAGCCGGCGAATTCTCAGCTTCCAGCCAACGCTTCGGCTGCCAGGTTTCTGGCTCCGGGAATACCTCCGGGTTACGGTGCAGTGAATATGCTTGCGCATTCACCCTTGTGTTAGGTGGGATATCTGCATACCCAGCCAGAGTGCACGACGGAGATGGCGTTACGCGAGGCTGAATGCCAGGGATTGGAGCATGAAGTCTCAAGGTCTCCGTCACGATCGCTTCCAACAGCGGCAGGTTATCAATTGACTTGGCCGGTGGTAGATCGGCTGTCTTTGGGTACGAAATCGGGGGATCCAGAGTGAGTAGCTCCTCTCGGAGCTTGTTCTGCACTTCTGGGTGTCGGGATAGTTGCCAGAACAGATATGTGAGGCCAACAGCACTGGTTTCAAAGCCGGCAGTCAGCTGGTCGTACATTTCGCAAGCAATATCGAGTCGCTGCTGGGCCTTGTCTGGCTCTGATTCTCCGTTCTTCGCGGAATGCTTATCCAGAGACTGTTTCAACTGCTTGTAAACAGTTGGCTCGACGCCTGGCTGGGTCGATGATAGTATCTGCTCTGCCCTATCGCATAGGTCCAGAGCCCAAGAATCAAGCATTGCATTGGCCTCGTCGCAGTATTTAGGTACTACACGAAGACCGATCCGTCTCAGCCATCCATCCAAATATGGAACCTCCTGGGCATAAAACTCGAACGGCTTCCGGCACATGTAAAGGTGAAGCCAGTGCTTGCGGACCGAATTGTCTTGCAGGTAATTAGTGCCATTCTGCAAACCGAATAGATAGGAGGAGACGAAGTCCATTGTCAGTCCCTGATTTAGATCATGCACATCGAGGGATTTGCCAGACATTGCCGCTTCCTGAAGAATCGGCAGCAGTCGGTCAAAGATGACGGTATTTGAGACTACCCGCATATGAGGGGATGTCTGCAGAGTCGATTTCGAGTATATGTTGGACAACATCCTTTTCCGGGTTGAATGTGTCTTGCTTCCTGTCATGGTGAACATGCTCACTGTCCTGTTTCTCACGGTGAGCTACGTACGTTGGACTACTGTGAATCAGTGTCCATACTAACCCAAATGAAGCGAAGACTCGGGGATACCAGTCATGCTTCTCAAATCCGCCGGCATAAACTGACTTAATTCCTCCCTCGACACAGTTGATCGAGATCTCCGACGGTCCTAACCTAACGATAGGACCGAGTCTCTCGTGCGCGGCCTGGATGGTCCTGTTATTTCGGCTCGTGAATCGCCTCCATAGCATCCATATCGGGGAGACGGGAGCACTCCAGTGTGCGTTGGGGATCTTCGACAGCGGGGAGAGAAACGCTGGATAAATTAACACCCTGTAGAAGATAAGACCAGCAAAAAGTGCTACCGCCAGGGCAGTGATCGAATACGCCATTGTGAACTCCGAGATGGTTGTGTTTGCCGTCCACTAAGGTGGATAACTGGGACAACCTAGATGCTTCGCAGATATAAGGAAAGCGGCTTGTGAGCCCCTCTGGACCTCGGGGCTGTACGGAGTATACAATGGAGATTGCCGACACCGCTATGCCACTAGCTGCTAGACCAGCCAGCACCCATCCGTGTATTGCAGGTGGTGCCGAGTGTGGTCCCTAATTGCAAGATTAACCTATAGGCCCCATACCGTTGAATTCCACTCACTCTGATTCGTTTTACCTTTGCCGACGGCGAACAGTTAGGTAATGGAATTACCCCAAAGATCGTCTCCAGATGGTCAATACGAGCTACATGTGCATAGCTACATGCAGGTTTGATAGGGAAACTTCTCCAACTCGGGACACCGCCCCGACATTACTTCCCCGCGAATGCGATAAGGCGATAAGAGCTAAATGCCTGGTTTTTCAGGCGTTGCTGGAAACTTGCCTGGCTTTAGACGAAGCCATCTATATTTTGAAGCTCTTCCCACTATGAATCCAGGCGCCGATGGCATTCTCACCGTCTAAATCTCCCGGTTTTGAAGCATTCTTTTTGCACAAATCCTGGAATTAAAGCTATTCCCACCATCCAAACCCCCTTTGTCGATCTAGGAATATGTATGGTAGAAAGTAGCTTCAATATCATCAAATGCATATATTTTTACAGTTGGAATAGTTAGGTTTTCCTAATATGGAGATTTGTATAGTAGGAATAGCCTCGATGCCTAGAATAGGACGAACCTTATCAGTCCTTCACTCTCTCGTCATCCTGTATTCATCACCTCCCCCAACAATTGATCTACTCGAACATGCCTCCCACCGAAAGTCCAACCCCGTCGCCTGTGAGTATGCATATGTTATCATTGGAGCTAATCATATCACTGATACAACCTCACACCGCGCAATCTCCTAAGCATGCCTCGCCCCTCAGGCTACAGGCGAACAGCGGTGCCCTACCACCACTGAGTATACCTACTTCCTTGTTTAATTCAAGTCACTAAGATTAGGTAGTTTACCGTCCCCGCGGGCTGGACCACCGAGCTATCAAGACCTGAGATCCGCTGCGAGTGGTAAGGAAATGGATCGCTAGGTCAGACTATTTGCCCGACGCTATGGTCTTGGACCACGATCCCGACCTCGAGCTGGCCTCCATCGACACTGTTCTGCATAGTGTTCATGTCTAGATTTGTGTTTTCTCATCATCGTCCTGACAGAACTTTATCTGGTTTCCAAACGGGTCGATGACGCCCATTTCCTGCGATCCCGCCGCCGGACCCTCTTCAATTCCTGGCCTCATGTATCGATATCCTTTGGCACTTAGCTCGCGATGATACTCCACGATTCCCCTCATCATTATCCGGACCTGCACACCGGGGCTGCCATCCCCGTGATGCTCACTTAGGTGAAGGATCAGGTTTCCCCTAGAAATCTGCCGATATAGAGGCGCGTTTTCATCGAACCGATGATCCCAGTCGACCCTGAAGCCGAGATATTCGAGATAGAACTCGTCCGCCTTGGTGATGTCAAAGATGCGGAGGATCGGGACGACTGATTGGAAATCGATGGCCATGATGCCCGGAAAAATCTATTAATATAGACTAGCGCGCCCTGGCAATTAGGGTTCGAGAACTAATCGAAGAGTCTAGGTGGTGACATCAGTTACGGGACGTACTGTAGCGTATCCTTACTATAGTCGAGAAACTGAGTAAATCGGGTCTAAGAGATAGTGAAACACATGTATATATGAAGGACTTGGACGAAATTGCGGAGGAGCGCAGGTTTATTGGAATGAATGCCAGGGTTTAGAAGTGAGCGGGAGCGGGGTGGAGAGGGCATCCATGGATGACCTCGGGAGCCTCCAGGCAGATAGCCCGGAAATAAGGCGGGAGTGCGCAGGTGGCTGTTGCACAACCAGATTTGAGGTCTCATTTCTTCGTGCTGCTGGCATTAAACATTTCTCTTTTGGATACTCATATCGTCCGCGTTGTGAGTGCTACTCGTGAAATCACTTGGACTTGGACTCACCAGGGCAGGGTACTCTCTGGTTTAAGCTCCCCGAATCCCCCTTCGCCATTCCCCCAACCTTCATATCCCTCTTTTCTCTTTTCGGAGTTGGAAATTGATATTCATTCTATTATAGTCTTGTTACTCTATATTGGAAAGGGTCTGCTTAACTGCTTTTTTAGCGTGAGAAAAGAGCCCTCTGGAGTCCTAGCGAGCCCATGTGCTTACGTCATAAGGCAACTGGCGCCCACATGGGGCGATTTGTGTACGAAATTGCTGCCTTGGAACATATTGTGTGAACAAATGAACATAGCACAATCGACAACTGCAGAATAGTATATAGGTTGGACCGCTAATCTGCTTGTTGTTGAACATATGGGGCTCTTTCTGTAGGATTTCCCTTTCCAGCTCAGTGAACAGCATCAAAACACACATGAAAGTGGCGGAAAACAAAGAATGATGGCGATAGTCTGAAAGCCCGAAACGATTGTTCTTTTCACATCCCTGTCAAATCAGGCTTTTGCTTTCAAGATGCTTTACGAGCTTCCATCGGAGATCATATATCAAATCGCGACATTTCTCCCAACTGCCAATGCATTAGCCCACTTGGCCCAGACATGTCGCCGATTACACAACATTATCACGGCTGAAAATTCCCGCATCTTCCGAGCGTTTGTTAGAAGCAGATTTCCATCTATCGAAACACCGCCATTCTGGAAAGATGCAGCACAAGCGTTGACATCCCGGTCCCGGGCCTTGGACAGAAAAGCCATCATCGGACGATTTATCGTACCGCCTGAAACTATAACTAAAATCGGTTCTCACGAGGTGACTCGTCGAGACAACCCGACTCTCGGGTACAGGCCTTCAATTGATTCTTACGAGATCTGGAATGGCCAGCGTTGGGCTGATAGGAAGGAGGTGCTTGCCTGGGGCGCTGCCAACCAGCTTGTGATGAGGATCAAGCAAACCGGTGCTCGCTCACAAGAAGACTGGCTTGTGTTCAATGATATTGATCATATTAGCAGCTATGATGACATTTGTTCTCTGCATCTTTTGTCCTCTGGAAACCAATACGTCAACGATACCAGCGTGGAGCATCTGATCTTTGGTCGAGTTCGAGGTGATATCGCTCACCTTGCGATCTCTCCTAATGAAGCAAAATTTGAGTACAAGCAGAAGTTCTTGGCGTATGGACTCAAACTCGATAAAACAGATTTGAGCAGTGACACAGACTCTACTTTGGCTGCTCATTTTGAAAATGGATCCATCGCTTTCTACCATACCCAGACCGACGAAGAAGAAATCGAGCCATTCACATGGCTTCTACCGGAAAGCTCGTCACGAACCAACTACTCGAAATTGCTATCCTCATCACTAGTGGCAGTAGGGACTGGGGACGTGGAAAATTCCTTGTCTATCTCGAAAATCACAGCAGACGGTATCTCTGCATACCGAAAAATCGGAATCGGTTCTTTAGACACCGACCCTGCAAGCCTCAAATCGCAGGTTAATATCGGCGCAATTGAACCCCTCAATAACCACAACCTGGCAACCTCCCCGGGCGAAGTCTTTCTAACCGCCTGGGACGACTACACCGTCAGACTCCACGACCTGCGCTCCCCAAGACCCTACGAAGTCTCCTACAGAGACGCCACAGACCTGAACCCCATCTACAGCCTCCACTCCTTCGGCCATGAGCGCTTCCTAGCCGGAGCCGGCGGCGAAGCCGTGGTCAAGATCTTCGACCTGCGCATGTGCAACACGTACAGTTACCTCGACGCACAGGTACCCGCCTCACAATCGCAGAGCACACAATCGACAGCAAATACCAACGCAGACACCAGACCCAAGACGGAAGCAAAGTCCCGTTCTAAAAAGGGCTTTTCGATATTCCTCTCCCACAGACCACCCCCTACATTCCCCCAACAAACCCCCGTCCCAGCCCGCAACCGCCAAAGAGGTCCCTACCGAGGCCCCATCTACACTATGTCCTCGCCCTCGCCCTCCTCTCCAACCGTATACACCGGCATCGTGGACGGTGTCGTCCAGCTCGACTTTGCGTCTACGGATGACCTAACCGGTCCGCAGAAAGAGTGGTACGAATATAATCTGGACCTGGGCGTGAATACGGGTTCGGGGGTTTTACCGCGCTGGAACTCTGAGGCCTTCAATCTGGCTGGGTATGAGCGTCCAGATGAGGATGACTTCGCCACTACTTCTAAGCTGAGGAATCAGCGCGCGTTTGCGGATATTGAGCCTGCGGATGCGGCTCGTGATACGCATACGGGTTGGGATTGTAGGTGGGAGAGCTTGGAGGAGCCTGGGGCTTGGAGGAGGCGAGATTGGTAGGTCCGGATTTTGACTTCTCTGTTTTGTACATTACTATTCTTAATAGAGATTGATCGGGCTAGAAGGGGTCTGCGTGGGTATGCTACGTCCTTGACCTCTTTCTTACTGCATGGATGATTGCAAATACTGGGGAGTTTGTTGAGACAGATCCCAAACTTTTGATTGATGTAAGCTAATGAGCAAAAAAAAAAATTCTATGGCAAATCAGGGGTCCAACGACCTTGTCCATAGCTCCGTGTACGCCTTGCTGAGTGAAATTGGTAAAGTATGATGCGGGATATGAGAGCCCCTATCTCTCCGAATTCATCTATTGCAGCGAACCTAAGTCGTACTGCAAACCTTGGAAGTTGCAGCAACACAAAGATAGCGATTCTTCCCTTCGGCAAAGCGACATCCAAGACAAAAAGCCCGGGTTTGGTGGCAACTTTTTTTTATTAGATGCTGACGATAGCCTGATATTATGGACTAGCGAATACGTTTGTGTCGCGAAAGCAAGAGTCGTCGTTTAGTCCTCGAACTTGAAAGAGGTCGTGGCGGGGCCAATGTCGATGGGACCGCCGCGGTAGGAGCCGCGCTTCTTCTTGTTCTTTTCCTTGGTGAATCCCTTGCCGCGAGTCACAGACAGGTCCTTCCAGGCGCGCTCTGCGTAGGCGTACGACATGTAGTCGTTCGAGGGGTGGTCATGAGGCAGCTCGCTCAGGAGAGCGAGAGGGGTAGGGCGAGCTCCGACGTGCTTCTTCTTGGCAGGTCCGTTGCCAGGAGCGGGGCTGGCGCTCGAGGAGGTGGTCTGCACAGCTTCCACCGCCTTGTTGGCCGGCTTGGTCTCGGTCTCGGGAGAATTGGCGAGGGTTTTGCTCCCGGATGAGGAAGAAGACTCCGAATCAGAAGAGGAATCGGAGGACTCGGGGAGAGGAGTCTTCTTTGCCGTCTTCAGGGCCTTCTTGGATTCCTTCTCAGACTCGGACTCGGACTCGGAAGAAGAGTCGGAGGAAGAGGAGGAGTCGGAAGAGGAGTCGGAAGAAGAGTCAGAGGAGGAATCGGAGGACGAATCAGACGAAGAAGAGCTCGAAGAGGAAGACGAAGAGGAGCTCGACGAGGAATCGGAGTCAGAGCTAGAAGAATCCGAAGACGAGGACGAAGACTCGGATGAGGACGAAGAGGAAGATGCCTCCTTGGGGGTGGCGGAGGTCTTGGCTTTCTTAGCCTTAGGGCTGTCGTCTTCGGACGAAGAGGACGAGTCAGAGTCGGAGGAGCTGCTAGACTCGCTGCTAGACTCGGCCTTGCGCTTCACACCGGCAGACTTCTTGGCCGAGGCAGGGGTGGGAGCCGCAGGAGACTTATCATCATCCTCATCATCCGCATCGCTGTCAGAGCTGGAAGAAGAAGACGAAGAGGGGGAGGACGAGCGAGTGGCCTCGCCCATCTCAACATCCGAGTCGCTACCGGAGCTGCTGCTTGAGCTGGAAGAAGAACTGGGGCTAGCAGACTTCTTCACGCTGGATCCCTGCTCGGATGCTTGGAAGAGTCCCAAGAGAGATGGGACATTTTTCGCATCGCTCTTCTTGCCCGACTTTGCAACTTCCTTGGTGAAGGCGGTGCTAGTCTCGGGGAAGTTGTCCGACAAGAAAGCCGCGACTGAGGCGATCAGCTGAGGGGGGATGGCCTTGGTGGTCTTGGAAGACTCGGTCTGTGAAATTAGGGCATTGTCAGTCTCATCGTCACGCTGGTCTGTTTGTAGATCATGCCAATCGACATATCAATCGAAAGTAAATGAAGCGTACCTTCTTGACCGAAGTCTTCTTGCTAGAAACCTTTGCCATAGCGACTGGACGGTTCGTTTCGACGGTAGCGAAAGGAAGAGAACCCGGGGCAAGAAGAGGCTATTTAGAAATAATCTGCCAGGAACCAGAAGAGAAAGAGAAAAAAAAAAGTATATAAAAGGCGGTAAGCCGTCAGGTTCACGGTGATTGGCGAAGATTGGTGAGCGTTGATTAGTGGGGATAGGCGGTGGTTAGCGCGCAGCTGTTTTGGCTTCCTTAGCCTCCAATTGTCTGATTGGCTATTCCTTCTCACCGCCCTCGCCTGAAGCTTCCAAGGTTATTCATCCTCACGGTGATCACAGCTACCTAGGATAGTGGGGGACATGATTGACTAGAGAATTCGAGCGCTATAATGTAGAAATTTGGATATATGGCGCATTAACAATTTCCATCCCACATGCATCTAGGCGCCAAGATTGGAGCCTGGACCTGAAGGACCATGGGGCCATGGGATGGATGACTAACATTTTGCTGGCAATTAAAAGCCAATAGGATCAAAGTCATGGATGGTATGCACTGCGAGAACACAGGGCGAGTATGTCTGTACACCTAAAATCAAGCAAGAAAGTAAGACTCCAGTGAGTAGCTGCCGTAGAAAATCTGCTCTCAATTCAATGCTAATCTCTGACATTCCACACGTTTGTTTACAGCTGGGCAACCCCGGATCAATTCAATACTCCGCTCCAAGCTCTCCGCCTTCCCAAGGTTCCACCCGCGAGACACATTGATGAGCTAATTCGAACTTCAGCGCTGGCCACTTGCATTACTTTGGGCCACAACGTGTACTGCTTTATACCTCGTCGTATTCGCCGGCTCGCAAACGCATTGTCCCTCAACGGATTTCAATTTCTTCCGCGCGTGGTGCGTAGTGGCGTCGCCCGATCCCGACCATCCCGACCATGTCCCCTTGATCTCGCGGCTACCCACACTTGAGCTCTGTGTCCCTCGATACCATGATGAATGGCAGGGACCGTCCCCGTGGGCCTTTGCCAGGGCCGCTACCAAATCGTGGAGATATGCAGTCTGATTCGGGCTCTAGCCCAAGCACCATGACAAGAGGGGCCGCTTTTGAGGATGAGAAGAAGCGGATCATTCATAGTTGTTTCGCAAAAAAGGATGAAGAAGGTCTCTGTACGTACATGGTCAACATATTTCCTCAGATTTTCCCTCCCCCCGATTTCAGGCAATAGTGGTGGGGTTGGCAACACATTGCGAAAGTGACGTACATGGCCTAGATGGGATCTTGCTTCGTTCCAATATTTTGCCCGTGATCTCTGCTAACCCCCTCTTTTGTTTCCAGTGCTCGAGTCTTATATAACGCATGTCCGCATCACCGAGGATGCAGCGCACCCCTCTAGCCCCTCCCCGCCAAATGGGCCACCGGAGAACAAGAAACCCCGTATCATTATCATAGCGGTTCGGAAGTCAGGCAGAGTCCGCATACACAAAGCTCGAGAGAACAATGAAGGAACCTTCTCCATTGGAAAAACTTGGATGCTCGACGATTTAAGCGCAATTCAATCATTTGGTTCCATTGTGCCGAGAACACCAGGAGAGCAGCAACAAAAAGAATGGGCGGGCAATGTAGGATTCACGGTCACAATCGGAAAACCATACTACTGGCATGCCAGGACTTCTAAGGAAAAGGAGTTCTTCATCGGGAGCTTGGTCAAGATTTACAAGAAATACACCAATGGAAAAGTCCCCAACCTCATTGGTTTTGACGACAAGGAGCGACAAATGCTGGCAAGACATGGACAATCGGGACAACAAGGGCAGCCAGCACAACCATCACAACCAGGTGGCCCTTCAAATGGACCACCGTCAAGGGGACCCGGTCCGAAGCCTTCAACATCGGACAGCCCGGTGCCTCCCTCGCTACAATCGTCCTACAGAGGCCGTGATCCCAGTCGCGATGGGCCCCGGGAAGTCAAAAGAAAGCCCTCCGAAGACCCAGCACTTCGTACTCAAAAGAGCCGTGAGCAGATGTCTCGGCCATCCACCGGTTCTCGGCCATCTACAGGACAAGGCAGACCAGCACCATCTCCCTTTGATCTACATAAATCTCAACCTCAGTCGCTTCTTTCTGGGCCACCCCTGGACCAGCAACCGCCGCCACGCGCAACCGAGCGTAGCGCAGCAAATGCGAAACCGCAGAGTTCACAATCAGAGCCGAGGGGAACAGATAATTTGACTCCTGCAGCCCAATCCAGCAGCTATGCTGATATTCCAGAGTCACTCCGCCCATCTTCTGCTCGCAGCCAAGATCGCGGGACCAGACCCCCGCCTCTTGCTACCCAGCCAGCCCCAAACAAGACACCGGACTTCATGCGCAGCAATGACGCACTCCGTCCTACAACCTCTGGCTCTTCCAATAATGAGAGTAAGGACACGGCCCCACGTCCCACGCCCAGCTTTGGGCCAAAGTCGCCCCAGCGTGCTAGTGGGGAGAAGGCATTCTCGTTCAATCAGACCTCTCTGCCTCAAGAGAAAAGTACAGATAGCTTGTCACCTGGAGCTCCTGCACAGCCCCGGGAACCGTCTTCGTCACCGGCAATTGAGGGACTGGCTGCAGAACCTGCTGCTATTATGTCTGCGAATCTGCCCTCCGCAGAGCCTATTGAGCCTTCCAATGAAAAGTCCAATACGCCTGTCGAAACTGTTCCTGCTGCGGACTCGCCATCTCAAGCTTCCCCAGAGCAAGTTGAAGAAACCGGCGAATTCGAGCCGCATCGCCCGGGGCTCGGTCCTATGATCAAGAAAAAGGACGGCAAAGATATTGCTGGCGCCTGGAAAAAGGCTGCAAATGCTTATGCTGGTTTCAAGCCCAGAGCTGGTGGGGCTGGTGAGCGACTGCTGGCAGCCGCGAAGAAGTCACAGGTCGATGTCACGGGCCCTGATGGAATCACCAGCGTTGTTCCGGCGCCGTCCCTTACCCGGTCGGCAACTGATCCCCCTCAGAGTCCAGTGGCAACAAAGTCGGAACAAGATCTCCAACTCCCTGCGCCCGCTGCAGGGCCGGAGACACCAACCGTCGAGGTTACAGAGCCAGCACCGGAGGAGATCGCGGTGGCCCCTGTCCAAACTCCTGAGGTCTCACGGGAGAACCTCTCTGATGTTGTGATAAAGGTTGAAGATCGTTCAAGATCGCCATCTCCGGCAACTCAAGGACGTCGTCGTAGACGCCGTGAAGACCACACTATGAAATATTGCCAGGCCCTTGGGATCGATCCCAGCGTTCTCGACGGACGTGGTATTGAGTTTGATGACATCCTCACAGATCTAGGCTGGAACGGACGGTTGGCCGATGAACAGAAGATTGAGGATTTGGAAGCAGATGTTCGCCGTGAAATTGGCCGTGTCGAGGCCACCAGCTGGCTTGGCAACCTTGAACAACAGGAAGGAAAGGTGGAACAACTTGCGAGCTTGATTGACAGAACGATCGAAGAGTGCGACGAGCTGGATGGTCTTTTGACCCTTTATTCTCATGAACTGAACGTAAGTTTCAAGATCACGGAATCAGGATTGATCTCCCGTCGGCTAACGAGACTACATTACAGACTCTTCACGAGGATGTCGCCTATATTGAGGCTCAAGGTCAAGGTTTGCAGGTACAAACAGCGAATCAGAAGCTCCTGCAAAGCGAACTGCAAACCCTTTTGAAGACACTTTCAATATCTTCATCCGAACTGGGGCCCCTCAAAGAGGCCTCCTTGAGCAACCCCGATGGGTTGAAGGATACTGAAAGCGCTTTGGCGACGTTGTACAAGGCCATGCTCACTATCGACTCTGACATTGGACAAAACAAGAAACGCCAAGTCGATGCTAGTGTCGGTGTGTATGCTGATACAGAGATCGGCCAGATGCGTGCGATCAAGCAAAAGAAGGAAGAGTATCGCTCTACTGCAACCATGTTCCTCAACCGACTGCAGCAGTTCATGGCCCTTGCCTTCAAAATGGCAGAACAAAAACGCGTTGATTGGACCAACGGGGGTGCTAAGGATCCCATGAAATTAGATAGTGCCGCACGAGGGCACTTCCGTCAAGAGGTCTGGCGGTATAATGCCCTGATGCTATTCGCTAAGGAAGTTAGCATGGCAGAATGGCATAGCCTTGTCGGTCTCTATGAGCAGCAGTCCAAGCCTTCGTACCAGGGCGACTTCCGCGACAATAATCTGGCTTGGAAGAAGACTGCGCGCAAACCAACGGGAGATGAGCAAGAACTCCTCTTCACACACCAAGAGAAAGAGAAAGAAGCCGAGGGTCTCACCATGGCTGCACGAAAACTGACCGTGCGACGAGGCAAGACGGTACGGGCTGCCGCTGGACTTCGACTGGCTTCAGGCAGCGGGAAGAAGGAAGGAAAGTCTGAGCCGTCTGAGGCGTTCTCTGGGACGCTGCGGGAGACACTGAATATGATGGCTCAGGAGCAAAACTTCATTGTTCAATTCTTCCATCTCGATTCTCTTGCCAGCGCCGATTTTTCCGACTTAGTGTCTGCTACTATTCCAGAAAATCGCTCTTGTCCCGATTTCTCTGCCAACCAGCCGCATGATCCTGATCGGGGGATGGCAAAGAGAGTCGAACAGATTATGGATGAGATCTACTCATTCTGGCCGAATGACATGCAGAGCATGGTGGACTGGGCCATGCAAGCTGATCCTCTTCAAGGAATCGGCATTCTCTATGCGTTGGAGACTGCCATGAATGAGTTTGACGACACGAACCAAGAGTTCATTCTTCATGCACTCCAGAAAATTCATTCCCGCCTGATGGGACTGTTCAACCGATTTGTAGATGAACAAATCCGAGGCATTGAGGACACCAAAGTCAAGGTGAACAAGCGGAAGGGAGTAATTTCCTTCATGCGGGTGTTCCCCAACTTCTCCAATGCGGTGGAAAGCATGCTGTCATCCCCGTCCGGCGCCTTCTGTGACATTCGTGTTAGCGTCAATGACGCGTACGACCGTATCAACCGTGCGATGTGGGAGTCACTCAAATTCATTGCCAAGGAAGCACCCGGCCAACCTCCGGGTGTCACTGCGGGTGCGGGTGATCCGGAAGACAAGGAGATTCTTAACTACCACATCCTCCTCATTGAGAACATGAACCACTACATCGAAGAAGTAGATGTGCACAACATCCCTGCACTTGAACGCTGGGCCGATCGGGCCCACCAAGTCTTCCAAGAGCACATGAAGCTCTACCTCGACGCGGTCATTCACCGCCCATTGGGCAAGTTGATTGATTTCGTGCAGTCGATTGACAACCTTCTTGCTGCGGGCGGTAACCCGACCGATATTGCAGCCCGCGCCAGCCACTCCCGCATGGTGGCGAAGAAGGTCCTCGCCTCCTATGACAACAAGGAAATCCGCCGTGGCATCGAAATGCTCAAGAAGCGTGTCGAGAAGCACTTTGGTGACGCCGACGACCCTGGTCTTAGCCGCAGCCTTGTTGTCAAGGTGCTTCGGAGTGCGAGAACCGTTATGAGAATACGTATGACCGCACCCGGAAGATTATTGAAGATGTCTACGAGGGTCAATTGGAGCTGGATTGGCGCAAGGAAGAGACCCTTAGCATGTTCCGGAAATGAGATGTACTTCATATTGAAAGATAATCCTATTCCCCTTCGTTTCGTTTATGCATTTTTTTCTTATGTATTCTCTTCTATAACTTCCAAGCCATGCCCGGCAAGCCATGCCCTCTCACCGGGCATTGACATCAACCCATCAACCCAATCGACGCACAAGGCATATTCCAACATCCACCCTTGTGCGTATCCCACGTCCACTCACAATCATTGATAAGCTCTTGAGATTCACTCTCGGATTGACAGTATACTGCCAATCGCAGCCATTGTAGATATGGAAGATCATCTTGTTGGTGGGATTCTACCGCGTGAACTCGGCCTTGCTGCCACAAGGGATCACTTGGCCCGCCCATTCGTCGCAGGCATTGCTGCTGCCGCTCCAGGCCGGGCCACAGCCACCGATGGCAGAAACACTGCTTGCTTGGGTCAGGGCTGTATTAACCGCAGCCCCCGCCGGTGCTCTTACTACCGCATCCATTTCACAACATCCTCCTGTCCACGGTGGATAGCTAGCCACAGCGGTGTACTCATGCGGCAGTTGTGATAAGGATCGCATCCTTTATATGCGGACATCTTGCCAATGTTAGGTTTACCATGCTCAACTGCAAGCGAAAGAGCTGTAGACCCGTCGTCGCCTTTAGTATCGCCATTGACAGATTCCTATTCGATGAGAATCCTAACACATCCTCGCCGCCATTTGTCGAGGCCCATTTTCTAGTGTTATTCCCCGGTTTGAGTTAGATTCAAGCTTGATCCTAGCACCTTAGTTAATACTCCTACCACTTTAGCCTAACCATACGCTGCCGCGTACAATAGTGGCGTCTAGGCACGTCTATCCTCCGAATTGATATAGCTATTTATAGTAGTATAGGATAATAGAGTTTGCCTAAAGAGCTTTAGGGGGCGAAATTGGATACCGTTCGGCATATCAGGGTCGATCCCGTGTTGCTTAAGAAGCAACTTGACAAGGTCTGTGTTACCCTCTCTAGCCGGTGCTATAAGCTGGGTCTCCAAGTGTTTGTTTGATTGATATCTAGTCTGGTACTTAGTAGGAACCGAACTTATACTTAGATTCCTACGGTTGTGGCTATGTGGAGAGAGGTGTCGCTATCGTAGTTGGTTGTTAAAGGGTTAGCTCCATTGGTGAGGGCTCGGACAGTTAACTAGCTGTTTTTTTTTGCTGCCCAGAGAAAGGCGGATGCATTGGATCTCTTTGCATTGCGTAGAGGTAGTTCGATTTTGATATTAAAAAGGCGACTCAGCTGAGCGAACACTGAAACATCCTTTTCGCCCAAAAAGGTCAATGTTTCGTACCAGTTCTGTTTGAAGATCTGATAAGGTCATTCGATTTGCATGGTTTCACTGTCTGATGTGAAACGAAATGTGAAATGTGTCAAGGGAACTGTTCTTATATGGAGACGGGTACCCGCAGACTAGTCTCCCTATTCTCCCTATTAGTAGGGAAGGTATTTAAGCACTTTCCCATATAAAACCAGGGCTATGAGATTGAGTTCTTTTCATTGGCCATTTCGACCCACCGTTCGCTTCATGGGAGTTTCAGGGGTTTGAGGTTTTGGATATACTGTTTTTTATACGGAGTAGGTACTCCGTAGTTAAGTATGGAGGATCTATCACATTTTGTACTGTACTCAGGCAGACACGGATTATTTCAGGCGAATAGGAATGAATTCAATGTTTTGAGTATGTCAATTATTGTTTTACCAGCATATACAACATATGTCGACTGCATGTTAGGAGTATTGTAATCTTAAATATGTCCCTATTAACGGCAGAAGCAAGGTAAAGGCAGTTATCCGACCCATTTACCATTTGGCTATGTGTGGGGGGGGATCTTCGATCTTCGATTTTAATCTTCTTTTTCTCCTTTCAAGGTCTCGATATTTCCATTTCCCTTTCTTTTTCCTTTTTTTTCCCTTTTTTTCCTGACTTGTGTGTCTTTCTCTTTTTTTTTTTAATACGGTGAGTCTCTTCCCCACGCCTCCAAATGGTCTCCACCTGGGCACATGTCCAAGGGGGGCACGGATACTTTCAATTGCAACTCCAGACCTCGTTCGTGTCTTTTGTGTACAACATAGAGAACTGTCCAGGTGTCTCTGTGCTGTTTTTCTTTTCTCGCTTTCCGACAGGACGAATCCTTTGGTCCCACTTGCGCCTAATCATGTCTCTTTAGATCGTTACTTGTCGCATTCCTCGAATTCCCACATTCCTCTCGTTAATTCAACCCGGGACCTGACTCGGATCTCCCACTGCATGTGGCCTTCGATTGAAACGAACATTCCTCGAACTGATCGGCACCCCTAAAATCCTTCCCGTGGACCTTGCGATCGGAGATCCATTTGCGGGGACTGGCACGCCTTAGATCTGGTGTCTCGACCTCCAATCGCGTCGGGCAATTCACAACACAGCCATGCCCTGGCGGCCGCTGCCTCGCATCGCCTTTGCCGTGGCCATATACCCTTTCAACCCATCTTCCCCGCAGATCTACCATTGGAGCTGGGCGATGAACTCTACATAATTGAACAAGGAGGGAGGGACGGCGAATGGTGCCGAGGCTATCTGGTCGCGCCGCCTTCGTTGCTGGCCGGATTGACAAGTGCCAAAGGCCAGACTCTTGAAGCTCGTGTGTTCTCTGGTATCTTCCCGCGGAACTGCGTTGAGATTAGAGAGGTGCTGGGCGACGGCGACGGATACAAAGCACTACTAAATGCTGACCGGAAAAGCATTGATCGACTGACCTTGTCCGGCTGGGATGGAGAATACCTGTCCCGGAATAGTCTGGCTTATTCCGTCAATGACTTCCAGGCTGTTGGCGAGGTGTCTGATGTTGTCTTTGCGAAAAAGGGGAAGCCTTCCCAGATTATTATTCACAAGACCGATGGGTCAGACCAGGCAAGTCCGCGATGGCGAACGGGCTCGATTCCGCATACGCCTGTCTCCCTCGCTCCTCGCGACCCTGATGCGCCCAAGCCTGCTGCTCCCGTCCCGATGCTTAAGATCGGTGATGAAACCCCGACTTCTCTCACAGAGCCACTAGTCGATGAGATCGCATCGTGTCTGCGCGAATGGCATTCGACTAATTTGCATGAACTGCTGTTGGAACGCCGGTATGATGTGTTGGAGGAAATGTCATCCATTGTACAAGAGCTGGACTTTGCGAGACGACAATTACTACACAATGTTCTGACTGGAAAGGAGAAGGAAGCATTGCGGGACGAGACTGTCTGGAAACTTGTCAAGGCAAACAAAATGCTTAGCGGGGACGTCATTGTCCGCGATCCGGAGGGGAGAGGCCGTTTGCTAACGGGTGACGATTCTGCCATCCAATTGGCAAAGCTGCAGTCCGAGATGAGTATGCTTGAGTCCCGTCCCACCCAGACATCCGATGCCACCGCACTTCATCATTTGCTGCTGGAAATCAACGCCGTATCAGGGAATGCACCGGGGCAAGTGACCATTGGAATTCAGCTGTTTTCCCGATCAGACGCTGGTTCGCTCAGTCCATTGTCTGAGACCTTTAGCTTAGATATTCCGTCTCCTGATAAGTTCGTCAACATGAGCCAAAGCAGTAGACTGAAGACGCTGTTCACCGAATTGGCCGCAACAGACATCGGAGATGGGTCCGCGAATGGGCGGCAGCTCTATCTAGTTGCTTGGGTCCGTGCTCCAGAGTCGCGATCCACAGCTGATACCACTCCTACGTCGAGGCCATCAGTCTCGCGGGAGAGTTCAACCCCGACCAAGGCCACGGCAAACGGGGGCGTCCAACCCTCGGCCAAGGGAAGTTTGAGAACGCGGCGCAGCATGATGTGGACGCCCAAGCAACGGGGACCGAGCTTGGATCAGCCATCTAAGTCCACTACTCAAGGGCTTCCACGATCATCAAGCAGTACGTCCAGCGTCAAAGAAGCAACCTCTCAATCCGCCCCAACGAAAGAGGTCACGGCGATCCGCACTGTTGGCGTTGGGATATTGGAGATCTCGCCGATTCTTCGACAGGATAAGGACGTTGAACAGGTGATCAATATTTGGTCGCCCCGTCGAGACGGCGAAGACGGCGAAGGGCTGACGGATGGCTTTGACAAGTTGATCCGCGCCTTGCTTCCTAGTCCCACCGGCCGGTATGTGCGTGCCGACCCTGCGGCCCGTTTGCACCTCCATCTGCGCCCCTTTACCAGTTGCGATGCCGAGTTCCTGATCCGTCAGAACCCCACTATATTGCACGATGTCGTACAGACACAGCGCATTGGGTTCTCTAAGGCTCCTACGAAGCCAAGATCGGATATCTACGTGACACTCTCTCAGGCCGTGTTCCCCGTAGATGCTCTCCTGTCTCACCCGCAGGCTGGTCAAATTCCTCTGCAAACGACCACCGGACTCCACAATCTTCAACTTACTCTCGAAGTGCGTGATGCTAAGGGAGCTCGGATAGACAAGTGTGTCTTCCCTTCGTCATCCAATACTTCGAACACCGCATGGCGCACTACAATCGCCCAGCGGTGCACGCCCTGGAACCAGACAATTCGCCTGAAAATCCCCACAGAAAAAATCCCTGGCGCGCACATGGTGATGAGTGTTGCCGATGCACCAGAATTTCCCTTTGCTCTTGCCTGGATGCCCCTCTGGGACCAGCAGGCTTTCATTAGAGATGGGCGTCATTCTTTGCTGTTGCATGCTTATGACAAGCAGACATCTAGCATTGAGAACGGAAAGGGTGCTTATCTGAACCTCCCATGGAGCGCGCTCGGCAAGAATGAGTCCGCCAAAGATGAGGCCGTGACGGGCCCATTGGCCACTTTGCACCTTGAAACCCATCTTTGCAGCACAGAGTATTCCCAGGATCAAGTCATTCTGGGTCTTCTGAACTGGAAAGAGCGGCCGGTGGACGAGGTTTTGGATACCCTAAAGCGTTTACTTTTTGTTCCCGAGATCGAGATTGTCAAACAACTCAGTGGTGTCTTCGATGCGCTCTTCGGAATCCTGGTCGAGAATGCCGGCAACGAAGAATACGAAAACTTGATCTTCAATGACCTGGTCACTGTTCTGGGGATTGTTCATGATCGACGATACAACCTCGGCCCGCTGGTCGACCGCTACACCGATGAGCAGTTCAGCTTCCCATTCGTCACTCCGTGCCTTATTCGAAGCTACCTGCGCCTCTTGAACGCAGGGACAGACGGTACGCAATCTCGAAGTCTTCGCGCTGCCTTCAAGGTGGGACGCCATCTGTTGAAGTTCATCATCAAAGCCCGCGAGCAGCAAAAAGCCAAGGAGGAAGGTATTGGCATTACGACAGTGCAATCCACCTTCAACAGAGACATGCATACCATTTTCAAGTCTATGGAGACGCTGATGAAGAACTCCTCGCCGGCTTTGGTCGGCAGCAAAACACTAGTGGTTCAACATTTCCATACGTGGTTACCTGAGCTCTCCAACGTCCTGAGCAAGGACGAAATGGTTATGATAGCTTTGAGCTTCATGGATTCATGCAAGGATGTCACCGGAATGTTGATACTCTATAAGCTAGTTCTTATCCAGAACTACACCCAATTTGAGGTCTTCGCCTCTGGCGAGGAGAGACGAACCTTGATCTCCAGCTGTATTGGTTGGTTGGCTCCATACTGGGGTTCTACCTCGGGCGTCTCGGATTTGTATCGGGATCAGGTGCGATTAAGCAGCTCAATCGTGGCTCAATTGCTCAGCCAGTCTGATCCTCTGCTTTATGGGTTCATGCCAAGCATCGTCGCCTCTTACTGTGCTATCTCCACTGAGGGAGTAGACGAGACGGAATATCTGTCTTTACTCTTCAGCAAGACTTTCCCCTTCCAGATGAAAGCTGCCAAGACCCCTCAAAGCTTCGATGAGTCTCTGGTTGAACTGTCTGCGCTCATGGCTGCCATTGCCAAGATCCCGTCTCCCAATCTTCCCTCCTTGAAAGAATTGGAGCTTGCACTATTTGTTGCTCAGACCCTTGAGGCCCACAACTCCATCCTCGACTGCGAGGCTTACCCCGAGACTTGGTTTAGTATTCATGTGTACAACCACCGCGCGACTATCAAAAGTCTTGAACATATTGCAGTGTTGCTAATTGACAAACTCCTTCCGGCACCGGATGATGCCGACACCTTCGATACCAAGCTATGGGAGTCATTCTTCATGACTTTGTTGAAGGTAATTTCTAGCGATGTCCTTGCGCTCGAGACCTTCCCCGAGCAGAAGCGCCGCGCGGTCTGGAAGATCGCCGGCGATGTGCGCGAGCAGGGGCGGACCTGTTGCAGTCGACCTGGGAAGCCATTGGTTGGGAGACCACGGATGACGAGAGAGAACGCTTCAATTTGAAAAGGCTGGGCGGTTATCAGGTTCAGTATGTTCCCGGCCTAGTGCCTCCTATCATTGGTTTGTGTCTCAGTGTCCACGAGGGGCTGCGACATGTTGCTGTTCAGATACTGCAGACGATGATTCTGAGCGAATGGGATCTGAACCAGGATATCTCTATTATTGAAACGGAGATCATCTCTAGCCTAGATGCTCTATTCAAGTCCAAGCAGATGAATGAGAGTGTTAGCCAGAAGATTTTCATCGGCGAGCTGTTGGATCTGTTCGAGAGTGAGACGATTTTCGATGATCTATTGTCGAATGCTGTCAAGAGTCTTGTCGGGACAGTCGATGAACTCTTGGATCTTTTGGTGGCTTCTCAGAGTGGCGCCTCAACCCAGAGTCTGCACGCTCTGAAGCTGATGGAATACATGAAGGACATGGGTCGCGAGGATATCTTTATTCGCTACGTTCATGAACTTGCCGAGGCTCAGGCCGCAGCGGGTAACTTCACCGAAGCAGGTCTTGCCCTCCAGTTCCATGCCGACCTCTACGAATGGGATCTCAACAAGGCTATGCCGGAGCTAGTCAGACCCGCATTCCCACCTCAAAATGCATTCGAACGGAGAGAGGCTTTGTACTTCTCCATTATCCAGCACTTCGAAAATGCGATGGCCTGGGGCCCCGCGTTAGCTTGCTACAAGGAGCTCGCAGTTCACTACGAGCACACGACAATGGACTTCGCCAAGCTCTCCCGAGCCCAAAGCTCCATGGCTCGAATCTACGACTTCATCGCCAAGGGCGGCAAACAATTCCCGCGTTACTTCCGTGTGGTCTACAAGGGTCTCGGGTTCCCTCCTGGCTTGCGCGATAAGGAGTTCATCTTCGAGACGTCCCCGACAGAGCGCATGGCCTCTTTCGTGGATCGCATGCAGCGGGAACACCCTACTGCGCAGGTCATGTCTACTGGCGATATTCCTGACTACGAAGGCCAGTTCCTTCAGATCAGCGCCGTCAGCGCTTACCGCGATGTGTCTCATCCTGTCTACCAGCGCCCCAAGGTTCCGTCCTCTGTCCGCGAGCACCTGCTGATCTCGGATCCGTCTCGTTTCTCTGCCACCTCGCGACGACACACGAGCAGCTCGGATGTCCGTGAGCAATTCGTCGAAAAGCTCGTTTTCACTGTCTCGGAAGCGTTCCCGAATATCCTCCGTCGTAGTGAGATTGTTTCTGCTCAGGAGGTTTCTCTGTCGCCTCTGCAGACTGCCATTGAGCGCACGTGGCGCAAGACACAGGAGCTTCAGCTTATTGGCCGGCGTGCTGCGTCGGGCGAAGATTCTGGTTTGTCTAATCTGACTGAAGCCTTGGAATCACTCCTTGAGGCCGGGTCGTCAAACTCCAACTGTGTGGCATCGTACCGTGTATTCCTATCCGATGCGGAAATGGCAAGGAACAGGCTGCTTGAAGAAATTGATGAAGATGCTGAAGAGGTACAAGCAACGCAGCAGCCTGTGGACTCGATGGAGACTGCGCTCTCTGTTGCGCTCGTCGACCACGCCTTGGCTATCAAACACGCACTGTCTCTTTATCAGCGTCCCGCTCAGCAAGCCACCCAAGCTGAACTGCTTCGACGCTTCGAAGATGTCTTCGAGCCCGAGCTGGCTTCTCTCTTCCCAGCTCCGCTGGAGTACTCATCACCTACACCCACACAAACAGCCCGCCAATCCCCCTCCTTGAGCGACAAGCGCCGAATGGCACCTGTCCAGCGAGTTGTCAGTCCGGAACAAGACCTAAGCCGCACAATCCGAGGCAATGCCCACACCCGCAAGCGCTCCGACAGACAATCCGTTAGTCACCGGATCAGCATAATCAACCCCTTCAAGCGATCCCACGGCGCCACCAACTCCATCTTCACCATCCAGCAATCCGACAGCAAGGGCCAAATAACGGGAGATCAAGACGAAAACCTCGACGACGACACGGCCACGATCCACAGCCGCACAACTAGCCACTCCCGCGGCGGCCGAAGCGAGAAGCGCCGCAGCTTCTTCGGCGGCGACAAGACACACAAGCACGGCTCCTCGCCGTCCGTCGCCCATGACTCCCAAACCTCATTGAACACGCACAATGTCTCCCGTGACACGGCCACCCGCTCCAACGACGGCCGTAGTCGCGCTGGCTCCCAACACCGTGGCCCTACCGCCACTGGGGCAGCTACGGACCGGGCTGCGCCCGCTTCCAGTGGTGGATGGTCAACACTCCCGTCTACGCGCGATTATTCGCGGCCTGTCACACGAGAGAGTAATGCGGTGACCCTGACAACTACAAATGGCACAGCCCCGCTGTCCCCTGTTCTCAATAATAGTAATAACGGGATGCGTGACTCGGTGTTCCGTCGTTTCAGTATGCTCAAGGGTGTCGGACGCAAGAGCAGTCGGATGGATTTTAAAGCTAATGGTGCGCTGCCGGAGGAGTAATGACGACCCCCTTTTTTCCCCTTTTACTTTTTTTTGATTCTATCCTTTATACCTCTTTTTTTGTTTTGGTTTTCTTTCTGTGTTTCGACCCTCCTTTTATTTTATTTTTGTTTCATTTCTTGATGTGACTTACTACCCTGATGTATTCTTTGCCTGACCTTTTTTTTTTTTATGTGGACTGGGGTTCTCCTTTGGTGTTAAAAGACATATACCATGTGCTATATAGTTCCAATCTACTCCGTACATAATATTAGTTTACCCGACCAACAGCGCTTCTTATATGTCCAAAGTCTAAGTCGTCAGTATCCATGGATCTTCAAAACACAATTGTCCGTGCATCCAATCGTCGACTGTGGCAGTGCACGGTCTTGGCTTTGAGCTGTAGCCAATCATCATACTGAAGTAACCTGTTATGTGGGGAATCAAGGCTGGTGGGTCGTCATCTCAAAGCTCCTCTCTCCACTGACTGGGCCACACCCAACCTTGGCCACTACCCAACGCTCCACTCCTTGCTCTGCATGTTCCTAACAATCAAAGGCTGTGCTAACCTTCTGAAATTTCCCAAGTCACAGCTAAGAAAGAAATCTGGGACGTGGCTTGAACCCCCCACCGATTATCCATTCCTTAACCTCTTTGGACCCTTGGAAGCTTGGTAGAAATTATGTGTGGGTTGATATACTCCCCTTCCCCTGCTTCTCCCATTCTTCCCATCCGCTCCTTTCCGGCTTTTCACAGAAAGCCTCCTTAATTATACAATTCCGTCGATGCAGACATATAAACCTCCAATCTAACTTGAGATTATATCTAGCTCTCCCAAACTTCCGCTCCCACTTCCGAAGCCACACCTTCGGCCCACGAAGAATGACCTCTGGAAACGGCTCCCTGGACGCCAATGAGCGGACAGGGCTACTCGGCGCACACCGCGACTCCTTCGCTGGCCTCTCGCCTCACGTTCACGCCGACGAGCATGGCGGCCACCACCACCCCAACGATACCCGCGTGTGGACGCACTGGCCGATGCACGTCGTCCACCTGACGTGGAAGACCCTCGTCCGCGACTACGTCAATGTCCTGCTTATCTTCGTGCCCTTTGGCATTATCGCCGGTGCCCTCGAATGGGATTCCACCACTGTCTTTACGCTCAATTTCTTTGCTATTGTTCCCCTCGCTTCGCTGCTCAGCTTTGCTACCGAGGAGCTGGCCGCTACTCTCGGCCAATCACTTGGTGGCTTGATGAATGCCACTTTTGGAAATGCCGTTGAGCTTATTGTAAGTTTGCCGATCCTGCCCGAATCAATGCCCTCAGTGCTAGCTAGCGGGTTATTGGTGTTGGTATTGATATGATGCTAATTTGCTTGTTTCTTGATAGGTCAGCATCATTGCCCTCAGACAGAACCAGATTCGCGTCGTTCAGGCCAGCATGCTGGGCAGCATTTTGTCTAACATCCTGCTTGTCCTGGGCTGCTGCTTCTTCGTCGGTGGACTCCGCTTCCGCGAACAGTCTTTCAACAGCACCGTGGCATCAACCATGTCCTCGCTCATGGCAGTGGCGTCCGCATCGCTTATCATCCCTGCCACTCTCTACGCCGCGATCTCGGGTAACACCACCGCCAAGCCCGATGCTACTGGCGAAATCCCGGACCCGGACAAGGCTGCGCAGAAGAACATCCTCATCTTGTCGCACGGCACCTCCATCATCCTCCTGGTTATCTACGTCATGTACCTCTACTTCCAGCTGGGATCCCACTCCGACCTCTTTGAGGAGACGAACTGCAGCGACACCGAAAACGTCGCTGGCGCCGAGGGTGAGGAGGAAGAAGAGGAGGAGCGCGTCCTCAGCCCCTGGGCTGCGGCTGTGGTTCTCGTCGTCGTGACCGTCCTCGTCTCTATCTGCGCCGATTACCTAGTCGATGCTATCGACCCTCTTGTACAGACGACCGGCATGAGCAAGACGTTCATTGGACTGGTGCTGATTCCGATTGTGGGTAATGCCGCGGAACATGTTACTGCCGTTGTGGTTGCGTACAAGGACAAGATGGATCTCGCAATCGGAGTCGCTATTGGTAGCAGCTTGCAGATTGCGCTGTTTGTCACTCCCTTCTTGGTTATTCTGGGCTGGATCATGGGCATCGAGATGACGCTCCACTTCCAGACTTTTGAGACCGTTGCTTTCTTTATCTCTGGCTTGGTTGTTACCTTGCTTATTCAGGACGGAAAGTCAAATTACCTTGAGGGTGGCATGTGTCTCGGCATGTATCTAATTCTTGCCTTGGCATTCTATGTCTACCCTGATAGTGTTGGCAACTAGGCTATTACTTGGGTTTGGGGGTTTATTTTTGGGTTGGGGGGGTTTGTTGTCTTTGCCCAGTCTTCAGGGCTCTCTTTTGTTTATTTGTCTTATTTCATTCTTCCATGCCCTACATGTAGCGTCTGCTGTGTTTCCTTGTATTCTATGTCAACCCTGCTTGTCTATAGTGCATTAGTAGTCAAAATTGCATGTACGGGTATATTTCTATAAGTCTTTGTGAAGAATCCTGAAAAATGAAGTCAAATATGCTATTAAAAGCGAATCAGTTGATGGATTTTTATATTGACATCATTCTACATTGCGGAAATATATCTACGCTAAATACTTGAAATCAGCAGGAAAAGTCTTTCCTTCACACTGTTGTAGACCCGAGCAGACGATCAAGAGAATTCAAGCTTAAGTTTTAGCCTTTTTGTCATAATTCAGACTAATTATCCACCTGCATCCATCACCTCTCAATTCTGTTTCCATCAGTTGTACATCTCACGACCTCATCGAAATCCTTGGCGCTGACTAAGCTATCCCGGAAATTTACTCGAGACCGCAAACTTCCCAAAACAGGCCGATTAATCTCCCCCGTCTCAATAATTGTACAGGGGCCAACACAACCGCAAATATGCCGCCCCGACTCAACCTCTTCACAGCCAACAAGGCCGTTTCGGCCCTGCGCCAATCAACCACTCCCGCACTGTCCTCCCCCCGGAGTATCGCCAGCCCCGTCCGACTCCGCGCCGTCCAGTCACTACCCATTCAGCGCCGATGGAACTCCTCGCGCGATGGCTCGAAGAAGGTCGAGCCTCAGCCGGATGAGCAGACTTTCCCGACTGTCGATCAGCTGCCCGATGTTAGCGAGGAGGCCAGCGAAATCTCCCGAATCATGGATAAGGAAAAGCGCTGTGATGGTATTCCTTCTACTCCGGAGTTGGATCAGGGGTCGCCTGTTGAGGAGGTGAGCAAGAATGCATAAATGCATAATCACAGGGCTTAGAGGTCTTGGCTGGATATGGTTGTTAACTGTGTTTCGTGGAACAGATCCTCAGCCGCGATAAGGATGCTATGAAACACATGCCGAAGGTTATGCGGGACGCATTGAAGAAGTCTGGTGGCTCGCGCTCGTTCTCGACTTCGGCTCGGAGTCTCATGACTGATGTGCAGGGCGAGCCTAACAACGAGGCTAACCCTATTCCTCCTAATGTGCCTGGACTCGAGGGCGCTAGTGATGAGGCTGCTGCTGCGCTGGCTAGCATGATTGAGCAGGTGCAGGGTCAGGCTCTTGAGGAGAACCCTGGGCTCAAGTTCGATCCTCCTGCTGTCCCGGAGGATCTGAAGACGTTGAACTTCCGCAAGCGCTACGATACCCTGCAGGATCAGTTCACGAAGATGATGATGGAGAGTGGGAAATTGACCAAGGCGCAGAAGGTATGACTTTCTTTTTCCTTTTCTTGCTTACGTTCGGCGAGGGCGTGAGAAAATTGACTAACTGAACATTAGAACATGTCTCTCGTTCTGGATCACCTCCGCACTGCCTCTCCTCCCCAGATTAACCCTCGTCGCCGTCTCCTTGGGGCTCCCCCAGCATCCCAGCTCCCCCTAGACCCCGTCCTCTACCTCACTCTCGTCGTCGACTCCGTGGCGCCTCTCTTCCGAATTCGTCAGCAGAAGGGTATCGCTGGTGGTGGTACTGCCGTGCAGATCCCCCACCCGCTGACTCTGCGCCAGCGCCGCCGTACCGCGATTAAGTGGATCCTTGATGCATCTGATAAGCGCCGCGATGCGCTGTTTGCCAACCGTGTTGCGGCTGAGGTGGTGGCCGTTGCTGAGGGTCGTAGCGGTGTCTGGGATAAGAGGGACCAGCAGCACAAGATTGGTATCTCTGGTCGTGCGAACTTGAATGCTAACGTTCGTCGCTAAATTGGCCTTATGGGCTTGTATTTCTTCTATCTGGGTTTTGGGGTTTGTCTTGTATCTCTGAGCACTTCTGCATTATGTACATTTATATAGTCCGGTCAAAAAGAAAATTGACTTTCATTCTTCATGGGACCTATTGTATTCTCCGAGACAATTGCTACATAATGTCAATAATCCTTTGAATTTGACATATGCGACAGGGTTCTTAAATGTGGCTTATGATCTCTCCAGATCATTGCCCTATATAGGTATGGCGGCTTGCTTCCTAGTGCTACATTTTCTATTATTGGAGGCCACATGCCCTGAATTAAACTTACTTGTACATCTTGCATATCAATTGCTTCTATACATCAACCTCATCTTGTTCTCCGTGGCAGCTCTCCCAGTGCTTTGTATAGAACATCGTCTGATATAGGCCCCCGCCAAGCAGCACGATTACCTAATATACAGCTTTAGCTCGAGCGCAACTATTCTTGGAGTCGGAAGGAGAAAAAAGCGTCAATACGTTCAATATTTACGTGTCTACAGTCCGAAATAGATTCCAACCAGATCATCATACACCCCCGATCAGCGAAGTGCTGCGTTAGATCATTCCCGACTTGATCATTTGCCAGTGCAACCCCAAGCTCCCGGACTTCTCGACCCTCTTCGCGACCCCACTCACGATAGAGGCCACTTCTACATTCCCCTCGTTCTTGCGTCTCTCTCTGCTCCTTGAATGACCTAGGCCGACTATCCTCCGGCCTCCTTCGACGGTGGCTCCCCCCTCGCACTCCGATTCCATTGAACTTGTCGAGTACCATCCCTCCCACACAGCCACCACACGCGCATCAGGCCCCGCTCGCTCAGACCAATATCGAGATAGCGCTGGGCGGTTAGACCCTGCCTACAGCTCGCCGCTTGCGGGCCTTGGTATCGTTGGAGAATCGCAGGAGAAGAAATTCGAGCCCGGCCAACCCCAGGGCTCTCGTCTTCGGTTCTGGGCTGAGGCTCTCCGACGTCGCGCTCACAACGCATCGCACGGGAACGTCGATCCAGATCCCAAAGCCAAGATGAAGTTCTCGCACAGTATTCAGTTTAATGCTGTGCCCGATTGGAGCTCGAACTACATCGCGTACAGCAATTTGAAGAAATTGTAAGTTGTTGGCTTGAGTATCGGTCTTCGGCTTTGTGGTTGTGATGGTGTGGTGCAGATTCGGGGATCTAATTTGGTGTCACATTGCACGGGATCGATGCATCGGATCGGATAATTGTTTGTAATGGTGCTAACGTTGCATCGTGGTCAGGATCTACACCCTTGAGAAACAGGTCAATCGCGTTGAGGGACCGAACACAGATGTAGAGTCCGCTCCGCTGCTGGGTGCTCAACCGAGTAACCCAGATGCAATCTTTAAACGGGCTCTCGATGCTGAGATGGATAAGATCTGTTCTTTCTATCAGAAGAAGGAAGCGGAGATTTTTGAACTCACCGATGAGCTCATAAAAGACGCCGATGTATATCTTTCTGAGACGGATGGTGTCGATATGGACCCCGTCAGCGAGACAATCATCAAGGCAAGCTCCCGCCGTGGCAACGGTCATGGCTCTGTCTCGCGCCGCCGGTCCAGTGCTGTGAGCAACGACTCAATGGCCGACGATGAAGGTGAAGGTGCCGATAGCGACGACGACCGGTCTCCGACGGCCCTCCCACAGCGCCGGAGATTGCTGCGGTCGATCGATGGCGAGTCTAACACGGACGACCAGTACGGTGATCTGGCGGACTCTTCCTACTTTGCACAGTCGACCACGCGAGAACCGCACGAGTCGGTCTTCAACGACGAGGATTTCCTCGCTTTATACAATACCGGTATATCGTTGAAGAAGCGTCTGATCGAATGCTACGTCTCACTCTGCGAACTTCGCTCCTTCATCGAGTTGAACAAGACTGGCTTCGCCAAGGCCTTGAAGAAGTATGACAAGACCTTGGACCGCAGCCTGCGCCGAGACTACCTAGCCACTGTTGTCCATCCCGCGCCGCCTTTCACCGACAGCACTATGGCTGAAATCGACCGGCATATTGAGAACGTGGAGGGTGTGTACGCGGGTATCGTCACGAAGAACAACAAGCAGTTTGCCAGGCGCGAGCTGCGTCTGCATCTGCGCGAGCATGTCGTCTGGGAACGGAATACTGTTTGGCGTGAGATGATCGAGATCGAACGTCGTGCGCAGGCCGCCAATGTTGGTATTCGCCGGACCCTCCTGGGCGGCGATGAGGACCCAGCCACTGCACGGCGCCAGGGTGACAAGAACGAGATCCCCACTCAGGAGATGTCAACGCCGCTTGGTAGATTCCAGTTCCCGGTGTGGCTTTGCAGCTTAAGCTTTGGTACGCTGGTATTTAGTATCGCCATCTTTGGTGTATTACTTTCCTTGAACATAATGGACACCCCCGAGGAACAGAACTGCTTGGCTATGCTGGTCCTCGTTAGTATCCTGTGGGCCACTGAGGTATGGGATACTCTTCGTTTATCTTGCTCATATTGAATGCTAACATCAAGTGATAGGCTATTCCGCTGTTTGTCACTTCGCTTCTTATCCCGTTCCTAGTCGTGACTCTAGGCATCATGCGGTCAGACGAGGAGCCTCAAACGCGATTGGGGCCTAAGGAATCAGTTGGCAAGGTGTTCGCGGCGATGTGGACTCCTGTGATTATGCTGCTTCTAGGCGGATTCTCAATCGCAGCGGCGCTGTCCAAGTACGATATCGCACGACGTATGGCCATGTTCGTGCTAAGCAAAGCTGGCTCGAAGCCATCTGTGATGCTGTTGACCAACATGTTTGTGAGCATGTTCCTGAGCATGTGGATCAGTAATGTTGCGTCCCCCGTGCTCTGCTACTCGATCATCCAACCTTTGCTGCGCAACATGCCTCCCGAGTCAGACTTTGCCAAGGCACTCGTGCTGGGTATCGCGTTAGCCGCCAATGTCGGCGGTGCAGCGTCCCCGATTGCCTCACCGCAAAACATCATTGCCTTGCAGAACATGGAGCCGAACATCAGCTGGGGCACATGGTTCTTCATCGCCCTCCCCGTCTGCATCATCTCCATTCTACTCATCTGGGTCCTGCTGCTGGTGACATTCCGCCCGGGCCGCAACGCGACCGTGGTGCCCATCCGCCCCGTCAAGGACCGCTGGACCGGCATGCAGTCCTTCATCAGCATTGTCACCTTCCTAACGATTATACTCTGGTGCGCCAGCCACCAGCTCGAGCACATCTTCGGCGACATGGGTGTCATCGCCATCATCCCTCTCGTCCTCTTCTTCGGCACCGGTATCCTCAACAAAGAGGACTTCAACAACTTCCTTTGGACAATCATCATCCTCGCCGCCGGTGGTCTGTGTCTGGGCAAGGCCGTCACCTCATCGGGCTTGCTGCACACCATCGCCATGGGAATCACCAACCACGTCGAGAACCTCAGCCTGTACAGCGTCCTTTTGGTCTTCTCTTCTCTCATCATTGTCATGGCCACCTTCATCTCTCACACCGTCGCTGCCCTTATCATCCTCCCACTTGTCCGCCAGATCGGCGTTAGCATGGAGGACCCTCACCCCAACTTGTTGGTCATGGCCAGTGCCTTGATGTGCTCTGTTGCGATGGCTCTGCCAACAAGTGGATTCCCTAATATGAGTATGTCCTTCCTTCAGCTCACTTGATCGAGCTCTCTGCTAACTTATTCCTCTTAGCTGCTATCATGACCGAAGTACCTCAGACAGGCCAGCGATATCTCCAAGTCCGCCATTTCCTGACTCGCGGTATCCCGGCCAGTCTCATGTCCTTTGTGGTGATTGTCACTCTTGGATATGGACTGATGTATGTTGCAGGATTGTAGGGCATGGGATGATGGGATGGTCTCGTGACATTTTGGAAGAGTTGCGGGTTGCAAATTTTTGGGTTAGATCATATGCTGGCATAAACAAAGAGAAAAGAACATATATTGGACTCATAGTACCTTTTTCTCCATTTGTCGGTGTTATCTTCTTTCTTGTATGTATTTTCTTCCTGGGTTTCTGCTGGGGTTGGCTTGCATAGATGATAATAGTGTCTGAATGCACATATCTTTCATTCTGATGGCTTCAACCAAATATGAGGATAGTTACACTTGTCCAACTTCAGACTTCAAGCCAATTTCAAAAGATGAACGTCTGCATGACGTCTAAGATACGATCTTCTGTGCAAGGTCTGGGAAATTCTCTTTCCTTGTCTTGATCTTACTACGTACGTACATTACTTCTTTCAATCTACGCCGCATCATTGGAGAGAAATAAACACAAAAGCCTAGTTCATTATTCCAATTCTCCAGACCAGATACTTTATAAGACTAAAAGCTAAAGGTACACTGTATACCACAAAGACACCAGGACAGGCAGGCCAGATCTAGGGAGATGGCCTAGCCGCAGACAAGAAAGACACGAAATATAATGAAAAGGAAATAGACATGAAAAACGAAATGATAAAATTCAACCATGCATCGTGCATCACCGTAACATAAGGCATAAACAAGTCATTGAAGGTATCCGTAGACACACCCGATTACCCGTACAACGGAGCCCCGGATGCTCCAGGGTTCATCGAGATGGTAGAATAAGCAGATATAGAGGCGAGGTATATACTCTTTTCTATTTTCTGAAGAGCAAGATTAATTACTAGATCGTTAGTCAGTGAAATGCACCAACAGAAAGTATGTCAAGTTAGAGCCACATCGGGGGGATTAGGGTTATTATGGACAACAAGACCAGGTATACGGAAAGGGAAAGACAAGAAAGAAAAGGGAAATACTAACAGCAAACCAATCGTCAAATCACCATGAATCTTCGCCTTGAGTTGAACCTCAATATCCAGATTCAAGTCCAATCGCAGACGAAGCTGCTCATCCCGACCACCATCATCTTCCTTCTTATCCTCACCACCACCGAGGACCCCACCAACAGCCTTGCCCGCACTACCAGTCGCCCCGTTCAGGGCATTCCCGGCTGTGTTCTGTACGAGCTGGCCCGCCTGATCTACGCCGCCAACACCCGGAAGCCCGCCGAGCGGACTGCCGTTTTGTTGTTGTTGTTGCTGTGGCTGGCGCTGGCGACGGACGCGACGGGGTCTGGGCTCTGGTTCCATTTCGCTGCGTGCGATGGATTCGGTTTCTGATTCTTGGCGGGGACGAGGTCTGCGACGACGGCGTTCGGGCTTGGGTTGGGGTTGGGGTTCGGGTTCGGGCTCGTCTTCTTGTTCGGGCTCAGGTTCAGGCTCGGAGTCCGGTTCTTGTTGTTTGACGGGCTCTTCGGGTTTGGACTCGTCTTGTGGTTGCTTGTCCTGGTCCTGGTCCTGGTCTTGTTCTGAGGCTGGAGGGGTTTGTTCTTGTTTGCCGGGAGACTTCTTGCCTAGCTTGGGCGGGGCACGTTTGGGCTTGTTGGGGGTTGTGGTTGTTGAGTCGGGAGTAGGAGTGGGAGGTTGTTCCTGATCGGACATGGTGGAAATAAAAGAGGAAGAAGGTTGTTCAGGAGGGGAAATGAGGGGAATATGAATTGATTCGATTCGAGAAGATGAAGGACCAAGCGTTAATAAATGAACTATGTAATCGTGCGTATAGTTGGAATGATGTAGATTGTTCAACCGTTTATATCATCAGAGGGGCCAGGCTTGGATAAAACCGGGCCTTGTAAATAGAATCTAACCGCCTCCGACGTCAGATGGTAGACGCTGTGGTTCTCGGGTCCATATCAAATGTGCTGAGACTCTCTAGCAAGGGGGACCCTTATGAGAGGTATGACGTCCGGGACAAGGATCCAGACGTGGCAGATGGAGCAACCTGGTATACATCGGAAAATAATATGCAGTGGCCGAGTTTCATGCGCCAATCAGACTGGATATCGGTGAATTCGGTGCATTGACATTCTCCACTGAAATAGATTAAGTAGTCGTAAGACGGGGGCATGACGCCACTCAACGTCAAGGTCTTCACAGTAAATTGCCCGTAGAAAGGCAGTTAGCCAATGAAACAGACAGAGAGGGCAAATTACTTGTTCCTGGTTTTTTTTTTTTTCCCATTTGGTTCAGGCCACGAGTCTGCTTTTGTTTCCACGGATCGTGACAGGATGAGGCGGATATCCAGTTGGCCACTTAGGAGATTCCGGACTTTTTGCGGTGGATTTTCGCTGTGGACACGGCCATTGTCAACGGTTATCAGGCCTACGCCGATATTATGTCTGAAAATGACGATCATGCAAGTTGGAGGTTGGATGTTGGAGGACAGCCTCCAACGTCATGTCCCGCACTTTTGATATGTGCCGTTTTCCCTTGTTATCATATCCTGTCTTTCCCTTTTGGTTTATGTTTAGGATATCCTTCTACTTTTATACATTTTTCTTTTGATCATCTTCCTACCTCTATACTCTATAATCTAGTCTCATCACATCCATCACATCCATCATGGCGACCGTTGAGAAAACCAAAGAGCAGCCCAAGAAGTTCCCCGTGCAAGAGGACCTCTCCGACGGCGAAGACTATGACAGCGCCGATGACTACACCGACGACTATACCGACGAGGAATATGAGGAAGTACCACAAACCAAGACACAGAAGAACAAACAACTGCAGAAGAAACCACTGCAGAAACAGAAACAACCCATTCAAGACGACTCCGATGGCTACACGGACGAAGATGACTATGGCTCAGACGAGTATGAATACTCCGACGACGAAGCCGTGCAGCCGTACTCGAACGAAAACTCAAACTTCAAGCCCTCAGGCGGCATGGACGTCCTCCACAAGGAGGAGAAATCAATGCTGGATGAGGAAGGCATGAAGTTGAGATTGGAACTGAATCTGGAAATCGAGGTCGAGCTCAAGGCGCGCATTCACGGAGACCTCACCTTAGCTCTCATGTAAGTAATAACTGAGGTATACAATCCTCGCCCCCAAACCCCCTTCGAGAATGTCTGCTCAAAGACCGGATTAGGAGTTGATCGCGTTTCATATCAACAACAGGGCTTGATCACCCATTTCTGGTTCCATTGCCAATCCTATCACGAAGATCCAACGTCGTCACGAGTGGTCCTTTTTCAATGCTTCAATTGCTTCGATGCAGCTTTTCATAGAGCCATGTTTTGATTTTAATATCTTTCGATTTGTCTGTTCAGGGGTCTTTTTCCTTTTTTTTGCAATGGTTTTCCTGGTCGGCGTGCAGGGCCAAGGGGGTGCAATATACCGTGTATACTGCTATGTATGTTCCTTGGACAATCACTTGAATGGAGTTTCCCTTCCAGTGCAGCAGTAAGTGGTGTATGTAGTTAGTGTAGTGTAGTGAAATATAGTGTGGTGATGAGTGTAAAGTGTCATGGCGGAAACTGTGAAGCCGAGGCCCCGGTCTTGGCATTTTCTACTATCCCCGTTGTGTTACCAACTCCCCTCTTACATTGTACTCGCTGTTCTTCTTTACTCGGTTCAAATCCCAATTGTTTCACTTGTTCTATACAAGTTCAATCCAATTGACACTGTACACTCCCAATACAACCGTCACCATGTCGTCCAAAGACTTCATCATCAGGCACATGAATGCCGACCACCAAGATTCTCTGATACTATTCCTACAAGCCTACTGCGGCATCACATCTACTCAAGCCAAAAACGCCCAACTGGAAGAAATCAGCACCTCAAACCTGATCATCACCGCTCAGGGTACTCGCTACAGTGTCCCGATCGAACCCGTGATGAAGGACTACTCGGAGGCGCGTGGTCGAATGGTCGCCATGCACAAGGAGAGCCTAAAGCGTCTGGGCCGCAGCGAGATCACACTCGCAGAGTACCGTGCCCCACGCGGCATTGAGGCCGTGATATTCGTGCTGTGTTTGTTGTTCTACGTTACCTGCTTCCAGCGCAGCAATCTGCAGCCTGGCTCGGATCTCTACGAGTACCTGGGTCTCCAGCGCGTTCCCTGGTTTCCGCGTATTGTCTGCATCCTCCACCCGTACGTCGTGGCTATTCATATCGTCGAGACCATCGCGCTGGCTGTGACTCAGTTGAGGCCCCTGAATGTGCCTGCTCTGTCGGGTTTATGGTGGAAGTGGGTTGCGTCGTGTTTCGTTGAGGGATACGGTTCGTTCAAGCGCATTAGGCAGATTGTGAAGGAGCAGAAGGCGAAGAATGGCAAGAGCCAGTAGAGGGTAGCATAGGCAGTTAATGGTAACAGACGCAATTACTGGCAGAGAAAGCCGATCATTTGTAATGTATGGATTTCAGGTAGCTGCAACAATAACTGGAAATAGACAATTGGAGGTGCAATGTTGTACAACGTTGGGATGTAATAGGTATGGCTCGAATGTCAGATCGTGATCGAGCCGCGTCCAGATCAAGGTAGCAGCACGTGACTGCGTGCTGAGTCATTATATAAAATCACCTGACTGATCTAGTGACTTATCCAGTGACTGGAGCCACTAATCCCAATATGGCCTAGTGCCGGTTAGGGCACTACACAAGCGAGCGACACAGTGCGCCCTGCGAAATTCAGCGACTCCACGACCTCAAACTCCCACGACAACCCTACGACAACTAATCTGTGTTTCTGGTGAAGGGCTGCACATTTAGAGGTGAGTTATCGGGCTATCTCAACTCCTGCAAGGTTTCTTTCGAAAAATTCTGTTTCGCTCGCTGCGCCCATCAATTTCGATCATCGGTATTCAATTCCTCCACATCAACTTTCGATCCTATCTCGCTTTCAACGGTCATACAACCACTCCGCTATCACTGTCGCCCAACTATTCGGATATTCGAAGATTGATTTTGTACGGTGCTCGCGACGAAACAGAAGGATTGAAAGGGAAAAAAAGAAAAACTTGCACAAGGTCCACCCAAAATCAACAACATCTAACTTGTGTCCGTCGACTTAGACCCCTCCATCAATCGCAAACATGGGTATTTCTCGGGATTCTCGCCACAAGCGCAGCGCCACCGGTGCCAAGCGCTCTCACTACCGCAAGAAGAGGTACGATTCTATCAACCCAGCATGAGATCGAATATTTCTTTCAATTGGAGGGAGAAGAAAGAAGAAAAAAAGGATTCGATATACCAGTTACAGATTCTTACATGTCTTTGTCCTACAGAGCGTTCGAGAAGGGTCGCCAGCCCGCCAACACCCGTATTGGCTCCAAGCGCATCCACCTTGTCCGCACCCGTGGTGGTAACCAGAAGTTCCGTGGTCTCCGTCTCGACTCCGGTAACTTCTCGTGGGGCTCCGAGGGTATCTCCCGCAAGACCCGTGTCATTGGAGTGTCCTTCCACCCCTCCAACAACGAGCTGGTCCGCACAAACACCCTGACCAAGTCCGCCGTTGTCCAGATCGACGCTGCTCCCTTCCGTCAGTGGTACGAGGCCCACTACGGCCAGCCCCTCGGCCGTAGACGCCAGCAGAAGACTGAGGCTACTGAGGAGAAGAAGTCCGCCTCCGTCGCCAAGAAGCAGGCTGCCCGCTTCGCTGAGTCCGGCAAGACTGAGTCCGCTATCGAGCGCCAGTTCGAGTCCGGTCGTCTGTTCGCCGTTGTCGCCTCCCGCCCCGGCCAGTCCGGCCGCTGTGACGGTTACATTCTGGAGGGTGAGGAGCTTGCTTTCTACCAGAAGGCTATCCGCAAGTAAACGAAAAAATAAAATATTCGGTTGTTGCAACGGGTGGATCGGAGTTTCAGCTATGTCATGATCAGAGCATCCACAGGATGCAATTTGTCTGTAAAGCTCTGAACCGTCAAATCCATGGGGAATTGTTCCTAGTTTCATGTCTTCTTTAGTAATTGCATTTCTAATTGCGTAGTATACAAGTATTGAGGAATATAATCTTGGGTAAGACTCCAGAGGAAGAACATGTTTCAATTTGTTTTTGTTCTCATAGAACTTATCGCTGTAACCAGTACGGAGTACAAGTTACGTGTTGGACAGCCCGTGTACTTGGGAAAACCAAATCTCCGGGGGCGCTTCCCGAGCCCGAGCTCGATGCTTATCCGTCTATCCCCCACAGCCCAACCTTCCCTCAATCAACCAACATGTCAACCATCAAAACCCGTATTTGCATGATATCAGACACACACACAAGCACACCACATCCACCCCAAAGAACAGACCATGCCTACCGCTACCCTCTCCCAAAAGCAAACATCCTCCTCCACGCCGGCGACCTCACAAAAGTGGGGTACCGCGTCGAGCACGAAGCAATGATCGCCATGCTCACCGACGCCGACGCCGAGCTCAAGCTCGTAATAGCAGGCAACCATGACATAACCCTAGACGAAGAATACTTCACAACCTTCGGCTACACCCGCCACCAACGCCCAGAGCAACTAGGCGAAGAATCCATTCTGCTATCAGACGACAACCTCCAAACCACCCTACGCACCTCCTCAACCAAGACCCCAAACAAAGACTCTCTAAAATCCTACGCCCGCTCCATAAAATCCCTCTGGACAAGCGAGTCCGCCCGGAACGCAGGAATAATCTACCTAGAAGAAGGAATCCACTCCTTCACCCTGTCAACAGGCGCAACATTCACCATCTACGCTTCCCCCTACCAACCAGAGTTCTACAACTGGGCTTTCGCATACCCCCGCGATCAAGACCGCTATAACCCCGCCCCCGCCGCACTCCCTCAGCCCCAGAACCCAATCCCCGATTACCCGGCCATCGACATCCTACTAACACACGGCCCGCCTGCCGGGGTCCTGGATCAGGTCCCGCCGGATTTGAACGTTGGCTGTGAGAATCTCCTTCGTGCGGCGCGGCGTGCAAGACCCCGACTGCATCTCTTCGGTCATATTCATGAAGGGTGGGGTGCGCAGCGTGGGGTGTGGGATGATCAGGCGGGTGGAGATGGTGGTGTTAGGCTTGAGGATGTGCCGACGGATGCGGAGGAAATGCTGGAGAATCGGGGCGCGTTTTGTGATGTTAGTGCCGGGGCGGATCGGCCGCTGCGGGTTGGGGAGGAGACGCTTTTTGTCAATGGGAGTATTATGACGGTCGCGTATGAGGCGAGGAATGCGCCGTGGGTGGTGGATTTGGAGCTTCCTGTTGCTGGGGGATAGGTTCAAGTATCTTATGAACGGTTCTTGGATATAGTATGGTGCTGGTGCTGAGAGAAATAGAAGGAGATGTATGGACGAGATTTAGTGTTTGGCGGTTATTTCGGGGTCTTTCATATAGATTTTCGGTTAGATATATATATATATATCATGAATAAAGTGTTCTATGCAAAGTGCAAATAGCTGGTAGTAGAAGAATGAATATCGGACTGGGTTGTATTTGGGATATATATTTACCAAGGCTAGCCCTTAGAATAAATAAGTATGCACAGAATTGAGAATTGATGAAGTTGGGATCGATAGTGTCTACCTAATAATCATTAACTATATTCTTCTATATATACGCAGTAAAACACAAGAAATAGCTACGAAGAAAAACCCTCTGAACCACCATAGTAAGACCATCGAGAAACAGAAGCAAATAAAAAATCAAATCATAAGGCCGAAAGAAATAATCATAAGCAAACTACCCCCCAACTCCATATCGTAAAAGATAAGCCTCGAATTTACCCTAAGGGGCACCACCAAGACCTATAATGTTTATTAGCTCCCGCAAAGACACCATATCTACCCAAAAGACTCACCAGCAACGAAGGCCAGGTACCAAGTACGCGAAGCACCGCCATCAATCCAGCTGTAGTCGAAGTTCGGCTGGGCAAAGAACTCCCACGCCGCTTTGGGATCAATGAGGGCCAGGTTGGCGTACAACACACCCCTCCATCCGCCCTCGACCTTGGAAGCCGGGGTTGAGGCATTCTCAGCGAACATTGCCTGCCATTCCTGGCGCACGAACTCCTTCCGTCGTGTGAAGGGGCTGTGTGGCATGAGTGGTAGCATGTGGATACTATGGTGCTTGTTAGCAAATTTCAGAGTTAAACAGCGGAACGGTGGTGTACACACCCTTGGACGAATTCGAGGTTGGCGCCGAAGTAAGTGGTGTGATCGACCTTGTTCTCGAATAGCTTTTTCGGTATGTTAGTATCGAGACCGGTCTAGACATGGAATGATGATGACGGTACTTACAATTCCTGTGACCTTGTTCGCAGTAAAGTTCGCCGGCTGGTTGACATTGTCATCCTCCATCAAGAAGTAGTTATGGAGTGACCGGCCAAGGATACCCAACATGACATTGCCACGAGCTTCCATGCTAGCATCGCCGGTCGTCTTTCCCCACATCTTGATCGCATACGCGAACATAGTATCTTCCGAGGTAGATTCCTGATCCTTGCCATCGAAAGACTCGAACAAGCCCTTCGCCCACGAGTGACCGTTATACCAATCGAACGAGCGCGAGAATGGGAAGTGGGGATCATTTGCAACAGAGTTACCAGCATCACGAACAAGCGTGTTGACCCACTCCTTGTTCGCGGCCAGCCAGCTGGGATCAAGAGAGCCGATGATGGCGGCTGCTTGGATAAAGTAGCCATAGTGGAAGTGGTGGTCGTTGTACGCGGTGTTTCCGAAATCCTGGTTCAGATCGCCGTTGTAGCCGGCGGTCGAGACAACGCCCTTCCAGATGGTATCGTAGGCGAGTGGGAATTGCTGCTTGTTCTGCACGAATAGATCGAAGGACTTCTTGAGCGTTTGGAAAGCGTCTGTGGCTAGCTCGACGTTGTTGCCGAGCTGGTTGACCGTGTACACTAGCGTTGCGAACTTGCTCAACGCCTTGCCGCTGTAGTACATGCTGTTGAGATCTGTCTGTTCTGGAATGTTCTGCTTGAGCTCGTGGGGAGCAGCCTGGATAATGGCGTGCTGGGCTGCGGCTGACAGCTCGTGGACACTGCCATCGGTGGTTGACCACGGGGCGAATCCAATATCGATGGGGAGGTTTTTCTCGACCATAGTCCAGCTTTCTCCGATTACGGCAGTGGCATTTCCCTTTGTTGTGGTGCGAAGGTGGATATCGGTGATACGGCCCTTGGTGGCACTGTCGAAGGAGTGGACGTGATGGGGTAGGGCGAACATGATCAGAGGAGTACCTTTGATATCCTTTCCGGCTTTGGTCCAAGAGAGCGTGTAGGTGCCCACATCGTCTCTGAGAGAGCCGGAGATCTCTCCTGCCACCGGGTACACACCAGAGGAGTTGTCATAAAACTTCTCGCCAGATTTGCCTGCGGGATTCTTCGCAACTTGGATAGTACCAGAAAAGCCCTTCGGACCACGAAGATTGGTCTTTGAGACTAGCTTGAAATTCGGATCCTTGCCATCAGCCGGAGTGGCATAGAGAAGCCAAGTTGTGTCATCATCAAGGAAAACTTGGTACTTGAAGATGCCGGGTCTAGGCGAACCGGCACTGACGACCTTGCGGAAGAAAACACCACTTTCGATAAGGGGTTCCAGGTCATTGTACACAGCTGTTGCGTAGCCCATGCCTTGGACAACGGGGAAGGTAATCTGTTGAGCCGAGCCTGCGGAGCTCTTGAGCACAGCATGGGCTGAGAAAGCCTTTGGCTGCTCGACGTTCATGATGGAAGACTGGCCAAGCTCGGTTGCAGAGAGAATCAGATGTTGAAGGCCGACTGGGTTGATGTAGTACTGCACTGGGTTTCCAGGGATCTTGTTGTTCGGAGGCCCGTATGCGAGCAAGTGAGACTCGACATGGGAGACAATCATACCCCAGCTCTTCAGGGAGCCACCTCCCTTGGACCATGCCAAAGAGTAGGGCTGAGTAAAGGTAGCATTGGTCTGAGTGCCCAGGAAAAGCCCGGCATAGAACTTATTCGTCGCAATAGGGTCAGTGGCATTGGCCTATGATACAATGTCAGAATATTTGATGCGTATTCCAATTTGGGATTATCTTACATGCTCGTTCTTCACAGGATGGTCATCTCGAGACTTGATATTAGCGGGGATAGGACCAGTCGCAACCGCCTGGAAGATGTCTTGGCCATGCATGGCTTTGGGTTTATCTGATGCAACCGGGGAAGAACCTGTTTGAACAGGCTCTACTAAGCATTAGAATATGTGCAAAATGGTATAACAATTCATGCTGAATCATACCGTCTGACTTAGTAGTACTTGGGTCGGCCTGCGGTGAATCTGTCACAGATCCAGCTGTAGGAATTAGCGCTGAGTTTTCAGGATGTTTGGCCGAAGATGTCGCTTGAATAGGGTCGGATTTGCCTGTATCAGTAGATTGTGTTGACGCAGTCGGTGCTGGTGCAGTACTATCACCACCAGAGCCTAACAAATCTTCCAAGCCGTCAACGAATCGGGCAACGTCAAACTGCGGGAAAGGCTGCTGTGACGAATGTCCGTCCTGTTGCAGGCCTACTCGATACACCTAGTCCAAAATGTCAATACCATGCCATATACCATGCAGCACATTTCTCTGAGACGTACTGGGTGAGACTCGGGAATAAGGAGCCTATCTTCACTATTCGAAGGTGGATATTGAGTCTCGAAGGCACTCGCAGACTCGGTAGCTGTGTTTTGCAGAGTAGCCTCTACTGCATTTCTCACACGTGGGAGACAGTGGGCGATTTCTGTGGCTAGAAGCCAAGTTAGCAAGGCTGTAGCCTTCCATTTCAAGCGTGTCTCCATGGTGAAAAGCCAGATCTCGTCACGAATGTTAAACACGCGGAGATTGTAGGCAGTCTGTGTGCTATTCTCGATCCAATCCAATCGGATATGAATCACTTGAGGGCAGACGACTTCGGAGGGGTCCAAAATGCGAGATGAAACTGGGAAAGGGGACAGGCAACTTAAGAGAAAAGCAAACTTACAAGTATGTGCTATGGATTCCAGGAGATGTGCTATACCCCCTCGGATCTCAAACACTCAGGTCCAGGTCAGGACAATACACGAGCCGGTTTGCTGTGAATGGTCCGTACAATATAGATAGATTCCACAGACTGTCGATCCTGATCGATCTTCATAAATGTTAGCAGTGTACAGTCTTCTTTAGCTAAGGGGAATGACCAGAGTTGGGTATCGTGTCTGGCTCAGCAATGTAGGGCGCAACAGGCAACACGTCGAGTCCGCGTGCGTTCCCCACCCCCAAGAATGTGTACGGGAATCACTGCAACGACCATCATCCACTTACTGAATTATATGAGATTGAAGTTGCCCAGGTAATTGGGGTTAATTGGGAGATGGATCTGATATTCCGTCAGTTGATCGAAGATGTTAAATGCAGGCAGCACTTGCCAAGGGATCGCCGATGTGGAGTAGAACTGATGACAAGATAGAAAAGGAAGAAGAACCATAAATATATGCAGATTCAAGTCATTAAAAGATGGAGATGACTCAATATGAATCACCGGACAATCCATGGATAAAATTTTAGTTACTTTTTATGGAATCATGGGACATGTTCAAATGGTTTATCCCAAAGGTCAAAGTTGACATTCCAAGGTCGAGGCATCTTGCCATCTACATATGATCCAGATACATGCGAGTAAAAGTACCTACATATGTATACTTCTGCGTGATGAACACTTGTGAGGCAACAGGCCGTGCCAAGTACGAACTATATGAACTATATTGTGCAAACACCTGCAGGGCTGGTCACCTGGACTGGAGTATAGCAAGAATGAAGACGCTTTTAATCCAAACCCGCAAAATGGGTTACGTTAGATGCTGTCAGTGGACATGGCACATGTGAAGTGAAATAAGATATTTACATTCATTGCATGGGCTTCGACATGGGCTTGATGATGCCCTGCTTGATCATGACACGAGGCTTGGTGCCACTCTGGAAGCTTTCTTTCGGAGACCACTCGGGGCCCAAGGGCAGCCGCAGGGATCGTTCGTACTGCTGTTTGGTCTCGAACTCGTGCGGCAACTGGCTTGCCATGTACTTCTTGTTCTAGAGTTAAAAAAAAAAAGTTAGTGAGCTGTACGTGTTCGTGTAGGAACAAGACTTGGCTTACCTTCTGGACTCGCTTCTGGTTGATAATGACCCGATCAAGCTTTGCGTCCTTGCGCTGATGGGCCTTCACACCCGCCACAACAGTCAAGTCTTTCTTTTGCTTCTTTTGCTGTCTCTTGCTGACACCTTCACCGGCCCAGCTGCCCCAGCCCGGGAGTGTGTTGTCCACAACCTGATCGCCTTCATCTTCAACCGTGTCCATCTTGTCTTGTTCGAATTCCTGGACAACTTCATCGCCGGCAAAGGCTCTCTTCACGAGGTCGTGGTTCTTAAGCAAGACGGGAACTTTCTCCTCATCATCGCTGTCGTTCTCTTCGAATTGCTGTTTCGCGAGGGTTTCCTTGGCGTTCTTTTGCTTCTTGCTCTGTTGCTTCGCTGGAGCAACTTCGGGCTGGGTATCATCGAGGGAAATGTCAATGCTTTCTTGGGCATCTGGCCCAGTCCGGCGACGGTTCGTCCGTTCCGTTTGAACCAACCAAGGGTTCTCCTCCTCGCGGGTGTATCCTTTTGCTGATCGAAAGAGTCGCGCGAAGATCGTGAAGCCTTCTTGTTGCCAGAAGCTCCTGACTTGTGCTTGGCAGTACCGTTGACAGCAATGTCAACATCATCGTCTGATACTGGTACCTGCGCAGCTTCATCATCGGAATCTAGCTTCTCCTCGAACTCATTCTTGGGCAACGGCTTTGCGTGAGATTTGGGGTCGGGCTTCTTTGATTGACCAAACTTCCGTCGACCGACCTCCGACTCTGCCTCAGACACAGACTCCTCTCCGTGGAGTTCACGGTTGAGTTGACGAAGCTCCGCATCGTTCCTTTCTTTGCGGGCGGCATCGGCATTTTTCATGAATTTCATTTCGAAAAGGTCAGCATGGGGCCCCTTCACACCATCTTCAGCATCATCACCGCCCTCGAGGGCCTTGAGCTTCTTCTGGATCTTTTGCCTTTCCACATCGGAACCCTGCTCATTCCAAGGGTCCTCATCTTCCGATTCGGAGCTTGAAGAGCCCAAGTAGTCATCATCTCCAGTGGAAACACGCTTGCCTTCGATCCTCTTCCGTAGCTCCTCCTCTCTTTGGGCCAAGTCGGCGGCACTGTTGCGAGCCTCTTCGTCCCAGGCAGTGCGACCAGTCTGCTTCAAGCCCTTGGCCCATTTGCTTTCACGATGCTTGGAGCCCATACGAGCTTCGGCTCGCAAACGCTCGTTCTTCTCCTGATCCATCTCGTCCATATCCACACCGGCTTCCATGAGTGCGTTCTGCTCCTGTTGCTCCATCTTTTCGCGCTCTTTCCGGTGAACACGGCGATAAGACTTGCTCTTGATCTTCTTGATGCGCTTGGCGCGCACTTCCTCTCGGAAAAGCAGGTCACGTCGCTTGCGGAGTTCTGCGCGCCGAGCCTGGATCTCCTCAATGGGAATATTGCGGGCCTGTAATTCTTCGAAACTCTGGATCTGGTCCTCGGCTGACTTGCCTTGAGCCTCAGCTAGCCCACTCTCCACAAGGATGTTCTGGATGACATTTTCGAGGTCTGTCTGCGGCTTGGCAGCTTCCAAGCGGTGAGTCTGCTCAGCATCGGGATCACGTAGCGGGAAGGAAAGGTGTTCGGCTCTGCGGTTGGCTTTGACAGTCTCGAGCCATCGGTTCAAGGTCTCCTTGCTCTTCTCGTAGGCAGCAGCCCGGTCAAGTCGGTCCTGTTGGCGTTTCGCTAGAGGGGCATCTAGCTTGCCAGGAATGCCAGATTTTGATGCTTGGACAACAGAATCGATATGTTTGAGCGAGTTCTTGAGGCGAGAGTCGGTGATGGAGGGTAGGAGATCGGCGACGGTTAATTTGTTGGCGGTCGTCAGGCCGAATTCCGAGGGCTTGCCTTGTTCTTGTGATTTCTGAGTACGTTTCGTAGATTTTTCAGTCTCCATAGACTGGACAAAGTCTTGTAGCTTCGAAAGGCCGTGCGGATCCGCATCGGCATCGTCGTCCGACATAGACAGCCCGTCCTCGCTGGCGTCGCTTTCACTGTCCCCCTCTGACCCAGAATCCTCGTCGCTATCATATTTCGCAGCCCGCTTGGCTTTCGCAGCTGCTTCCTGGGCTTCCTCCTCCTCGGCCGCCACATTCATATCCCAGGCGGTCGCGAGGTCAACAGCGTCTTCTCCCAGGTCATCGTCCTCGTCGTAGTCTTCACCGTCAGATTCCTCATCCGACTCGTCGACATCTTCAGACAAGCTGATCTCTGTAGGCTTCTTTGGCTTGGGTGCAGCTTTTTTCGGCTGAGATTTGGACTTGGATGCGCGGAAAGTGAAGCCCTCGAATCGCTCTTCGTCGCTTTCACCGAGAGCTTCATCGCTGTCCAATTCGCTGTCGTCATCGCTGTTCACTTGTCCGAGAGTCCATTCATGTCCCTCACTGTCGCTGCCACCATCAAGGCTTCCGGTGTCCTCGGTTCTGCGGCGTTTGTATTGGGCGGCGGTATCCTCCTCGTCGTCCTCATCGTCGCCGCCGGTGTTTCTCTTGCGGTTGAAGGTGCCATCATCGTAGGCTCCAAGACGACTGCGTTTGACACCCAATTTAGTGTGAATTGTCTTCTCTGCAATAGACAGTGCATTCAGCGACCGAGTGCTTTTCCGCTTCGGCGCAGCTTTTTGCGCTGAGCGGTCTTTAGGACCCTGCTTCTGAGTCTGACTGCGAGGCATCGTGGCGTATAAGTCAAGAAATCAAATTCTCGACTAAGAAAGAAGCTTCAGATCAGTACTAAAAAAGTACCAAATGATCTGATGGCTGCTTTCAAGAGGGGCGTAGATGGTGTTGAACTTTTTTTCTGCCGGGAAAAAAAAGTTCTCGGCGCGGAGATTAGCGCGACCCGTTCATTCGTCGAGTTTTGTCTCCCGACTCCCTCCAGGACAACTCGACTCGCTCTATCCCTCTTCGGTTCCAATTTCAAGGCTCCTGAATTGCTCGCCATAATGTTCAAGCCCACGCAACCAATGATGGTGCGTTTGCGCTTGACTACCAAGCAGGTCAATGGTGGCTACTACAAGGGAAACCGAACCGGCTCTATGGGTCACTTCGACAAGAGAGGCACATACAGGCCCGATATGTCAAAGCACCGTGTCTATATGCCTGCCGAAAAAGCTTGAAATCCCTGGGAGGAGATACTCTGCCGAGACTGCGAAGGAGCCATTCACCGTGAGCATTCAAAACCGTCTGACACCAGTTAGCTGAAATGTCGGATCTGCTAACATGGCTATAGCTCGGACCCTTCGTCACAAAACACATGCGCAAGACGCCCTCGAACTACGTCCAAGATATCGAGAGAAATGGGCGCACGGTTACCGTGATCAGAGGATTTGAGGGTCAGGACTATCTGGAGAAGTGGGCCGAGACCGCTGAAGCCGAAGAGGCCCGACTAGCACAACCGTACACCAAGAAGATTGAGAAGATTGAGACCGAGCCGACGCCGCAGCTTGAGCAGACTGAGCATATTGAGAACCAAGAGCTGGCCCAAACGCCCGAGACGCCAAAGCGCAAGCCATCCAAGACCCTTTTCTAGAAATCCCCAAAGACTGAAACCGCATAGCGGGGATTGTCTATGTGTTTTCAACTGAATGTGAGTGCGCAGCAGTCCGGGCGCTTGAGATCACTCCCTAATATTTATGCCAGCGGCCCAGCATACCATCCACAACCACCCTCGCTGGGCATTACTCAACAATTTCATTGATCAACCTTCTCTCCGCTGGTTGAATATATCCCATGTATTATAGTCTCTACAACATCAACTTGATTTGGAACACGGAGGAACCCCATGCATCGGTGGACGTGTACCATTTGGCATCGAGACAGGAGCAATTGTGTACTATTTTGACAAATTCATGAATATCAGATTACAAAAGTTACAAGTAGCCTTGAAGGTGTCGGGTAATGCCTCGAGACACTCGAGATCTGAGATGCCTGAATTATCCAACATGTCTGCAAGTCCTCGACGGTATGAGATTCCTAATAAAGGATTGATAGAGAAATGAAACTCTAAGCTTCGGAAGCCAGACTTAGGTAGTATACAGGTTTCATATGTTTTTAGGTAGTCACTCTTACCTTTTTAACAGAGAGTAGGTAGAATATGTGCTAGCACACTCTAAGAGAAAGAGGTGATAGCAATGGCCTTAGTGTTCTAGCGATGGTTGATCTCGCTAGAGTTGTGATATAAAGTATAGGAAGAGAAGAGCCGGGGAAGATGATAAGGTGACTGCCTAAACAAGAATGGGAAGGAGCAGACTCTAGCCTTTCTATATTACTCTTTACCTAGGTACATCTATATATCTATTTATATGTCCTTTTAGGTGTCTTTTTATGTGTCCTATAGATCTGTCTATAGCTACACACCTTAGAATAGAGTGAAAAAAAAAATTCCCACAACACGGCCTTTCTATATATCAATTGATGACATCTATACGCCCAGATGGCTACCTACATAGGTAGAGGTGCCCTAGTTACGTTAACTACGTATACTAACATCGAAAATCACGTAGATGGGCGATTTTCTGCTGGCGACTAGGACCAAGAAGACCATGGTCTCTCGCCTCTTTGAGCATTTGTTTATAGGCATATATTTTCTCTGTAGATTTTCTTTTATCTTTTACTTGGAAGGCATAGAAGATCCATATAAGTTGCCAATATATCCACTCTAGGGCTGTCTATACCACCTTCAGCTTAACAGCCAGAATGTTCCAGTGGCAATCGAGAGGAAAGTCAGCCCTGGAGATCCCGTGGATATGTGGTCCGTGCCCAGTCCGATAAGCCCGCCATGCTCTTCCGTATCGGCTCCCGAAGTGACGGCGATGTCATAGTTCTTCACCTTTCGTCTTTCCTCCTCCCACGGTGATGTGGGCGTATGTTGATTTGATTATCTGCATCTAGAGGGTTTATTTTATCTAGCCTGCTGATCATCTTCCCATCCGGCAGCTCCTGCTGCAACCATGTTTCAATCCTTCACGGGTAATTCTCGTCGCCCGCGGCAGGTGAACCTCAGTGGCCGGGCCACTAATCCATTCGCTGCATTCCCCGGAAACTCGCCGACTAGACAAACTCCTCATGCTGCAAACCCCGAGAGTGCAGTCGCCATTGCCCAACGTGAGCGAGCCCTGAGACAACTTGAGAGAGATCGACAAACCGCATCTCGCACCGTTCAGCGAGTCTGGCGGGGTCATCAGAGCAGGAAAGCAACATACAAGGTCTGGAAGTCTGAATGGGATACACTTGAGTGGGAGAGAGTTACCACTGCCCTGGACTTCGATGATGATCGCCGCCCAAGGACGGAGGTTGAACGTCTGGAGTGTCTGGCACGTCTTTCGGCACCCCCATATCCCACGGCCGAGCAATGCTTGGATCAGCTCAGGCTTCTCGTTCAGTTTGTGGGATTGGCAACAAAGAAAGAAGATGTTCTACGTTTGGTATACTTCTGCAATGTCTTTGAGCAGACCTTCCATGCTCTGCCGACCATCGCGACAGAAAATGACTGGACCGAGCTGTTAAAACGGCTGGCAACCGCTATCCTCCATGCGCTCGGCTCTGCAAGTAACAGTCCGACACATGAAGCAGCCGTTCTGCCCCTTCTTCGGACGATGGTCTTCCTGGTTGACTTGATACCGAAGAGGATGGCATCGATTGGTAGACACTACTATCAAACGATGGCGTTCTTAACAAAGAACATTGAGCTTTTAGGGGGGCACCCTGTCACCGGAGCATGTTACGAATGCTGTCCTGGCTCTTTTGCGACCAATCACCTCCGAAACCATAGCAGCCTATGAAGCGCTTGCTATGTCGTATCTGACCATTCCAAACCTGCCTGCTTACCTTGGTGAGCTTGATGGATTGGCGCACCAGATAAACTACAAGTTACTGGCGCCTGCAATTGAATCATGCATCCCTCTGACTAAAGAACGCCTTTCTACCGATGATGTCGAGGGCATCGAAGGCCGACTTTGGCTGCTTGCGTACCTGATCTTCTTCCACCGATATGCTCTTCCGGGACAGGCCAACCTGCAAGCACCTGACCTTGGATTTCTGAATGTCGTCTCTGGGTTGCTCAACTCAACCTCTGTCTATCTGACAAGGTGCCTGGAGGCGGATGAAAATGGCCCGGATCCAGCCAGAGGTCCGTATTTGGATCAGTTCGTCGCCGACCAGGTCAGTAGTCTGGTCAACCAAAGTAGCATCACCGGGTTACTTTCTCGCATCAAGACATCGTACCTCTCACACACCGATATCTCAAACGATTACAACGCTTCGAGAGAAGCAAAAATTCTTGCTACTTATGCCCTGAACTTGCTTAGGGTCTTCCCTCGGCGTGGGGATGATATTCGAATGTGGTTATATCTAGGCTCGGCGCCTTCAGCAGATCTGACTTCCGGCCAGCCAGGTGCCAAAGTACCGGCGATCAAATATTTTTGGCAGGCATCAAAGTCCAGTCGAATCTTCGATACTATTAGCAAGGACTCGAGCCAAGTTCTTCCGTTGCTGCAGCTACCACAAGATGGGAATCAAGAGGATCAAGAGCAGGAGTGGACGATTATCCTCCTCTTTTTTGAGCTTTACACGTTCGTCTTGAAAGTAATGGATGACGAAGAGTTCTTCTCAAGCGCATCACCATTTGCAGCTTCACAAAATGTGCTGTCTTCGTGGACAAAAGAAAGTGCGCTGCCTCTTAAAGACGTTAAAGACATGACCGTCTTCCTCAAAAATCTCGCCTTCACCCTCTATTGGAATGTTGCCGACTTGACCAAGAAAGGACCTGTTCCATCATCCGCTGTGGATCTTAGAAGTTATTTTAGCAACACGGCTCAAGTTTCTGGACCAATGGAGCGTACTGAAGTGGAGACCAAGAAGGAGATCAATGATCTTCCTGGTGTGACAGGTATTCCACTTGACTATTTCAAAGGCTTGGTTACAGGTTTGCTCAGAATGCTGCATGAGCGAGAGTAAGTCGAAATGCTCCATTTGCCATGGTATGGGCACTCCAGCTGACACGCTTTAGTTCTCGACGCAAATTCCTCCCTCAAAATCATTGGCTAATGACTGATCGATTCGACATGGAAGGTTTTATCCCAGCCGTTGTGGCAGAAGAGGAGAAGCGCCATGAATTCCAGGACGACGATGAAGATGCTGAACCTGATCTTCTCGACGAGGAAAACCCGGAGCCTTCTCAACTTGTCGGCAATAGCCATGCGCGGCGACTAATTCACATGCAGGCCATGCGAAATAGTCAACGAAGACAAGCTCATAATAATGCTCTGGCTGCCATTGCGCCACGGCTAGAGATACTTCGAAATATGCCTTTCTTCATCCCATTTGCCACGAGAGTGCAGATCTTCCGTCAATTTATATTTAGGGATCAACAGCGTCGCCGGAAAGGCTTCGTGGAGCCTGAATCCTGGCGCTTGTCTGTGGCCCAAAGCGCTATGATGAATGGACACGCTGAGGGTGCGGCTGATATCTTGGCCCGACACCACGCCGACATCCGGCGTGAGAGTGTATTTGAAGATGCATTCTCTCAATACTACGGCTTGGGTGACGGTCTCAAAGAGCCAATCCAGATCAGTTTTATCGACCAGTTTGGAGCAATGGAAGCCGGTATCGATGGTGGCGGTGTGACGAAAGAGTTCCTGACCAGTGTCACTGCGGAAGCTTTCAAGACTGATGACTATGAGAGCATGTTTGCGGAAAACGATCACCATCTGCTGTATCCCAGCCCGATAGCTGTTGACCAACTTAAAAAGGTTCTCAGCGAGGCTGGACTCACAAGTTCAAGCCCAGAGTGGCAGAATGACGTGCGCGGTCTTCTTCGACGATATGAATTCTTGGGCCGGATCATTGGAAAGTGTCTTTATGAGGGGATCTTGGTCGATGTCAACTTTGCACCATTCTTCCTCTTGAAGTGGGCCTTGACAGGGGGGCTCTAGGTCTGCGGTGAAGGAATCTTCGTATCGTGCTAACTTGAACGATTTGAAGGACCTTGACGAAGGATTGTACCAGGGCTTGGTAAGTAGTATCTCCTAGCAAGATCGAGATTGTGTCTTTTTGAGCCTACAGCTGACCAATTTGTTTCACCAGTTACAACTGAAGAATTACTCCGGAGACGTGGAAGACTTTGGTCTTGACTTTACCATAAACAACGTGATTCGGATGCCCAGTGGACAGAACCGCACTGTCACAGCAGAGTTGAAACCGAATGGCTCACAAACCCCGGTGACAAACAAAAACAGATTGGTCTACATTTCCTACGTGGCTCGTTACCGTCTACAGTTGCAACCTGTTCTGCAGACAAATGCATTTTTGCAAGGCCTGGGCCAGATCATTCAACCCGCCTGGCTATCCATGTTCAATCAGTCCGAGTTGCAGACGCTAGTGAGCGGAGACAAGGCTGATATTGATGTGGAGGACCTGCGACGGAACACCCTCTACGGAGGTGTGTATGTGATTGGTGATGACAATCTAGAACATCCGACCATTGCACTGTTCTGGCAGGTTATGCACGAGATGACCAACGAGGAGCGGCAAAAGGTCATCCGGTTCGTGACGTCTACACCTCGAGCTCCGTTGCTGGGATTCAGCCACCTTCGTCCTCACTTTAGCATTAGAGACTCCAGTGATGACCAGGAACGTTTGCCGAGTACCAGTACTTGTGTGAATCTTCTGAAGCTGCCACGGTACTCTGATGCAGACACATTGAGGAGCAAGCTTTTGTATGCAGTGAGTTCCGGTGCTGGGTTTGATTTGAGTTGAGGGGGGTTTGAGGGATGTTCGGGCATTATTTTCGTGTACATTTCCCGTAGACCGTCTGCCTATTAATTTTAGCATGCATAGCATGGGCATATCTTTTTTTTTTGAAAAGAACCAATCTTATTTATGTTTCAATATGTATATCAAGTTCTACCTAACAACACAGGTATGTTGGAACATAGTTGAGGTCCCGAGGTTATACTTAATAAGCCCTTAAAGCGGCAACCCCATCCCAAATAGGACTAGTGTCCCCATCTCGTGCGGCCTCTGAGTTTTCCAGAACCAATTGCTTTGGAACGGCTCAACTTTTTTTCTTTCCTTCTTACAACCTCCCCCCTCTATCTCCGTTGTTCTCTCTTTAGGGAAAAGTCTTCCTTTTCTTTTCGAATCTTTAATCGAAAGATACAAAATCTCAAAAAAACACGAAAAACCCAAGAAAAAGACTTTTTCCAGTTATCTTATCTCATCCCCGATTGTGCGGTGTGTTGTGTGGAAGATTTTCTTTCAACGCCTCCATCGTCTTCATTTTCACCTGGTTAGTCATTTTGCTTTTTGTCTTCTCTTCAACTCTTTCTTGAACATCGTGTCATCTCTGATTCTTCTATTTCTCTCGCGCATGCAATACACTTCGATTTTCCCCTCCCCGCTAACCCGCTAGTGCTCTTTGCTCAAGTGAAATTTCTCTGAACTCTTTGTCTCGTGGATACTTTGCTGTATGGCACCCCTCCCTTTTCATTGATTCACCCCTCGTTTTTTTCTCACTTCCCCCTTGGTTACTTGCCAAAGAGGCTGCATCAACTGCCGTGTAACCTTATCTCATATGCCTCCTTGATTCCCCTCCCCCTCTCCGCGATAGGCTCGGCATGCACATGCTAAAACTTTTTTTCTTTTCTCAGTGAAAACAGTCGCCATTATGTCTGCTGAAGCCCCCACCACCGCTCCCGTCACCGACAACGTTGTCGCCGCCGCCCCTGAGGCCAATGGCACTCCCGTCGAGGCCACTCCCGAGGCCGCCGGTGATGCTGCCAACAACCAGCCCCACTCGGCTTCCCTCTATGTCGGCGAGCTTGACCCCTCCGTGACTGAGGCTATGCTCTACGAGCTCTTCTCTTCCATCGGCCAGGTCGCCTCTATCCGTGTCTGCCGTGATGCCGTCACCCGCCGCTCCCTGGGTTACGCTTACGTTAACTACAACAACACCGCTGACGGTGAGCGTGCTCTTGAGGACCTGAACTACACTCTCATCAAGGGTAAGCCTTGCCGTATCATGTGGTCCCAGCGTGACCCCGCTCTGCGCAAGACTGGCCAGGGCAACGTGTTCATCAAGAACCTCGACAACGCCATTGACAACAAGGCTCTTCACGACACTTTCGCTGCCTTTGGTAACATTCTCAGCTGCAAGGTCGCTCAGGATGAGTTCGCCAACTCCAAGGGCTACGGTTTCGTCCACTACGAGACCGCCGAAGCTGCCAACAACGCCATCAAGCACGTTAACGGTATGCTGCTGAACGACAAGAAGGTCTTCGTCGGCCACCACATCTCCAAGAAGGACCGCCAGAGCAAGTTCGAGGAGATGAAGGCCAACTTCACCAACATCTACATCAAGAACATCGATCTCGAGATCACCGACGACGAGTTCCGCACCATGTTCGAGGCCTTCGGTGAGATCACCTCTGCCACTCTTAGCCACGACCAGGATGGCAAGAGCCGTGGCTTCGGTTTCGTCAACTACGCAAACCACGAGAGCGCCGAGGCCGCCGTTGCTGAGATGAACGAGAAGGAGGTCAAGTCTCAGAAGCTTTACGTTGGCCGTGCCCAGAAGAAGCACGAGCGTGAGGAGGAACTGCGCAAGCAGTACGAGGCTGCCCGCATGGAGAAGGCCTCCAAGTACCAGGGTGTCAACCTCTACGTCAAGAACTTGACCGACGACATCGATGATGAGAAGCTCCGTGACCTCTTCACTCCTTACGGTACTATCACTTCCGCCAAGGTTATGCGTGATGCCGCCGAGCGTTCTCCCACCCCTGAGGCTGAGGAGAAGGAGGCCGGCAAGGAGACCAAGGACTCCGAGGAGAAGGAGGTGAAGACCGAGGAGACCGCCGAGGTCAAGTCTGAGGCCGCCGAGAAGAAGACTGAGGAGGGCGAGGCCACCGAGGAGAAGAAGACTGAGAAGAAGGCCTTCGGCAAGAGCAAGGGCTTCGGTTTCGTCTGCTTCAGCAGCCCCGATGAGGCCTCCAAGGCCGTCACTGAGATGAACCAGCGTATGGTCAACGGCAAGCCCCTCTACGTTGCTCTCGCTCAGCGCAAGGATGTCCGCCGCAGCCAGCTCGAGGCTAGCATCCAGGCTCGCAACACCATCCGCCAGCAGCAGGCCGCCGCCGCCGCCGGCATGCCCCAGCCTGTAAGTTACAATTTTCTTGATCAGTATTCATTCAATTACTAACTTGACTAGTTCATGCAGCCCGCCGTCTTCTACGGTGCTGGCCAGCAGGGCTTCATGCCCCCTGGACAGCGTGGTGGTATGCCCTTCGCCCCCCAGGGCGGTATGCCCATGCCCAACATGCCCGGTGGCCGTCCCCAGTACCCCGGTCCTTTCCCCCAGGGTGGCCGTGGTATGCCCCCCAACCAACAGCTTCCTCCCAACTTCCAGGGTATGCCCATGGGTATGCAGGCTCCTGGCGGCATTCCTAACGGCATGGGTTACCCTACGCCCCAGGCCTTCGGACGTGGCGGTGGTGGCCGTGGTGTTCCCGGTATGCCTATGAACATGCGTGGTGGCCCCGGTTTCGGCCGTGGTGGTCCTCAGATGGGTCGTGGTCGTGGTCAGCCCGCCCCTGGCGGCCAGCCCGCTGGCGAGCCCGCCTCTGCCAACCAGGCTCTCCTCGCCGCTCCCCCCGCTCAGCAGAAGCAGATGCTCGGCGAGGCCCTTTACCCCAAGATCCAGGCTCAGCAGCCCGAGCTTGCTGGCAAGATCACTGGTATGCTTCTTGAGATGGATAACACTGAGCTGCTTGGCCTGTAAGTTACACTGCCCATTCTTTTCGTTTTAGTGTGTGATATGATTTACTAACGTTCTTTTTCAGGCTTGATGATGAGGAGGCTCTCCGCGGCAAGGTTGACGAGGCCCTTAACGTCTATGATGAGTACATGAAGAACAAGGGTGATGGCGAGACCGCCGAACCCAAGCCCCAGGAAGCCGCCAAGGAGGCCCCTGCTGAGGAGAACAAGTCTTAATTGATGTGTTCACTTCTTTGTCTTCTCGGAAATCTTGGACGCACGTTTTTGACGACTTTTCCTTTCTCTTATCATTATTTGTTCCCATCTTTTACCCTTTCTACCCCTACATCTCCCTATCTCTGATCCTGATATCCCTCGGTTCGAAAAGTTTGTTCTTAGGCAGTCACCTTCCTGGTGTTTAGTGAATGCGGTATGACATTCGGATTTTTTTTTCTTTTCCAGTTTCCCTAGTATGCACTATTTCCCTTTACCTTCCATTCGGACTGGGGCTATATTGAGTGTCTCCAGGTTGGCATTGGTAAAAGTCTTTTCTTCTAGGCGCTGGGCGTGATTCCTTTGACATCCTTTTCACCATCCTTGTTTCTATGTTTTCTTTTTATCTTTCGACTGGGATGGATCTGTGAAATTTCTTTTTTTCCACACTCCCCCTTCCTGCGTTCTCTGGGTTGTGGTTCACTCAATTTGAGTGTCAGATAGAATTATGAATTCCTCACGGAAAAGTCTGGTCGTCCTTGTGTTTGTTCTCGGATTCGGGAGAGCAGCGCCAGACAATCAATGGGATGGCCGTGGCCTATTGCTTCATCAAGTTCCTTTCGTAGACGAAGATTTTTCTTTCCCGACACTTTCGACTTTGTGGCCGCTGTGGTCCGCCTTCTCATATGACTCAGCATTGTCTCTACCCCGAGGTCACCCGTGGACGCCCCCGGTGAATGAATGATTCCTGTGGAATCCAGCTTTAGAGAGAACATTTCATTCATCCGAGATGATATATGCGCAATGGCTTCTGAATTTGTACCCGAGACATCTGAAATTGGTTCCTTGACGGCACATTCGAACGAGGATAGCCAGTTCGTCGGTAGCTCAAGCGGCGTCTATTTCATCAAGACCGTGAAACGTGCATTCAACAGCCTAGAGGGCCCGGGTTCATCTGAACCCCAATTGCCCACAGCAGAGGAAACGCTCGTAGGCGCTGAAACTTCACCTCGTGACAAGCGCCAGCGCACCTCATCCGTCAGAGACACTGCTTCGTCCTCGGAAGTGGTCGAATCTCCCGCAGAATTGACCTACGACCCAACATTGACGGCATCTCTGGGCAATCTACCGCCCCCAGATGTGGCCAAGAGTCTGATGATGATGTACTTCAAAGTCTGGCACCCTCTGTTCCCGTTCCTGCATGGTCCCACCTTCCTGCAGGCGATGGAGAAAGTCTACTCGAGCAGGAATGAAACTCAGCACACGCCGGAATCATGCATAGATCACCGGAGTACATGCTGGACCACAGTTTTCCAATGTGTCTTCAATCTAGGCAGTTTACTAGCGCCAGACGTAGATCTGCCATCCGAGTCGAAGATCCAATCACCGACCAGTTTCAACTCTTTACTCGGCACTCTCTCCTCTCGACATGATATCGTTTCACTACAAGCGCTTCTAGCTATCCAAGTCTATCTCGTCGCTACCATGTCACTTCGACAAGCATCGACTGTCGGAGGCTGTATCCTACGCTCGATGCTTCACGCCGGTCTCCACCGGTGTCCATTTCGATACAAGCAACTCTCCACCCACGACCGACAACTGCGCAAGCGGGTCTTTTGGTGCGCTTATGCAATCGATAGATACCTGAGCCAGGCGTTGGGCTTGCCGCTTGGTATACAGGATTCTGATATCGACGTGTGTCTGCCTGCTGCCCGGGAAATGCATTCCCCTCGAGGCCAGACGACTCAGTCTGCGAATGACAACTCCGCGCCGCAGCACGGTAAGAAAGAATACCATGACAAGGAAAGCGTTCTTGCTAGCTATGTTGACTCGGGGACTCTGACGGGCCGGGCATTGGAGCTCTTCCACAAATCAATATTGGTTCGATCCGTTCGTCGCAGTTCGGTGTTGTTCCTCGTAACAGACGTACATAAGTGGTGGAATGGTCTTCCCTCCCATCTCCAAAGAAAGTCAGCAGTATCTGAACACAGGGTGGGATCTGTAATGGCAGACACTGCGTTTGATTTTGCTCCTTTTTTCACGGTGCTGTATCAGCATCTCATCCTCATCATCCATCGGCCTTCGTTGTCGCTGGATCCGTCCACTGCGGAATTCTGCTCTGGATTGCAAACTTGCATCGGGGCTGCTCGGGCTATACTTGCCGCGCTGAGGTTGCAAGTCGATAGCCGCCAGGCTCTATTCTGGCCGGGCTTTTTGTCGGCTGCGTGGATGTCCGGGTTGGTTTTGGCTTTGGCTTGTCAACTGAACCAATATGTGTTGACGAAGGGTCTTCAGTACGTGTTGTGTTTCTTTTTATTCTGGATCTTTAATTGATCACTGTGTGCTAACTGCTTGATAGGGAAATAGAGGAATTTTCGGGATACCTGCGTTTGATGTCTACTCAATGGGAGACAGCCAAACACTGCCACATGTCGCTCTCAGTGCTGACCGCGAAAATCCAACAGTCAGAAAGCGGATCCGATCCAACAGCAAATTCCCAAGCGTATGTGAGGGGCTCTGAGGGAAGTCCGACACTTGTGGAATCTTTGGCTGCACGCGAGGAGAACAGACGGAGACTTAGTCGTCTCTCACACTCGCGAGAAGAGTTCGACGTATCGGTAGAACCTTCCGATCTTGAGCACCGGAATAACACATGGGTCGAGGCTATGCATAGGGGCCATGATTCCACGGTAGTTCCTTCGGCATCGATGCACCCGTTGCAAATGAACGAGCAGGGCATTCTCGCCGATACATCGTCTTCACAGATGGATTTACAGGACATGGATGCCACACACCTTGACGGGATATCGAATTTCGACTTGAACATGGTGGATTTAATCGAGGGTGCTAACTTTGACACTCTGTTCGATATGATCGGGCAGCAATTCCCCAGCTTTTAGACCATGCTACTCACTACTAGCACGAAGCAATCTAGATATGTACAAACTAACAGCGAGTTTACATGAGATACCAAAAAGGCCAAACCATAATAATGCATATTGTTCACGCAGTGGGTATGTGTATGTCTCTCAAACGCTCATGTATCATCAAATAGAACCCCCCCCCCCCCAATTCGCCATAAACCATCCACCACCAACCCCTATCTTACGCCTCACGACGGAAAAGCAAAGCCCGATTGATCCGCACTCTCCCATTCCGAATCTCCTGGCAATAGTAGTCAGCCTGCAGCTCCGCCGCGGCGAGAATAGACGCCTTGTTGGAATGGTAGTCTCCGGGCACCTTGATAGAGATGCACAGGGGGTAGTCATGATGCTTAGCATGGACGGAGATCGAGGCAGTGCTGGTTCGGATGTAAGCGGCGACAGTGCGCATAAGAGTCTCGTCGTCTGAGTCCGAGTCTCGCGGGTTGACGAAGACGTTCACCCAGTTGCTGACCTGGCGTGGATCGTACTCGGGTTCTGGGATTAGCTCCCCGTCGAAGTAGAACATGCTCTGCATCTTGCTGAGGTTGGAATTTGGGATGCCCATGTTGGATGGGGGTTTACTTACCTTGTGATTTTCAATGTTTGGTGTTGGGAGGGAAGATGGAAGATGGAAGATGGGAAGGAGGTTTCGAGGCTTCTGGAATTCAAATTATATCTCTGTTTAAGTACTCTCTCTGGTAACTGTCTATTGTTTATAGTGAGTCTTCTGAGGTAAGAACAAAGGAGGTATGGTACAATGCTATTTTCAAGTCTTTCATCTAATTACAGGATGTCTTTGTGCCTCTGTGTTTATTGAGTCTTTGGGATATTTCCTGGAGGTCTGCCTAGTTTATGACTCGAAATTAATGTATTATTTTCTATTATTTCTGCCTACCTCTATTTCCTACTAGGAAAATGGACCTTGGACGGTTAAGCTTGATATTACTATGTCCTTGGCATGCTATTTCGACTCGCAGCACGACATAAAGACATGAAAGACGATGCTATTATTACATACTGTCTCAGAATCTCAGACCTAAATAAAGAGGGCTACTTAAGTGTATTACTTTTATTTTATCATAGCCAGCAATATCAACGCTCGTATTAATGTAAAAGCCTAGGGCTGCCTATTCACCTTATAAACCAAACTACTATAGCATACCTAGGTAGATATTGTTGATTATATAGAGGAAATCATAATCTAATTTCTATATTCTATCAAACATCTAGTCTATACCCAATCTATAAGCTGCTCTAAGCATCAGAAAAACTCCTTCCCAGAAACTCCAACTCCGATCAAAGCACATCAACACCCCCTTCCATGAAATAAAACCCTATCTCCCCCGGAAAAGCAAAGACCGGTTAATATGGACAGACCCCCCTAGCAACCTGTGCTCGAAGACATTCCGCCGATACCTCTGCAGCAGCAAGAATCGACTCCTTATCGACATGTTCTCCGGGGACCTGGATCGAGATGCAGAGCGGGACATCGTGGTGCATAGCATGGCCGGTGATACTGACGACTCGTGTGCGGATGCAGGTGAGGACTGTGCGCATGATGGTGAGGTCGTCGCATCGGTAGTCATGCATGTTGAAGAATACATTCACCCATTTCGTTGTTCGGGGGTTGTATTCGGGCTCTTGCAGTAATCTTCCGTTTTGGTAGAACATCTCTTGGATATTGTTAAATGGCTGGTTTGGTTTTGAAGCTGAAGGGACTGACCTTGTATATTGATGATAGATGAATTCGAATGGATTTGGCTTTGAGGGCTGAGTGCTTTCGGAGTGACTGTGAAGGCCTGACATAGCCTGAGATAGGGTGCTAAGGCCCGTTTAAATGGTGGGCTGTAAGACAAGAGCATCCTGATGTTGTTTCCATTCCTTTTAGATGAGGGAAACAGGTGTCATATTGCTATAATGGCATTTTCGGGTTTCTTAGTTCATCGCCGCCTGATCTGTTCCATCTTGTGCGAGATGGCTTTGAGCTTCTTGTTATGGATGTTCAGTTGATACCCTCTATAGGTCAGTTCCTATAATCATTGGTATTTTGTGTCTGTTCGACATTCAACGGTCAACTGATCAGTTTATCCAAGATATTTCAGATGAGACGAGACGAGAAAGAAGGATAAAAAGACAAAGAAAAGAAGGAAAGAAGAAGAGAAGCAACAATGAATTGTCTCAGACCTCCTTTCACAACTTCTCAACCTCCAAACAAACAGCATCCACAACCCCCTGAGTGTCAGAACTTCCCCCCAGGTCTGGAGTCAGAATCCCCGCGGCACAGACCCGTTCCACACAGCCCATCAGTTGGGCAGCAGCATCCTTCTCCCCAATCCAGACGAGCATCTCCGCCGCCGACCAAAAAGTAGCAACCGGATTCGCAACCCCCTTCCCAATAATATCAAAAGCGCTACCATGAACCGGCTCAAAAATCGACGGACTCTTGCGCGTTGGATCCAAGTTACTAGAAGGCGCAACACCAATCGACCCCGCCAGCGCAGCCGCAAGATCCGACAAGATATCCATATGCAAGTTAGTCCCGACAACGGTATCAATCAACTGCGGCTTCGCCACCATCCGAACAGTCATCGCATCAACAAGCATCTTATCCCACTTGACATCGGGGAAGTCCCGCGCGACAGACGCAGCAACTTCATCCCACAACACCATCCCATTGCGCATGGAGTTACTCTTCGTGACGACGGTCAGGAGCTTACGCGGCCGTGATCGCGCTGTCTCAAATGCGAATCGCATAATCCGCTCGATGCCCACACGCGTGAATACAGCCACTTCTGTCGCGGCTTCCCATTGCTGTCCGACGTGGGACCGTCCGCCTTGTCCGGCGTACTCGCCTTCGGAGTTCTCGCGTACGAGCATCCAGTCGATGCCGTTGGTTGCTGTGGTGAGGGGGCATTTGGTTCCTGGGAAGGTGCGGACTGGTCGGACGTTTGCGTATAGCTGGAGTGGGCCGCGGAGGGCTAGGAGTAGGCCCCAGAGTGAGATGTGATCGGGTACGTCTGCCTGTGTTAATATTGCTGTTTACAGGTCTGGTGGTTTGGTATAATGCTGTGCGGTATAGAGGACATACCGGGTGATCCAACGGCACCGAATAGGATGGCATCGTACTGGCGTATACTGTCGAGATAATCTTCAGATACGTATCGTCCGGTTTGCTTGTAGTACTCGGTTCCCCATGGGATATGCTCAAAGTTGATATCGAATGTACCAAGGGTCTTTGCAAGTTTCTCGATGACCTGGATAGTAGCACTGACTACTTCGGGACCGATGCCATCGCCTGGGATAGAGGCAATGCGGTATGAATTCTTCGAAGTCATATTCAAAGAGGAAATATGTGTGGAACTAAAAATATCATAGCATTCCTAGAAATCAAATGCAAATAAATACCCAGACTATATACTACATGCGATCAAAGAAGGCTGATAGTTCCCCCATGTACACTTTTTGCCCGGATGGCCGCTGTCGCGACAAGCCTCTGCCGGCAGAACTTTCAGGCGATGGGATCTGCCGTTCACCACTGCACCACATCCCCAACCCATTTTGATCTTGCGCATAAATAAAATGCCATCGAAATCAAAAGAGAAAAGGCCCGCGCGTATAACAATTGCCTGCAACGCGTGCCGCTCAAGAAAACAAAAATGCAGCGGCCGTAAACCCGTCTGCGAACAATGTCTCGAGAACAACCGACCATGCAACTGGCCCGAACAGCTTCGAAGAGGACCGGAGAAAGGATATGCCGAAGCATTGGAGAACCGACTCCAGCTCACTGAGAGCATTCTTTTAAATTTGCTTCCACATGTCTCGGACGAGCAGCTTTCGGATGCGATTCCTCGAGAGAGTAGCGGCACGTATGTGCCATTTCCCAGACTTGAGAAGAGAGGGATTGAGAATTGGTCGCAGTTCCCTCTTGATACTCCTCAGGGTATCCGGAGGTGGCAGCAAGCTTGTACTGAGCCTGGAAGGGTGGGTGCAGAAATGCAGGGCTCTAAGAGAAGGCGTTTGCAGTCGGTTCAAATGTCCGCAACTCGAGAGATTGATGGATCTTCCAATGGAACTTGCAATGGGACACCGAACTGTCCGGTTCCCGAGACAGCAGATAATACGCATGATGGGAATGCTACGGTGGAGAGAATGAGCTCTTGGCAGGGAGCGCCGTCGTTCGAGTTTCAACGTCAGTTTTTGTGGTGAATGAGAAGTACTTCTTGATTTACGCCTGTTGCATATCATTTGAAATACCCATTTTGTCATATCAGCCAATGAAGATGAATCTTGAATCGCGATCCAATTATACGCTGTAATTAACTAATTAAATAATACAAAATGATAACCCCAATGTGACCCCTTTCAGCATTTCACTGGACAATCGGTCGTCCTCGACCAGAGGAGGCAGTGGAACTCTCACCTGGAGCAACTTGCGAGACTGCGTGGAAGAGCCATGCTGACTGCTTCTTCTCTTTTCTGGAACTGGGTCATGTTGGACTGTAACCCTTGGTGCATCCTCATGTGTTGAAGGAACTGGTCGTAAGTCTTCTCCTTGCGAGTACGCGCAGAGCCTGAATCCTTCAGTGTCTTCCAAGAAGATCCGCCCTTGCCCGCACTAGCGTGCTGAGCCAGCTGGGGTTCCTTCAACAGAATGGACCTCGGCGGAGAAGAATTAGATACCAACTCAGTATGGGCTCACCTGTCAGGGAGACGATGGGCCAGGGGGCTGTGCTGACTGGGGAGGCGAGGAGGATATCTGGTCTAGAAGCCACTTTAGCGGCGGCCTTGGCGACAGCGGACGGGTAGCAGCCCTCCATAGAGAAGGCGACGAGGCGGGTGACGAGACGACAGGTGACCGGACCGGATAGGGGACGGGGTAAATCGGCCGAGCACGCCACGCAGGGATGGGCGTAGCACCAGGGTAGCTACGGGAGACGATATCGGGCCCGGCAGCAACACATGCTGTGGGACGAGGCGTCGACGGTTATTCAGGCGCATCAGCATAGTCGGCGTAGGCCGAGCCGGTTGGATGCGGTCAAAGTTGATAGCCTCAAAGAGGATCCCTGGGAGGGTGCGCATCCGGTAGACTGCCACGTAGTGCAGGCCCGAGGAGTGGGCCCGCTCGCTGATATTGAGAACCGCCTGGTCCACAGCAATGCCCTGGGCCTTGTGTACAGTGATTGCGTATGAGAGGACGAGGGGAACTGAGTCCTCGTGCACTGTTGGTTCCCCACGAGAAACTCGCGTGTCACGAGGAGAATAGACACGGCAGGCGAGTCATCGGGCCGGCAGTTCTAATCAGGCTAAGCCAAGGGTATGCTTCGGCACAATTGCCGAATTTGGTCAGCTTTGTGGTGTCGACTTTCAGAGGTGGTGTCTCGTTGAACGACCACCCATGTCACGGCATGTGACAGAGGATCGTAGTTGGATGTCCACACTTGGCCGCCATATATTAGTCTCTTCTTCTGCAGACGCTGAATCACGACCTCCTGGGGAAGGTCCGCGTGACAATGTCGTCGCCGGGGCCGTTTGGGGGTTCATCCAGGGAATGCAGGTGGATTCGGGGGCTGGCTTCCCGCCAACCCCTCCCCCCGCGCCCCTAGCCCTTGGACAAGCCGCCGCTGATGATATAACGACTTTCCCCACCTCCTCGTCTCGGGCCTTTTGAGGCGAAAAGCGAAGCAGGAAAGCTTTTACCGCAGGGCAAGGCACGAAATGAACTTTGACCTCGCTGCTAGCTGTGTACCGTTGTGGTACTATCGGTAACGAATGAATTGATATTCGCTTTACGGGCAGAGCGGCGATCTTCATGGGATTTGTTTGCCTTTTGTATAACATGACTCCGAGTAGGCAGGTCTGCGAACGATTCCGCCATGGGTCCGGCATAGCGTGCACTAGTCTGTTGCTCTTTGCAAACTCCAATTCCATGAGGAGCGGAGACCTGACGAATAGCTCGCCGTGCATCAGATTACGGTTGTAAAGAACATACAACGCATAACGACCAAGACTGAACGCAACGTTCAATCTTTGGAATGGCGCATGAACCCCAGACTTCTAGTACGGACCATATCCATCTCGAAGAGTACAATGTCAACCTCCGTTGACTGTGCGCTACTAAAGTAGTTGCAGAGATATTCCACGATAGCGCCAGACTCAAGGGATTCGAGAAGGACTTGCCGAGGAAGAACACTCGTTTTCGAATATATGTTGAGCAGCTCCAATGATGAGCTGAGCGTGAGTTGTCGCGGAATGGTCAGAATGAACAGCCGCCACAATATACTTATTGCCAGATGGATGGCCTTTTGTAGATGCCTTTCTGTGTGTCTTTTTACGGCTGTGTTGCAGCTTGTGGTATCGGCTTACTGATTTGAAATCGGCAATCCTCATAGTAGTATTTAGTAAGGAAGTATACCTTCAACAGCCTCACCTGGAGGGTTTTCTAGTAAACGCTGGCGGCGAATAGCGGTGGGGAATCTAAACCAGTATATCTTGTTCGAGGTAGCTCTCATAGAAGCCTCTGCATTAGCACCCAGGATGCAGAATTGTCGCTGTCGAAGGAACACGCTGTCGAAGGAACACGCTGTCGAAGGAACACGCTGTCGAAGGAACACGCTGTCGAAGGAACACGCTGTCGAAGGAACACGCTGTCGAAGGAACATGCTCGGATCGTCAAATGCCACGCGTAATAACCAGTGAATACAAACTTCTGTAACCCCAAAGAAGCGCTGGCCCTCTGCATGAGCCCAGGAGCTCTGGGGAAGAGAAAATCTTCCTGTAGTAGAACGTACAAGGTGCTGCTGAGGTTGTGGAGCCGCTCCGGAACAGATGCTTCAGGATCTGGGACAGAATTTCCCTGCCAAGGTAGCCGATATGAAAGATCGCGGTTTCAAGGACCGGGACGAGGCCTTTGTGAAACCTCTAGGTGGCGGATGACCGATTGTGACATCGAGGCCTTTTTGTTTTCCGTCATGATCACCATGGACATTGAACCATGAGTTAAGGTGTACATGCAAACGTTTCCCCTAGTCTGTGATCGATATACGCTTTCCTTTCAACCCCGTAGTTTTCCGAGACTGGGAAATGATATGCGAGTAGGTTTGTCCCGAGGTGATCAACATCAACCTCAACCTCTCGCCTCCCACGTACAATATTCGCTATATAGGAAGATAGTATTGGGTGTGGCTGGGACTGCGCTTGTATATTAGTGTCATGAACTCATACATTGAAACTCTTACAGACTTACAGCCATCTCCGCAACATAGGGTTGAGCGTCGGGAAGTGCGCTTGGAGACAGTCACGAGAGAGTGTGGATGACCGTTCCCACTAGTACCGTAATGCATGATGTTCCATCCGCCGGACAGCTTGACTCCACAATCTGTGTATCTGAGTCTGTCGACTGGCTGCGGACAATCGATATAGCACTCGCTGTGTACCGGTGCCGCTGCGCTTGGAGACTCTGTGTTTCGTGAGGTACAGGTTACTGATGGAAAGTGAGAGTTGAAGGGGTATCGAGAGCTGAATTTGGGCAGCAAGAACTGAGCTAGATTGTGGGTATGCGGATAGGAAGTGAGGGTTCAGTGGGTAGAAGCTGGGAGCTGAATCTGGGTGTAGAAGAGTAAGATATGATGCTAGATGCTGACAGGACCTGATCAATGAGCGATAAAAGTCAACCTCTACAATGAGAAAGAAAGAAAGAAAGAAAGAAAGAAAGAAAGAAAAAAGAAAGAGAAAAAAATGGATGTAAGAGGAAAGGCAGGAGGATCAACGCCCCCCCCCCCACGATAAGCAAAGTCAGCGGCGGGGGTCGACCGAGAAGCATTTTGGTATTCTGAGATGGGGGGGGCTCACAAAGAGCCCCTTTGACCCCTCGCAGGTGCGTTCGCCGTTTCGCCATAAGGCCACGGCCACCTGGGGGGATACTATGTTGGCTTTACTCTTTTACATATACCATCTCTTCTTAATCCATATGTCACCTTGATCCCATTTAAATATGAACACAGCTATTACTAGTTACAGTATTACTGGATAAAATTCACTCTCAAGTAATTTAAAATTATTATAGAGCTTTGGAAGAAATCGTGGATACATGAAGGGACCAGCCCTGCCACCAGTCTTGGCACCAGTCTCGTAGGCAATCAGAACCTGCTCAGCTGCAGACTCCACTGTGAGCATTGTAGGTGCTGGCCACATCTTGAGGTGAGCAGCTAGCTCGCTTGGGTTTCTGACACTGTTATCCCAACTACAATGAGATAAATATTTGCCGGGTGAATGAGTGCTTTTGAGAGTAGTGCACTAAGAACAGGACCAGGCTTGTTGGGTTATGACGAGTGCCAATGTATTATCTGCTGGCAACGCGATGGGCTTGGGGATGTTGTTCGAAAGCCTGGGCCAGTATAGATGGCCCAAAAAATCCACAGTTCGCCCTAACTCCGCTCCATGAATTCACTACCGAACCATATAGGGCCCGGAAGCCCGGGTAGTGTGACCTTCAAAGCAGAAGGCCAGTGGTCCAGCAAGTGTGACAAGTGTACACCTACCTGTCATGCTATGCGGCGCACCACCCAAAAGAAAAAGCACATAGCTTGATTTTTTCGAGCAAGAGCTCTGTCTGTAGCTTTTACATACTGTAGACAATTGGAAGAGTCCACTTGTGATGTGATGTGGCATGATGAGTAGAAATAGAGATATTGTCGGCGGGGGATTATTGTTGCGGATGGACTTGGACATCATTCTGGAGATTGTCTATTATATCGTCAGTTAATTCATCCACTTTCTTTGCTCGAAGTGCTGACCTTCAGATTTTCCAGCCCTTGGTTCTAAAAAGGTGGTGGTTGCTTTTGGATTTGTCCAACGCCACACACCCCCATTCGATCCATTCGATAAGGTCCCAGGAGTTAAAACAATAGCAGTTGCATTTTGAGCTAGAGGTCTATTGACACTCCTTGCAAAATGCACTAACTGACAAGATACAAGTTAGCTAGGTTCCTCACGACAGAGATGATGTCGCCCAGATTCCCATTCTGTGCGTTATCGAACACAGCATCTTGGAGACCAAACATGTGCAAGTTCTCTGGAGTTTGGGGCCTCGGCTCTGGCATCAAGTATACGGCAATCAAAAAAAGATGCAACTTACAGGCTTTTCCATTCTCTCAGACATAGCGAGAAAGGTCGAAGCGAGATGCTCTCTATTGTTCAGACTATTTTATGGCCAACATTTTAGTGTGTGTAAGAAGAAAGAGAGGAAGATAAGATCATTGCCCTCCTCCGTGATGAGACGGTAAAGGGAGAGTAGAGGAATAGGACGAAGGAGACGTGTAGAAATTGTGTTGTGGACAATGTAGTGACATGTCCACGGGTGGTGACATGTGTGACCTGAGACACTGCAAACAAACAAAATGAAAGTAAAGGAAATTGGAAAAAGTACTCTGATGTCTACGGAAGGTGCTCTGCATCTAAATCCTAGCCTCTTTCCCACCAAAAACAAAGCCAGCACCACATGCTGCAGTAATTCTGTATTGAAGCCATTTCCCCTGAACATTCTGGAAAAACATGGGTCATTGCAGTGTAGCCAATGTATGATATTACCATGGACCAGCCGTGTGCGATTTATATCAGTATCTATATTCAATGAAATCTACTTTCTGTGATAGGACTACGTGTTAATCACATCCAAAACCTGGGGCTGTTGCAGAAAACGTGGGGTATACATCGATGTCCAAGTTCCCCGGGTAATGATTTCCGTAGGGTTTGTCTATTCCCAAATCGGGTTAGATCCAAAATCGGTAATACCAGCGATTGGTGCAGCCCCCGAACAACCTTTTGGAGGAGAATGAGACTTGGACGATATCTCCTTCGTCAACGAGGCCGTCTATCATGCTACCTGATGTCATTAGTTCTTTACATATACGAGTCTCCTCCGATTGAAGCCCCAGAAATACAAATACGCTGATCGTTGTTTGGGTAGTATTTTTAGAAGTCCTCTTGGTAGTCTTTCTGGTAGTCTTTTATCGATAGTGGTCCCCTTTTAGTAGAACCAATGAAATGGCAGTGAAAAGCTATAGTTCGGATTAAACATTTCCCCTTGAATAATACCCCGCACTGTACTTAGATCTTTTAAGCTATCCTTGATGCTGCCCTCTATTTGCTAACGGGCTAGGATATTGCAAGCACTGCATGGTCTCATGGCAGCCAGAAGAACGGGAAAAACATGACAAAGGACAGTGCTCCCCCAAAGAGGAGGCATCATGCCTCCATGGCATGCATATCATGTCGAGAGAGTAAAGTCAAGGTGACTATCGTCTAGCCTAGTGGGGAACAAAACAAGCTAATATTAGCAGTGTGACGGTGGTAAGCCCAAATGTTCCAGCTGCATGAACAAACACCGCGAATGTCGATACCAGGCCGTAGACAAGAGAAAGTAAGTGACCTATCAAGGTCATTCCATGAAGAGAGATAATAGCGCTGATTATGTGAAGACTCCCACTCCGCGTTGCCATAGAGCTTCTATCAAGCAGAGTAGAACAGCTCTGTCTCTTCATTCGTGAAAGTGGATTGGAGGCCCCGCCTATGCCGCAAGAAAAGGACACTGCTTTGACTAAAGTCCTTGATCTTCTTGGCTTGACTGGAGTGCATCCCGCCGAAGGAAAATATCAAACTAACAGCAAGTCCTCCGATCACAATCCTCAACCAGCAAGCAATGATCTGCCACCAACTTCAGTGCCATTCTCCGCTCCCGGTATAATAAGTGATTTAAATAGCACTTGGGGTCAGACATCGACATCCCCGGCCAACATATCGCAAAACTCTCAATCAAGTGCCACAGTGCTTTCGGATCCTCATGCCGTATCAACACTGCCCGTTATCGATACTGGGTGTCTGGATATACCAATTACCGAACAGTATCCACCAACGGATGATCATTCGGATAATTCATTATCAAACTGGGACTGGACCTTGGATTTTGGAACATGCATTACACCGCCATCCCCAGAAATCCAAGACATTGGAATAGAACCACCACGGCTGCCAGGGGAGCCATTGGAGCCATCGGATGGGCCACCTGAGCCCTTCGAGCCCTCGGTCCTTCAAATCCCACCCAGTCTCGACAACGACACCAGGAGCACGGAAGAAATCGAAGATCTGATCGACGAGCTTTCTGATCGGATGGGCACATTGCGCTTTGGTCCTGGAGGCAAAGCTCGCTTTTATGGTCCGACATCGACCTTCAACCTTGCCGATGCGCCAGTATCTGTTAACGCCCAGGCACGTCGTACCGTCGATTATCTCGACGAAACAGACTATGACAGACAGGTCCCATTATCGCTCGAAGAGCATCTTCTTAATCTCTATTTTGCCTGGCAAGATCCATCGTTCCACGTTGTCGACCGAGAATTGTTCGAGAAAGGAAAGACAGCCTGGAATGGGAGAGAAGAGACCCCGTTCTATTCCGAGGCACTCTGCTATGCAATGTGAGTTTGTTTCAATTTGGTGAATTAGATATATGGAATAACGCTTTCAAACAGGTGCTCTCTGGGCGCTGCTTTCGAAACCCGTTATCATCCATCGTTTGTGACATTCCCGAAATCTCTCGGTGAATTCTTTGGGGACCGTGCAAAGGAACTTCTTGAGATTGAACTAGACTCTCCATGCGTGGCAACAGTCCAAGCATTGGTTATCTTAAGCAGCCATGAAATCGGTGTGGGCTCAGATACACGTGGATGGCTCTACAGTGGTAAGTCCCGTCGCAAGTTCCTGGCTTTCTTTACTTACAATTCCAGGGATGGCCCTTCGACTTGCTTTTGATCTTGCCCTGCATATTGACCTCTCTCCCTATGTTGCTCGTGGATCTGTTACCGCTGCCGACGCTGAGCTGCGTCGAACTGTGTTTTGGGCTGCGTATATGGTGGATCAGTGAGTTCCCATATCGCTTTCATATGCGTTCAGGATACCTCTAATCTGTTGAAATTTCAGTCTTGTCGGCTTCTATCTTGGTAGGCCTTTTTACACCAATATGGAGGATGTTACAGTCAAAAAGCCCAACAATGACGTCGACTATCGACACCCTTGCAAATGGACGCCCTACGCGTCTCCCATTCCATTTGAGAGTAATTCGGGATTATTTGACTGTGTGGGGGCCGTCAGTCAACAGGAAGTCTCACTATGTGAGCTTATGGCACCCTGCGGCTACTTTCTGTAAGTTCTTCGTTCTCGTTTGTTATTGTGTCTCCAGCCTTTGGTCCTGCCACTTGCTTCGGCTAACCTTCGCCCCGAAAAAGTTATGGGACATCAGCTATCCCAAGAGCCTTGCTCCAACAACTCAATGAGAAGAATGTTGCCAAGCTTCTCAGTTGGAAAGCTCAGTTGCCCTCATTTCTGCAAATCGATCTCAACGATCACACTTCTCCTTATCTTCCACATGTGTTGCTACTTCAGTGAGTTTCTACTTTATTTTGCAAGTCTCAAGTAGATTCACTAACACATCCTAAAGCATGCAATATTACCAGAATCTCATTTACACCCATCGACCTTGGATGTCAAAAGGTTACCTGCAACCACAACCCCCAAAGGGTCCCCAGATCCACCCATGCCCGAGAAATGTGCATCAATTCCGCCATCTCCATTGCCAAAATCCTTGTATTGTACGAGACGAGATATACCCTCCGTCGCATAAATATCAAAGCAGTCTCAATTACCTCCTCCGCGGTGCTCCTACTTCTCTTCGCCGCCGTTTCCCAGTACCAAACATCAGAAGAAGAGAACATCATCGCTCATCTGAGTACCTGCTTCAGAGCCCTCGATGAGTTCTCTCTATCCTGGCAGAGTGCAAATCGCGCCAAAGATCTGCTGGTAAGGCTACAGCACAAATGGGAGCTTCGAACCCGTGCTACTAAACCGGACCGGGGATCGGATGGGACTGGTTACCCCCCGAGAAAACGATCACGAACACTTAATGGATCTGACGCCATAATCCCAAGTCATGGAAGGCTTCCAAACACACAGCCTGAGACACGCGATTTCCAATTGGAGTCTGGGTTGGGCTGGATGCTCATGCTCAGCGGTCAACTTCCGTCGGATGGAGATGAAGATCTCTATTCCTTTGTGGCAAATACAAGTATACCAGAATCCAATTCCGAGGATTGACAGACATGTCTGCAATTTTGCAATTTACTTTGTTTCAGATAAGTACTCCGTAGTGAAAAAGGAAAAGGCTTCACTGTGTCATTGATAAAAGGTTAAACGTCTTCCGGGGCCGACTTCGGGCCTATTTCGGGGCCCGTCTCGGCGCTTCCAAGGTTGGCACGGCGCGGCGCGGGATAGGGGGAGCTCGGGGATGACCTTGCGTTGGAATGGGATGTGACAGGAGTATTTATTTTCGCTTTGGGTTTAGAATATAAATTGGGAAAACCCGAGGTCCGGTTTCGGACAGAGGGGTTCACTAGTTACACATGTAGTAAACTACATAGTCTACTACTGCGAACTAACTAGCCAGCTAGCATAGAACCCTATCTAAATGAATGTCGAGTCAGGAGGCAGCCTGCGAGCAGTTCCATCCTGTGTCATATCTGGACAGAGATCGACACCCAGGTCGGATAACGAATGCGATTGTCAGTTCTTGCGGCCTTGAGCTGGAGCGCAGGAACAACTTGAATACCAAGTTAGCCATTGCCGATGACCACGATCTTCTTGTCAGTCAGTCGTACGTTGTATCCCAAACAGCCGTGTGAACAAGCTTGCCAGCGAACTGGTCCAAATCGATGATGTTTGGTATTTTGGTATTTCCACCAATTGAGAATACTTGATAAGAACGTCCGTTCCATCATGGATAACTTTGTCATTCTTTTGAGCTTGTGCGCCAATCTGCCTCGCTTCTGGTTCCAAAATGGACGTGATGAGCTTGGTATTAGACATAATCGGGATTTTCAATCCGTACTTATCTACACAGTGGGCAATGTATTTCTCAGTCGCAGCATCACCAGCATAGCATTTGGACCAGTTCGAATTGGGCTCGAATGGAAAGACATAGCTGTGAGCAGGAATCGCGTCCAACACCGCGATAGATATTCTCGAGCCATGAGCCTTCAACTTCGGAATTATTTTCCTAGGTAAACACAAAATCAAGCGGATGATCATGTTTCAGCTTATGGGCGAGCTGCGCCTACTATGCAGATGACTCGGAGCTGAGATTTTGAATCCACATTGACCGGGGTCTATATTTATAATCCCATTGTAAAGGAATTCGTTGGACGGTATGGTGTGTTTCTCAACAGTGGATGTCTTACTTTTTACCCCTTGTCTATTTCTTTTTCCGCTCTCCGTCGTAGGAAGATGAAAGGCTTCGGGTTTAACGAATTACTCCGAACTCAGGCTCAGGGGTTGTCTCCATAGCTTTAGCAACGAGACACGAGCAGTAGCGTTGACGGGGCACATGAATTAGACCCAAATCCTTCGCAGGCAGGATTAAAGCCCACGTCATAGGCTGATATCATTTGATGGGTTTCATCGAAGACGGGAAGTGGAGATCTAGGTATTATGCACGTGTGGTGTATGGGAGCCATTTTCTTAGCCTTGCATTTTAAAGTGAAGAGATTTAAAGTACAAAAGTCTAAAAATCTTTGTCTAGGATTAGATTTAAGTATACCTTAATCCAGTATTCACCTTATTTGCATCGGATGTGAGCTTCTTTCCAATTCTCTGTATGTCGCTCAGCCCTCTCGGGGAGGCTCCAGTCGGGACGGATCTATCCGCCGATCATGGCTCATTGGAAAAGGGCCCTGTAATCGCAACCTACATCCTTGCAGTGCTAGCTGTCGGGCTTCGGTTCTATACGAGATTGCGAGTGCAAGGTCAGCGAGTAGCTGCAGATGATTGGATGATCGTGGGTGCCTTGGTATGTTGTCGAAAAAGGAAAAAGGAACTGTCAACGATGACTTTTGTTTCTGACAGCTATATACAGCTGGCCGTAACCTCCTGTTTCGCTCTGATTCTGGTTGGTATGTATACATCCTCCGGCGGCGAAAAGGGATCTCAATTCTGACTTGCAATGTTATTGACAGTTAGTGGCCATCATGGTCTCGGGAGGCATATATGGAGTGTCCCTCCCGCTGAAGCCGTTGAATTGATGCGCGTTCTCTTCGCCTTCGTCGTGCTCTACGTGCTCACCATTCCACTCGTCAAATTATCTGTTCTTCTCTTCTACCGCCGTATCTTCGGCATGACATATCCAATCTGGTTCTGTGTGTTTCTGACAATTGGATATTTTCTCTCTGGCACGATCGCCTTTCTGGCTTGCTGCAGACCAGTTTCGTACTTCTGGACACAATTTGAAGAACACAGTGGAGGAAAATGCGTCTTCAACCTCTACCCATTCTATATCAGCCATGCTGCAATAAATGTGGCCACGGATGGAATCATCCTGTTGGTTCCAATCCCCATTGTGTGGAAGCTGCAAATGCGGTGGACGCAGAAACTCATGCTATCCGGCATCTTTTTGGTTGGAGGATTGTGCGTTACCCCCAAGCTAAGTGCATTTCAGCTCAAGCTTATATATCACAGTGTCTTGATTGCAAGTCTCATCCGGGTTTATTACATCACCTTCCTCCGAACCTCCAACGATTACACCTGGATCATGGGCAAGTTCTTCGTCTGGTCCAGCGTTGAGCCCTGCATCGGCATCTTATGCGCCTGTCTTCCAACATTGAATCCGCTGCTCCGTCTCGTTATTGCTCGCGTGTTTGGCACTAGTACAGGGAGGTATGCTGATACTTCGAAGAAAAAGAAGGAGGTAGCGAATAAAAGAACATTTATTCGCAAACCAAGGCCACTTGACTGGGACGAGACTTTGTTGACTACACGTGACGTACAAGTCGAGATGAGCGGAGTTAGAAGGGACCATGGGGAGGATGGGCAGATTACGGTGGATATGGAGTTTCGAATAGTCGAAGAGAGTAATCGATTCAAGTGAAGTGAACCTACCGGGTAATCCCTTTGCCCCAAGGCACACATTATCTGTGTGCGTGTTCTGTAAGGCATCAGAACTTCCCAATTGCGTTAGTGATAGTGGAGTCGACCCCGGACTTGCTGACTAATATGTTCCCCTCAGCCCTCCAGGGCTCCTTCTCCGGAGCAGAGCTACATGTACCGTAATCATCCATCTTTCCGAGTGCCGTGATGGTATTAAAAAATTGTTCAATTTGTTCGCGGGTGTTCAAAAAAACTGAACATTATAAGAGACATGAGCGGTCGCGTCAGTCACATCGAACCTTTGCAAGAGAACCAACCTAACATGCAAAGCAGACACCAAGGAACGTCCATATGAATGCAATGTCTGCCACAAGCGTTTCTCTCGAAGGTAAATTTTGTTGAACGCACATGTTAATTATGACAGTATTCAAAATCCTATGTTCGAATCCCTAAGTTTAATGAGCCATATAGCGATGTCTTGAGCCGACATGCCAAGGGCCATAATCAAGCCAATGCAACGGCTGGTCCATCGGAAGCGCCAAATCGACAGTCAGCAGTAATTGCGGGTGCCTCATCAATGATCCCCGAAGCAGGAAATGGTGCTACCAGCGCAGAATCCGAGATCCCAGTATCTACCACTTCGCAAGATGCGCCTCTTGCATTGACCGGGCTCCCATCGCCACTGGACTACCTAGCCGACATTTCAGCCCACCATGGCCGCACCGAGACAGACCTCGGCGTCATGATGATTGATGACCAGCAACATTACTTCGGATGGAATGCGAGGACGCCGGCAGATCAGATGTCGCACCGAGCTGGCGTGGCCTTCGACCCTGGGCCAAAAGATATGCTACAAATGTGGCTTGAACCTTGCACAGATTCAGCGTCAAATGACTCGCTAGATTTGATGGGCGATAGCAGGTTCCCTCTGATGGGTGATAATTCGATGATTACTCCAGACCAGCACAATCGACGTTCAGTCGATAGCAGTGATAAGATTCCAAATGAACGCTTCGCTAGAGTCCAGCAGTGCTGGCTAGCACCACCGAACACTGGGCGTCTTATCAACAGTTTATGGCGGGATATTGCCATGTCGCCTGTTGATAATATCTTCTCCGTTCAGTCGTTGCACCTTCACAACGAGCCAAGTATCATTCAAGGCTCGCGGTGTGGATTTGACGAGGATTGCAGACAGCGACTGCAGGCAGCTTTTGGACCCATGACTGTTTCTGCATATATGGAATCCCCCATAAATAGGAATATTCCTCTAGCCACGCCTACCTCGACCTTGAATCATCCTGGTTTTCCTCCCGCTGAGATTTTTGATATGGCACTAGACTTATTTTTCCGCCTGTTTAATCCCCTTTTGCCGTTTGTCCATCTACCGACCTTTTCGGCAAAGAAGGCTCGACCATCTCTCCTATATGTTATGACACTGGTGGGCATGACATTGCTTGGCACTAAAGGAACAACTGCGTTTGTATCCAGAAATTTCTCAGTAGGCCAAATATTATTACACTCGTCATATATGCAGGTAGCCTGCTGACAGTCAATTAGAGCGCTTTGAACAAGGTAACAGCTGAATTTTCTCGGTGCTCAATGGGACTTGAGAGCGTTTCCGGCACTGTGACATCATTTGCGACGGTTCTGCTTTTGATAAACCTGGCTGGTTTGACCGGGGTATGAATCCCTCAAGCCCAATTTTGTTGCTGAGGTACTAATCGATGCCATTCTACAGGAAAAGGCACATCTGGAACAGTGCCAACCTCTTTATATCAACGTCATATCTGTAAGATTGAAGAAAACTTTCTTATTTTCCTCTATCGCTGTGATGCTAATGGCAACTATTGCAGGTTGCCCAAAGACATGGGTTGTTTTCAGCCACCGAGGGGCAGGTCCTTGACATGACTTTGTTTGAAACATTTCCCGATATTGACATGAGGTGGAAGGCCTGGAGCAAGGTCGAATCGACCAAAAGGTATGCCGCGATTCCCGCTCATACGACACATCACTAATAATCTCCCTAAGAATAATCATTGGACTATTGCTCCTGGACTCTTGGTACTCCTCGTTCCTCTCAACTGGTCCAATCGTACTCCCAGACTCGATCCAACTCATTCTCCCCTGCAACGAGTCTCTCTTCTCCGCTCACTCCTCCGTCCAATGGACACATCTCATCCGCGGCGGCAAGCGCATTCTCTCATCAACAATCCTTGCTCCATCCGAAAAACATCAACGTCCCCGCCCTTGAAGATCCCGCAGATGACTTCTGCATACAAACAGTACTAGCAATAGTTCAACTCCGCCAGTCAGAATCCTACCACCGCCTCCTCTCCAATAGAGCCAGCTACCCCTTTGCCCCATGCCACACCTTCGCCATGGACGGCCGAGCCAGGTGTCTCCCCTCCCTCCAATCCCAGATCATCACGAACTATGGCGAAACCCTCCATCGCCTAAACCCCAACGCTCTCATTACGTGGCACAACATGTGCATGACTCTCACGGCCGATATCCAAATATTTGACCTTGCAGCTGGCCGTGCAGGCCCGGCTCCTGCGTGCAAAGCCCTCGACAATATCCGCGAGTGGTCACAGACACCTGCCGCCAGACGCGCGTGTCTTCACGCTGCGCATATCTACAAAGTCATGGCAAATCGCAAAGCTTCTGACCACCCCACATTCCAATCTATGTTTTCGGTTTTCTCGGCCGGGTTAGTGCTCGGCCTGTATACTTTCATGGTGCCGGACTCCGCGAGTTCGCCGACTAGTCTCGGGTCCGTGGAGTTAATGGATGATGTCGACTGGAGATCGGTTGGGACGGAGGGGTTTACAAGTTTCATGGAGCCTAGAGGAAGTCAGACTTTCGCGCCGACGGATGATCCAGCTGTTAATTTCATTCGCAATGGGGCTACTATCTACTTGCGAGGACTGCCGTTCCACGGTGGATATCAGTCTGCGCGTCGAATCCTGCTTGATTATGCCTCTCTTCTCAAGGACTCTGGGAAATGGAGTGTCAAGAAATTCTCTTATATTTTGTACATAATGAGTGATGTTCTTATGGATGTGGAGTGATAATAGGATAACTAAGTTGCTAGCAATATGTTCTGTCAGAATCTAATTCCACGATCGATCGGTCCAAATGAAAACCAGCTACCTAGGCCTAGAGCTACATACTAGGCCCCATTCACCTTATTTTGAGACCACCATGGAGAATCACCCAGAATGCGCTTAGTATCAAGCGTCTCCTTACCGGCCATGATCTCCTCCCAATGCCAATCAGCAATCTCAGCTGCACGCCACAGAATATGAACATGTACGAGCTCTGCGTCCCCCACAACGGGCAAAGAGAGGCAGCATGGCTGACTGTGATGCTGGGGCGTAGATGTAATAGTGGCTACTCCGGATCGGCACTGTTCGGCCATAAGACGCATCATACGCTCGCCGCTGGTGGGCCTAGTTCGTCCGCCAAATTTGCTGAAGTCTACTGTCACCCAGTGGACATATTCCTTCGTGTCGATCTCGGGGATGTTGGAGCCGTCGGGGCGAGAAAACATACCTGGTTGGGGCATCTTGGTTTAGATGAGAAATGTGGATTTAGATGGTTGAGTTGATATGAGTCTCAGGTAATTGTGATGGCTGGCTCGTGATGGGCTCACTATGGGGTAGTGAGATTAGTCGATGGGATGCATGGTCATTTAAATAATACTACCTGCAGTCGAGTCTTTGTTGGAAACAATTGCCTTCACTTTCTTTCATGTCTATATCCGAGCCTCTAGGGTTTTCCCTTTGCCTCTTTGTCCATATTTAGCCAGATAATGGGGTACGAACTCTGCCCTGCTTTTCTCTCTCTCACTATTCATAGATGTCAAATGATGAAAGGCGATAATATAGGCTTTTATACTTTTATAGTTCCAGGGGTCGCATACTTTTTGAGTTCAGTCTATGTTCTTCAGGGCTTAGCGCGATCCGGCCTCGGGATCGCGTCATTCCTCCCGAGGTCGCGGGGTTCCTACCGAATTCTACGGATACCATTCCTTCCTCACAGATTGCTGGTCAACTGTGCCTTCCCGATATGTCCGCACGTGCTCTGCTTAAGCAGCATTTTAAGCTTAAAAATAAGCTTCCCACTCGCTGCTTTTCCAGCAGCCGAACCACCAACGCGGACTTCACCCATGCGGTAAATTACACCTGAGATCCAAGACGACCTAAGGCTAATCTGACTGAAAGGTAATTGGCGCAGGCGTCGTCGGCCTGGCGACTGCGCGGCAACTTGCAGCTCGCGAAGGCACATCAACCATTCTACTAGAGCGACATGACGCACCAGGGACAGAGACAAGCAGTCGCAACTCCGAGGTATGCATGCTATGCGATAAGCCCGCTTGAATGTTTGACAACAGACCAACAACCCCAAACAAACTAACAAAAATCCCTCACCAACCAGGTAATCCACGCAGGCCTCTATTACCCGGCAACCTCCCTCAAAACCCAACTCTGCATCCGCGGCCGCAACCTCCTCTACGACCTCTGCGCGAAAAACAACATTCCCCACCGCAACACGAAGAAATGGATCGTGGCGCAGAATCCCACACAATGGGAAGCCTGTCTGAAAGTGCACGCACACGCACAAGGACTAGGCGACGCGCCGACACGGCTAGTGGGCCGCGAGGAAGCGCAGCGGCGCGAACCAGACGTCAAGGCAGACGCAGGCATCGTCGAGAGCGAGACATCCGGCATTGTGGACAGCCACTCGCTGATGACTTATCTACAGGGTGATTTCGAGGAACGCGGAGGTGACATTGCGTTCAAGACGCGCGTGACAGCCGTGGAGGCTATCGACGGCGGCCGCGGCGGGTATAAGATTACCGCTGTCTCGGATGAGGATGGCTCGGTTACCTCTATTACCGCTGAGACGCTGATCAATAGTGCTGGCCATGGCGCATGCGATATCAGTAACATGCTCCTGCCGCAGGAGCGCCATTTTGTTCCGCATTATGCTAAGGGCACGTACTTTTCGTATGCGGCGTCCAGGCCTAGGACTTCGGTTTTGGTTTATCCGGCGACTTTACCGGGTACTGGTGGGCTGGGTACGCATCTGACGCTTGATATGGGCGGGCGCGTGCGTTTTGGACCGGATGTTGAGTGGGTTGATAGTCCTGATGATTTGATGCCGAGTGCTGCGCGTTTGGAGCGGGCGTTGCCGGAGATCAAGGCTTATCTGCCTGGTGTCGATGTCGATGCTATTGCGTTGGATTACTGCGGTATTCGCCCTAAATTGGGGAGGGGCGGTGCTGTCAATGAGGGTAAGGGGTTCCAGGACTTTATAGTCCGGGAAGAAGAGGGTCTGCCTGGGTTTATCAATTTGTTGGGAATTGAGAGCCCGGGCTTGACGAGTTCTTTGGCGATTGGCGAGATGGTTGATGGCATCTTGTACCGTTAGATGCCTCTTCCATCTTGCATTTTGGCTTATAATTACTACATGATTTGGATGGTATATGGAGAAAATACTAAAGGAAAATCTGGATAAAGGCCTTTGAAATCCATCCCCTCATGGTTTTACAAGAATTCTAGAAAGGGCATGGCCTTAGGGTTTCTAACTTTGGAAACGAGAAGTGAGCATCGACGCTTAAGGACCGATGGTCTCAGCTCCAGATATAGGAGACACAAGGTGAGATTTTAGTTCCGTTGCCTATATTAACAAGCTCCAGTCCCTACATACACAGAACCCCAATTGGAGAACTTCCCATTGCTAGTTGGGCATGTTCCTTGCATCGCTGGCTGGGGAATTGTTGGCTTGGGGGAGTGAGGGCTCTATTGGGCTTAGTGTATGCCAAATGTGCTGTATTCCTAGCAGAGTAGCATAGCGCTAGAGTAAAAAAAACTTCCAAGAAGGCAAATGTCAAAGAGAGTCATCAAGACTGGATCAATAAACAAGACACAAACCCTCATATGCAGTCCGCAAAGGGAGGAATGACAGTACCAGAACGCCATGACAGGATGAAAAGCAAAAGAAAGCAACGCCGACGCAAAATATTAACATGCAAAGCTCGCTCCAAAGTCAACGTCCAGCGTCTATACAAAGTCACAAACACCACGAGCAACACAGGTTCTGAGCAGTGATAAACAAATCATTTCAGGCCAAATCCTTCGCTATTTACAACTGCATCCCAGAGCAGCCGCTGGAACTTCTCCCGGGTGGGATAACGGTAAAGACCCAGCGTGTTGAAGCAAGTGCGAGCAATCGGGTAACGGGGACAGTCATCTCCAAGACAAGCAAGCCGGATGACAAGACTTGTAGCCCCCATGGCCGGGATCCGATCGCTGCCTGTAATGAATGACAGGATCTTGCGCTGTGCTTGAGGCTGCGATTTCTCAAAGAAATCCCAGAACCATCGCACCACGGGAAGTGACTCTGGCCGTGGGTGTGACCAGTTGTCGTAGGTGGCCACAGCCCGGAGAGAACTGACATCGAGTGGTTCATCTGAGCCGCGGACTAGCATTTCGATCTCTTCTGGTCGGAATAGTGATAGTGCATTGCCACCACAAACCGTGAAAAACCCGCGTTTGAAAGGTTCAAATTGTCGGGCCACGGCTGTGTCTAGCAGATATTGGACATACAAATCCACAAACTCACGCTTGTTAGAGTTGGTCACAGGCCGGTTCTCGCCATTTGGACAGAGTGGCACACTGGTTATTTCGCCGTAGCGATCGACCTGGGCAACGAAATCGTAGCAGAATGTCTCGGCAACATTGCCTTCGAATTCTAGTAGACCCCGTAGGCCTTTGGCGAGAGTTGGTCGGTACTCGGCAAGATCTTCTAGGGTGCATTTGAAGGTCGAACGCAACGAGGTAGCCGCTTGTGGCCCGTTCGAGTACGGTGCCGACGACAGCAGTTTCTTGAATGCAAACGGAGGCAGATCAACGTCAAGGATAGTGGAGTTGTAAATGGCGAGGCCTAGAAGAACCCCAACCAAGAAGAACTGTTCAGATGACTCAAAGCAATAAGGGTTAAAGTAGCAGTACTGCGAATCATCATCGTAGATGAAGAGGCCTATTTTGAATTAGCCAGTCATTTAACTCTAATATCGGAAAACGCTTACCATGAAGCGGGTCAAAGACCTCTCGGACAAGCATAAGGAACCATTCCTTTCGCAGGCCACCGGCGTCAATGCCTTCTTCGCCCGAAAATTCGATTCGAAGACCCTTTTTGATCTCTTCCTGGCCAGTGCCAACAACTTCACTCACTCCCTTGAGGCTATCTTCAATCAAACACTCGCGCCGTACCTTCAATACGAGGTACTGACTAACCGCCGCTTGGTTGAGGACGCTGTCGAAAAATGCGTCTCGTGCCTTCACTTCCATTTGACGACGCGCATCATGCTCCATGATGTGGATTTTGGCCCATATGCTAAGCAGGAACGGATACTGACAGAAAGTAAACTTCGAGCTTTTAGCTTCCCAAGTCTCAAAGTCTGTCACTAGATCCGAATAATCCAGCAGTGTATTGTAAAATGTACTGATCGGAATCATATGTCCATGACGAGGGCCCGGATTCTTGGGCATTTCAAGACTGCGCGGAGTCCCGTCAGATTTCCTTGTTGCAGAGATGTTAGCCGTAAAGAACAGCGACATTACTCTTGCTGCTGCTCTGATCTGCCAGTCCTCGGAATATATTATGGGGTCTTCGGTTTTCTTGCCAGATTTCTTGTTCGGGGTACTTCGATTAATGGCAGCGTGAAGTTCCGCAGGGGTATTTCCCGAAGCACTGGCGAAGCTCGGTATTAGATCGTCTCCATTTTGATGATTTTGAGGGCGTCTTCGCCCATGCTGACGACTCAAGCGGTAAGTGAGAAATCCACCGATAAGTTCTACCAGTCGCTCGAACTGCCTGACAGAGAAACGGGAAGCCCAAGACACGATGTAGTGATGGCAATCATTGGGCAGATTAGACATGAGTCCTAGGATTCGTTTGATAATTCCATAATGGTGATTGGATCCCTCTAGACGAGCAGGGGCTTTGGCCGGTTCTTTCGGCGAGGGTTTTCTGTCTTGGGTTGCCGACTTCGGGTAGTCTTTTGGATGTGAGGGTCGCCTGTCGTCTCGATGAGACGGCGGAGTGGCCGCATGCTGGCAATACGACGCAGGTGAAGACAGTACAGGATTCGCTAACAATATGAACAAGAACCTGGTATCTTCCGGTTTCTTCAGCACACGGCGCGGGCGCTTGAGGAGGGCCTCGGTAGCTTTCATCAATGCCCGTTGTAAGTGCAGACGAGACTCATTGATTTGTCTCCCAATGAAGGACGGATCAATAGACGCCCATCTCTTGGCTCGGATCGAATCCGCTTCTGATCGTGTGGGGTCGGGTCTTTTGGCGGCCCAGAGCTCAGTCCAGGAATTCCCCGCTGACAGAATTGAATGATACCACTGGGCTAACTCGCTCCAGTTGATCCGAGGACTTCGCGACGATATCATCCGAGACTTTGGATTGCTCTTCTCTTTGGAATACACGGGATTTTGGCCTTCCGCCTCAGCCCATTCATTCATCCACCAAGAGGAGTTCTCAGTCAGATCTCCCAAAAGAAGGGTCTTCGCATCCGGTTCGAAGACAGGAGCGTCGTGCGCTGGTTGGGGCATTGTTGTACGTTCCATCCTCATTCTCGGCGGATTACCACTACTAGCTGATCGAGCTGATCGAGGAGGTGGATACGTGGTAAAAGATTCGTTGAGGCAATCACAGCCTTTGAAGGCAGTGGCGATAGTATTCTCCAGCGGCTTAAAAATGTGTGTCCGACTGTCGCAGCTTTGAAACTCCAGCTTCCCAGCTTGCGAAACGCCTTGCGGGCGGCCGTCTAGCTCTGGAGTCGACCGGTGATCTGAGTTTGCTCGGGCTCTAACAGGAGTTTCATTTCCCTCCCAGCGAACCGATGGTGGTGACAAGTAACATGGGTTTTCTTTCGACACCCCCAACCTTTCCCGTTCACTGGAGTGGGAAGCACTGCGGCTCCTAGAATCCCCAGTCCGTGGGGGCGAGAGATTGTTTCGACCAGAGGCATGAGCCTGCATTGGTGGAAGATCAGGCAGCGGTTTGTTCTTTCTGTCGTCGTCCGGCGACAACCATGACCGAGAGCCCTTGTCCAAAAGGCTATCGAAATACATGTTGAGGCATCCTCCGATCATACCGCGAGTTTGATTGGCAGTCAAAGGAATCACTGTGGTAACAAATCAGCATTTTCTACAACCCATAGCGCAGAACTAGCATTGGGGCGTTACCTTTGCTTCCCAACTTGGATGCTCCGCTCTGGGACCCTTGCGGTGGTTTGTCTTTTGATTCAGGAGGAGCCGGCTCCAGGTCTGTGACCATCAAGCAGTCGGTGCATCTAAACACCTTCAAGTGCCTTGGCCACCGGACAGTAGCATCACATGTCTGGCACTTGCCCTCGGCGATATTATTTCCAGGTGCTGCACCTTTCCGGGGACTTGATGACTCGGGCTCCAAGGGATAGGTTACCTCATCATCATCGTCAGAGTCAGAGTCCCAAGTGGCATACTTGGTGGCTGACTTGTCCCGTTTTCGCCCAAAACCAGCGAACGGATTGCTGATCGAGCGTCTATGTTCTCGGTGGTACGAACCCTTAGGCGCACTGCCGTTTAACGGGGGCATGATTGAAGCATCGCGAGGCCGAACTATGCGGCGTGGGCTAACTTCCAGTCCAGGGCGTTGGGAAGGGTGTAGTCCAGGGATGGCGGCGTTGCCAGCAGTTGAGCTCGGAGGAATCGGCGGATGACGCTCAAACCGGGACGGCATAGAGGCGCATCAATTTGATCGGGTTCGGCTTAACCAAATTCAACCTCTCCAGTATGGTACCCAGCTCGTGGAGCTTGTTCTTCGTGCCAGACACATGCGAATAGATCGTGGAGGACGGAGTGGGGGGGTTAGGCAGTCGAGTAAGGCGAGCTTTGCTTCTTTGTTTGGTAAATAACAGGTTGGTCTATTGCAGGGATAGGCCTTCGGTAAGCAAGTCAAATCTCACCAAAGAAAGAACTATCTCACCTCAGAATCCAATAGAAGACGGATGGATCGTTACAGCAGCATTTCATAGTCTGTGGACGGATTGGGAAAGCGGCCGGGGGAAGGAAGTGGTTCATGCCTCAGGCTCTGAATTTCTATTTATGGATTAGCCGCCTGAAATTGCAGGCGGCAGATCTATTTTTGTGGCACATCCGTTAACTAAAGACAGGCGTGAACATATAAAATTTGCTAATTATAAAAAAACAAGATGCTTTAGCTCTCGGCCACAAGTGAACTAGACCATTTGCTGGCGATCCGCTAAGGCGCGGTCGGCCCCCCCCTGAGTATTCCAAGGTTGGCTCTAAGAGATAAGAACCAGTAAGATCTCACGATAGGCATAAGTACATCCGTAGGACTAGTATAAAAAATAACTCTACGCATTCTACAATACCAGTGGCATGGAGTTGAACCAGTCATACTTCGTTAATAGGGGAATTGAAACATAGAACAAGATGGCTTTTTGGCTAACAACAGAGCCGGCTGGTCTGCATTAAAGTTGAGCCCAGCGTGGATAACACTGTCTGGGAAAGAAGTGCCTGAATAAATGACCACATGCTGTAACCAACATTTTCCAACCGAAACCACTGGGAAAGTGCACTATCGCACTTAACGGTAACGCCAGTAGCTCTGGGTGTTCTGGCGCTTCCAGGTGTGGCGGCGACCAGCCTTGGTGTTGTTGTAGCGGTGACCCTTGTTCATACCACGGGACTTCTTGCCAGTGGCGGTAAGGCCACGAGACTCGCGGTGCTAGAAAGAAAGCCCTATTAGCAAAACTATCAAACATCACATTCGCATTCCGAGCCAAACTCACCTTGTGAACGGGGTTGCAGATCCAGTTGATGCGGGCATCACGACGGATGGCCTTGTGCTGGGGGTCGACAAGGATGACCTCGTAGTACTTGTAGGTGGAGTCCTGGTTGATCCAGTAGGAGTTCAGGACGCGCAAGTTAGCAGCGCGACGGCCAACACGCTCCTCAGCGGTGGACTTGAGAGCACGCTGGTACTTGAGCTGGTTGATACCGTGGTTGGTGGGCTTGCCTGTTCACACAATCACGCATTAGCCAAAAAAAAATCCTTCAACTCCCGCAGACCTTCAGGAAATCCGAAATCTGCTTTCGACAGGACAAATTCGTACCGTAAGTGGCACCCTTGGGGGCAGGGCGCTTGCGGCCACCGCGGCGGACACGGGCACGGTAGATAACGTAACCCTGCTTGGCCTTGTAACCGAGACGACGGGCCTTGTCGGGGCGCGAGGGGCGCGAGGCACGGTGGATGGCGTTCAGCTGGCGGAGCTATATTATGCACTCTCAGCAAAGTTCAACGAGTGTATAGCAAGACACATGAAGCCCAAAAGGGTTTTCTTGCGTGCCACAATCATTTCCGCCGAATGACTTTTGTTCGAGCCGCCTAGCAATACCACATAAAAACGGCATATCCTAAGGCAACGCACACCAGTGCTCGGCGGAGATGTCAGGCAATCGGGGGGCGAAGGGATTTTATCTCACCTCCCAGCATCGGACGCGCAGCAGGAAGCGAATCACATCGGACTGCTTCTTCTTCTGGATTTCTTCCACGTACTTGAGGGCACCCATCTGGACGGTTGTAAGTCAGATAAATGCACTGGCGGCGGAAACTGGATGAAAAGAGAGATGGTAAAACGTACCTTGTCGGCTGTACGAGGTCGTCGGTTGTCGTTGTCGCAAAAAGTTCGAGGAGGAAAACGTCGGGAGGCAGAGGTTGTGTGTGGGACGCTAGCGATTAGCGAGTTGACCCACCGCGGCCAATCACGGGATGAGCGAACTTGATGCCCTGAATATCAGGCGTCAATTATTTAGCTGCCTCAGGCTGTAACAACCTCCGATTTGGTATACACTGCTCCGGATCGATGGTTTCGTTCATTTTCTTGGGCAATATCGAATGGAAATTAAGGGTTAGGAATGGAAAGGCTCTCTTCAGGATCGTACTCTTAGGTACTTATCGTACTGCTTGTGCTGTAGGCCAATGGGGAGAAGTGAAGAACAGACCTATGTTTCTTCAACCGTATAAGTGACCGACTGATCTTGTAATTCCCCAAGTGGATCTTTCTTTTTTTTTGGTCCAGGATTGGTTGGTTTGGGGATAAATTTTCCAAATACTCAATACTATCAAAATATCATACAAAAGCATCAAGATCGTCAAATCGCCTCGCTCGGTAAATGCAATCAATCACCTCGCTCTCTCCATGCTGGTGCCTCGTGAAGCATAGTCTTCCCAAAATCAAAGAACTAAAAGCAAGCAAAAGCAGTCTTGTGTGTTTCTTTCAAGGGCGCCTCGAATGATGCTCTCGCTGCACCATTTCATTGGTCACAGAGATATAGTATGATCCCGCTGGTAAAACGCTCTTCTTGCATAAAGGACAAAGGCAACAGTTCTGGGTCAGGAATGGATCAATACACTCTGGATCAAATATGTGTCCACAAGGCAGTTCGCGGACCGTAGATGACCCAACAACAAAATCGTCGAGGCAGATAGCACAAGTTGTTTGGGTATGGCTCAGGCGATACTTGCTTCTGCAAGACTCATTCTGTCCGGGTTTGATTATTGCTGCTTCGGGTTTCTGGATGCCAGCCTCGTCTTGAGCATGGTGGTTTTCGCTGGGTGGTACCGAGTTGGTCTTGTCGCCAGAATCATGATCGATTGGATTCGCCAATGTATTATCTTGTGGAAGTGTTGGTTCTGCTGGAGGGCTGATCTCCAAGTATGTATAAAGTGGCATTTTGTTAACCACCTCTTGAGGAACCGTCATTTGGTTTAATGCCAAGGCCTCGATATCGACTTGGCCTGCATTAACACGCCTCTGGAGCTGAGCCCGTCTCTTGCGCAGGACGAGTCGATAGATAATCATCAGGATGATACTGAGTATAAGAACTGTTCCTGCAATTGCAAGTACGAAACTCCAGATGCTCGGCGACGCCCCTTCAGTTTCTTTGCCTACGATATGTGAGCATAGATTTCGATAGTGAGGCATTTTTGTGACCTACCAGTTTCAATTCTGGCAAACAGCCGGTTAGTCTCGGTCTGTAGCGCGAAATCTTCCGTCGATTTGTCTCTCTTGGTGTCGGGCGTCTTATTTGAATACCACGAGAGATCATTCATCAATGTGGCTCCGGCTGGGCCTGAAATGGCATACACTGGGTAATTGTTGTCCATTCTCCATTTATCCCCATCATTAGTTGCCCAGCGTGAGTCGTTCGAGTCGGGTGGTATGCCGGTCTCGTTGTCTGAGGGCTGGAAAAAGACCATAGCATGCGTGCCGACCTTTTGGGCGGCAGAAAGGAACGATAGCGAACATTCGGCGGTTACCCATGGAGCAAGGCCAACGAGGGGAGTATCCGAAGTCTGAGACATCTTCATAGCGGGTCACATTTGGCGGCACAGACGAAGCGGTAATGTCATAGCACGGATCATGCGGCTCTAGCGTGGGTACAAACAGGAGGCCTGATACAAATCCATCGTCGGGCATGCCGTTGCTCGATATCGTTTGAACCTTACGATCGAGAACAAACCGATAGGCAACATTCTCCTATTTAATTATGCAAGTTAGAATCAGCCCCGGGGGCTGTTGGCTAAATCTGAATGAATAAAGCACACTTACTGCGACTGACGAGGTGGAATTCGAAGCTTGCCCTGAACCTGCCCAAAGTGTAGCCACTTTATCCACCGAGTCACTTCGGGAAGACATGGTATCGGCTGACATGATGCTTGATACTGGGTCAACCTTGGAAGTGAATAGTGAAGATGAATGCCAAGTAAAGGATACACTATGAGTCTAAATGCTCGAGACCCGTGAGGAAGGCGTGTGCATAGGGGAAAGAAGTTGGATATGAAAAAAAGTTGAAAATGGCAACCACTATGGTTTTAGGCAAAGTCATTTAAGACGACATTTAATCCTGAAGCATCCCATACATCCCCATTGCTAATTAGAGCTCTACAGCGGAAGAATGCGAGAGTCAATCGGGACCGGCACAAGAATGTAGAATAAGCCTGGTTCCAACCACGAGGCAAGAGGCAAAAATACGTCTTGGCTAAAATACACTGAGTTTCACATTTCGAAGAAATCTCCGTAAACGAGTAAACAAATAGAAATGGCCGAGCGCGGGGTCTACATTGTATACTTCGCTAAACATGGCCGTTCACGGTAGACCGGTTATGGAGATGATCATCCACTGACAACTTTTCAAGCTTTTTACACTTGATATGGGGATTTAGCAAGTTAGTGTTATAAATAGTAATTCTCCAACGGTTTCGTTTCATAAAACACTCCCTGATTAACTCTCTGATGGCTCATCTCTCGGAATGTCCCAACAATGGGGTTCTCAGTTCTCACCGCAGAACTGTAGGAATGTATTATCGGTTTTCAACCTTAACCACATTTTTGGGCGCTAGGCCATGTGCGAGCCTTCACCTAGTGAGGCGCAAGCTGTATAGTAGTTGCAGACAATTGAACCTTCTGAAAGCCATATTCATCATGAACGGATGTTCATGCCAAGTGTTCAGGAGCCAATGAATCGAAGATGGTGCACGTGATGATAAACGTCGTATCGCCATCACGTGCATATCCCCAACCGCCAGCGACCGTCACCACCTTTGAGAGTCATAATTCATCCGTGAAAGGTGCTCTTGCTCTGTAGTTGCTTTAGCTCATGATCAGGCTTTGGGGGAAATTCAACCTCCTTTCATTCTTCTTCGCTCCCAGTGACCAACGACAGCATGTGTCTGTCTAGTCCCATCAACACCTCCTAGAATCCTTTCTGTCGACCAATCTCTCATTTCGTTGATACTGCCTTTGGCGTCTGAATCATTTTATCTCTTCTTTTTCCTTCGTCCGATCATCGTCTGAAGAAACGCCATGCCGTCCGCATACAAAGGCAAAGGCAAAGGCCGCGATGCGCGCCAGTCGCGTAGCCGCAATACCACCCCGTCCAGTGCTAGTGCTCCCGCTATCGCATCACTGCCCATCCAAAGCTACTTGGAGAACGATGTCACCAAGCACATTGACTTGGCTAGTGTGCAGTACTCCGAAGTGTTGGACCTGGTATCCGCGCAGAACATCCCAGATTCAAAAACATTGGAGACATTGGTGGAACATCTGAAGGGTCTTAGTGACATGGCCGATATGAGGGGCGAGGTTTGCAATGCTGGAATGCGCGAGATGTCTCAAAAGCGCAAGGAAGTGGAAGATCAGGAGCTTGATCGTGAAGTTCGAGATCGTTCCAAATTGAAACGTGAAACCGAAGAAGACGACGATATTCATAAGGGCGGCAAGCTGAAGAAGCGGAAAGAGCGCAGCGGAAAGGAGGAGCGCCCATTAAATCATGGCGCACATGAGATAGCACGCCAGGATGGAGCTGAGACTAAGGTTGAGGGAGGTAAGAGATGCAACTCGGCGCTTTCTTCCCACTCTTTGTTTTTACCGACCCATCTCCACAACTTCGATCTTCTTTCACTTTCCCCACCGTTCAGCCTTCACTAACCATCAACAGCGGCTTCTCCGGCATCGAAAAACTCCAAGAATGCGATATCGGATGAAAGCTCCTCGCTTTCACCCCCGTCAATGATGTCCCCCAACGGCACGACCACTGCTGGCGACGGGCCTGCCCCCGGGACCCCCGGGTCTGATACCAGTGCCGACTCCCACCAACCTGAACCCCAACCTGCGATTCCTCAAGTGCAAGTCTTTGGCGATAACCCACTGAAGTTTGACGACCCGACCATTTACAACATTCGGGAGGTTCTCCCAGGCATGACGGACGACGAGAAGAAAGAGATTTACAGCGTTGCCCACTTCCCCAAGACCGATCTTGCCCACATGGCAGCTGGCGTGGCTCCTGACAAGGACTTCAGCAACGCCAAACCCTCCAACCAAGTCAGCGCGAATACTTTCCAGACCTACATTGAACCTTACGTCCGGCCTCTTACCGAGGAGGACATTGCCTGGCTAAAAGAAAGGGTAAGTCAATTGCAGCTATTCTCATGTCAACACAAGCTGACCTGTCACAGGGTGATCGTACTACCCCATTCATCATGCCCCGTCGCGGAAAGAAAAGCTATCGTCAAATTTGGGCGGAGGAGGATGGAGTGTCCTACGACTCGAGTCAAGATGACAAGGACCAGCTGCCTTTGAATCAAGGACGTGGCAGCATTGAACAGCTCACCGACGATAAAGCCGAGACTAACGAAGTCTCTGTTGGGCCTCTCCTCAGCCGACTGTGCTCTCTCCTCCGTTACGAGCACCGTACATTGCCCGAAGATTCCAACCCAACCGCAAATGGGGATACTGCTAGTGTGAGTGGACTGGGTGGAGACGCAATGGACATTGATCAATCCACCGCCGAGAAGGAGAACAAGAGCGAAACCAAGCCTCTCCCTGCTGCAACCACCTTCCGCGACGCAGATCCCAACGACTTCAAAACTTCGGTCGCAAAACTGGATCATGCTCAACTTGATGAACGCGCCAAAGCTGAACTACGATTCATCGGTTTCCTCGGTGCAGATGATAATCCAGACTACGACGCTCACTACGATGATGAAGTTGCTGAGCGACTCCGCCTACTCCAAAGCGAGCTCAAGAAGCAGATAGTCACCAACAATGCGCGCAAAGCTCGCATTCTGAAGATTGCCCAGGAGCACATGGCCATGCTTGAGTTCACTACCATCCAAGACGACCTCGACTCTCAGGTCCAACAGGCCTATCTCAAACGCACCCGCACTATGGGCAAGAGCAAGAAGGGCGCTCAGCCCAAGCACCGGCCTGGCGGCGCAGGTGGCGGCAGCCAAGTCGCTGGTTCTGCGGGCGTTTCCCGTCCCGCTGTCGGCGACGCTGCAAAGATTGTCATGGACCGTCGTCGTCGCTGGAACGAGGCATTCCTACCTATCTTTGACGACATCAAGACTACCATTCCCTCTGAGGGAGAGACGATCTTCGACCCAGAAGTTATGGCTGAATACGAAAAAGCCGAGCTTGAAAATTGGGACGAGGAATAAATCTTCTCGCCTCTCTGCTTTCTTGCGGGTTTCTACCACTCGACAACCCGTCTTCTGTCCTTTGGCTACCTGGTAGCTACCTCAACCCTTTGAATTATTTCCCGCACGATACGATACGAATGCATGATGGACCGGCGTGGCGTTAGCGGATACCTCCTTTTTTTTTCTCTCTGTGCTCCACCGCATCAAGTGTTGAACCCTTGGCTATGTTGCAGGCCGCTTGAAGATACACACTGGATCTTTTCCACCACATGTGTCTAGATAGTTAGATGTGACTATGTCCGTGTATTCTTATTCTTAAGCTCCAAGCAGTAAGCTTTCAATGAACACAAATTCTCCAATTGTCAAATCTCCAGAGATAACCCGATATATATTTTCGGTCACGTCAACGCCAAAATGATAAAAAGTATGTAGGGGGTATCGATCAATTCTAGCAATCCAAAAGACAAGAACAAAAAGAAAATCTCCACCAACCTCATCTGTGAATAATCAGTACCTCCCAAGGGTACCTCTTCAGTCTAGCCGTCAATTCCCTCTCACTCATCTCCAACTCCGTACAAATCTGATCAAAACAATGCGTACCATCAAGATACTTCGCAAGAACCTCATCCCCAACCTCCTCCTGCTCCTCCTCTTCCCAAAACGCCGACGGGGGCCCTCCACTCCCAGTCCCAGTCCCAGTCCCATTCCGACCCCCACTCACCACCGACCCAGCCCGCTCACGACTAGACTCCCTCCTCGCAGCCGCCGAGATAGGCGCGTCCTCCGACACACTCGAGACCGCATAGGGCGTATTATTCCCCGTAGTACCGCGCGACGACAGCGCCGTAGGCGTGAACGAGGACGCGCGCGGCGGGGGCGCAGGCTGGCTCGTTGCACATGCGTATTTGTGTACGCGGTACAAGAAGCCCTTTATCACGCCGAAGGTGATAAAGCGACGGATGTCGATGTTGGCTAGGGAGCGGCTGTGTGCTGCGTACCATTGCTTGACGCTCTGGCCTTGTTTTAGGCTGGCGTAGAGCTCGACCAGGGCGACGCCGTCGACGATCGCGGGTTTATGGAGCGTGTTTGGTGTTGTTGGGGAGGTGGACGTGGACGTGGAAGGGTCTTCGTCGGCGCCTAGGAGGGGCCAGATTTCTTCGGCGTCGAAGCGGGATTCCTCGCGTGTGAGGCTTGATGATGGGTCTGTCAGGGAGCTTGAGAGTGGGCCTGTTCCGGTGCTGTCGTTTGTGCTGCCGTTGGCGCTTGGGCTTGGGATTAGGGTTGGGGGGAGAGGGGAGGAGGGGCCGGTTGGTGGGTGTGGTGCGAAGCGTAGGTTTACGTAGCGGGCACATTCTAGTTGCATTGCTTCGTCGGAGCCTATTGTTGGAATGAATTGGGCGGTTGGGGCGTAGATGGCGGAGAAGGAGAAGATGTCGAGGATAAATAGACAGCCATAGTAGAGGAGATGTCGGAGGGCGCGGCAGGTGAGGGAGAAGTCTGTGTCGGCTAAGACAGAGATGATGCGAACGCTGTTGACGCCGTTGATGTGTGGTACGATCTAGCAAGGTTCAGCTGGTGTGTTTCTAGCCATGGGGACGGTATCGTCTTTCACATACCCTTTGCATGGTCAAGTCCCAGTTCTCATCCATAAAAGCTTGGTATCGCAACGTGAAGAGCGGCACTTGCCAGGCCTTAACGGGCGGGGGAGAGGGATATATCGGGAAAAGCTTTATGTTGAGAGTGTTTAATTCGTCTGGATAGAATGGTTAGCAGCGGAATAGTGCCGAACAGGTCCACAGGCATACCAATAGGAATCATGCACTCGCAATAATTGTTCAAATCCTCCATCAACATCTCACAGAGACTATAAACCTTCCCCTCCCCACTTTTCGAGAAGTCTCGGGACAAGAAGCCATTTTGCTCTTCCAGGCCATGCATTAGGTCTGCTAGCTTCTGCACCACGCTCTTATACGTGCTGAAGTCCTCCTCCTCGGCGAGGACTATGCAGAAGTTGAAGATGAATTCATTCCGGTCATACCGCACTGATTTCATGCATATTGGGTAGCCCAGGATACGGTATCCGTTTGTGCAGACTTGCAAAAGGTTCCCACAGAGCTCCTGACGGGGGATCACGAAGAAGGAGACATCCGAGAAGGTGAGGAAGGGTGGTTGTGAGGGCGCGTTGGGGGAGGGGACGATGGCTCCGTCGGGGACCTGGTGGACGACTTTTGGACCTGCATATCATTAGTCAATAGGTAATTGAAGGCTTATCATGGTATTGAAGGTCCTCACCCTCTATCGTGTCGAATTTACTGTAAAAGATTGCCTTGATCATCGTGGAGATGCTGTGGGCTTGTAGGGATGTGTAATAACCAATCTGAGTGCAAAGCAGCGCAGTCTATTAAGCCAAATCCAATCAAACACAGAGCTGAAACGAGGTTCATGTTCATGGGCATGGAGATGGAGATCAGTTGCGGAGCGGACCTCGGAGCGGAGAAGCTTATCGAAATCAATATTTCCCAGAGTTATTCCTAATTAGGTTAGCCTTTGTACATTGTGTTTGTTTGATTGGCTGAACCTGGTTGAAGCATAGCTCACGTGATATATAATTTATCTATCCCCGCACCATCTACCAACCAACACTTCGATTCATCAACAGCTTCAGGATATCCCACAGGTACTGTTTTTTTTACCCCCTGGTTTTAACATTCAATGAAAGATACGATGTCGTGCAATACTACAGAAGATGGAACATGCGATACACCCACATGTTGTGTTTGCAATGGATCAATCAAGAATTTGACCTTGAGTGACTCAACTGTGCCGCACTCCAAGAATTGTCCGTGGAAAGGCAGAACATTTATGATCCGCGATCCTCGTACAAACTTCGTGATTGGGCTTCGAAAAGGTATCTTACGCCTCGTCTCTGAACGCAGTGGGCATGGGTGCGGTATTCACTGGTTGTGTGTCGAATCTGAGCACAAGATGCTAGGCTTTCAAAATGTGGTCTCTGGCACTTTTATCGGGTGTAGTGGTACAGGTCAATTAATCGCGGAGGCCAAGACGCACCGTGACAAGGAATCATTTTGTGTGCGAGGACATCCAGACGGCGGTTATGTCCTCCTCCTGAGACAGGGATATGGGTTCTTGCCGGTGCAGGTAGACGGAGGCATACAGCTTGTGACCAGCACTGACAGAGATGATGGTAAAGTATGGGAGTTCACTCGCGTCGAGAACGAGTATGCTATTTGATTTCGCCCTTTTTATTTGCAAACACTAGCTAGCTTCTTAATTAATGTTTAATATCAAGGAAGATCCAGTTTGCTTCTTGACCCCTACAATACCCATATAATGGATAATCATGAGTATAATTGATATTTGATAGATATATTTCTGAGTAAGTTAGAATAACTTTTGCCGTTTGCTGAACATCCTCAGATTAGCACGTTGAATATAAATATCCCCGGCAAAGCAAGTAATGAAAGAGTCAACGAGTCAAACAAAGCACGGCAACGGGAACATGAGGGTATTAGTGAAAATGAGACAGGAGACAATGAAATCTATGCGTAAGCAAGAGACTCTTCTGGACGTGTAAGTAGAGCAATGGATATAGATAAAAGCAAAGGGAACCCCGAGAAGAAGGAGCCAGTCCACTTCAGACAATGCGAGAGAGGTAAGATGCGCCGTAAAAATGCAAAACACGAATCATAGCGGGGCCCTATTCGAAGGGTCTCGAGTAAATAGTATGCAGTCATTGAGCCGTGCCCGAGGCATGATTGGAAGTAGATGGAAGAGCAGTGTTTGCGATAATGCTGTCGGGCACTGTGAACAAGGCCCTTGTCACCACACGGGCCGCACCGCGACCGTGTGGGATTCGGACATTGTCGGCGACAAGAGTCAAGGGCTGGTTCGAACGAATGGCTTGCACCATCTCGCCGAAAGTGCCACGCTCCCCAGCCTCCTTCAGCCATTGTTCCCAGTCCTCGTCCAGCGGCACATCAGTGCCTTGGTCGCGCGCAGCCATGGCAGCAAGGATCTGGTTGTTGAGGGCTACGCCACAACTTTCCATTTCCTCATCACTGAGTTCCTCTTCGATTTCATGCTCTTCCTCGGCGGACCGGTAACTGGAGGCACGGGAATCGATCGCACGGACCGTATCATTGCTCTGGGTTTCCATGATCTGGTCATCTTCCTCTTCTGTCCCGCAGAAGTCGTAGTTGTTGAAGTGGACCTCGATTGAAGGGGCGGGTTGCGGGGATGCCGGTCGGACTGAGTGGGCTGTGGTGTCCCGCACGATAATCCCTTCTTCTGCCTCGTACCTCTGACGCGCAGACTTGGTCCCCTCCCACCGACAGAGGTTGGAGATCTCCTCCTCTGTCAGACCGAGTTCGTCAAAGGTGCGGAACAGCTTTCGGTGCCATGGGAATCGACTCAGTCGCATGCGATGCGGTCCATACGAGTAGTCCAGCCCCGGGTATTGTGCTTCAATGCAGTCTAGCGAGCCGTAGAAAAGGGATGTTTCGACACGTACTTCTGGAACGAGGTTTCGAGTAATGTGAGCGCCAAACGAACCGGGATCGTTTGGGCGAGGTCGTGGAAACGTGGCGTTATACACGATCTGGCCCACGGATGGTTTACGCATGGTGAAGGGTCGGATGTGGAAGGAGGTCAAGAGGTAAAAGCCCAAATTAAGACGGCAAGGTCGTCCCAGACACCTTGGAATGTGATTCAGGATATCCAGCCCTGGAGGGGTACCCCCTTGCCCTTTGTCAAATTCCCGGATGTTTGGGACGTTTTGGATGTGTTTGGGGTGCGGAGGGCTTCAGTGGGGGGGTAACGCGCTAGACAGGGAGACAGGGCGCGTACGATAACTCAGAATTATAACAGAAATTCTCCTTCACCTGGATTTCTCGTAATCCAGGTCAATGGATATGATGATTAAAGAGAGGAAAAATCCCGATCAGGTGCCCAGCTGACGCTTCGGCTCTTTGACCCTTGGGGCAAGGTCTCACAGGCGTTCCATTGAAGTCAACAGGGGAAAAAAGATGGAAGATGGAAAATGGAAAATGGAAAATGGAAAGAAAATAAGAGAAAGAAAATAGAATAGTTTGGAGACAACTGCCCTTGCAAGACTTTTATAACTAAAAGTCCAAAGTGTGCGTTGGCATGGCCACGATGCACGGCCAGCTGTTAAAAGACGTACAATGTTGTAGACACATTCCGTTACTTGGACTTGAACTTCGCATATTTAAGTCAATATGGTTCATCGAATCATAGTACTCTAAATTATAGAATGATTCGACAGATTTGGACATGTTCTATTGCCCTTTCGGGTTTTACGTTCGCAATCACGTGCAAATAACATGTCCAGTTTATCCAGCACATCTTCACCTGGGCAACCTTGGACATGCAGAATCTGACATCAGATTCTAGATACTGCCATGTCGACCTTCGATGGCATTGTGGAAGGTAAGTCTGACACTTTCCACGTCACTTCCACGCTAACCATCCGACAGAGTTTCCGGACATTCGCAGTGAGCTTCACCTATAAGATCAGCCAAACTTGCAGCTAAGGAAAGCAGTTGACTACTTCCGGAAATGCCCCGAGCGGCCGGCGCCACTAGCTTGTTTTCTCAGCCATGTGCATAGCGATCATTTACAGGGCCTCGAGTCCTTTCGGACGCCGTTTATCTACTGCTCGCCGGCCACGCGAGAGGTATGTTCATATCCATCCTTCTGATATTCATTAAACTGACCATGTGCAGCTGCTCCTCCGGATTGAAAAGTATCCCCATCGGATGAACTTCAACAAAGGCATCTTGGAGTCACGCCGATTGCACTATAAGCATCTTGCGAAGCTTCTGGTTAGTATCGTGTTCTGAACTCTGACTAGAGTTGACCAAGAGCTCACTCCCCACAGCGCCCAATTCCACTGAATACCCCAACAGAAATTGAACTCACACCCCGACGTCGTATTAAGGTGACATTGTTTGATGCCAACCATTGCACCGGGGCTGTGATGTTTCTAATTGAAGGGGATGGGAAGGCAATCATCTACACAGGTGACATCCGAGGTGAGTTGACGATGTCTCGTCTTGGTTGAACTGCTGGCTGATTATCTTCAGCCGAGACATGGTGGGTGAGCAGCTTGGCCCGTCACCCTGTCTTGATACCGTATACCCTGGGACAGAAACAACTGGATAAATTGTATCTGGACTCTACCTTTGCAAGCAAGACAAATCCATTCCGGGAGTTCCCCTCCAAAGCCGAGGGGCTGTCTGAGCTGCTGCAGAAAGTCCAGGCTTATCCTGGCGATACGGTCTTCTACTTCCGGGCGTGGACGTTCGGCTACGAGGATGTCTGGATAGCGCTCTCAGCTGCGCTAAACACAAAGGTGATGAACACCACGCAGCTCAAGTATGACACTGGCTAATGTAGCGTAGATCCATGTGGATCGTTACCAGATGGGCCTTTATCGGTCTCTGGTCCAGACTCCAGGCAATAGGGGAGTTAGTGAAGCTCCTGCTCTCTGTGGGTTTGACCTGGGAAACGAAGCTGTGACAGGCTGCCTAAGCAACAATGAGTCAAGTCGAATCCACAGTTGTGAGCCTGGAGTTTCGTGCCCGGTAACTCGCGCCGCTAATACAGTCTACATTGTGCCTATTGTGAATCGCACAACTGGTGGTGCGGAAATCCCCGAGGTCGGTGCAGGTGGTGGTATTGGGGATCTGTACCAAACACATGAACTCGAACTGCCAGATGAATCTGCATTGGCCGAGTTGGAGAAGTTGTGTCTCAAACATGTCCAGGACAAAGAAGCCCTTTCTCAGGTGCGAAGTGCACTTCTTGATGCATTCCGGTCGAGAAAGAAAGCACTCTCCCTTGACACATATGGCGTGAAGGAGGAGGGCGAAATTTCATTGAAGAACCTAGTAACCGCTCTAAGCCATGGTCCATCTGAAACCTCTAACCGGTCATCCCGGCCAGATCTGCCTAACACGATAGTAAGTGGCACTGCTTTTCTCTTTCGAAGATATTCTCTAATGGCGTTATAGCGTTTTCCATATTCACGACACTCTTCTTACTCCGAGCTATGTGAGCTCGTAGCTGCCTTCCGGCCTAAGGACATCCATCCATGCACCGTGGATCCAACGACCTGGAACGAAGACGTCTCCATCAGACGTTTGTTCGGCCACCTCTGTTCGGGAACCGATTTTTCGCATGACAATCACATGCGGCAAACTGTAGCCGATGACGCTGACGACGAGGGAGATTTGCGCGCAAGAAAAAGGGCCCGATACAATATGGACCTCTCCACACAGTCAACCCAAGAAACCAGTAGTGGCATTGAAGAGTTTAGTCTTGGTGCTGCCGATGCAAGCCAGCATCATGATCAGGGGCATGTATCTCTACATCATTTGGGTCAATCCGAAGAGGCTGCCAGAGTTAAACGCAACGAAATCCGTCAAGCACACCGCTATCTTCAAGAGCGTGCGGAACCTGGGCTCTTTCAAGTCAATCCTCTCCCGTCTACATGGCCAACAGAAAAAGAAGACAGGTTCGATCCGGCCAGTGGTGAGGGAAGTGAAGAAGGGGATACGCTCATACCCGACCAGCCAAATTTAGAACCTTCGGCTACAGGACTCCGACTCGGGCCCGAACCAGGCACATCTACAAGAATCACTGACCTAACTGGCGATGGTGCTACATCTCCCCGCCAAATCCAACAAACAGACAGTCAGCACACAGACATACTTTCTCTCTCCATCTCCGAGTCAGCATTTGACTCTCCGGACCAAAATTCCGTCGAGAATGGGCTACCAGACCCAGTGCGAAGAGAAGAAACCGTGAATCGCTCACGCCGGGCGCGTGTTGCTGCTTATCTAGCTGCGCGTGAAGGTACTTTCTCTGCGTGGACAGATGTGTCGCTTGTTTCGGCGGATAATCACGGCGAGGAAGAGATTGAGCTATAGGCTTGACCTTTTCTTTATACCGGTAGGTGCATGGATCCATTCCCCTTCTTTTTTTTTCCTATCTTGTTCTTCGGTTTTACTGTGTATGATACCCCCTCTCTATTATCTTGTTATCAATCCGCCATCTGGTATTTCGCCGATGGAACTATGTCTGGATACCTGGAAGCTGGATCCATCGTGGACTTTTATTCTTTTGACGGGAATGGATCACTGTGATGCAGAAGATTTGCGTGCTCCAAGCCAACTACATTACTTACTACGCATTACTGTTCCTGAACCCCAGCCAAATAGTAAGCTTGGTCCACCTTCAATAGCCCTAGGTGAAACTAGACTGCATCGTCGAGAAACCCTAACAACCTGAGTACATAGGTAAACCATCGATATCAGTAATCTCTTTGACGATCGATATTGCCGCTCTCATCTATCTGTTTATAGAGAACAAAGGACTAAACAATGGCTTTGCCAGACTATAATTATAACAAAGCCTTGGTGAGTTTACCTTCTCTATTTTGTGCCTTGCATACTAACTTCTTTCAATATCATGGCGGCTTGCAGATATCAAGAACAAAGGGAACAAAGATCCCTAACAATAACTCGGACGTCTTTCATCCCCTTCTTCTTAATGAAGACTTTGTCTCCAGTCTAATCAGACCAGCGAGATGCAAATGCATAAATAGGTCCCGATGCCTTGACAATTTCGAGGTATCATCCGCTTCACGGTTCTTCTTCACACTCCATCAGTACAACCAGCTTACTTTACTCTGCTTTGAGCTTCACAGCTTCACCACACAGTTACTCCACTAACCTAACCAGGTAAGTGATCCATTTATCTCCCCATCTTTCCCACTCTATCACCAGAGGACCAGCCTCTCCCATCCCAAGATGCCTGAGTCTATCCCTCGCAAGCTTTTCCGCGGTACTCGAGCTATTCTCAAGTACCGTAAGGAGCGTGGTATCCTTGTGAACAACATCCGCTCCTACATCACCACTTTGCGCTCGATGCCCGAGGGCAACTACCTTATTGAGATCGCTCTCAACGTCCAGTCCCTGAAGATTCAGTGCGACAAGGTGAAGTGGGCTTCCGAGGCTGTTGCCGTTGATGCCGCCGACATGACCTATGTTGCCTCCAAGGGCATTGCCTACTTCACCCACACTATCCCCCAGATCTGCGACGAGGTCGGCCGTGACACCCGTCAGTTGGCCGATATCCTCCATGACCACATCCACCAGACTATTGTCGACACCGAGATCCACGTCGCACTTTGCCTGGAGCATGCACTAGCTAACCTGGGATACATCTAGATTCTCGTTTCCCTCCATCGATTCACGGACTTCGCACCAGCGTCAGCTGTAGCTATATAGCTATAGCTGTATCTCAGCCCAGTAACCCAGGTACGTTCCAGCACATTCATTCACATTAACATTTCCTTCATCTAGATCTATACCTTCCCACACTCGCTTCATCCACTTCATTTCATAGACTCCACCATGCCACATATAAACCAATCCACCGTCTGCGACTTCCGCAAGGCCCGCGACGACCTCGTCATCCTTCTAGAGCAACAGGCACGGTTCCTGCGACACGACATCGACAGCCGCGACTACGTGATCCCAAACCTGCGCCTCCAGCTCATCCAGCACCTCGATATCGTCGCCTCGCTGTCGATGAAGATGGCCGTCGATAGCCGCCACCACCCCTACGTCCTCGTCCACCAGACCGGCTTCTACGAGACTGTCGTTCCTATGCACTGCGCCGCGCTGAAGGGCCAGTGTATCCACCTTGCTAATCGTCTGCGCGATAACCTTTGCACTGACGTCCCTGTTGCGGTGGCGAAACTGATTGATCAGATTGTGGCTAACTTGTGCTTTTAGATAGGTTCTGGAATTGGATTATCATTTACTGGATTATTATTTCCTACATAACTGCTTTATTGCTCTTTTTTATCGTATATTCGACGTACCGTTTTCCTTCGACGCTATGCCTCCCCGACCCGGCCCTGTATCGACCTTTCAACGTGAGCGCGCGGCTTTCATCTTCGGTTTGGAGACGCAGGCGAGGATTCTGAGGGCGGATCCCCAGGCTGGTGAGATTGTTGCTGAGAGTCTACGTGAGCTTGTTGGTAGTGTTTATCGGCTTAAGGATGCTTCTATGACTATGGCTGCTGATGCTCGTGGCAATGCTTATGTGCAGGCTAAACCGTACGGGTTTTATAGCTATAACGTGCCGCGTATGTGCAATGATCTTGTTGCTAGTTTGTTGCACTGGGCGGATATTCTTGTTAATACTGATGGACGGGGGACGGATGGGATTGTTGTTGGTTCTATTGAGGGGATGTTAGCTTCTTTAGGGTTTTGAGAAGAAGAGGAAAGGACGGAAAAAAAAGTAGTTTGCTTAATCGATGACTGTTTTGCCGTTGACTGTACATGTGTGCCATTGTAGCAAATCGTAGAGCTGAAGTAGGTTCAAAGGTAGAAGTAAATTCGTATATAGAAATCCTATATCACATAAAACGACTCAGAAGATCAAAGGTATATAGGAACTAAAAGACCAAAAAAGCTAAGATGCAAGACAGAAAGAAGCCAAAGGAACATCTAGAAGATGTAATACGCCTGCGTCAAAGGCAACTCCGAAGCCGGCTCAGCATCACAAAGCATCCCATCCGCCTCAACCGTATAACTCTCCGGATCGACCTTCATCTTAGGCATAACATCATTAAACTTCATATCCTTCTTCCCAACCGAGCGACAATTCCTCACAGCCTCAACCCGCTTCTTCAATCCATACGTCTGCACAATCCCCGCATCGATAGAAGCCTGCGAAACAAACATAATAGACGTAGCCGGCACGCGCGCACCATACATCGGCCGCATAATCATCGGCTCGACTGTCGGGATCGACGCATTCGGATCTCCAACCTCGGCAGTAACAATCATCCCGCTCTTCAGAACAGATACAGGCTTCGTGCCGAAATTCGCCGGCTTCCACATCACCAGATCGGCGATCTTGCCCACCTCCACGGACCCAATGACGTGCGCCATTCCCTGCGCGAGAGCCGGGTTGATCGTGTACTTGCTGATGTATCGCTTTACGCGGAAATTGTCCGCGCCGGTGTCGGCGTCGCTGCCGAGCGGGCCGCGCTGCATCTTGTTTTTGTGTGCTGTGTGCCATGTGCGGAGGACTACTTCGCCGCAGCGGCCCATGGCCTGCGAGTCCGAGGACATCATGCTGATGGCGCCTAGGTCGTGGAGGACGTCTTCGGCGGCGATGGTTTCGGCGCGGATGCGGCTCTCGGCGAAGGCTACGTCCTCGGGGATGTTCTTCGATAGGTGGTGGCAGACCATTAGCATGTCGAGGTGTTCGTCGAGGGTGTTAAGGGTGAAGGGGCGGGTTGGGTTTGTGCTGCTGGGGAGGACGTTGGGGTGTTCGACCACGGAGATGATGTCTGGGGCGTGGCCGCCGCCTGCGCCTTCGGTGTGGTAGGTGTGGATTGTGCGGCCTTTGAAGGCCTCAATGCTCTGCTCGACGAAGCCGGATTCGTTCAGTGTGTCTGTGTGGATCATGCACTGCACGTCGTACTCGTCGCAGACTTCGAGACAGTTGTCGATTGCTGCTGGGGTGGAGCCCCAGTCTTCGTGAAGCTTGAGACCTGCTGCGCCTGCTAGGATCTGCTCTCTGAGACTCTTCTTTCCGCAGTCGTTGCCCTTGCCCGTGATACCTAGGTTTATGGGTAGGCTGTCGCATGCTTGCATCATCTGACGCAGGAGGTTCGGCGAAGGTGTACATGTCGTCGCGTTTGATCCAGTGGTAGGACCAGTGCCACCACCGAGGAAAGTGGTGATTCCCGAGGCCAGAGCTTCATCCACCTGCTGCGGGCAGATCAAGTGGATGTGCGTGTCGATACCACCAGCGGTAACAATCTTGTTCTCTCCGGCAATGACATCCGTAGACGAGCCCACCACCAAATCAGGATGCACGCCGTCCATGACATCCGGGTTGCCAGCCTTGCCAATACCAGCAATAAGCCCGTCCTTGATACCAATATCAGCCTTGTAGATACCCGTCCAATCGATAATCAACGCATTCGTGATAACAGTATCAATACACTCGGTATGAGACCGATCAGATGCCTGTCCCATCCCCTCGCGCAGCGTCTTCCCTCCACCGAAAGCACACTCATCCCCATAATTCGTCATGTCCTTCTCAACCTTAATCCACAAATCCGTCAACCCAAGCCGCACCAGATCCCCCGTCGTAGGACCAAACATGCGCGAGTATGCCTCGCGCTCCATTGAGAACCCAGAAACAAGCGCACTATCCGCCTGCGGCTCCGGCACATGCCCAAACCCAGCTATCTGCAGCTTGGTCGTGATCTCGTCGGCACGACTCATATCCAGCGGCCCATTCGCCAACCAATTTCCACCGCGGATGACGCGATGTCCACCGATCTCGACGAGCGTGACCGTCTTCGTATCGCCGGGCTCAAACCTAATCGATGTGCCTGCGGGGATATCCAGTCGGAAACCGTACGACTGCACGCGATCAAAGTGCAGCTGCGGGTTCGTCTCGATGAAATGGTAATGCGATCCGACCTAGCAATCACCACTACGATTAGCATCACTCGTTTCGAGTCGCTTTCCTTTACCTTTCCGCCTCGGATATCGAATACAAAGTACACACCTGAATCGGCCGATCTCCTTTACTCATAACCTTAAGCTTAATGCGCCTCTTCCCAGAACTCAATTCCACACGCGTATGTCTAGCAGGAATAACCGCGCCGGGCATCTTCTCCGGCTTGAAATCCTCCGGGTCCGGGTCTGGGAATGCCTCAGGCGCGGGGACAGGCAGGAAACTGCCATACAGGGCGCGTTCGAGATCGCCCTCGTCGCTACTGATTGGGTGGTGCACGGTTACTAGGTAGGTACCGGAGGTGAAAGTACCCTCGACTTGGAGTTCAACGAGGGTTGCCAATACGGAGGGGAGGACGTGGCGGCGGCCGAGCATTGTTTTGCCGATGGACATTAGATCGGCGACGGAGTAGTGGCCATCGCGGATTAACTGCGGGGTTTGAGTGTTAGTTTGCGCATTGGATTAATTGGGTATATTGTACGTGCTGATTTCATATGGAATTGGGGGTTATCGTACCTCGTGTAGCACTGAGGCTATCAGGGCCTGTTGGGGGATGTGTTAATGATCGTGTGCTACCCGTAGACATCTCCAGAAGATACACATACCACAGCTTCTGCATGGTTGAGCCGCACTCCACGTGCTAAACGACGCTGTGCCAAGAAGCCTAGGTGGGCGATGGTAAGCTTGTCAAGCTACAGGGGTGTTAGTAGTGTTGTGTCTCGGAGAATGTATGTGCGACTTACCTCCTTCGGAATAAGCTGCATGGTTCATGTGGAACCTGAACCTGGCAGTTCTTGGCGTGCAGGATAATCAGTTTTTGAGGCAGTATTCAACTTTTGAATACCTCAAGAGTAAGTGAAGGAGTAAAAAGACAATTCAAGATCAAAAGGAAGTCAAGTAGGAATGTGGGGATGCGGTACATTTCAAACATTTGATTCCACTGATAAGGTTGCCCATGATAAGTGAGCGTGGAGGCCGATTGGGCCGGGGACGGAGGTCGGCGGCATTAGTCAAGGCTTTGGTAAATTGATAATGCGCTTGGATTTAGTGAGGTTTTAGTTGATTTAGTTGATTTAGTGAGGTTTAGTGAGGTTTAGTCTGTTCTGGGTTTTAATTTGCTTCTATTTAGTTCTATATTTATAACTCGTTGTATAGCTCTGGTGGGAAATACCATCTTCATCTTAAAACCTTCTACTAACGACTTATCTAAGAGGTAACTATGTAACCCTAACCTGCCATGGATACTGACTCAAATATATAGAAACCACATCCTATGATCAGTCCATTTCACTAATTCAAGCTAAGTAGGTACAGTTTTCCCCAAACGCCGCTCAAAAAATGTAAAACCGGGGGGTTACACATCCAGTCCACCAGACCTGGACCATCTCATCTGACCCAAGAGTCAAGCAAATCAAACATCAGAAAGCAGAAAGCACCAATCAACTCATTTACACCTCGCTCTTGCGCTTCTTGCTCCTGCGCTTGTTCTCAGCGGGTGTCTTGACAGCCGGTGTGGACACCGGCTCGGCAGCCTTACGGCCCCGCTTGACAGGCGACTTGGCAGGGGTCTCGGCCTCCTTGGCCTTGTTCTCGCTGCGGCGGCGCTTGGTAGTGCTGCGCGGGGGAGTCTTTTCCTTCACAGGAGAGGGGGACTGCGACTCATCGGATGACTCGGTGGACTCATCGGCGGACTCTTCGGGCCCAGCTTCAGCTTCAGCTTCAGCCTCGGGCTCGGCCTCGGCCTCAGGCTCGGCGCCGGCAAAATCCTGCTGCAGTTGGTTGGCGGCGGGATCGTGCTCCTCGTCGACCTTGCCGCCGGCCTTGTAGGCGGCCATGTCGCGCTTGTACTGGTCGTAGTTGGCGGCATACATCTTCTTCCAGACCTATGCGGATACATTAGCTATGCATACTTACAAGTGATATCAAGCTAGAACTGCTCTGATAGATGCCGATACATACCTCCTTCTGGGTATCTTCCATGCTCTGCCAGCGGCGGGTGCCCTCGTCGGCGACATCCTTGGGGCGCGCGTCACCGCCCAGGTCATCGGCAATCTTGCTGCGGTTGTGCTGCATATACAGGAAGTAGGGGGTCAAGGCACGCTTGGGCGCATTGGGGTCGACAGGCGCGCGCTTGCGCTTCTTGGGACCACCGGCCTCGGACTTGGCGCCGGGGCTGCCGGCGCGGAAGGGGACATCGTGGCCCATGAACCCAGAGGGACCGGCGGGAAGCTCAATGGTGGCATCACGTCCTTCGGTGATGTTGTTCACGTGCTGGACGTAGGCCTTGCCAAGGTCGGCGATGTAAGACTGCACCTCCATCAGGCGCATGACGATCTATCAGGCATTGTTAGCGGTCTGATTGCAGGAGTAATTGCGCTTGGTCATTAGGTATATGTATGGGTATAGGGTTAGCGAAGGAAGAGTGGCAGTCAGGCAGCGCGTTAGTTGGCAAGAGGTGTGATGTCAAGACGCTCCTCAGCTCTGGAGGGAGGGAAATGGTGGGAATTCTTCTTTCTTTTTTGCAGATGAAGCTTGCCAACATGCTGCTCAAGTAAGAGACAGTATAATTTAAGCTTCAACAGCTTAATAGGTAGCTTTATAGATGCTCCCACGCGACGCGTAGCAGGCGCGCAGTGGGGATGCACACAAGAAAACAGGAAAAAAAGAACCGAAACAAAGAAAATGCAAAAGTCAAAAGTAAAAAATAATGAAATGGAAAATTACCAAGTCGCCAGCCCGTCTGAGCTCTTCTTTGTTGACCTGAACGGTCGTATCATCTTGATTGGAAGCCATTGTCTTTTTGGAGGCCGAGGAGTGTTGGAAGAAAAAGAGAATTTTGTTATTTTTTTCGGGGGCGAAGGGGGGGAAGAGGACCGGGGGGTGGAAGGGCCGAGTACCCACTAAATAGCAAAAGGCCACCCCGAAGTGCCCCGGGCATTTTCACTCTGCTTTAGGCTTAGGCTCTGGCTTGTCATGAGACCCATAGCACTGCACCCCTAGTGCACCTCCTTATACTATTCTACTCATATATACATACGGAGGTATTAAATTCCATTTTTTAGATCCATAATATTCCTTCTATAATAATATACAATGTTATAGGGCTAAATTAATAATAGATACGTAACTACCTACCTAGGTAGGTACCTTCAAAGGTTGGATGACGGGCTCTTAGGGGGGTCCCGAGGGGTAGGTAACCCATGGCCCATATACTTGCACGCCAGGTACTTGCTTATGCTAAGGAAACAATTATATATAGTTTAACTATATTATTTATTTATATAAATTCCCGGGTCTTTTTATTCTATTCCACGCCTATTCCTTCACAATTCTACTGTTTTTTTCCTGCTCTTTTTTCTCTTTTCTTGGAGGGGCTGGGGCATGTTCAGGTGTGTGCTATGCTCCCCCCGCCGACATCTCAACCTCAGGGTCGCCCAAGCCCAGGCTGTAGAAGAGGGGCTCAGCTGAGTACAAGGTGTTTCCAGCTTGTAGTACGAACGCCTGTTCTGACTTCCTAATTCAATTCGTTCTAGCTGCCTTTTTGGTTCTTCTTTTCTCTCCGCAATGGTTCATTGTACTTTTATAGTCTACATATGAAGTGTCTAGTCTTGTCGCTTAGCTACCAGTAGGTACTTTATGTATACATGCATGTATGTCGGCTCTTGGGGGCAACTTATATAGCTTGCATGCAATTATTGGATACATTTCGGGTGCATGTTTGTTTGTTTTATCGTTCTACTACTGTATAGATAATTACTTGGGACGATTTTTGCTAGTTATATGTCGATTCTACTGAGGGATTCTCAGTTGGCGTGCACATATATATCCACCACCCTTCCCATCTTCATCACAGACTCCCCGTCTCTTTCCTTTTTTTAAAAAGGAAGAGAATATTCGGTTCTTCATATGTCTATACTGCTACGGATAAATACAACTACCAGATACACATTATATATATTCGGAGACAAAATGTATTTCTTAATATGACGTCTGAAGCCAGCCAATGACCCGGCAACACGCTGAAAACAAGATGCACCAATATACATGGCTATTCTAGGTAATATTCTATAATAACCTAGAACTTGAAGACCTGCTCCTTGCTGTAACCAAGGTCCTTCAAGATACCAGTGAGCTCACCCTGGTCCTTGGGGCTGACCTTGCCACCGGAGATAGCCTTGTACATGGGAGGAGGGCCACAGACGAAGAGCTTGATGTTCTCCTCCTTGGGCTCAGGCAGGACGGTCTTCAGCAGCTCCTTGGTGATGTAGCCCTTGCCACCGGTCCAGCCCTCAGGGGGGTTGTCCAGGACGTAGAAGGCACGGAAGCGCTGGGGGTAGGTGTTCTCCAAATCCTGCAACTCCTTCTTCAGGAGGATATCCTCCTCGGAGACGTTGCCGAAGACCAGAGTGACCTTGGTCTTGTCCTTGGGGTTCTTGAAGATCTCGCGGGCGAGCTGGTACATCGGGGTGATACCAGTACCACCGGCAATCAGGCAGATGTGGTTGTGCTTGTTGGCCTCCCAGGGGTACTTGACAAGAGGTCCCTTGAACGACAGGCGCTGGTCGACGTTCATGGAGTGGATGTGCTGAGACATGGGGCCGTTGGGGTAGGCCTTGACGACGAGCTCAAGGTAGCCGGGAATATCTGCCATGTGTTAGAATATGAGGAATAAGTTGTGGTTCATGTTTATCCTACCCTCATCACTGGTGGGGGTGTAGGGACGGAGGACGTTCTTCTCGGCACCCACGGGCTTGAAACGGGTCAACAGAGCAGCTATATGCCTGTTAGTGGTCGATTGGCAAGCATCATCGGAGTCAGAATACCCACAGGCAACAGGAAGACCAGAGACTGCCTCCTTATCGTCGTACTCGAAGCGAAGACGCTTGGTGTTGGGGCTCAGGACCTCAATATTAGCCAGCTTGAGATCCACCCAGTCCTCGCCGTTGAAGACCTTGGGGCGGTCCTTGGGCTCGGTAACCGCGCCGTTGCTGTAGCGGTAGACACCAGCACCGAGACCGGCGAGGCCGACACTAACATAGATGGGGGTCAAGTTGGACTTCTTGGGAGCGGCCTCCGCAGAGTATTTGCGGAAGCTCTAATTTAAATAGCGTTTAGTATGGGTATTGAATTGAGGACATATTTCAACTAACCTGCTTCAAGGGCTGCGCGCAACGGAAAGATTGACGAGCAAACATTGTAATGAATTGGGGGAAGATGGGGTAAGAGGGAAAGGAACCTGGTGAACCCTGGAATGTCCGCGGGAAGAAGTCGGCTTACAAACGCGAAAGCGGACAGCTCCCTCCCGACCTGATTTCGAATGACGCAATAGGTTCCTGTACTGCTGCAAAGACCAATGTTTGAGTAAAGATACTCAAAATATTCAAACTAAGCAGCTTTACTGCAGGCTAAATGAAAGACTCGCAACTAAAATGGCAGCTGAAGATACCGATAAATGCCTGACCTGCAGGGCATCAAGGTTCGGGGCCCGGCCTCGGGCGTGACTGAAGAAACTCCGATATCTGACACTTACTCCTTCAGGATTGAAATTGTAATATGCAGATAGAATCGATGAGTGTTTGATATGATATTATTCATTCCCATGGGTCTATATGTATGTAGTTCGCAATGAGATATTATGACCAGCAGTAAGCGACTTGCAACAACTACCTTGTGTACATTCATCCGACCACACCTGGGCATTGTGAATGGACCTCGGGACTGACTTGAAACATATCAGACAACAGCCATTATTTCAGGTCGATATATCTTCGATATGATGCCCCAGCACCTATCAAATAGGCCTACTCTTCATGGTATGCCCTTTACCCTACTAGAACTCGAATAATTCAAGAAACCCGATGATTTTTTCAAATAACCTAAAGATGCCACCATACGGGGAACTAGAGACATCCAACCATCTCACCCGTGAACAGGGCGGTGGTCTCCACGTGACCATCTTTCATGCATGCTATGGCCATAAACAGTCATTCATCCACACACACTCCAAACCCAACACCCAGAACATCACATTTAAGCAAAGGTAGAGGGGCGAGAGTAGGCGAAGACCTTCTTGCCGACCTTGCCACCGGCGCGGTGGGGCAGAGGGAACTTGAGGTCCTTCTGGAGGAGCTGCTTGATGTAGGGGCGGCGGATGCTGTCGTTGTTCTCGATCTCAACAACCTTGAGGATCTGTAGTAAAATAATCATTAGAATGTGGTCATTGGCGGATGGTTCGGATAGCGTAACATACGTGGATGGAACCGAAACGGGAGCGGTGACGGGCAGCCATGTCCTGGTAGAGGGCCTCAACAGCGTCGGTGCGGCTCATCTCACGGAACTCCTTGTACATGTTGTGGGTGCCGGAGCGCGAGTCGTAGCGGATCCAGATACCGAAGTTCTTGACCTTGAGGGGACGCTTCTCCTCGATCTAGACACGAAAACATAAGCACCATTCCATATCCTCAAATATTCAATCCCAACATACCACGTTCAGGGAAACGATCTCGCCGTTAGCCTTCTTGAGCTTACGGAGCTGGGCCATGAAGTACCAGAAACGCGACTTGGCCACAACAGTGTTGGGCGCAAAGATGCGCATGCGGTACAGCTTGGGCGTGGGGTTCGCCTCGTTGGGCAGGTGACGCCCGATGACCTGGTACTCAGTAAGACGCCCTGGGAATCCGTCAGTCATAGTTCGTAGTGGATATTCCAATTGCCCAAATGTTCAGTTCGAGAGATAAAACGGTGCGCGATGTAATTTGGCGATAATTCGAGAAGACCAAAGGTGATTTGTGGATATTGAGAAAAAAAATTCGAGTTTCAACCATGCGTAGCCCTGATCGACAGCGTTCTGGGTTCCTTCATAAACAATTCCAAGCGACGTCGATTTGCCATTGCGTCCTCCTCTTCTGTGATTGTCCCAAGTCGATATCGTGGGGGTCTTTGCGTCTCGAATTCCCTCCAAACATATGCGCGCACCGTTGTCTCGAAAATAGTCCTGGGGTATCGGAAAGGGAATAGAAATCACTCACCCATCTGGAAGAGTTTAATGTTAGTACAAATCTTCGAGAAAAATCGTATGGTAGGTACTCACTGTGATTGTCGCTGTGGTGGATGAGTCGTTAGTGTGCCGTCGATGGAAAATGAGAATTGTGAGGTTCCAATTGTGCTTAGGGTTGCCGCCCTTGCCCTAAGCGAGTGGAGGCTTTCCGTTTTGCGCTAGTCCCATTTGGTAATTTAACTGCGCCACAATCTTTCCGCCACAACTCATCAGCCACATTGCCTCGCCTTCCCCACATGTCTTCTCCAAAAGTATGGCGTTCCTCACTTGTTTGTCTTTGTCGGGTCGGATCTCAACCCTTTCCCCACCTCGAATGCTTCATTTCAACTCATAACTTGTCAATCAATTTATTCAATCTTCTGCCAGAGGGCAGTTCACCATGACTTCTCTCGGTTCTCTCGCGCCCGCATTCAAGAACGCATACCTCAACGGGTCTGGCCCGGAATTAGCTGCAGTACTCACCCCGATCGCGCCATCTGAAGATCCCGGTCGGCTGCGCTCTTTCTACAACTTCTCCACCGCCGAATATCTCTCCAAGGATCTCAGCTATGGTCTTTTCCACGGGAAAAGTCTGAAATTACCAAAGGCGGAACAGGCTGCCTGGGTTGACATCTTTGCTGCTTACTGGGAAGCTATAGGCGAAATACTTCGATGTGAAGATCGCATCCCGGGTGCTAGCGTCGTTGCGGTCTTCAATTCCTGGAAAAAGGTTGCCAATGCCCTCATCCGGGGATACTCGGGCCCTGCCGGCATTCCGGCTTGGACATTGCCATGCTTGTACACAGTCGGGAAGTACATGCGTACTTTTGCGATCAATGCCGATCTCGAGGCTGCATCTCAAGGCTCCGCTGGGTTTGGGTTCCAGGATGACATCGCAGCTGATGTTGAAAAGAACGCGAACTTGGAGGAGGCTGCTCGGGTCATCAACCGGATGTTCACTCTGTGTCTGAGTGATAGGTAATGATGTGATTCGATTCTTGAGTTGTTCCGTTGCTAACCAAACCCAGAGCCCCCCTTGAAGAGTCCCGCAAGTGGGGTATCTACAACATGACCAACCTCCTATTCAAGACATACTTCAAGGTATCAAATGTCGGCCTCACTGTCACTAGCAAAGTGCTAAACTTTCCCCTTCAGATCAACTCCGTCGGCCTTACCAAGAACTTGCTCCGTGCTATCAGCGCTTCATCGGCCGATCTTCCCCCTCCCGAGGTTTTCCCCAAATCCCACATTGTCACGTTCGAATATTATGTTGGGGTCATCCACTTCCTGGATGAGAATTACGCAGAGGTATTACCAAGTGCTGTGTTCGTGGACTATTACCGGGACTGATTATTTGCAAAATAGGCCGAAGAACACCTGACATACGCTTGGAAAATGTGCCATCGAGACGCAATCAAGAATCGAGAGTTAGTAGGCCTCAGCTACAGTTATGTTTCCACTAACCACTATTAGATTGATTCTTACCTACCTTATTCCTTGTCACCTCGTGACCACACACACTTCCCACTAAGGAGCTTCTCGCACCATTCCCACGACTCGAGAAGCTTTTCCGGCCTCTGTCGAACTGCATCCGAAAAGGTGACTTGGTTGGATTCGACCAGGCCATGTCTGACGGCGAGGCAGAGTTTGTGAAGAGACGTATCTACCTGCCGTTAGAACGTGGCCGCGACATTGCCTTGCGCAATCTGTTCCGAAAGGTTTTCCTCGCTGGTGGTTTCGATGAACCCAAGGAAGGTCAATCTCCGGTTCGACGTACGCGTGTCCATGTGAACGAATTTGCGGCCGCTCTCCGTGTGGGTACTTCTACCAGCGGTCGATCGCGCATTGATATCGACGAGGTGGAATGTTTACTCTCGAACCTCATCTACAAGGTAGGCTGATAAGTATGGTAAATCAGTGAGTGCTTACTGACCATGTCGCTTCCTCAGGGACTCATGAAAGGATACATTGCACGTGATCGAGGCATCATCGTTTTGAGCAAGGGAGGCAGCGCTTTCCCGGGCACAGGTGTCTAAGGACGTACTGCAGCGTATCTGAACCTCATTTCGTCTAATGCTCATTGACAACTCCCTCGTTGGTTGCCAGTACCTTCAAAGTCGCTAGGTATGCATCCGCCTATGACTTACATTCATACATGCAGCTATATCATTCGGCACACTAGAACACTTGTCAGCCGCTACCACTGCCGGAGACATTTGGCCTGACGCGATGCACATTGCACATCAGCAGCATACTTGGTCATCGCTCGGATCGAAGCATCAGCTTCACCAGTGTCATCGAGTCCACGCTTGCCTAACACATGAGAATTATCAGAATTGGGCTAGCTGAACTATATTAGATCCTATCTTTACGAATTCACGAATCCATTACTCCGAGGACTTGACAACTTCAAAACATGCTCTTTATTCTGTAGATATTGAAACATAGTAGTACAAGGGTATAAGACACTGCCAGCAGCGATATAGAATGGAAACGCGCAATTAGTCAAGAGCCAACAATCAACTTACCACCTCAGAACCCTGATGAACCCTAGCAGTGTGTCGTAACAGCCGAACTCTCAACCGATTGACCAGTATAATCATCCTAATCGTGAACCAAATTAGCACCTCATCCCTCCAAACCCATAGAAAGTAAACTCACCATATGATTACACAAAGCAACAAAAAGATCAAAAAACATCTTCCCCCCACGCTCCATCTCCGCCTGCATAGTCCCAGAGCGCATAAAAGTGCCCCGCGACCTCACAATCAGCGCAAGGTAATGCGCCCGCAACTTCGAGTCCGTGTCCGGCGTGTCAGCATACGCGAACCGCGCACTCGCAAGAATCGTACTGCACTGGATCCCCGTGTGCAGGCCCTGCTTACGCAGCGCGAGACGCTGGAGATGGGGGAGGTTGTATTTTTCCGCTGCGCAGCTGTTGAAACATGTTAGTACACGGTCGTCCTTTGAAACATTCCGCCCAATTCATAACCAGAACGAAAATAAATAAACAAATCACTTACTAAATCGCCGTATCCCGTAATATCACCCCCCGCGCCCGATGATGAAACACCGTCGCCGTCGCCTGTCCCGATTCCCCACTAGTGCCCGCGCCAACTCCTGCGTCTGCGTCCTCCAGCTCCCATGTCTGCGTCCGGCTGTTGTGTCGCAGACGCGGGTAGTAGTCGCCCTTGTAGAGGTACTCGAGGACGCAGGAGAGGACCTCGGCTTGCTCGTCTGGGAGGTCGATGCGCTTGCTTGGTGGTTGGTGGGGGAGTCTGGGCCGTGGCGCATCCGGGTTTGGTGTTTGGGCTGTGCAGTGCGCGGCGAAGAAGGGGGATGCGCGGAGGATGGCTTCGTGGGCGGCGAAGAGGCGCTTTTCCGGGCCCACGCGGAGCATTACTATTGGGCTTGTTGGGGGTTCTCTGTGTTGGGTTAGCGGTTGGCTTATGGATTGGTGCATAAAATGATGAGGATACATCCATGCTGTGGGCAGGACTTACGTTACGTCTGGGGGGTTTGTCGAATCTTCGACGCTGCTCGAGTCGTCGAGTCTTACTGATTGAGCCCGAGCCTGAGCCTGAGCTATCCCGCTCTTTGTCTTTGGGTGCTCGGTCTCTGGTCCTCTCGCGGGGAACCCTGCGCGACTGGAGCGTGAAAGCTGAAGCTTTTGCGGCGCGATACTGGCCTGGAATTGGCCTCTCTGGTGCTCTTTTGGACAACATTGCTATTATATTATGATCTGGATAGGAGACGGGATTGGGGAGAATACAGAGATAGCTGTGGATGGATTCAGGGGGCAGATGGGGTACTATTTATAAAAGGCAGAAGAAAGCAAGCTTCCGTTTGTTACTGAGACAAGTCACATCGTACTCACTGGTATCTTGTCTGTGAAGATTACACGTGGGACGGTTCTCATACGGATTATCTACTGGATAGCTCCAATTAGCCTGCGTAGAAGGGCAGAGCTCAGCGAAAGACGCGTCACAACTAGTTTCGACCGCGTAAAGGGGTTTTTTCGAGTCGCCAAATGGGCGCGTGGTCACGGGTCTGGGTTTGGCCAATTATACGCCGCCGTTGAGACAAAGGAAATTACGATTTCCCATTTGGGAAAGAGTTGTGGATAGCGGTGGATTATTGCCTCGCATCCGAGGCAAATTCTGATCTTCTCTCTTTGTTGGAATTGATACGTCCATTGGGCAACAGCCTTGGAATGGCGATGTTGTTGATTTACTTATGAACTCGCTTGTGTTCGAATCTCAGGTTCGAATTAGATCGCAGTGGTCCGTACAGCTTTGAATGGACTTGCATTGCAATGTCCCAACAGATGAGCCCCTTAACGCCGACGCTAAACGCCCTTGACAAGACCCAGTGTTCCCGAAGTTACCCATCCGATCGCCACTTGCCACAGAAAGCCCAGGAATGAGGACAAAGAAAGAAACAGAAAGAAAGAAAGAAACAGAAAGAAAGAAAGGGAAGACCTACGCTATAGGAATACTTTCCTGGCATCCTTGGGATGACTTTCGCTAGGGCAATACGGGCATTTGAACCGATTACCCTTGCCCAGGCGTTTCAACGATTCCTGCGCAATGACATGTCCACATGGCATCATCATAGGAGGGTTCTCATCGGTCGCCTGCTCCTTTGACACTGGACAGACAAAGATAGAATGGAAGAGATATTGAGGAGGCAGGGGTATTTCGACCTGACAATACAAATATTAGCGTTCATACATATACAGAGTAGCGATTTCCTTACCGGAAGCTCATTCTCGGATGTCCACTCCGTTCGCTTCGACTTCATAATCGTTTGTAGCTTCAAAAGCGTCGGCAGAGCGATGGCGCCTGCTGTAGCAGCAATATACAGCGGCGAGTCCGCTGAAAGGCCTAACAAAGAACAGAACTCGCGGGTGAAGAAGTGAGCTACGTCATCCCAGGCCGACGTGTTGTTGAACAAAGCCGCATATGGCGACCCGCCCAGGTTGGGCGAGTACGCCATTGCGCCGACTAGCTGCTGAACTTCTCTCAGGTATCGAGGCACAAACACATGGAACTCCTGTCGTGCATACTCGAGCGCAGCCAGCCATCCGCTTGCGGTTCCCTGGTTGTTCGCTCCGCCGTGGTACAGCCATACATATTGAAGTCGGCAGAGCTCGAACTCGAGGTTGCTGCCTCGGGCTTCCAGGGCCTCGCGGTTTTCCCTTGACCATTCGATCGCAGGCAGTAAATTCCGGTTCTCTTGTAGTTGTTGTAGGATATAGTACATCGAGGCGAATTGTTTCCGGATCTCGGTCGAAGGCACTTCGTCAATATCGAGCAGGCTGGCGGATGTATTGGACGGTCCACACCCGTTCTGGGTGACTGGATATATCGTCTTCTGCTCGGCAATCTCGGAGAGGAAGGTGGCGGCCACGGCGAACTGGCCTTCGCGAAGGAGATGCATGGCGATGGCGCGGTTGATGAGGCTTTCGTGTGAAGAGAGGCCATCGTCATCGGTGCTGGGCAGTGGTCGATCTTTGAAAAGCTGTTCCGATGTTAGATGGGTGGCAACGCACGGATGATCAGTACTCTCGATACCTTATCTAGAGATTTGGTGTACTTGTTGAGGCCACTGTGAGTCTCTTTCAAGCTGTCATTGATAGAGTCAAAGGACGACTTGACCGAGTTCTGAAGGGAGGCTAGGGTAGCAGAGGCAGCGGATGGATCTATGGAGAAATCGATGTCGTCAGTTGAGGAACCTAGCGGGAGCACATTTACTTGGGCTACTGACCAGCAGCTATGGCATCGCGAGCAGCCTGCAGTGAATCAATTGCAGATTGAACATTCTTGATGCCCTGAGAGGCCTCAGTCCTCTTGAGGAGTCGGCTGTGTTCTTTCTGCACTACATCCATTGCAGATGTGGTTCGGTTGACAGGCTCGGAGGTGACTGAAGAGGTTACCGAGTCTCGCCATGTGGAGAACTTCAGATAAGAGCTCTTTATCTCGGCGCCTTCCAAAATGGATACAATATACAATATATTGAGGCAATAGGAATATCTTTGTTTCACACTGATGCAGATAGAAGACAATAGTGAGAGAAGAAAACCGGTTGAAGCCACCCAGAGAGACAAGCTGTTCCGGGTGATCTCCCACGTGATTCAACCCCTCCATCCGGATGAAGAGGGTTTTAGCCAAGGGTACATAGTCGATGAGCATGGATACTCCTTTAGTGTTCAATGAATGTGAAAATCATAAATACTAGACATGTGTACAAATTACATATGTTCCTGGGGGATGCAGCCCCCTCATATTGACACCGATCTCGCCGGATTCACTCATTGAACATGTCTCTCCTCCGTAACATGATAATATGATAATCTATCCCAATCCATGGGTGCTGTTTACATATGTACTGTAACAACTCCAAGGCCATGAGCCCCAGTTCTCTATACCTTCCTACCACCTAGCTCTGATGTGGAAAATTCCACACTCATGGCTCGCTCAATTTTGCCACCTCACACCGCTTTCCACATGCCCTAACTCCGTTCCAACTCCGACAACCTCGGCTATTTACGGCTATTTACGGCCGACAATGTTCGGATAATTATTATTGCGGACTCGTCGCCTGCCCCTTTTTTGCCGCTGCCCTAAGCCACTGGAAAATTATAAATACCTGGTCCTGCCCCCCGAGCTTCCTTCTCTTTTTCTTTTCTTCTCCATCCTAGTGCACGGGTTTTACACGTATCAGTGAGGAGACATCCGAGATCGTGTTTTTGCTAGTTGAAAACTACCAAATTGACTGCTTCAAGTGGGCCTTCGGGAACCTTGGGAATTTTTGAAATACCACTGCCTCAACTCCTTGACTTCTTGGTCTTCGAGTTTGAACTTGATGCTTCGATGGGAGACCCTTCAGTCACCCTCGAGTATCTTGAAGTCTTTTCACTACTTGTTACCCATGCTGGTGGCTCTTAGAGAAGAGATTTTGTTAGATAGCCTCTACAATATAGATTCCCGGTGAAAATTTTTCAAAAAAACAAAACATTCATATCGCGTCTTTTGTTGTCCTGGTGAGTCGCGTTGGCCTCGTATCCGCGTTGTAGCTGGACCCACCGATGTCCATTTTAGCTAGTCTCGCCTCTAGTCTTCCGTCCATTAGAGCTGTGAGAGAAGCTGTCTCCGGCTGTGTTGGGCAGTTCCTGGTTGGAACCTTGGAAAGTCGCTTTCTGCTTATCGCCACCTGTACTTTTAACTGACGATCGCTAAGTCTCAGCACTGCCCCAATGATACAATCTACCTGAGATTTGAGATGGAGAATGTTTCAGGGGGTGTAATAATGGTGGCACCCTACGGAGTACGCTATCAATACGGAATCCTCACTCCTCCATTTCAATGGGGCTCCAGATGTCCACTTTAGCTGCACATGTGTTAATCTATCATGGAATTATAGTCACTAACGTATCACTAACCTTCAATGTTTCAGTCTAGGTACTACTGACAACATTCCCTACCAACAAAGCAGATCCCGTCCTCTTCTCCGACCGTGAGCTTGCGGTGCTGTCGTACCAGGTCGAACAAGGCCGAACCAGACCAAAACAGCGTGCCAGCCAAGAACCTCATTCTGAGCATCGAACTTGTCGGAAGGATCCTGGATTCCGTCTAACCCCCCCCCCCCATGCCCCTATGATATGTCCAATATCGAAGCGACAGATACTCTGTTCTTATCGATCTCTCTCCCAAGAAGTCGGTACCTGAATTCATATCGGTACGGTCGCAGTCAGGGAACCGGCTGTTCTAGTCTTACACTTGGATTCGAGGCCGGCCGAATGCTCATCGGAGTTTCTTTCAGACCCTAGTTCCAGTTCCTCCGAGGCTTGCTAGGGAATACAGAGTGGCGTTTGATGCAACTCTGATACACTACAGACGATGGGTACAATGAGAATACGGAGTCCAATCTTTGTTGATGCACAAGAGGAATGCTTTCACCTCCGCATCTGGGGTATCGTACTCCATACGATATACGTGATACCTTGCTTTTCCAACACTAACATCTCCCCAGCCCCGGCCCCACCAACAGTACTGAAAGATATATACTACTCCGTACTAACCAGTCTCTCAATTCACTATTTTATGGAGATCGGCAGATCAACAGGCAATCAGATTTTTCATCGCGTGCTCAGACACCAGTCAAAGCATGCCAAATTCATTATCTCGCTTCACGTTTCAAGGAAGCGACATAAATGGTACACGAGCTTTGTGCTAAATTTGTAAACGGACTTCTTCCTTTGATATACGAATACGAAACATGTGCTTTTTACACGAAACAATCATCAAGGGGTTACCAATTCCTCATAGACCCACATACCATAACTGACCTTCGTCATAGGGGCACGAGAGCAGGGATCGACAGGCACAGTCTCTCTCGTTGCCTGATTCCCAACGTCAGGATCACTTTCTCTCTTTGTCAACTGCTCGAGTAAAGAGATGTGGCTGGTATCCAACTTCACCAGCCCATGCTCTTTGATACTGTCGCTATAACAAGACTATGCCTGCTTCTCCAAAACACTCTCCTTAGCTATACGCACACACCATGATGTCGCCCCCTTCCTGGGTCTTTCCGACCGTAGCTGCATCCACCTGGCTAGGTGAGCTCTTCAATTGTCTACGATTGTGTTGGGCATTGATCTAATACTGGATTTAGCAATGCTACTCGCTATGTTGGGCCACTGGACTATGATCGGTGAACCGAGATACGGCCTGATGAAGCCTGGTCAAAATATACCGTGAGCACACGCCGCCTTGCCCCCTTGGGTCATCCCTATGATCATGCCAAGATTTAACTAACAGCTTCGTGCAGATTCATTTCAGATATTGGGGCTCAGGAATTGAAGCCATTATTCATGATCGGATGCATCACGACAGTCCTACTTCTAAACCTCTCCTTCTACCAACATGTTCAAAACAAATCATATATCAACAAGGCGTGCACGCACGGTTCATTCCTTTTCACAATCGTTGGGAGTATCGGCTTGGTTATGCTCTCCGTCTTAGACAACATCGCCCACCACTTCATGCACGATGTCTGCGTGACGATCTTCATGTATGTCCCTCGCCAAGACCGACATACCTATACGTTACAATGTACTGACAGCTCTAGCGTCGGGTTCCTAGTTAGCGCGGCTTTGATGTGCTTGGATTATATTTACCTAGGCATAGCACATGCTCTGCGGGAGCCTATGCTCATGACAAGTTTTGTGATCAAATCTTCGTTCATTGTCGTTGAGCTTGCCCTCATTATTGTCTTCCGGATCACGGAGCATACCCACTACCAGCAGAATAACATGGCGGCTACTCTCGAATGGGGTGAGTATATTCGGTCTCCACCTCTCCACTTCCTTATATTGTACTAACTCGCTCCACAGTCATCGCCTTTGTCTTCACTGGCTATATTCTCTCTTTGATTGTCGACCTAATGCCGTCAGCTCAAAGGAATCTCCACAATCCAAAGGGATATCAGCAACTCGAGATGACTACGGACTTGATGCCTTAGCCCGTGGCTTGGTTGGTCTTTTTGTATAGGCGCTTGGCTGTGACTTTTAGCGTTGATTCGATTGGCGACATTGTTAAAATGTACATATATATATATCCGTGCTCGTGAAACGAATACCAAGACTTTGTTACTTTCTTCCTAGCTTATGGCAATACCTACATAAAAATACGCTCAATCAACCTCTCAAAAGGTAGGAACACCTGTTAATGGTTCCTCTTTGGGATTGCTTCTTGCGTAACAGACTATTTGAAATGATTCCACTTACCAGCGATGATGCCTATGACCGACCTCGACCTAAAAACAAGCAGTTAACTCTGATAATAGCCCTTGACACTTTTAAAACTCTCATACAACATAATAATTTGGCGGTAGAAACTTGGCAATAGGGTGGTTGATAGGGCTGGACCTGTGGGTGGCGTACGTACGCATCGACGTATAGCCTTGACGCCAAGCCTAGTGGCTGAAGGCCAAACAGCAATCGACGCCCTATTCGTAGGGCGCAAGAAAATCTGCAAATGCTAATATTGTGTTGCGAAGCTTGGCTATTTCTATTGGTATCGAGACTGAAGGACTACACGCTCAACATCGCAACAGAACTCTACCGGAACTCAGATATATATCGACCCAGAGAATCGATCAGATTAACCGATGGGAATCGATTTAGGGTTGGGTTTGCTTACGTCTTCATCGATCGATGCTCCTAGCAAGTGGAGGGAAGGTATAGCTCGTCCCAATCATAGGCTTCTACTGCTCCACGTCGGTAGTCGTACGTGATGCCATTATCCCCATCTAAGACTAGGCTTAGTTCATAGCATCTTAGTACTATTTCAGCCTTCTGGTCGGTGACGCCACTCCGTCCTTATAAAGGGCAGCCTGGAACCTCTTCATCCTTTTCTTTCTAGAATTATACTCATACTCAAATTTCCTCTCGATCTCATTGTCCATCAATCCATCACCTCCCCACTTCCTCATACCATCATCAGTCATGGGTCTCTTCAGCCACCACCACCACGACAAGCACGATAAGCACCACGATCACAAGCACCACGAGAGCCACAGCCACCAGCAGGGTCACCAGCAAGGCCCCGGCGGTCCTGGCGGTCCCGGCGGTCCCGGCGGCCCTGGATTTGGAGGACCTCAGGGTGGATTCCAAGGACAGCAGCACCACCACCAGGGTGGCCCTGGAGGCTTTGGTGGCCCTGGACAACACCAGGGTGGACATGGCGGACATGGCGGACATGGTGGTCCCGGTGGTCCTCAGAGAGGAGTATGTATAGTTCGTTCATTCGCATGGGTCTTTTGCTGACGTTTCTATAGCACGGCGGTTGGTAAATTGTAGATGGAAGTTCTAGAGATTTTGGAGCAAATATGTCGAATTAATAGTCTCATATCATGCCACAGTTTTATTTAGAAATGAGTCGTGTGTACCATCTCGCTGGTCGAACGTCCTGAATTGACTTTTTCTCTCGTTGGTGCTATACTTGCCGTAGAGTTAGCACGTGGTTTCGAATTAAGAAAGACCGAGTCTTGTAGCCTTTCATTTATCGGGTATATGTAGAAGATGAAAATATTAACGGGAAGAGGGAAGGACTGTAGAGTGTGTCCTGAGTATCACATCAATATAATGTGATGCCTGAGGCTACAATACCAGACAGCCATAGTCACATGACCTGACCGCCATCAGGTACAGAATGACGTCGCCACTTCTGCACACTTCGGGAGGTTTATGTGGTTTTCAAGGCGAACGTTCGCCCATGTTGCATTTGCCTTTTTCCTCTTGTTTTAGGCCGAATACTATGCCTCAAACCCTGTTGCCTGGATATGTCACAATTGTTCCTACCTGACCAAGAGTGCAGGAGGATCGAAGGAAGGTCGGCACTCCCTTCGCATCTTGAGCTTAGGAGACGTGACCTGCTTTAGGGTTGAATGATCGGCGCTTTTTTCATTCTCGTCTCCTTCGCGAATAAGCCTGGATAGGAGATTAGCCATCATGCAGGCCAACGCCCCGAGTGTCCCTCCAGTCGATCGCACCGACTCTACGCCATCGGAGGCCGCCTCCAACGCCACTGGATTCGAACGTCCCCCATCACAAGGCCACCAGCGAATAGTGTTCACTGATGCGGTTGCCCTCCGATACCTCGAAGAAGACCCCTCGACCGATGTGCTCCAGCGACGTGTAGCACTGCAAGGCTACGAAATTTATGTCGTTGAGCAATGGGCCTGCTCTCGCGTACATCCGACGTTCATCATCTCGACCTATACTGGTGACCCTTCGCATACAGTGATTGTGGGAGTATTGAGTGTTCCAACCAATGAGGCTACATGGTCACCTCGGTTACGGATGTACTTTGACGCCATGAAGCAATGCCACGCCAGAAGGAAGGAAACACCACTAGGGACGGTCATGGTCACGGATTTATCCTCATTCCCTTCTGCCCTGAGTCTAATTCCAATACCCGACGGCGATATAAAGAAACACCGGGAGGACTTTATTGTAAATGAAAACTTAAAGAGACTTGGGTGCGCAGGCCGCGCGGGCTTGAAGCTTCAACCTCCCTCAGCGGCGACCGAAGCCAAGTTTCATCAGCTGTACCGAACGAGTGAGAGAATTACTTTGTACAGTGCGGTCATGGAATTGGTCAGACAGTGCCAGATTGCCTTGATGGTGTTTGACAAGCTGGCCCCGGAATATGTGGACGGGCTACTCTGTGATGTGACCGAGGCAGCTGTTAGCGATTGGTGGACAGATATCGGGACGGACCTGTACAACATTGAGCCAAGCGACAGCAGCCTAGGACCTACCAGCGTGGCTGCGTTGCTGGGCACGTTGCTCGGAGCTCGAAATCGACTGCACGCCTATGGCGCCCCTGTGGGGAAAGACGCGTTCGACTTCCCTAATATGAAAAGAGGAATTGCTGGATTTCAAAAGTCTCAAAAAATGAGGCGGTCGCGACGACTGGATCGAGTTACACTGGACCGGTTACACCGCGTCACGGCCAAGGCTGCCAATGCAGAAGGCTGGACCGATGCAGTGAAATCAACCATGGCGGAGCTCAGTGGACAAGGTGGTGAGATGGTTATGGGGATGGTCCGCGGGCGTGACAAAGGCGGCATTGCCGATATCGAAACACTGGATCTTGACACATTCGTACAGTGCTGCAATGGCGAGAGAGCAAAGTGGCTGTGGCTGGGCAAACCGCGCAAGAGTGGTGTTGAAGACGGGTTCACTCGCGGGACTGGATCGGATATGATGTTTACCACCGATGAACAAGGTGGTTATGTCTGGACTAGTCGCAAGAAAAATTCGACAGAGGATATGTATGCCGAACGAGTAGGCTCTGGGCTCGATCGTCCTTGGAAGATACCGGAACCGACCGCTGAAGAGAAAGACCACCGAAAGAAGGGCGTCAGCGGACGAGTTTCGGACGCGCGAGCAGGATTAGGGCGTTTCAAGGATGCAGTGGGCCTGCAGGGCCTTCGCCATCACCATCATTCTGCACGAGATAGCTCCGAGTTGACAACCGATCTTGCATACCGTCCGTCCATCGACAGTGACAACGAGGCACCGTCAACAAAAACGCGGACTGCCTCTGGGCTCCGGTCAGATAGAAAGATATCAAACGACATCGAAAAGCTCATTGAGGAGGAAGAGAAGCCTCAAATGTCGCCAACTCCCGACTCCGAGAGAAAAGCTCCTGAAATCCATATCGAACCTGTACCAGAAGATGAGCCAGAAACACAAGCTCAAGACTGGCCCAGTACACAGCAGCCTCCAGTCATTGAGGAAGAATCCGATATGGAACGCGTTATGTCTCAGTCGACGGCAGCATCAACGGATCGCGAACGTGACCGCGACGGTTCGATCAGCGGGATAGCTGTCATGGCCCTGCGGCGGCCGCAAAGTTACGAAGAATTCCAAAGCCTTGAAAGTGAGATTGAACGGCGGGACAACTTCTGCGCACGACACCTGTCGTTCAGCACAGTTGAAGAAGTGGTATTGAAGTGGGAGCCGCTAGGCGGGAAACCAACGGTCAAAGAAACCGATAACCTGGAGGAGGCCATCGCTCAAGAAGACATGCTTGCCTCTGAGGGGCGCATCTTCAGCTCGCGGATTCAAGAGCTGAGCCAGCATACCGTGCCTTGGGTTGAGCGACAAGTGGAATCCGTGGACGGTCTCAACCAACTCCTATATGACCGCCACGAAGAGCTCAACTCAGTCTATCTGGAACGATTCGGCGACTACCAGAGACTGCGCGAACGATCCAGTGACATCCTCATAGATGAAAGCCACCACCTCGCCGATGGCGTGAAACGCGTGGAGTTGCTGGGCGCCAAACTGGACTACGAACTACACGTCCTCGAGTCTAAAGTTGAGGACATGGAAGCCGGCCTGAGTGACTTTGACCGTCACATTGTGAATGTCGAGACGAGAATCAAAGCCCTGGTCAAAGGCGAGGAAGAGCACGACACTTCCTGGACCGCATGGATAGCGCGATCCATGGGATTCTCGACCTAATGACGACACTTGTATGATATTATCTTTTTCATTCTCTGTTTTTTTCCCTTATCCACCATATTGTACATAGTCAGAGATAGACCGGGTGATCGTATCCTCCATCCGTGATGGTATAAACGTGAACCATCATTCAAAACAGGCCCAGATTCAGTAGGCCGAACCAGTCAAATAGCCTTACACAGAAATAAAGACCACCAGGCTCTCTAGCTTCTTAATGCTACCAGAGCTCCTTCCCAAGAAATTTCGTTGTCAACACGTTTACATGAAGCCCATGCCGCCACCCTGCTTGTTGGCATTGGCCTCACCCTGCATCTTCTCGCTGACCTTGATGTTGACGTCGAAGAACTTGGACACGCAGCGGTCGAGACAGACGGACTCGCCCTTGTTGAGGTCGCCTTCGCGGTAATCGGCGGGAATACACTTCTTGGTGCAGGACTCGGTCAAGCTATGATTCGGGACGGGCAACAAGTTAGAATGGTTTCAGGATATAGATGGTTCGAAGATGGATCGGAATAGGGATTCTGCAGTCTTGTGATATCTGAATCGAGACACAGTTGGGTATTAAAGCTTCAACTTACCGGTTGAACATGTCTGAGATCATCTCGACTTCTGTCTCGGCGGCAGCAATCTTCTCTGCCGAGGACATCTTGGGGGCACCGCCGAAGAGGAAAGACATGATGTATATGTGATTTGAAGTAGAATTGGAAGATGGTAATGAGAGGCTATATTGTATGTGGAGTAGAACACCAGAGAGTCCAACGTATTCGGGAGGTCGGAGAAGCTTGGGCCACCCGCGTGGAAAAACTCGGTTCTGCCGTTTCTTTTTCTTCTCTTCTTCTTCTTCTTCTCCTTCTTCTCTCAACAATGTGAGAGCCATTGGCATTTGCTATGCTTTCAATTCGCCCTAGATGGGCTTTATCTGGCTTTGGCCTGCAAAACAGGTAAGATTTGCATTTACTGTTTACTGTTTTACTCTCTCATTTCCCACCATCTCCCATCTCCCCTTATATGATGATTTATCCCCGCATTAGAACCGCTACAGTGATGTCCTTTTGGGCACTGAACGTACTGGATTTTATCTGACAAAGCTTAATGCTTAATTTTGGATTAATTTTGGATTAATTGTTTCTATTATCTCGAACATTGCTGACCCAGAATCTTCAGTGCAGGACTGCGACTCGCTAGACAATCACGTACTCAGACACCCTTTACACCACTAACCCTACAGCCAATTCGAAAGAGTAGCTCTACAGCGTCGCCTGGAAAGGCCTTCCAGGAGCGCGTACAGCAGATCAAAGATGCCTGCTCAGACCCATACCCTCGCCTAGCGGTGGACACGCGCACAGTGAGCTGCGCTGAGTTTCGCTCTCGCTACGCCAAACTCGCCGACAATGATTCAGTAGAAGACACAGTCATCGTCTCTGGTAGGTTCTGCTTTCTGGCCTTCACAATGCCCATGTACTTAGAATAGTAGGAAGAATCCGTACCTATAGACTCGCCGGAAGCAAATTGATTTTCTTCGATATCGTGCAAGACGGCCATAAAGTCCAGGTGATGTGCAACAAGCGTCGTCTGGAGAGTGTCTCTCCCGAGGACTTCAAGAAGTTCTATCGTCTTCTGCGTCGCGGAGACGCTTTCTGTATGTCTCGTCTCCGTCCGGCTTGACTCTATCGCCCGCTAAACGCTGTTATAGCTGTAACCGGTAGACCGCACCGCACTGGACGAGGCGAGCTCACTATTGACGTGAGTGAGTTGCCGCAGCTGCTCTCGCCGTGTCTGCATGATGTCCCCGTCCACGATACCGAGCACGAGACCTCTCCGTACCCTCGCCATGTCCAGTTCCTGGCCAACCCCGCGACGGCCGATATCATTCGAGCCCGCTCGGCTCTTGTACAATATCTGCGCCAGTTCTTCGTCGACCGGTCCTTTATGGAGGTCAGCACCCCGATTATTGGGTCTGTGGCAGGCGGCGCAATTGCTCGTCCGTTCTATACATCCGCCACTGAGTTCCCAGACCGCCAGCTGTCGCTGAGAATTGCACCGGAGCTGTGGCTCAAGCGATTGGTGGTTGGTGGATTTGAAAAGATTTTCGAAATTGGACCTTCGTTCCGCAATGAAGGTGTGTTGGAACAGCTAAGCAAGACGTATCTAGCAAAGCTGATGAGATATAGGACTGGACAAAACCCACAACGCAGAATTTACCACCTGTGAATTCTACCAAGCATACGCTAACCTCGAGAACCTAATGACCATGACCGAAGACCTCCTGTCCGGCATGGCAGCCCACATCCGCGCCTTAAACACAACAGGCACGCTTAACCCCACCACAGCAAACTTCACGGCACCATTCCGCCGCATCGACTTTCTTACAGGCATCGAAGAGGCCACAGGTCGCAAACTGCCTAACCTCGAATCCCCCGACGCCCTAGATAAAGTCCACGCCATCTTCACCGAACTCTCCCTCCCACTCCCAACGAACCCAACCCTCCCACGCCTCCTCGACGAACTATGCAGTGTCTACGTCGAATCGCAATGCATCGATCCAACCTTTATTATCAACCCACCCGAATGCCTCTCCCCACTCTCCAAATCCTTCATCCACCCGACGACCAAGCAGCGCGTCGCCGCGCGCGGCGAACTGTTCATCGAGGGCAAGGAAGTGGTGAATACATACGAGGAGGAAAACTCGCCCTTCGAGCAGCGCCGCAAATTCGAGGACCAACTGCGGTATGGCAAGGCTACTGGTGAAGCTGGCGAGGTAGACGAGAGCTATCTCGAAGCGCTGGAGTGGGGATTACCTTCTACCGGTGGATGGGGTTGTGGCGTTGACCGTCTCTGTATGCTGTTCACAGGGGCTAAACGAATTACCGATGTGTTGCCATTTGGTAATCTAAGGGCTGTGACAAGACGGCATGGGCGTAGCGAGTGAGGATTCTGTAAAATAGATGTATGTGGCTTGTACGATATACGACATAAGAATGAGACGATATGGAATTCTCGACTTCCTATTGGATATATTATTTAGATCCCTGCATCAAGTAACATCGTGTCGAATTTAGTGCAAATGAAGAGCCTTTTATATTGAAAATGGGAGAAGATCCGCTAAATAAATTCTTGGAAGCGGGGAAGTTGATTTTGATTTCTACAACATCATGGAAATCAACTCGACTAACACGGCTGAGGCCGTTACTGTCAGTCTGCAGGAACTTGTGGATGGTAAGTTGTGTGTTAAAAAAAAGAATAGAAAAGAGTAGATGCTAAGCCATGCAGGAACTGTATCATTCGACACTCTAACCAAAGCCTTCGGACCGTCCTCTCTGGGCATCATCCTCGTCAAGGACCTACCCTCGACCTTCACCGAACTGCGCGCAAAGGTTCTCTCCAATGCCTCGTATCTGGCGGCTCTCCCTGAACCAGAACTGGGTAAGTCTCCCAACACCAGAGACGCCCGACTCCAATCCGCAGCAAAATCAGACTAACCTCCACGGAGACTCGCTCACCAGCCCAGGATCCAAATACCTGGTCGGCTGGTCCTGCGGTAAAGAAACCCTGAAATCAGGTCATTTCGACACGCTCAAGGGCTCGTACTACGTGAACTGTGCCTTCTATCAGGATGCATCTCTAGACAGCGCCCCGGCAGATGATTTCCCAGATCTACCCCAGTATACCGCGCCAAACATCTGGCCTTCACCAACCAGATTACCCGAATTCAGGAGTAGCGTGGAGTCCCTATGCGGGTTGATCATTGATACCGCGGCTCTCGTCGCCAAGGCATGTGACCGGTATGCAGAAGCCAACATCGAAGGCTACAAACCTGGATACCTGCACCACGTCGTGACAACCAGCCTGACAACCAAGGCACGACTGCTACATTATTTCCCCGGCAATCAGGAAGAGGCTGAAAGTGATGATGACTGGTGCGCCACGCACCTCGACCACGGCTGTCTGACCGGCTTGACATCGGCCATGTTCCTCGACGAAGCAGCTTCCCCTCCAACGCTTGATCCATCGGGGTCTGCATCTGCCCCTCTCTCTGAGCTTCCCCGTTCCCCGACCCCTCGGCCGGACTGTACATCCGCTCGCGCACTGATGAAATCGTTAAAGTCAATATTCCTAAGGATTGTCTGGCTTTCCAGACCGGTGAGGCCTTGCAGCTGATCACGCGCGGCAAGTTTATGGCCGTGCCGCATTTTGTTAAGGGGGGCAAAGGCTAGTCCTGGACAGAAGATTGCGAGGAATACTCTTGCTGTGTTTACGCAGCCGAATCTTGCGGAGGAGGTTCAGCCTGGGTTGAGCTTTGCGGAGTTTGCAAGGGGAGTAGTGCAGAAGAATTATTGAGGATATATTGAGTTTGGATAGCTTACTTTTATTGGAATGAGCTCTTTGATTGGAATGAGGTTAATTCAAATCATCCATTGGGGCTTTTTTTTGGCCTTTCGTAGTTGAACTGGAATGGAATGGTCACCGTTGGCCAACCAGAACCCTGGAGATTCCCCGGGGGGCAAATCCAACCCAACCAGATGAATCCAAGTGAGTGACGCACCTCCAAACCCAATGCCCATGTCGGCACATGAATCTCGGCATTGACAGAGTTCCAGGTCCTGCAGCCAAGCAATTTCACTATAATTCAGTGCCCAAGATGCCGAAAGGTGGACCGAAAGCTCCACATAATCCCCCCTCGTTAACTCGGTTATGGGCAGATCCAAGACCCATCACCTGGAGATCTCCACATTTCCCCATAGTTTTCTAAGCGTGGAGTGAGATTTGCATGTTGATCTTCACTTGATCCATCGCTACTCCCGTACTCTCCAATATGGTCGCCTACGGACGGACGGAACTACATATGGTCCCATTACGGGGACCTGATATGCCCAGAAGCTAGCTATGCCAACATGGTCACTTTCCTGGGACTTGTTTTTGGGTCCGTCCCCCGCACTATCGCTGATCTTCCCCAGGAATTCTCGTTCCCTGGCGGTAATGGTGGCCATAGTGCCTAGCTGGTGTGGTGGTGTCATGGACTTCTCAACGCAGTATATAAAGCAGATCAAACTCGCAATTCGATTCAATTCCTTCTTGCCAGACTCATCTAGAATTACTGTGCTACCCTCCTGGCCATACTCCTCCCTTCTCTCGAACTATACCACCCTTCCTGCCACTTCTATACCTCTCCATTTACCTCACATCCTCCACAATGTCCCACGAAGAAGGAATCAGTGTCAAAGACACAAACAACTCCTCCTCCTCAAGCAACGATGACTACGAAAAAGGCCACTTCGGCCCCCCTAGCCCATGTCAACACAGCCTCAAGCCGCTACCCTGCCTTCGGAGGTGATCTCCAACCAGGTCTATACCGCATTCCCAAAGACCGCAAGCTCGCCAATCCAGCACCGCTGGGCCTCTGCGCATTCGCTCTCACCACCTTCGTGCTGGGCTGTCTCAATATGAGCGTCAAGGGCATCACAAAGCCTAATATCATTGTCGGGCCTGCATTGGCTTATGGTGGGTTGGTGCAGCTCCTGGCTGGCATGTGGTATGTTCTCCGGACATGTTATGGAAGTGAAATGTAGACGGGCTTTTACTAACGAAAGCAGGGAAATGGCTATTGGCAATACCTTCGGTGCGACGGTGCTCTCGTCTTACGGTGGTTTCTGGATCTCGCTGGCTATCACTTTCACCCCCGGTGGGTTTGATATTGTGGGCGCGCTAGAAGAGGCGGATCATGGGTCTCATGCTATGTTTTATCATTCGCTGGCGCTGTATCTCTTCGTATGTTATTCCGGATAAAAAGAAGGGGAAGAGAAAGCTAACTTTTCTACTTAGGGCTGGTTCATTTTCACAACGCTAGTCACGATGCTCACGCTTAAATCCACCGTGGCGTTCTTTTCGCTCTTTTTCGTCGTTGACGTCGCTCTTCTCTTGCTCTCCCTTGGATATCTTTTCAATGTGGATGGAGTGCCGAAGGAAAAGTTAATAAAGGCTGGTGGGCTCTTTGCTCTGCTTGGTGCTTTCTTGGCTTGGTATAATGCCTTTGCTGGTATGGCCGATGATAGTAATAGCTTCTTTTTGCCTCCTGTTATTCATTTCCCCTGGTCGGAGAAGAAGAGGTCTGCTAGACGGGATTCTGCTGGACAGAGTGAGGTGTGAGGCGTGCTTGGTCTTGTATGATGTTATGATATGGCATTCTTAGACATAGATATGAAATGACAATAGCTATGGAACCTACATCTCTTTAAGTAGATTGTTTTTGTTCTTCTAGATATTGACGTCGATTCCCTAGGGCTGCTCTACAGGATTACATAGCCGGAGGGTAACAACTCTCGAAGAACACACTGAATGAAGGGACTCTAACCATACATTGTACAATTCATACATAATTTCATTTGGCTAAGATAGAACCGTCCCTCCGTAACGCCCATGGGTATCTTGAATATGCCGCTAAAAGGAGGGAAAACAAACGGACACATCGGGATCAATCTACGCAAACGGATAATCACTATCCTCCCCAGAAGAATCACCGCCCTGAATCCCTAGTCCAGAGACACCACCAGACACTGGATCGTCAGCCAATCCAATGCCATCCTCAAATACAACCTCCACGGAGTCATCCTCAGTTTCCGGCGCACTGCCAATAGCAGAGCTGACCAGTTTACTCGTTTGCGCAACGGACGCAAGACCGTTCTTCGGCTGTGAGCTGGTACCCTTTGGAGCGGACGAAGGCAAAGAGTTGAAAGGTAGACCACCAGAAGAAGGAATCTTAGCCTGACGCCGGAGAGCGTGGCTAATTTCGCCGCGCGCCATTTTTATGATTGCCTGCCACTTGCGCGGGTCTTGCCGCTGCGCAGCCGTAAGACCACACTCCACACCGTTGATTTCTGTTAGTCCGAGCGTCTCCACCCGGCAGTCGCCCCAGAACCACGTGTTGTCACCGGGAATGCGCGCATCAACTTGTGATGAGTACTGACGACCTTCCATCACGCCGGCTACGTCATAACCCAATGTGTGGATGCCGAACATAAGCTCTGCCGCGAGCGGTTCGTAGCAGCGACCGACGATTAGGTGTGGGGAGACGTTGCAGGTTCTGCCGTTGGCCATACGGTACCAGGGGCCGTAGTCGCTCATGCTGACCTGGCGGAAGGTAGCGGTTGCTTCTTCCGTAGTGAGTGGGATAGGACCGGTTGCTGTCTCGCCGTTGGGTGGCACGGGGATTGTACCTTTGAATGGGCCTTCTTCGGTAATGCGGTTTGGATCGGTGGTGAAAATCTTACCGGAGATCAGGGCTGTGTAGTGTTTCGCTAGATGCTCCTCGTCGTCGTCGATACACTCTGTAAGGCAGAGTGCGATTTTTTCAACAACCATCACGTCTGTCACTTCGCGGACTGTTCCGCTTTTGAGCTGGTAGTGATGGAATCCATGTGGCCGAAGACGAACGGTGTCGTGTACGGCAATGAGTTCGGATCCAACGAAGATCCCCTTGCAGTAGATCCTTGCGTTGGGCCATGTGCCCATGATGTGGAACTTGTGAACCATGCTCCAGGAAGACATAACAGTCATGGCGTTCTCAATAGATGGATGAATATCCTCTCGCTCTTGGCCATGGAGGTAGAGTTGCCATGTGTTGAAAGGTTTGATATTCCGCAACGGAACATAGGCGTATTGTACGGAGTAAGACTTGTCTTTACCCAGGGGATCTGGGAGAGTCTCCACCCGGAATCCGGAGTAGCTCAGCCCGCGTGGACTGTCCGGAGCTTCAATGATATCCACCATATGCCCTTCCTCTTCCGGGGTTTGGGTCACCACACCGGCACGCCAACTGGGCACGCCATGCCACTTGTTGTCGTTGCCGAATATTTCAATAAAGCCAGTAGCAGGGTTGCGCATCAAGCAGCCATCTTCGAGACCCTGCCAGATCCAGAGAACAAGCTCACCACGACGGGGGACGTAAGCGGGATCCAGAACCAGTTTCATGAAGTAATCCGAAAGCCATTCCTGAGTCAACACCCAGTCAAAGTTGAATTTCTGCTCAATATCTTCATCGAGAGACCCCTTATCTTTCAATTTCATAACCAAGATTCGCCAGTAGTCTGGTCCCTCTGCATCGGTGGGTCGACGCTCATTGGTGACTTAATATGTGTTAATAAACAATCTAATGTAGAGGCATGGTAGCACTTACTTGGCTGCACGGCACGTCTGGTTCCCTGCACCGTAGTTCCCCGAACTGCAGTCCCTTGGCTTGTCTTCATCTTACCACAGGGCTTGCATGGACACTTGTCCAGCTCGTTCTTGACCAGAGACAGGAAATGAGGAAAGAAAGTTCTCTGCGATTGGAAATACTGTCCGCTCGGATGGCCAAAGAGAAAAGGGTCGAACTTCACGTAGGATTATTAGTTGTAAACCAAGATGAGAACTCTGAAAGCTCACCATGCCAGGGTTGGTCCCACGTTCTCGTTGAAATAGACAGTATCCCTCAGGCAACTTTTCAATGGTATGAATGACACCTGACGTATGTTATATCAGTATGAGAGTAGGGATATGAAGCATAGAAACAGAGAAGAAAGGATGAAGCAGGCCAGCATAAAACACAAAGGAGCGAAGGAGTGGAGGAGCAACTGAGCACATGACAGTTGAATTCAGCGACAGATGCAGTCACCCAAATTGTGCAACTCGTAAAACAGCACAATCGAACAACCCAGCATGCCAAACAAAACATGACCCAAAACATCTGTAGTCAACTTACCATCTTCATAAGTGCCCATATCTTTGAGCCAGTTCTCAGCAAGTAACTGTCGCCATCGCGCATCAGAGCGTTCAGTGTAGATATTACCCACAGGCCAGGTACTCATGTCTCCATCGCTGGGGAAGTTATCCATGGGGATAACATTGACATTGGGATCCTCATCCTCGCTGCTAGAAGACATGTTTGTCTTCCCCACCTGGGGAGCCCAGGAAGTGCAGACTGGATTCTACAGGAGCTAAGACTCGGTAATGGTACGAAGTATCAGATAAAAAAAGATGTAGCACAAGAAACTGCCGGGTGTCTACAGACAATAGATGTTTGTACGAAGAAAGAGTTGTTGATAGGATGAACTATGGAGATCTCCATCCATGGATGGTTTTCTCTTTGTGCTGGGCTTATCGATAACGCACACCGCCGCTTTAAGAGGGCGGTGAAGAAAAAGGGGAGATTTCTGTTGCCGCTTTAATTCGAGTCTTTCGAATCGTATACAACAAAACATACCTAGAAAGACTAGAAAGATACATAAGAAGAATATCCAATTGGACATTGGAGTCTTCTTACATATGATAGAAATCCCTATATCTCTTGAACAACCTGTTCGATATATTAAATTACTAAATTTTTACGTCAATGACGGAGGCTGCATGAGCGGCTGATATAACACTAAACAGAACCTTGGAAATATTCCTAGTATACATACATAGGCAGATGAATTTGTTAAAGTTCTAAGATTCATGATGAAAGACCTTCGAGATTGTACATGTTGACTGTTAAAATTCAATTCGCAGTTGCTTCAACTAGCGCCTCAGAGCCAGAGTGCTCTTCTTCCTGATAAGGCGGCGGTGCGACTTCAGCACCATTGGCCCAAACTTTCTGCAGCTCCTGATCTATTTCCTCGCGGCGCTGCTTCCATTCATCCACCTTATCCAGACGCTTCCGCAGCTCCTGAAGTTCCTTCTCAACACCAAGCTTCTCCTTCTCCGTACCGATTCTCTCGAACTCCCAGACCTCGCCTTCGGCACCCAGGCCAAGAGTCAGGTTGTAGGTATGGTACTTTTTCAAAGACGCCCGCGTCGAAATGGTGATGAGAGTAATACCTCGCTCCTTGGCATTGTCATATAGCAAGCCCTCGACGTCCGAGGAAACAGCCGAGGTACCTTCGTCCATGAATGCATACCGCGGCTCATGGTAGAAGAGCCGTGCCATGCCCATGCGCTGCTTCTCACCACCGCTCAGAACGTCTTTCCACTCCTTGCGAGCGTCCCATCCACCTTCACGCTGTGGCAGATAACCAAGATGGGCGTCGTCGAGGATCTTCTGTAGAGCTGCGTCTGTCTCGCCAGCTTCACGCATGTCGATCTCCGTGTGTGGGTAGATGACTTGGTCCCGAAGAGTACCGACACTAAGATACGGCCGCTGGGGGAGGAACATGATTCCATCGAGGCCGAAGCCTCGAGGGCGACTAACCAGCCCGCGGTATACGGGCCAGAGCCCGGCCACAATACGGGGGATTGCAGACTTGCCTACGCCATTTGGACCTGAGATGAGGAGGTGGTCGCCTGAATGGACGATGAATGAGAGCGACTCGATGAGTTCGTCGCCGCCCATTGGGTAGAGGGACGGTGCGACGATCGGGACCTGCTCCAGACGGACCCCGTCGAAGCCGTTGTGGATGGTGCCTTGGGAATCTGCAAGAGAGTATAGTTCGGGATGTGAGCCCCGTGGGGTGTAATACGCATCGGCGTGAACACGGTGCAGGGTGGCAATGAGGCTGTAGATGCGGGAGGTGTAGCCAGCCAGTTCCGAGATATCCTTAATGCTGTACATCATGCGGCCTCCAGCATCGGCGAGCGAAAGCATGAGGCGTTTATTAGTGATGAACTCCTTCATGCGGCCACGCTCGCGACCCATGCCTTCGGGTGCACCGGCCAATTCCATTGCACCACCCGAGCCACCCCAGGCAGGGAGGAAGATGGGCAGGGAAGTTATCAAATAACCAAATGCCGACCAGGAGTACTTCAGGATCATGTCTTCGAGCATGTTGTAGCGGATCTTGAGACTGTAAATGCCCTCCATCCATCGCTGCAGCTCCTTGAAGCTTCTGACTAGGAACACCCGCTCGGTATCAGCTCCGCCGTAGAAGGAGATCTCTTCGGCATTGGCTAGAAGTCGTGAGTGCAAACCACGGAAATCCCCTTCCTTCTTGCCCTCTACTGCCTTAAGCTTTCCAAATGGTGGTGACAGTTTCCGGAGCACCACGGCTGTGCTGAAATACCCAGCCAAAATGCCGCTCAGGGCAAGGGGGCCGAGTGAGCGGTAGAGTTGATAGTTGAATACGAAAAGATCCACCAACGGCTTTCCCATTGAGGAGTACAGTGATGCGGCAGCCGAGCAGAAAAGGGTAAGATCCTGTGTGATAAATTGATCTGGCCCTTGACCGATTCCGCCATCCAAGTTCATCAGCTTGTAATAATTGTTATTGTCGGTTAGGTATAAGTCGTGGATATAACGGGTCAACCGAGTGCGGAAGGCGATGGACACCTTCGATTGGAGGAATTTGATCATCGCATTGGTATACGAAGCAAGGGTTCCAATCCCACACCACTTGAGAATACCCCAAAGGAAAGCCTTCCCTTTCCCAGCGACGAGATCCCTCACGATCTCACCATCAAGCCGTGCAATCAATAGTGAGAGATAGGTTCTCATCAAGAGAAAAAGGCCATGGCTCATCAATAATCCAGTCTCCTTGCTTCCCCATCTTGGGACCATGATACTACCCAAGCTCAAGAACTGATGCAGAAAAGCCAAATTCAGACCTGGTTTGGTTGTAGGGGGAGGAATATGGCTTGTCGAGCCATCATCTTTGCCGCGAGCCGATGCTGGGGGGTTGAGGAATAGTCGTCGATGAGCGTCAAAGGTAGTCGGTTTGGTGGGATGAATCAAGACTTTAGAGGTTAGGGAGTCCTTGTATGGCACGTAGATAGTGCGAGATCCATCTTTCCCCCGGAGACCAGAGTTCCGGCGTAATAGACGGCGACCCTGGGCTCGCTCCTTGGCTCTCCCTCGGAACCACTTGTAGCCTCCATAACCCGAGCTGATGATGGAGAAAAGAAGGGCTATCGTTGCAATCAAGCGGGTGGTCTTAGACGTGCGGTTGAATTTGGAGTGTACGAGGTCGGAGTAATGACGATATAATGCCAGGAGGGGATCCTCCGGACGCCGAAGGGTTGACTGGACAGCCATCTTCAAATGGCCTGAGACCTCCGACTCACGAGGTAACTGTTAGTCCCTAGACTCCGAAGGCCATGAGGTTAATTCTGAGTGTGTTCTAAACCATAGAGAATGCATGTCAAGGCCAGAAAGTGAAGTTGACATATCTTCCAAGGTTGCATCATTGCATGTGAACCTCGGGATATGCGGAGAAGCACCTCACGTGGGGAAGCTGACTGTACGCTTTTCTGCTGCAGCCCAGCCTTTTCCCATCTGCCCAGGTGGGTGACCTTCCAATGAACTCCAAGGATCCTGCATGTCCAACTTGGATAATAATAGAAATGGGGGAAACCCCGAATTTTTGACTCTGACCCCCCAGCGATACTGGGGATATTCCCATGGATCCCAGTCCTAGTCTTTAATCTATATTATTTTCTTTGACATCCTTTGTTATGGGTTCAACTTCCCCTATAAAACATTCCAACCCAAATATGGAACCTCGAGAACTCGAATACCAACCGCTAGGTATAACCCAGTGAACAGTTTGCTTGGGGTTTGGACTGGATCTAATTTGAGTCGCATCAAGTGAAATCAATCACGTTTTCTATGTTGTAGGCCATAGCTCCTCCTACTGGCCATCTGAGTGGCTATTAAAGCATAAAAGTGGCCATAAAAAAGGGGCCATACATAACAATCACAGTTAATATCCACAGTTAGATCCCCCCACAGGCCCTGATCGGGATCATCTCCAAAAGGATTCTGCTTGGATTCTGCTCGTTTTGACTCAGACCCTGTTTTGTAGGGTCCACGGGTTCTATGAACGATATATAGAGCAAAGGAACAAGAATCCCACATTCAACATGAGAGTAGCATTGGCCAAGTACAGGGTACGACTCTGCACAGCGTGATAGCAAGTCGGGATTTACCGTAGCCGCTGAGGGCTTGGAGTAGCGTGTGAAAAAGGACCCCCCTGTGCCTTGCTAGCCTTGTTAGCCCTGTTTAGCGTCAAAAAATATGGAAAAAAGGAAATAAATCCCATTTCCTCTTCTCCCCCGTTTTCCCACACCGTAGATTCACGTGACATTCCCCCGACTCCTCTCGACTCCCCCCCCCGAAAATCCTCCCTAAAGCAAGTAGAGATATCACATCCCTTTTCTGTTCGTTTAGTTTGTTGTTTTTTTTTGAAGCAATAGTGTGGGCGTTGAATCACTCCCGGGTCCAAAGGCGGTACGTGCGAACTTCCCAAATCGCTTGCTTATTATCCTAGGAGGCGTGTTAACGTCCCCTATTAGCCGCGCTCTCAACCTTGGAGAGTCCTGGCATTGACTCGGCCTTTCAGACCTGGGAACTGTTTCGCTTCACTCCCCTTTTCTATATTTACCTGTGTTGAGGCACCTGACACCGCCAGCCACCCTCGATGAGTGGAGAGAGCACCGCGCGAGATTCAGCTCTGGAATCCGCAAACAACGCACCTATGGATACCTCCGGCCTTCCGGGCTCAGCCAGTAAGTGAAATGCGCTTGTTCTTTTTCACCTGTTGTACCCAAGGGCGATATGATTGCTGACGTCGTTCCTTCCGTAGGTACTGAGCCCGAACAGGGTAGACGTACCGATGCGACCGAGATCCAGGACGCAACTTCAGTTGCGCCTTCCGACCCGGCACCGTCTTCCACTGCACCAGCGGAGAGCACCACAACCGCTGCTGAAGGCGCCGACGCACCCAAGAAACGTCATTTGTTGATCCCCATCCCGTCGCGACGATCCTCGAAAATCAACAAACAACAGGGGTCGGAAAAGACTGAGGAAGCGGCGCAGGATGGGCCTTCTCGGAGGAGTTCCAAAGTGAGCATCCTGCGGTCGAAACGGGATCACAGCCGGGCAAGTAGCCGACGGTCGCGCCAGCCTCAGAACGGAGTGAATGTGGAGGAAAGTAAAGAGGCGGCGACTATGGCTGATGACAGTCCCCCGAAGCCCCAACAGAAGAAAAGTTCATCGAAGTTCCTGGCTTTCTTGGGCTGTTGCTCCTCATCGGACGTTGATGCAGATGACACTGCTGTGCCTGCAAAGAAAACAACCATGCGGCAACCTGCTTCCAACAGGTTGCCTACTCCAGACAAGACGGAGGCTCCTACTGACTCAAGCACCGTAGAATCAAGGGAGCCATATCTAGATGAAAAGGCAAACTCCACAGTCAGCGCTGATCAGCCCGGTGAAGAAGACCGCAATGTTCAGCCTGCTATGGCTAGCGTGCAAAGTGATGGTCCATCTGCGGATGCCACACAGCCAGAAGTTTCTGGCCAGAAAGATCAAACCGATGATGTTACCCCGCATGATCAAACAGGAATTGCGCTGGGATCTGTACCTGAAGTGAAAGCAGATGCAAACACTCAAGATCGAGAGGGTCAATCAACCTCGACCACCGAGGACCTCAATTCTGCATCAACGTCAGCCATCCCTAAAGATTTTGGTACTGACGGCCAAGAAGAAGTTGCATCTCATCAAGAAATGAAGCCCCCTGTTGTGATCCCTCCCCACCACCACCGCTGCCACCTGCTCCCCCGGCACCCCCGGCACCCCCGGCACCCCCGGCACCCCCAGCTCGAGGCCACTATGAGGACGCAGCGCAGCCTTTGCTCCCTGCACCTTTGCCCCACTTACGCGGCCGAAAGTGCTTGGTTCTCGATCTTGATGAAACACTGGTTCACAGCAGCTTCAAGGTAAGTCTCCCTCGCTTTCAATATGCGCGCAAGGCGTATCATCGTATTATTGTATCATCCCACTCACTGATTTGACAGGTTTTGGAGCGTGCCGACTTCACTATTCCAGTTGAGATTGAAGGTCAATACCACAACATCTATGTGATCAAACGTCCTGGTGTGGATGCATTCATGAAGCGCGTTGGTGAGCTTTACGAAGTGGTGGTATTTACTGCCTCAGTTTCAAAGGTCAGTTAATAGTTGATGGCTTTGGCGAGTGACGTACACTGACTTGAGTTATAGTATGGCGACCCGTTGCTCGATCAACTGGATATCCACAACGTGGTTCATCATCGCCTATTCCGAGAAAGTTGTTATAACCACCAGGGGAACTACGTCAAGGTGGGCTTTTTTTGCCCCTTTTAGAGATTGAGAACAAGCTAACGATTATCCAGGATCTCTCACAAGTTGGTCGAGACCTGAAGGAAACAATTATCATTGATAATTCCCCTACATCCTACATCTTCCACCCTGAGCACGCGATTCCCATCAGTAGCTGGTTCTCTGACGCTCACGATAACGAGTTGCTCGATCTCATCCCCGTTCTCGAGGATCTTGCAGGGGCCCAAGTCCAAGATGTCAGCATGGTCCTCGACTGCACCCTCTAGATCGACTGGATCCTTCTTACGCCTGAGATATCCATTTTGAGCGAATTGTTTTCTTTTCTACGCGAGAAAAGCCCTTTCCTTTTGCGTTCCTCCAGCATTGCTGCCATTGATGGCTAGTCGCCCTATTTCCTACTTCCGATTCCCCTTCTCGACGACAGAACATGGTCCCAGATGGAACTGGTATCCTACTGGGCCAGGGCCGCGTCTCCTGCATTTGTTGTCGTTCTTGGATAGTACATTAACCTGACCATCTTCGACCTTCTGCATTGCAATTTGACTTTGTATCTCACTACGCTCCGAGCGAGCCCATTCCCCCATTTCCTTTTCTATTTCTTACCCTGTGCTTTATCAACACCCCCTCATGTCCTGATCTTCCCTTTTTGTGTATTCTCTCCCCATTCCCAACACCCAACAAGTCCGCTTTTCATGCATTCTGCAGGCGTCTCTTGGTTATCATGTCCCCGCTGTATCCCCCCCTATGTTTTTTTCCTTTTCCCATTTCTGCCTTGCTACACGGCCTTACTGGCTTGATCTCAGCTCACCAATACACGAGCATGCATTTCATTTGCTCTCTCTTTTTTGCTGGGACCTCCTGGCAGTTGGTACGCATCTCCTTCATAGTGCGCAGTGTCTAATAATTCCCTTTACACTGCCAGCATTGTTGGAGTGATTCTTCATGCAATGTACATGATCACGGCTCTCGAAGCTGTACATAGCCCCCGAGACGTATCCAGAAAACAAAATGGAGCAAGTTGTATTAGAGTAGAAATGAATTTAACCATTAATTATTGCCTATCTATAATCCATGATATAAGTAAGTAGACAAGTACCTAGGTAAAGTGCTTCGGGGGCCATTCCGCATTGAGGCCGCATTAAGACGATGATGTAGTCACCAACCTCAACCTTCCCCGAGACCAAGGTTTCAGTTCCTGACGCTCAGTGCAACCTCTTTATTTCCTCTTTATTACCTCTTCGTTCTTTGGAGCGCATCTCCTGGGATTTTCGTTGTTTCTAAAATAACCCATTGGCGATCGTCTCCCGATAAAACCGCCGAAAGCTCCCCGCAATCGCGATTCCCACCGCCCCCCCAAACATCCCACAACTCTCACGCTGGCGGAAATCATGAAGAACAAGGAGGGCTGGGACGGAAAAATGAGGATGGAGCCAAAGGCCGTTATTACAAACCCGGAGGCGCTGGAGGATTCAGATTACTCGGATCCTGATGCACCTCCGGTCGAAGAGATTGAGGCTGATGAAGGTACGGTCGCTGGGTGATTGATTGTTCAGGAGGGAGAGTCTTTGGAGGCGATCGGCTAACGGCTATTTAGATCTATTGGCAGACGAAGATGTTAATGCAGAGGTAGGCAGATAGCCCTGGCCTCTCCGCTGATCGACGCGCGCGACGCGATTGCTAATCGTTCTTCTGCTGTAGGATATTGACCTCGTGCATTGCCGGATATCGTCGATTTCTGCTCTTAAGTTGGAACGCTTCCCTAAGCTTCAGGTACATACCCTCAACAACCCTGGAATCTGCATGTGTCTGGTAGCTGAGAGGGGCATATGGCACCACTTTTTCCTCAAAGACGCAAAAGCGCAACGACACGGCATTCCTTTGATTTACCTAGATGGCTAACGCGCTGGGATATATAGAGACTATGCATGCGCCAGAATCAAATATCACGAATCAACTTCCCTCCAAATGTCGCCGCCAGTTTGACCGAACTCGACCTCTACGATAACCTCATCTCCCACATCAAGGGCCTGGAGGAATTCCATGACTTGACAAGCTTGGATCTGAGCTTTAACAAGATCAAGCATATCAAGAATATCTCGCATTTGAAGAAATTGACCGAGATTTTCTTTGTGCAGAACAAAATCTCCCGTATCGAGGGCTTGGAGGAATTGACCGCAATCAAGAACTTGGAGCTGGGCGCGAATAAGATCCGAGTTCGTACTATATGATACCCGCATATGAGGTGAACGATGGAAAAGCTGACGGGGTCTGTTCAGGAAATCGAAAACTTGGAAACACTGACGGCGCTGGAAGAGCTCTGGCTCGGGAAAAACAAGATCGTTGAAATGAAGGTCCACAATTTGTCACCCAAAATACCTTAAGAATTAGAGAAGCTGACACCTTCGCAGAACCTGGACAACCTATCAAACCTCCGCATCATCTCCATCCAATCCAACCGCCTCACCAAAATCACTGGTCTCTCCGCGCTCCCGAAGCTTGAAGAGCTCTACCTCTCTCACAATGCGATAACCGACCTTTCAGGACTGGAATCCAACGAGACACTTCGCGTGCTCGACTTTTCCAACAACCAGGTATCCCATCTTGAACATCTTTCTTCCCTAAAAAACCTCGAGGAGCTGTGGGGGTCGAATAATCAGCTTGCTAGCTTTGAGGAAGTTGAGCGTGAGCTCAAGGATAAGGAGAAGTTGCAGACTGTTTACTTCGAGGGTAACCCGTTGCAACTGAATGGGCCTGCCGTTTATCGGAATAAGGTGCGCTTGGCATTGCCGAATATCCAACAGATTGATGCTAGTAAGTGTTGCCTCTCTGTGTCTTGCAGTATACACATGGTTTCGGACATGGTGCTAATGTGATACTCCACTCTACAGCGTATGTCCGAGTTTGAGGGAATGTGGGTAATACCTTGATGTCTCTTTTATACTCTCTCTATTTGAATAATGGCTCTGTCGTCTTCCGTTCTATAATCAAGGCGGATTGATCTCTACACATAGAATGTGAGGACCTATGAAATTGACTCAGAACATCAAAGAACAAACCATAGAACTAAGAAGTAGACAATATGAAATGACCACTATGGCCCGAAAGGAGTGAAATATCTACAAGCATTCGCCTACCAAACTACTTTGGGTAAGCCTCTGCATCTGCCCATGGGCAGTTTTCACTTCCAAGGAGTCGCGTAATTAACGAGGTGTGCCTACACATCCATGGAGAGTACACGGATATATTGTGAACATATCAGCATTTCTATGACAAGCTCGGAAGTTCTCCCAATATTTGTCGCATATTGGAACCTCATATTCTAGAATCTGGTTTTCGTTGGGGACACCTAACTCACAACATCCCTGCACAAGATATGCGTACCAATCTCATTTTTATGAGGATGAGGACACTGTATATGTGTTCTCTGGCACTCCTTGTGTCTTTCGTCAATGTTGGGTACGGACACGGCTGTACCGGTTATTGGTGTGATACATGTCTTCCTGCGAAGGTTCACGATGCCCCTGGGGTTGGCTTCGACCTGACCCCCTCGTACGGGTGCGCATTCCAACAGCCTTTCCCTATTAACAGAAATCTAATGCTTGACATCCAGGACAGCGGTAGTGCACTACTATAATGGGACTGTTGTCGAGATTGCCAAAGTTATGGGGAGTCCAGAGTACCTCGAACTCATGGCACGCCTAGCTACCACATCTAAGCCGTCTCCAGATTCAACTCTCGGTTTTATAAGTAGAATTCAACCACGCTTGCTGGAATATCTCCTCCCGGACGTGTCGTCGCCGTGGAGAGACTGGTGGCGTTGGCTGGACACGAAACTCGGTCGACCAGTAAAAGCAGATGACGTCGAAATAATCAGCGATTTACTCCACAAACTGAAAACCTCCTCTGAAAAGACAATCTCCCAGCCTCTCGACAGGGTTGCCGTTACAGACCCCGGCTTCCAGTCGCTTACCACAGCGACGATCAACGCCGCACTTCGAATGTTAGATCTACGCACATGGGTAGGCGACAGCGGTTATTACACACGTCGACTAGTGGAGGGAGATGCTGTTTATGCAGCCAGCGGTTACGGACTATGCCCCGAATACCAGGATCTCTTCCATTGCATGGACGAATTTGCAGAGACACCTGATCGTACCATATTTTTTGTTTCCTGTAACCCGCAATCTCTTATATGCCAGCATTGCGGAAGGTCTCACCAGTGAAGCTCTTAGTCGGCTTACTAGTGTTGAGGCGCAGCTTGTAGATTACGAGCTTGGGCTAGATCATCTTCTCGAGAAAGACGAAGCCGCACTATGGGATCGTCTTCGTTCACAACTCCAGATCCTCCCTCGAGAGTTCAAATATCCTATTACGCATCTCTTTCTAGCTGGCGAGAGCGCAACGCACCCTCGCTCCCTGGCTATCTTTAGGGATTCTATGTCTGAACTCTTGCCTGGTCCTGCCAATATCGAACTCGTAATGGATCCAACTTTCGCGGCGGCCCGTGGTGCGGCACTATACGCCCGAAGGCGCCAAGAGGTGCAGAGCGACTGTGTGGAAGGGAGTGAATGCACAGAGATGAGAATGCACGAGCGATTGTACAATTTCACAAGAGAGGATCTGCGCTGAACCAGATCATATGAACTTATCTTACTGCTTATTTCTGGGAAGGAAGCCGAAGCCAAGCGTAGGCTCAATTTGATTTCGGTTGAATACACCCATGCGTGAATATGGGATTGTTTAAACAAGACTATTTGAGAGAATAGTATTCCCTACTCACCCAAAAATCAATGCACCGTTGCAGTAACTCATGATCCAGAGGAACATATTTAATATCAGGCCGATCTGCAAGAGCCTCGACCGTATTTTTGGTCTCAAAGACTGGAGTATAAATACTTGCCTCCATCCGAGTCAAGTTCTCCAGAACTGGTTCCTGCAGCATGGGAATCATCGACTCCAATGGATTCCCCGGAGAATTTCGGATAGTTTCCACCCATTCCTGGTACGGAACTTGCTTGACAGGATATCCAGCTTGGTTAATCAAACCGCATGTCTCCTCTATACTCACCGACTGCGCCACATCTTGAGAGACGAGATGGTATGATCGCCCGAGGCTCTCAGACTTTGATGCAATATGTAAAATGGCCGAGGAGACGAAGTCCACCGTCACATACTCAAGTCGCTGGTTTGGAAGATGGGGGAATTGACGGGTCTGAATGCAGCCAACGACCAGTCGTGCAAAGAAATCATCTGTGCTTCCATAGCCCCTTGAACTGTCCCCAATCACGAACCCTGGTCGATAGATGGTTGCAGCTAAACCGCGGTCCCGCGCCCTCTGAACCATCTCATCCGCCACCCACTGAGTCTGCGCGTATCCCATTTCGCAAGGCAATGATCCCAGATGTTCGGTGAGCGGGTCATCTTCGAAAACTCGTTTCGTTCTGCTTGAAAGACCAGTTTCATTCCACACGTCTATCGAGGAGACATAATGCAGTGCCTTGCGTCTGCCTAATGTTGTGAGTCGGATGATGGTCCGCGTGCCAACTACGTTGGCTGCATAAAGAGCCTCGTAAGGTTCACACCAGTTTACTCGTGCACCGACGTGGAAGATTACGCTCGCCCAGTTGCTGAGCCAGGTGAACTTGTCCTCTCCCAGACCGAGGGTGACATCTGTTAGGTCTCCATCAAGAGCCATGATCTTTTGAGTCTTCTCCAGCCTGCCATCCCACAGGTCATATTTTTCCAACGCTTTCTGAATGCGGTCGTTCGCCGTGAGATGGCCACGGCTTCGGGCCAAACAGGCTACTTTCTTCACACTAGGCATGGATAGCAGTTGATGGAGTAAGTATGCACCGAGGAACCCGGTCGCTCCTGTGAGGAACACTTGACCCTCTTTGGTAGATTGCCAATCCGGAGGAGATACTACATCATCCGCTAGATGGGAGTCCTGTACCCATCGCGTTGTCTGGACAGGACCGGTGCTGTCTTCGTCGGGGCTGTGGAGGAGAGCTGTGAGACTTTCCAAGGTAGGGTTTGCATACAGTTGTACCATCGTTACAATTTTACCACTGTGGTGCTTGATCTTCCCTATTAGCTGGGCGGCCTGCAGCGAAGTCACCCCAAGAGAGAATATATCCTTATTGGGATCAATGTGTGACACGTTCAGCAATTCTTGGAGGTGCGATTGGAGCCAGTCGTTCTGGCCCTCTATTTCTGGGGATTTCTGGCCTTCAGGTTCTTCTGTCTCTGATGCCTTTCGCAAGTTGCGAATCAGAGCATTCCTATCAACCTTGCCGCTGGATGAAAGTGGAAATTCCCGGATGCTTTGAATCGAGCCTGGTACCATGTAATAAGGCAAATGTTCCTTTGCCCAATCGATAATCGCGGACAGTTGAACTTCCGTTTCACATTCAATTGGAACCACATAGGCCACCAAATCTTCCGAGTCCCCCTGCTTGTGTTGGATAACGACACACGATTCCACTTGCGGGTTCCTCTCCAGCGTACGCTCGATATCGCCCAATTCCACTCGGTGTCCAGAGCATTTAACCTGTTTATCTGCCCGGCCAATATAATCCAACGTACCGGTTGAGTCTCTCCATTGTGCCAGGTCACCAGTGCGGTACAGGCGGATAGATTTCCCAACTTCCTCTCCCAGTGTGGCGGTATTGACGTGGATAAACTGCTTCTCGTTCTCTTCGGGTCTGTTCAGATATCCTGATGACAGTTGAGGTCCGGCAACACAAATCTCCCCCGTCTGATGTGTGCTAGTAATATTCCTGAGCTGTTCGTCCAACAGATAAATTTCAGATTCCCCGAAGGCTCGTCCGATGCTGATGCGAGGGTGTTGTGTCTCTGCAAGATCGACCCGGCACGCTGTTACAAATATGGTTGCCTCCATCGGACCGTATACATTCCACAGGTTGCCCGGTGGGTCGTTGATGAGGACTTTCTTCATTGCCTTGACATTTACGGCCTCACCTCCCACAAGGACGTGGCGCAGGCCACGAAATGCGATGGGCGCATTCAAGGCAATGACATTGAAAAGGGCTGTTGGTATAATCACCACTGTTATCCCTTTATTTTTCAAATAGTCACTGAGAGCAAATGGATCCGTGATGATCACTTTGGGAATTTGAATGACTGTCGCCCCAGCAAGTAGCGATGTCCAAACCCCAAAGAGGGAGAAATCGAACCCCGGGCTGGTAACCCCAGCCATGCGGTCAGATGAATCCAGCAATGTAGCCGGCTCAGAGGCTAGGACATGGAGAATACCGTGAGCCAGGACCTGGATTGGTTTCGGCAGTCCCGTGGAGCCAGAGGTGAAGAAAATGTGACTGCGATGGGTTTCCGGACACCCTGCCCCTATGAGGATTGGGCTAGTCTCGCTCAAAGTGATATTCTGCGCAGTTCCTTCCTCCACTTGGATAAGTTCAAAGTCTGACACTCGGTCCGCGAGGGCTTTGCTGGTAATGACGAGGCGAGAATTGATATCGTGTAGCATGGCTACTAGGCGGGAGGAAGGCATGGAGGGATCAATGGGGACACAGGTCCCTCCAGCTCGGAGGACAGCAACTTGTGATATGATCTGTTGATAACCAGAATCAAGTAAGATGCAAACGGGTTCCGCGAGCTTGATTGACCTTCCATGTAGTCTTTCAACAAGTATATCAGCTCGTGCAATGAGCTCTCGATAACTAATGCTGGCATCGCCATCGATCACTGCAGTTGCATTGGGAACAGCGTTTGCACGCTGGACAAGGCGATGTTCCATTGCGCTTTATGGTCGAAGTAGCTGATAATGTTTCTGTTAAGGAGCGACTGACTGATTCTGATGATCTAGTGATAAATAGATCGCTGTTTGAAAGTCTTGCTCCAATTGAAAACTCGCCAAACACCGGCCACTTTATAAGATATGGTGCTCGGTCTAACTTGTCTTTCTAAAGAACACCAATTCGTACACTCTTGGAACAGCGATCTATGTCAACCTAAAGGGATATGTTACACATACTGATAATTGGCTGCTAAAGCCTACTCGTTCATGTCGGATCAACCTGTTCAGGTCCCTTATAGTACTGAAATTTGCGTCATTAGTTGCCTTTCTCGGCTTAACATGCTATATAAAATAGCTTGCATTGGATCTGCATCGTACGGAATAGAGAAGGTCAATTTTAATTTTGGCAGGTATGCACCGGACCTCGTATTGCGTATATGATGCGAATCTACATATTAGGAAATTAGGTAGTCTCCGCTACATGAGGCATCTGTCTTGTCTGATCAAACTCTTCAGACCTTTGATAGTAATGAATTTTCCATCATGCATTGCCCAGCTTGGTCATGATATATGTAATAGCTTTCGCATTAGGTATTTGGTCCCGTGAACCCTTGTGGAAACTCAGTAGGACCCTACATATGGCATATATATCAGCACGATGCTACATCTAATATCAGCCCTACTATATGTGGCTCCTAGGGCCGAGAAGGCAAACGTGAATTTTGAATAGAGAGTGCTTAATCCAGTAAGATCAGCATGTATATATAGAAAGAGCCGTTAAATGGAAGTAAGTTTTGATAGTGTTGTATGTCATACAGGACTTGATAGAGCACTACTATTTACAACCCTATTTACACTACTGCGCCTTGTTTGTGTGTGACCGCAAATGAACTCAAATCAAGATTTGCAGATTGTTATACCCAATACGAGTCTGATCGCATATATATGTATACATGTGTTCCGTGTTGACGTGTATGGCTAGCAACGATTTAAGAGGCCAATACTGAAGTCAAGGTCAGTGTTGGTGGTGAGACAATAGCGTTGAGACATAAATATGTAAGTGTAGCAACAGGAACCTTTGAAGTATATGCCTATTTATAACAAGGCACACAAACATTACACAAAAACAAGTCTTTCCCATATTGTTAAACTGTCTCTGCAAAGCATCATGGCCTCCCAAATATCCCGTGAACAGATAGAGATACTGAGGTGTCAAGTTAAAGAACCGACATCCGTTCTTTGCCCAGACTCTGAAGGGTACGAAAACGGCCTGGAAAGATGGTCAGAAGTTGGATTTCAACGAGCGGTACCTTCTATTCCACCACAAAGGACACCGTACTTTGACTGATGAGCCATATAGGGAGTCGTTATGCGCCCGACAAGTACCGAGGATCTTGCAATCACCGTGCTCTTTGCCAGAGACAACCGTGTGGACCTAGCAGTCAAGGGCGGAGGACATTCCACAGACACCTCCTCCACGAGTGATGGAGGTATCTTGATCGACCTGGGTGGCATGAGACACGTTAGTGTCAACTCAGCCGACTCCACTGTCACTGCACAGGGTGGTGCACTGTGGAAGGATGTGAACGATACTGCTGCTCGGTTTAATCTGGCCGTAGTTTGCGGCACGGCCAGCCAAACGGGGGGTGGGGGGCTCACTGTCCGCGGGGGATATGGGTATTTGACTCCGGAGCATGGGCTAGTCCTTGACAATCTTCTCTCTGCAAAAGTAGTGACTGCCGATGGAAAAGTCCTAAACGCATCCGCGAACGAGCACCCCGACCTTTTCTGGGCAATTCGGGGCGCTGGAGCGAATGTCGGGGTGGCAGCGGAATTGACGTTTCAGACTCACAAGCAGGCCAACAAGGTCTGGTGCGGCACCATGATGTTCACGGGCGACAAACTGACAGAAGTTGTCGAGGCACTCAATGGTGCGCTGGTTCATCCACAGAGGAAGGCTGCAGCGCAATGTGTCTTCGGTTTATCACCTGATACGGGTGCCCCGGTTATCACCACGGTCCTCTTCTTCAATGGCCCCGAGGAGGAAGGGCGGGTGCATTTCTCTAGCCTTGTTAACCTGGAATGTATCGGCATGGACATGGAGATGAGACCCTACGCAGAGGCCAACACCATGCTCGACGATGCAATGCCACCAGGCGGAAGGAAAAAGACCATTGGGGTGAAATTCGCTTCGACTATTCGGCCTGAATTCGCCTCGGAATTGATGGAAGAGCTCGGCCGCAAACTCGCCACAGCGCCCGAATTGGCCAAAAGTTGTCTCGAGATCGATTGTTTTGATCTTTTCAAGGTGTATGATGTGCCCGTTACCGAGACTGCCTTCCCAAGTCGAACCAAGACTCTCAATGGGGCTATTCTCCTGCAGTGGGTCGATCCGAACAAGGACCAGGAGTTTGTGGCATGGGGAGAAACAATCCAGAATATGTGTGATAATGAGTTACGACGAGCCGGTCATGAGCCGGATAAGCTGGTATCGACGTTCTTCGGCTACACGCACGGTGAGTCAGAGGGGGAAGAGAGGAGAGGACTTGAGGGATATGTTATGTACTGACGTCGCCTTTAGATGACAACATGACACCTGAAGATATGTTCGGAGTTAATTCTGATGCCTTGATCAAAGTGAAAAGGAAATATGACCCAGTCGATGTTTTCAACAAATTGAATCCTCTTGGCTTGTCTGGTTAGTATAGCGGAGGTTCTGTAAGCCACGGCAGTGATGAGCGGATGTGTATCAGATATCAGATACTTCCTAGCTCAAGACATTTCCCTTTTTTAGCTCACATCTTTTGTCGCCTCTCGTACAATGCACAGCACGTGGGCTCGAGTCCCTGTGTGAAGTCGATCACACAAGTATGTCATCGGGAATGTGAAGGCTCAGCTGAGAGACGAATCAGCCTAGTTATATGTTCGGGCTTACCTGTCGTAGGGACGAGGCGGACATGAGCTGAGGGAAGAGAGAGAAGAGAGGTACGAGAGGGAAGAGGGACGAGGGAAGACTGATAGTGAAGGGCTGATATAGGAGAGTAAATAAAAACAAAAAAAAGAATCCGTACCCCAACTACTCCTGGCACGAGGATCGAAACCCTGACCAGTTTCACCATTGACTGAGTTTCCCAATGCGGTGTCACCCGGGCTCATTGTTCTACCCAGCAATCAGATGACCTCGTGTCTCTCACCCACTCGGTCACCCAGGGAGGATTTTGACTGACTACCTTGGACTATAATCAAATAGACCATCTGGACTCATATAAACAAGCTATCCATTGCCTAATCCACCCCCATAAGTAATGGAAGCCAATATTTCAGCCTTCACAAGAGCTTTGCATTTGTTGATATAAAGGTTTATCCATACAGGCCCGGTGAAGTGGGTGATAACTGGTGACAAATCGAAGATTAGAGATTATGGTTGAATAGGCATTCTCATAAGAAACAAACGGTCTAGTCAAGTGACCGGATTAAGCTACCTTTACAGACGGCCGGTGATCAACTGGCCGAAGTTCAATATTTACCTCTTCCGTCACCAGTATCCGCTGCGAGCTTGTGTCCCAGTCTGCATGCAATTCAGAAACATTGTTTGTACGATGGGCGTTGGAAGAGACATCCACCGACCTTGCCTCCCCAATATCATTATAATACTCATTTGTTTTCGACCACGGCGTGCTGCTTGACGGCCGGTGGCTGACCTTTCCGCTGGACATGCCGAAGATTCTTGCAAAGGCGCCACCGAAAGCTGTCTTCAAGAGTACTCGCATCGTTGGCAGACATGTGCAGACAATGCCCGTTGAAACTTCGATGATGGACCACATGTATCCCTTCGCGTAGAGCCATGTGGAGTCGTACTCGCCCAGGACAAGCATCGAGAGGAGAAGGCGGGCCATAGCTGCAGCGCAATCACTGGGAGAGAACGATGTATTAGCAAGGCTTATCTGTACTCTCCGGGTATGGAGGTAAAAAAAAGAGAATTCCCATACAAAAGACCCAATGCAAAGATCAGAGACAGAGCAATCTTCTGCGGTTTCGGAAGCTGGATGTTCCACACCCTAGGAATTGGCATCAACCAAACCGCAAAATCACTGATGATATTGACAATTGCGTAGCCGATAGCGAATTCCTTAAAGTTCAAACAAGTCCCCTCCGTCGTCCAGAAGGCGCTAATCGGCTTGCAGTTGAAAATAGCGAGGAAAGTCATGACAATTGCCCACACAGAGATCAGAAGGATCATGCCGTCGACAATCCGCAAGAAACTCGAATGCTCGAAAATGCGTCGGTATAGAAAAAGCAGTGCTAGCTTCACAGTCGGAGGAGCTAGCACGTAGAAGATCTGGAAGAAGTAGAGGAGCTCTGCGAATGTAGCAACCTTTTCTGGTGAGAGGGTTTCTCGGTGCTTGCCGAGGCCGTTAATTCGACCTGAAAGCCCGCCAGTATTAGTATTGTGGATTCCTTAGCAGGATCAGAGTCATCATTGTGACACTCGTACTAACATCCCACGAATATCCCGTATAATAGCCAGTCCCAGAAAAGAGCCACGCAGATAATCCAGTCATCTGCCCCGAGAGACAGCTTTCGCAGTCGTCGAGCCCCAAAGCGGGCAATAACAGCGAATGTGGCCAAGACAATGAAGATTGTGTTCACCACCCATAGTGTTGGTCCGAAGTCCTCCTGGAGGTCGGTCATATGTGCCGACAGGAATTGCCAACTCCTACTTCTCACAAGTTACGACCTTGGCGATATGAAGAGGGTTTAACCCACTGGCAGTATCATAAAACCTTCATGGTTAAAAGTGTCAAGACAGCCATCAAATTTAATTTCAAATATTCAATCTCGGCCCCAAAAACCACGAGGGGCCACTGACAAAAATCCCTCTGTCTCACATCTTGCAAGGATGCTGCAGGACACTACCCACATGCAGAAATTTGTGCGAGAATGGCACCTGCTTGGAAATTCTCGACGATCGCAGATCCACGGCCCGCTCCTTGGCCGGACGGGATGGCGGGTATCACCGAGGCTATTCTGGGGGCAGATACGATTTGGGGCCTAAATTAAAAGTGGGTTTGGTCTCTCGGTGCTGCATACACAGTGGAGGCAGGATCGCACTACTGCAACCATCAAACTCAATGAAAGTGCAACATTGGGGCCAGAAACTGGAGCCTTTTCACTTGAAGTCTGGTTGCACACCGTGCAACACGGGGAAGATGGAGGGATATCCGACTTTATTAGAGACAGTGCTGCATTCCCCAGCACTCGTTCAACCCATACGGACTACTGAAACCACCCAATCTCTGGGAAAATGACTGTGCCTCAACCGAAACCTTCCTGGCAAGAGTCTGCCCGCAAAGTCCAGGCAGTGCGCGATCGTTCTATAGAGCACGTTGACCCCGCCATCGCTGCTCTTCCCGATACGCACACTGGCAGGGTAATCGATGTCCCCAGGAAGCACCTTCCGCAGACAGAGATCGCTATTACAGAAAGCTCCGCCGAGACCTTGGTGGCTTCCCTTGCATCGGGTAAACTGACTGCGACCGCGGTGACAAACGCTTTTCTTCGGCGGGCTGCGATCGCCCAGAAGCTGGTGAGTAACGCTGTAGCTTGTGCCTGGCGAATACCTCGAGATTCCGAATTCTAACTAGCATTCTTCTGCTTAGACCAACTGCATCTACGAGCTTCTCCCTGAACGTGCCATCGCCCGCGCAAACGAACTGGATGATTATTTTGAAAAGCATGGAAAGCCCTCTGGCCCGCTTCACGGTTTACCAATTAGCATCAAAGGACATGTAGGCCTCAAGGGGCGAGACCTGTCTGCTGGATTCGTCGGTTGGCTCGACCGGAAGAGCCAAGACGATGCAAATATTGTCAGGATTCTCTTGGATGCCGGTGCAGTTGTTTATGCGAGAACAACCGAGCCACAGGGACTGGTTAGCAGATCTGAATTTCCTATTGTGCTGATTTATGGCTGATGGCTTGGTTTCGGGATAGATGGCTCTTGAAACTTGCAGCAATATCACTGGCACCACCACCAACCCACATAATACCGCTCTCACACCAGGTGGTTCTTCTGGCGGAGAGTCAGCATTGCAAGCCCTCTATGGCAGCTCTCTGGGAATTGGCTCAGACATCGGTATGTTGTCAGATTCCCTGGATTGGTTTATCCATTGCTAACAATAGATCCAGGTGGTAGTATTCGCTCTCCCGCCGCCAATTGTGGCCTCTACGGCCTAAAACCATCGACCGGTCGACTCCCGCTAATCGGATGCGCTTCTTATGTTCTCGGATGTGATACAATTATGGGAACACTTGGGCCTATTTCACCAACATTTGGCGGCGTTGAACTTTTCATGAAGACGATAATCGAATCAAAGCCTTGGGTCCATGACTCGATGATGCTTCCAATCCCTTGGAGAGACCAGGAGAAGCACATTCACCTGGGTAACAAGAAGCTAACCGTCGGTGTAATGTGGACCGACGATGTCGTTACTCCCGCACCAGCAGTGACAAGGGCCTTGAAGGAAGTCATCGAGCGTCTTAAATTGGTGGATAGTATTGAGGTTATTGAATGGAAGGCATATCAACAGAAGGAAGCTCTCGAGATTCTTGTAAGTGGTCCCTATCACTAAAGTTATCAATGTGAGCTGGACTAACCAATGAACATATATAGACTAGGCTTTATGCTCCAGATGGTGGAAAGGCATTTACAAGACATGTCGAGTCCTCTGGTGAGCCATTTACGCCACTCACGTCTTGGACTTTGCGAGACACCCCTGGCATTGAAGAACTTAGCCAGCAGGGCGTGTGGGACTGGACTGGAAAACGGGAGATGTTCCGCTATGCCTATCTGCAAGGTTAGTACATTAATTACCCACGATTGTTCCTGATTCTGATCTGACTTGGGTCCAATATAGAGTGGAACAATGTTGCGCCCGAAATGGATGTTATACTATGTCCCGCATTCCCCACGCCCGCCCCACTGCACGATACTTCGAGGTACTGGGGTTACACTTCATTATTCAACCTCCTTGACTATTCGGCCCTTGTGTTTCCAGTTACCAAGGTGGATCCCGTAAGAGATGCCAAGGACACCACTTACACCCCGAAGAACGAATTCGACAGCTGGGCATACGAGCATTACGACCCGGTAAAGCAGAAGGATGCGCCTGTTTCCTTGCAGCTGGTTGCTAAGAGGTTGGAGGAAGAAAAGCTACTCCAGGCATTCAGAGAGATCCAGGAGAAGATCGGTTTGCCGTTCGTGGATTGTCTGGCTTGATTACGCTTCGGGGAATCAATTCATTTGGAAGGAGATTGTCGATTCTTGGATGGCGCAGGTTCTTCTTACATATCTACCAGTGATATGAACAACAATATATCAAGGAAAGTGAGAACCACATCTTGCATTTTGTGCGCATTCTAGTTTTTGTCTTACTCTATATACAATCATCGTTCCAAGCCTAGACAGACCCCTTGCTTGCCAGAACAGGTAACCTTGACAGCTACCTATACAACGTTGATATTCCCATGGAGAGTTGAATTGAGTTGAAGAGCTCACTCTTCCCAGATGATGCTGCTCAACCCCGTCGACGAATTACTAGCCTGGCCAGGCTGTCCAACCTGCAAGTTGGCAACTAGCTTGCCAAGAGTGCCACTCTCCGGATCCCTTCTGACGATGGCTACATTAGATGAACCCTGGTCCCCAATAGCCACCAGAGTGCCCTTCTTATTGACGACAAAAGTGCGGGGAATGGTGCCATATGAAGAGGTGATTTGGCTGAAAGTCACCGTTCCATTAGACGAGCGAGCCAGGGTCGCGATAGAGTCATTTGGAGGGAATCCTTGATCAAAACGAATCGAAGCATAAAGAGAATTCCCAGCCATAGCGAGCTCCGCCGGTGTAGCCCCAGCCGGTAACTGCCCGCCTGGGTATGGCACAAAGGATTGAGTCTCCCGGAACCCGAGACAACCGGAGGGTAAGTATGATACGACGAACGCATTGAAGTGGCCGCCCAATTCGCTGAGAGTGTACAGCATAGTCAGTGGGGCTTGCGCTGAGTCTGAGGTAGATTTCCAGAACAGCCCGTGTCGCGGTCCACTACCAGGGGTGTAATTGAGAACTAGGGCACACATTTAGAAGCCCCGACTGCTGATCAATGGCGTACACGCGGACTTGATCGGCGCCTAAATCGGGAACAAGGAGGAAATCACCGGTTGGGTCGAGGATCACCTGATGCGGATGCGGCGCATTCTGCTGAGGTTTGATACCCGGCTGGGACATTTGGTAGCGGAAGACCTGCAAGGCCTCCTTATCGGAGCTAAGGGGTAGGGCAAAGGTCGAAAGGGCCGATCCGCCGCTGGTGAGTGTTAGTTTGTGCGTATATAGGCCGGCCTACAAAGCTGGCTTAAGTAGACATCAGAATCACTCACTAATGCGCAATAGCCAAATACTTTTCGCGTCCGTGCTTGCCTCCATAAATAGTGCTGTGGACTGCGGAGCCCACATCCACGGTCTTAGCGAGCTCCGTTAGTCTCCCATCCTGATCTACGGAGTAGGAGCTCAGCGAGCCATTTATAGTCCCGTTGCCCGAGTGGTCGGAGCAATAGAGTGTGCGCGTTGACGAGTCGAATGTAAGCCAACTAGGAGCATCACCACATGTCTTCAAGGACGAAGTGATCGAAAGCGAGTTTCCATTTCCGCTATCAAGAGAGAGAGTGTAGATGTTGCCGTCATAGTGGGTGGCATAGAGGTTCGCGGCAGCTGCCAGGGAAATAAAAAGAGCAAGACAACGAACCATAGTGGAACTGGGAATAGCAGGAGATAAATAGAGCGAGGGGAGCTCGGGCAAACGAAACAATATATACTTCCAAGGTTCCCTACGTATATAGTTAGAGGAATCTAATTTATCCGGTAGCGCCTGGCGTCTGTCTTAGTTTTAGATGCTTTTGATTTCGTAGATTTCTCCGCAAGTCCCCGCATATAGGTCGTGCCTCTGTCTAATAGGTGGAATCTCTTTTCATGGCCGCTAGGGTGGACATTGGCTCCACTAGATTGCCCATTCTGGAAATGAGCGACATCTCGGAGAAAAGTCAAGCAATCCCGTTTCATGTCAATAACTGTAGAACTCCGCTCTGGGCTGCCCACCGCGGCTAGAGACCGGCAGACCAACCTATCAGTAGACATATTAGGCACATGGCAAAACCATATCTTTTACGGTGATTATGAGGCTCGCCCCCGTGTGTCGGGTCGGGGTTTGACAATGGTACTGAAGAAATAGCGTGGGATAGGGCAGGGCAGTGTATTCCGCTAACGCCATAACCAATTTTGCCTGTAGTAATATGAACAGTCAGATGCGTATTCTATCCATGAATGAATAGGATTCTAACACTACCCTACCTAGTAATAATATTAAATATTAAATCTACCTTTTGTAACTTGGTTTTACTATAAAAGTTACTTACCCTACACACTACGTGAAGGTGTAAGTTTATTTTGTCACACCAATGCATTCCAGTACATGTTGTGGGATCACGCTACCTAGGTAGTCTTTGCAAGCTTACTACAAGTGCATCTTGCCTAGCTTTGCCAAGGTTAGTGTATCTTGCCTAGTTTTGCCAAGCTTAATGCATTTTGCCTAGTTCTTGCATATGCCTGGTTTTTATACTTTGCATATTCAGTTCCAGCATATATAGAGAATGGGCTTAATACCCACATCCATGGGGCTAGCCAGGACGTGGAATACATATGCAGTTGGTTGAATTAGTCCAGCGGTCTTCTGGTTGAGACATATGTGTTGTATTTGACAATAATAGGTGGGTGGGGTTGGATGGCCCACTCGCTTGCTGAATACGTTACAGTGGCAAATGGATGTTATAGAGTTAAAGAAAAATATAGAAAAGAAAGAAAAGAAAGGAAAAAGAAAAGGGCTTTTCGGGGAGTGCTGAAGTACGGGGATGACCGAGTTAGTCTTAAAGGGGGTGTTGAGATGTGATATTACGTCCTATTGTCCTAGGGCTTCCTATATAGTTGGCTCCCTCTCGTCTGTTCCTCTCCCCTCCTTTCCCCGAGTTAGCCAGTCAGATAGCATTCAATAGATTAATTTTGGTCACTTCTTCCAAAGCATGCGCGCCATGAGGTTCTCACAACTAGTCACTGCCTTGCCCTTATTGTTCCGAAGCGTGAATGCGAACCAGTACCGGGACGGCTGGGCAGGACCGGAAGACCAGACAAAGTGGTCCAACCCCACCTGTAGCCCGAACGTCGTGGATGTTGATGTCGCCATCATTGGTGGTGGTTCCAGTGGTATCCACGCCGCAATACAATTGAAGGACGCCGGCGCCAGCGTTGTGGTCATTGAGAAGAAGGACCAGATCGGCGGCCACGCAGAAACGTACACCAACCCTACCACCGGCATCGTCACTAACGTTGGTGTTATCGTTTTTGAGAACACAGATCTGGTCAAGCGGTACTTCGCCCGCCTCAGAGTGCCCATTATCACGAACACCCTGGAAACCCCAAGCACAAGATATGACTTCGCCTTGGGAATTCCTATCCCGCCCCCGGATGACCAGCAGGAGGTCATTCAAGCTGCCGTGCAAGCTTACACCGAGAATGTGCTGAGCAAGTACGGATGGATCGACCAGGGCTTTTTGGTCCCGGACCCCGTTCCCGAGGAGTTGTATCTGCCCTTCCCACAGCTTGCAGAGAATTACAACTTTTCTGCTCTCGTTCCTATTGTTGCGGAAATCAACTGGTATACGGGCAACATCACGACACTCCCGGCCCTGTACGGCATGAAGGGCCTCGGACCAGGCATGATCGCCAGTATCTTCGGCGAGTTCATACTATCTGGCACAGGCAACACCAGGAGCCTGTACGACGCGGCCCTGAAGGAGCTGGCCTCCAGTGTCCTCTTGAGCACCACGATCCATAATGTAGACCGTCACTCCAACTCGACTGGTGTGACTCTCTTGGTTGCCCAGCGCGGAAGCGCCCCCAAGACAATTCGTGCCCGCAAGTTGCTGGTCGCCATACCGCCAATCCAGAAGAACATTTGGTCCTTCGACCTCTCCAGACAAGAGCAGGTCATCTTCTCCAAGTTCTCCTCCTCGGTTACTATGCCGGCGTGGCTCATGTCCCTGGTTTCAATGGCTCGTTCACCAACGCCGGCGCCTTTACTCCTTTCAACCAGCCCATCGTTCCGGGTAACAATGGCTTCATCGCCACCGGATCGCCTGGCGAATTCCTGATCGGAGGGGGCTTCGACCGCGGAGACATCACGGATGAAGAAGGAAAGGACCTCGTCCGCGAGAACCTGGCCACTCTAGCGGCGGTGGGTGCTGTCCCGGCAGATGCGGCAAATACTGTCACATTCCCCTACACTTCCGACCACACGCCGTATCATGTACGTGTCACGGCCGAAGATATCAAGGCTGGCTTCTACACCAAGCTGCTGGCGCTGTAGGGCTCCCGCAATACGTACTGGACTGGCGCGGCGTTTACTGGCCACAACAGCGCTCTGGTCTGGAACTGGAATGAGGGAACGATTGTGCCTGGCCTGAAGAAGGACCTTGGCCTGGAATAAGCTGTCGAGGGACTTTACCATATTGGCTATTGTTGAGGGTATGGCAACTGGGCTTCTGGGGAAACTAAGGAAGAAGAATCCGCTGCATTCGATCTAGCAAGGAGAGGCCTTTATAGAGGCCTAGGGAGGCAAACAGGGAAATAAGCGAAGGCTCAGTCTGGAAAAATAAGGCATCTATGGAGGATGGGATGATCCAACGGCTATTTAACTCTGTGTAACCTAGTCTGGGAGATGATAAGGGTTTCCGTTAATAATTGGCTGCGACTGACCTACCTAAGGTACATCATCTGCGAAATTGAATAATTACATATGTACTATGATACTATGGATGTTAACGTCTACAGGATGAACAAGAGCCTGACTACCCTATAAGTGGATAGCTCTGCAATGTGGATTTGTGCTGATTTCTATTTCTTTATTCAATAGGGTTCGGTTATTCAGAAAGAGAGTCTCATCGCTTAGAGCAGGACGCTGAATACGCAACCCCGACGCGGCTGATTTCCTGAGCCCTAATTCTGTGGCAAGTCGACATCTTTAGTGGCTCATCATGAAAATGCTGCCGAGGCAACTGGTTATCCCCTTATTATAGCAACGGCATTAGCTGCGTACAACGGTACTAGAAAATTGTTCGAAGCATCCACGAAAAATAGAAGTACATCAGGTCACCTACGTCTCCGAAGTACAACTTAAAATAGTACTAGAGAGGCAGCTCAGGAGAGTGATCAGGACCCAGAGCCCACGGAGGACTAGGAGGTCTGAAAGCACGAACGAACAAAAAGCAATCTATCTGCACTGCACTGGGCGGGAAAAGCTTTACCGCGATATGATGTTGGAAGTGTGGCATAGGGAGATTGTACAGTCGTTCAACGCTCAAATATCACAAAAAGCCTGAATTTCTCAAGGTATCAAGATTCCAAATGTACATGTGTTTTAACGCCGTCCCAATTGAGTGTATCTACTTGCCTCCAACAAGCATCCAAGAAATAGCCCCGACCCAGACTAAAACGAAGACCGCAGTCAAGATTCCCGCGCCAACCCTGTCACCCGAAGTGATCGGTGCAGGCCCGATGCTACCCTCGGGATTGGAAGCCCCCGTGCGGGTCACTTTTGGACTTTCCACCATTGTCAGCATTGTAAGGGCCATCGGCCGTGAATGGGACCATGACAGCGTTAAGAACACCCAAGACGGACATCTGCTGCTCCAAGCCCATAGTCCCATCCCATTCTGATTTCTTCGTCCAGCGAATTCCACAATGCTTCCCGTCGCTTCCACCGGAGCATTGCTGACCGGCAGCGACAGCGGAGGCCTTGAATTTCCCCATTACCTCCGCCGTGACGTTGGTCGGTACTACCAGCGACATGAATCCGATCCATGAAGTGAAATAGGTCTTGAAGGTTTTCTGGTTGCGATCGCACATATCGATCGGCTCGCAGGTGATGTCGGAGATGATTTGATGATCACCGGATTTAGGGAAAAACTGTTCAGATGTCTTGAGCAGTCCTGTCACGCCTTCGAGCCATTTGCCTTCGGTGCCATTGGTCTATAATGCCTGTTAGTTTCGATAGTCAACTTGTCGGGGACAAGGGTAGACGTACGTAGTTGTGCATATAGCCTGCACCCATGATGTACGTAGCGTAGTTGTAAGTCCATTGGTGATCACCATGATCCTTGCAATTCGCAGCGTTGGTCGTGGTATCGGCGATAACCCAGGTTTTCCTCAACAGCGGCGTGGAGTGACTCCAATCCCAAATCTTCTCGGCCCACTCGGCATAGGTCGCGTTCTTGGTGTATAGTGCCAGACGCGCTGAAAGCTGGAACAAGCCGCCGTTGGAGATGGCGTTTTTCAAATTGTATCCATCCTGGTAAGGCCAAATCTGCCATCGCAAACCACCACCGCAAGCGGTCATATCCCAGCGAGGAATCTGTCCATTGAAGACACCCTCGGCCAGTGAAATCCACGAGGGTTCGCCGTCTCTTTCGGGGAAGTTCAGTTCGCCGGCGGTTATCGCCGCTAATCCCCAGAACACTTGATCGTCGTTACCGAGGTACTGGAGTAGTTGCTTGGGAAGAAGTCGTTGTCGTCGCCCTTTTGCCAGTACATGCCTTCCTGAATGGCATCGTTGAACTGGCTGTCGCCTGTTAAATACCAGTACTGAATGAGGGTCATGAACATCGAACCACCCTCCCACCAAGTATCGTCGAATTTTCCGGGAATCGCTTTCGAGTCGCGGGCATTGTAGTAATCGACCATAGTGGTGGCGACGGTCTTGGCGGCATTTTTAAGGGACGCTGTCCGGAGAGGTACATGTCAGTCATTTGGGGTGTTTAGCCAGCGTACAATATGAACGTACTCTCATCCTCAGGGTTAACCTCAATGGCGAGGACATTTTGTAAGAGAAGGAAGGTTAAAAGGGTGGTCAACCACCTAGGCATAATCACAGGCCCCATTTGACACGAGCGGAGTGATGACCGACATCGGAGGAAATGCATCGGACTGGGAGATGAAGAGCAGAAGTTAAGTGCATTGAGATTCAGAGGAGAATATGAGAGTGCATCTACTAGAACAAAAGGGTAATAATACAATGGAACCCATCAGATGCTATCGAATCACCACGATGAAACCAGTCACTTGGCAAAGAGGCACCGTATGAGCGGGTTTATGTACACAGTGATAATTCCAAGACATTGGCGCGACCAATCCTGCTGCCTGACTTCGTTCTGGATGCAGCTCTATTCAGCACTGCCCAGTTTCCAGGCGCTTGGCGTTGAATTTTCCTTTGGGGAAATGAGGGTGTAGTAATGCCAAGACGCCCCCCTTACCCGGCGTACCCGGGGTCGGCGGTTCGGGGAAGCATAAATTCTGCATTCGAATAACTTCTAACACACTCTTCAGGTTATAGAACATGAGAGTTTGCCAACACATTTAAGCTGGCAAAGAGTCTCTGAATGTCAGATCAGGGGGTAATATGCCAAGTCGTTTCCGCTCGGAGTGTCACGAGCGCCAAATTGGGTCTTGGCGGTACCGTGGAAAATCGACTTTCTTATTTTTAGTGGCGCCAAGAAATGCGCCAAGACCCTGGCACTGCCACTTTCTCCTTTTGCGGGAATCAACTGGGAATCTGCTAATTATCTGCTTCTGGGCTAGTCACATAGTCGATGAAGCTTAATAGTCTCATGCACAACTCAGATCGGAGAAGGGTCCAAAGTTAAAGGCCCATGGTATTTCCATTCGCAGTTCCCCGTTCTCCGCATCTGTATCTGTATCTATCGAATCAGGGTGCCAAATTTGGAGACAACCCTTGAGATAGTGGCTCGTTCTTTGTTTACTGCTCTCCTGAATCTCAGCCTAAGGGCTCTTCTTTCATATCCAACTAACTTAGCTAGTCGACTAGTTATCTATGTTGTATTTAGTGTCTCGCTCAACCACTCCGACGGCCGTTCTATATTTATAGTCTCCATCTATGCTGTATATAGCTAGAGCTCTAACTATTTCTATAACTATTGAAACATAGTTGCGCGTACTCCGTACTATACTAGAGGAAGAATGCCATGGATGCCTAACCTGAGAGGCAACGTTGGAACACCCAGATGCCTCTCTTCTTCCTACCTCTCTCCTCCACCTTCCACCTTCCTTGGAGAATCATACCAACTCATATCTACCGATGACCATCAGTTGGCCTTTGAGCGCCGTAATCCTACGGCGTTGACTCTACTCAGCCGATCGCGCATTTGTGAACGGTCTCCGTGCACCCGTCCTTTCTGATCGGCTCGCCACCTGGATATCAGAATCTCAAAGCTTACGTGAAGAAGAACGTCGGCACAGCCGACCTGTTTCTGGCGACGTCCGCGGCGGACTTGCGCTGGGAAGATCTAATGTGTCGCCAATCCCATATTGTGGGGCAATTCGATTGGGAATCCTTCAAACCAAGCTCCTTCGACTTCTTTCCCCATCCATGGCGTCTGGCTTCTTCGGCAGTAAGGGGGAATTTGTACTTGCCAAAGGCACTTTGCAATACCTACTACAAGTTGGCACGCATTATCTATCGAGCTATATAAAGCCACTTCGTTTATATTTGAGGTTTAAACTACACAGTTTGAAGACGGAGATTACGAGATGCCAGAGAGAAGAATGCGATGCTGCCGAGCATTCCGATTCTGACCTTCGCCTGAGTCGAAGCTCCAAAATGTCCTGACTACTAACAGAGGTGGGCACCTGGTTGTGTGTGCGTGCAACCACGGCCTGGATATGGTTGCCGAAAGACTCGTTCGGTACATGGAAGATAACAATATCCATGACAGGTTTCATGACAGGTTTCTGCTCTCTCGGGCCAACTTCTCTGCGGTGGCCAACGTCAACAGTTTTACGCGAGGTTCGTGAGAGAGGCGACCTTGAATTTCAACTTCTGACTGTGGACAAGCTTGCGAAAAACCATGAGACGCCGACGGTGGCAATCAAAATGCCTGCTGGCCTTATGTTGAGTAACAGTAAGGATTTCCATTTGAGATCAACTTTTTCGCCATAAGCTTGAAGCGAACTCTAATCATTATGAACGGAACTAGCTCACCACCTGTCTATGGCAATTTATACCGATAAGCCGAAGAGTGTGCTACCTGTTTCTGGATGCGGCGTTCTCGACACCGTGCGAAACGGGTGAAGGGCTACCTCACTGAAGACACCGAGCGCACCCAGGACATGATTGAAAGTGAAAGTGGGGTCGCAGAGGTGCTCTTCATTGCCGTCTTTGTGATCGGGACAGCTCTGTACTGGGCCTCATGTCTTGTGACGATGGGATGGAGGCAATATTGCGGTTGATGAGCAGGAAGATGCCAGAAGGTCAACCAACGAATGGAACCTTGGAAGGATCGGGAGGCCGACGAGAAAGCTGACGATGCGACCTCCTCGCTCTACCTAGGTACTGGGACTACCAATATTTACATTGGATAATTTCGACTCTGGTTAGCAGTATCCAATTCACAAGAATGTCAACACTTACCATATGACTGATGAAACGGGGTAATTCAGTGCAAGGTCTCTGGTATCGAAGCTGTGGATTTTGGGGAATTATATAGGTATGTTTTGATATGAAACACAGGCAAATCAGGGGGAAATCGTATCATGGCGGCCAACGGAAGTTATCTTTGTTATTCGATGGCAGGCTGCATATTCAGTTGTGTGCAGGCAGACCCAGGAGCAGCCTTCATGATTATGGGCCGTCTCCAAGGCCGATTGTCCTGTAAGACACGGCTCCATTCTCAACGCCAGAAAATACCCGGGCCAAAGGCAAAGCATGGCCCCAGGAGGATACGAAGACCATTTTGATTATGTATAAGATTGAACTGTATATACATGTAGTTCGTTTTCGCCATCGCCTGGTCCACCTATTCGTAGGCTCTCCCTGCCTTTATGTGTCACCAGGGACCTGCCTGGTGATGTAGCAAGCCGATTGCTTCATTTAATAGGGACATGTTCGTTGACATGGCCTACCCGGTAAAACGAACCATATTGGCCATGCACCATGAAGCGAAGAAGCTCCGGGTGGCCATGGCCAACAGACCAGATGGAGGCACGATCTCTCCCAGCAGACGGTTCTGTCTGTAAGTCGAAGCGAAGCACGTCTGTGGAGCTCAGTGCCAGGAGGGAAATCGCATCCGCACCTTCAGCTTACAGCCAATGCAACTGTCCATAAAACGAGCGCGTCTTCGGCTGGATCTGCTGATCTAGCTTCAACCGCAGCAGTCCTAGTGAATAGAGTTCTTCCATCCCTCGTTCCCATATAAGCAACAAGAAAAGGCCAAAACCAGTCTCCAGCTCAGACAACCGAACTCCGTTTCCCGTCCTCCAATCCCTCCCCGGGCTCCCTAATACCACCACCGACATGCTCCACCGCAGATGAATTCTCGCTAGAATCCTGCCCCCCCATTCTCATTCTCAATCTCCATCCCCATCCCTTCTTTCCACATATTCACCAAGCTCGTCGCGCCCATGCGTCGATTTTCCTCCTGGATATTAGACTTGACGCCAGCGCCGATAGGATACTTCTTGCTTGAGAGTGTATCAGCCAGTTCCTTGAGCGGGATACCGGTCTCATCACTAATCAGGTCTTCGTAGATGGGGTTGTTTTTGAAGAGGTTGTAGGTGGAGTAGAAGGGGCTGCGTTTGAGGGCGGAGGCGTGATTATGGCGCGAGTGTTGGATTTCGAGGGTCAATGAGCGAGGGGTATCTGATGGCGGATTGGTAGTTGATGTGAAGGGAATAGAGGTTGAAGGGTGGGATTTTGAGGTGTAGGTAGAGGTGGAGGTGGATGTCGGTAGGGGAATGGTGATAGGCGAAGCTGCTATCGCGCGGTCTGCTGCATCGGCTGTCTCGAAGATCGCGACGATGGGGCGGTTGGGATTTGGTGAGGTGTTGGTTGTGTCATACTAAGGGAATTGTCAGGTCAGTGCTTGTCGAATGGTATTTGAGAGAGGACGTACCTTGAGGTTACGGTATGTTATTACTTCTCCGAATTTCTGGAGCGCGGCCAGTACCAGTTTGCTTTCGGATAGGTTCCTTGGCATGGGAAGTCCGGTGATGTGGACCTGCCCTGTCATGCGCGCAAGACTAGGGGACACCATTGCGAGGTTTGTAGATTTGTGATTGAGAAGTTGAAGTTGATCGGAGGTTGGAGAAAAATGGTGGATCGTCGAGATCGGCACTTCTTGGCGGAATTGTCTATCTACAACACACGTACAGTACATAAATATCTCCGATAAGTCACATAAATCGAATAATTTCTGACAAAATCGTAGATCATGCTCTTGCTCTGAACATGGTCTTTCCCTTTCCCGATCGGATGGCTCTCTTTCCCTGAATACCCGCTATAGGACGCTGCACGTGATTTGCTGCCAGATGCGCTGATTTCCCCAGGGCTGGGCATCTTCAGGACCCCGAGGTCAACCTTGGAACTTTACAAGGTTGGAACCGGCCGAGAAAACCTTCGAGGGTTGCCCACCTGGAGGCCCGCAGTTTGTGATGGGCAATGGCCGTCTTGGCATCAATTTTCTGGGCTAGGGAATTGTGACCAACCGACTCTGTTGTACCTAGAAACTTATGTTTCATACGACTCGGAGTGGGGGGGCTAAATTCTCAGACGGCGTTGTGATAGCCTTTTAACCGAGGTAACCGTGCTAATGTAGGAAGTTCCACGGCAGTTGTCTGCAATAATATCTGCACGGCGCATGTCAGGGCCTGCGTGTGCCATTGGAGGCTGCGAGGAGCCTTCAGTCAGGATCTCTAGAACAAGGCGAATGACATGATGCTATTCAGAACGTCGGACAGGGTTCATCGATCCACTCTAATTTAGCAGGCTAAACGAACAAATTAATCGAAATTCAGTTTCGAACTCGATCGTCAGGGGGCTTACGCCCCACCAGCGCTATCAAACCAACTTTGCCGGAAATAAAATAGTCAGCTGCACCCTCCGTTCGACGCTTAACTGTATCTGCACCATTTCGATATCGACTCTGCAGATCAATATGACTACTAGCAATAGTCGCCCAACCATCCTGGTCATCCACGGGGCATGGCACCACCCGGACTTCTACGCCACGTTTTGCAAGGCATTCGAGGTCTTGGGCTATGAAACAGTTTGTCCTCGTCTTCCGACCTGCAACAACGATGTACCCCCTACAAAGAAATTGGCAGATGACGTGTCACTCATCCGACAAACAGCACAGTCGCTCCTTGACAGCAGGAAGGCCGTTATTGCGGTGATGCACTCCTACGGAGGAGTTGTCGGCACAGACGCCTTGTACGGACTGGCGATCGACCAACTGATCTACATGACGGCCTTTGTGCCTCCGACTGGAAACAGCCTAGCTGGCATGTTTGGAGGGCGTCTACCTCCTTTCATTACAGTTGATGTATGAAATCCTTTTTATTTGAGCTGGGATATACTTACTGACTCCATGTAGGACGAGAGAGATCTACTAACTGTTCCTGATCCGGCAACTTGGTTCTTCAATGACCTTTCTCCTGCGGATGCCGCGGCTTGGGCAAAGAAGCTAGTAGTTCACCCGAAGTCTGCTCAATTCGACGCGATCACACATGAGGCATATCGGACCATTCCCACTGCATACATTGTGTGTGACAAAGATGCGGCTCTTATCCCAATGGTACAAGAAATGATGATCGAGAATGTGCGGAAGACGGGAGTCAATGTTGAGGTGGAGAGACTCCCAGCGAGTCACAGTCCTTTCTTGAGCATGCCTGAGGAAACTGCCAAGTTGGTGCTAAAGATCGCTAAAAAGGGACTTTGAGGAAGCTTAGCCAGATGAAGCCGTGGGAGATTCATCGGTCCTTCCTCGGGAGTTCCGAATACGGAATAGACCGTCCTTATACAACATACTAGTGAGACACCTTGTGAACTGCGGATACCTTGCAATCAAAAACGGGACGATGTCCATCACCGAGGTTAGCACGGACCAATCAGCTGGCGAATCTCTATCAGAAAAATCTCGAAGGAAGCGGATCAGCCAACTCTAATGGCGGAATTGACCAATCATATCCAAGAATACATATTAACTACGTCCTCCAATCCATTCAGGGCAAAGTATTCCTCGTGGGAGACGTATTACGTATGAGACAAATATATACAGCCCTGAGGTCTTAAAACGTCAATTGTTCTAAATCTGAAACTTTTAGAAAATTTATTGCAGATCCGATTTTCACATGGTATTTTGTGCCTAATGCGTTAAGGAGTGGGTGTAGGCTCAATATCTCAGATATCATATGGAGGTTTTTGTCGCGTCCGACTATTCTAAAATTTGCCATTCACCTGCCTCATAGGGCTTTTTGCATTTATAGCACAGCACACTCATCTGCCTTCTCCGGAAGTCGTTTCCCCGCGTTATGGGTGCCAATGCCCGTGGACACACATACATTGCTGTGAGCACTGCGCTTGTCGTATTGTCCACGGTTATTGTTGGCATTCGTGTTGCTGCGCGAGGGATCAAGTCAAACCTGGGATGGGATGACTATATGATATGTTTGTCAATTGTCTTGGCATATAGCATGCTCGGGCAAGCCATTTTCTGTACAGTCCCTAACTCACAGCGAGGTCACTCACGACTAATCAATCATAGGGGCCCGAGATGGAGGACTAGGAAAACACATGAGTGACCTAACCACTGAAGAGAAAATTACCTTCCAAAAGGCGAGTATCGCGAACCTACATGCCCGATACGCTCTAACACCAACCACAGTGTTTCTTCGCAAACGAAATCTCATACACCCTCCTTGTCCCTACTATAAAAGTCTCCATCCTGTTACTCTACCGTCGAATCTTCAGCGTCCCCAAATTCCAACTTGCTAGTCTACTCGCCGGCGGCCTAGTCCTAGCATGGTGTCTTGCAGTTTTCATCACCGTCCTCGTTCAATGTCGTCCGATTTCTTTCAACTGGAACAAAAACCAGTCCGGCACTTGCATCAACGCGAAATCATTCTTCTTCGGGAATGCGATATCCAATCTTCTCATTGACGTGGTCATCCTCGCTTTGCCGATTCCCATGGTCTTACAACTCCAACTACGCCTATCGCAGAAGCTGACCATTCTGGGTATCTTTCTTCTCGGTGGTTTGTATGTCTATCTATCTTATACCTATGGAATACAAGCTTATAGAAGACAGTGTATGTGTCGCGAGTGTCATGCGCGTGGTTACGCTCGATATTTTCAATGACGATACGTCATGTGCGTTTGCTCGAAATTTCCCCTGCATCCGAAATAACGTAACTGATGTCCGGTTCATTCTAGATTCTATCATGGAGGCCGCTACCTGGACCTTCGTCGAGCCTTGCGTCGGTATTATTTGCGCTTGTTTGCCAACTATGCGTCCGTTGCTGCGAGCGTTGTGCTGTTCGTTCTCGTGGAGTACGGGGGATTCTAAGGACGCGCCTGTTGGTAAGAATTATGGGATGCAGAGGATATCTAGGTCTGACATGAATAATGACGAAGCATGGGGCCATGACCGGTTCGGTGATGAATATGCGTTGACGGCAGGAAGCTCGAAATCGAGGGTCCATGTGGATGACGCTTTATAGATTTGATAGTGATATTGTGCATTTGTCACAAATAAAAGTTTACAGAAATTCCAGGGTGGAAATAATCTGATATAGGTATTTGCATCCGACTGGAGACTTCTCCTTGTCTTCCTCGATACTATCTAAGAAACAGATGAATATGGCCATAGACAATGGGATTAAGATCCTTTCCCCGAAACCATTATCGGGCTAGTATTAATTTGGAAAAATCTCCTTTGGGGGGTCGGGTCCCGAAAGAGCTCGCGGGCGCGCAATCGGACTGCATTGCAAGACTCTGCGAGTCATCTTGTGATGAACAGATCAAGTTTGGGGTGACGGGTGGTCTCGCTGATCGCGTCACTATCGGACATCGGCGGTCCAAGTGGTGTCAATGAGTCAGGATGATTCATTCACAACATTTTCACTTACTACCATTAACTGTATGGATATTGGATCTAAGCATGGCTTTGATTGTCGTCTTATTCAGCCTCTTGGTGTGCAGGAGTCATAGCAGTTTCCATCTGCTCTAAATAGTGCGGGGAAAGATAGCCCTGGTGTAGAACAGTCGACAAAGCTCTACAAGGATCCAAAGAGTTCTCGTCAGTTCTATTGGCCGATGTACTTAGTGCATATGCAAGGTGTCTCAGGCCCAATGATCCATATTGGGGGCCTGAAATCTGTCATATAAGAGTGCCGCATCTCTGATGTGGATACATCCACCTCCGAGTTTAATCAAACACCGGGCTCGAGGAGCCTAACATCATCTTATCTGCTACGATGTCAGACTCCAAGATTAAAGGAAGCTGTGTCTGTGAGAAGATCCGCTATGAATTAACAGGGCAACCAATCACCAACATCATCTGTCATTGCGACACATGTCGCAAAATCACCGGGTCCGTCTTCATGGCAAACAGCATGTACATGAAAGAGGTAAGCCAAGAACCAGACAGCTACTAGTACACTGTCACATTCGAATGTTAAAGATCCCATACTAACTCTAGACAGAACTTCAAGATCACCGCCGGAGAAGACGTTCTAAAAGTTTACGACGACAAACCACCGGGCTCGAAGAATACTATTCACCGACACTTCTGTTCAATCTGCAGTTCGCCCATCCACACGACTTCGACAGGGACACCGGAGTACGAAAGTGCGCTTACTGTCACGTCTGGTACTATGGATCTTGGGAATGACTCGTGGAAGCCTTCGATGGAAGTGTTTTGCATGAGGCGGCGGGGGTTTGTTTCCCCGTTTGAAGGAACGGACAAGCATGAAAAGACCCCGTACTAGGCGTTGTCGAGATTTGGTGTTGCTGATAATACTCTGCATATAGTCGGATATAGAATCATCTGCGAACCAGCTTAGTATCCAATAGCCGGTATGAATTTCACAAATTCAATCCTAATCTTCAGCTGCAAAGAAGCACTTCTTGGTATCGGCTCGTAAAGTCGTATATTGCAATAGCAAGAATTCCCGGTATCCTTCATCACCTTACATGAGAGCATAATGCCGGATACAAGCTACAATTATGACTAGCAGACCGTCAGCAATAGCGGCAGAGGAGCCAACTAGCTAATCTGAGACAGTTGCATATGGATCTGAACCTCTACCCCTAATAGTCGTTCCACTCGGCTCAGGCCTCAAGGCCATGAAGATAGAATACCTTTGAAGAAACGGAAGGGGATACTCGCCGCGCCCTACCCAACCTGTGACAAATGTTACAGAGCCAAGATGAAATCCTGCCATTTTAGGCTTCATTATAGAACTCCCAGCCAAGCTTACTCCTTCTATCCAGCCGAATTCTTAGTCCCAGAATAGGATGAGAACTAACATCTCTGGATCTAGGCAAGGACATTCCGACAAAATGCCACGAAATTTGCGATAATTCGGTTGGGATTTGAAGTTTACTTGGGTTTGAATATTTTCTGAAACACTCAGATAAAGATGTTTTGGAAAGGTTTGAATTGATATGTATTTATTCAATTTAATAAGGCATAAAAATCGTCATAATATCGCGGAGGTACGCGGAGAATCTCCCTCTCCGGACACGGGACGGGGTCTCTTCCGTCTCGCAGTCTTTTTGAGTCTAGACACGCTTAGAAGATAGGGATTCCAAGGCCGTACTAAAGGGAAAAAAAAAAAAAGAAAAGAAAAGTCAGTATAATAGTCAATACTCCACAGAAACCAAACTTACAGCAATGGGGTCATTGAAACGAAGACCCTTGTCCAGAGCGCTGATAGCCTCAAGCTCACTGGCCTCAAGGTCGAAGTCAGTGACGGTCAAGTTCTGAGCAAGACGAGTAGGGTTGTTGCTCTTAGGAATAACAGCGACATTGCGCTGAGTAGACCAGCGCAGCAGGACCTGGGCGGGGGTACGACCGTGCTTCTCAGCAATGGAGGTGATAGTAGCATGCTCGAAGAGCAAAGGAGTATCCTTAGCATGCTTAAGGTCGAGCTCAAGGAAGCTCAGAGGACCGAAGGAAGAGTAAGCAGTAACAGTGATGCCCTCCTTCTGGGCGTAGTCGACCAGACGGGTCTGGGTGAGGTAGGGGTGGTGTTCGATCTGGAGGGTGGCGGGACGGACGCGGGCGTAGCGGAGCAGATCCATCAGCAGCTGGGCGCTGAAGTTGCTGACGCCGATGCTGCGAGCCAGCTTCTTGTCAACGAGGGTCTCCATTGCGCCCCAGGTCTCGTGGATGGGAGCGTTGGCGAACTCGATCTTGCCCTCGGCTGTAGTCCAGCTGGGAGGGTAGCGCACTGAAGGGTCGAGGTACTTCAGGGCAATGGGGAAGTGCACGATGTACAGATCGAAGTAGTCGACGCCCCAGTCGGCGAGCTGCTTGCGGGCAATGGGCTCGACCTTGTCGGCTTCGTGGAAGCTGTTCCAGAGCTTGGAGACGATGAAGAGCTCCTCGCGCTTGACGATACCCTCCTTAATGGCGCGGGCTACACCCTGGCCGGCTTCGACTTCGTTGCCGTAGTCTAGGATTTATGATGTTAGTGTCAATTCGGGCTTAGTTTGGTGGAGGGTGAATGTACCGCAGGCACCATCGAAGAGACGGTAGCCAGCCTTGATGGCGTGGTAGACCTGGTCGGCACAAGTGTCGTTGTTGACCTTCCACAGGCCGAACCCCACAAGGGGCATCTCATAGCCGCTGCTAAGCTTGACAGTAGGGGCAACCATTGTGAATGAAGGGATCTAAAGAGAAATAAAATAAAACAAGGAATTGGGGCGTAGAGGGGTATAAATGTGACCCCGCCTAGTATGATTTGAAATATCAAATACCAAAATTCCAAGCTGCAGGCTAAATCGACCAGATCTTCCTCAATTGGTCTCTACCTTTGGCCTCTTTTTCTAGAAATCCTCAGAGTCGCCCCACTGTTTAGCGGCTAAAGTGGTCGATATGGGAGAATTTAGCCGGGAGAGGGAAATATGAAGAAAATAAAGAAAATAGCCAAATCGAAGCGAATGATTGGTGCATTCCCATTACTCAAGTAGCCAAGTAGCCAAGTATATTCCAAAGTAATTTTCTCCAAACGCCCAAGACATTCCTGATATCCCCAAGTATCACAAAAAAAAAAGACAGAAATAGAAAGGGAAAGAAAAGAAAAAATAAAGAAAATCACAGAAAATCACAGAAAATACAAAAGACCACTCTCAGAATGATTATCATTACTTTAGTTTTGGTTAAATAATTCATTATACCGCATCCACCGTGGCGTTATCATAGCCCGCGCTCGCATCGGGGCCCGCCCCATGCATGCTGGGACCATTGGACATCCGCCCGACGATCTTATCCATTAGGTCTTCCGATGGCAAGAGGCCGTCGAAGTGGTGTGGCTGCTGCGACTCGCGCGACACAGGCACATGGTGCTCCGGCTGGTAAGGGAGGTGGTAACTGCCGGCGCCGACATCTCCGGGAATGGATGTGGAGTGCGCACCCCATGAGGCCTGGCCGTGACTGAGATCATCAAGTGGATGTGTGTTAGAGCCAAAGAAACCGTGTAGCACGCTGTTGCTGTCGTGCATGTTCACGCTGTGCTGCTGAGACGGCACGTAGTGGGATGCTTCGTGACCCATTGTGTAGCCCATCCCTGGGTGGGAGAGCGGAAGGTCGTGCACGTTGAGCATGACTGGTGCACCGCTGGAGCCGTGGAGGCTTGTGGATGGGATGCTCTCGGGTGCGAGGCTGGTGGAGTAGGAGTCCAGCACGGAGGTTACGGCGGTTTTGTCATTGAGTCCGTCTTCGGCTTTGCTGATGGACGTCATGAAGTCCAGATGGCTGGGGGTATTAAAGAGATTAACCACGTTGTCGTGGGGTGATTGGTACATGGGCCATTGCGAGTGGGATTGGCTCGGGTGGTGGATGAGGTCGTGGGGCTGAGGGGCCTGGTAGACACCCTGGTGGGATGGTTTGTTGAGAAGGATGGAATCCAAAGAGAGGGGAGGACGATCAACTCCGGAAACTGGGCGTGGGCTGTTGGTTGTAGTCCGGTCCGGTGCCGGAATTAGTCGTCTCCAAGTAGTTGTGCCAACTTCGCCGGGTCGGGTTTGTCGGAACTTCCAGGCCAGAACGGCCATGCGCTTGCTCTCATCGCCGTGATGGCCTTGATATTGGTTTGAGAGCCGGCGAGAGCTGGGTGGGGTGGCACGGAGCTCTTGTACTGCAGACAAGGAGCGGAAGAAGCGACGGGTATGGTCGTCAGCGTCCCGAGCAGCTTGGGGGTTGCCCGATTCCTCCGCCATACGCTTCCCTTCGGTCAATTGAGTGAACAGCTTGGCCCACCAGGATGATTCAAAGAGAGGCTTGACCTTGGTCGACTGGGTTTTGGGTAGTTCGTGGTAAGTCTCCAGGATATTTTGACTATCTTCATAGATATGTGTGCTGCAGGTCCAGTTGTCCATCTGGCTGACACCCAAAACGTCGCCAGCAGTAGGGTGACCGTAGTCAAGGTCAAGTTGAATACCCAGGCGCGATCCCGCAGGAGGGAAGTCGGTCATTAGCTCCAGGTTCACTTCTAGCAAGATGATATCACAGTCCACGGGATTGTTGATATCATCCACCATGGAAGCCAGTTGAGGGAAAGAAGACCGCCACCCGCTCACATGCTCAAGAGGCATGGGAGGTGCAACGGGGTGGTGCAGGTCACCCTGCAGACGAGTGTATGCATGCAATGCCTTGTCAATACGATTGGCCTGCTGAGGAGCGCTGACCCACATGTCGAAGCTAAACCCATGGATGGTGCTAGCGGCAGCCTCCTGCATATTGGAGCCAAGGGGATAGTGTGGGGGTGGGAGATCTCCAACGTATGGCTGCATGGATCTCATATGGTCATGGTATGAGGGGTATGCGTGGCTGCCATGGTGGCTGGACGCTGAAGGGTGCTCCATTGCCGTTCTCCATTTAGGAGCGGGTGCTGAGCCATGAACACTCGATGATCGTTCTGGTGATGCCTCACGAACAAGTCGCTCCCCTGGAATACTGTATTAGTAAAAAAAGAAGATGTAGACATCAGTCGATATTTGACAACTCACAATCGGGATCACCCTTCAGGAACGAGTCGAGGACTTGCAGATGGCTAGACACCTGCTTGCGAGTCCTCCGCTTGCCGGTCAACTTGAAGATGTACTCAGCAATCAACTCGTTGCGGCCATAGGACTTGCCCCGTTCGGACCACTTTCTCCGACCCATGGGAGGGTTTGCTTCGAGGGCTGGAATCGGCTGTTAGCTTCTGCCCAATCTATCACTATGGTGATATAGACTTACCCTGCTGGAAAGCGTCCTCCAACTCATCAGACCACACCGGCTCTCCATCTTTCCCAGTATCGCGGCGAGGGCGAGCACGGTATTCCAAGTACTTTTGGGACTTGAGATAGCTGCTTCGTGCCCGGCGAGATTGCGAATTGGGACCAACCGAGTGAAGTCTGCGAAGCTTCCGTTGGTGAAGCCGGGCCGCTACATGCTGTTGATGCAAGCCTGGCGCCGACAATGGTTGAGGAGGATGAGGGGCATGAGGATACTTGAAGCCCAGCTGATGAAGTTGATCCTCACGAGCAGTGATATCAGTATGAGCCAACTGGTCCGAATAAGACTGGACATTCCCAGTGGTATTCTGCAAAGCTCGATCAGAATGAGCTCCAACCGGATCCAGTGACGTCTGGTTCTGAGTGACAAGGCACTCGGGTTGCCAGTCAGTAGCCATGGGGAGGGAACCAAGGACGGGCTTCTCCAAAAGAATGACAGATTCCAATGAGGAGGGGATTGAGAGGCACCGTCAAATGCTTACTGCCTGGCAAAGAACGCAGCTCAGTCACAAACAACGACCCAAGAACGCAAGATGTCAAGAGAATGTAAGAACCTGGGAAAGAGAATGTGAGAGCGAGCAAGATGGTGTTTATAGGGAACCATACCTCCCCTTTGGAGAGGGGTTCTGTAGCCCCAGTAGCAACATTGCTCCGACAGGTCTGCTTTGCCTGGCCTAGGTCCCTCGAACGCCTTGTCCATACTCCTGGGCAGGTCGCGGTCCTGGCCCGCGCACATCCAGGTCCTTTGTGGGGAGCAGACCATAGGACGACGGCAAGCCGACCTTGCCGCAGCAAATCAGGAGTCAAGACAGGGCTCGATATGAAGGACGGTTGTCAGGATGCAAGGGATGCTCAGCAGCACGAACCAGTGATGAGTGGATCGGAGATTTTGTGCAGCATGAAGTGACCTTGAACATCCATTTCTCGGACCAGCATCAACAAAAAATCACAATAATCAGTGGCAATAATCGCGCCGCAGGAATGTTGATGGTCCAACGACATTGTCTTCTCGCACGGGACGTGGAATGCTCGACCACCGCCAGACAACACCACCGGAATGCAGGCTTGGCTGATCTCTGTTGATGACAGTCCTTCGTACCATGAAAAAGGGTAAGTTAAACAGGTAAAATGACCCTGCGATCCAAGGCAGTTTGGTTGAATTTGTGGGGAAGAAAAGAAAGGTGTTGCATGCACAGTAAGGTAAAGTAGGGTTACAGTTACGCCTGGATCAAGAGGACACGAGATGCACGAGGACGGGACTGCAGGGTAATTTGACAGCCGCAAAGAACGTGTTAAAAAGTAATTCGGGGTATCTTTTTATTCCCATATTGTAACTATGGTAGTATGCAAGTAATCGTACATGGTACATTAATCCACCTTTTCCCTGCAAGGGATGTCAACGAGCCAATCCATGGCCGTGTCCTTGTCAAAGGGAGAAGGGACGAGGGCTTCACTCTTCCTCCTGCCCTCCTACAGTGAATTTCTTGCGCCCGGCGCCAGAAGTAAGCTGTTGGAGTTTGACCCTGTCCATCTGCTCTCCTACCTTCTTCTCTAGGCGCGCGAGCTCCTCCTCGGGATCGACGGCCTCCTCGTTCACGAACTCCAAAACCAATCGTCTCCCCAGGAGATGCGTGTTTTTCAACGCGTCCATGGCATTCTCCGCTTCGCGAGCGCTTACAAAGTCTGCAAAACCGAAACCACGAGCACTGTGATCGAACTTCTGAGGAACACGCACAGACCGAAGTTGTCCGTATGCCCCGAATAGAGATCGAATGTCCTTCTTCGTGGCTTGGAACGGTAAGTTTTTGATAATGATCTTGGTTCTCCGCGCCGCAACCTTCTTCGCGGTATCTTCGCGTCTCCGCTCCTCGGCGGCATCCTTGCCCTTGTGGGATGCGCGAACGAGAAGCTCGTGCTGATCCAACTTGTAGCCGTTCATAGCTGCAAGAGCAGCCTGGGCTTGAGCCTTGGTTTTGAAATCCGCAAAAGCGAATCCCATGCTGAGGGTCTGCCCTGGTCGCTTGGGATCGGGTTTGGTCTTGATGCGACCGGTGATAAAGCCATCCAACGGTCGGAACACTTCCAGGAACTTCTCATTGGTGGTTGAGAAGTTGAGGTTCTTTACGAAGAGTGTCGTGGTTCCTACGCTGTCATCAGGCTCATCTGCGGCAAACGTGTCTGCAGTTGAGAATCCTTGATCCTTGCCCCGAGTTTCTGGAGCAAGTGTGGGTGGAGCTGCTGAACCATCGAACAAATTCTTTGGCGCTTTCTCCAGGAACAAGATGGAATCACCCAACTTGCGGTATGCCATGCCCCTGAAAGCCTTTTGGGCCTCATCAGGCTGTGCGAACTCCACGATCGCAATGGTGCCACTCGGTGGCATCAAGAGTCGGATGATCTTGCCGTAAGGGTCGAACAGACTCCTGAGCTCTGCCGAAGTGACACCATATGAGAAGTTCTTGACCAAGATAGCCGTATTCCCACGTTCACGCTGTTTGAAGGCATCAATATTTACCCCATTTGAGGCAAAGTAGGCTTTCGTTTCTTGAATCACATGCGTTTCAGCATGTGCTTGCTTCACGGCGGCATCTGAAGAGGTGGGATCAAGCAGTTCAGATTTGGAGACTCCGAGCCTTCCAGCTACTGATGACATCACAGCGTCGGCCTGTAACAAAATTAGTTTCAATGTTTTTATTCATGGTAAGACGCAAACTCACGTTCATGTATAGGGAGTTCCAGCTGAAGGTGGATCCAGAGGCGTTTTGTTTCCGCTTGATCTCTCTTTGCTTTTTGAGAGGGAGCTTGGACAACTCATACTCATCAATCTTATATGTCTTCTTCGCAGAAGCAGGCAAGATATGGAGCAGGCGACCCTGGAAATGCTTTCCATCAAGGGTCTGGTAAGCATCAACAGCCGCATCGGCATCACAGTATTGCACATAGGCAAAGCCTTTGCTAGTAGTGGAGCGGGTGTCAAAAGCAACATGAATCTATATCCAATTAGTACCCAAGGTCATTGAATATATATTGTGTAAATGTGCAAATGTGCAAAAGTGGGTTGAGTTGGCTCTTTCAGATAGTCAAGAAGCATCTACTAAAATCTCTTGTCCTGGTAACATCATATGCAATTTGCATCAGATGTCCCTATCGGGAAAGTCATCATACGAGCACTCGTGGCAAGCAGGCCGAAAGCCAGCTAGCCGGTGGGGAAAGTGGGGCAAACGTGAAAAAGCGCAAAGAAAAGAAGTACTAACCTCTTCAATTTTGCCGAAGCGTTCAAAAATCGGTTGAAGATCCGATTCTGTTGTGTCGTATGCAAGATTTCTGAGGAACAAACGAGCCGAGTTCCGAATAAGATCAATATTCGGATCTTCCGGCGTTGCCTCGGTGATGCTGTCAACGTCAGTCGTGTTGGGCGCAATTTTCTCAATGGCCGCAGTGCGCGATTCCTCGTCACGCTGCGGCGACTCATCGCCAGATGCGGAAGGTGGTGAAACAGCTTTGGTCGGCGCAGTAACCGCTGCGGTGGCCTTCTGTTGATCAAACTCTTCTTGCTCTTCTTCGTCGAGAAGGCCCAACAGGCGACTCGTCTTTGACCGAAGCCAATCTTCATCAGAGATAGGTCTAGTGTCCACCACTTCAGGCTCCGCAGAGTTGTCCTGTTCTGGTGTTTCTTGAACCTCCTCTTCCTCGCCCTTGTCAATAACCATGGGCTCAGGCTGTTCAGGCTTTGCTGCCGTGGGAGGTTTTTCTGTCTTTGCCTTTTTCGGGTGTGAAGGCAAGTCCTGAATCTCCTCTTCTTCCTGCGCAGGCTGGTTAATAACGGGAACAGTGTCCACAGACGGCTTGATCATCTCATCATCATTGGCCCATGTCCGAGTTTTTGATGACGATCCCATGAGAGAAAGGTACTCTTGTAGCTTAGGGTCTTGTGGTTTCTTCTCGCCATCCCTCTTGCGCTTCAGGTTGTTATCCACCGACGCATCGTTATCATTCTTGGTATCACGTCTTCGTGTGGGGTGAGCATCCTCAGCGTCATTTGAATCAATCTGCAATAATACGGGTCAGTCTCAAGACCACCTTAATTGGTCAGCGTGCACAGGCGAAAGGAGAGTGGCTGAAGCAAAAGAGCTGAGAATTGACATACCGGACGAGCGATGTCTACAGCAATCTTTGACATCTTCATGTATGTCTTGTTGAAGTGCTTCACAGCTTGCTGAGCTGCTTCATGACTTTTGAAGCCGACGAACCCCATCCTACGTTTGGGTAGGACATGAGCATCGGTGACTTGAAAGCGAGTTGCAAAATGTTTCTTAAGTTGGTCATTGGAGCATGTTGGTGGGAGACCACCCACGAACACTCTTGTGCTCTCCATTTTTGGATTTTTGTGGTGAGTGTGAAGACTCGAAGTTTCTATGGGAAAAACTTTTTTTTCTTCTTTCATAGTGCCGCGGGCGGTCTGCTTGGTGGGCGGTGTGGCTTGTCTACCGGCAATAAAGTTACCCTGGCTTCACGTTATCGCGAGATTGCGCTACCCAGTTTCTTTTCGATCGCAACTTCGAGACCCCCTTTCGATTTCCTTTTTGATACAGGAATTACTAACAATGGCACTTCCCCCAGCTGAGAAGAAGGAGCCTATGGAGGGTAAGTTTTTCCTTCATGAGTCCAGTGACTAAGTGCTAAATGCTCCGTGCAGCGCAGATTAAGTCTGTGGACATGGTAAGGACATTCATGAGAGAAAGGAACGGTCAATTGATTCTAACCCAATTTTTAGACCGAGGATATGCAGCAGGAGGCTATTGCCCTTGGTATGAACCATTGAGAGAGCCCTGGATATACAAGGCTAACCTACCCCTCAGCCATTGAGGCCACGGAGAAGTTCAGAGTTGAAAAGGCATGCGCACTCCTCACACACTGAGTATGAATATGATACTAACTCTTTATAGGATATTGCCCAGTATATCAAGAAAGAAGTACGCCGATTCTACCCCGCTCCGATCGCAGTTCTAACCCCATACATCAGTTCGACTCCCGTAAGGGCGCTACCTGGCACTGCGTGGTCGGTCGTAACTTTGGAAGCTTTGTTACCCATGGTTTGTGGATACCAGATCCCTTGTGTTAATAACCAGATACTGATCTTATGTTCAACAGAGACCAAGCACTTCATCTACTTCTACCTCGGACACTGCGCAATCCTGCTTTTCAAGACTCAGTAAATGCGATTGGTATGTCCAGACTCGACGTGCTGGACTGATGGGGAGTGATATCCGGAGAAATGCGTTTTTCAAGCGACTCTTTTGTCTTCTAGTATTTGGTCTATGGGGCTGTTATCCTTTGGTGAACAGCCATTAGTGAATTAAGCCCATCTGCCCGAAATAAGTAAAAAAAGCAAAACTAAAAGCATCGCCTAGTTTATGTCCTCAGTGAAAACTTCATACACTGTACTGAAGGTACATGTATAATCGCCGATGGTTCGACGGATCCCTGCTGGAATCGATGATCACATGTGCATTTTATACAGGAGTGCCTGGCCAATCACGCGCCACTATCTCTGACATCACGTGTCACTTGCCAAGACCGCCAAGCCACAGCGCCACACCCCCAATGCCGCTGCCTTCGTCTTTGATCGACCTTCAATTCCTTAAATAGCTTTCAGTCCTCTGTTGGTTCTTGTCAGTAGCTGTGCGCCAACTTTTCCAAGTCCCGCAATCACAATGGCTTTCTGTATCACGTTTGGAACGCATGGTAAGTCGTCTTGTTTTGACCCACGATCCAGAAACCAGAGTGGACCCTGTTCCTGGAGTTATATCGAGTGATGGGTCTCCGCGCTGTCGACGCTGCGGAGATACCCAATCTATTGAACGAGATACTGACAATAAATACAGAATTCTCCTCTCGGCTTGAGGGCTATGAGAATGTTCGCGCATACTGTTACAACTGTAAGTTCTGACGTCAATGGTCTATTTGACCCTATTTACGGATGGTTTATTGATCCTCCGCTTTTAGGCCAACATTGGAATGGTCACTGCGTCACCAGATGGTATGTCTCTGTCCCAGAGTACCAGATTAGAGTAGTTTGAACTTGACTAATACTTCTCCAAGGCCATTTTTCACTGTCTGCTTCATTGTAAGTTCATGCTCGGCTGGACATCGTCTTGAGAAACCGCTTAAGATATCTAACTTTTACCTCGCTGCAGCCATTGATTCCCCTTGCGATGCACAAGTACAAGGTAAGCACACTTTCATTATTCACGGCTTGACCCCGATGTTAACGTACTATATAGGAGGTGCAATGCTACACATGCCGTTTCACCCAAGACCTACGGTAGGCTCTACTCAGAAATACTCAGTACTATCAGCTTGGTAGGATGTACTAATAGCGATTGTATCAGTGACCGACCTGACATCACGCCTGACACACGACCTCCGCCAGGCATGCAATATGGCATCCAACCGCCCCCTCAGGCCCAAGGAGGCTGGCAACAACAGCCCCCTCTGCAATCCCCCCCTCAAGCGCAGGGTGGACTTGGATACAAATGAGTTTCCAAGGATGTTAAAATTCCACTAGCATGAAGGCGCGGCTTGTTGAGGGGATATGAGGCAGAAGGAGGGTTTATCAGGAGACGCATGTTGTAGCTTAGTATCGCGGATTTACCCTTTGGCGTTGGGTCATTTTGTATTTTGCTTTTTTTTTTCTTGCTATCAATTCTGAACTATTCATTCGATCAGCATAGCATGTTTTATTCCTCACAATGAATATACATGGTTGGTATAGAATGTTAGCTTGCACCGCAGACTGTCTCTACCATGATCGGAAAACATAATAATCAAGTGAATGAATTTCAAATTCAGATAAACTAGCAGTAGGGGTATAAATAGACATAAACAAGATATTAAACCACGACCAAGACGCAAAGAAAAGGACCAGTAAAGCTAACACCATCAAGAACCTCAAACCTCCCTCTCCGAGGTCTGCTTATCCTTTTCCCCAAGCACCTCAGTCGGCGTCGCAACTCCAGAAGGCGTAGCCACATCATCAGCCCCAGCCTTCGTCCCCCGATAAACCTTAGGCTTCTTCCCCACAAGATCAAGCGACATCATCCGCACAACACGAACAATACTCGCGCGCCCTTCGTACAACGGGAACACGACAACACCAAACGTAGTAAAGAACAACCAAATAATTCCAACAACCACCCACCCCGTAAAGAACTTCTTGCTGAACACATACGACGACCCGTACATTGGGATCGGCCAGAGGATCAGGAATGAAAATGCCATGAAGATCGTCAGCGTACGCGCGTACAGTGCCGAGCGGTTGAGCTGGCGTGTTTCTTCTTCGCTCTCATCTTGTGTAGGGCCCATCTCTCCAGGAACTAGTTCGAGATCGACGTGAGCGGCGGCGGCGACTTCTGTGTCGTCGACTTTGCGGATTGCGCGCATGGATTCGTAGTCATAGTTTTGCGGGCCGAAGATGTAGGTGAAGAGTGGGACGAAGATTACCGGGCTGAGAAGGGCCGCGACATTGCCGGCTAGCATGGGGTAACTGGAGCGGTTTGTTAGATTTCGGTTTGCAGATTGATGTTGGGAGGGTATGCTTACTTGGCTCCGGTGGTGTCGACGGTGAGGATTCCGTATTGCTTCTTTGCGGTCACTAGCCAAGCAATGAGGGAGACTGCCAGACCGAGGGGCGGTGATACGGCTGCTGCGATGCGGTTCTGGCCCTTCCAGAGGAGGGTCATGGCGCCTGGGAAAACGGCGGAGGAGATGATGACGCCCATCAGCAGGTAAAGATATCCCATACCGATGCCGGCGTAGTAGAGACCCGTCGCGAAGCCCGCCATGATGATTGAGTAAACGATGCAGGACATGTGGGAAATCCAGACGAGTCTCTTGCCCTTGGCGCTTGGGTCGATGTAAGCCGCGTAGATATCGTAGGTGAAGATCGAAGAGACGGCGATCAGCTGCGCCGAGAACGCGGATGTCACAGCCATGAAGATCATCAGTGTTGTGGCGACGGCACCGCTATAGCCAAGCAGCTTGACAGCTGCGAAGGGCAGCACTAGTCCAGCGGTCACGTCGCCGGAGCTCAGGCGCTGCGTGCCCTCTAGTGCCAGGGCGGAGAGGCCCATTGTGCTTGCGCATAGCCAGGGAATTGCGAACCAGCAGATGCCGCCAATCACGTATCCTGGGAATGCATGGACGGGGCTGGCGGCGATAGCCTTGTTGTAGTAGCCGTTGTCTAAGAAGACTGTGCCGAAGTTTCCAACTAGGTTGATGATCCAGAAGATGCCACCCTCCTTAGAGCGCATAGTTAGATAACTGCCTTCCGCGTTGCCCTCAACGGGGTGACGCTGGGAGGCTGCAACTAGCGCATCATACACCTTTGATGGAGATCCTAACTCGGCGTTTGTGGCATAAGCGGAGAAGGCGAAGAGGAAGATAACGACGAGAATTACCACAGTGTGCAAATAGTCTGTGATAAAAGTAGCCTTAATACCACCGAAGAGAGTGTATAGCACGACGCCAATCGGGAGCAGGAAGCAGGCTGCCGCAGTGGGCACTCCAGTCAAGGATGTCATCACGGCTGCGCCACCAGTGAGCAGCATGGCAGTAACCAGGATGTTGGTCATCAAGCAAAAAACTATAAACACAACATGCACGACGGTTCCATAGCGAGCGCGGATAACTTCCAAGAAAGTGTGTGCGTTCGGCGCACGACGTTTCAGCTCGATAGCTAGTGTTGCGAATAGGAGAATCTGGACACAGGCGCCTATTGATACACAACATGTCAGATATGGAGCTTTCAAATCATACTGATGTAGCGTGGACTAACCTGATGCGTAGAAAAATGGACCAGAGACGCCGTACTGGTATGCGACTGCAGATGACTGGAGAAGAGTTGCAGCCCAAGTCCAACTACTGACAACAGCAGCGGCAACCAGTCCTGATTTGACAGACCGTCCTGCAGTTGAGAACATCTCAGACGTTTGGACTTCGTTCTGATAGCTGTACGGGAATATTTTTGTTAGTTTAAATGACTGATATCGACTAAGGCATAGAGACGCACCGTTTCAATGCCCAAGTAATAAAGATCATCAGCAGAGAAAAGGCAAAGCCTAGTCCCAGGATAATTCCATATCCAAAGCTCGGGGACAAAGGCGCTGTGAAAATAACCCCGTCGGACGACATGTCGTAGACGTGAGTAACCAGGGACTCAGGAGGGTTTATAGCCAGCAATAGAGGGATGGATATGAAAGATGCTGGCAATGTGCCTCAAATTGGGAATCAGCGACTAATTCTCCGATTGATATGGAAAGTATGCCTTATATAACTTTCCAATACTGACTTGCATGTGGGATACAAGTTCCCCAGACCGGGAAGATAACAACCTCATATAGGGCCGAACGCACAGCATCAGAAGCATGGTACGGACCCCCAGCTCCGAATTCGCACGACCTGGGGCATAGCAAGTCCCATGGACGATCTTTGATCTGAGCTTAGATAGGGATGCTGCACTTTGATTGCCAGATAAGGGCAACATGCTCTCGTAATGCCATGCCGCGCAAGGCAGGGATGTGGACCGTCTAGGTACGCCACTAGAATTAGAGAACCAACATCCCAAGGGACCTCGGGAGCCCTAGGAGATTTCAAAGAGTCACTCTGTGAAGAAGGGGAGGTTTCGGGGATATACGTGTTGTCGGTCATTGGTTGGTGCTGTTATCAGTTACCCTTTAGGGCACCGTGGTTGGATGGTTGTGATTGGCTGGAGAAGATGGAAGATAAGACTTTACGAGTCGGCAAACTCGCGGACACTGGACGTTTTGAAACTTCCCAGTGAGACTGACATTGCTGACGGATTTTCCGATGTGGGAACCTTGGGATATCGGAGCGTCCCGGTGGCTCCAGGGCTGATCAAGATATGCCCAGGTGCTTGGCAGTGAAGGTTACTCATTCTTATTATTTTATTTTCAGATCCACTATCTCCCCACGTCTACTTTATACTCTATTAAACATTCTATTACTTAGATTAATCGTCTCAATTCTAACCTTGGAAAGATTCTGGTACCAAAGCGTGCTTGAATTAAGTTCGTTATCATGTCCATCATATTCCCGACATCGGGAGGTTTGTAGCTGTCTAGACTGCCTCACCTGGGAGCCACGAGTTCATCAAATGCATATTTTAACTAATTGTTGAACCGGATAGATTGAATGATATACATGTCTGTCTCTTTTGGGTGTTACTGTTCTTTCTTTTTCATTTCCACGCCCTCGAGCACCTATTATATATATAGGGTGTTAGGCTATCCATGAGAAATACAGTTTATATTATAAGTGTAAGACAAAGAGCAAGCAAAGAACTATAGCAAAGAACTCTATATACACATACACTCTATAGTACAATTCACACTAGTTACATATTATCAGCGAAAAGAAGACTCCAACATCTATATGAAGAAAATGGGAACTCCACTAGATCGTAGCTTAATTCGAGATTGATCCACCGCATATGCATTACCGTGGGAAACGTATCAAGTCCCAAATAAGCTTAAATTGCCTAGGAAGTATAGACTTAGCTTTGGCGAGTAACCTGTCCGGGTTGCCTATCCCTATGCCATAGCCGAGAGCTCCTAGTTTCTTCATTTATTGACTCTTACAAACACTATAAATTTGATATCTCTCCTAGCAAGTATTCCTCTCGGCAACTATCTTCGCAGTGACTATATCACCACTAGAAGCTACAATTCGCAGCTTTGTTCTAGACGGGTTGACGCTATATTGCGGGAGGAGGAGGTATGATATATCATAGATAAGTAATGCAGAGGGCAGTTGCACAATGGCTAGTTTCGCGGGTTGCAAGACTCTATGTTCTAGTCGCCTCGGGCATTGAATGGAGAAGAGTGCCGGTTCGCCATTCCATATACTCCGAATCACCCGGGACTAAAGTATCCAGGTTGGGTCAAACAGGCCAGAAGCGTAATAGTCTACAAAGTCAACGGAAAAAGCAAACCCAATGCTAGAAATAGATCCAATCAAGTCTTTATATTGTACAGACAATCGTCCGGATAGAACAAACACCATGTTTCGGTCCAACCTGCCACAGCCACAGCACATTCCAGCGCATGATATCGCCAGGAAACGAGCCAATAGACAAAACACGGACAGGTCAAGACGGATACACGAACCGGTTAGTTCTATCTAGAATAACCTATACAGCAGATAGGTCGTTGAGTAATTCTCTTTTGCAGCGCAAACGAAAACACCACATACACATCAAAATGAAAACGGAAACGGAAACAGAATCACGCCAGTTGTTCCAGAAGGGCTGATTTGGTTCCAGCGCCACCAACGAGAAATGGCCCAAGGGTCATGGGGTATAGGAGTGGGAGTGGGTGAATGAGGCGGTAGGAGAGGAAGATTCGAGGTTTGGGAGCGCAGTCAACGCCCAGGATAAACGGATAATACGCAATAATCTGACGGGACATCAACTTCGCAATTGAAGCTGATCAGGTGCTTAAGCAGAGAACTTGCGGGTGATCTTGGCGATGACTAGAGAGAAGAAAGCAATTAGCAACCAATCCAATGATAACACCAGACATCCATCTCATCTCCAGTAATGAGTTCTTACCATGCAGACCAACAACCGAGAAAATGAATCCCAGACTCAGGACCAGGACAACAACGGGGTCGACGCGCAGACCGGGGCTCTCGTCGGTGTACAGCTTGAGCATGGTGCCGGACGAGCCACCGGCGCCGGCAGAGCGGGTGGAGCTGGGACGGGCATTGCGCAGGGTCTCCTTGTGGTCGGCGGTGGCACGGCGGCGCATGGCAGCGCGAGGACCGCCGGGGGTCGAGGGAGAGGAGGGACGGCCGACGGAGGTGCCGGTGGCTGCGGCGGCACCGGACTTTGAGTCAGGGCCGGACTCGGCGCCTGAGGTGAGGGGAGATGCTGGGCGGGGAGCAGCCTGGTGGCTCATTGTGTTAGTTGTGGAATTGAGGATTTGCTAGATGGTTCGCAATGGGTTGTTGCGTTGGTGGTGGATGGAGGCAAGCTGGCTTGATCGTCGGATGGGTTGATGGGTTTTGGTCTGGGGTAGATGGACTTACCATTGTGATTAATTGCGTATGGAAGAGTGTAAAGGGGAAAAAAAGGTATTAAAAGAAAGATGGAATGGCAGTTCAAGAAGAAAGGGAAGGAGGAGCTTGAGAGGGTCTGAAAGGAGGTTTGCGGAGTTGAGGCCACGATCGCGGTTTCTTGGGTAATACCGTATTTGACTTGTCAACCCCGGCAGTTGGGGGCGAGTTAGGTGATAATTACCGGTATTTACAGTACAGAAAGATCCACCAATCAGAACGACTCGGCGCATCGCTGCAATAGCACAACCCATCTACGAGACCTTAGCGAGTGAATACAACATACATATGTACCTAGGTAAATATCGTCAGTATGAGTGTATGTACAAATAGGCTATGATTTTATGTATACATGTATATGACAGTGAATAGCATTACCCATTTTTCGATACCACTCTCTTCATGAAGTACATGTAGGACACTTGAGATATGATGTGGAATCAATTCTATTAATATAGCAGCTACTAAAATACTATCCAGGCGTCTAGTCCATTGAATTAATAAGAAAGATTAGTTCACATTCGTCGGAAAAAAGCATTGATGGCTGTCGTAAGACATGGAGAACACCTCCGGGAATCAAATCATTCAGATAACGCCGTCGGTGCACTCGTGCAGGGGGTATGGGGTATGGGGTATGGATATGAACATGTATAGGGAACCAAGGAAAGTAGAATCACAGGAATTTTGGACAGCTCAGAAGCCAGGAAGAATGGGAGATGGTGGGCAGAGCACATTCGACGGAGATGAGGTATCATACGAAAGCCCAGAAGCAAGAAAGCAAAATGCACAAAGAGATCAGGCTAAATGTCAAGGTGTCCACACAGACACGAAGGTTCACAGTTAATAAAAGACACGACGCTCCAAAATTCAACGCCCCGGGAAATTACTTATAGAAACACCCTTTTTCCCCCACCGGGGTGATCAGTCGATCATCATCCGTGATGGTACTTGGGTCAGGTTTGAAGAGAGCTCGGTTGTCTTTTCTGCTTCCTTGTTCCTCTTCTTGTTGATATGGGGCTTCAAACCGCGGTTGAAGTTGTGGACGCACAGGCAGGCGTTGATGATAGTGATGACAATCAAGATGATAGTGATGACGGCGAAGAAGGTCATCGATGGTCGAGCGGGTAGGTATTTGAAGTATGTCAGCGGCGAGTACATTCGGAACAGCTTGAAGCAGAAATATGCCATCGCAGCGAATAAGAGAAGCTGGCAAAATCGTTAGAGCTAGAAGTCAAATTTGCTGGTATTGTGGACTTACGATGATGATTATCATGCCAACCATGGTTTCTCGTCGCACAAACCAGGCGCCACAGACCAGAATGATAATGGTCACGGGGATGGCAGCCACCGTAAGCGCGAATTCAGCATCCATGCTGGTTGAGGACACCAAGACGAGGAACTGGACAGTAAAGCCCAGGAAGAAGAAGAAATCGAATTTCAAGAGAGCGATATAGATCTGATACACGACCGGTTAGTCGTGTTGCTGATGGGGAGGTCGAGCGAAACACAAACCTGGTAGGTGAGATAGCGACGCTTCATTTGCAGATCAGCACTGATATGCTTGTAGATCGTCCACGCAAACTCATCGTATAGCTTATAAGCGACAAAAGTCATCAATAATGTCCCTAATGCCACGATGCATGGAATGATGATTAGGAACGGCTCGGACTGAGCCCAGACAACCGGACTGATCATATTCATCAGGGCCAAGGTGGAGACTGCCTCTTGAATTTGTTTCACTTGAACAGCGCCGTAGATCAGGAGGCCAACATTGCAGATACACAGTCCGATGATCTGAATTGTATTCTTCATGCGCAGAGCATCGTATACCAGCACCAGTTCGTAGAGGAAACCGAAACCGTAGAGGGCGAGGAAAGTAGGGATGGTTTTCGAAGCGGGACTGTTGTTTGGGAGTTCTTGCATTTGAAAATTTGCGAAGATGTAACTAGAAAAACGGCGATGTTAATGTTGATTTCCAAGATGTTCGCTTTGACGGAGTCCAATACCATTCAAGGCCGAGTGTTACGACTGTTTGGACGAGTGTGATGATCGCAAAGGACCACGTCCAATGTGTATTTGGGAGATACATCCTGGGGCTATGGGTCGCAGGAGTGACGTTAGAATATCCCTCTCGTGCGCGGAACCCTCCTGGCCCTCGTCGAAAGGCGGGATCGAAAGAACCCCCCCAAGAGAGAAGCGCGCGACCCGTGTGAAGGAATCTTGCCGAGAGGCTCCGTGGTGGAGCTCAGGTCGGCGGAATGGGTTGGGAAAGACACGGTGACGGTGTGACCACCTGATGGTGGCTTTCACTTTATAAAGACCGGTGGAAAATAGGCCCGTCACGGGGGGAAAGGGCAGATTGAAACACCCGGAGGCTCGTGTGCTTCTGGGGCTTGGCAGTTTGGTTGGCCCCAAGCCGGGATTCGTCAGGAGACGTGATTAGATGCAGGGAAGCCTCAACAGGGGCATCCGACCGTCAGGCAGACTGTTCGAACCAGTCGAGTCGAATTAAAGATTGACGATGATTCCTCTTTGTATTTCAATGTTCGTAGTTGTATTTTTATCCCGCGGTCTTCCGAATTGTCAAGCGGGGGTGGGAATCGAGGGAATGTGTTATGGCAGCGACCGTACGGAGTACAGTAAATGCAACCCTCGAGAAAAAGAAAAGAGAGGGAATAAGGAACGAGTGACAGAAAAGTTGAAGAAGGAAAAAAAGGCCAGAGTCGAGACGGGAAAGAAAGTAGGGGCACATCTGGGGTTCAGAGTTGTCCACATACCATGGGGCGGGTCACACATATTACGCAGTATGCAGGCTCCTACACGGAATATACATACTCCAGAACAGTAGAGGGCTAGAGGATTTACTGGATTACTGGACTAGATGCTTACTACAACGATTCTAGATGCACCGAAGAGTCCCTGGAAAACAGTTTCTCCAGCGACCCAAACGAAGCCGCACTATTTTCTGCATTTCAACGCCTTTTTCCTCCTGAATTGGTGGAGTGGACCCATCGACATCCGACAGGTACCAAACTTACTCGAGTCCAGACTCTCTCTTTCTTTCTTTTTTGTTCTTTTTGCTTTGCTTTTGTGTGTCTTGTATTATTTTGTATACTCTGGTTCGTCCAATTGACCCTTTTCGAAAAAGGTTGTTCTTGAACTGGTTCAACACCTTACCCCGTTTCATTTGGATTACTTAATCATATTAGTAGCCCCGTACCTACCTAGGTAGGTAAATCCAAGACCCTGAGCAACTTAACTTGTGACACCGGTCAATTAGTCCAAGCCACATTTGAATCCTATCCCCAGAAAAGTAATATGAAGGCAAGGCTGTGAAACACGTAAAATACGGAATGTGACCTTAACCAATGTGGCTGAGAGGTGGCTGAGAGGTGGCTAAGGCAGTTTAAAGGTTGTCCGAGCCGTGGCCCCTGACCATGTCATCCTTGGTTCATGGGTGTTCCAAGATTTACAGCTGTATTCCGTTCTTAGGTACCTTAGTACCTGTTAGATCTTATTTTCATATGGCTCCATTTAGTTCTCTTTATCACTTCATCTTCATTCTCAGCCTAAAACTGCCAACTGCAAGTGCTGTCGCATGTCAGGCCCGGATCGCCAAGGCACCGCATCCACCGATCAGCCTGAGTGTGCGAATGATAATTACCCTAAGGTCCACTTTGATCCTATTACAGCCAGCCAAAGATTCCACCCTCGTTCGAAATACTCATATGCAAAGTATTCTGTAAAGTCAGATAAACCATGCATTAATCGACGCCGACAGATCCCCCGCCCGAGCGAAACATCTCCGCCAACCGATGTTGATTTATCTCCAATACTTTCTCCAGAATTGCCCGACAACATCCATAATAGGGCCCTGGCAGAAAAAAGGCTAGTCAGTCCAATCACAAAGAACCTTTGGGAGTGAGACATCTGATCGGCCATCGCCGGATCCGATCAATAAAAAGGCCACCGGAGCAGGGTATCTCGGTAGAGACAAGTCCGACAATGAAACTGACGAATGCCCGGTCTTGATCTTCTACCTTTGAAACCTCCTATGCTAAGAGTTCCATGATATGATGGAGCATATCCAACTCACTAAACTGATCATGTCTTTCTGGAAGCAGCCCGTTTGTTATGTGTCTCAGGATCGCTAATAAGATCGTCACTACGTAGCTCTATCAGAACCGACGAACCAAATTTAGCAAGTCTACTACGGCCTAAAGAAAGACTAGCGCCAATGCCCTTGGCTCTCCAAAAAGACATATTGCTGATAACCAATGTACTGATGATAATCTATTTATGGTACATAAGTAGAAATGAATCCATGTGAGATCATAGCTTCTCCCTTAGCCCCACTACAGCTTATAATTGTAACCCAGCGCAACGTTGATTGATTACTATAATATCTTCACCCAAGCAGCTTTTAATGGTCAACTCAAGATACATTCAAACTATTTTGTGGCTATCTTGACTTCGGCTGCGGCGTGGACTTTGTGTCCGAGGGCTTGTTTGGTAACGTATATGACAAGCTGTGTAGTGGACGAATCTTTTGAATGGACTTACAGATATCCGACATCTAAATCGATTGGCACGGGCCTAATGCTTTTCATCTATTGCGTTTATTTTCCGATTATCCGGTATTTTGTCGAAACAGTCTTCATCTCCCTCCTGCCATATGTCTCAGAGATGAGTGCCACGCAAGGTCGGGACAGGGCTGACTAGAGAGTAAATTGACATCCATTAGGAACAACCTCTTTGTCGACAACCCTGTCATCTCCTCATATTTCCCCTTTTGGTTTAAAGTCTGAAATGTTATCGCAGCGCCTGTTCGCCCTTCCCCGCACTCCGATAGCGATGATATCGGCAAATCCTAGCCGTTTAAGCATAGACTATCAAATCTCCAAGTTTATGTCTATTATCTAATGGAATGGCAGATCCTTCAATCAGATCTATGGTATAAATAAGCATAGGATCGCATGTTCGCCATCCCTCAAGAGCAACATTTCATAACACAGAAGCCTCTAATACGACAACGATATGCTGTCTCTGTGGGCCGGAGCTATCTTCCTTTGCGGGTATATTGTCGTCCGCGGATTCCTCTCGCCCTTGTCTGCGATTCCCGGTCCGTGGTACACTCGATTTACAAGTCTATGGCTTAAGTACCAGGAGTTTACTGCAAATCGACGAGAATCAGTCCACCGCTTGCACAAGATCTATGGTTCCGTCGTCCGGCTGGGCCCGGATGAAGTATCGTTTACCAGCCTCGATGCGATTAAAGAGATCTATGCTTCGGGGGGTAGTGGGTATGACAAGACCGAGTACTATGATCTTTTCAGGCAGTTCAAGATCAAGTAAGTCTTTGCATCAAAGAGATATCCGGCAGCCACTGATACAGAACTTAGGACAATGTTCTCTACATTATTGAAAGATGAGGTACTTATTCCTAATGAAAAATAAAATACGCGTGTGCTAATAGCCACCAGCATAGCAAAAGAAAACGTATCTTTGCCGACAGATATGCCATGACCAATATCATGAAAGAAAAACCCATGGCTGCTATCCACGGACGGGCCATGGCGTTTATATCTAAATGTGCCGAGGCTGGCCAAGATAGTGTGGACGTTTATGTGAGTTGTCAAAATATCACAGCATCCAACATAAGAAATGCTAATCCTCTCAGTCTTTGCTCCACTGCTATGCTCTGGACTGCGTTACTCACTTCATGTTCAGCCCCGGCGGCCTCAGATCTCTCGACGTAGCCAAAGACTACGAAATCATGCACGAACTGACCTATCACCAAAGTCTCCAAAGTATGCACTGCCCGATTTCCGTGTTTTAGTGAGGGATACTAAAAGAGAAACAGAAAACCTTCTGGAGTACTACCTCCCTTCATTAGCACCCTATTTCCCCAAATTCCTCCACGCCCGCAGCGCCCCAAAAGCAAACCAATACGTGCTAGACATGGCGGGCCAAATCGAGCACGACGACCACTCCCTCATAGAAAAGCTCAAACGCAAAGCATCAAACCTGGAACTAATGCAAGCCGCCGCAGAATGCAAAGACCACATGGCAGCCGGCATCGACACAACAGGCGATGGTCTATGTTTCTTAATGTGGGAGCTCTCGCAGCCTCAGAACCTCTGCTTCCAGCACAAACTTTACAAAGAGCTTGCCGCTGCGCCGGCCAATACACCCTTGGATAGCTATGTGTATCTCGACGCTGTTATTAAAGAGGCGCTGCGGTGTGCGCCGCCTATTCCGATGTCGCTGCCTCGATATGTACCAGCTGGTGGAAGGGAGATCAATGGGTTCTTCGTTCCGGGATATACTATTGTTAGCTGTCAGCCTTACTCAGTGCATCGGATGGATGATAGTGTCTTCCCTGAGCCTGATCGTTTCAATCCTGATCGGTGGCTTGTTGAGGAGGGGGCTGCTGAGCGGAATAGGCTTTTCTTTTCCTTTGCTACGGGGGGAAGGGGGTGCACGGGGAAAAAGTGAGTTGTTCCAAGGTTCCTTAGTCTCTGGTTTACTAATGCTCGTTTTGCTGATACTGGTTAGTCTTGCACTTGTTGAGATGAAGATGTTGCTTCGGGAAGTGTATTCTCGTTATCGGACGACGGTGGCTTCGGATATGACTGCTTCCATGAAGCTTGATGATCAGATCATCTCTTCGAGGCCCAAGGGGCAGAGCTGTAAGTTGGTGTTTACGGCTATAGAGTGATATTGAATGACCAATTAGTTTGGCTGTATCCAAAAATTGCCATGAACCCTAATATTATCAAAAATCAAAAGCGATAATCCATCAGATTTTGGCAGTAATTCCTTTAATATGTACATACGTAGACATGAAGACATGCTCATTGGAAATTGCCGACGGTCATGGCCGTGCGTGAAGAGAATAAGGGAACTCAAGCCGGTGCGGGGTGTGAGGGGACGATAAGTAACTCTCCCATCCTTCTCTTCAACATTCCCAATTCAGCTCTTGTCACATATCTAGTTCAGCACGCATCAATCCTATTTTCTAAGGCACCAGCACAGACTACCAACTATTCTGTTACATATACACACCCTCTCATAGCAACCCAAACACCTCCGTCCTCCAAGATCCAATAATATGGCCACCAAACCCGACCAATCCACCTGTCGCTTTTCCAAGCGAATCTCATTCCGATGGCTCACAACGCCCGCTGAGGAAACAACCGACACAATTGTGATGTCCGTGAAGGACTGGTACGTTGATCTGCGGATAGAAACGACAACTGGCAAAATCGACTGGGCGATTGCTGGACAAAGGATTGTCGAGAGTCAGGAGCCTCGTAAGTTACCTCCAGCGCTACATATGTATATAGGATGCATTGCATTCAACGAGGCTAACACGAACGACCCATTAACCGACTCTATAGTGAAAGTGACATTCTCCCATGAACTTGACTCTCACAATGCCTTTGAGACCATTGATTGTGGCACTTTCGTTCCCCTGCCAAACGGGGATGCACTTGAGATGGGGTCTATGCCTCGTCATGATCTCCCCGGTGCACCTGACAAGGAGTATGAGGAGGTATGGCGGGAGTTGCCATTCAGAGAAGGTCCCGAGGGGCCGAAAAAGGGTCTTTCGTGGGTGCTGGAGTCGGATGATGGAGATGTCAGCAATGAAGAAGGCTCGGTAACGGTTACGAAGACTTTTATCGGTCGCATCTGGGGAACGTATTTGGCGCTGCGCCAGATGCAGATTCATACGCGACAGAAGACTCCATCTGGTGATCTGGTTGTTAAGAAGTTCGGCGCTGATGTTAGTGCCAGAAGGGAAGAGTGGGAATCGGGGTGGAAGGAGAAGTATTTGGTTGGCGAAGATGCAGGTGCTTTGCCTTCGATGGTGGCCGGGTTTGATGGGGAGGGTGTGGGATCTTGGAGAGTACCCGGGGAGAAGGTACAAGTTCAAGGAAAGACGTATATCGTTCGAGCTTTTGAGGAGATTGCGTAGGGCCGGGGTTCTCTTCAATCATAAGCATTTGCATATCCAAGCAAGATATATGATCGCCATTGGAATCGCTCTTAAGTGTCACACAACAGAGTCAATCTTCCTCCTAGGATTGGCTGTCTCAGCTATATGATAGCCATTATTGAGCCCAGGATGCTTCTTCTAATCTGGGTGACCCTCTCCAAAACATGTGTCAAGGCCCGTGAGCTCCTCTGCGGCAATAATTACATCCTATCAGCGTTCAAACCGTCGCTGAGCAGAACGCTCTGGGAGGCCCTAAACTGTGAGTGTACTAGACTTAGGCACGAATTGCCTCGAACAAGCATAGGCAACACAAAAGCAAGCCTTGAATCTAAGTAGATGCAAAAACAAACAGCAAATCCAAGCCATAGTAGCACAGCCAACCCAACTGACAACTGGCTGCCCTATACATTCCCAAACGGGCCAAGCGCCAAGATGACTCATCCCACGTGACAGCAATATAAAACCCGCAAACCCACCTCGACGCCAAATTTCCCTTCCTCAAGCGCCATCCCCACCAATGCTGCGTTTCTTTGCTACACACGGCGAGCCTCACAGCCCGTCCTCGCAGTTCTGGGTCCCGCCCAGAGCCGCGAAACCCCTTGCAAATGAGAAATTCGGAGGAATCTTCAAAACACAACCCGCGTCGTCGTTCGATTTCGCGCGTCGGCGCCGGTACTGCCCGTGAGGGCCTGGTGTGATCCTAGATCACTTCTTGTCCACACTTGCACTTGGCATCAGAAACATCGGGCGGAGGGGCTTGCCCCAATGCCCCTGGGAGAGTCGGTGCGAAGATTGTGTGTGATGACACTTTAGTGCAATACGCAGCATACCTTGCTCTGTCTTCTCTTCGGAGGGGCGGATGGTATCATTCGATTCCGATCATTCTGGTGGGGATGGCGCTTCACTTTTTTTCCTCAGGTCAGTTCTTGCTTCCCCCCCTGGTATTTTCTTTTTATGTTGGGGGCTCTGGAAAGAGTTTTTTTTGGCGACCTTGCTGATTAGTGGGGTTGTGGACCATCCTTGCGAGGTTCCTTAGGGTCTTTTGCCTGCGGGCTCGCTGGGTTTCGGTCGCTGGGTTTCGGTCGCTGGGGTTAGGTGTTGGGTTTGTGGGGGCTTTATTCGAAGTGGTGGACGCAATAAAATACTCATAAAATGCTCATGAAATATATCTTTTGCTAGCCGAACGGCCAGTGAACTACCCTAAGAATACTCTTTTACTCGTAGCTGCGTTAGGAATTGAAAGGAATATTTCAATTCTAGGTGAAGGATGCATGTTTGGAAAAATTTGCGAGGCCGAAACCTCGACCGCTGAATGTGTAAATTATCGTGAACATCTTGTTAAAAACCCCTGTTGCCAGGGACGTAGTGAAAGAACATTTTTCCTCCAAGTTCTCTCCATTATCATCGAGCTTCATTTTTAGCATCGCCCATATCCCCTCGAACCATCGCTTGTTCGTTTACTCTTCGTCACCGATCTGTGTTGAAACCCACGTTAGCTCGGTTTCCCATAATGTCGACCTTGGAATAATCAAGAACTTACCTTAGGAGCGAGGTAGAACCGCAAGTGTCCACTTCCCAGACCGTACTCAACAAGCAGCGGCACTTCCTGAGAGAGGTGCAGCACGACAGATGAGGACAGGTTAGAAGCCTTGCAGAAGTTGACGAGGTACTTGAGGGAGAAGGTCAGGGCGACAGGTTCGGAGAGGTTGATAACGACGTTCTGGTCGGGCTTGTCGACGTTGGTGTGCTGGCGGATGGTGACGGATCCGTTACCGATATCACCCTGGCAGGAGAACTTGACACCCTCCTTGCTGGCCTCAATAACGACTACGAAAGAGATTAGTACGACGGGACTTGGGTCTCTTTGTCGGGCAATCGCCTCGGTGGAAAAGTCACTTACCTGACTCGGACAGCGCGTTGAGATCTCTGCAGATGCGCTGGAACTCAGAAGAAGGCATCTCCACGGTGGCGGCGTACTCAGTCTCAGGGATCGCCAGGTGCTCCTGGTCAATATCCATGAGCTTGATGTCATACTCGCTCAGACGGTCTGTCTCTGCACTCTCGAACATCAGGTTGACGGCATCGGGTGAGTCCTCCGCCTTGAGGGTCAGGATGTCTTCATTCTGGGCGGCGCGGAGCACCTTGGTTAGGGAGAGCAGGTTGATGCCGAGGGCGATATTACGGTCGCAGCGGTAGGGAGAGAAACCCTCCGCGCGGAGCAGCATGGAAACTAGGGCAACGTGCGAGTTGTCCATGGCCTGGAGGGCGATTCCGGAGTCATTGCAATCGAAGTTGCAGTCCTGGACAAGATCCTTGATGGCGTCGACGACCTACACACAATAGTGTTAGTAAATTGTCCATTGTTGAATTAGCTGAGTGGCATAGGTCACATACGCGCTTCAGAAGGCTTGCCTGTTCCAATCGTGCTTCGAGCACTAGAGAGTGGGTTAATTTACCGGTTCTTCGCACACAACAATCTTTTCGATTTGGGGGTTGGCCGACTTACTCTTGATGGTTGTGTGTGTAGGTGTATGTTTAAATTGGGTTGTAAGGAGATAGGAGGGGAGAGCGTGTGTTTCCGAAGTGAAAAGGTGGTAGGGAGACGAGGATAGTGAACTGGGTATGTATTTGAGCGAAGGTGAAAGAGGCAGCAGGTCTAATATAAGGATCGCGTTTGGGGTGGGGAAGACGCGGTCGCGTTTGGCGATATGTCCCTTTCGGGTTTAAGTTAGATACCTCAGGCGCTAAGGCAACAAGGCCTCCTTCACATAGCCTCGTAACTAGGGGTTTGCCGACAAATTATCAACAATTACGAGTATGGGCCTTAGAAGGATAATTCATTTGCAGTAGAGCCAGCTGTAATGTACAAATTGGGAAAAGAAATCAACATTTGTCCTCACACTCAACGGAGATGAATGCCGAAAGAGTCATCATCGAAGACCACTTAAGAGAGACGAACAGATAATAATAGCACAAAAGAAATAAGTAATGAGCAAAGTAGCAAGAACCAAAAAGCAAGAAGCAATAAACCTCGAATAAAACGCCGCTGTCGCCGAGCCCCGTCTATATGTACATGTCGTGGGTATCAATTTGTGACTTATAGCTGCTAGCGCTGGTGGAAGTCGAACCTGTGCCGGATGGCGCGGACGAAAATGGAGGGATTCTGTGGGATGCGTCAAGCACGAGACAGAGAGCCCAGACTGGTCTTAGATGCTGGTAACTCGTTTCGCAGAGTTGTTTCCTGGTCGCTGCTTGATGACCATTTCCAGTTCCTTGAGCATGTTAGTGCTGGCATCTGCCTTTTCCCTGGCAATCGCCTGTCTTGCACGGTCTTCCCGTACACGTGCAAGACGCTCGTCTCTTGTCAAAGACATCCTCTTGTTTCTCGAGGCCGGGAGTACAACAGCTTCGAAAATTTCCTCGTCATCATAGGTCTGGGTCAGATCCGGCCGGCCCTCGCCAGTTAAGGCTTTCAGCGCATCAGTTGGACTGCCCTCGACTGCCGTAGATCCTCCCAGGCTGGGGGTGGGGGACATGGGTAACAAGAAAGTGCTTGGTGGTCGCGATCGATCCCCGACACTAAGGCGATCGTGTTGGTTTGCCAATGCGGCTTTACCAGCTTCCCACTCTTGGAGAAGAGCTCTAAGATCACTGCCGACCGAGTCATATTGTGCAAGGAGGGTGGCTTCGAACTCATCAGGGTCTGCGCGTTCTAGATTGGCGTGTGACTCCTCGCTGGCAATGTGCATTTTAGCATGCAAGGCACGCACCCCTTGTGACAAAGAGCTGAGCCGTCTAAACTGAGCACGCAGGTGGTCCTTGCTTGGTGAGGCGGAAGGTAATGGGGATGGAGGAATGGTATCACCTGCGAATGTTAGGGAAAGTCCTTGTGCCATGAAATAGGGATTAGCACTCACGGTCCTCTTCATTTAAAATTGTTGTCATTTTCAGCATGCTATTGCCGGTCACCGCAGCGAGCTCGCGCATTTCCTCGACAGCAGAACTCCACCGAGCAATATCGGAGCCACCGCCATCGGCGCTGAGAGCTAGCAAGCAGCACAGCACGCTTTTTCTCACACTGTACAGCTTTCCAAAGAGATCCCTCAGAGCACGCAATGAGTACTGGTCTTCGTTGGCTCGCTGCGACAGGGACGCCTCTACCGCTTCGAGTTCTTCCAGTCCAATGTCATAAATATCGTAATATTTCGCCAGGTCGCCTTCATCGGTAAGTGGGCGTAATGTGTTCTGGGATTGAATATACCGCTCGAGCATGGAGTAAAAGCATTCAGAGACCGCTCGGCGCAATCTCAAGCATCGTCGCGTTTGTACTTGATCCTCCAGCCGACTGATAGGTGGAAGAGGAGTGCTTCTGCGATAGTTCGTTAGTCTCATTATTATTCTGAACTGAAAACGCCGTGTTCTTACATCCGATAACCTCTTGAGACAAGTTCAACCTCCTGAATGAAGACCACGGAAGCTGACGCAGCAGAGTCAAATCCCTGGGCGTTTCCAATGAAAGCGCCAGCTGCCTCAACAGCCTGGTGCCGGAGATATTTCAACCATTGCCGTTTCGCGAAAGCATAGAACAATACACCGACAGCGGGCACGAGTATCAGGAGCACTCCAACTTTCTTGAGACTGAGTCCTGACCCCGTCCTTGAACGGCTCCAATGTAATAACCAAGCGATAGAAAAGGATGTAGCGGCTGTTACAATGGCGCCTTGAATTCCAAAGGTTGTAGATAGGGACGGGAGAGCTGAGGGTTGTTTTGCAGATAGGACATCTGCAGCGGATGTGTAGGAAGGAGCGCTGTGTTCATTCAACAGTTGCGATGCGACAATAACGTAGCCAAATTGTTCCAAAAATCGTTCATTGTCGCTTCGTGCTAATCTGGCATTCAGGGCGGACTAACGAGAAGGAGCGTTAGTATGATCCCATGCTATCGTAGACGAGGGGTCGTACCGAGCAAGTGTCATATAGTTTCCCGATTAGTTCCCCCTGCGGTGTGCCTCGTAGATTGAGAGGCTTCGGTAGCTTGTTTCGAACGCGATTCTGAAACTTGGAAGCCCCTCGAGGGGCAAAGTTGGAGGAGCGGGTATGATCATCGTCGCTTCGGTTCTCCTCAACGGGCCAACTCTCTTCGTTTCCACCCTCCCCTGGCACGGATGTCAGTGGATTTGAATTCCTCGGATATCTCGGACATAGCAAACCTTCCAAATAGTCGGCCAAAGGCGAGTTCTCATACACGATTGATTCCATGTTGCGGGATCACGCCACGGTGACAGGAGAGCGGAGAAGGTGGGCGAAGTGGTGACGCAAAACAGGTGATAAGACAGGCGCTTACAGATCCATGTCGCAGAAGGACAGGTGCCTGGCAGAGAGAAAGGTACCGATAAAGAATGTAAATGTTAAATGTTGCAAATGCCTGGGGCCACGTTGAGGCACGTCCGGGGAAAGGAGGTCTCCCAGTCACGAGAGGCTAATTTAGACTTGACCCACTTACCTGTTCCTGGCGATGATTTTACAAGCTACGGAGTAAGGGTTCTATATTTAATTTAAAGGAGATTAGATGATACATAAAACTACGTACATATATATATGTACATGTTTAGGCTCCAGCCAATCTGATCAATGGGGATCGACAAGGTTTACAATGTACATCTGTACATCTGTACATCTTGTTGAGCTGGCCATAAGCTGCATGAGCCCTCACCGGTTTACCTAGGTATGGATGCGCATAATGCTGAGTCATCTAGTATAATCCCGAGGTCAGCCTGGCATCGATGGCATCCACATATATCCATTTGGGGGAAGATCACCATGCTTCTAGAATGACGATCATGCTTCTGTTTTATTCTTTTCTTTTCCTAAGAATGATTGACTACTTCCTTCGTGACAGGCAAACAGACAGCCATCTATAATCCATCTGAAATACAACGTGGAGCTATCATGCTTAGACCTTAAATCCCGCTGTACTCCATGCATGATGTACATCTGCATGTCATTTTATTCTTGTTATCAAGGACCCTATCGTCGATCAAATTTGGAATTCTTCCGACTTGGCCGGGATGATGTTTCGCAGGATATCAGCTGCCTTGTTAGTCATGCCCCGAGTTGCCTGGAGGTGACAGACTTGACTCCTATGAGAGATTACCAGGTGCAAATTTCCAGCAAGTAAGGGGTTGAAGACTTTATCTTTCGCTAGCTGCTCTGTTGAAAAGTTATGTACTCCGTACGTGCCATACACCTCATCTCAACATCCTAAAAGATGATCAGACCGCCCAGATTAGGGGGTGAGTAGGGGAAGGGGGTATCAGCATAACAACCAGGGTTAAGAATTATATGTTCTCTTCAGCAGATTCAAAATTCCGTGACTACTGTTTTCTGGATGTCTTATTCCCTTAAAGGTGATATTAAGTCCCTACCTTCCGTGCCCTTCGGCGTTAGTCTACCTGGAATTAGCTAACGCCCGAGGGCATCCTATCATTTTTGCTCTCTTGACCTTTCGAAGGTCTGCTGGTTCTCGGTCGTGATCGTTATTTTTTTTACGTGTTTTTCTTCCGCCACGACTTCTCTCTTCCCCTGTCTGCCTCCCTTCTCTATGAATATTGAAACTGTCTAATGTATTAGAAGGAAAAGAGATAAATCCCAAATGGGACGCAGAAATAGGACACGGGAATTTTCCCTATATTTGTAACGTCTCAGATGAATATGATGGCCTGGTATATCAGGCAGCCATGCATGTGCCTGCATAACTATGCTCACCAAAGCCCCCAAGGGCCCCCACCTTTCAATTCCAACACTGCTTACTCGAGTCGCAAAGCCTGCCGGGGTATCTCGAGTCAATCACCAAAAAAAAAATGTCCCCTCCGAAAGTGTGGATGCAGCCAGGCTGGCAGGAATATCTATCGGCACGAAACGCTGGACTGCCATATCTCCCAGCTGTCGCAGAACTCAGCACAGAGGTGGTGCGCATACTCGGCGGAAACCCAGGAGACATGCAACTACAAGGAACCAATACATACCTAGTTGGAAGTGGCCAGAAACGGATTTTGATAGATACAGGACAAGTGAGTGATTCTGGCCATCCCAATTTAGTACCTTAGAGACTAAACAAGACAATCATGTCAACAGGGGTGTCCAATCTGGCTCACCACTCTGGTCAACTATCTTGACCAACACCAGTTGAGCATCTCCCAGGTACTGCTGACCCACTGGCATACCGATCATACCGGTGGTCTCCCGGCGCTACTAGCGCAGTATCCACAGCTGGCCACGGCGGTCTACAAGGCCCATCCGGACCAGAACCAACATTCGATTCGCAATGGGCAGACTTTTACTGCTGAAGGAACTACGCTACGAGCGTTGTTCACGCCCGGACATAGTCAAGACCACATGTGCTTTGTCTTGGAGGAAAGCGGCGCCATGTTCACAGGTGATAATGTGCTTGGACATGGAAGCAGTGTTGTTGTGGAAGACCTAGGACGATACATGAAAAGTTTGCAAGTCATGACCCAAAGTGCGCGCAATGAAGAGATAACAGTTGGATACCCTGGGCATGGTGCCGTGATTGACGACCTACCAGCCAAACTCGTAGTCTGGAGCAGACACTGGGAACTACGAGAAAAGAAAGTCTTATCGGCTTTTATTGGGGGTAAAAACAAGACAAGGACATCCTTGACGACGCGGGAGATTATCATATGCCTCTACGGGCTCGAGATGGAGGCGATGGCTGGACCGTTTATAGCGCAGGTTCTGTCGAAACTAGCCGATGAGGGCAAGGTTGGATTGGCTGCCGCAGGGCAAGAGAAGAAGTGGTTTCTGCTGTAGACTAACCTTGTCAATTGACCAATTGGATTAGATTAGACTAATGCTATGACCGAAATTCCGACATGTTATGGCTATTAGTAGGTATGGATCAACTCCCCAAGTGACTGAGCTGAGCCATACTCGATGCCCAGGTGTATAGTGTCATGAATACCGCCTCCCTTTTAAAAACAACTGCCGCCTTTCAGGTAAGCGAGATACCTACGGTCGTAGGTGGCAACCGTCAGGAAAATCTCGTGATTATCCTGTGAGACAATGAGACGTCTGTTAAGGCCGGTTAGTATATAGCTTCTAATAGCGCCGTCTTATCACTCACCGACGAGGCTCGCACTTTCGGCCATGCTTTTCGTCGTGCATGATCCATGCGATCATCTCATCTGTCTCTTGCCAGAGAAGTTCCTGGCGGGTCCCGGATATTTGGCTTGACCTCAACTATAGCGAAGACTTCGCCATTTGCTTCCAAATAGCCATCTGTATGCGCAATCATCTTGTTACTGCCAAAAACTGCAGTAGAAAATGGCGAGCCGTGTGCTGTCCATTGGCATTTTAACTCAGGTTGGTAAACCAAGACAGCCCCTAGGAACAGCAGGAGAGCGTCGTTCACAAGTTGCTCGTCTTTGGCTGGCCCGGGCGTAATTTCAGAATTGTAAGCGACCGACACCTCGAAGAACTATCCACCATTTCGGCGCCAGATCCCGAGGCCGTGCTGTACTGGTCAGGTGGAGAAGTGTTGCGCTTTTTGCGTGTTTCCGGGCGCGATGTTTGCATTTCAACAGAATCAGATTCGAGCCTTTCGAGCCATTCTGCGGACTCTGACGGAATCTGTTTCTGGGACTCTCTCACGAGGAGAAAAGCACCTATGTCCCGATCTACGGCATCTGTGCCGTGGTTTTGAGCCTGCCTGAGATAGGCTTGGAGCTCGGGAAAGTCGTGATAAGCTTCTTCGGCCTTCAGTGCTGCTTGAGTATCAAAGTCAGGCTTGAAAGCTTTCTAGCCTTCTATTTCTGGCCACAGAGCTCTCATGGCAGCGAAGTCCAAAGGGGTCAACTTCGAAGCCGGGTTGACCTTGGATAGGGTGTGTAGAATGGGATTTTGGCTTCTCAACTTGCGTGCGACTCTTTCCCACTCGCTAGCTGTCTTGGGCACGTTGGGTTTAGGAGGATTCAGAGGATTGGAGACCTCGAGGGACTTGGAGGACGCCGACATGATGATTATGAATTGTTGGATCGAATCCTTTTTATATGGATGCATTAGTGATAAGCAGACTGAGCCTTTTGCTTGCTAGTTTGCTAGTTTCTTTGCTAGTTTTTTTGCTAGCTCAGGCCTTCTCAAGAATAGCATTGCAAAGTGCTAGATCCTGCCTTCAAACTGTTGGGCTCTACAGTGTAGGAACCAAAGAGGCAGAGAGGAGAGAGTTGTATTGGGGAGAGAGCAAGCTCCTAACAACTACCTAGGTAACTAGTTACTGACAAACGAGGGTCGATGCTTTAGGGCCCAGGCATCCACACATAACAAGAACTCCTTTAAGACCGCTGTCACTCACTTTATTCTCACTTAGGATAGCACTAACAGTGCTATATCCTATCATCCACTTCAAGAATAGCATCTCCCCATGACGGAGCGCTATATCTCTCACTTTGACTTTACTTTGGCACCATTTACTATGAGCAAAAATGGCTGGTTTATCATCCAACCTACTGCTGCAGCTGTACTACGTAGTCCACGAACCCGGACCTGAATCTAACCGAAACTATCATATAAGGCAAGACGTTGCTGCTGCAAACCCGGTCGTTGATCTTCCCCAAAATAACCCACCGCTTAAAGAGAGAACCGACCTCGATATGTGGATTAATCAAGTTGAAAAGATCCTCTGTAGCTATAAACTTTATAACCTTATTACCAAAGAGATTCCTTAGCTACCTAGGTAGTGGTGGGCAATCCTAATAGAGAGAAATAGAGGACCCTCTTATTATATGTGAGAACCTCGCTCTCTAGTAGTATATATCATGTTCTTATATAGGGGATCAATAGCCGAGAAAAAAAACACCACGAATATCGCCGACGAGCTCCTTAATAACATATAGAGGTATGAATCAATTTCATTTTGGAACATCCTGATGTAGGTAGTCAGGTTGCTAGCTACGATCCAACAGAGCAACAAAACATCACCTTCGGATAGACAATGTGTAGGTACCACCGACTGGCTCAGACAAACGATACCGAACGAACAATTCCAGTGGAGCTTTTTCGTCTCCGAAGTTCCATAGTTGCGAGCACTGCAAGGTCATCTTCTTTCCATCATACAAAGCCTGAATGATTCTCCCCTGTTGAGCACCCATGTAAGAGAAGACCAAAACCTATATAGGGTTTAGATACCATCACACGATAACACGACTGGAGATGAATGCGGCATCTATGGAATGGTTTATGACGTGCTCGAAGGAGCATCGTGCACACGATAGCTCTCAGCTCATGTGTAGTGATTCCTCGACATGTATCAGTAGGACGAATGTGAGCAAGACTTGACATAAGCGAGTGAGGCTTGAGCGGGCGATCGGTGTATCGGTAAGGACTGACCACTCCCCATGTCCTTGGTGCTGAATAGCCCTCCGAAGGCCAAGGATCACCTGCTTTGTAGTCCGGCCTATAAGTTGTTAGTTCCAAATATCAGTGTAAATACAATGATTTGTAGTCCACTTGCCCCCAATATTCTTGGTTCCTAAGTTGTTCAAGCGTGAAGTAATCGGATGGTCCTTGCCTTGGCACCTGCAGGTGACAATCGATAACCCTCTCTATTTCCCGGGCTTGGTCGTACTCAAAGTTGTCCATCTCATACTCATCACGGTCCTCCTCCGTGAGATTCTCAAGTATTGGAGCGGTGTGTGGGGGATATTTCGTCGGGGAATCTGCGATGTATTCCTGTATGGTGCGGGCAGGTGGTATCTTCATAACAGTCTCAGGATAATCCTCTTCCACATCAGGACGGATAGGATATTTTTCAAGGAGTTTATCTGGGTGTGGTCGAAAGAAGCACGGGTTAAATTTGAGAGTTTCTTCGTCCGGGTCGAAGGGCACTTCAAATGTTTGGATTCCAAGTCCCTGAAGGTCTTCAGGGGAAGGGAAATCAGGTTCAAGGTCTTCAAGTCTTTGGAAGAGGGAGCTGAGAAAGGCATGAGGTTGAGCTTGTGTGATTTAGTCATTTTGAAGGGAGGTAAGTGAGGTGGTTGAGGGGGAAATGAAAAGAATGGATTAGAAGAACAGGCGGTGGTGTAGGTAACGCGCTCATTGTTATGTCACTAAGTCACTACCTAGGTAGGTATATATCAACGGGTGCCTTCCAAAGTTAGTACATATGTCTACATACGGTACTCTTCCAACTTTCAAAGCTTGTGCAACTACTCTTCAATATCAACTATCAACCTCACATTACACTACATATATGCACCTCTCCAGGATTTGACATATATACAATCCAATATGGTGTGAACGGCAGTGTGGGATAATTGAGATATGGTGTGGTCGGGAAACGAAAACTCGTTAATGTTTCCACATCATATGTCCACATAGTAGTATTCCGCTAGCGTTGACATATACTAATTTCAGAGAGGGCCTCACTGAATGTGTCCTCTTCGAATACGATAGGCTTGATTACTCCTACTCACCTTATGTTATAGAATAAGAAAATGTCATGAAGAGAAGGGTGCAACAGGACCTACAGATTGGAATACCCTAGAAGTGGATGCTAAAGAGCCCACATTGAGGAACGGAGATCCACATCTATCCAAGCCAATGAGTAGCATCATTCGTGATTTGCTGCAACCTCTCTCGCAGGAAAGTAGCCATTCCTGGGAGGATATCCGTTGGCAGCTCCGATCCATGTCCTAGATCCTTCCTGTTTAGAACCCCGTTGCTTTCGGCATAGCGCTCAGTAAGCTGTACAATGAGCCTGGCCAGCTCCGAAAGCTCCGTAAAAGCCCGCATAACCATAGCCTCATGTTCAGGGGATCTATGAGACCCGACACTGGGACTCTTGCATGGCGTCTGTTGGCTGGGCAGCCCAGTGGGAGGCTGGTCTTTCGCAAAGTTTGAAATTGTGATGGCATGCATGTCGATGATAGACATGCAAGTTGCCGAAACGAGCATCCCCACCTCCGCTCGCTCAGAGCAAGGGCAGGTCAAAATTGTAGTGAGGCGATGGAAGGCTGCTGTAATGGTTTGTGCGGTTGTCTTGAGAAGGCTTGCGTCTACGGGGGGATGCTCGTCTCAATTGCTCTGCTGGCACTTCTAGTTCGGAGAATATGTCTAGAGCAACTAGCATGCAATCCGGATCCAAGCTGTCGTGGTCTTTTGCAATATTGGGGTCTGGTTGTGCCGTTTTGTTATTGCACGGAGTGGAATCTGAGTTTGAGATATTGGATGTCACACCGACGGGTATGGAGACACCATTGAAGCGGGAGTACAGGGTCGCGCTCTCGTCTACGAACTGGGTCGTGGTTATATCTCTTGCAGAGGGCCGATTCGACTCTTCACTGTCTCTATCCTCTGGGAGCTGTTTTCTTGACCGGTAGGGGCGACCAGCCCGTCTTGCTGGGCTGTAAAAGCATGTGTATCCAAGCTTATCGCAGCGGGTACAGAAGGGTTTCTCTTTAGTACAACGTACTTTTGAGGCGGAGCATTTGTCGCAGGAATCTTTGAGTTTGGGGGTCTGTAACGAAGAGCCAGTACCCGGAAGAGTGGTTTTGGACGATCGCGAACTCTGGGTGCGATTGCGATTCATGGCGTTTGCCCCTGCTTGTCATGAAAAGGTTGCACATAGATAGAGGCTGATATAAATAATTCCATAGTTAGCTTTTTTTTGTGTAATCTTTACATAGCTTTTGTATTCAACTTCCCTCACCTAGATGCGTTGGTCTTGGTTCCGCCTGCAACCCGCTTGCGCCCCTCCTTGCCAAGAGATAAGAAGTATGCAAGAGAAGCTGTGGAGCAATCGGCCACTTCGAGCATTATCCAGGCAAATCTCCCGGATATGACTTCGTTTTCAGAAACGTGGGATGTTTTCCAAGGTTAAAGACCGAGAGAAACTGACGCCGCGATGTAACCTCGTGTTCCCCGAAATCCTTCGACGCGAGAGTAAGATAGAATAAGCACTAGCCCAAATCGGGTTAGGCCCCACCCGGGCCGAGCATCAAAGCCAAGGTTGAGGCGTCAGGGGAAAATGGGAAAAAGTATCACCGTGCGACAATGGAAGCCTCAATCCCTGACAATCCAAGCCTCGAGGACTCGATGTCTCTTGCGAACAACGACTTTCAATCCATATTCGCCCAATGTACTGCCCATGATGATCTCCTTCATTCATCTGTGGAGTCCGGTGGTGGTCTGTTCGCAGATGCATCAATAGACGACCTAGATCTCGATCTGAATGTCGATCTTGACCCCGATACGTATTTTGATACATTTGCAGGAACTCAATGTATGTCTTTTGGAGCTCTTCCTGACCTTCGCACTGGTTCTATACATCGTGTGGACTCCAATAGATTTGACGATCATGATGAACCGACACTGGATTGCTCCACGCTTCCCGATCCCTCCACACCACTATTCGCTGTTCCGGATTCAATCCTCACTTCACCACCACCATCGACTGTGGCAGTTTCTTGCCTCGCACAACATCGCACTCCTTGCATAATAACTGCGACACAATCCCTTCGCTCGCTCCACATCCCCCAGACCAGTTGTGTCTCCCGCCGAAACGGCGGCAGCTATGATAGCAATGGACCTGGGCCGCCACGCATGTCTGGCTCTGTCCTTAAAGCAAATAAAGAGGCAGGCATGTCAGTCTGCCGCATGCTGCAGTGCGCCTGCGCACTCCGCCCACAGAACCAGCTGATCCTAGCAATTATTTGTTCCCGATTAATCGCGTGGTACCGCGCGATGATCCACGCGTGCTTCATATATGGCCACAGCAGTTCCTCTGGGCACAGCGTAAATAGCGCGCCCAACCAGGGCCCTGCATCGTTGGAGAAGGTGGTTCATCAGCCTGTCACGATCGGAGACCACTCGGTTGATGACCAGGTGATGGGCTTGAGTATTCAGGCACAAGTGACACTACGCGAGTTACAACATATGCAGCGACTGATTGAGACCCTTTCAGCGCGCATGCGGGAAACAACTAACTCATACCCGAAAGTGATGCAGGGCTTTGGAGCTGAAGCTAGGTTCCCATCAGCCGGGCTCCCGGGCATCACGCGTGACCGGCTAGTGACGCACCTGTTGAAGGAAGTCCATAAAACCAAGGCTGATCTGATGACAGCTTTGGTAACACCATGATCCAAATCCGCCTCGGTGGAGTGACAAGTACATATATTGAACTAGAGTCATATCCGACTTTGACCGATCTGCATCTGTAAGAACGTACAGCAAGCACTGAACGGGAAGAAGACTTGAGAATGTACTCTCGCATGAAGGGTGGGACTGCTTGTTTGCACTGGAGAGAACATTCTATCTAGATCCGATCTGGTCCTCCTATTCCTATTTCATCCGATACTTTGATACTGTCACGTGTTGACCCCCACGTGTTGCCCTGGACAACCCGTCCACAGGTCAACATGGGTCTCGTAGCAATCGAGTGTTCCAGACACGCGATTCTCGACCTCTATTGATTTGATACGTCATAGTCCCGTTGCCCGAGCTTGTTGATAACATCAAGCCTCACCCCGCGTCTCCCCGCGTTGGATTCCATCCCTTGATTGACCTCACCGCTTCTCAACAATCCCGACACATTCCCTCGCTTTCAAAATAATTGAGCCAGCTTTCATCTCGGTATGAAATCTCACGTCTTATTAGGAAGCCTCGACATCATGTCAGGTCTTCTCGACGAAGGTCCGTCACCCCGCTCGTCAAGGCAGGTGTTTTCAAGACCATGTGATACAATATACATTCCGTCTGATGACTTTACTCCCATCAGCTTCATGCGTCTTTACAGTTCACCCAAGCGGCAAATTAAAGACACTGTTCCACATATCTCAGGTGATGCTGAGATCAACAGCTTCAAGTCGCAACGTGCTAGACACCAGGTACAAAAGCCGTTGGCTGGATCTACTCGCAAAGCTCCGCTTCAGCAAAATTTTGAGGTTGTCCAGGCAAGGGCGACAACGGTCGATGTCCCTGGAACAGGTGGCGGCAAGGAAAACGTTCCTCCTGGATTTTCCGTCATCACCAACAAAAAAAGCAAATCAGAAGATCATTCACCGGTGTCGAAAATGGCCCGTCCAGTCGTGCAAAACGCTAGTCTCAGAGCACGCATGACAACCAAGTCAAAAGAAGCCCAAATAGAGCCACTGAAGCGAGTGGCTCTAGGTGAAACTCGAGGAAATGTCATCAGAGCGCCCAAAAAGATAGAACCTTCACCACCTGCTGGGAATCCTTTGGCCTCTGCCTTAAAGCGTGCCTTCTCCGCCATCGTTATTCAACGGGCATGGCGGTCATTTACAGAACGACGAAATAAGCACGCGTGTGGTATCGCCACCGCCAGGGTGGAGTTGGCATGTGACGTGATTACTCGATGGTGGCGTGGTGTCAAAGCCTGCAAGCTGCGAGAGCAGAAACAGAAGGCGAAGCTGGCAGAGAGCACTGAACAGACGACCCGCCGCAAACCTGCTTCTCAGCGACGTTCTGTTCGCCAGGGCCACCAGAGTTCTGGCCGCCGAGGCATTCGGCGCCTCTAAAAGGGCCTTTCTTTTTCCTTTCTGTTTCTCTTTCTTTCTCACATTTCTTTCACATTCCTCTCATTTTCACTTCTTTCTTATGTCCTTTTCTTATTTATGAAATGATACCCCTACCGCGTTTTGACAGGCAGGGCTTTTTGTCCCCGGTTTTGTTTATGATAATCGAACTACTTTTGTCGTGTTTCTTCCAGCTCACCAGATGGTCACCTCCTCCGAACGGGACAAAGCTGTCAGACGAGAACGTCTATATGGCAACAAAATTGCTCGGGTTTCTGCTAGTCTAGCTTGAGTTTCTTCTAATTCAAACCCGAGATACTCGCTACGAGGTTTACGGCAACTTTGCTATTCCGGGATCTAGCTCAAACATCCCAGCTCCGTAACCGGCCCTAACCAAACCACCTACGATCATTCCGTCGTCAGTGATGTGCGCCAAGACGGTTGAGTCGGGCCTGACAATAGCAGCGGATCAACACAGACAGTCATGCAATATTGCTGCTGAGCTACAGGCCGAGAAGGAAACACAAACAGATTGACGGCGAGACGCAATCACGATAGAATCTCTAGCGAAGATGGACCCTGCCCTGACCAATTTGAGGACCACCTACAAGCACTAGAGCAATAGAAGGCCTGGATCGTAAGCTTAATCCGGGAACTAACGGCACCTCATTGGCGAGGCACCTCGCGCATCATCCCAACTCGAAGCCGTGGAAACCTGGAAGATAACTCTATTGCAACGCTCCCAGTCATCCAGGCGACGCCACACGTTCTAGGTGACGTCCGTTTTACATCGGGTCTCTTGGTCCATGACTAACGCATTAATGATTAGGCTTTCGTCGAGCTCACTCCGGAGGCTGAGCAGTGCTATTTTAGGACGAATCGAATGTCCGAAATCCCGAGGAACCAAAACACCCCGGAGTGGTCCCTCCGGCTTGAGTTGCAGCGCTCACCCGTCTCGACGCCTTTGGCTCGTTACAGGAAGGCACCTACTGTGCCAAGCAAGCCAGCAGCTCCGACGTAACAGGTGGAGTGTGCAACGGTGCAGGCGGAAACAGAACGATACGTCGAGTGTGTGCAGCAGAGGGACGGCTATCTCAGGGCCAGCAAGAGGTTGCAGGACAAGTATAGCGAACTGCACGGAGTTCCTGTACAACGAGCTAGATTTTAATGCGGCTGATCTTGCGAGGGAGAAAAAGGAGCTTGAGAAGGAAATCAAGCACCTACAGGAAGCAGTTGCCAACCTCTGATAAAGGAGGGTCGTTACACCAGGTCGAAAGAATGGAGGACAACAACCGAGTTCTGCCGGATCACAATGAAGAGCTCCTTTGCGAGTCTGTGGTATCGGGCATCGAACTCCAGCAGACTCGGAACAGGGTGGACAACCTTGAGCGCCAGGTAGCGGATTTCCAGACGGAGGCAGCGGACCTCACAGAGGAAGTCGACACATGACCCCTGGAATAGCCCCTTTACACTGTAATAAGCTCATTCTCCTATAGTATATCTATCTATTGCAAAAAAAGAGGTCCACACATGGGCCGGTAGCTACGAAGCTATATATCAACTTCGGAAATGGTACAATGACTACGAGAAAAACAGCCCCAGGTTGACAAGGAAGGACTCGGAATTCATATCTCAGTTCCCACCAGAGTTTAGACAGTGGCCTACCGTGTTCTTTGAACGCTATCCTAGCTTGTAACCCACCCGCAACCCACACCATTACTACTATAGGCGTCGAGAATACTTCAGTTACGGGTGGCACGTAAGACCAGAACGGTATCGCTTAACCCTGAAAACCAGGACTCTGAAACTCAACGATCCTAATGGTGAAATGCTGACCAGTAATGCTGCCAATGCCTGGGCGAGGAACGGGGCTCGTGGGTCATTATAGCTTATCAAAGTAAGAAGAGTTTTCTTTTTTTGTTTTGTGACAATATGTCAGCGAAGTCGTCAAACAGAGAAAGGGAGAGGGAAAGACAAGCTTACTTCATGGAGACACGATACAAATGGATAATCAATAGAGATAACTATGTATGTATTGAGTGGCGGACCAGAGAAGAAGAGAGAGAGAGCTACCAACCTATCTAGGTCCTATCACATGGTGCAGCGCCAGCTTGCTTCTGGCCACGGGGCATATAAATTGCAATCCATTGCAGCACATCAATATGAGGCTGCTCATCGAAAGTTCCAAGTAGCCGGCTAGATTGGATATCATGATCCTTCTGGTAGTGCTTCCGGGCAATACTCTTCTGGCTGTACTGAGTCTCCTTCGAAGCGCAATCTGGGTGTCGGCAAAAATATTTCGCCTCGGTAGATCATGGGATTTTTCGAGGTCGATTCGAGGCGCCATATGAAAATCTGCAGGCTCAGCTCTGAATGGCTTCAACCCGCTACCTGATCGGGACCCTGGGTAAGTTGTTTCCTACGGTGTTGTAGAGCCGTCCAAAATCGTGCGGCAATCTAGGGAAGAATCTTCATTGTATTGTTTCATTCCATCTCGGTAAACGAGCGGGTTTGTGTAGAGATTTGACTATCATGACGAGGAGAATCTACCCACTCCGAGGGGATCGCAAGTACTCGAGGCTGCATCAATGCCTGATTCCCATAACACACAGTCCCTCATGAATATTGGGCCGCATAGTGAGTTTGCTAGGTGCATAACATCTGAATATGCAACCAAAGGCTACCAAGCCTCTCACTCGGACCATTTTTCCTCGCTCGCACTAGAGAATTGCTCAGGATATCATGCCTACCATTCTCCTTGGCAGACTTGCCTAATCATAAGAGTTAGCTGTCTGCCTCGAAAACTGGTGACGGCAACAAGCACGGAGCAACAGCAATGGAGGGAGTGCTTGTATCATGGAATGATGGTCCGATTCAACGAAACAACGGGACATACCGTTTCCCTTGCCGGCCTGGTGGGCCTTTCGCTTGTTGCGCTATGCCAGTGACCCTCCAAGTCAATATATTCCTTTCGAAGGATACTAAGGCATGATCTTACAGGAGGCGCCGTCATGTCATTTCACTGGCTGGCACGAAAATCACTTGACAATGCTGGACCCATCCAAACGCTCGCAACTGCGGAGGCAACAAGGTTCGACATTATACTGGGCTCGGACTGAAAGCACAAGATGAAGGATCCCTCCAAAACCAGCCGTGGCCCCCAGTGCCGCTTTGAGACGGTGGAGCTCCCTAACGCTTCTCGTAAGTCGTTCTCCTAGCCATTTTTCTCCAATATGTTCGATGCTCTTACATAGCTAGAACTAATACCTGATAGGGCAAATGGTTGAGATTAGCAACAGGTACCTACTTCTCTCGACCCTGAACGAAGCAGCTACGCGCTGCATCATCAAAGCCATTCTGTTCGCTATACTTGACGAAGTTGCCCCTGTTCAGACCCTGGCACCTGGCCTCTGAATTTGCAGAACGAGACACATTTGCTCTCGCGTCCATTCACTGTGAGGGAAGTGCCGTTCTAGGCGAAGGTTAGTGAATGCTCGGGACGTGCACTCGCAACCGACGATTCCGGAGCGAGCGATCTTGAAAAAGGAGTGATCCAGCCAGTGGTCTCTTCATGATGGTGGGTTACCTTTTCAAGTGCCTTTCGTTGCTACGTGATTTGCTAATCGTTAGTTAGGCGATCGTAATGAAGATGCTGGCACTGCCGCTACGGGGGAGTAAGAAAGGCCAGACCGACGGGTCGCTCGTCGTGCCTTTTTATCTTTACATAGCGACGGGCCGAAAGTTGCCTTTCTGGCTCGTTTGGAACACTACTGTAAACAATTTGATAGGTCATGGGCAGGTCGGAGTCATCTATATCTTCCAAGGTTTACAGCTACTACTGTTCTGTCTTCACTTCCACCATCTGCATAGAACAAAGTAATAAATCCCTTATAGCCTTTGGTGAGACACCTTGGACTGGAAGTTCCAACACCAAGGGCGAAATATCTATAAAAAAGACATTTAAAATAAAGAGATTTGGAAAAGACAAAACACGTCACAACTTGGAGGTATATGGGAATTATTCTTGCACGTCTATAGGGACGCACCTGCCATGTAATGTAGGACCTTCCAGGGCAGCTTGAAGCCTCGCCACATTTCCTCATCCAAGATTCCTACTTTTACATCGCATTCCCAGAAACCTCTCGAGCAAAAAGCTATATTGTTTTACATGTTGACGGCCTCCGACCCTCTCTGAGGCCTCCAAAAATCCCATCCCTTCCAAACCCAACGTGCCGGAAGACGATCAGGAATGGGACGCAAGCGCAGAGAAGTTGAAACTCCAAAACCCCAGTCTCCACACCCTACCAAATCTCCATCTGGCTTGGAAACTGACAGTTTTAAATCTGCAGAAGGGATCCAGATAAGCGTCTGGATATTTTATGGCAAGAGACAAGCGAGACGATTGTGCGGATCATGCACGACGACAAAGACCGAAAGTGCCACCCTCGTCGGTGAGTTTGATGAGATGGCACTGCCAGGAGCCATATTCCGACCGGCCACGATAGAACTCCTCCTTGTCTCGCAGGATAATCATGAGATTTTCCTGACAATTGCCTACTACGATGATCGGTATCTCACGTACCTAGATACGTACCTGAAAAGCGAGAACACATCGAATGAGCCCTCGAAATCCTGTGGGCCATTCCTGAAGATGAAATCATGCCTAGGTACGGCCCGTGGAATATGGCTCATCCAGCTCATATGGACGACTTGGCCATAATTATCTTCTGCGTTGCTTTTCAAGTGACATGCGGTCTGGCTCCTTCTGCTAATTAACAACAGAATCAATGCCATCCGCTGGACTTGGGAAGGCACAAAAAGGGGTATGTGCCCTTGTGACATGAAGACGTGAGCACCTGCAATGGGTGATCTTCAAAATACCTGCGCGCCTACAATGGGTGACAGTTGATTTTGTCAAAAGGATGTGCGCACCCGCAATAGGTGACTGCCCAGAGGATGTGCGCACCTACAATGGTGACTGCCAAAATACCTGCGCGCCTGTAACGGGTGACAGTTGATTTTTTTCTAACGAGCACTGTCTGTTGTCGAAAGACTTCAGCATGCCCCCCCAACAGCAACGAGCTTGGGCCTCTTCGTGGCGCTGTTGACTAGTAGCCCATATACTGGGTGAAGCCAACACAAGCTCAAATCCCTAATAGAAGTATGAAAGCCTGTGATTGCGGTGACGAGGGAACCGATGTTCGGAGCACTTCCTCTATACACCTCTCATGTGAAAGAAGCTTTTCTTACTGTCACTCCTTCAAGCATCGGGTTACTGGTGATCTTCTGAAGTAGGGTTAATCTGCCATTCGCGTGCTTATACTTATGGATTCAAGGCAGAGGGAGAGATAGAAGTTGTTTTTCAAGAAATGAAGCTTGTTGGATGCGAGGCTCTTCTTTTGCTAGCATTCTCTTCTTTTTCAAACCTGTAAGTTAGCAACCGATCTATATTGTAGCCCTGGATACGTGCCACTGTGCCACCCAATGATGTCATAGGGCGCACGCTCCAATATAACTTCTGCCACCTGTTTCTTTTATTTCATCAACATTCACCTATAATAGTACTATATCTTATCCCATTACGTCCCGAAACTCGATTTCCTTCAAACCCACTGAAACCTACCACAAAATCCAAACCCATCATGCCCAACGAATCCAACCAAGACAAAGGCGCCACCGGAGCTGCCAAATTCGTCACTTCCACACTTGGAAACACACTCGGCGGTGTCACCCGCACAGTGGGTGGAGTAGCAGGTACAGCCGGGCGAGGTGTCGGCGATACCATCACAAGCGCGACGGGGAGCGCTGGCGAGCCGATTGGGAATGCGCTCGGTAATGTAGGCTCGGGTCTTGAGAACGGGGCAAAACGAGTCGCCCAGGGAACGGAAGATGCTGGGAAATGGAAATAAAATCTTCTACTCTTTTTCCTTTCTCTGGAGTCGTCGTAATCAGCGGATCATACCACCCGCTCTTTGCGAGAAGAGGATCGAACACTGAAGCAGGTCTGAGTCTGCAACTCTTTCTGCACTTTTTGATACGATCTCTCTACGGCTTTATCTTGGTGTATCTTCTTTTGTTCTTTCAGATATTCTACCAATTCTGGCCTTAGGCCGCTGCGTCTGCGTGACTGACGGCGATCTTTGCTGTTCCGATGATTTTGGTGGCCGTTTTAGAAGATTCAATGTAAAGCCTTTAGACAGATTTCAGAATAAATGATTGCGTCGTTCGTTCCCAGGGGTTGACAGCCATTCTTAATGCGGCTTTTGGCCTTTTAGGCCTGCTTATCATTGTGGTATCGATCATTTATATCCGTGTAAAACATGAGAAACCTTTGGATCGAATTTAGATGTTATCTGTGGGATGAGATTAGTGTCTTGCTTCTAATGGTTCTCCGCAGAATCTACCCTAAGGCATCAACTAACGGCCTATGTTTCGTAGCTCTAGTTTTAGTCAAGATGACACAGTTGCACGCCCTGTGTAGATTGAGACGAAGAGATCGAGATCGTATATAATTTGTTCGCCGATGTTGCAGGTGACTGGAGAGACGGATTAGTATTGCATTTTCAGTGGTACTTTGACAAAGAAATGAAAGAAATCTTGGAGAAATCTCAAAGGAATCTTAAAGAAGCTCACATCTTTAGGGCAGTTATTATATCGACAGAAATTGGCCTAGCTGCGGCCTCAAAGCAGGTAAAGATAGTGCAAAATGGCCAGTCCATGGAGATGCTCGGATCCGATCCTACGACTGTGGTGCAAGAAAAGACAGATATCTTAGTTCTGGGAGTACAAATGCGGTAGTTGTCACCCTCGTATCCAACAGCAAAGCCATTCCATGCCATCCAGCTGGCTCTGGACTATCGAGCCATCTTCTTCTTGTCAATGGCTTCGTGCAGCTCATTTTTCGTGCTGGTTCCTGGAATGTTGACCTCTGACACACTCTTTCATATATTATGTACCGTATATATATAGACGTTCGGCCGCTCTTAGGTAAAGTTTGTTGGGCTACACAGAGCTACCAAGGAAGGGGGGTCCAGAAGAAGAAATAGAAGAAGAAGACGACGAAATAATGATTTTTGGAGCTTTATAGCATACCATGCACTGGGAAGATGGAGAAGGAATAAACATCTATTCAAACTAGCAAAAGAAGGTCTTTTTATAGAGACCGCATAAATCAAACAAGCGCTTAGTCTGCCAGGAGGATGAGGACCGTCCCAACAAGGTCCACTCAATTTGTAAAGGCAAGGGTATTTATACCTTGCAAATAGCGAACAAGTGCTCAATCTGTTAGGAAACAAGCCTTTGAAACCAGGCGGGAAAATGGTAATCGGATCATATAAAAATGCTAATGCTATTCCAAGAACTACATTGAGCTATCGTCTTCTGCTCTTTGCATTTTCTTGAAAATGCTCTCCCACACTTCCACAGACGGGACCAAGCTATCATGGTCAGTGCCAGATGTCACCCTCGAATCAAATTCAATTGTACCCAAGTCCCCATCATCAATTTGATGCCAGCATGTCTCAACATAATCTTGACCCTTCTTGCCAATCATGCTATCAGACTCAGCAAAGAATACCTGAACTTTCAATGGCGCTCCACCTCTCCCTCTTTCGAGCTCAGCCAACTCGCGCACAAAGACCTCATAGTCTTCACATTTGCCCCACGTGTCAGGTTCCTTCCGTAGACACTGCATCGCCTCGCTATTAGAGCCAACTGTGTTCTCCTTGAACATCCCCTGCATCATCAAAGAGTCTATCTCCTTCTGTTGGTCCAGGTCTAATCCGTAGTTTTGCGCAATGTAGAGACGATTCTTCGCCTGGTCATCACCACTCTTTGAGGGGAAGGAGGCAGAGAGCTTAGCAACCATTGCTCCACTCGTCGCTGTTGCAGAGCCATCATTAGCGAGAAAGAGACGTGGGATACGATTCCACAGCTTGAAGGCTGGAGTAGGGATATATTGGGCCATTTTCATAGATGTAATGCCTGATTTGGCGGGGTCGACCCACGGCGCTATCGTGTGGTTAGATCTCAAGCTTGACGTTGGAACACGTCCGTCCAATATAGAATAAAAAGAGTGGAAATGCGACATACCAAGCAGGCTGACCATTGGTTTCTCAGGATACAGGATATCCCGGCAATAATAGAGGGTATTAAACAAATAAATAGTGCCAGCACTATGCGACGCCAACGAAACATGCTGGATGTCTAAATGTGCCAAAAGCCGTGGGACGGTCTCGATCCAGGTGGAAACTCGCTGCGACAGCGGCACGTCGGTGGAACCCCCCATCCCGGGACTATATACGATATGAGCTTGTTTCATGTTATACTAAGCCTAGGTCCACCTACCGATCAACAACCAAAACGCGCACGCCCCATTTCTCGGCAATCGTGTGCAGACAGATTCCGATGTACCGGGATGAAAACATGCCCGGCATTAGAAGTAGTGTCGGAGTAGTTCCGTTCTCATCGGGCTCGCGGCCGTAGTCGGCGTAAGTCACATTGAGAGGGCCATGAGTCGGAGTTGGCTCGATCGTGAAGGAGCGATGGAAGCGGGGGTTGGAGACATAAGAGGTGGCAAACGAGCGAGGAGATGTTGGGGAATATTCCATTGCTTCGACAATTAGGATGGAAAGTTGGGTTGAAGATATAAAGGGTGGGGTTTTCAGCTCGAATTGAGGGAGGGAATAGGCATCTATCAAAGGAGACTAGTAAGCTTGAATGTGGCGCCCTAAGGCTGATAATTATTTAACCGCAATTTCTCTGTCCAGGTTACTAGATGGGCATCAACTGGCACTTTTTGTCAATATTTTAGTATATTATATCGTGCGATAGAAATCCAAAGGAAACTGGGGACCAAAAATGGAAGCGGATGTGCCAGCCCCCGCCCCCTCAGCCTCATGAGATATGTGCACGAAGCATCAAAGATATTCGCTTACTTCCATCTGACTCATATCTCTGATCCCTCAATCCTAAGTTTCGTGCGAGTGTCCTAGTATGACCACTGTTTCTTTTGCCTCCGTATATCGGTAAATGAAAGGCAAGGCGTACTACTGGCTGGCATGCACATAGCGGCGGCGACAAAATCAAGACGACCTAGATCAACTGTTAAGTAAACGGTATGTATCCATTGCGTGCAATTTGTGAGTCCAATCAATGAGGTCATTTAGTTGTTGGGGGGGATTCTTTACAAGTTCGGTGAGGGAAAGTGTTGAATATTGCTGCGTGGTACCATGGTTTAAATTGATACTGCAAACAGACATTTTAGACGCACTATTTGATTGCCCCAAGAGATAGACAGAGAGAGATGCGTGACCCATATTATGTAGCATCAAATCCAGGGACAGGGCAGGTTAGTGACACATGTATAACAACTGAATGGTGCTAAAGGGATTTTTTTAGGATATAACCTCGTTTCGTATGCAGTAACATGAAAGGAAAATATAAGGAACTGTTTAATAACCCATATGAGCGCCTATACGTTGTATTTTGACCGTAACTCCAGTTTCCAGTTTAGGGAGATATATAGTTGTGCCTCCCTACATGCTGATGATATCGAATCAGAAGAAAGTAGTCCGACTATCTTAACGCAGTATTGAGCATAAAAAGAATCATCCTCGTGCCCCATGATTCCATCAACGAAATTTCTCATATGAAAATAGTCATTACTAGTGCTGGTGTCGCATTATACAACTCAACACCCACGAAGATCCCCGACAATGAAGACCCCACATTATCACCAATAAACATTGACTGTCTTCATCGCACGGCCATATATCATCAATATATTGCATATCACAAGCCCTATGTCGTACATCGTAGGACAAGCACTGACATACAGTAGATCGACGCAGAACCACCTCAGGAAACACCACACGGCTCGTGCAAGTCACGATCAAAGCAAAAGCTGCCATAGCAACCAGACACGCGTTTGACCACCATACCATGCCCATCTCCTGTGATGTCACTAGTGCGGAGAGTCGAATAAGCACCTGAAACGTATACTGTATGTTGAAAGTAAGTTAGAAGCACAAGCCCCATTTTGGAACCCATGGTCGAACAAAGCGCATCGCTGATATGGATATTAACTTCATCCACAGACCGGTTAATCCCGTCCTTGTATTCTCATAACCGCTCGAGTCGCCTACAAAATGGCCCCAGCTTGAAACGGGCATCATATTGCACAGGGATTGGCTGGCGATCGAGCGAATGATAGAACGGTATATTGGAGGTTCTTGCGCGATGACGTAGGTTGTGTTTTGTCGAGATAACGCTAATAGTGCCCATCTCCTCCCTCTTTCGGTGATCATCGACGGATATTTCCATGGTTAGATGCTTTGTGGTTGGGGTTATTGCGATGAACATGAAACTGCTGGAAACACCGTTTCGTTTGCCGCTTCGATGTACATCCTCCGTATGCGGAATACAACTTACAATATATTGGATAATATTGTAGGTTTGGTTCTGGTTCTGGTACTGAATTCAATGTTGCAGCTTAGTATATGTTTCAGCCCGTGTCATCTCGGCACCTGCGAAGGCACCCTATTATCATCCCGCCATAGACTGATATAGAAATTTTCAATAATCAACGCCGTGTCATGTGCGAGGTGTTCACGGGTTTCAAATTGCATCATGGTCATTTGGGCTGTATATGCGACCGGAGACTATCAGATGGTCACGCTACTGGCTAGACAGTATCTCCCGACTGCTGACACCTAGATGCGACCGTTCCGAATTCAATGTTCTCATCTCCGGACTGCGGTCTGCAGACTCACTCAACTATTAATTTTCCGGCATCCGATGCCGTGTTTCGAAACACGGGTTTCCCATGTACCCATGTTGAAACGGTCATTGGCAAGTCAGATTTCGCACCCGATGATCAAACGTGAGGGCCAACCATGTTCAGCGGAGAGGAGGTCCATGGGCAGGTGGGGGTCCTTGATTATCAAGCACTTCTAGAAGATTTGCATCTGCCATGTTGAACAGTGGCGATACGTGCGTCGAAATCGAAATGTCGATATTCTGGTGCCTTGGAACATTGAAGAGTTCGGGCGCATCTGACGTGGATTCGCAGGGATGACCGCTTATAGCCATGGCAAGAGCCGCAATATTGCGCAAAGTGGCGTGTGCCAAGTTATATTGGTGCTCTATGAGAGGTTGCTATATTTGTTTATGCAGGTCTTGAGATAGTTATATGCTGTATGCCTGCAATAGAAGAGGTGAAGGTACGCCACAGTGTCGATCGTATCCTATTTCCAATGGTGAAGTGTATACATCGTACACCGTATGACTGTCTATAGGTACCATGTACAATGTACCAGAATTCGTGCCAACATACGCCGTACTAGGCATCCGAGTAACCAGGTAATGGGCAGTGCATAGACCGGCTTTCAACACCCAGGCTACAGATCTCAATCGGACCGGACCGAGTCAAACGGCCAAGGCTGGAGCCCGTCGATCCCGAGCCAAAATAACAGAACACTGCCACTGCAACCCCCCTAGCTCATCGCATTATTGTCACTCTGTGCGACCGCTTGGCATAAACAATAGCACGTAAATAGTCAAAAGTGGTGCCAAGACTGTACTCATGCAAGCTCATGGTGTTGGCATGATCACCATGATCGCCCTTGGCAAGGCCATTCCCCCATACATTGCATTCGATAACCGGCACTACCGATACCAGGCGTCAATGAATTCGTTTTTGAGAATTCGCCATCTGTCGCAGAGTGCTTGGCGTCGAGAGGGAACCCTATCACAGAGCGGATGGTTATCGAAGAGGTTTAGTGCCAAGAGCTCTTCAAGAAAGGGGGTGTATCAAAATAGAATCATTGAACCTGAACCCCCTTTGTGGAGAAATCTCCCCCCTTGCTCTTTCTACCCCGTATTGTCACCCCGGAAATATTATTGTTCTCCAGGACTCCATACCAGGTGTCAAGTCGTACCGGGCGCATTCTGAAGATTCAATGCCTAGGTCTTGGCAGTTTGCTTCACCTCGCGCTGTTGCCAAGCATTCCTCCGGTGTGGCCTAGAGCAACTGGCCGTCTCCTTGCACTGTGCACCGCCGGGTAGATCATTGATCTGCCTGTTCTACCTGTCTTGCCGATTGTGAACCCCCAGGTTTATCTTGGCGGGGAGGTCATGAGGTTGATGTTTAGGTTGTGACGTTCCTCAGTAATCTGCTCAATGGAACGGTGTTCTCTGTGAGGCACGGGGTGGACTTGGCATTGTCCGAGTCCGACTCGGTAGTTGATTCTTTGACGTGGTGAAGACCTGGGGTACTGGGGTATGTATCGGGTGGTCAATACTAGAGATATCCTGCACAGACCAGCAATTGGTATGATTTATTAGTCCTTGTGTATTGTCTTTGTGTGAAACATGTAGGACCTCTTTGTCGGGGGAATATCCACGATCTGCCAAGATCGCACATTCCTGTACTCCGTACGGAGTATTGATAGAACAAAGCGAGGATAGCCTTTTTCCAAATTGGGAGATTTGAAATCAATCGAAATTAGAGTCAAGTGATGTCAATCTTGAATGAACATGAATATATTATTTGAGACAAGAATAATCAAAAGTCAGTCCCTATATTGTACTACTCCGTATAGAGAAACAAGAGCAAACGCCGACAGGGCTTTCGTAACTGCATCTGGCACAGTGCAGTAGCCCCAAAGTGCCAAAAGTGGAGGAAGATGAAAATGCCTCATACATTGTCTTAAGTACTCTGGTAAATCCTCGGGCTCTTTCAAACCCATTTACCCGTCCCGCTTATCGCGCATTGCAGCTTGCATTTGTCCAATCTCTTTGCTTCTGGACACTCCACTTCTCCTGTTCTTCCCGGTCAACCATTCTGGTATTATTCTATGCGCTTCAATTTGGAGTATACGGAGTATACAGTTCGATAACCTTTGGAAATAAACATCCCGCTCGTGCCATCCTCTGCCCGTATCCCCACCTGCACAGTTCACACCTTATTGCGCTAGACACATTACTTACAACAACAGTACACTTGGCGAGTTGGAGTTGGGGTAAGTGCTATACAAGCGGGTCAAATTGCTAATCGTCTTAGTGACTGCCACGATGAGCGGAGAAATTCCCACAACTCAATTCTACAATCCCATCGTGCCACGAACACAACGCTACTACTAGTGACCCTCTCACATCAAACCATGTCCCCGTATAGAACATCCCCTGCAAACTTCTCGCTCTTTCCTACTCCACTTGGGAGAACTCCTCCGTGGGATCGGGAGGGGGTCGGGTCTTCTTGGCCCATTCCACAATGTCCCAACCATATTGTCGCCCAGGATTGGACTTTTAATTTCTTCCCGTTTTGGCGGGAAAGAGCCCAAGCCCAAGTCCAAGGAGTGAGGGGTGGCCAAGAAAACAGCCGTTTCTAATCCCGCCGGCGATGTCGCTGTCAGCGCGGGAACTTTTGCCCTGCATGTACAGAGGACTTTGTAGACAGTTCGGGTACATCCGTATCCTTGTACAATTTCGGATACGATGTATATTTTCAAAACAGTGTTTCGCGCCCCGGTTCCCCTTCTCCCTATTAGGGAACTGAAGACGTAAGAAACATACTAAAACACAGCGAATCGCTTTATATGCAAGACCGCCGCTCGTCCGTAGACAATTGTCCTTGTCCTATGTACGTAATAATGTAAACAAAATGACAAAGGAACAAAGAAATAAAAAGCAAATATAATATCAAAGCCCGACAGGGAAAATTGAAGCAAGATGAACTCAATGGCTTCGAACCCGGGTCATCCCCGCCGCACAGCCTTTGCGTTGCCAACAAGCTTCTTCCACGATTCGATTCCAAACTCAACTCATTTCCCACGGTCACCCGGCTCGAGGGCATATGCAATTCAGTGAGCTTGGATTTCGCTTACAGGGGTTATGCCTGCTCGAACAAACGGACTGTGGGGGGGGGATCTCCTCGGATTCGAGAAGCTTGTCGCGATCTAAACGGGGAGTTCAGGACCCTACAGGTTTAACGAGGGGTTGGTGGCTGCAGTCTGCATATCTCCCGGAACCAGTGCGAATGTCAACATCGGGTGATCCTTTCAGTTACTGGTGGAGTTTTCAAGTTTTTCTTTTCTTCCGGGAGTTTTTTATTGTCCGAGTTATGCGATATACTTTGGAGACTGGTTTGCGCAGGGAAGATCTTGCCCGGTCAGCCGGTCTAGGGCTGATAGTGATCGCGGCTGACCGCTGTTCTTTGTCAACGTGCAAATCTTCGTAAGCTTTAATGCAGGTTACTCGTGTTTCTCTGTTATCGGGCATAGAGGGATTTTCCTTTCTGGTTTGGGTGATTAGTTGTGTGGAGATGAGATGAGAAATCAAGCTGCCTGTTGAAACATCTCATCGTACTCCGCGAGCTGTACTGTAGATCGATTGCATGCCCAACTTGACGATCCTGATCGCTTCGCCTCTGAATGACGAAACGGTGAATGTCTAAATTTGGAGGGTCGAAGGAGGCCGTGCTGGCAAAGGGTTGAGCTGGGCATCCCTAGTAGAGAACATGACTGCCTCGGGACTTGGCACTGGGATGAGAACCAATGGAAATCATCAATTCTATCTACTCCTTACAAATACTGGATGTACAGCCTGTACTCCAGGGCTATGTGCGATGTTTAAGTATACCAAGACTGATCTACCGGGAAGGAGCAGAGCCAAGAGTCCATTTTGAGGTGAGTTCGGAGACAGTGGATACGACTTTGTATGTAGTAGTATCTACTATATGTACTACACGTAGTATACGTCTGTACACAGCCCGTACGGCGTATAGTATCTTGTACAATTATGCAACCTCCAATCTACCCAAGACTTCTGTACCCGAGAAGCTCCGGACTTGAGTCATGGGCTTTGAAATTGTGTAAGGGTAAGACGGGGAGAGTGAGTAAATGACTAATATCCCATGTCACTCTACGTCAGATGAAGGGAGTCTTCCGCATTAGGAGCAAGGGCAGAGAACAGGAATCAATACCAAGCATTCAGGTATGACTCGAGAGCTCGGCGAAGACTGCCAAGAGCCTGATGTAGATAATCGAAGTAGAAACCGTGAAGCGCGTACGGCGCGTTTATAGATTTTTTGAGTTATCTTCTCATTACGAGTTTCGGTCGAGTAAGAGAATTCAGCCTGTTAACGTTCGCTTTAGGGCAAGTTCGGTCAAGGCTGACCCGTGGACGGCTCGGCAGCGTTCAGGCACAATGGGTATTTTCCATACCGATTTTGATTATAGGGAATGGCCTCTGTAACTGGGCTATGACCATACCAATACGAGCCAATAATAAAAAAAAGTTGCCTCTGGAGGTCTGGAGGTCTACAATATACGGAGTACAGATATACCTAGGTAGTACTACAATGTACGGTGAAGATATCAAGGCAGAATTTTCTTGATTATTCCGTACCAGAATTTCAAGTGGATTCACACAGTCACGGCAAGTATTAAGAGAGGTCAGGTTCAACGGGGGGTTTTTGAAGGAGAAAAAGTGACCCTGAAACGGGTTTAGTCCCCAACACAAAATCCCTCATAGCCAGCGGCCACCGACTCAACAGGCAATGGTCATCATGGTCCACTTGAATCAATTGACCTCGATACTCAAATGAAACCCTTTACTCCGTATGTTGAATACATTTAGATTCTTTTCTTTCTAAAACAAAGCACTTAATATAGACACCAGGATTATTATAGAACAGTGTCATAATAAAGAAATAAAGAAAAAGATAGAATATACATTTATAGTACTATGTACGAAGTAGTAGCGCAGGAACCATCGTGGGAGTGGCAAGACATATTTCTTAGTCAGGTACAACACGGCCATAGAAATCGGAGTACATTGTAAGGCAAATTGAAAAAATTGGGGGTCCATGGGGTGAAAAGAGAAAAAAAGCAAGGAAAAAAAAAGAGGAAATCCCAAAAGGTTAGGGAAATTAGAAAAATTACGAAAAAGAACGGAAATTGAAAAATTAAAAAAACGTGGAAGGAAAAAAAAAAATTAAAAGGAAAAAGACCAGACTATTCCCAAAACGACAGTGCCGAGCTGCCGTATCGTCACTCCCACCACTTCCCCCTCCAAGACATCGGAGACCCCTGCACCTTTTCTATGATCTTCCTGTTCTGTTATTACTGTCAACCTTTCCCCAAACTTCTCCTTCCTTTTACCTTCCTTTTACTCCTCTTTATAATCTCCACTCCATTTTTCGTTTCTTGACATTCTCGACATTCCTGTCCTTTTTCCTTTTTCCTTTTTCCTTTTTCTTTATCGAGATCCGAAAGCACGGACCTTCAAGCCTGGAGGTATTCGAGAATCAGATCTAGTCTCCAGCTCCTCAACATTGAGTTGCCATTCTTAGGCACAATTATCGATCTTGGCGAATACCCTTCTTCGTCTCGACACCCCCTAGTCATGCGGTTTATATCATGACGTTGGTCCTCGTTCGGGACATCTTGTTCTGCCCTCAAGGTCGATCGATTTTACATTGATCGATATCAAGGACAGCATTCGTTGAATGAAAGACCTCTTTCAAGCAACGTCTTAACCTCGCCTTCAACTCGATCTTACGCCACTCGCCTCACCCTCCTCCTTTTTCTATCCTGGAAACTATACCGCGAACCGTTCTTCCTTTCGAAACCATGGCACAGACTCGGGACGGAGAAAGAACGTTTTCTTTCCATAACCTATTGAAGATGCTCCTCTCGCCCAACTCGTCCAGCAAGCCGGCCCATGGCGAGGCCGACGTGCCCGAGGATGTCGATGAACCCCCTGAAAACGTCATGCACGCCACCTCGATGAACTCCGACCAGATTGTGCTTTCTCGGCCGACAGTGAACCGCAAGGAATCACTGCTCACGCGCGCGTTGAAGAGCAGCCCGGAGATGTCCCCAACCGATCCACACGCCTCCCACTACGACTCCTATATGTACCGATCCTACCCGCATAGCAACATCAGTGGCGTCTCGACGGCCGAGTTGACCAGCGACGGCGGCCTCACGAGTCCATCCTTGTCTAATACTCCCAGCCCACCTTTACCACCTCAAATGATGAAAAATGCCGCGTTGATGGGAAAGAAGAATTTGACACCTAAGGTGAAGGTCGTTGATGCCAGTGAAACTTCTGTCGAGGCCAACCTTGGCCGCAAGCGATGCATTAGCTTCGCTTGTGGTCGTAAGACGGATGAGAAGAATGAGCTGGGATCTCCCGTCTCACCTTCTGGGTCACAAGTAGTCACGCCCAAAGCCCAAGCACCAAAGGAGCTTCCCTCAGAAGATGTCTCGATTCAACCCCTCAAGCGCAAAACCACACTTACTTTCGCGTGCCCCGGACGAGAGACTGCCTGTCAGAGAGAGAGATCTCCGACTCGCAAGCCCTCCCCCCCGGCCGCGATGCCGTGGCTCCCCTGCACCTGCTGCTCGCAGGGCATCTCCCATCCCGAAGGAAACTCCCAAGGAGATTTCCAATGATAAGTCTGTCTCTGCGTCTACAGAGCGCAAAGGTGTCCCGACCAGTGGACTGGGCAAGTTCGAGGAATCCGAAGCTACTCGATTCCACGAATTTGCTAGCTCAATGGACGAAGACGATGAATGGGTAAACAGGGAGGCTGACTATACGCAAAAGATTACTTTGAACGACTGTATGAAGAAAGAGATGGCTATCCGACGGCTCGGTGAACAGGCAGAGGAAGAGGCTTTGGAGGAGGAAGAGGATATGGAAGACCTTCCTGACGACGACGAGACCGTGCACGACTTCTCTTCAGACGACGGCAACGAATCGGACAATGAGGCTGGCTTCGCAGACTCGGACGAGAGCGACGATGATGGCTCCGACATCGAGTTTTGGGGATCGTCACACCATATCCCAGAACCCTCCAGTCAATCCACCGATGCACGCCCCTCGACCATGGAACGCCGGGCCTCGAACACATCTTTCGACTCCATGACGGACGATCACTCGAACTGGCTCCCAGCCCCCGTGCAAAGGATCACCAGCCGTCGCACTTCGAAGACCTCCAAGAGCATCAGTATCCGTCCGAAGACCCCGAACCTTCCTGATAGCACCGACTTTGTCTGTGGAACTCTGGATGAGGATCGCCCCCTCGAACTCGCCTACAAAACTTGCCTCGAAGAACGGCGCCGCCTAAAGGAAGTTATCATCCCGCAGGATATCGACCCCAGCTTCCCCACCAGTGATCCGGAGGACAATGAGGACCTCGAACCATCCGAGGAGGAGGTTTCCAGCATGTGCTCCGTCACAGGTCGCCGCGATGAAATTACCCGAGGAAGGCCAGAGGGCGATGCCCGCAAGCAATCACCCCATCGCTCCCCAGACGTTTGATGTCCCCACCACCCCGTCGCGCTGGCCGCACGTCTCCCAAACGTCTCAAGTCCCCCCCCCACCCATGAAAGCGAAGTCGTCCACGCCAGCGACGTGGGAACTCACCGACGATATGCCCATCGTCGAGTCTATCGGAGGTGTCAACATCAGCCACCTGGTTCAACGCCGGCCTCTCGTCCGTACCAAGTCACTCCCCCGTGTTCCCAACCCTTTCTTCACCGGCCTGGACAAAGATCACAGGTGGCAAGGCATCCCGCCATTCTCTGAGTCGCCAGAGCACGAACACTCACGTACCCGTGAGCTACACACTCGTGGCCCAGTCGACATTGTCGAAGGGCTCGAGAAGAAGCGCCAGAAACGCAAAGAAAAGTTCTGGCGTCAACATTGCCGCAAAGCTGCCAAAGAGCAGATGGGCAAACGGCCTGTTCCAGGCCATGGAGCCGAACGGATGAAGGAGCTTGGCCTCGAAGTTGCTGAGAGGTGCAGAGCTTATGGTGTCGGTCAAGACGCCCAGCTCGTCCTATCTGTTTAGGTGTCCCTACCTATGGAACTTGTATGAAAAAGTTTCACCCCTCCGTTTATTTGACTTGTACATACTTCTTGTCACTTTTTTTTTTTTGTTTTCGGGGTTTCTTTTTTTTTGGTATTCCCCTACTCGGTTAGCGATCCGAGTGCCTTTCGCTTTCTTATATATATTAACCCACTTTGTGTTGTCTACATGAATGGTTCCTTTACCCTTATCCATTTCCCCCCTTTTCTTCAATAATTCCTACACGGAGGTGGTTCTTTCTTTGCATTTTCTGTCGGAAGTATATCTTATATCCTTTCTTTTCCCTCTTTCCTTATACTGCGGTCCTATGGACTTGCTGGAGGTCGCTTCCTTTGTTGTCTTGCATGGCTGCGGTGCATATACCCCCTATCTGGCTTTTCTGCATTGTGAATAAAGAGATCCATCCGTTTGGTGGGAGTGAATATGAATATATTTTAGATAAACCTTCTTTCCTACCTAGGTATAGTAGATGGAAACAGTAATCGTATCACAAGACTCAAAAGAGTAGTGGCGAGTCTTTGCCACGATAGACTTAGCCAGAGAGAAGTACGCAATTATGATCAATATTCCCAACAAATCACAGAAGAACCTACAAAACCATCCATATATACCCAAATCAGCCCAAATCCACCAAGTCGTAGCTTATCGCTGCGCGATGATTCCGTCTTCCTGCCTAAGGCACCAAACCCGATCCCCGAAAACAACATCAAACCTGTCTTCTTTGCTTTTATCTCTTCCAACCCCGGTCCATCCACCTCTCCCAATCAGCTCGTCACTGATCTTGATCTGTGATCCCTGCTCGTCACCCTCATCCATTATTTCCTGACTCTGGCCTTTCACCATGTGGATCGTCAACTGGTGTAAGTACCCTCCCGATACCGCACCCGATCACCTGCAGTCACCGTCCAGGGCCGCTCCCAGACACCGAGGAAGAAGGAACGAGATATATCTCTGGACAGCTTGGCTGCGTTGGAACCGAGCATGTCTTCATTCCAACTCCGACACCGAGTCATGCGACGGCTGTGCCGCGGTACCGGCTGCTTGTGATCGAGATGTGCGTCTCGAGGTACAAGGTGCAATTTGCTGATCTCTCTTCGTGTCCTTTAGTCTACGATATCCTGGCCTCGCTGGGTCTCCTCAATAAGCACGCCAAGCTCCTGTTCCTCGGTCTGGACAATGCCGGCAAGACGACGCTGCTGCACATGTTGAAGGTGAGTCGAGCGTTGGTGTTGAGTTCGGGAATAGAAGACCTAGCTCTTTTGTGTTGAATTCCGATGGCAACAAGGCCCGAGTCTGGTTGCGCTGGGTTGCTCCACAGATCTGGGTGCTTGGATATAGCACGGGAGAAATGAGGACTGGACGTTGTATGGGGCTGTTTGCTGACAGGACATTAAACAGAACGACCGTGTCGCCGTCCTGCAACCTACCGCACACCCGACCTCCGAGGAGTTGGCCATCGGCAACAACCGCTTCACGACCTTCGATCTCGGTGGTCACCAGCAGGGTGAGTGACGCTCTTGATGGGGACTCGTGATGTTGCGCCAGCATACTGCGAAGCAACATAAACAGACACCCCTCCGCAGTCGATCTCGAGATGGAACATAACTAACGAACCTACCTTCTCCGTTCAGCCCGCCGTCTCTGGAAGGACTACTTCCCCGAAGTGAGCGGCATCGTCTTCCTGGTTGATGCCAAGGATTACGAGCGCTTCCCCGAATCCAAGGCCGAGCTCGACGCTCTCCTCGCCATGGAGGAGCTCTCCAAGGTTCCCTTCCTCGTTCTCGGAAACAAGATCGATCACCCCAATGCCGTCAGCGAGGATGAGCTGCGTCACCAGCTCGGTCTCTACCAGACTACTGGTAAGGGCAAGGTCCCTCTCGAGGGTATCCGGCCTATCGAGGTGTTTATGTGCAGTGTTGTTATGAGACAGGGTGAGTTTCGTCGAGTTCTAAGGACATTGGATAAACTGTGGAAACCGCGGCCGTGGCGGCTAAGCACGCATTTGAAACAATTATAACTAACTTTTCCCCTTTCTCGCAGGATACGGCGAGGGAATCAGATGGTTGTCCCAATACGTTTAAACAGAGAGTCTTCTCTGCCCCCGACACAACCGATCCCCTCCCCAACCCGCCAAGCCCAAATCCATATTGATTTCACTCGCCCAAGACTCCAAGTGAAATAATTGGCTTTGGCTTTGGCTTTGGCTCTTTCCGACATCCCTCTACACCCGAACACCCCATATCTAGCTATGCTCCACACCCCCCTCCCACAAACCCAATCCAACTTTACCCCCGGACGTACCTGTACGTCTTGAATGTGTCACTCGACAATGTACCTCACTCGTCACGTTTGTTCAATTCTTCCTTCTTGTGCTCTGCGCTTTTGATTGAGCTAGCTAGCTGGTTTTCCTGGTTGCTATAGTCTAAAGACTTGAATTTCTTTCTTTTTTTTGGTACAAAGTATAGGAATGATTTGGTTCAAGTCTACAAATTGTGTTCGGTTTCAGTGACGTTGAATCTCATGGCTGATAGTTGCTACATATCGAACACTCTATTGACTATGGTCTGCAAGTTCTTCCGTCAATTGATACAGTTCGTGTCCTAGCTCTGCATTGGGTCGATACTTCTCCGGAACAGTAGAGCCCTAGAGAGATTCATTTCCGTCCATGTACCAATCACACCGAAGACATCGTGAACCACAGGATTCACACGGCCTTCGCAAATTACGTTTCGAAAACCATCTAAATAAAGCACATGCAACTTCTAGACCGGAAAGTCTCGTCTGTAAGGATAAGATACATCCTCGTGGCGCACTTGTGAAACGATAGTATTCTTCCTCGATCTGCGAATCGCTTAGCGAAGCACAGCTTCAGCTCCGTCATGACTCCGCATGACCCTCCCTATCCCATCGCGAGCACATGAGGATGGATATCTTAGACATAAAGCGCCTATGATCATGCATGTTCATCATGATCGTCGAAAGGGAAGTGATCCAGGAGCGCCGTCTTCTCAATTTCGGTGCTTGAATTTGCCATCAAGCCTTCCTTGATGGCCTGGATGACCGCCATGGACTTTTCAAGCTCGTCCTCATTTGGAACCCAACCAAGAGCGTCCGTGTCTATGAGATCCCTCATCTCCACCAATTCTTGCAACTTCTCCTGCTCCTGCTTGTACTCATTTAGGCACTGCTCAATCTCTTCCTCGGAATAATGGACCGGAAACTCGGCAGACTGTGCATGTTTCGATTCTCCATCAAGATACATCGGCCAATTCCGATATGCCTGTATAAGAGCGTGCTTCAATGAGAGGGAGTCGCCTTCCCAAGGGGCCCCGGCACAATGGAATAGCTTGGCTCGAAGCATGGAGTTTTCGTCTCGGAAAGCATCAAAATGATCTGGCATGCGCGTCATAGTCAATGCCGCATAGTAGAAATGGACAATCCGTATCCGCATCGTCTCCTGGACCATTGCTTGCTCTTCCTGGCTTAGCTGGTCGAAATTTTCCGGTAGTTTGACCTCTGGTTTAGCCAAAGTTTCTGATAATGGATCGCCCCAATTCTGAAAATGGTTCGGTATGCCGGCACATAGGCAGAGTGGTAGGACTACCGCATGCTGCCAGTCAAATGATGCCCACTACGTCGCTGGACGCATTCACTAAGATGTTATTAGGAGAAAAGTCCGGATGGCGGAGAGTTGGCCGAGATAGAGGGTGGTCTGGTGGGACTTCGAGATAGGGCACTAGCTTCAGATAGTCGGAAAGGAGAAGCTGGTGTCGAGCGGGAGATCGCTTCTAAAACTGGTGCAATTCTCGGAGATATCGTTCAACGTGAAGACGGGGTTTGCCGAATCGTTCACAGAAGTCCGTTTCTCGCCTGGCAGGTGCGTCGAAGCATGCAGTAAAGGTATTCCCTGTTCGAGTCAAAACTTGCGAGCGAGAAACAACGTGAGATGGAACATACATGGACCACGGTCAATCTCTAGTAAAGCCCGCTCCTGATTTGGACCGATGACAATTTGATCTGGTGAAGATAAATCGGAATTTTGAGAGGCGGGAATAGCTCTCTGTGAGCAGCTGAGGTCACCCTAATAGTAAAGGCTCCCACTCGCTGGAAAGCGGATGCTCATGAATTGTTTCTCTGCCTCGACAATCTGCTTCATTATCTTGACTCGGGTCTTCGTATCTATAGAAAACCACTGATCACTTAAGGGCGTTCCGTCGGTCTTTTCGAGCAAAATGTACTCGGCTCCAACGGTGTTTGCGTGATCCGGAGAATACCCAAGAACTTCCGGGACAGGGACGCCATGAGAACGCAGGAAAGCGAGAGTGGCTGCCTCGCTAGCCACAGAGTAGTGCTTGGGCACAGTTGTTTTGTAGGGTAGTCTTGCAAGCACGGCATAGCCATCATCGAAGGTGATTTGCAGAACACGGTTGAAACCCCCTTCAGCGAGTTTGGTGATTGAAACCACGTCATTGAGATGTCGGCTGACAGAATGACATATTGCTCTAGCAAGTGCATCCACATCGAATCTAAGATGGCGCTCAGCGCGCCGGAGCTTTTCATTGAATCTGGTTTGACATATCACGTTAGCATAAGGCAATTGACATCCATGGATGTTAAGATCAGATCGCTGAGCACAACTCACAGAAAACGCCCAGAAGTGTACTCAAACAGATCATGATTACCACACCAAGAGCTCAATTTTCCCGGCGAGGTCTTGTATGATCGACTAAACAATCTCGAAATGGCCCTCATTTTGGACCGGATGATGAAAGGTTGATGGATTAGTTAGGTTGTGAGGGCATCAAGTCCCCTAACTAGCCTATGTTGCACTTAATGTCTTATAGTAGCGTTTATATTCGTATGTATGGGGTAAAGTAGTCGAATTAAAGTAGCCTAAAACGGTAGGTTGTATAGCACCTGGGTACTGGACCTCGGTAGGGGAAGGCACTAGCTAAAGCTACCCGTGAACTTAACCCTGGAAAGCACAGGGCACGTGACCATTTCTATATAAAATTGAACTGATATTGCCTACTGTTGCTATTGCTACCTCTCAACATAAGATGTTATCATACTGGGATACTCATATCTTGCTAGTCAAGTACCAACAAGGGCGGAATTAACCACCCATTATAAAATACGACAGATATCTTGACCTACATAAACTCAAATGTGATTTTCACAGCCCATATAACAAACAATCTAAACCTCCGAACAAACCATTCCATGGCCAAACTAGATTCACAGGACACCGCTAGTAACATAGACACCCATTCCCAATCCAATATACGATGCATCAGCAGGACAGAGGTACTACTACCGCCTCGTACGTGTCGGACTAGAAAGACGATTCGAAAGACGATTCGAAAGACGAATAGGATTCGATAAGAAAACAACAACACATGCGGTCAAGGAACAGGACAATAAGAAGTAAGAGAAAAAAGAGAAAAGAGAAAAGATAACCAGTTTCCCTTCCCCGTTCCCGAGATGCCGAAAGGAAAAACATTCCAATCCAGATGGTTAGAAACAGAGACAGAGAAGTCGAGAAACAACGAAGAAATAAGCATTTGAACTCCGCTCCGGAAGTACAGAGGGTCGCACGGGCCAGGAAATGATGGGGTGACTGTTGTGGTTTTTATCGCATGTCGCACTTAGGGAGAGAGCCCGGGGGTCTGGAGGAGTTGAGAATGTGACTGTGATATTATCGGTGCGGGAGTTGAGGAATATCGGGCTACCCTGGGTGCGGATGAGGGGTTCCTCGGTCGTTCATCGTTTTCGTGGATCCGGTGGGGGACTCGCGGGGGTTGTAGGGAGGATGTCATGAGGGCGCTGTTAAAGAGATTTGTGAAAGGCTTATCTCCGCCCGAACCTGCTGCACATGGGGAAGCTCGTATTGATTCTTTTATTTCTTCTTTTGCTTTCGCGGAGGAGTGACGGGACCGCCGGCGCTCATGCCACCGTAAACGTACTTTTGCTTTTTCTCGGCTGGTTTCAGGATCTATCGGAAGAAAAAAAGGGAAGGTTAGAAACTGAAAAAATGATCTCGGGGATGGAAATTCCATGACTCACCTGGAAGGAGCAGAGCAGACTCTCGTCCACGCTCATCATTGCACCGGCATTATCGAATTCGCCACAGTAGTTGGGCGCACTGAATAGTGTAACCAGCTGGCGCTTGGAGAAGAATTCGTATCCATCCTCAACAACTTGGTGTGCACGGCAGATCAGATCCATATCGTGTTTTTGGAGGAAGCGCGAGACCACGTCGGGGCCGAACGTGAATGAGACACCTCGGTCGTTTTCGCTCCAGCCGGTGATATCCTTATCGGGGTCGGACCACAGGAGATCGCACAAGAGACCGCAGTCGGGAATCTATTTCAGTCAGCGATGTTGGCCTTCAGCCGAACGAACCCAGTGTCACACTGCCAATTTTCTTTCCGCTGCCAATAGAACCACATCCACCAGAGAAGGAGGGGTGAAACCGGAGAAGGGGAGAAACTTACATCCGTGGGGCGCATGACACGGCGGATCTGCTCCATCGAGTTGAGATCCGGGCTCAGACCACCGTGCATAGTGAAGATCTTCTCATCAATGATGGCGGCAATGGGGAGGCAGTTAAAGCAGTCGGTGAAAGTCTTCCAGAGCTTGATGTTGTATCGGCGCTTGCACTCATCGTAGAAACCGTAGATACGGTTGATCGAGGCACACTCGTGGTTTCCACGCAGAATGAAGAAGTTTTCAGGGTACTTGATCTTGTATGCAAGGAGGAGGCAGATGGTCTCGAGGGACTGCTTGCCACGGTCGACGTAGTCACCGAGGAAGAGGTAGTTAGCCTCCGGAGGGAAACCGCCATATTCGAAGAGACGCAGGAGGTCATAGTATTGGCCGTGGATATCGCCGCAAATCTAGCGAGACGCATGTTAGACGGAGGCCGATTCCGACTCAAGAGACCGTTCGGACACAAAAAAATTCGTACCTTGATGGGCGCTTCCAGTTCGAGAAGAATGGGCTGAGAGATGAAAATCTCACGGGCCTTGGTGCAGAGGAAACGGATCTCTGACTCGAGCAGCTGAACCTGCTTTCCAGGGCGGCTACCCCTCACCTCCAAGAGCCGGTCGATGATCGAGTCCAGATCCACTTCCTGGTCGGCCATGGCTAATAACGTCTAATGAAAACACGAAAGAAAGAAGGGGAAAAAAATAGGTGGAAGGAAAAGAGAAGCGAAGGGTGGAAGAGAGACTTCCGGAGCGATCAGGTGAGGATAACAGAGATTTGATGACGCGGCGGCTATGTCCTGTTACTGTCGGAAAAACATGTTAATAGAGCGTCCGATTAAAATGAAGTCCAGTCTGTATCCTAAATCCCAAGGTGAAGCAAAATTGACGAACGCGCTCGAAATTTTTCTTTGAAATTTCTCCCCCTTTGGCGGTCGGGGTCGTTGGGAGGAGCAGCAGCGGAGGGAAAAGGAACAGATGCCTACCAAACAGAATATTTCGAGACCAAACAGATCTAGAGAAGGCCCCAACGGCCAGGGGAAAGGGGAGGGGGAAGCGGTTCTGGCAGAGATGCCAGACGGGTGTGGACGGTGGTGCCTATCCGAGTTGTTGGGTATGCGCACGGTGGATAGAGGAGAGAATGGGCTCCAAGACGCCTCAAGAGGTAGACGAGGCTGAGCGAAAGAGTTACTGGACTCTGAGCGATTCGACTTGGATGAAAGAAGCCGGAGGGTGGATGAGTCGAAATGAGTTGAGATGAATCCGAGATGAGATACAGGGAAATTTCAATCAAGGGAGAAAATTTTCTCGGGTGTATGATAGTCAGACTCTCTCAAAACAACATTGAACGACGTGATCGTGAACGTGACGGAGATGGGGGTAGGTTGAAGAGAAGAGAATCTTTTTGAAGAGAAAGCGGGAAGTTCCTATTTTGTGTTTGCGCGTGTTTGATCTTCCCCAAGGGAGAGGGGGATGTTATATATAGACTTATAAGAGAACCCTTTCCCCCCCCCCCCCAACTACTTTTTCCTTCGATTATTCTATTTATTCCATTCTATTTCTTCTGTGTTACAAGCGCTTTGACTTATGCAGAGAAAAATCTGCATAGAGGGGTTCTAGGTCGAGACTCCCAACGCCCTCGACGCCAAACGGGGTCCAAGCACGAAAGAAGAGGCTGATCTACTAAAATAGTTCATTTTGATGCATTTAGATTGATATCATGCCATTCAACAATGCGTTTGTGTCTCTATATCCACTATCCGACTTACAGAGTGGATATCTAGATGCTTATAGAGGTAGGAAAGTAGGAAACTCTCCAAAATAATTGGCATTCTTCTCAAATGAGCTCGGAGCTCAAGTCTCATACAATGCTGCTTGTCCAGAAGTCATGCAACATTATACAGAAAGGAATTGAAAAACGGGAAAGAAACAAGAGGGGAATTAAACAAGTCAAAGATCCTTCCAACGCCAACATGCCCGAAATTCAGAGTCGTACAGTACAACGCTAGAACCAAAAACAAGAGATGTCTTTCACTGTGCCTTCCGTGAATCAAGACGGTCCCAAAAAAAAAAGGGCCATCGCAGGATGCGTTTTGGGAAAAAGGGAAATGGAGACATGGAAAAGTGAAAAGAAAAGCAAAGACGGCCGTAAATAGTTCATACATCCAACCCACCATGTCTCATAAGTCATCCAACGCCGAAAACAATGCATAGAATGATCAGCTGCTGGTGCGGGGATATGTTGTTCAAATGAGTCCCGGGGGACCGCACGAGGGGAGTTATGTCCCCGTAAATAAGGAAAAGAGATGAAAGAACCTGCTGAAGCAGCTAAACGTCGTATCCACAACGGAGGGATTCCGGGAGTCATGAGATGAAAACGTGAGAGGCGAAAATAGTGCAGGCAGGAGATGCCATGGGCCGTGAACTGTAAATAAGAAAGGGGTATTTTATCCGCTAATCGCATGTCCGCTCAGGATCGCCTGTGTGTTCGAGCGGGTGATTGGAGGTGTGGAAATATGAGCGGAATGGTCTAAGCCTGCACCAGAGCTGTGAGCGAAGTCCTTATGGGAGTTATCCCAGTCATTCTCGCCGAGGACAGTTAGCCAGTTATGGCCCACGTCCTGGCGAAGGACTTCCAGCTGCTGGCGGCAGAACTCTTCATCCATCGTCCGGTCCTTGCCCTGCAACGCCTGTACGAGAGGAGGACTCGGCGAATGCATAGGTTTTTCGGGGCTTTGGATGCTTGATGACCCAGATTGCGCGGCGCTGTCCAGCCTCCACGGCTGATCAACAGGGACAACAATCGGATGGTCAACTGGCGGTTGAATTTGCTGAACGGGAAGAGCCGGAAGAGGCTTGCTTCCGGTGTTGTCTAAACCATCGGTGGTAAATGGGTTGTCCACCGAGATATCCACTATCCTGCGTCGTTGAAGCTTTTTGCGACGGTTGGTTCCCCCGTCACTTTCCTTCAGCTGCGTGCCATTAATGTGCAAATCTCCCTCACCCTCTTGAGGCTTGGAAATTGCAAGGTCATGGGGGACTTTCGAGATAGTAGACTTCTGCACAACCGTTGATTCATCTGCCGGGCTGGAGCGTACAACCGGTGCAGCTTGAGGCTCTGCCACTCGCTCAACAAGTTGCTTCCTCTCGGTGTATCCCGGACCTCTACCGTCAATTATGATGTCCTCGGAATAACCAGGCGTTCGGCGGAAGAGGTTCATGATCACAACTCGATATCCAGAGTGGGTCTTGATGAACGGATTGCCAGATACCCAGATCTCCCGTATTTCAGGAAGACTGGTCAGCCGTGCAATCTCCGTCGGGTCCGTGAGGTTGTTGTCACGAAGATCCAATCTTTCTAAAGAGAGCAACCGCTCGATACCTGCGAGCGAACGAAGGCGATTTCCGCGGAGGGTGAGGACGGTGATAGCGGGAAGAGGATTCCGGGCGAGTGAGTGAAGCGACTCAATCATGCAATGCGACAAGTTGAGGGCTCTCAATGCCACCAGTGACGCCACACCGTCGGGAATCTCCGTCAAGAGGTTGGAGGACAGATCGAGCGAGTTGAGACTGTTGGCTACAGGGGCGAGGCTAGTAGCAGAGACAGATGTCAGGGAGTTCTCCGGAAGGCCCAGGTGTCGCAGGAATCGCCATTTTGAAGGAGAGAGGACGTCTGCGAGAAGGTTTGTGGAGCTTCCATTCCGATGGCTGGTGGAGGTCTCGCTTGATTCAGAGCTTGCGGAGCCCGTGCGGCGAATTTGCCGAGACTGGCCTCGACGGTGGCCGTGCTTCGTCACTGGCCGAGTCGGAGAGACACTTCCGGCCCTGGCGCGAATTTTGGCGCCTTCTGAGCCACCTCGGAGCATCGGGGCAGATCTGGGGCTAGTGCTGGTTCCGAATGCTGTGTCCGCAATAGGAGACCCAGGGGCTGAGAGGGAGTTGGCCTGGTCGGGAGTGTGAAGCGGCTGACTGCTGGAACTGGTCCATCCCAGTGAAGGCGACTGCTGCGACTTAGCAGACCGTCGGCGGCGTTTATCAATGTCGTCCAACACAATTCTCGTTAAAAGATCGGCCGGATCATCCAAGTGGGCTCTCTTGATGGTCAAGGTGCGTAGTTGCTCAGACAATCTGTCCCAACCATAGAAAGAACGGTAGTCTAGATCAATAATCTCTAAAGCGCTCAAGTTCTTAAACGAGTGCAGTGGCACAGCCGTATCAAAAGGAAATTCTTCATATCCAGATATCAGAGGAGCACGGTGGTCCGGGCAAGACGAAGACACGGGATCTTGGTAAAGGCAGAATATAAGTATTTCAGGTCCGCTTCCAAGGCGGCCTTGGCCCTGTCCGATTTGGTTGGGGTATCCTTGGATCCGAGGCGGAAAGATGACCAGAGGTCGGTCATACCAGACATCACACTACGAACACTGGACACCGAATGGATGGAAGCCCGATCACCCCGGGACTGTGGGGGCTTGTTCAGGAATGAAACATAGGATTGCGAAACCTCGGTGTGAATATTCTCCAACCTGATGTTCATAGGGCCAACGGCAATGGTCAATTCTTCAAAACGGGAGAGAAGGTAGAAAAGGTGGTGAGGGGTCAATGTCAGTTTGGCGGTTTTAGCGTTCTGCGACATGAATTTTAATGCTGCGGATGAAAAGGCCGCGGCTAGGGTTGACGAGGTCGAGGCGAAAGAGCTACCAGGGGTCAAAGGAACACTGGGTGATTGGGGAATGGCATTTTTGGTGGGTTGACGACGGAGCTGTAGTGCATTGGCGAGGGCCTTCTCGTGGGTACGAACGTAGCTAGCAACATTCTATGCAAACACGTGTGTTAGCTGACTATAGGACTAAATACTCAGACGGTATCTATCATCTCAATTATCAGGCCACTGCTGCGTAGAAACACAAACCTTTATGAAAAGTTGTCCATCCCCGGTGTTGATTTTCTCCATGGCGGCAACGGGGGTATGGTGGTGGACCGGGAGAACTCTGAAGATGGATAGCTCAACAGATGTTGCCAGATGTAGACGACATCTTGCTTGTGCGACCCGAATGAGACCCGAAAAAAACGAGCAATCGAGGCTCTGAATGCGAGAGTTAGCAACGGTGTGCTGAAATTGATCAGTCTCATTGGGGATATTGGGGGGGGAGGGGTGGGAACCCCGGGAGGCAAGTGAGGAGGAATGATACCTGGAGAATTAAATATGGAGAGTCAAAGAACGACTCGATCTCCTCTTTGAGACCTCGAAAAGTGAGATAGAGGTTGGAGAGGAATGACAAAAGGCGAGGAGGGAGAAGGTGGTGGCACGGGGTAACCAATTATTTAGCTAAAATAATACGCCTTATCCTGATAACACAATACAACATATACGCCGTAATACACGTTTACAACATTTTCGATTTTCTTTTATCAGCTGAGAGCATATTTCAAAATGATAGTCGTCTGATATCCTTCTGATTGGTTTTTATTTCTCCTTTTCGAGATATTTATAATCTTATGCTTTACTTCGCAATGCAATTGTCCGATTCTGCCTGGTTTCCCAACATGTACACTGTCCTCTTCCCCAAAATTTGACCTATCGAAGTACTAGTAATCTATCAGACACAGACCACGTACTCCGTACTTAGTCTAATACCGTATAACCGTCACTAATATAAATAAATATCTGCTACTAATGCACCTACTATACCCGGGTGGGAAGTGGCGAGCCTATGGAGACAGCGCCTAGGATTTTAGTTCGCCGACTTCTCTCCCGCGTCTATCAAAACGATTGGAGTCAACGATTAGTACCCTGTTAACCCCCTATTACGCTACAAGGAGACTGGGCAAAAGATTTGGATAGTTCGCAAAGATTAGTCTGGGATGGTTTGACCCCTCTTGCATGATTGAACCATAGAATTCGCACATAGCATCAACATTATGAGCCGATCGTGGAGCAAGGAAACTCAGACCATATGCTATCGGTGGGTCCTGTACCGAGGGGCTCTCTTTGATCGACAGTAAAAAAAATTTAACATCTTCCCATTCATGCAGTTGAAACCCACTCCTCCTGGAAACTGTTGAAACTTGTCATGAGTCCCATCTTGGTGGCGGCGTGTTGATCAATCTCCGACGCAGCCACACGCAGGCAACCTGAGTCCACGATGCAGACCGGGTGGGAATGCCGAGAGCTGGCCTCGTTGCCCTGTGCTCTTGTTGGCCCGCTTTTTTACTTTTTTTATCGGCTCACGTACTCCGTACGGAGTATCATCTTGTTTTTTTAACCACTGACTCTTCAGCGCAAACCCCGAGAGTACGAGAGTACGACTCATACGCTGTGCCCTTACCGAATATGTCGTTGGTCATCTGTAGGCGCTGAAGGGGGTGCAGGCGATCAAATCAGGGTTTAGGCGGAAGCGAATGATCGCACGAGGCACACGATTGGCGGGGGCGCACATGCATGGGAGGATATCTGCATGCTCGAAGGATGCCTCCCTCCTTAAAAGGGAAATAGTGGAGGCAGTCATGCAGAAATTCAACGAGAATGAACATCAATAGAGGACCTGGTTGGCGCAATACCTTGATGATTCCCCATAAAAGGACGAATCAGCGACATTCAACTAGAATTCGAAATTACGCTACCTGGGATAGTGCGAGTCAGTAGTCAGCTCGCACTGACATCTGACATTCCTCTGGGTTAGTGGAGACACTAGGAATCGGATATGTGTTTTATTTTATTTTTTTACTTTAAATATGAACTCCAGATGTCTCCTGATGACATCAATATACCTTGGTAACTTCCAATGTTACGAGACATTAGTGTCACAAAATATAGATATGGTTTCATCTTATCCATGGTTCTGCTCGACTCCGTCCCGATATCAGCCACACCGCTTCAACGGACAATGGATAAGGGCGGCTGTCAACCCATGGTTCAATGTTACCCTTCATCTTTTTTAACTCCTCCATGTATTTTATCTCTACCCGAAAGGGAGGACCGTCGGCAAGCCTCTAGAATACTACCTGTGGTTTTATGATATGAATTTACTATATTGCGAATGTTTCATATCTGAGCATCAAGGACAAATGCGCCTCTAAACTTTGTACAGAGGTAATTTGCCCTGATTTATTTTTTCATCCCTGCGACAGATCCTAGAGCGCGGGGTACAGTTGTAGTTAGATCAAAATATTGAGAACTAACATTCCAGGACATTTATGTAAATGCGCCGCAAACGCTCGGTTCAACTTCAGATCCCAGCCTTGCTGCATACGACACTGCACTTTTCATGCGAGGAGTTTGCAGCATCCCTGCCGTTATCGAAGTGTGTGCTATGAAGCGCATATGTACTCCGTATGTACCATATGGACAACCCCTATTATTTCCAGAAGTACTTCGGGAAAGAAAATGAGACGCCAATCTATTCGGCCGATCAGGGCTGAATGTCCCCTCAAAACCCAGAAATGTTCGACACATGGAAATCATACATTTTCACATAACTAAGGGGGAGGGGGCACATGATGTGCGATCAATTCGATCTACATTGCCCCTCTGTACTACAATTTTGTTTGTACACATCTACAACATAGTACCGAATACCGTAGACAGCATCAAACAATGAAGGCTAAGTTGGCCCCGGGTAGTAAATGCTTGCGGGCGTTGCCCGGCCTCGGAGATCCGAGTACAGTTTTCCCCACCCTTGGACGATCTCCGCCAAGTGCGCAGTGCGATATGGGACATACATAGGCGTTGAGCCTGCTCATTGGCTAAGACACGGCACGGGTCATTAGCATATGCATTTCTCTTGCCAAGGCTCAAATGTGGCTCGCTGAGCCTTTCTTTTTCTTTTTTTTTTGCTTTTGCCGCTCACGTTCGGGGAGTACTGGGGGTTAACTTCCTAAGCGGGGGAAAGCTTTCTCACCGGCTCCAACAACGCCACAATACTTCGCGAAGGCAGATCCATGATCTGCACAGTGCCAAATGGGGAACGATGACTCGAGTATGGATTGAAGATAGAGAAAATGCCAAGGCCTTCTTGACTTCAAAGAGCGGGGCATTCGAGGAAATATGGTAACCTTGATTGTCGCACTTAAAGTCGGCGCTCCCGGCACGTTCAGGGATGCCACAAAAGGCTAAAGCAAAACAATAAACCGAGCGGCTACCGCGCAACACAGGACAATAAATATTCTTACTCCTGCGTATTGCTATGAGACAAGCCAGGGGCTATGTATCGAAAATGATGTCTAGGACTCGGTGGTATAAGCGAGTGTAGAATCGAAGTAGTAACGCAAAGCGATGGTTTACAACGTGTTTGCTTTTTAACATCGCATTTAAGAATTTAGCAGGTTGCGATCAGCATTCAAGACGAACATGGCCAAGAGGAAAAAGTGTCCGGAAGATCCGCTCCTAAACGAGTCTAATTATGAACGAATGCCGCAGCCCGTGACGACGCTAAGGATATTTAGTTGCTGCAAATCATCCTCGATATGTGAATAAGGGGTCTTTTTAACATCAGGTGACCAAAATGACGCTGCCGTGTCGTATAATATAAGGTGGCCAATATTCCGATCTACTATGTTGTACTTTCTACCTTATGTCCGACATCGCGAGCACAAAGCACCCCTCGGTCTTTTGTGCATGTGGCTACAGTACCCCGGTTGAGAGCCCATAGGGTGCTTTCCTAGACCTCCAATTCGGCTGTGACAAACAAACTTTGCCGAAACGCCTACCAATCACGGGAGGACACTGATGTATTTCTCGATATTCAAGCCGCCCACCATGTAGCGGTGAGCTGTACTTAGTATGATTCTTTGAGCCGGGACAGAAGATCTTGCATTTGTACTCGGGAGGCGACCGCGACGACCCCGCTAATTGAGCATTGAACCCTTGAATAAGATATTACAAGAATGGATGTCAATTACTCCCGGAGGACGTGCATGGAGGGGTACATTCCAACAACTTTTCAATGCCATCGCACGGTCGGCAGCATTGTCGTACTCAAATGCCGCAGCATGTCAAGGTGGGATGATGCCTGCCATAGTTTCTCAAAGTTAATTCATTCTCGATACAAAGAATGTCGAGCGAGGTTGAAAATTGTGCGACCATAACAAATCCAGTACCAAATAGAGTGCTTTGGTTGATCTACGCAGTGCACTCATTTTTCCAAGAACAACAGAGTTCTGAATTGGAAGCAATTGCTGTTTAACTACGAGGCATCCATGGTTCTGGTATGTTTTTTATTTCCAGGGTTCTTATCGTGCGGGGCAAGATCTGGATGACTCAGCAAATAAAAAAGGGGACTAGCTATTTTGGGAAATGCACTAGTGGGGACAGGCTACACGTGACGCCAACGTCATGATCGTCTAACGTAGCTTCCCCAACCGGATTTCAAGGTACCTCTGTAACTCTCAACATATTTGTTGGCGTATTCAGAATGTGTTGAACATGACCACTGAGAAGAAAACTGCTGTGTACGACCCTTACGATCCGGCCTGTCTCCCTGACTACGACCGCGACTTCATTCAACCCGATGAACTCGACCGATTCGAGCGGGCGCTGAATGCCCCAGAAGCCTCCCCATTGACAGCAATCAACGACTGGCGCCCAATCAATCAACGAGTCCGCAAGAGTCGTGGCCGTCGCAAAACACTAAAGCGAAGCAAGGATGAAACGAGGGAAGGCGTGCTATATTCTGTTTTGAAATGGCCCTTCCTCTTCATTGTATTCGCGTGGCTCATAGTACTGAGCTTTGGCTATGCTCTGGTGCGGGTCTACATAGTATTGTATGAGCAGTGGGTGACGTGGCGCGGGAAGAGGGAAAGGCTGCGCCAAGAGCTATCTGCACAGAAAAACTATCCGGACTGGCTGAAAGCGGCGCAGGCGTTGGACGTCCATCTCGGAACCGAAAATTGGAAAAAGATAGACGAATATGCTTACTATGATCACCTCACTGTCAACAAAGTGGTGTTGCAGCTGAAGCAGCGGAGGAAGGATGCGGAGTGGGAAATGGAAAATGGTCGAGTCGGCTCCAGCGAGGTACCTGCTATTGAAGATCTCCGGGCACTTTTGGAGGCTTGCGTCAAGAACAACTTCGCGGGCGTGGAAAATCCTCGGATATACAGCGAGACCTATTCGGGGACCAAGGACCTGGTTCAGGAATACATCGACGAGGTGCATGCATGCATACAGATCGTTTTGGACAATAAACAGATTGACAAGGATGCCAAGTATCATCTTTTCAAACATCTCGATACGAACTTCGGACGCACCGCTCTTTGTCTTTCGGGTGGGGCTACATTCGCTTACTACCACTTCGGAGTTATACGAGCGCTGCTGGATAATGATGTCCTCCCAGAAATCATAACCGGCACGTCAGGCGGAGCACTGGTGGCGGGACTAGTCGCGACTCGGACCGATGATGAGCTGAAGCAGTTGCTCGTTCCAGCTTTAGCACATCGGATTCGCGCATGCCACGAAGGGCTGACAACTTGGATACATCGCTGGTGGCGAACTGGTGCTCGGTTCGATACTATGGACTGGGCTCGGCAATGCGCCTGGTTCTGCAGGGGCTCAACGACCTTTCGCGAAGCTTACGAGCGGACCGGGCGCATTTTGAATGTCACCTGCGTGCCCTCGGATCCTCACTCACCGACTATCCTGGCCAATTATCTGACATGCCCCGATTGCGTCATATGGAGTGCCGTGCTTGCTTCGGCGGCTGTTCCAGGCATTTTGAACCCTGTTGTATTAATGACTAAAAAGCGTGATGGCACGCTCGCGCCTTATTCGTTTGGTCACAAATGGAAGGATGGTAGCCTGCGGACTGATATACCTATCAAAGCGCTGAACCTGCATTTCAACGTCAATTTTACAATCGTATCACAGGTAAGATCAATTTCGTTCAATTCTACTCTTTTGCCACTAACACTGACCCAGGTTAACCCTCACATCAATCTCTTCTTCTTTAGTTCTAGAGGGACAGTAGGGCGGCCAGTCACACACCGCAGGGGTCGTGGTTGGCGTGGCGGCTTCCTCGGCACTGCAATCGAGCAGTACATCAAATTAGACCTCAACAAATGGCTTCGAGTTCTTCGACATTTAGAGCTCCTTCCCCGACCTATGGGCCAAGACTGGAGCGAGATCTGGTTGCAAAAGTTCAGTGGCACTGTGACTATTTGGCCAAAAACCATTCCATCTGATTTCATCCACATTCTTTCCGATCCCACTCCTGAAAGGCTCGCCCGCATGATACATGTTGGCCAGCAAAGTACTTTCTCCAAGATTAAATTTATCCAAAACCGGCTTAAGATCGAGAATGCGATCATGAAAGGACTACAAGAATCCAGGATAGGTGGACGTGCACTCTCCCCGATTCTCTCTCGTCGAGTCCGCGATCGAGAAAATGAAGATCCTATGGTCGAGCGTTTAGATGATAACCTCCCCGAGCGCGATGGATCTAGCTACAAGAGTGAGTCGCGTTACGGTGAGTTGTCAGATAGCATGTCCCAATCCACCGGCTCGTCACGTCCTCATACCCCGAGTTCCCGGCGGGGGAGCGTCATTGAGGAGATGAGACGCCAGTCTGCCGTTTTCTTTGATGAAGCGGACTACGATCGGGACGAAGATGCCATGGTCATCTGAGAAAAATACAGGCGGCTCGAGCGGCTCCATCAAAGTTTATGGCTTAGACTAGGGCCTTTCTGCTTCGGGGCACCTGCAGCCCTATCTTCCGTCATGATACTTCCCGCTACTTTGGATATCCAATATCCAGGATGACAGGCGGCTCTTGCCGGTATTTGCGGGCACTTTCGGATAATACACCCGTTGTCCCTGTGTAGTGCCTTTCCCTTTTCGTTTCCCGCTCACCCCCTCTTCATCAGCATAGCAAGGTGTCCTCTGTCTTATTGATATGCATTTGGTCGTTTTTTTTTTTGGCTTCCCGTGTCATATTGCGTCCCTTGTTCTTAATCACATGCTTCGTTGTTTCTTCTTTACCTTCTTATCCTATATTGTGTAAATAGATAGTTAGCTTTAGGTGTACGAGTACTAGGGTTTAGGGGAGATATATTGTAATTAAAGCGCCCTGAGGTAGATCTGCTAGAATTCGGCTTGGCCGAGCGGGGAAATATTCAATAGTGACATCGGTCTCAACGTACATGTAGGTAGCTTCAAATAGCCTCTCAGCACTAGAAATTACGTTACCTTTATAGAATTAACCGAAGCTGTTTAGGTATCTGTTAATTTGCAAATAATGATTAATCCCACGCTAGTAACTCGCAATACCCTTTTTTTCCTTCCAGCTCTATTCACATGTACATGGTCTACTATATATATTGAAGCTACGTAGTCCGTTTCACCCCTGCGTCAGGGCAACACGCCGAACACTCCTGCGCGGTTACATATTTATAACTTGGACTATTTGTTTTATAAAATGAAGGGACCGAATTATGTAGATTGAGTCTGACGTCGTAGATTTGCTTTGATGTATCATGGTGTGATTGGCGATTTAGTTCATGAATCTTATCGGGTTACCAGATAACATATCACACAGCATCAGTGGTCTAGTGGTTATGATGCTAGTCTTCCAAGATTAGGAAATCTTCCTTATCTAGTTAACTGGCGAGGGGGGTTCGATTCCCTCCTGATGCATTCTTTTTTTTCCCGGACAAGTTTACGAATGGGTTTTCGTTAATTTATAGCCTTCTTTTGGTATCTTTTCTTTTCTTCTTCTTTAAATTTTTTTTTTTGCTTGGTTTATACCTACGTAGTAGATATTCTGCCCTGGAAGGTGCGGAGATTCATAGTAACAAGGTTGGTTTAACAACACCTACATACGTAACTCATCTCCAGGAAAACAAAGATGAGGCACTTTTGGGTCACTCGAAAATTGTGAAACAAGAAACTCATTGAGGTCGACAGGCGACGTATTTCAATTTCGGTTCGCTCAAACGTCATATTGGTGTTCACCACTTTACAGAATCCCACTATGTATATCTCGAGTTACTATGAACCAGGAGTCGCTTTCCTCATCTACGCATACGTGAGACCCTCACAGATACTGTAATACTGTGTACCTCTTGATAGGCAGAATCCAGGGACAGCAGGAAAATCGGCTCAAGTGGTCCAGCCCGGCGGGAGGGCTCGAAATGGAGCGGAGGTACCCACATCGTTGTTCTTGCAACCAGGCTGAATTAATTTTGGGCCAAAGGTATGGGGGGTGCGAGAGTATTAGGAAGTGCACGGACCTTAGATATATGTGCAGAATGTGATGAATCAGTTGCAGAAGGTGACGATTCAGTTGCAGAAGGTGATGGTTAGTTGACAACTCACTAACTATACGGGGGAACCCGTGGTACCATTGTGGATGCGGGGGAAGTATAAACCAGTCTGCAACTACTCAACACGAATTGAATTTAAATACTCTCAAGTTATCGAGGTAATATCATAGTCAACTCCCGCAAGATCAACATAGAGATTACCTTCATCCGCCATCACGCACGCATATACACCTCCAATCTATAAGCCCAACTACCAGCATCGCCAAAAATGCCTCCCTCCCAAAACGATATCGCTAAGCACTTCCGCAACCTCCACAATCCCCAAGACCCTCTCATCCTCACGAATGTCTGGGACGCCAGCACCGCCTCAGCCATCGCCTCGCTTCCCACAACCCGCGCTATCGCTACAGCCTCCTTCGCCATCGCAGCCTGCCTCGGTGTCGACGATGAAAACCTCACGAAAGCCCAGAACCTGGCCGCCCTGAAGATAATCGTATCCGCCGCCCACCGCATTAACCCTGCCCTGCCCGTCACAGCCGATCTGCAAGACGGCTACGACAAGGACCTCCCCAGCTTGGCGGCGACGGTCAAGGAGGCTATCGCTCTAGGCGCAGTGGGCTGTAACCTGGAAGATATGGATAATGCGGCCGGTACTTTGCGGCCGCTAGACGAGGCTATTGCGCGCGTGAAGACCGTGGTTGAGGCAGCGAAGAAGGCCGGGGTTCCTGATTTCGCGCTAAATGCACGGACGGATGTGTTGTCTCAGGAAGGGACTACATTGGATGATGCGATTGTGCGTGGAAAGGCGTTTTTAGAAGCTGGGGCTTGTACGGTGTTTGTTTGGGGTGGGCCTAAGGGACGGGGTGTGTCGAAGGAGGAGGTGAAGGTTTTGGTGAGGGAGTTCGAGGGGAGGGTGAATGTGATGATGCTTTTGGGAGAAGGGTATTTGGGAGTACAAGGGATTCGGCAGTTGGGAGTTGCAAGGGTGAGTATTGGGCCGGGGTTGTGGATGTGTGCAATGAAGGCGGTTAAGGAGCAGGCCGAGTTGTTGGCCTGAAAGGGCTACAAAAATGAGCATATACGGAGTAGCGAGTATAGTGGATAGCTCATAGAATAAGAGTTTATACAAATACATCTCCCTACCCAGATGATAACCAGGATCAATGGGATACGAACAAAACTCCATACTTAATTATATCAACATGAAAGCAAAGCGATTTTAGATCCAATTTAGATCCCAAATCATAAAATCGGATATCAAATTATTATTTAAGTCCATCCGAAAAAAAGAGTCTCATGAAAATGACAGGAATATAGGGAATATAGTAAGGCGAATCTCCTTAACCTGCCGGAGGACAACTTGGAGGATCCGATGGTTCAGTGAGTGGGACCCGCGTGGCGCCGAACCTTAAGTTGGGTGGTATCTCCGTCAAAAGTAATAAGTTAATTGAATCTGATCAGCTCCACTAAGGGAATCATCTATCTTCCCATGGGGAAAGATCTATGTACAACCTTGACTTAAGCACCAAAGGGGGCCTCGGGAAAAGAACGTAACTTATTTACAGCAAAATTTCCTCTCTGCCCACGACTCTAGTAACCAGTACAAATATGTATACCCTGTCATTCGTGTCTCGCTTAATGGCGAGACTGTTATGTGTAGCTTAGAGTTTGCGGGACAATTCAAGTCCAAGATGTTCGCGACAGAACTTCCGACTCTCCTCACTCACATCAAACCCATTGACCCACATTCTACCACCGGGCTCAAACGTGCTTTTACAAGCTAGATCAGGCGCCGGTCTCTCCCTGATTACCTTCTCTCTAACCTTCTCAAGTCCAAGCTCGGCCAACTGCGCCCGCTGCATATCGCGAATAGCTTTCCATTTCACATCTCGCGCGATCTGACATTCGCCATCCGGAAGAGTCATATCACTGGCATTGCCACGGCTGATGCTGCGCAAGTGCTCCACGCGAGCCTGTCTAAACCGGCTCCACGCACTCATCACCTTCGGCAGATCTTCCGTCGACCTCAAATATCCAACAAACTCCGCCAGACTCGCCGCATCCTCAATCGCCATTCCCGCCCCCTGCGCAGCATGAGGAAGAAGAGCATGCGCCGCGTCCCCAACCAGCGCTACTCTCCCAGACGTACTGACATAGCTGGGAATAGGAGCGACCTCACCTAATGTCCAGGAAACGCATTCCCCCTCTTGAACGAGGGAGGCCAATGCTCGCACTTCCTCACACCACTCTGACACAAGCCCGCGCATCTTCTCAACATCGGCAGGGTGATTCCACGACCCCAGGGGCATCCCTTCGCTCGGTCGTGGGACACCGATAACAAGATTATACAACTCGCTCGAGGCAACCGTATACCCCAACACAAAAGCGCCGGGCCCTACCCACGACTTCGCCTCCGGGGAAGCCATAAGCGGCGCAGTAATAGGATTAGAGAGCATCCGTAACCGCGGAATCACAGCGCGGTAGTTATGTTCCCGATATGGGGTGGGGGCCACATCCTTCGACGCCGGCAGGCATCGCCTGGTCCGGGACCAGATCCCATCAGCTGCAACTGTGAGATCCGCCTCGAAGATCTCATCGTCTGACATATGGACAGTGCCCGTCTCGTGGTCCACGTGTACAACGGACTTGCCGAATAAAACGGACACGTTGTGCAGTTGTTGTACACGCTCGAAGAGTGCTTGCTGCAGGTCTGGTCGGTAGATCTGCAATTGGGGCCAGCCGTAGAGCCATGTGCTAGTAGGATTGTTCATGTTGAAGGCTAGTTCGGTATTATCTTTCCAGCGGCGGACGGATATGTGGGAGGATTGGAAGGCGACTTTTTCCAGGGATGGGGTTAGGCCCCATTTGTGTAGGATGCGAGTGCTGTTTGGGAAGAGTTGCAGTCCAGCGCCAAGCTCGCTGAGGGAGGCGTTGGATTCTAGGACTGTAATCTGGTGGTCGGGGTTTATGTCTGAGAGTGCTATTGCCGATGAGAGACCGGCCATACCAGCGCCAATGACGGTTATTTTCAATGGGATGTCTGGTTGATTGAAAGACATCTTGATCTGCGAAAGCTTAGCAGAATTGTTTTAGATTCAGGTGCTGCTTTGCGGGTTTGTTGGAGAAGAGATGTTATACACATTCCATGGTTGTGGATGCTTTAAGGTCTCCCCAATGAGCACCGGCTATGGGTGCCAAGCAGATAGAGCTGATGGGGTTCAAAAATAACTCCGCAGGCTTTCTAAGGCTTTCTGACCTGTAAAATAAACTGCGAGTGATGGGTAGAAGCACACCGACATTTTAAGGGCTGTTACTCCGTAGGCTAACATGGGCTAACATGGGCTAGGTAGACCTCTCAACTACATGAATCAGTGGCAAGTCATTCTACCGAAGAGAATTTCAGGCCAAGTTGAAATTCCCACTCCAATCACGTTCATTAAAGGTTAGTGTCTCGTACTGAAAAGAAAAGCAATGTAAAATACGGCTTAAATTTCGGATTACAGCAAACCTTCCCGTTAGAGTGTGCTCGAAATATTTGACAAGTGAAAGGAATGCAATGCATGGTGATACAAGACCTGGACTACCATTCCAAACTATAAATGGGGAGAAATCGATGCACAGAAAATCGAATGCTCCCTCTTCTCAAGGTTTGGATACCAGTGGACTTACTACCCCTCATCATGTTCTATAGTGGTAGGCGGGCCCCTTCATTCTTGCTATGTTCGATTCTGCTTACGATATAAAGCTCTTCTAGTGCAGCGATCTGGAACCGAGCATGGTGCCTACAAGATAGGCCAGGTTGAGAACTCAACGTTATGCGGTTACAAGAGCAAAGATCGAATGCCTTTCAGTTTGGATGCGGGTATATTCGCTGTAAGCAATAGAGCTGACTTGGCTTCCTGTGTATGCTGACTTGGTGGGTTCGGAACAGGTGTCGGGATCTATACACACGGAGACTCTGGAGATGGAGGTCACTCTGGAAGTGTATAAAATGAGCTTGGGTATCTTGAACGGATACCCCAACCAGGATTTCAAAGTCGATCTGGATCTAAATATGGTGAAGGGAAGGATTGAGATACGATTGACTGCCTTTGATGAATTGTGGCTTGATATCGATACAAAAGTCTTCCAGGTGGCCGAGAATGGCTCCGGGCAGTTCATAGAATACAGGAAGGCTCATCTCATTCAAGAAATGCCGGGTATTAGGTGCAAACCTTGGGTTTCCAATGGTGTCAATATTTAGCAATAGGGGGCGAAACAAGGCACAGTGAGCTTTCACAGGATCATCAACCAAATTACGATCAATTAAGTAATGGGTAACGCTACTCGTCGGTCGTAAACGATGCCATGAATATTGTACATAAATACAGTCGAATACTCCGTTGTTCGGAGCGATAACCATCCATACGATACCTAATGCTTTTCTTTTTCTTTTCGAAAAACATATTTTGCTAACGAGACTAGACAGCACCCAGGCGTCGGCACTTCCTCAACCATTGCGCGCGAGTTTCAGCCCCTGGCCATCATCTATCTCATCTTTTGCCCACGACTATCTCCAGGCACGCCACATCACCCGTTTTTTAGCCGATCCAGCATGTTAGAGTTTGGAATCCGCATATGCAGTTTCATCTTGAGCATACAGCTGAAGAACTACTAAATAATTGGTCCGATGCGCGCATTGTGTCAGTAGCTCCTGCAGCTGCAGGTTAGATGCAGTTCCATGTCGTACTCAGAGCCGGCCACGGAGCAGAAGTATCCCGATATGATGTCTGCATCTTATGTAGCTATTTTGGTAGAATATCTACGGAGTACAACATAGCTAATGTAATATTCAGGTCAGTTTTGGAGACGCCATAATGTCTCACCTCCAATGAAGTTTCTTTTTAATTCTAGATACATATCGCGCATAAAAGCCCACTTATGCACCTGGTTAGGCAGGTAGATAATTATTATAAACCATATAGTAAGAGGTCAATGACCACGAGGTCGCAGGTGGCTTTGACACTGAAAAGGACCATGCATAACCAATTGTATCGTATGCCTTCGAGGTATTCAGGTAGTTCCGGTAGATATGCAAAATTTTGCAAATATTCGCTTTTTCTTCACCTTTGGAACGCATCGGTCATGCTAGAAATAGCAGATTTGGTGGGTTTCGATTGGGGGATATTGCACCGAAGTGAGTCGTAGTAGTGGTGGGGCTAGACGATCTCCGCAAACAATATTCCTATGGTGGAGATATGATGGAGACCAAATGAAGTGTACCCACTTGTATGGAGCTTGTCATGCATTAATATCGCGATAGCGCCTGTTTAGCCTAGTTCCTTCTGCATCTACGGGGTATTTTAGTATCCCGCGTCTGATTTAAGTTTCGGCTTGTATCTAGACCTCGTGGGCCCAGCTGATGCCGATCTCCACAGCCTCAGCCAGCCATCGCCTTACGAAGATGTCCCGCTCTATGTATACAACATAGTCAATGCGCGAGTAAAACGACCAAGTATAACCTTATTTTCGTAGACCGCCATTTCTAATTAGACACCTCAGTTTCTCCGCTCTATCTAAACGAAGTTATACGCCTTGCTATGGCAAATATATGCGTGGGTCGAAGGATTTTTCTATTTCTGTGCAGTCTATTATCTAGGATAAGACGTAACGTGGGGTATAATGCGTCTTCTCGGGGATTGCTCAGCCCGACTAGTCTTAGAGTACATCGACTATCGCTTCAAGTTACGTTATGGTATGTAGGCGACTTTTGTGAAACGGGAATTGATAATGATATTAATATGTATGAGGACACTAACACTGCATGATTGATACTACATTCACCTGATTTTATGTAGAGTGGAAACACTAGAGGTCGTGGACAGAGCCTGATAAATGGAGATAAATAGAACCACAACTCCGTTAAACTGCTAGAATGGCCTTTCACATTTTGGCCCTTCACATTCTTTGATAGAGAGACAATCCGAAACTAGCTGCTACAAGCTTCCTTGATCATAAGTCTCATATCCAGCATGACGATCCAGGAGTTTTCCAATATTTCTAGTCTGACTACGAAGGTAGTGGCATCAATTGATGCGTACAAAGGAGCCAAGACCGAAAAAGCTCGGCGTGATGCCCTTGAGAATGCTACGAGTCTCGTAAGAGCTCTGGAAAATCCCGCAGATGCAATTTACAAGTTATTCGCTTCGGTATGGCCCAATTTCCTGGCAATTTAGCTACTCTAGTACTGATGTTTGGAGTCAAAAGCCTGTTGTTCTCATGGCCGTTAAGACTGCCAATGACCTAGGTATCTTCAGTCTTTTAGCTCAAACGACTTCTTTTGCCACATGTGGAGAACTGGCTACGCGGAAGAACGCGGACATTCAGCTCGTTGGTAGGTATTATCCATATACTCAACCACTTGATTGCACACGTTGACCGCGTTTTGGTAGAACGTATCATGCGTGTTCTTGTTTGCAATGGTTTCGCTAGTGAACTGGGTCCCGGTCAATATGAGCCTACTGACTTGTCAAGGCAAATGACGGAGAGGAAAACGATTGGGACAATGGACTCACTGTAAGTATATGGCTTAGTTGTTCAACTCCCGCAACTACTGGCCATTTCCGATCTAACAATCAATCTAGTTTCGTCGACTTCTTACCCATCATTCAGAAAACGCCGGAATTCTTTCAGAAGTCTGACTACAGAAATCCTGGAGACCCCAAGGATGGGCCTTTCCAGCATGCCTATAACACAACTGGTTCCTGCTGGGACTGGTTAGCTAAGAACCCAGAGGCACTAGACCGCTTTAACACTTTCATGGAGGGCTCCCGAGACGAGATCCCTCACTGGGCTCACTGGTTTCCCGTTCAGGAGCAGTTACTAGATGGAGCGTTGGATAACCATCCTCTGCTTGTTGATGTTGGCGGGAATCGTGGTCATGAGCTCGTCGGATTCAAGGAAAAATTTCCCTTGGAGGCTGGAAAGCTTGTACTTGAGGATTTGCCTTCAGTTATCGAGGATATTCAAAACCTCGACAGCGATATTCTGAGAGTCAAACATGACTTTTTCAAACCTCAGCCAGTCGAAGGTTTGTTATGCTCCTATTTATTTCCCCCATTATCTAACAGATATTATAGGTGCTCGTGCATACTACTTCAAGCACATTTTGCACGACTGGTCCGATGATAACTGCAGGGTAATTTTGAAACACACTGCTGCTGCTATGGAGAGGGGATATTCCAAAATCTTGATCGAGGATTACGTCGTCCCTGACCAAAATGCCGGGGTAAAGGAGACCTTGATCGATATGGTTGTCATGGTATGGTGTCCAGGAATTGAGCGGACTCGCCAACGATGGACAGAGCTTCTAGAGTCCGTCGGATTAAGAATCAGGAACTTCTGGCTGCCAGATGGGTACAACAAAGGAATTATCGAAGCCGAATTAGAGGAGATAGTTAGCTGAGAAGTCTGTTGAGGCCGGAGGTCGGAGGCCTCAGGTATCAGTCAGAAGTCTGTGCATACCGTAAAACTTAGGGGTCTAATCAATGGTGTTCAAGACTCTGTATTTCTATATCTACTCTCCTAACAATTTACAGTTATGGACCTCCGATTACATAGCTTAAATTACAAATTATGTAGAGTTAATAAATCCTCCGGTATACCGATGTCATTACGCCGACATCAGAAACAATGAACACAGTATTTATAATTTGCACCGATGCGCAACGGGGGCGACGATCTCGTTTGACAAAGTTTGTCAGCCGTAAGATCAGGTCTTGTGGGTAAAAATATCAACCAGAGAGCAGCAGACACAGCTGAACAGGTGAACAGGAGAAGATCGCGAGATTGGCATCCTTGGGGGTCCTTGCCACTCGTTCAACCCACCAAAAACAGCTGGAAAGCCGCAACCGTCAGCGTTATGGACACTGAAATCACCAACTACTTGAACCCCAAAGGCCACTCATCCCAGGAGCTGTGTATTTGTCAAGGTCATGTGCATGGTATACCTCTTGACACCCCAGGTGTACCAGCGGAACTCATTTCACAAAGGAAATGCAAACTTCATGTCTATCTGATGCTTATCTACTCAAGGTCCTGATATATAAAATGTGCTTTGCATATGTTCAGATATCCGAAATCAAGAATAATTTTAAAGCACGAGGCTAACAATGTTCACACGAATGGACTGCACCCTCTATAATAACTTGTTGCTGTGCAGAAGCCCCCTCGGGTTTCCAAAACCCAGTGAGCTTCAGCCCAGCCTTGTTCAGCAGAGTCTCCCACTCATTCTTGGTTCGTTCCGCCGCCGAGAAAGCAGTCATCATAGTCATATCACCAATCGCAGCCATCCATGGAATATTAGTCTCCGGCATAGCCTTCTCATGAATCAAGACCAAAGAATCCGGACCCATTGCTTCACGAATCCTCGATAGGATTTCCACGGCCTGCTTGTCCGGCCAGTCGTGGAGCACAGTGCGGAGGTAGTAGGCCTTTGCGTTTTTGACAGGCTGCTCATCAAAGAAATTATGAACTTGGATCTCGACTTCACAGGGAATATCCGCGGTCTCAGTCACATGCGATAAATCCTGGAGAACAAGCCTTCCCTGCAAGCCAGGGAACCTCTCGCGGAAGGCCTGGAGATCTTTACCGCGACCGCCTCCGACATCCACGAGAAGAACCTCGGCAGGGTTCTGCACCTGTAGCTTCTCCTCAACTGGGAAGAAATCCAGCCAACTCTTCTCGTCGCGACGATAGGGTGAGGCCATGACTGTGTCGAAGGCGTCCTGGTAATATGAATTCGACGCCATGTAAACAAAATATCCACGCTTGGACCCGAGTGCGAAATTGAATGGTGAGTCGTCAATATCATCTGGATTTTTCCATCCTTTCTGCTTGAAATACTCGGGAAGCTGGGCAACAAAAAGGAATAGGTGAGTGCTGGATATGTTAGTTGTATGTTGACACTCAACACATAGACAAGAATACTTACAAAAATATCACTGCTGCAGACATCCAAGACGTCGAAACATAGGCTGCTGCAAATGGCGTGGATGAGAAGGTATCAGAGGTATCTTGCTTGAGAATATCCAATGGTACAAGTGACCTCATGATTCTTCCTATTTCTCGTCAATACCAGACTAGAATTTGAGTAGAGGGTAGGGACATATATTACCAACTAGCTTTGGATCTGCTTTGACATCTTCAGAAAGCTGGCCCACGCGCACTTTGCCATCTTCGCTTTCAGAGGTACGCTTGGCGATTGCATCGAAGAGCTTAAGATCTACAGCGAGACGAACTGTGATGGCTTGGTGGCACTTGAAGTTCATTAGCCTAGGCCCCATCCGAGGAATCAATTCTGGGGAGTTTCAAAGTTACAGTATAAAGAAGCCTGAGTGTCTTGTCCAGAGGTGATTCACATTGACTCTTCAATCGATCGCAAGCTTGAAAAAGTTGGGCTCGCTGCTGCGGGTCCACAGCTTCGAGGTTGCCAGAAGAAATAACCGAGTCAATAGACTCAATAAGCCGAGAAATGTCCATAGTCAAAATTTGGATGTAAGATGTTGGTAATTATAGTAAAACTCGAGAGCCGCACTCGTGTGATTGTCAAGGGGAGCTTGTCCTAAATGAGGCAATCGACAAAAGGTTTGGAAGGGAAGGTCGTAGAAAGGATCAGGTCAAATGAAGTGAGGAATTATCTGTCTAATGCGACAATTGCCACGTATCTCAAGTGCCTTTGGAGCAAGCGAAAACATGTGATTAAATAGAAAAAGGCCTTGTTTGGAAACATGGGATTTAAACCTTGGAAGGATAGCCTGGGAAGAAGCGGAGGCATCTACGGGGGGAGGGATCATCCCAGACCTATGATAGATCATTGAAGTGTTGTATGTACATGCGTACTCCCCATATTTTATTAAATGCTGTAAATATAGGTGATTGGATTGCCTTCCCATTGGAGCCGAGGGCCCAACTGAACCCACATCTAAAAAGCGCAATCTTGCCGTGGACATGTGGCGAGGAATTCGATCAATCCACTGCTGAATACGCTGCTGTGGGAGCTCATTCCATGAAGTTTCCCGTGCTCTCTCTGCTAATTGAGTTTTCGAGCTGCAACTAAATCTGCAGGTCTGTGGCCAGGCTTTCCCAGTACCTGTATTTATATATACAATTGCAGACAGACTACATAAATGGAGCAGATACCTGTCATTACCTAGGTAGTAATTCAGAATATTCCCCCGTATTATTTAGAACTTTTCACCCTAATGTCTTTTGAATGTCTAGCCAGGTATTACATATTACATATTCCAAGGTTCAAGTTTTGTTGCACTGTTCTATATTAAGCATTAGGATATAGAATCAACAAGCATGGATGCATTAGTCATGTACAATTGCATGCATAGGTAGTTTTTCTCTTCATGACTCAGGACCAAGATGAGATACATTCCCCAACTAGCTTTCGCACTTTAGAATGTTATATGTATGCAATTAAAAAGTCGGTGGGACTTACGGAGTAGTGGCTGGCTGAATGCATAGGCTACTGCAATGCTAACTGTGTGAGGCTGCAGGTGTATATTGCATAAGGATCCACTTGTGTGCAGGATCGGTCATACATATGCACCTAAGTGTACAGACCACAATCGCTACTAATAGGCTAAGAGAGGTTAGATCTTGCATATATACTCCGCCCGTATTTTACATATTCTAGATACACGTCGACTTGGCAGCAGTCAGATATTCAATCCTAGAGTGAGACCTAGGTACGGTGAATGACTGCGTCAATGGTTATTTATAGACTATTAGGTGTCTAGGGGTTGTAGTCACCTCTTCCCCTCACGATGCCCCTCGAGCAGCATAGGTTGTCCAGGGTATTTTCCTCCGCTTAAAGTTCCCGTTTCATCACTGGTACTCAGGGCAAACATCCAACCAATCTCAGATTTCCAGGGATTGCTTCAAAATGTCTTTCAAGTCGGAAGAGACAATTTCAAAATATCGACATTTTGAATTCAACGGGCCCTATATTATTTATGGACTTGTTATCTTTGCTCTATGCTACTGGTGGAAATCTACCGAACTGAAGAATCCATCTGGCCTGCCAATTATCGGCAGAAGATGGTATGAGCTGGGCAATGGCAAAGCCAGCCAGCGGTTCCGGGATGACTGCCTTGGCATTGTCAGGTCCTGCCTGGAGAAGGTCAGTGATGTTCTAATTCTGATTTATTGCCCTTATCTAATTCTTGATTTGCTTTTGAGCAGTACGGAGATGCTTTCTATCTCTATACCGATTCTAGGTATCGCTTGATCCTTTCTCACAAGTATGTCGATATGATCCGCAATGAAAAGCGCCTAGATTTTATCACGGCGCTCGCAGATGTAAGGAAAGGACACTCCTGAGGAAAGCAAAGGCTGACAAGGAAATAGAAACTCGACAGTGGTGTGCATGGCTTTGAGCCAATGGCATCAATGACAAGCGACAAAAAGATTTTACACGCTGTAACGAAGCATTCACTTAATCGCTATTTGGGTGAGCCATTTCCCACGCTTTCTTTCACGTGTGATGCCTAGAATTGCCCCCAGAAAAGCTATCTAACCTTATAAAAGGGACCTTTGTTGAGCCACTTAACGAGGAATCTGACTATGCACTTCGTGAGGTCTGGACTGATAAACCTGGTACCACTCCATAGCCATGTTGAATCTATGAGATTGGAGCTGACATTCCACCAGAGCCCCAGGAGGTTATGTTGAAAGACTCCGTCTGGAAAATGTTTGCACAGATAATGTCTAGGATGTTTATCAATGACAAAGACTTTTATCGAAACCCGGAATGGGTAAATGCGAGCTCGGAGTATGTCGAACTGTCAGCTTTGGCCGGATATGAACTTCGAGCCTTCCCAAAATGGGCAAAACGCTTCGTGGCACCCTTTCTTCCGAATTGTCGGAAGCTTCAGTCCCTTTTCGAACATATCAACAGTCTCCTGAAACCTTTAAAGGAAAAGCTAGACGGGCAAATTCTGGAAACTGACCCTAAGAACCCGCTAAGTTTCTTACATCAAAAGCTTGATGGTCAATTAGATGAGCTTGCGTCTATGTTAATTGCCCTCTGCTTAGTGTCATATGATGGAGGAGCCGAATTATTCACGCATGTTCTTCACTCAGTGTTTGGGAACGATCAACTAATAAGTGACCTCCGTTCTGAGATTGTGAACGTGGTTGGGAAGGAGGGTTTCAACAGGAATACCTTGCAAAATCTAGTGCTCATGGACAGTGTCCTGAAGGAGGCGCAGCGTATGCATCCCGAGTCCGTTCGTAAGTCTCGCTCACCTACACTCCAGAAAACTCCCCTTGACTCTTAATATTAGTTCTGATGCAACGGATCGCTTTGGAGAAAGTCGTGTTACCCGATGGACTCATTATACCGAAAGGAACTTCAATAATGGTCTCTGGCTGCCATATGATCGACGCATCCGTTTGGCCTGGAGGTGACAAGTTTGATGGCTACCGGTTTTTCAATCTACGCCAGAAAACGGATTCTTCTGCAAGCCAGGCATCATACAATTTTACATCAACATCTCCAGAACATTTCAGCTTCGGCCATGGATCTCAAGCATGCCCTGGGAGATTCTTTGCGTCGTATATGCAGAAGATACTTCTCTGCCACGTGCTCATGAAGTACGATGTTTTGGTCACGATTCCGGAGGAGGGCGCATGGTTTCAACGTGGGGTGACTCACGTGGCCCATCCAGGACTGAAGGCGCATGTCAGGCGAAGGAATGAGGAGATCCAATTGTGAAAAAAAGGGTAATGGGAAAAGTGTTAAATCTCTGTCATCTCTGTCACATGATCCCATCTCATGTAGTTAGCTCTGTACTTTCTTCCATCCCATAGTTGACAACTATCAACACATTCAATACACAATACATTTGTACAACCTTTATGATCGCATCTACTCTATAGATTCAAAGTCTTCGACGACCTCGTTGCTTGATTTCCCTAGCATAGTTATCTGGTTATTTCGGCTTAAATTGATATGCCATGCAATCTTTTCCGCTTTCTGCTACTGTTCTGCCACAAGTTGATATAAAATGCTATGGATGCCTGGATGCCTTAGGCACCAACCCCTTGTTTGGAAGATAGTTTGTGTGGGCGCTCGCTCCATTCTCTTCCCAATACAACTCTCTCCCTCTGCTTCTTACATCGTAGAGCCCAACATAAAATACCATTTTCTCTTGTTTTCCATGGATGTGTCTAAGTCCCCACAGTCTGCTGTCACATTTACTGTCCACTGTCCATATGCTTGTCCACATTATCCAATGACCTATACCCTAACATACTCCAGTTATTGGAGCCTATGATATATTATCTATTATCAACAAGCGAAACACCAAGGACTTGACCAGCCTCCTAACATTTGAACTGATTTATTTTGAACAGCCTACTGACACGCCTCAGTGCCTCAACCTGAACCGTTCGGCTTAACCTCCACTTCTCGCAACCATTTATCCATTGTCTCTTCCATCAAGCCCTTGGTCAAAACCACCTATGAATGGTTAGCAAGTCGATCAAGGGTCCATGGGTGTACAGGTAAAGGGGTAAAGGACGCGAGACTCACCAGTTCTTCTGACTCTATAAGCGTGTCATGATCTGCGTCTTCTACAATGCCCCACTCGACATACTCTGGTCCAACCATTTCGTCCCAGCCGCCAGCATCAAAAGATTCACGCGGGACATGAAGCCAGTCATAGCTAATTTTCATCTTTGTGCCCGGTCCTTCTCTCTTCAAAACATCCATTGCTTCGAGAACCATGGCTGCCATCCTGTCATGGTCGCCATGCCCAGCCCAGATAACAAATATCCGCGGTCGGTTTGCACTTCCCGATGTCTTGAAGGGACGAGGCGTATATTTCATTTTCGCATAGTAAGCTGCGACTCGATGCTTCTTCCGGAAAGCGGGAATCTCCACGTCCGGTTTGCCCTCACGACGAATTGGGGGGAATACGCCCATCATTTCAAACAGCTCGACGGTTGCCTCCGGGATCGTAGGGGGTGGCCGAGGCAATGCCAAGTCCAGCATGATTATCCCCAGAACTTGCTTTCCCTGTTCGTGAAGCTGGTATGCGGTCTCATATGCAGTGGCTGTTCCCATTGACCAGCCGCATAGTATATATGGCCCTTGAGGATCAATGCTGCGAATGGTGTTTGCGTAGATGACGGCAGTTTCTTCTATCGTCCAAGAGGATTCTGATTTGGTCATGAGGAATGGAGAGCCAAAGCTGTAGACTGCGCGGTCATTGGCAAACTTGGGCAGTGTTCTGTACACGAAGGCATTCCCGGAGCCTGGAGGGGTCAGGAAGAGGGAGGGAACGCCGGATCTAGGGGTCCCCTGGAGCAGGACTGAAAAGCATACATTGCTAGGTGCATCTTCCATGGCAGGTGTGAAATTGAGAAAGTCTGGGGTGTCTGAAATTGAACTGATCTGTTGGCAGATGGCACTGACTGTTGCCTGGGTGAAGAACAGAGATGACGGTAATGATACTCCTGTTTCTATCTTGACGCGCTTGAGAATTGCGATAGACAAGATTGAATCAACTCCCAGCTCAATCATTCGAATAGAGAGGTCAATTGGATGTCCTTTCTCTTTTTCAATGGCCATGCACAATGATTGCATCACTTGAGGTCCTGAAATGGGCCCATCGATACGGTGATTGTCCTGCGTATGATGGCGCTCCCGGTATATCCTGACTAGAGCTTCTAGTTTGGTCTTCTCAACCTTTCCTGCCATGTTCCTCGGGTATATTTCGTGTCCTAGTGACTGCACCGGTATCACGTCTGCCGGCACATAAAGTTTTCCCATCCGCGCCAAAACGGTGTCTTTAATTGCATTTGCCGTGTAGCCATCGACTTCCTGGTTCACAACGGCAATAGGAACTTCACCGGCAACATTGTCCGGTGTGCGTACAACCTGAGGTTGAAGAGCGTTGATTTCGGGGATTTGACCTAGAACCGCCTCGATGGCTGATGGTTCAATGTTCTCGCCTCCGCGGATGATGGTGTCTTTGTACCTGCCAATCAGGTAGAGACGATTGTCGGCACCAATGAAGGCTTTATCGCCTGTGCGGAACCAAGGACGGCCATCCTCTCCGTTGTAGAAATTGGCATCGGCTCCTCCGATATATCCCTTGATCAGACTTGGACCTGAGAAGTGCATCTCGCCAGCCTCTCCAGCCCCAGTTGGCACCTTGCTGTCCTTGGCGTATAGACGGACAGTCATGCCAGGGAGTGGCGTGCCGATAGAAACATCTCTGTCTTTGACAATACCACTGATTTGGCTGACGACGCCAGAAGAGACAAGGATGCCCTCGGTCATACCGTACAGATTTTCCACCCCGACGCACCTAAGGTATTGAGGGCGATCCTGATGACCTCTTCGCTTGGGGGAGAACCTCCCATTACAATCCGCCGAAGGGAACTCAGCTTCCCGGATGCAAGCGATATATTGCTTAGAGCATGCAGCATGGTTGGCACCAATCCAGCGTGGCTCACGCCCTCCTCCCGGATAGCCTTTATCACAGCCTCTGGAACGAATCTTGGTCCTGGGAGCACAACTGTGCCTGCGTTAAGGAAGCCGGATATGATACAAAGCCAACCAAACCCGTGGTTATTTGGCATTGTAAATAATACCCGATCCCCAGGCAGCATAGGAACACTGCTTTGGCGCCACCACAAGGCGGCCGCAAAGCCGTACGCTGATGGCATAATGCAACCTTTTGGGAGAGATGTCGTTCCACTGGTGAAGAAGATCGTTCGATCAGAATGTTCTGAGTGGTGATCTCTGCATAGGCTTTGCTGGAAATCTGGAGCTGGATTCTGCATCAACTCCTTAAAAGGTGTCCACTCATCCATCTCCCCTTCGACCAATATCCGAATGCAGTTCAGCTCGGACGTCAACTCTTCAATACGCGCACACATATCAGACGTTCCGGCAATGATGCCCGAAAAGTGTGATTGACATCCTTTGATCGCCGTCTGCAGCATGTGTCGCATCTCTCTGGCATTGCCCAGACCCGTGGGGTTGATTGGGATGTAGGCGCATCCGATTTGGTACGCAGCCCAAGTGGCAATGACATATTCGGCGGTATTTGGCATAAACATAATCAATGGGTCTCCTCCTTCAGACCTCGACTTTGTAAACCAATGACAAATCGCTGGATAGCACGATCGAGGTCCCGGTAGGTCCATCGTAGATAGTCCGCTTCACGCTTAGCGTTGCCGATGGGCAGGCTCGGGATTCCGTAGAGAGTAGAGGCTTGCTGTGTACTGACGAGGGCGACGGCATCCGGGTATTTCACGACGTTCCGATAAAACACCTCGTGGAGGGTTGTGTCGGAGTCTGGAAGGGGGGGGTCCATGCAGTTCGCTGGGGGGGCATCATAGTGGATGATTTATTTCACTGTTGACAATTGACAATTTGTGGGGAAACACAACCAAAGGAAATTATGACCCCAGGAGCAGGAGAAAACAGAAGTAATTAAATACGAGGGATATCACTCATGTACAATGCAAACTACAATACTATAGATGCCTAGGCAGGTAACTCGGGCCTGCTCAACCCTCTCTTCCCCCGCGAAGGTATCAATGGACCACAATCTATCGATACAGCCCTAGAGACATGCTGACCGATGTTTGCTCGCGGGGTCTTATGGAGCTCTTCAAGGTTATCGCTCCACTTGCCCTCTGTTACGTGTGATCCAGATCGATCGAACTATGGACCCGGATGCTAGGAGAGGTACACGATGGCACAGATAGCCATTTAGTGAGCGTTATTAATTTTTTGCCTCCAATGAAGTATCTCGTCAACATAAGGAGAGAGTTAGATCGAGTCAATGGATATGACAGATTAGAAAGTGCCGTGCGGTGGCTACTCTCACCCCCAGCTGAACTGCCGTATATGCAGCGGGACCCACTTACAGGTCTTGAGGTGCATAACACCTACACCAATCTTGGCGGACAGATGTGATAAATCACCTTATATCTACTCCGCACACATCTGGTACCCGACTGGAACCTGCATTGTAATCCAATTGCCACACACGTGGCATGCATATGTACGATCACTCACATTGCGATTCCCGGGATTCTCGGGGTTGAGACTCGAGAGGCAACCTTGGAAGTGTGACCGGCATGAATGCAGCTAACTAATAGTAAAGCACAGGTCATGCATTTTCTCGAAAGCGAGAGCCCTCATCCGGGTAACTGACGTGTCTCAAGTTTTCATTACCGTGATCAGATCGCTGGGCCTCCCTTCGCTGCAGATCAATACCCATAGCGGCCTTCTATGTGCTATGTTTGGCACCAGGAATTGGCATATTATTTGGGTAGACTCTATGAAGTGGAAATCACTGATTTGGAATCGAGCACCCTGATTTACTCTTGCCCATAATTTCAGCTCACAATGTCCCAAACTATGGTTTCCGCTCGCTCGAAGACGACCATGATCATGGGAGATCGATCTTTGGACGTCGCTGTTCTTGAAGTCATCAAATTGGAAAGTCTTGTTGCAAGTGACCCGGTCGAGACGGCAAAACTTTTGAAGGCCGCGAAGTCTCAAGGATTCTTCTATGTCACTTGCGATAATGACCTCTCGCAGAAAATCTCAGGCTATCTCCGGACTTGTTACCTGAACTCCCATGAGTACTTCGCCAAGCCTTTAGACGAGAAAATGAAGGCGTTCAGAGAGGGTGCAAATGACGGGTATGTCAGCCTCTACTTATGGTGGGTGCCATCCAGGTTTAAAGATACTCACACATCAATAGCTACAAACGCGCAGGCATTGAATCATTCGAAGTAGGTGTGTCCATGATCATTTCAATATACCGTGCCTAACCACTCTCAGATCACTCGAGACGAACAGAACCGCACCACTTTACCAAGCCCTTTCGCAGAACACGCCGGAGCGACGCTAGATCTTGTCAATATCTGCGACACCATAGTACGCACCCTTCTCCGCAGCATTTCTGATAGCCTTGGTCTTGATGAATCCGCGACCCTGAAAAATGCCCATCGTCCCGACGGACAAAGTGACTCGGGATTGAAGTTTGTCTCTGGCCCAACCAAAGCATCCATTGCTGATGTTCCCGACACTACCCACACCGATGGTGGATCGATCACCTTGCTCTGGTGCGAGAAATGGGCTAGTCAGATGCAGACCAAGGAGACGAAAGAGTGGTTATGGATCGATCCCAAACCTGATTGCGTCTTGGTCAACATCGGGGATTATCTACAAAGTCAGACCGGCCTGCACTCCCCAGTTCATCGAGTGAGCCAGCCGTCCGATGGTGTGGAGGACCGATACTTTGTGTCCTATTTCTTGAGACCGAATCATTAAATCTACGAAATCTTTGTATGCATGGTCATATGACCCCTGCATCAGCTTCCTCGACTACAAGCTTCTTTCTTCCACTTAGATGGTCACTATCCCTACACCTCTATGCGCATCTCTATCTAACCTTCTCCATCCCCTGGTAGCAGTAGCGACGGTTAATTCAGGAATCTCAATGCCTAGAAGCGGGTAGCCGATGTGAAGTAACACTGGTCTTTGTTAAATATGCATACTCGAAATTGCAATCTGATCAGTCCCACGCTTTCTAGTCAGTGTGGTGCCTTGACATCTGTCGATTCTCTATCTAGCAAGCCCAGTCCTTCCACGCTTGACTAGTCAAACTATAACTCGTAAAGATTTGAAGGCTGTCATTAATATCTGTTATTAGTTCATTAGTATTGAATAGATACGTCAGAATGGAGGCTTGTTGGCCTTTCGCTGGACGAAAGAGAGAATAGTGCTGCCCTGCGTCGTAACTCAGCTTCAAAATCAGCAGCTAGGCGCTCATTGATTCTCAACCAATTGACCCACCATTGATCCCCGATATATCGGTATATGCACACGGAAACTGCATCATGACTATACGATAGTAGCACTACCCGTATTCATTACTTCACGAGTCATTCTATACCACAGACCGCCTATTCGCGAAGCGCATGAATTTGCTAGATCTCAGCCAGCCATACCGGGCACACCGAGCTTTTGGCTGGTGAACTCAAACTTGCAGATGTGGCCGAATCGGGTTATCACACACTACAGCATAACAACGCCATTCCGACGGATCAACAGATCTATTGCCCAGGTGGTGCTCTGTAGCTATGTAAGTGAGTGGAGACAACACGCTAGAATGCAAGGCAGGATGGAAATTCTTGGTTGCTTTTTTTTTAAATTAATCTTAATTATCCTTTTCTCTTTCTAACCGGCAGATTCCTACAATGTTGTATGTACTCCGTATATTCTGTTGAATACTGTACCTGAAGAGGCTAGTGCAGCTGAAAACAATGTAAAATAAATGAGACTTTGGAAGGGTCGAATATGTGATCATCCTGAAATCTGATACTCGAGCCCCTGTCCCTGCCAACGCTCATATAATAGCCAAATTGTCGAGCTCTCCAGAGCACTTCGAACGAACTCAGCCCAGAGGGAAATTCCACAATGGCTCTTGAATTCGATTTGGTCATTGAGAATCGACAAGTCGCCTTCTCCGGTACCCTCATTCTTATATGCACTTGCATCGCTATTATCTTATATTTGAGAAATTCCAAACCCCCTCTGAGGCCTAAAGGATCAAATGGTCTGTTTACACAGGGGCGCAAACGGCTCAAAGAGTCACGTCCAGCTGTCACGACAAATGCTGAGTGGACATCAATGAGAGAGCTAGAATTCTACAAAGAGCTCTATTTCAAACTTCAGAATTTGGAGGAACACTCCGACACGATACCGATAGCACGAAAAGCTTTCCTAGTTCTGCTTTCACAGGCATTGGAGGATTACGACAAGGCACTGGATACAAACATACTGTCGATTAAGCGCTTCGACAAGAACGAGCTTGCCCACTTTCTGCAAAGTCATCAAGACAGAGTCACAAGCCAATATCATCAGTATATCAGCCGCCGACAATCCGGTGGTCCGCGTGAGTTGTTCCAAAATCAGCAAGCAGCTGGAGACTGGCTGAGGGAAATTGCACCGCTAAAGTTGGTCGACGGCGCCTGGCTAGGGCATTTAAACAAGGTTACTATGCCTTTCTCGCTGAGGCAAATCGTGAGACAGACATGGCAAGTGTTCACAGAGGAACTGGGAAACGGCAACCGGGACCAACACCATGTCAAGATCTTCGAGGAGCTTCTGAGGGTATTTGAGCCAGATTTACCCTCGCCAACAACGAAGGCTATTCTGCATCCCCGATACAAGCTAGGTAATCTCAAATATTGGAGAGCAGCTGTGGCGCAGCTCTTAGTGTCTCTCTTCCCGCACGATTTCTTGCCTGAGATTCTTGGGTTTAATATGCATTTTGAATCCCTGCAATTGGATACTATGCAAGCGGCGAAGGAGTTGCCGGAAGTTGGCCTCAACGCATACTATTTCCTTCTCCATGTTTCAATTGACAATGGTCACTCGGGACATGCTGCAATGGCCATGGAAAGCGTCGCAGACTACATCCGGCATATTGGCGACACTGAGGGCGAGGTGGCTGCTGAGGTGGCGTGGAAGAGAATCCAGGCTGGATATATTTTCAGCGAGTGGCAATCTCAAAAAGGCAGCCAAGTAACCAATATCATTGCACGACTCAATGATGTCTCTGATGATCGACTGGAGTCAAAGGTTCTTTCGATATTCGGCTCAAAGATTCAGGCTGCCCATAGACTGCATTGCGGTAGCCGGGTGAAAATTGGAAAGCGCTCGCTTTCTGACTGGCTGGATCCCGAAGCGTTCTTGGTTGAGGAATGGCAACGGGAGTTCATTCGATGCTTGAGCACATCCCAGCCGTGGATATATCCAGGTGACAGCAGGAGGAGCAAATTGGCCCAAGAGTTTCGATGGGGAGGGAGAATGTACGGCGCATTCACGAAGAGCGAACTCGAAACACTTGAGCTCTGGATCAACTCCCTAGACTATGCCCGAACCCCTTTTTATTACTCCTTCATCGAGCCCATAACGCACTCATGGCACCAAAGACCCAAGATATCAAACACCGACAAGAGCGGTAATTTTGTCATCGCTGTTAAAAGAGGGAGTATTGAAACAGCAAGTTTACTCCCCAAAGACCCGTTGGGGAAGTATTTGGGAGACTTGCCAATGAATCCAAATCTTTCCGTCCTATTGCCGCTCTGGTTTACGCAGTGCTGCCTCTTGGAAACATTTTTGTACGCTCCGGGGAGAACAACCGATAACATTGGCTGCGCTGTGGTCCGCTTCTTGCGGGCTCAGTCCGGCTTCGAGACGGAGGACTTAATTGTGACCGGGACAGATGAGCCTCGCACGTCAGAGAATGGAGGAATTGTTGAATTTGGCCTGGAAATAATTCGTCATGCGTCCCTTCCCATCCCTCAAGATCTATACAGACTTTTCTCTCGTTGGCCGTCCGAGTTTGCCATAACCATGCTCAAGTTAGCTTCCAGCCCTATTCGAAACTTTGGTATTCTGTTGGGTATGTCCATGGCGTTTCTCGAATTGCAAGAGATGGTATCAGAATCTTCAAATCCTGGCTTGCTTTGTCCGAAGAGCAGCGAGCGCCTTGCGTTGCTAGTTAGGAGACAGTATCAATGCTTGCAGATCTGTCTCCAGGAGATTCCCGCGGGAGATACACGTCATGTGGACTTCCACCGTGGGTATGATATGGCGAAGGTGGAGGTTAACAAATGCTTCGGACCAATGGCGTGAAACCTGAATCAACAGTCAACTTCTTTTTCAGATTGTCTTTATGCGCGGATGACATTCTGTGATCAGGGATTCCCTTGGAGGGGGCATAAGCTACAGCTTCCGCATTGACGATGATACTGCTTTCCCTTTCTTGATAGAAAACTGGAATAAAATACTAGATTACTTTGGAGCTCCATAGTGACCAGATTGACCTAGCGAAAGCTGAAATACTCCTAATAGACTCGACGTAAGGTCGCAGGTGCATCGATTCTGAGATGCCGATCTAGTTCGTATTCTATATAAATGTACTTTAGGTACAGTGCAGAGAATATTAACAGGAATGATACTTCCCATGGAACAAAACAAAAACCCAAGCACGGTAGGACATCACTCTGTGCGTCGGATGCGAATGCCACCATGCCACCCAACCCATGCCTTCTCAGCCGGACCACGAAGAAGACAAATAACCAGCGCCGCCCCAATAAATGCCAAATTGACACTGCCCGACAGGATCCACCCTCCTTGACTGTAGAGACGATTTCCAACAGAGGTACCCATGAGCTGACCGCAGAAGACGCCCATCATGTATCCCGTGTTAATCCGATTCCGCGCCTTGGGCGCAACACTGTAGATCGCAACGCGATTGGCGACTTGCGTCATCTGCAGACCGAAATCCTGCAGCGCAGCTTGGATAATTGGGCCGGCGACAGTGTACGTGCCTGTATAGGTACCGATGCTGACGCCGGTGATCAGGATAGCGAGACTGACGAGGATGGAGAACTGCGGCACAAATTTATCGATCATGTAGCGTGAGTAGAGTGGGCCCAGGAACATGGGTGTAAGACCTGCTAGAGAGAATAGTCCGATTGTCAGGGTTTGATAGTTGTAAGGATCACCGGATAGGAGGAAGGTGAGTGTTGTCCAGAAACTGGTGAATGTGGCCGAGAGGAAGAATCCCATTAGAGTTGCCTGAACAAGAACCGGGGAAGTCCAGTAGTATCCGATAATGGAATATAGGATTTTGAAGTAGGAGATGTTGGTGTTTGTTGATGGGTAGTCGGGCATGAACAACCATAGAAGGGCGAAGATGAGGAATTGGAGTGCTAGTGATAGCCAGTAGATATTTCGCCAGTGTGAGTATTCTGCGACTATACCTGAGAGCAGGCGGGCAAACAGAAGGCCCAGGACGAGTCCCGAAGAAACGATTGATAGGGCTGTTGCACGACGAGCTGGAGGGGCGAGGTCTCCGACGAGAGGGAGCATGATTTGCTGCAAGGATGATAAGTGTCGTGTTCAGGTAAGAGACTCGGATATGCTTGGTTGCACTTACTGGAGTGACAGTCGTGACCGAAGACAGATAACTTAGAACAAGAAATATCTCGAATGACTTGGTGATGCAGACACCAATCCACAATGTCGCAGTAACAAGTGTCAACAGTAAAACGAAGTGCCTTCTCCGAACCAAGTCGCCAAGAGGACAAAGAAGGATTAATCCTGTCGCATATCCAGCTTGGCTGCAGGTTGGGATCAATGAGGCTCGCTCATGTGAGACATTGAAAAACTGGGCAAGAACATCAAGAATGGGGTGTGAATAGTATAGGTTGGCCACCTATACGACTATATTAGCTAATGTTATCGCATATTTGATACATTTCAATGCCATACCGTGAAAGTTCCCGAGAATGCGAACAGAATATTCAAAGGCAAGCCGAATTTACTCGGGTTCTCCGCATTCCATCGACATCGTGGCGGCGTCCATGAAACGACATCAGCAAAGCGTCTCCAATACTTTCGTTTTCCTATTGAATCTTCCGTCGAGCTTTGGACATTGACATCATGGCCTTTTTCATCTTCACCAAACTCCTGGACCGTAGGGGAATTGGAGTGTGCCGAGGTGATCGGCAATAGTTCTGCAGGGCCTTCAATTTGAGAGCTGGAATGGTTTCCCAACCTTGGAGTGTTTTCCG